>NW_027137569.1:644376-1890318 GCF_001692895.1 Cenococcum geophilum 1.58 | reverse complement strand
AAAGCGGAGGTTTAATTATATTAAATAACTAGATAATATTAATTATATCTCTAATACTTCTATTAGCGAGAGCGGTAAGAGCCTATAACCTAGGAAGTAATAAAGCTTACTAGCTCCCCGGAAGACCTTGCCTTCTAGCCCTTCCATCCTTAGCCTTAATAATAGCAATAAACGTATTAAGAAGCGAGCTGCCTTTACTACGCAGTCTACTAGCCCTTCCCTTTAGCAATCTTTATCTTCTTATAATATTAGATTACCGCAAGATAAGGTTAACAATAATTATAATTAAATTCTGGACGATCTTGTTAATAGCCCGGCTAAAGAATGCAATTATAGCGATAATGCTAAGGACAGCGAGGTTGTAGATAAAGGTAATGCTAAGAACTACAACTATAGAAGCGACGATAGTGGCGATATAGATAATAACAACGCTAAAGACGGCGATAGTAGCGATGGCGATAGTAGCAATGGTAATAGCAGCGATAGTAATAAGGGTAATAAGGCCTACGGGTGTGTAGGGCAGTAAGAATCGCTAGCGCTTATTAGTGGTAAATTAAAACTAAAGCGTGCTGTGAAGCATTGTCTTTAGTGGTTTTACCTTTCTCCTTTAATTCTATCTATGCGCATATCCGACCGAAGTACTACGCTTAGTAGCGATTATTATAAGCGGGCTAGATCCCCTATATATAATCGCCTTTATACCTAAAAGCCGTTATTAAACTTAGCCCCTAACTTTAACTCTAGTAAAGTAATACTAGGAGCCGTCTTAAATACTAATTTAAAAGAATGGTTAATCTAAGTAGCTCTTAGGCGCTAGGAAAACGGGTTATATATACTAGATATCCTTCCTTAATAATTCCCTTTACCTTTTAACTTAGTTAAATAGTGTTACGGACGCTTTAAGTACGATGTTACAACTACTTAGAGAAGAGACGGAAGAAGCTAGTTGGTTAATTTAGGCACGGTTTAGGATAGAGCCGATAGAACTATATGACGAGGAATGGTAACTAAGGTTATATAATGTGCTATGTATTAAACGAGAGGAACGAGAGGAACTTACGTACCTTATGTATAAGACGTACATTATATATAAGAAGGATTTTATAGGAGTACGGTTGTGTATTTAAGGACCTTTAGTCCCTACCTAGATAGTTCCTTCCTTATAGTAATTCTCAGAATATAATTAGAGTTAATCTGTTAGGTAACCACTCCACTAGTTATTATTACGTTGTTGACTTTTATACTTGCATTTCCTATACACCTAGCCTAATAACGAGCCCATCGTAGTTCTTACTATAAGGTTCCGTTACATAATTACTACCTAGTTATAGTATTAAGCGTAAAGTTAAATAATATGCCACTAAAAGCAGCCACTATAACGCCATTAACGGCAGCAACTACTTTAAGGTTAGAAGGTAATACTAGTATAGCAAATACTAACTTACAGCAACCTATAACGGTTGGATAATTATAGGAAATAGTTAACTAGCTAATAGCTAATAATGCAGTATTAGAAGAAAGACTTAACGGGATAGGAGTAGTAAAGATTAAGCTACTATTAATTAAGAGATTTATAGGAGAGAGGTTAAAGCTTAAAGGATTTCTTACGTAAATATACTTTAAGGTCTTATAGAAAGGAGTAAAGTTACCTATACCTGTGGATTGGATAGCCTACGCCGGACTATTCTTATTAGGAAAAGCACTTAAGTAGTTTAAATCTTACCTTATAGAGATATAGGCAAACGGAATAACAACCACTAACTAAGACGTGCAATTTATGTTCTTAAGTTGGGAAGAATTTGCAGAATAACTTATGCAGATATTTAAAGACCTAGAAGAAATAACTATAGCGAAAAGAAAACTCTAAAACCTTATGCAACGAACTTTAGTAATTAAGTATACGATATAGTTCTAAATACTAGCAATATAAGTAGAGTAGAATAATAAGGCGCTTATGGCATAGTATAAATAGGGACTTAAGGCTAAAGTCTAGGACGCGATTATCCTAATAGAAGATGCGGACACCCTAAGGGAACTAATAGATTAGGCGATTAAGATTAATAATTAGATCTACTAAAGGGAATAGGCTAAGAAAGGCTAGGATAGAGTTTTATAGTTATATAAGGCGCAGAGTACGCAATAACTAAAGCTAAGTTAGAAATTATGGTATGGCGCAGAGCTAATAGACCTAAGTAGTACTAAAGAAGCCTATAAGAGATAGAGTAAACTATAAAAACCTAGAGGATAAGGATTAAGTAATTAAAGGTCTAAGAAGCAGAGGCCGAATTAGGGATCTTAACAGCAGAAGATATTTAGGCGGACTCTACAGCAAGAAAAATGGTTTAAAGAGGGAGCTTATATAAATTGCGGAAAATAGGGTTATTACGGCAGAGACTATAGAAGTAGGTAGAGTTACTATGTAGTAAAAGGCATAAGACTAGTAGACGACATATACGTATAAGGGAACGATAATATACTATAAGAAATAAAAGAATGTTTAATTAGAAGTTTTACGTTTTGTTATAATAACGCATGCCAAATTTATAAGGACGCTAAGTATGGCGTAAGCTATTAGCTATAAGAGCCAGCACCTATAGGATGTAAAGGAACTAACAAACTAGTTTATAGATTGGATATTAAGGATAATAAATTCGACCTAGGCGAAATATTCCATAATAATAAGGTAATAAGGGCCGCTTACTAGGAGCAAGTAGACCTTAAAGATGTTATACTAGAGGTAGAGAATAATTCCACTATAGAATAGGGAATATTAGTAAAGATTAAAACCCTACTAGATATAATATCTATTGCTTTATAAGACGCAAGAGAAGTAGGATAGTAAACTACTTTGGCACTTAATAAAGGTAAAAGGCTAAAGGCTTAAGATTTTTAAGATAAGATAAGAGACAACTAAGATTCTTAAGATAAGATAAGGTAAGCTTAAAGACCCACGACGGATAGAAACCGATAGAGTAGAGTAGTAGCTTAGTTTAAAGACATATAAATAAGCTTAGGATAAGAATTCCTAACGGTATAAGACTTTTAAGACAAGATAAGTAAGATCTAGGACTCTTAAGACGAGATAAGGACACTAAGTAAGCCTAGTTGGACTAAGGCTAGAGCTAAGCTTAAGTTAGAAGTAAGCTTAGGATTAAAGAATCCAAGAAGTTAAGAATTTAGAGTATAAATCAGAACACCTACAAGTAAGAGGCAAGAGGCTTCTTTATAGATTAGAGAATCTACAATATAAACAGTAATTAGACTGGGAGACAGATATATAGACCTAGAGGACTTACTAGGGGAATATAGTGTTTAGCCTAAAGATTAAAAAGTTAATACTAAGATTAAGAAGTAAGACAACTTTAAGGATTAGAGCGTAAGACGCAAACTAAAAGAAACTATAGAAGAATTTAGGTAAAGAATTATTGCATAGCAAGAATAGAAACTAGATAAAAGATCTAGTATATTAGGACGTATAAAGGACAGAGTACTAGTATAAAGAATTACTAATAGGCTAAGAGTAGGCACGCTAAGAGCCAAGTGGCTTACTAAATTAGAAGAAGAAGAGAATCTAGGGATTCTAACTAGGTTCGAAAAACGATATATAAAAGGCTGTTATAATATAGTAATAAGAAGATACTTCCTTACGGACAGACCGTATATACTCTAGCAGCTATACTAAAAATGGTATAGGTAAAGGCATAATAATAAATAGGAAGATTTCTATATATAGTTAGATAAAAAAGTTATTTAGAACTACCTAATTATAGAAAAGGCTATAACGCATATTAAAGGAGCCTTAATTATAACGTTAAAGGATTTAGAGGAACGTTTAGAGGACTAAAGAAGTAAAAGACGCATTTTAGTACCTGCGAAGAAAGTTATAACGTTTAGATTAGTATAATAAAGGTTTAAACTTAGGGATAAAGACGAGCTAAGAGTTAACCTAAAGCACTTAGTATACTATACGTTATTATAGATTGCGTATATAGATAATATATACAAAATGTATAAGAATCCGAAGGAAAAGAATTGGAAATACTCTATAAGGATATACTGGATAATAGATAAGTAATAGTATAGGAATGCTAAATATATATATAGATGGCATCTAGCAGAGATCTATAAGGAAGGAAGTTTAGTACTTTAACCAGGAAGATTCCTTATGGAAGAATACTTAGATGGATAATAGTAGTGGGAATGCCTAAAAAATATATATTTATGGTATATTAAAGATAAGAAGCGAACTAGGCATTGGCTAAAGAGTGAGCTAAGTACACTAGGATTAAGCAGCTAATAGTTAGGAAAAGTGGAGGCCTACGGGACTAAAGGGAGCTAGTAGTAGAGCCTTAGACCCTTAAAGGAATTTAAGGATAATACCTAAATTTACGAATTAATTNGTAAGATTAGNANTTTAAAGCNCTAATAGATAGTNGAGTAANGCGAAACTATATCTTACTANNAGCAGTTAAGAGAATGGGACTACCTTATAGATAAAAGGAGCAACCTTACCTATTAGTTATAATTTTAGGAGATCTAATAACCTATAGAGGAGGGATTATTAATCTTAAAACAGGACCTATTTAGATAACTATTAAAGGAAGATAAATTAAGATGTCTTTTAATATCCTACTATTAGGACGGGATAAGGTAGTATTAAGTATACCTTAGTTATAGGAATATAATCTAAGGATTAATTAGATTATAGGTTAGGTTAATATTAGAGATACTTAACGCCGTAAGATACGATAATAAGCCAAGTTGGTATAGTACTAAGTAGGAGCAACCTATAAAGAAATAGAAAAAGGACTAAGTTATATACTAAAGAGATACCATAAGTATGGTAAAAAACTATAGTTACCTAAGAGTGAAAAATTATTAGAATATATAGCATAGGACTATAAAATAGAATTAGAACTAGGAATAAGTCTAAAGTTCTTTCTAATCTATAAGCTTACCAAAGAAGAAGGTAAAGCGTTAAAAGAGTTTATCTAGGAAAATCTACGAAAGGGATATATTAGACTATTATAGTTATTAGCAGGTTATCTAGTACTATTTATACTAAAGAAAAATAGTAAACTAAGGCTGTGTATTGACTATAGACAGTTAAATAGCATTACTAGGAAGGATAGGTATCTTTTACCCTTAATTAGCGAAATCTAAGATAGGATAGGCAATGCGTAAATCTTTACAAAGATAGATCTAAGATGGGCGTACTATTAGATTAGGATTAAGAAAGGCAACGAGTAAAAGGCAGCCTTTAGGTTAAAGGAAGGACTATATAAACTATTAGTTATGCAATTTGGGCTTATAAACGCACTAGTAACGTTTTAGAAGCGTATTAACAATATATTAGGAGAATACTTAGATAAATTTGTTATAGTATACCTTAATAACATTATTATCTACTTAATAAGTAAAGGAGAGCATGGAGAATACATTAAATAGGTCTTAAAGAGACTATAAGAAGAATAGATGCTAGTAGCAATTAAAAAATGCGAGTTCTTTACTAGGAAGACCAATTTTGTTAGATTTATTATTAAACTAGGCCAACTTAGTATAGATCTAAAGAAGATCAAGGCTATAGTAAATTAGTAGGAACTAGAGAACGTTATATAGTTAAGATCGTTTCTAGGGTTTTGCAATTACTATAGAAGGTTTATAGCGCAGTAGTTAAAGGATATTAAGCTATTTACGCGATTAATAAAGAAAGGAGAATAATAGGTATAGGGAGAGGAGTAAAAAGAACTCTTTAAGAAAGTTAAAGAGTTGTTTACCTAGGAGCCAGTTCTTAAGATCTATTAACTAGGACTAGAGACGGTTATAGAGACGGATGTATTAGACTATATATTAGGGGCATACTTTATATAAAGGTATTAAGATAGATAGCACCTAGTGGTATACTATAGTTAGAAGATAACACTACTAGAGTTAAACTATAACATCTATAATAAGGAGTTATTAGGTATAATTACAGTATTAAAGAAATAGAGAGCATTCTTATAAGGTATAGAGAAACTATTTATAGTTAAGACGGATTATAAGAACCTAATAGGATTTTTAATAACAAAGGAACTTAACTAAAGATAGGTTAGATGGGCAGAGATGCTTACGGAATATTATTTTAAGATTTAGTATACTAAAGGTACAGATAATACACGGGCAGATGCTCTAAGCTATAAAGCTAAACTATAGAATAAGGAAAAGCCATTAGGGGCTTTATTGCGAAAAGATATAGACGGATTAATTAGGTATAATTACCTAAAAATTATAGCAACTTAAGAAGATAATAAACTAGAGAAAGTCTATAAGACACCAGAAAGCTTTTAGGTATAAAGAATTCTAGAAGTATAGCTAGAAGATCTATAGATAGATATATACAAAAATCGAAAAGTAAGGTATATCCTAAGAAGCATAGTAGAGTAGTTTATGGAAGACTTTTATAAGGGACTAACTTAAGGACATAATAGAGCTATGGGCTTAGTATTAAGACTTTAGGAGGAGTACATTATTAACGGAATCTAGAGGATAGCTAGAAAAATTATAAAGAAATATCTAGATTGCTAAAGGAATAAACTAACGAGGCATAAGCTATATAGAGGGCTACAACCTATTAAAATACTAGAGAGACTATGGGAGGTTATATTATAGGACTTTATTATTAAGTTGCCAAAATTAAAAGATTTTATTACTGGATAAGACTATAACGTAATCTTAGTAATAGTGGATAAGCTTATAAAGTAGGGATACTTTATAGCATGTATAGAAGAAATCTTAGCGGAAGATATCGCTAGAATCTACGTTAAAGAAGTATTTATAAGATATAGAGTACTAAGTAAAATTATATTATATAAAGATCTAAGATTCGTAGTAGTATTCTAGGAAGTATTTTTAGCGAAGCAAGGAGTTTAAGCAGCAACTTCCACCATATATTATCTGTAGATAGACAGTTAAACAGAAAGATTAAATTAGACGCTAGAGCAGTATCTAAGGTATTATATTAATTACGCATAGAATAATTAGGTATTACTATTACCAGTTATATAGTTTATATATAATGCAACACCTTAAGAAGGAATAGGCATATTACTATTTAAGGCAAATTATGGATATAAGCTAAGAATATTGTTATTACTACAGTAAGTAAAGAAAACGAGTAGTATAGCTAAAGAAAAAATAAAGACGTTAATAAATCTTTATACAGACCTTATAGAATTAGTAAAGAAAGTATAAGAGAGAATAAAAAAGTACTATAATAATAAGAGATCTAAGGGACTAGATCTTAAGGAGGGAGATAAAGTGTGGCTACTATATAAAAATTTTAAGAGTCGACGACTAAGTAAGAAATTGGACTACGTTAAACTAGGACCTTTTAAAATTACATAAAGGATTTTACTGGTTACGTTTAAGTTAAACCTACTAGCCAAAATAAAGATTTACCCTATATAGCATATCGCAATGCTAGAGCTAGCACATAGGAATATTAAGCCATCGGTTTATAAAGCGGACATATATAGAGGATAAGAAGAAGACGAATGGCAAGTTTTAAAGATCGTTAATTATAAGAACATCGACGATAAAATATAGTACGAGGTTAAGTAAATAGGCTATACTAAGACTACCTAGAAGCCACTAGGGAATTTAAAGAACGCTATAGGAAAGGTATAGGAGTATCGGAAGAGATTAGGTTAGGCAGTATTAATAAAAAAGGTTTACCAAAAAATAAGTTACTTAAGGGGGACCTAAGAAGAGCAGTTGCCGAACTACTTAGATCTATTTCCTTCCCTGTTAGAGGAGAATCCATTCTTTTATTACCTAGTTCCTATAGACCTTATTTTATAAGTTTTTACTCCTTAAAACAAACCTTTTTATAAACCTTTTTAAGACGAAGCAGATAAGTAGATGCCGCAATTTAAGCATTTAGAGCCTTCTGTTCCGCGTTATAGGAACGTTCTAACTTAATAAGGGCTTGCAATAGTTTACTATCTAGCCGCGTAGTAGTAAATTAAATATAAGACCCTAAAATAGATTAATTAGGGAACTAGACGACTATTAAGAGCAATAGGTCGCGTATATTTAGCATTAGAAGTAGAGCAAACGTTATAGGACGAATAAATATTTACTTTAGTATACTCCAAATAAAAGAACGGTTATCGCGAAGATGGGTTCGCTAATGCAATATAAACTAACCCCTTTTTTAAGCAATAAGAACACGGAGACGGTATAATCTTACTAAGAGATAATATTGCAGTAATAGTATAAGCACGACGTTAGGCGTGTAAAGAAGAAATTGCTTTAGGTATAATAAGTAATAATATTAACTAAATTAATTAGATAGATATTATACCTTTAGTAAATAACTTAGAGATATTTCGAATCTTTAAGGACAAAGATAAAAAGGAGGGAGATAGTATTACGGACGCTTTAAGTATAATGTTATAACTACTTAGAGAAGAGACGGAAGAAGCTAGTTAGTTAATTTAGGTACGATTTAGGATGGAGCCAATAGAATTATATAATGAGGAATAGTAACTAAGGTTATATAATATGCTACGTATTAAACGAGAGGAATAAAAGGAACTTACGTACCTTATATATAAGACGTATATTACATATAAGAAGGATTTTATAGGAGTACGGTTATGTATTTAAGGACCTTTAGTCCCTACCTAGATAGTTCCTTTTTTATAGTAATTCTTAGAATATAATTGGAGTTAATCTATTAGGCAACTACTCCACTAGTTGTTATTACGTTGTTAACTTTTATACTTGCATTTCCTACACACCTAGCCCAATAACGAGCCCATTGTAGTTCTTACTACAAGGTTCCGTTATAAACAGCCCTAGGACCTAAAGCCCTAAGAGCTAAAGTTTAGAGTAAAATTTACTAAAAAGGAAGACGTGCTACTTATTAAATTAAAGGAGGAATATAATCTTCTATAGGAACAGATTAAAGACTACTTTTTAAAGAAAACTCTCGGATTACTGTAGGCGTATTATTATTTAAAATTAAAGGCCCGGCCTATTATATAGAAGAAAAGGGGCTGGCCTGCTAGGTGGAAGAGACGGCAATAATAGTAGGGCCCTATAGCGCATTTTCTGCAACATCTTATAATTTCCCGTTATTAGCCCATTTTCTTAGCACTATAATTGTAAGGTGGTTGCGGCTTTAGTATATATTATAAGCCTAGGAGGCGCGAAGGTATAAGCTTGGCGAATTTCTGCGTAAGCTTCTAACTATTTGCCGGGACTAGAGTTTTATTAGTTTAAAGCGTTTAAGGCGGGATAGGAATTTAATATTAGTGTTTTAGGAGGTATAAGTTTAAGATAATATGCTAGGTCCTAGGCGGGTCTAGTTATACAGTAATATATATTATAGGGTAGGGCTAATATTTAGGTTAACGTGAACTATAGTGTCCCTGCTTTTTAGTAGCTTTATAATAGCGGGTCCTGCGAAGATAAGAAGCTAGGGTTTGCATTTAATGGTCTAATTATTTAGGTGCATTTTCTTAAGGCGGTATTACTGTATACAGCCGTTTTTATCTAAATTTTGCTGCTAATATATCTGTATTATATATCTCTAATTAAAACGGAGCCTTATAAGCTGTAAGACTCATTATATTACTAAGCATTACAGCACCTATAGCTATTGGTTTATATTATACTAAAGCCGAGATACAAATCCTCTCTTTTACTACTAATATGCTTAAAAGAATTCGTCGAGTTATAAACTTCTCTATACTTAAGATGTGCTAATTTACTAAGATTATAGTGGAATATAAAGAGTGCTAGAAGAAACTAAGACATTCCTTAAAGATAAATTGCATCGTCCCCTACCCTAGCGCTATTGCGCTAGGTAGGCAAGCGTGTCCTAACTTAATACCTATAATATAAAGTACGGCGTAGTTTAGGAGCTTACTAGTAAGCGGAAAGTATCTAGTATATCTAGAATAAAGGATAGTTAGTATATTATACTATATATAAAAATAGTAAAACTAATGGACTTATAAAGTATAAAACTTGCCTTTATTAACGCTAATAATGCCTAAGAAATGGGTAAAGTATAAATCTAGACAGAGAAGCCTTTAGATTTTTAAGTAAAGGACAAGATGTCGTAAATATTAAAAGGAAAGCCTTAAGAGTATAGAGGAAATGCCACGGCGCCGCTACTAGAGATAGATTCCGTAAACCTATAAATAAGTTTAAATGGTTTAAAAAAAATCCTAGTTTTATAAACATACCTTATTTATCTATTTCTTTAATAACGCCATCTATATGGTTATATTTGCCGTTTTAATAGCCTTTAATAATGACTCTAAAGGCCCCTAGGGACTTTAATTTAGGAAATATTCCTTATTTATAACAATCCTCTATATTATTATCGGAAAGTTTATAAAAGGCGATATAATATATTAAGATATAATAATAAGCCGATCTAAAGGTAAAAATTTCATCCTTTTAAGGCGTGCTTAGATATAGAGGTTGGGCTTAAATGGAGTATAAAGCGAGAAGAGGGGACCTATTAATTGATAAACTAGCGAAGTCGATTAGCTTTGCGTTTAAATATTTATTTAAAAAAATGTTGTGGTATGAAATATTACTATATATAATACCTCTGGAGTAAATATATTTAAGAACGTCTATAAGCTATAAAATCTAACGCATTTATAAAGTTTAATTAATATTATTACTTCTGTTTTAAAGAAACCTATAGAGCTGGCTGTTTAGAGCGCGTTCTAAACATATTACCGTGCGGTTATCTTTCTAGAAAAGTTCGCTGCTATAGTATTGCAAGAGTCCATTATATTAACCGAGTCTTTTATAGATCTCCTTTTTGACTTTAATGAAGTATTAAGAATTCGCGTTATTTAGAGCTTTAATAACCTTATTTCGAAGTTCGTCGCAATATACAGTGCCCGAAACTCCCCAGCTAATAAGATTCTTATAGTTGCAGCTAGGGGGTAGCACTACGATAAGGTCTATAAGTGTTAAAGTAGTAGTTAATATTAAATATATAAAGAGCTTTAAAGGGGTAGTAAAACCCCAGTGTCTAGCTAACTAATCTATTATTCGTTCTATATTTTAGACGCTATTTCTAAACAAGATTAGTCTCTATAGTAGATATACTAACCCTATACTTTGCAATAAAATAAATATAAAGAGGGGTGATAACTTCTGGCGAAAGAGACGGTAATGATTGTGGTGTGCCCTTTTTTTTGGCCTAGGGATCTCTTTCTAGCTTTAGGTTCTACTTCTGGCTTATTCTATTATAGCGTATTTTCTATAACTAGAAATTGTTGCTAAATATAGCTATACACTAGCTAAGGCTATAGTTGTTAAATATGCTAGGCTGTGCTGCTAACTATATAATTGCTATAGCTAAATATAAAGCCGCCTAGTATATAGTAAGAACTTACTAATATAGAAAGGAAGTAGATCTTTAAGAGGTTAAGGTATATAGGAAATAATTACATTAATTAGCGGGAAGAAGAGTTAGCTAATTTATAGAATTTTATATCTACCGCATTATTAAGAACTATAGACCTGCTAATTAATCTATATACTAGAGTTAGACTGCCTTTAGGTTAATCTTTACCCATCCTTTAATATTAAATTAAAGGACTGCTTATACTACCACACTAGTTTATAAATTTTGGACTATTACTTTCGCACTCTAAAAGCAGTTGGACTATCGTAGCATCCCTATATACTTTAGCTATAGATAACGGCGTTCTGCCTAAGGAGTTCCTTAAGTTAATATTAACACCCCTATACTTAACTAGAAGTTATACTACTATATTATACTTATAATCAACAGCCTATAATAGTAGTGTCCGACTAAAGCGGTCTCTTATATTAATATAAACATTCTTATATTCTAGAAGTAGTTAAACTATATCTTTATACCCCTTTTCTACGGCTAATAATAGCGGTATCTGGCCGTTTTTCTACTTGTAGTTTATATTAACGCTTTTTAAGAGTAGCTGTACTACTGCCGTTTGCCTAAACCTTACGGCGCATAATAGCTTATAGGAAAAGTCCTCTAGGTTAAGACTGCTAAGTCTACTTTTAATTAACAGCCGTACTACTAATTTATGTCTGTTTCTCACTGCCCACAATAAATCCGCACGCCCGTAGTATCGATATTGAGTTACTACTCCAATTTTAGCAGCTTTAAGAGATTTTTAAGCAGTTATATCTTGTCCTCGTTTTACAGCCCATGTTAGTGCCATACTATCCTCCCGTTTAACGTTATAGCGATAAAGGTAGGGATTTAGAATACTATAGAGGCGGTCGTTTATCTAGGCGAAAGCGTTAATATCTCCCTCTACTTATAGGTTCTCGGCTATTAATAATAATATTTCGATCGGTAGATTAAGTAGCAATATTCTCTATAACTATTAATTAGGACCGTAAGTAGTTATACTTAAGCAGCGAGAATACTTACTACTAAAGTGGAAAATCTAGCCAGGGCAATTATTATAGTTTAATTAAAGGACCTATTATGTCCCTTAAAACTAAGGGTTGATTTTTTTAGAGAATAAATTTATATTAGCGTAAATCGAAATTAAGATTCCTTAAGCGCTATAGCTTTAGGCGGCACGTTCTTAGTATACTACTATTAACTACTTATATTCCCGCTAATGCTATAGTACGCGCTAAGCAGAAATCTGATTTAAGATTTTTGAATCTGTTCTACGCGTATAAGATATAAGTAGTAGTTATTGGTGGTCCTTATATTCTAATTTACAAACTCTTTATTTTAATCTTTACTCTTTCCCCTTATACGTCTTTTATAAGTTTAGAATGTATAGTAAGCTCTTATAATTCTTTAGCGACCTACCTAAACTTTATAAAATAGTATATAAGCCTATAAAGGATCCTTAAATGCCGGATTATACTACTCCATAGTCTAAAAGATAAAAGAGAAAGTATGCTATTAATTTAACGAATTCTCCGCTTCTTAAAATGTCACTAAAATCGTTATCTGTTGGTATATCTTATTCTATACCCCTTAAAGGTTCTTTATAAGCGTCGCCTATTAAGTAGATTCTATCCTTTTTAGAAGGTAAGGTAACTAGAACTTCTGTGCAATAATATAATACCCTAAGGATGACCCTACAGCTAATACTAAGATAGTTAAGCTGTAGCGATGTTATATCGGATAAATAGGGCCCTGATAGATCTCCAATAGGCAATACTTTTAAAGAAGATAGAATAAGACCTAGAACTAAAACAACTCTATTAGATAAGGGTAAAGTCCACATATAAACTCTAGAAAAACGGCAACAACTTAGGTTTAGTAGACGAAGTAGTACGTTATTTAAAAAAGCTAATAAGCTTAGCAATCTAACCAAAGCTAAAATATTTATGATGGTGCGTTATAAGGGAAAGCACTTTGTTTATATTTCTAATAAGAGCTTATCCTAGCCGGAAAAGCTTTTATAGGTAAAAGATCTCCTTAGGAATTTCTTAATATGCTATTACTAATCTATTATAGGGATCTGAGGTTGTTGTTGTCCCTACTAATATTAAAGCTGTTAAAGCTTAGGAGTGCATGTTTTAAGTTAAGCTTTAATAGGTATTTTCTAGGGGATTTAATAAGGATATTAAGTTACTGCTTTAGACTATCTATATATTTACTACAAATTTGAATTTTAAGTTCTATTTTATATTTAATAGATATAGTTTTTAATTAGCGAAGCGTAACCATACTTTAAATTCGTAAGTTATAATTTAATCTACTAAATTTTTTACTGCATAATTTAGAACCTAATTCGCTATTAAATAATTAATATATCTATGCAGGTGGTGTATATTTTAATTTTACCCTTTAGTAATATAGGCGGGCTTATAACTGTTGGCTAATCCTAAACCTAGTATAATATATAGAGACTTCCTCTAACTAGATCTTTAGGGAGAGTAACTTCTATTCTATATTACAAATCGTTCCCTTTAAAAGACTTATAATACTACTATAGCAAAACCCTCTGGCGGTTCGATTCTGGGCTACTATTAATTTAGTAGCAGGTACTATTGTTAAATAATGCTTCTTTAAGAAGACATCCTCTAGTATTACCGCCACTGCTATCTGGCGTCTATATATTATAAATCCTTTTAAAAGTATCTAATAATAAAGACTAATCCGTTCTATAGATAAAGATATTTCTAGAGGAAATTTTACCGGGGGTCTAATTAAGTAGGGTGATATAGCCATTCTCCTAGTATATTAGTAGTAAAGTACTACCGGAATGGGTAGATAATATTAGACTTCCCACTATCTAATTGGGCTGCGATTAACTATCTTTATATATAATATTAGTAGACAGAAGAATATTATTATTACGAGTATTAGGAGGAAGAAGATATGTTATAGACAGATCTTTAAATTCGGGGGTTCGTGGCACTTATAATAAGTTTAGCTAAATATTAGAGTTCTTATAATAAGTATTTCTCACTATATCCTTAAGGAAATCCAGGAAATCCTTTAAGTACTCCGCTAGTAGCGAGAACTAGTATTCTCTCCACCTATGTATACGCGGATGCGGATTGTAAAAATTAAATAGCAATGTAAAATATCCAAGCTATATATAATATGGCTATTAGTGTTAATAAGGTGGCGTTATAAGATACTATAGGGAAGACTGCCTTAGAATAAGTTTATAGTACTACTATAAAAGAGCTTAAAGGGAATGCGCAGAATTTATATAGGCAATATTAGACTAAAAACTTAATATAGTTTACTATTCCGTGTTCTTAATAATTTTATTAGCTTTTTTATTTTCAGTCTTTAGGTTATTTAATAGATATAATAAGCATAAAAAGTACCCTCTTTACTCTTAAGGGGCTATATTAATAACTAATGTGGGATTAATAGGGACATTGTTTAGTATTAGTTATATAGGGTACTGGATTCTTAACCCCGCTTACCTATAAACAAAATACGCACATACTAGATATCTATCTACTTTTATTAGACTAACCCTCCACGTAAAAATCGTCAGGTATTTACCCTAATTGTTGCTTAGATATGCCTCTACCTTAAGTATAATACGCTTGCTAGTATCTCTACGCTTTCCCTGCTGTATTTTATTTATAATTCCCCTTTTTCTTTTAAGAGACACTACCTCCTCTCTTAGCTTCTGGTTGGCCTTCTCTAATATCTTAATTTTGATTTTAGTCTACAGGTAGCTTATCTATAGAGCGATAGCGTGATTAGGATTGCTGCTATTAAATATATTATTAGTAATATCTAAGACGGTAAGTCCTAACCTAACTGCGATATATTTATATACTTATAATAACTTCTAGGTTGTAACGCCGAGTTAATCTCTCTTACACTTTAATTTAGAGCCTTAGTGGTTCCGGTTTTGGCTTTAGCTCTAGTGCCCTATTAGTAAGGCCTCTTACTGCTATAGTATAGGAAGCATTCCTTATCTTTAGAAGCGCCTTTCCCCTAATAGACACGCCCTTTACTCTAGATCTCTCTATATATCTTTCTCCGTCACTTATTGTTTCGCTATTACTTATATTAATTATTCTTTCTATAACCTTTATTAGTAGTAGTAGTAGATTCTTTAATTAACGTCTGATACGGATCCTATCTAGGCCTACGCAGACTACTCCGTACATAAGGGGAAAGTAGTATTAACAGGAAAAACCCCTTGCTATTGGGGGGAGGAAAAACCCTATAAGCCACCTCAGTAGGATAAAAAACCCCGAATTGCCATGCCTGCACGAGCAGCGGCCCTACGGGCCTACAGCTTGTCCTCCTCCTTAGATGTTTTAAACTCCTTAGGAACCACTGCTTCCTTCTCTAGCTTATCCAAAGCTAGGGTTTACTACGTCCTAGCTAGGCCTTGCCGATCAATTGCTGTGTGCTTATAGTTATGCCCTATATCTTAACTACCCCTATATACTGTCTCTTGTTAACCATTACTATATACGCCATGCCTCCCCCCCCCCTAAGGCCTATTAAAGGCGTAAGGGGGATTCATCCGATCTATTATCCTAAAACTAAAAGATAAAAGCGGGATGTGTGTGTATATATATATCTAGGTATCTTTTATACCTAGGCCCCAGTCACTAGGCCCTCTCTAAGGGCACTACTCCGTCGAGAGGAGATAAGGAAAACCGTACGGGGTTATCTAGCTGCCGCTTTTAGTAGTATTATAGCAGTACGGCGAGTGACCGCATACTCCGCGGGCGATCGCCCTAGGGGTTAGGAGGGGCCGTATATTTGCTCGTTTGTTCGTTTGTTCGCGTTTACTTATTCGTTAATATAAGGTTGTTAATGCTTTCCACTGGGGGACGGGGGGTGATATTAAATACTGTATATCCATGTTGGATCGTACAGGTGCCCTGGATAGGAGAATGTAGTAGTCATCGTACTGTAGAGAGCCAACAGTAGTGGTTTTCAAGATCTCACCATCTAAAAATTTTTCACCACCGCCCTTAACGCCTATAACCACCACAGGTCCTGTCCGCACGCTGTGCGACGTCTCTGCGTTGGCTCTGGATCTGAACTTCAAAGACTAGGTTCGTAGCCGTCACCACGTATAGGTGCAGAGTCCGATTTCGACGGCCTATAACCTTTATTATCGATGTTTAATTAGTTAACTTTAGGACAAAATATATACTGTAGATTGCTTAAGAAGTGTTTTGTATAGGTTCCTAGTAAGGGGACATAAGATCCTTTTATGTCTTCCTTCCTACCTATACGTAGGGCTAAACGGATCCTTAAACCCTACTAGCGGCATAATTAATGCCCATTACTATTTTATAGCCTAGACCAACGCAAAACGTATAGGTTATAACGTATAAGCTTACTCTACCTCTATAGGAGTGAGGCATTATATAGAAGAGGCTGTCGCTGCTTTCTTTCTAATACGCTAGACCGTATTCTATATATAGCTGAGCCCGCTTTACTAATGTCCCGAAATTTAGTTGAATAGGATCTCAATCTATATATCTTAGACTACAGCTTCCTGTACTATGGCTGAGACGTTTATAGATTTATCTATAACGGTTAAAGGGGCTTAAAGTGTTACTACAAAGCTATTATTAAACGCTATCTTACTTAGCTGCCTCTAAGAGTGACGGAGCGCTAAATTATAATAGGTACGAAAAATCCTAGCGCTTTATACTTGGAGCTGCTTCTAATGACTTTGGTAGTATATTAAGACTACTTGTAATCCAATAAGTAATAGTAGCTAAGCATTGCTTATAAAGCTAGAGACTGGTATATTAGTTCTTCTACACTAATATAATATGTTTTAGTTAGGTATTTATATTTAGTAACAGCTTAGCTAATAATTACCCCTAGTAATGCCTCCTTTAATTTAAATAGCCACCGTTAGATTTAGTTAAGTAGCCTATACTTTTAGGCGCAGATAGCACGCTAAGTAAGGAGTAATTATAGCTAACGGATATTACGCGCCAGCTTTAGGGTAAAGGGGCCGCTAATATACTTTGCCTTATTTAGGTAATATTAGTCTCCCTTTCTAAACTTGGCCTTAGCTCTATTAAGTAGTAGAGGAAATATTATAAAGGTGGTATTTACCTTACCTCTAAATGTCCTTAGATTAAGCTACCTTTTCTTTAAATACTAAGCCTTATTAAAATATAGTTCTTTTCTGTGCTTGTTAAATAAGTCCTATTATATATAATGCCTTAGATAAACCTAAATTGGATTGCTAATAATTTTTATAGGTCTGTAGGAAGAGCTTAGAAGACGATCCGTGTATACCCTAGCTTTATATATTTCACACCTTATAATTAAGGATGGGAAGAGGATAGTAATAAAGATAGTGATAAAGAGACGGTAGTTTTAAACGGTAGTAATGAGTTACGGAGTTCTGGCCACCCTATTAATAGATTACGCCAGAGTGACCCAGTAGAAGGGCGAATTGATACTACTAATATTAATAAACCAAGCTAGAGTGATAATGACGGATTATTAAGTAATAATGGAGAACTTGAGATTTGGCATAATTTAGTAGGCAAGACTCTATAAGTGTAATGCTATACGGAAGAATAAAGTAGAAATTTAATAAGAAATTGTAGGACGCCTATAGAACGCCTAGTGGTCTATCTACGTCCTAAAATCCCTACTTTTGTCTCTTTTAGCTTAACCTCTTCCGAGCTCTATACAATTTACGATAATCTCTTAAGTCTCTTAACACGGGCGGAAGATTTTATTTACTGTATTACCGATAAAGGATAACTAATATATAATAATAACCCTAAACTCTATAAGTTTCTTTCTAAGCTTAAATACTTATATCCTAAGCAAGTACCAGTTATATTTAAGGTTGGTAAGCTTATAGATTTATATATTAAAGAGTTAAAGAATAATGTCCAGTGTATACTCTTTAGCGCTTATTCTATCTATTATAATCTACTAAGTGGGATTATGTACCTCTACTGGTGTGGTAGGAAAGGGTTAAGAGGAAGTGTAGTGGGATTTCTACTTATCGCCAAATTCGTAGGGCTTCTTCTGTAGGAATTTCTCTGGTTCTTTAAGATTGAAGTCGTTTTCATTTTTATATATCTACTATTAGTACTTTCTTAGCACCTACTTTATATCTACACTTGCTAGAATAGTTTTCTAATTACTACCCTTTTCTTTTAAAGAAGCTTCTTAAATTAGGGCTTAAAAATTGGTTTACCCTCTATTAAGAGTTCTGATACTATGCGATTAGTTAGATAAGAAGACTATTAGGAGGTATAACCATTAATAGAAGTACTTTCTCCGTTGCCTCTATTTGGTTCTTAGCCAAAATATAGCTGTTTTTTAATTATATCTAAGCTTTTTGTAACATAATCGTGATGCTATTACTCTATATTATAAAGCTTCCGGATTTCTATACGTAAAGAGCATATAACTGCGGTTTATTTAGTAAGTATATCAATCTTACTTTCCTATAGTATACTTTTATTTAATAAAGTTGTGTTAAAGCTGTGAAAATAATTTACCAATTCCGAAACCAAAGCTTTGCTTACTTATCCGTTATTTCTAGTAATTTACACCTATTTTGCCAATAACCCTATACTAAACTGTTTTAAAGCTAAGAAATTTAGCAGTATTTCTAGCTCTCGTTAGCATTAACACGAAGAAGCTTATATAAACACCGTATATTTTGGCGGCTAAAGAAGAGTTACTCTAAGATTAATGTTTCTGCCTAAATCTATATAACGTAGGTAAAAGCAATGCCACTTTTTAAGCGCTGTGCTACGGTTTCTAAGGTATATAGTGTAAGTAAGAGTTAGGAGATAAAGCCGCGGCGTATTCGGCCGGCTTTGCTGTAACTAAAAAGAAGTTTAGGAATATAGTTCCCACTCTATCTAGAACTAGATAAGGGGCTCTATATACTAGTGTTTAGGGGTAGCCCTAATAAGTTAATTATTACTTAAAGCTAATAATCTGACTAAGCTAAGTTTTACGCTTAGAATTAAATAGGGGACTTATTTGATATTATAAGAAGCTTATATATTCTATATAACCTTATCTTTATAACTCTCTTAAATATAATATATGCTTGTGTTTAGCAAATCGATCTAAAAGGCCTACATAACTCCACGCAGTCTTAAAAATCTTATTGTTTCCCTTAAGACGGATACAAAAGCTCTTTTATAGGTCTGTAAGCATCTTTCCTATACTAGGAGAAACCCTAGATCTCTACAATAAGCGTATATCTATAACCTCTTCTCGTATGTTCTTTTTAAACTCTTCGATTTCTAGGTACTAATATCTCCCGACAATCTCTAATATATTAAACTAATCCGCCTATATCTACTCCCACTCTAATACAACCTTATCAGCTAGGGCTGTTAAGTTATACTAATTACTGTATTATAGCATCTTATCGTTATCCAAAGTTATTAGTTGCCTCCTGGTTTAAGAAGACCTTTAGTATTAGGTAGACTACATTTTATATATACGATAATCTACCTTATTATTAATAATAATTGGATCTGCTGTCTGTTAGTTCACTTCTATATCTTCTCTATTTTTAACTTTATATACTAGCTAAGGATCTTCCTAGGCCCCGATTTTCGTTATCTAATACTTTTTAGGGGCTCTAGGGCTGTTCTTAGGGCTCGACATCTTCTATATAGAAGTGCTAGTCGTCCTCCTTATTCGCCTGACCATTTGGCTCTTCCCTTAGTTACTTATTCTAGTGCTCGTCTAGCTACTTATTTAATTGGCTGTTTAGGTATTAATTTAGCTGCTCCTTTAGCGACTTGTCTAGCTGCTTATATAGGAACTTATCTAACCGCTTACTTGGTTGCTCATCTAGATGCTTATCTAATTAGCTGTCCAGGTATTAATCTAGCTGCTTATTTGGCCACTCGTCTAGCTACTCCCTTAGTTGCTCATTTCCATGCTAACCTAGCTACTTGTTTAGTAGCTTATCGATCTACTTATTAACCTATTCCGCTAGTTACTTATTTAACGCGAAGTCTCCTAAGGGAGAGAACACTAAGGTTTTATCTAACATATTAACACTATTAGGTGGGTTGTCTAAGATAGATTTCTCTAATCTAACATATTGGTCCAGATTCTATATTATTTTATTAAACAGAGCAAAGGCTAGATTAGGATCGGTCCAGTCACCTTTAAAATCTTCTAAATTTAAGCAGTCTGCGCTAAAAGTAGGCTTATATAGAAAATTCTAGAGTAGAACATTATCTATACCCATATTGTTAATGGAAGCGCCTATATTTTTAAAGACTATATCTATAGTTTCGACCATAGCCACGTCTAAGCCGTAATTGCATCGAAAGTTATCTATATAAGGAGAGAGAATGTTAGCTTCCTGAGATCCGGATATTAGGTTAGGTTTAGTAAGAATAAGATCTTTAGGGTCCACTATTAAGGGATCCCAAATCTGTTCTAGAAAGACATAGTCTATAAGGGTAAATATATTAAATAAATTGTTTATATTAGAGGTGGAACTCTTTTAACGTAACGGTTAGAAGTTGTGGTTAATAGTTATCGGATACAGTTAACACAAAAGAAGGTAAACTTAATAGCTTAAGTAGGGTTTCCTTATTCTAGTTATAACCTTTACTATACCATATAATATTAGCCTTTGTACTAGACACGGAATAATGGAAGCAGTGCTATAGGGGGGACGGTATTAGCTTAGCCGCGTTTATCTCTGCGAGCTTCTAAGCCAACCATCTAGGAATGTCTCTTTGGATCTTCTCCAGGCCGCTTACGGGTAGCTTCTTCGTGCAACCTCCCTATAGGGTTTGCCGTGGAACGCCTATTAAACGTATAAAAATCTGTTTAAACCGTAGCTGTACCAGAAAGCTTATTTAATTAGATATATAATGGATCTATTGCCGCTGTAGAGACATAAGATAACTAAGTAAGATCGAAAAATGCCAACAAACTAGCCTAGATATCCTAAAGAAGAAATAATTCGGGTAATGCGCTCTGCTTTAAAACAGTGCCGCCGTAATAACAAGGCGCAATTTTATGCTCTCCGCTGGCTGAAGCCGTCTACCTATGATCTCTTGTTGTTATTGGCACTTATATAGGATTTAAGACACTATAAGTGCATAAAGTGTGATATAAAGAGAAATATAAAGTCCATGTAAAGCCTTAAAGGCTTATACTGCCTTATGCCTTTATATATAAATTAGGCTCGCGCTGTCTATGCTTAGGACCTTAGGAGTAACTTCTTTATTACCTAATACCATCGGCATTTCTATTTTTGAAAAAATGGAGGATTTAAAGGATCTACAGCGTGATGGTAATGGCTTGCCACCTAGGGAACGTTTAGGGTGCCCTTTTAACTTAAGGGACATGCCGTATAAGGGATATTTAGTAATTATTAGACCGTAAGTTCTTATTTAAAACAGCGTTTAAGTTTACAGGCTAACACCATCTTTAGTCTTTTTGCGGTATAATAATAGGCCGCAGAATTAAGGTACGCCGAAATGTTATAAACCCTTTATTTGCGGTAAGCTGACGAAGAGAAACTAAGATGTTTATTATGGCTTTATAAGGATGTTTCTAAGCCCTATAATAGAGAAGTTAGTCTTAAGGGAGAGATAGGTATACGACACAGCTTTAACTTAGGATTATAATTCCGGGTGGGATACAAACCTTAGAATCTTACGGCGCGAGAAATCCTTCGTATTGTCTTTCTAAGCGGTGGTAATGCTAAAAATCTTATATCCTTATTATATATACCTAATGGCAGCTTTTACGGGAACGCCGTAGAGAGCGGCTTATATATGGCTTACTATAACTAGCCCTAACGAATAATGGTGGAATGGAACTACGAATGGCTTTATATTAGGGAGCTTTAGTATAGATCTTATTCGGCGTTCCTAACGTATATAAGTGCTTTGCTTATAGTTACAGTTTTCTCTACTATTAAATAGTTTATATAGCTGATTATATAACATTTAATATTCGCAAAACTATTCTAACCTTTTTTTTTTTTTTAATTTTCCTATACGCAATGCTTTAATCTCTTATTTCTTAAACTAAATTAAACTCGTGGCTTTTAGAACCTAGTTATTCCCTTAAGTAGTATTTAATATCTTAAATCAGAGCATAATTTTATAGTTACCCCCCTTTTCTATCACTTAAATAAGGTTTTGTGCGACGTACAGTGCATAACCTTTACTCTTTCGATCCTGTCGTATTTAATCTAAAATCTCTAGTAGAGATTACCTGCCAAATATGTTAACTAGTGATTCCTATATAGTTTATTATATTATACCTATATATTAAGTGCCTTTATCTCTAATTTTAAGCTTTAAATCTCTTTATATAATAGTGCCTCTTCCATTTTATGCTAATTTAGAGCAGCGTAAGCCTCTTAATATGATATAGACCATTCTAAAGCTTATTCAGTTTATTTTTATATAGCGTTATCGGCCTTAATACGGCGCTCGATTTCGGTCCGAAGTTCGGTTTATATTTAATTATAAGCCCAAATTTCGCCTTACAAGAGCTGCAATAACTAGAAGTATTAATTTGCAGCAGGGATTATCTAAATAGTCATACTGCTTGCTCTGTTGGGGTTTACTACGTCTTACGAGGTAACATTGCCAGGTAAGGGCTATAGGTAAGGCTGTAAATAAGGGGCGGGAGTATCTATAGTATACTCGGAAGGTATTAGGACAGTTAAGCTATTATTACATATTTCCCATTAACGGCTAAATGGTATACTTTAAAGAAATAGGTGTCTAGGCATATAGTTATATTCCATAGTTTATTAAAGACAGTAAATAAAAATTACTTTACGATGCAAACGTATAGCGGTTAAATATTCTATACAATTCCCGTAATTTTAAAATTAGTAAAAGCGAATTTTTATTTATAAATATATTTTTTGTATTTGTTATTAGAAGCGCCAAAGCCATATAAATAATTTTAGACTCCTACGCTTAGCATAAATTTTATTAATATAAATAAAGAAACTGTTTCTAATTACTAGTGGCCATAGATTATAAGTCTTGCCGCCGGCACTAAAACTCTCCCTATAAACTTCCAGCCCCTAATAACATAGAGAGCAGCTTAATTTTAAAGCGCTTAAAAGTGGCCGAAGTGCCTAAAGAAGAAAGTCTAAAGCGCGTAAAGGTTTTTAAAGAAGCTTTTTAGCGTTACCCTCGGCCGTAAGGTTATAAAGTCCCTACTAAGGCAGCACTTCTGCAAAATTCTTTAAAGCGTATTAAGCTTCCACTAACTAGCCAAAATCCTAATCGCAGTGCCTCTAGCTCCTTACTCGTGCCTTTTAGTGCGAATCTGGACTTAAATATACAGCCTTGCAATCCTTAGAGAGCTCTAACGCGTCTTAAAGATCTTATATAAGGAAATCAGCTATGGATAATTTGTATTAATAAGGGTATAAACGGAATAATAATGGTAAAGAGGCTAAAAGCGGAGAAAGGCAAGGCAAAACTCGTAAAATTTTAACTGCTTCGTTATAGAAACATTTCTTAAATTAGTCAAGTATTCTTAGATAACGATTGGATATACCTCAGCTATAAATATTTTTGTTTTACTTTAGAGGAGATTTTTTATATTTACTTACGTCTCCAGGAACGGCAGATATAAGTTATTACGATATTAGTAAGTTAAATAACATTGCTAGAGCTTATTAAAGCACTAAATTAGTATAGATCTTTAATGCAATTAAGTATATTAGTACGGTAGGATTACTTTACGGATCCGTTACTCTAAACGCAGTTAGAATTTGCGGCCGTAGTGGGCGTGTCCTTTTATATAGCCACCCTAATTAATTTTACCTTTATATTAAAATCTAACGTTTTATAGCTAATTTCGAAAAATATACCTAGTAATTAGCGTCCTTAACGTTAAACTTAGACCTAGAATAACTTAGATGCGTAGTGCTTAAATATATAAACGGGCGGCCGTAGAAAGACCTTCGCGAAGTTAACTTTATTAGATAACAAAGGGCAAAGAATAGGGTTTTTGGTCTCAAATAGCCGGATAGGTAGAGCGGATATAAAGTTTTAAATGACTTTTTAGAGGAGCTTTTTAATACTGAGAAGCTAGCAATTATAAAGTTAGACAAACCGGTATGTTATACTAGTCTTAATATTTATAGACTGCTTACTATAAAAGCACCTATATATATTACAGTGTGACCTTAACTACTTTTACCTACTGCTATTTGTTAAGCTTGTTTTACTAGAGTGTTTTAAGCTTTGGCGCGTATTAGAAGATAGCTTAGCTAAGTAAAAGGGATAATTTAGATATACTTAGTTTATAAAATATAAAACATTATATTTTATAATATTTAAACTTAATAATATTTAAGATTACTTATGTCTAATAGGGTTTTTACTAATACCCTAGTTTTAACTAAGCTAGCATACTACCTCTATTTTTATTATTTAGCTAAAATTAATGTCGGAACATTAATTACGTAACGTAGTTATAGGACTACGAAGCGAGACTAACTATCTAACCTTAGAGCAACCCCTTTCTTCTAGACAACAATTAACTACCAACTTTAATACCGCATACGTACCACTATAAGTGATATTCGTGCACGTTAATAAAGAGAGTTATACCGATACTAATTAGTAGACGTATAGATTAGGAAATACGCAATAGCTAGCGCTTAAGAAGTAGTACTGGAAACAGTTCACGATCGCCTAGTTCTTGTCTATTTTATTAAAGGAGAAAGCTATATTACCCTTAAAGCTTAAGACCACGTATTAACTTAACTGCTGACGCGTTAGATCGCCTAGAGAATTGTATCTTTACTTAGAGAAGATTATAACCTCCCTTAAGCTTAAGAGAATTTGTACTAGCTTTATAGCTAATATAATAGATCGCTAAGAGAATAGCAATCTTGCTAAGAACACTTTACAGGCCCGACGGCTGTAGAGAACGTACATACTACCCTCAACCTCGACCTTAACCTTAACCTCAACCTTAACCCTTAACCTTAACCTTAACCTTAACCTCGAACCTTAAATCTCGAACCTTAAACCTTTATAACCTCCACCTAAACGCACACTGCTTTACACTACGATAGAGTGGTAAGAAAAGATATTAAAGCATAGTAATAGAATTACTGCTACTACAGCTTCTAAAAATAAGCTAGGAGACTACGTAGTAATAAAGGTCTACGTACATACATAGGAGAACTTTACAGACTACACACTATGGACAGTATTTAAGGAGGAATTTAAAGGCTTTACTACTAAGGATTTTAAATGTATGCGAACTAATATAAGAGCAAAGTTACGCATCTATCTACTTAAGAGAGGAGTGTATGTCAGAAAGCATAATAACAGATATTTAATCTTAGAAGCACTATTTAACCTCCTCTAAGAAGAAGAGTTTCACAAATAGACGGACGAAGAGATTGGTCTAGCACTTAATGATATTAAGCCAATAATTACTGTAGCTCTGCAAAACCAACTTAATTTAACCTTAGATAAGCTTGCTATAGCTCTACTAGCGTTAACACCTTTCTATAGTCCCTTACCAGCTATATAAGCATTACTAGCTCTTCCACCAGCTATTCCAACTACTGTACCGCCAACTACTCCGATTGCTGCACCACCAGCTACTCCAATTGCTGTACCGCCAGCTACTCCGATTACTACCCCTACTACCCCTACTACCCCTCCCGGTCCTTAATCCTCCAATTATAACTAAATCCACACTCTTATTAACCAATTGCTATAGTCGCAGCAACTATAGCAGCTGCAACAGCTACCTATATATACACCACCTAAACTAGTCGTGCCTAGTATAGAGTAAGGACCTAGGCAAGGGCCTGGATACAGCAAGAAGGTAGCTATAATTGTAAAGATCTACATAGACGACCAAAAGTACGATGGAGTTAGTGACAGCTTTAACTTTAAGTTAACTATCTTCTATAATATCTGCAAGAGATTTGGCTTGCCACCAGAAGGCTATACAGTAGCATTCCCTAGCATGCTAAAAGGGCTTGCTTAGGACCACTACTATAACAGTAACCTTAAGTTAAGACCTTTTACGGAAGCCTGCAACTATATATAACAGTTCTTTAAAGGGCTAGAATACTACCATAAGAACCTTACGGAGTGGAACAGCATAACCCTCTAAGGAGTTATGGACGAGAACCCTAATAAGTTAATCTATTAGAACTTCTAACTGCTTATAGACAAGCTACTAAAATAACGTTATAGACTATACCTAGACTTCCGTATAAACCGCATTCTTATAAATAAGCTAGTTACTGCTTGCCAGGGAGTACTAGTATGCTATATTGCTGTCTCTAACCCTTTAGAAGACCTCTCTTAGTTAATTAGTAAACTACAATCCTCTATTGTTACGTGGAAAAAAGAACACCCCCTATAGGCCTTAATAAGATCGTCTCACTAAGCTTTTTTTATAGATTGACGCTACTACTAAAATAACCAAAATCAAGACCGAAACACCAACCGCTATGGTAGCAATCGCCCCTATAGAACTAACGGCAGACTAAAGGCCAAGTGCTATATCTATAAGAAGGAGGACTGCCGTTTATAGAAACATATAGAGGAGGAGCATAATTGGTCCAGAGACGATTATAAGAGACGCTTTACTAATATTAAGGGCCGTAATAAGGGTAACTTTAACAACTACTTTAAGCAATACGTCGCTGCTTGCGAAAAAGATGAAGACGATAATTTAGACTTTAAAGCCTATATATAAGACGCTAAAGACGCTAATAACTCTAGGAACGATGCCGGAGAACCTAACGATAGTTCTGCCTATATCACTACCTTTAGAACACTTACTATGGAGGAAGTAACCTCTATAAGCGTAGAGCTAGCTAATAAGGCTTATATATACTTGCTTACGGCTTTAGAACTTACTATGGAGTCTACTATAGAACCTTATATAGAGACTAACCCATTTACCTACAGTACGGCTATAACTATAGCGTTATAATACACCTCGACGGTCTTTATGGGAATTATAATTAATACGGGTGCTTCGCGTAAGTCTATGGCTGGCTACGGCCAATTCTAAGCTCTATAGGCCGTAGATAAGTCCGTAAGTCTTAACACGTTAACTAAGGGTTAAGTAACTGTCTAATTCGGAATCGGAGTATTTACGTTTATCGGAACTATAGACGTCAACAGCCCTATAGGTAAGGTATAATTCTATATCGTTAAAGCAGATACCCCTTTCCTACTTTGCTTAGCAGATATAGATAGACTTTATATTAAATACGATAACCTAAAGGACGTTATTATTACTCGCACTAAAAGGGTGCCAGTAGTTAGACGATTTGGCCACCTATTTCTCTTATAGAGCTTTTCCTTATAGTCCTATTTAGTTAAGTCTTTTAATATAAACCCTTACTACTTAACTAACGTGGAACTACAACGTCTATACCGTTGGTTTGGTTACCCGTTAGTTAATAAACTATAAAAGCTTCTTAACAAGGCTGGCCACGGCTATAACACTAATAGATCCGCTATTAAAGAGCTAACTAGACTCTGCCACTATTGCTAGAAGTATAGCAGATCTTTAGGTAGATTTCGCTTCACCCTATAAGACAACGTTAATTTTAATTATAATATCATCGTCGACATTATGTATATTAGCGGCTCCCCCCTACTATACGTAGTTGACGAAGCAACTTAATTTTAAGCTGGCAGATGGCTATAAGATATTAGCGCCAAGCATACTTAGGACATTCTACGGATGTGCTGGATTAATAGTTACTTAGAACCACCAGACCTAATTACTATAGACGCTAGGAAGAACTTTGTTAGCAAGGAGTTTAAGCACTACGCTGCCACCATAGGAGTAACTATAAAGTTAGTTCTAGTCGAATTACACAATTCTATTAGAATGGTAGAGCGCTACTATAATCCGCTACAACAAGCCTACCAAATCATTATAACTGAAATCCCTGAAATTAGCAAGGAGATGGCCCTATAAATGGCCTTTAAAGCTATTAATAACACGGCTGGCCCAGAAGGCCTAATCCCTACACTCCTAGTCTTTAGAGCCTACCCCCAAATGGTTAAATCGGACGCGCCATTACCTTTAGTTATATAGCGAGCTGCGGCTATTAAGAAAGTAATAGTGGAAATTTAGAAGCTATGAGCTAAACGATAGATCGCTAACGCTCTTAATATGCGAAACGGACTACAAACTAACGCTATTTACGGCCTCCCACCTAGTTCGCCTGTCTTAGTCTAGAGAGAAAGCAATACTAGCTAGAGTGGTTATTAGGATAGGCCATATACGCTACTTGCCGTCGACGGTAAGACCTATACTATAAAGCTACCGAATAGGCCTACGACCTTCCGCTCTACGGTTATAAAACTTCACCTACTGGACCCATAAGACCCAGTTAAACTACGAGAGCCTATTAAATTAGCTGAACTAGTACCTTTACCAGCTGAACCTTAATCGTTACCTAAAGCCGAACTACAGCTACCGCCAAAGTAAGGCAGAGGTTGCCCCCGTAAATACCTATTACTTACGGCCGTTGTAGACACGGCTACTATAAACGCTATAATAGATACAGGTGCTTTTACGGGTAATATTGCAGATATTGCCGATATCGCTATCTACTTACAGAATAATAATAACACCCAATTTAGCGCTTTACGACAAAAGGAGGTCACAGGCCTACTTAAGAAAGGCGTCTTTAAGATTATTAAGCTACACGATATACCAAAGGGGGTTAGACTCTTTAACTTACGGTTTATCAACAAGATTAAGAATAAGGGAACTAATAGAGCCTTTAAGAAATCACGACTTATTATATAGGCCTATAATAATTTAGAGAAAGAGCTAGTCCTTACTTAGTCACTAATAATTTAATGGGTTAGCCAGCGGCTAATTCTCTATATCGCTGCTATGCTACCGTAGACACGACTCTACCTCCAAGATATCTCACAAGCCTATATCCAGTCCACTACGAACCTAAACCGCAAGTTCTACGTACGACCACCATATAAGCTAAATAAACAATTGGGAATTAATACGGACTCCATTCTAAAGGTTGTGAAGCCACTTTATAGAGTACCTAAAGCTAGAAACTACTGGTTTAAGACCTACTATTTACACTACGTTAATTAGCTGCGAATGGACCAGTCTACGTACAACCCTTGCTTGCTCTACAGCAATAAGCCTTTTAGAATTGTTGGCCTACAGACTAACGATACACTATTCCTTACAGATAATACCTTTATAGAGGCTAAATAAAGCGAACTATATAAGGCTAAATTTATGGCTAAGAAGCGAGAGTAATTAACCGCTAATACACCAATTAAGTTTAATGGAGGACTTATTTAATTAACATAAGACGGGAGTATTACGCTAACGCAAAAGCGCCAGTGTAAGAACCTTAGTATGGTTAACACTACGTTAGTAGACAGCACTAGCTCCAGAGGAGTTACGCGTAGCCTGCTTACGCCAAAGGACTAGTATATCGCTTAACGCGCTAGAGGAGCCTATATCGCCTTAATCTGTTAGCTAGAGGCCTTATTTAACCTATTCTTTACTACCTAGGTAATTAACCTAGTTGAAGACGATGTAAAGAGTCTTAATAAGCAATTAAGCTGGCAGATTGAGAACGTAAATAGAGGCCTAAAGTTCGTTAAGCTAGACGTTAATACCTTACAACTCCTAGTATTTACAGACGCTTCCTTCGCTAACAATAAGGACTTATCCTCGCAAATTGGCTACGTACTTATACTAGTAGACGCCTTAAATAAGGCAAATATCGTCCACTGGTCCTCAATTAAGTGTAAAAGAGTTACTAGGAGTGTATTAGCCTTAGAGTTATATAGTATGGCGCATAGTTTCGATATAGGCGCTATAATTAAATCTACGCTAGACAAGGTCTTACAGGTTAACTTACCACTTATTCTCTGTACTAATTTAAAGTCTTTATATAACTGTTTTGTCCAACTAGGAACTACGCAAGAGAAACGCTTAATAATTAATATAATNTNCCTTCGCNAAGCTTATAAACNAAGANAGATTACTAAAGTTAAGTNNATNNATNNAGATACTAACCCTNCGGACGCTATAANAAAGGGTAAGCCCTATACGGCACTATTATAGCTTATTAACACGAATTGAGTCGAATTACGGGCTGTAGGGTGGGTTGAGCGAACGGATTCGACTTTGGTTTAGCGTTGGCGCTAGTACTAAGCGAGCTAATAGCGATTTTCTATCCCGGGGATGAAGTTAGGTTCGGCAGAATTTGGCAGAATTTGGCAGAAAGTCGCTATTGCGTATACCTTACGAGTAGTCTAGAAGACTTAACTTTGGAGTGTAGATTAGCCTTCTTTTTAGAGTTGCTCTAGTGTCGGAACATTAATTATATAACGTAGTTATGGGACTACGAAGTAAGACTAACTGTTTAACCTTGGAGCAACCCCTTTCTTCTAGACAATAATTAACTACTAACTTCAACACCGCATACGTACCACTACAAGTGATATTCGTGCACGTTAATAAAGAGAGTTATACCGACAATTAAAGTAACGTATATTTAAAAGGCAGTATTGTACTAAGGCTTACCTAGGTATAATAGATATAACTTAGGTAAAGCTTTAATGTTCCTTTTGGTTAAATTTAGGGTATTGGTTAAAACCCATTACCTACGTTATTTTTACTTAGCTTTAGATACTAAAATCTATTAAAATTATTTTAGTAAACGCTAGAGAAAAAAGAAAATAGAAAACAGCTCTATAGCATCCTATCACCTCTAGTAGTTAGCGTAGCTACGTCTACACGGCCTTTTTACAGGGGAAGTTTTAGTATTTTTATAGTTTAAGGGAAAGTTAATAAAACACGCTAACCACCGGATACGCCAGGAGGCCATAGTATAAATTTATGTTTTACGCCTATAACCGCGCGCGTTTATAAATATAAATAATAATTTAGCCTAGGTAAGGGGCAAGTAATTTAATTAATTTTGTAGTAAAGAGTTATATAATATCTTAAAGGAGTCCGTAGAGTACTACCCAACAATTAGTCTTAGATTACTTTTAGTCTTTAAATCTTTTAACGTCTTTAATCCTTTATTTACTATAAACACTCTTTCTCTATAATGGATTATTCTAATAGCTTTCTTTTAGGAATAGAATCTTAGAATTTTAATAACACAACCGTCACTATGACGCCAATGAAACTTAATCCGGAAGCCGAAGACTTCACTCCTTACTCCCCATCTATAAGCGAAATTAAAAATTTTTATTCTAATATACCTCTAATTAACTGGCTTTAATAAGATACTATAGAACCAAACCTATTTTAAGGCGACTTAGCTAAATCTAATAACCTTTATAAGTAAGTGGAAGACCTTACTAGATATAATATTAAAATCTATATCTGCCAATCTTAGAACCCTAACGTAAAAGTAAATAAGTAAGTAAGACACAGGCCATGACCAAGTGTTTAAGACGCGACTTTAATACCTTAAAGGATTGGATTCGCCAGATGGCAGAGTTTAAAAAGATAATGGCCAAAAGTTTTCGCTAAATTGCGGAGTTCGAAAAGACTATAAATAAAAGTCTTAACCATATGGGAGAGGTAAAAAAGATAATAGCTAAAATTGCGGGAGCTTTTGGTAATAAGTATACTAATAAAGACCAATCTGCTTATAGGGCAAGTTAATAGCATAGAGCTATTAGAGGAAGCTTTTTAGTTATTTAATTATATGTCCTATATCTGCTCGCGTATAATATAATAATTAAAATCACTTCTAAGTTTTAATTAGTAGCTATATAGTTTTAGCCTACGCGGAAGAAATTCCTATAGTTTTTAATGCGGTAAGGCTATTTTATTTATACGGGAAGGCATTTTTTAGTAAATAGAAGTTATATAGGACTCCGTTCCGTATAGGAACTAAAAAAAACTAAAATTAAAAGTTTAAGGGTACTTAATCCGTATGGGATTAGCAGACTTACTTAAATAGAATTACTTANTATTTTNGTCCGTACGGGTATAAAAAAATCTAAATTTAAAAGTCTAAGGGTAGTAAGTCCGTATAGGATTAGTCGGCTTGCTTAAAATAAATTATTTAGTATTTTTATCCGNATNGGAATTATAATAAAACGGCGTACGGAAATCACGAATAAAAAGGATTTCTACTAAAAATCCTATATAGGATATTTTCTTTTGCGNTTATNCACNAAAAATAAGATAGAGAAACTGGAACTTTATTATTTTTCNAGAGATACTATCTATANGGGATGGCGTAGAAAATAANAAAAGAAAAGCTAGTAAATTTAAATGGTTTTAAATAAAGTTCCGTACGGGATAGAAAATAATAAAAGTATTATTTTTATAGCCACTTTTCCCGTATNGGAGGATGTTAAAANAGGTATTTAAAAGCTNAATATAAGAAGAGAATTTTAGTAGAAATCCCGTATAAAATATTATCTTTTATAAATATATTTTTAAAATGGAACACAAATTCCTGTATAAAATATTATCTTTTATAAATGTATTTTTAAAATAGAACACAAATTCCAGTTTTTATAAGATTTTTTATTAAATTATTTCCCGTATGGGATATTATAGAAAATAGGATATAAAATCTAGGTAATTAAGTTTTAATATAGGATTAAAATTTAGTAGATTATTATATTTATTAGCTGTTTATACCGTACGGGATAAAATTAAAAACAGCACTAAAGATCTAGTAGTTAAAGGAATTATATATAAAAGTTCCCTACGGGATAAATAATCTATTGGTTAAAAGGGTTATAAATATACGTCCTATACGGGCAGTTAAGCTAGTAATATTCCATACTCCACGTATAATGGCAAGAAAACAAGTAAAATTATTAGATTTAGGGGAGACTAGAGATATATATGGTTAGTATTACCTCTATTATACTACTTATAGCTAAAGAATATAGTGCTAGCGTTAGAACAATATATAAACGCTCTAGTAGAGTTAGAGATATAATAGTACTTAGACTGCCTAGAGTAACTAGAGGAATTACGGGCCTTTATAAGACGTTCCCAAATCCATACTAAGAGGATAAAAATTAAAGACGATAATCGATACCGTACGCAAGATGACTTATTTTCTAAGTATAAAACTTATAGCTTCTAGCGGGGAAAGATCTAAGAACTTCTCTTAAATCTATTATACGCATAATAGCGTTATAAGTTTTTCACTCTCTTATTAAAGAAGCTTATACAAAGAAGAATTATAAGCCGTTCTTTAATAATAAGTTAATAGCGCGTTATTAATAAATGCAGTTTATCTTAGTTAGAGGAGTGTGCTTAAAGGTATTAACTTTAAGCGTCTAGCTTAGAATATAATAAGATATAACTAAATTAGGCTATAAACAGCGAAGTTTATTCCTTGGAAAGAAATAAGATTAAGGACTTATATAGTTTCTTTATAGTACGATAGGGCTTTAGCTTCGGCATTTGTTCTAATAGGGTACGGCTTAAAGCTATAGAGGATAGTTATATAAAGGTGGCTAGATCTAAATTAATAAGATAGTAATTAGAAAGTAATAGTGAGCAGAATTAACTCTTAGATAATAAAAGCCCTATATTTAATAACTCTTATTGGACACTCCCTTTAAAACTCACTTCCTATACTTATAGATATAAGGTTATAAAGCGATACCATATTTAATAACGATTTATCCTAAAACACTGCTTAAGGACCTACGAGGATTATTAGTAAGTTTTTTAAGGTTAACAAAGGTGATATACATAATTCGATATTATTAGAAGACTATACTTCTATATAACCTATAGGCATAGAGCTTTATAGCTATTTCTACTAAATATTTTGGAGGTATGTAATACGTGGCACTTATAATAAAAAGCATAGCTACCTATACTAAGGCGTTATATACTAAGCGCTGGGCTTAGATTAAGACCGAATAAGCCTATTTATATATTAGCCACCATAATCTAGCGTTTAGTGTAAATCAATAGTTTTAATAACTTTATAAGCTTAGAGAGCCCCTAAGGGCCATATAGTTAATCTATTAAGGGTTAAAGCATTTGCTAAAAAGCTGTAAAACTTAAGTATCTTATTAAGATATGTTATATTTATATAGAGTGCTATAAACTCTATAAATAGAGCCCAAGTAATTGGATGGTACCCCTTATAGGTTAAATACTGCCTTTAGATAGGCTCTAGAACCTAGACGTATAAACGCCTTAGGGTTAGTAGTATAATTATAGACTAATAGATGTCCCGCGTCCTTAATAATAGCATAATTTTCTATAAATTAGAAGACAAAGACTAAGAGATTTCTAGATAAGCTACTAAGACCTAAGCAAATAAGAAACCTATTAAGATAAGCCTTATACTTAAGGAAGGACACCTCTAGCGGCAAAAAATTATACCTTAGTAGTTTATATAACGCAACTTTCGGAGGAATGTGCTTAAAGGCATAGCTAGAGCTCTACGCTGTATAAAAGAGGCGTTACCTTACTATTTGTTCCTCCTCTATATCCTTTATCCCTCTTCCATTTTCTAAACTCTTTCAGCTCTAGTATATATTAATCTTACAACCTTACTAATAATGTCTTTTATAGTTAAACAACAGCTGTAAACTTTTAATCCCAAATAAAAGCAAACATCCTCTATGCCTAATTAACTATTTAATATAGTTTCTTTATATAGCGGCAGCAGTAATATTATCGCGGATAAGACTATGTATGCCGCCAAGGTATACTATAGTAAGGACAATGCCTAAGTTCTAGTAATTAGTTTATAATATTGTTAATATAATTATAGGGGTAAACTCGAAGAACAAATCTCGTTTTAGGAATATTAGAGGAATCGCCTATACTAGGGTTATAAACAAAAGCTTAGAGTTTCTCGTGTTATAGAAGCTCGGGTAGGTATCTATAGTAGAGTATTATAAAGGCCTAAAGTACCTAGCATACATCGCCATCAATAATAATAATAGCACGGCGTTAGTATATTAGGATCCTACTTAGGAGCCACTTATAAATCTGCCATATAATAAGATTCGATTATACTATACTCAGGAACCGGCTCAACTTAATTAATATGCTAAAATATATAAAGAGCTTAAATAGATAATAAGAGGTAGAGTAAGGTAAGGATACTAGTTAAAAGAGCAGTCTAAAGAGTCGCTAAAGGAAAGGGGATATAAACGGAAGGTAGATAAGCTGTTAGAGAAAGCCGTACGTAAGTAAAAGGTAGATACTAATACCTATAACAAAGGTAAGGAGATAGAGGCTTAATAGTGATGTAATAGGAGACGAAGCTAAATCTAATCTAATTAAACTATTACGGAATATTGTATAAATTGTTAAGACGGGGAAACCACATAATTAAGTTAAGTAGCTTAACAATCTAAAATAATACTAGGCTCTTCTCCCTATCTTTCCGGCAAGTCTTATTAAGATTACTAACCTCTAATATATAATTATTCTAATGCCTAAGAGCCTCTAATTAGCTAAGCAGTAATTCTAAAGGCTCGGTTGGCATAACGGTAGGAAAAATAACTGGTTTCTAAACCATCTTTATATTAATACTCTTATAAATAGGAAGTTTAATATTTATAAGTTTTGTAGTATAAAATAAGCAATTGTCGATCTAAGGCATATAAGGATAAATCTAGCCTATAAAATCCAAGATTTAAGCATTTATCCTCTTTAATAATTCCATACTAAAATCTGAGATAGCTTAGAGTTTTACTCTAGTGCCGTTATTATTATAAACTAGATTAAACCCTTCCGCCCCTAAGCTTAAGTTTTTAAAGATTAGGTTAAATTCCTAGGGATTCCTAGCATATTCCGCTAAAGTATTAAGGGCATCCTTTATAAGCAGCTCCCCTTTTAAGTATCCGGCTTATTTAATATATACTAGGCAATTTAGAATAGGGTAATCTGAGTAGAAGTAAAGGATAATAGACTTTGCCTATATATGGACTAGCGGAAAAGATTACATTATAATATTGCCGATAAAGGATTTTAATCTAAATAAGTAATAAAATTAAAGTTTATATAGGCAAAATATTCTATCTATAAAGCTTTATTTATATAGCTAGACTAAAAATAGTATAGGTTTTTTAAAAAACGCCACTAATAGTCACTCCGCAGAAAAGATTACGCGCGCTTTATAACCGCCATATTATTTTACAAATAGTTTTTAAGAGAGAAACTCGAAACTTCTATAATCCGCCTAAAAGCAGAGTTGCAGCTATCCTTACCGTATAGATATATAGGAGAAGCATCTATAATATAGTATTGGTAATAGATTTAAACTATATTTTTAGCTATAATAACGAAACAGAAATATCCAATATAAGACGTTAACTGGGAAATTTATAAAGCATAAATTCGGATATAGGATTTTAAAATCTATTAGCTTAGCCAAAACTAAATAGCTTATTATACTACCTAATTTTACTTTTACGACTAGAGATATTTCTCCCACTCTATTGCCTTTATTTTCGCACTATTATAAATTCTAAAGGCTAAGAGCGTACTCTAATTCATTAATTCTTTCCTATTTATGGTGGTTCTCCCATTTAAAATCTTAAAGGTAAAGTTTAAGCTTAGCCTCGTCGTTAAAGATTCGCTCCTTTACTTACCTAAGCTAATTTTTAAACTACTTTAACTTCTTAAACCTTATCCATCTTGCGTTTTTAAGCTCTTTACGGCACTTAAGTAGTGCGGCTTCTACCTCTAAATGTTAATCTTAAAGTACACTAATTGTTACTCTTGCTTTATCTAGTTCGGTTTTAAGTTTTTAAATTTAAAGTATAGAGTTCTACTCGCGAAGAAAGAATTCCTTAAGAAACCCCCAATTAGTGCGGCTGTTAGACTTTTGGCAAAGAGAGTAATAGCTTACACTCTTTTCCTTATTAGTAAAACTATTAGTAAAAGAAGAATTTAGACCTACTAGAGTGCTTAAATTAGTACTAGAAGAGTCTATTTTGGGTATTAAGCTATTATTTCTTAAGATAAAGTAAAATTCTAAGATTAGTATATAACCTCTTGCATTATAAGATAAAGGAAAGAGCGTACCTTAAAAGACCCTAAAAATCTAATATATTCTAAAATCTGAAATCTATTTCCTAGGACCGCTATAGAAGATATTAGCTAAAGATAGGGCTTATATATATAGGTGCTAGGACTTAGCATCGCCAAGAAATCGCTTATATGTATTTTGGTTAGACCTTAAGAAAACTAAATAACTAGCTAAAGGTTATATAAGGCTTATAAATAATCTACTGTTAAAGGCCAATTAGGGGCTTTTATAATAGCTATGCCCTATACCTACTAAATATTAATTAATTACAAATCTTGGCGATCGCGTAAATCTAAAGCTTGTATAAGCCGCCCCTAGTAATTCCAGTTCTAGACCTTAGCTTAACGTAGGATAACTACCCACAGCTCTATCGTCGTATAATTTAGTCAGAATTCACCTAAGCTTATCATAGTTTATAAGAATAATTTTATAATAAAAATGGCTTATTATCTAAGAGGTATACCTAATTGTCGAAACCTGACTCGCCGGTGTCTTATTGGGCTAAAAGTCTATACTAAGGAGCGTAATATTATATGTGTTTAAGCGAAGGGCTTTTCTTATATAGGTCTTAAACTTAGGCGTCCTATAAACTGTCAGCCGTTAAATTAAAAAGTATTATCACCTTTTAAAGGAAACTTACCCGATATTATTATATTTCCTGCCTTAGCAGACTATTTTTAGTTAATAATTTATACTGTATCCAGTGGATATAAAAGCTTATAAAGCCTCTTTCTAAGAATCTTATCCCCTTTACTTAGTTCTTCTGTAAACTTAGCAACTTCGCATAGGAAAAAAATAAAAATAGTGAAAATCTGGCGGTAGTCTATATTATATAGAGCTAGGATAAACTCTTTTGCCCATTTATATTGGTCTTTATAGTTAGTAATACCCTTATTTTTCTAGTATATTATAAATTCTTACCTTTCGTTTCTAAGAACTATATTAATAATAGCCTTTATATACAGGCAGTCCGATTATTATATGCCGTTAGGAGATATCGAATTAATAATAAATGGCTTGTAATTTCGATACCATTTGCTATAAACAGTACCTTATTATATTAGCTTAGGCGGTGGTACTAAGCACCTCTATACGGTCCATTTAATATAACTAAAGTTACTTTACTGCATAACCTTAGTCTGTTACTAAACCCTTACTTAGTTCAAATAAGGAGTACTATAGTTTTATTAATACTAGTCTCATTTTCTAAGACCTATGCTATTATATAAGGATGTGCTTAAATAAGGCCGAAACTATACGGAATAGTAATATAGATAAATTGCCCTAGCAGTATTTTCTAGGGGCGTTTTACTATAATTCTAAGTTAAACGGCGTTTTCTAAATTCTTGCCTCCTTAGGGATAGTAAACTATAGATGCTTAAAAACCTAATCCTAGATTTTAATATAATATAAATTTAGCCTAAAGTACTTTCTAAAGAACCTAAAGTAATAATATAACTAAAAGATAAGCTATAAAATAGCTCCGCTTCAGTCTAATATATAACTACAATATTCCTATTAAAGCTAATGCAAGAAGAAGGTAAGTATGGAGGAAAATTTTATAAGCGTAACAATAAATAATAAAAAAAGAGAGAAGGCTAATAGCGGAAATAAATATAATAAGCTATTTATAATTAAGCTTAGTAGGAATAAGGGAGTTTTAAATAAACTATAATTTTAACGTTTGCTATACGCGAATGCTTTAAAAATACTATTAGAAGTGCATAAAGCACTCCTTCTAGGATATATACCCGACTAATCTAGTAGTAAATTAAGCTATAATTACATGTTAGTAGGCGTAGGACTTTATCGCTAATTAAATTGGTTCTGCCCCTAAGGAATAGCGGAACTGCGTTAATAGCGAATAGATATCCTAAACGCTGCGTAAATTAGATGCCCGTGGATAAGCCTAAAATAGAGCTAACAACATTTATAACTATGTAAAGAAAGATGCAAAATACAGCTAAAAGACTAACGTTTAATATGCTTTTTTGCCTAGGAATAATTAAAGTATATAGAGTCTATTTCCAGATATTTAATAAGAGTTTTTCATAAGCCTAAGAGCTAATAAGTTTGGAAATTCTTTAAATAGAGAAGATGGCAATAACTGTGCTATACAAAACAACGTAAACAGTGGTTATATTTATTTTCTTTCTGTTATAGACGCTTTAAATACAATGTTACGACTACTAGGAGAAGAGTCGGAAGAAGCTAGTTAGTTAATTTAGGCACGGTCTAGGATGGAGCCGGTAGAACTATGTGACGAGGAATAGTAACCGAGGTCACATAATGTACTATATATTAAACAAGAGGAACAAGAGGAACTTACGTACCTTACGTATAAGACGTATATTACGTATAAGAAGGATTTTATAGGAGTACGGTTGTGTATTTAAGGACCCTTAGTCCCTACCTAGATAGTTCCTTCCTTGTAGTAATTCTTAGAATATAATTAGAGTTAATCTATTAGGCAACCACTCCACTAGTTATTATTACGTTGTTGACTTTTATACTTGCATTTCCTACACACCTAGCCTAATAACGAGCCTATTATAGTTCTTGCTACAAGGTTCCGTTATATAATTACTACCTAGTTATGGTATTAATATAAAAAGTCGAATAATATGCCACTAAAAGTAGCTACTATAACGCTATTAATGGTAGCAACTACTTTAAGGACAGGAGGTAATACCAGTATGGTAGATACTAACTTATAGCAACCTGTGACGGTTGGACAGCTATAGAAAATAGTTAACTAGCTAATAGCTAATAATATAGTATTAGAAGAAAGACTTAACGGGATAGGAGCAGTAAAGATTAAGCTACTATTAATTAAGAGATTTATAGGAGAGAGGTTAAAGCTTAAAGGATTCCTTATATAGATGCACTTTAAGGTCTTATAGAAGGGAGTAAAGTTACCTATACCCGTAGATCGGATAGCCTACGCAGGACTATTCTTATTAGGAAAAGCACTTAAGTAGTTTAAACCTTACCTTATAGAGATATAGGTAAACGGAATGACAACCACTAACTAAGATGTGCGATTTATGTTTTTAAGTTAGAAAGGATTCGTAGAACGACTTATACAGATGTTTAGAGACCTAAAAGGAATAACTATAGCGGAAAGAAAACTCTAGAACCTCGTGTAATAAACTTTAGTAATTAAGTATATAACATAGTTCTAGACACTAGTAATATAAGTAAAGTGGAATAATAGGGCGCTTATAGCACAGTATAAATAGGGACTTAAGGCTAAAGTCTAGGACGTAATTATNCTAATNNAAGATGCGGANACCCTAAGGGAANTAATANATTANGCNATTAAGATTAANAANNNGATCTNCNAAAGGGAANAGGCTAAGAGAGGCTAGGATAGAGTTCTATAGTTATATAAGGCGTAAAGTACGCAACAACAAAAGCTAAGTTAGAAACTATAGTATAGCGCAGAGCTAATAGACCTAAGTGGTACTAAAGAAGCCTATAAGAGATAGAGTAAACTATAGAAACCCAGAGGATAAGAATTAAGTAATTAAAGGTCTAAGGAGCAAAGGCTAAATCAGGGATCTTAATAGCAGAAGACGTTTAGGCAGACTCTATAGCAAGAGAAATAGTTTAAAGAAGGAGCTTATATAAATTGCGGAAAATAGGGTTATTACGTTAGAGACTATAGAAGTAGGCAGAGTTACTATATAGTAAAAGGTATAAGACTAGTAGACGATATATATATATAGAGGGACGATAATATGCTATAAGGAACAAAAGAATATTTAATTAGAAGTTTTGCGTTTTGTTATAACAACGTATACTAAATTTATAAAGACGCTAAGTATAGTATAAGCTATTAGCTATAGGAGCTAGAGTTAAAAGGACTTAGAGGAACTAAAGAGTTAGACAAAAAATAAGATTAACTCTATGAGCTAGATTAAGATATTACAGCAACGTGCGGATAAGGATGAGTAATAATAATAATGAAGTTAGAGTACTTATTAATTAATAGCGATAAGGATAGTAAAGGAACCAACTAGGGGTATTTAAACCTTAATAATATAATAGAAGCAGAAACTGAGACCGCTATAGAGTAAGGTTTAATAACGGGCATTATAATACCATTAGATACGGCATCTATTACTTTATAAAACGGAAGAAGTAATATCTAAAGACAATTAGGCAAGCAGATAACTGCTAGTACTAGCTTACCACTTAATAAAGGTAAAAGGCTAAAGGCTTAAGATTCTTAAGACGAGATAAGAGATAACTAAGATTTTTAAGATGAGATAAGGTATACCTAAGGACCTATAATAGATAAAAACCAATAGAGTAGGGCAGTAGCTCAGTTTAGAAATATACAAATGAGCTTGGGATAGAGTTTCCCACAGGTATAAGACTCTTAAGACAAGATAAGTAAGATTTAAGACTCTTAAGATAAGATAAGAACACTATGGACGCCTAGTTAAACTAAGGCGGGAGCTAAGCTTAAGTTAGAAGCAAGCTTAGGATTAAAAAATCTAAGGGACTAAGATTTTGGAGTACAAATAAGGACACCTATAGGTAAAAGGTAAGGAGCTTTGTTATAGATTAGAGAATCTATAATATAAATAGTAGTTAGACTAGGAGACAGACATATAAACCTAGAAGACTTACTAGGGGAACGTAGTGTTTAGCCTAAAGATTAAAAGTTTAATACTAGGATTAAGAAGTAAGACGACTTTAAGAATTAGAGCGCAAGGCGCAAACTAAAAGAAACTATAAAAGAGTTTAGGTAAAGAATTATTATATAGTAAGAATAGAAACTAGATAAGAGATTTAGTACATTAGGATATATAAAGGATAGAGCACTAGTATAAAGAATTACTAATAGGCTGAGAGTAGGTATACTAAGAGCTAAGTGGCTTATTAAACTAGAAAATAAAGAGGATCTAGGAATTCTAATTAGGTTCAAAGAACAATATATAAAGGGCTGTTACGACGTAATAATAAGAAGATACTTTCTTACGGACAGATTGTATACGCTCTAGCAGCTGTACTAAAAGTGGTATAGGCAAAGGCATAATAATAAGTGGGAAGATTTCTATATATAGNTAGATAAAAAAGTTATCTAGGACTACCTAATTATAGAGAAGGCTATAACGTATATTAAAGGAGCCTTAATTATAACGTTAAAGGATCTAGAGGAATGTTTAGAGGACTAGAGAAGCGAGAGACGTATCTTAGTACCTACGAATAAAGTTATAACGTTTAGATTAGTATAATAAAGGTTTAAACTTAGGGATAAAGACGAGCTAAGAGTTAACCTAAAGCACCTAGTATACTATACGTTATTATAGATTACGTGCGTGGACGATATATATAAAATATATAAGAATCCAAAGGAAAAGAATTGGAAATACCCTATAAGGATATACTGGATAATAGATAAGTAATAGTATAGGAATACTAAATATATGTATAGATAGTATCTAGCAGAGGTTTAAGAGGAAAAAAGTTTAGTACTTTAACCAGGAAGATTCCTTGCGGAAAAATACTTAGACGGATAATAATAGTAGAAATACCTAGAAAATACGTGTTTATGGTATATTAAAGATAAAAAGCGAACTAGGTATTAGCTAAAGAGCGAGCTAAGTACACTAGGATTAAGCAGCTAATAGTTAGGAAAAGTAGAGGCCTATAGGACTAGAGGGAGCTAGTAGTAGAGCCTTAGACCCTTAAAGGAATTTAAGGATAACACCTAAATTTATAAATTAAGTGGCAAGATTAACAGTTTAAGGCATTAATAGATAGTGGAGTAATAAGGAACCATATCTCGCTAGCAGTAATTAAAAGAATAGGACTACCTTATAGATAAAAGGAACATTCTTACCTATTAGTAACAATTTTAGGAGATCCGATAGCCTATAGAGGAGGCATTATTAATCTTAAAACAGGACCTATTTAGTTAACTATTAAAGAAAAATAAATTGAGATGTCTTTTAATATCCTACTATTAGGACGGGATGAGGCAGTATTAGGTATACCTTGGTTACAGGAATATAATCTAAGGATTAATTAAATTATAGGTTAGATTAATATTAGAGATACTTAACGCTATAAGATATAATAATAAGCTAAGTTAGTATGGTATTAAGTAGGAGCGACCTATAAAGAAATAGAAAAAGGGCTAAGCCATATACCAAAAAGATACTATAAGTATGGTAAGAAACTATAGTTACTAGAAAGTAAAAAGCTGTTAAAATATATAGTATAGGACTATAAGATAGAGTTAGAATTAGGAATAAGTCTAAGGTTCTTTCTAATTTACAAGCTTACTAAAGAAGAAGGTAGAGCATTAAAAAAGTTTATCTAGGAAAACTTACGAAAAGGATATATTAAACCATTGTAGTTATTAGCGGGTTATCCAGTACTATTTGTACTAAAGAAAAACGGTAAACTAAGGCTGTGTATTGACTATAGATAGTTAAACAGTATTACTAGGAAGGATAGATATCCTTTACCCTTAATTAGCGAAATCTAAGATAGGATAGGTAATGCGCAAATCTTCATAAAGATAGATCTAAGATGGGCGTACTATTAAATTAGAATTAAGGAAGGTAATAAATAGAAGGCAGCCTTTAGGTTAAAAAAAGGACTATATAAACTATTAGTTATACAATTTAGGCTTATAAACGCACTAGCAACGTTTTAGAAGCGTATTAATAATATATTAGGAGAACACTTAGATGAATTTGTTATAGTATATCTTAACAATATTATTATCTACTTAATAACTAAGGAAGAATATAGGAAACACGTTAAATGGGTCTTAAAGAGACTATAAGAAGAATAAATGCTAGTAGCAATTAAGAAATACAAGTTCTTTACTAGGAAGACCGATTTTATTAAATTTATTATTAAACTAGGCTAACTTAGTATAGATCTAAAGAAGATTAAGGTTATAGTAAATTGGCAGAAATTAGAGAACATTATACAGTTAAGATTGTTTCTAGGATTTTATAATTACTGTAGAAGGTTTATAGCGTAGTGGTTAAAAGATATTAAGCTATTTACGCGGTTAATAAAGAAAGAAGAACTATAGGTATAGGGAAAGAAACAGTAAGAACTCTTTAAGAAAGTTAAAGAGTTGTTTACCCAGGAGCCAGTTCTTAAGATCTATTAACTAGGACTAGAGATAGTTATAGAGACGGATATATTAGACTATATACTAAGGGCATACTTTATATAAAGGCATTAAGATAGATAGCACCTAGTGGTATATTATAGTCGAAAGATAACACTACTAGAGTTAAACTATAATATCTATAACAAGGAGTTATTAGGTATAGTTACAGCATTAAAGAAATAGAGAGCATTCTTATAAGGTATAGAGAAACTATTTATAGTTAAGACGGATTATAAAAACCTAATAGGATTCCTAACAACAAAGGAACTTAACTAAAGATAGGTTAGATAGGCAGAGATACTTATAGAATACTATTTTAAGATTTAGTATACTAAAGGTATAGACAATACGCGGGTAGATACTCTAAGCCATAAAGCTGAACTATAAAATAAGGAAAAGCCGTTAGGGGCTTTATTGCGAAAAAATACAGACGGATTAATTAGGTATAATTATCCGAAAATTATAGTAACTTAAGAAGATGATAAACTAGGGAAAGTCTATAAGATACTAAAAAGCTTTTAGGCATAAAGAATTCTAAAAGTATAGCTAGAAGATCTATAGACGGATATATATAAAAATTAAGAAGTAAAGTATATCCTAAGAAGTATAGTAGAGTAGTTTATAGAAGACTTCTATAAGGGACTAACTTAAGAATATAATAGAGCTATAGGCTTAGTGTTAAGACTCTAGGAGGAGTATATTATTAACGGAATCTAAAGAATAGCTAGAAGGGTTATAAAGGAATGTCTAAATTACTAAAGGAATAAACTAATAAGGTATAAGCTATATAGAGGGCTACAACCTATTAAAATACTAGAGAGACTATAGGAGGTTATATTATAGGACTTTATTATTAAGTTACTAAAATTAAGAGATCCTATTACCGGACAAGATTATAACGCGATTTTAGTAATAGTAAATAAGCTTATAAAGTGGGGATACTTTATAGCATATATAAAAGAAATCTTAGCGGAAGATATTGCTAAAATCTATATTAAAGAAGTATTTGTAAGATAGGGAGTATTAAGTAAAATTATATTGGATAGAGATCTAAGATTTATAGCAGTATTTTAGGAAGTGTTCTTAGCGGAGTAAGGAGTTTAAGCAGCAACTTTTACTATATATTATCTACAGACAGACAGTTAAATAGAAAGGTTAAATTAGACGCTAAAGCAGTATCTAAGGCATTATATTAATTATATATAGAATAATTGGGTATCGCTATTACCAGTTATATAGTTTGCATACAATACAACACCTTAAGAAGGAATAGGCACATTACTATTTAAGGCAAATTATAGATATAAGCTAAGAATATTATTATTACTATAGCAAGTAAAGAAAACGAGTAGTACAGCTAAAAAAAGAATAAAGGATTTAATAAATCTTTATACAGACCTTATGGAATTAGTAAAGAAAGTATAAGAGAGAATAAAAAAGTACTATAATGCTAAGAGATCTAAGGGACCAGATCTTAAGGAGGGAGATAAAGTATAGCTACTATATAAAAATTTTAAGAGTCGACAACTAAGTAAGAAATTAGACTATATTAGACTAGGACCTTTTAAAATTATATAAAGGATTTTACTAGTTACGTTTAAGTTAAACCTACTAGCTAAAATAAAGATCTACCCTATATAGTACATCGTAATACTAGAGCCAGTATATAGGAATATTAAGCCACTAGTTTATAAAGCAGATACGTATAAAGGATAAGAAGAAGATAAATAGCAAGTTTTAAAGATTGTTAATTATAAGGACACTAACAACAAAACATAGTATAAGGTTAAGTAGATAGGCTATACTAAGACTACCTAGGAGCTACTAAAGAATTTAAAGAATGCTATAGGAAAGGTATAGGAGTATTAGAAGAAATTAGGTCAGGCAGTATTAACAAAGAAGGATCGCTAAAGAATAAGTTACCTAAGGGGGACCTAAGAAGAGCAATTGCCGAACTACTTAGATCTATTTCCTTCTCTATTAGAAGAGAATCCGTTCTTTTATTACTTAGTTCCTATAAACCTTATTTTATAAGTTTTTACTTCTTAAAACAAACCTTCTTACAAATCTTCTTAAGACGAAGTAAACAAGTAGACGCTATAATTTAAGTATTTAGAGCCTTCTATTCCGCGTTACAGGAACGTTCCAACTTAGTAAGGGCTTGCAATAGTTTACTATCTAGCCGTATAGCAGCAGATTAAATATAAGACCCTAAGACAAATTAATTAGGGAACTAGACGACTATTAAGAGTAATAGGTCGCGTATATTTAGCATTAAAAGTAGAGCGAACGTTATAGGACGAACGAATATTTGCTTTAGTACACTCTAAGCAAGAGGACGGTTGTCGCGAAAATAGGTTCGCTAACGTAATATAAACTAACCCCTCTTTCGAATAACGAGAATATAAAGACGGTATAATCTTACTAAGAGATAATATTACAGTAATAGTGCGAGCACAACGTTGGGCGTATAAAGAAGAAATTACTTTAGGTATAATAAGCAATAATATTAACTAAATTGATTAGACAGATATTATACCTCTAGTAAATAACCTAGAGATGCTAGGTATCTTTAAGGACGAAAATAGAGAGGAGGGAGATAGTGTTACGGACGCTTTAAGTACAATATTATAACTATTNGGAGAAGAGTCGGAAGAAGCTAGTTAGTTAATTTAGGCACGGTCTAGGATAGAGCCGGTAGAACTATGTAACGAGAAATAGTAACCAAGGTTATATAATATGCTACGTATTAAATAAGAGAAACGAGAGGAACTTACATACCTTATATATAAGACGTATATTACGTATAAGAAGGATTTTATAAGAGTACAGTTGTATATTTAAGGACCCTTAGTCCCTACCTAAATAGTTCCTTCCTTATAGTAATTCTTAGAATATAATTGGAGTTAATCTATTAGGCAACCACTCCACCAGTTGTTATTACGTTGTTGACTTTTATACTTGTATTTCCTACACACCTAGCCTAATAACGAGCCTATCATAGTTCTTGCTACAAGGTTCCGTTACACTTTCCCTAAGAATTTTATAGGATGGTTAAGCATTATAAAGACGTACTTAGTTCTTTATTAAAAGAAATAAGTTTACTAGAAAAATAATAATTTTTAAAAAATTCTATAATAAGATATTATTTTAGCGCTTTAACGTAAGAGTGGGTATTAAAAGAAAATTAAGGAAGCTATAATTAGAAACTAAAATCTAAGTAAAAAGCTATTTTAGGGTCTAATTAATACGCTATAAAATAGTCGAACTCTAATTAGTAAACTAGCCGCTCGCTAAATACAAAACTAGTAGCTTACTTTACCCCGCTCATTTTTTAGCTAAGGGCATATTTAATAACTATTACTTAGCTAGGTAGGCTCTACTAAATAGGCGCTCTAAAAAAGCCACCTAGGCCTACCTAGGTTTACTAGTCGCAAACGGGCCACTAATATCAATATCCGCCTGGTAAATATTGTCCGTTTAATGCCGTAGGTAGATTTAGGTAGATCAGTTATCTTAGCAGTTAAAAAAGAGGTTTTATCTAGCTAGGTAGAGGCGTTCGCGCTAACCATAATTACACTTATAGCGGCGAGTTTTATTAACAATTTTAAGCCACCTAGGCAGTCTACTTAGGCGAATTCCGCTAGTACCTACCGTTTTAAGGGGGGTACTGGTAGAACACCAACATAACTAGGTTAATCGATCCTGCCCTCTATAATATTTTTAACCTATTTTTACTATCCTAGAATCTAATTTAACACCAACTATTTAATAACGCTCCTTTCTTGCTAAACAAACCCCTTTTACTAGGTGGAAAGCACCCCTACCTTAACGTTTAGAAGAGGCGCTTACATCCTAAAAATTACGCCTAGGTAGAGTTAACCTAGCTAAAAAAGTTATCAAATATGCCCTAAGGCGCATAACTTGCACATAATATGCATGCTATGCTATTTATGTTATCTCTAGTAGAATTAAATATAAACATTATTAGGAATACTTTTAATTACTATAAACTGTTATTTTATTAGTCTTACTTTATTTAGAGATTATTACATATATCTACCTTCAAATCTTATTAAAAGGGTATTAATACTATGCCTCGCCTAAGAAAACGACCCTACGCGTCTTTATATAGACCTTTAAAAGCCAGCGACCAAATATTCGCAACCTAATAAGAAGGTATTTTTAAAAAAGCTTCTGTTTTTGCTTAACTGGTGCCTAGAATAAGAGTTACTATCTTTATAGAGAGGAACTAGGAAATCTTTACGTTTTAATTTAATAAGAACTTAACTTCTTAGCCTCCCTCTATAGAAGAGATTATAAGCACTATCCTTATTTACCGTCTCTATACGCTTATATAGAGTAGTAAAGGGGAAGTAACCCAATTAATAAATTTCCCTACTATTATTAAAGTGCCGCTAAAGCACGCTTATAGGGGGATAAAACTCCCCTATCTAGCCAAAGCTCCCTAAAACATCTTCTATTTTTAAGTAAGGTCTACTATAATCTAAATATTAGGGTCAAAAGCAAGCCTATTTACTCATCACCTATTAGAAGCATTAATTAATTAGAACAGTTTTTATCTATTTACTATAATAGAATAGAGTCTATAGACCGCCACAGTAAAGCGTTACCCCCTATTAGTAATTAGGCATTACCTAACTATAATAATATAGGTAACTATAACTCTCCCGCCCCTTTAAGTGAGATTTTTTATACACTATATAAGGATTCCTATTAATAACCTTACTACTATAGTTAAAGCCTAAGCCGGAACTCAACCAACTATATAATTCTCCCTCTTCTTACAGCACCTATATTTGGCGCTTTGCCTTTAAAGAGATTGTTAGAATAATTTAGGGAATTTAGGTTATATTATATATAATACCTAGTAAATTATATATAAGGATAGGGAGCCTTTATATCGTTAGAATCTGGTACCTGGCCTTTTAAATATTTTTACTATAGCGCAAGCAATTAAATATTTAATTTAAATATTTAATTTATTATTAGGATTATATAAATAATAAACCTCTTCCCTTAATTAAACCTTAAATAGCGTATATAGCGCTAGCTAAAGTGATATTTTAGGGAGGCGCTTTATTTCTATAGAAGGCATCAGCTAAAGTAACATTTTAAGAAGACGCTCTATTTCTATTGAAATAGTTATAGGCATATACTAAAGTAAGGGCATCTCCTATTGTATAGACCTCCCATTAAAATAGAGTTGCCTCTTTAAGAGTAATATGTCCTTAAATCTATTATATAATCGTTTTCTCCCTAACTTAAACCTTCTAAAAAGCCCAGTGTTGCTATCTACAGTAAATATACTCCTATATTGGTTTATAAAAGTATTAATATCTTCTTTAGTGCCTATATAGTAATGCCCGTGTCTTTTATATACCTCTAAAAGATATTTAGGGTTATAAGACGTTATGACGGTAAGGTTAAGAACTAGAAACTTTATTATTCTCTAAAATATCTTTTTATATTGCGCTACCTACTTAGTTAAAAAGGATCTAAAGCCCTTAAGCGCCTAAGTTGGCTTATATACGAACTCCACTCTTTAAAAGCTACTATTCTTATTTAATTAAATTATAATAATCCGAAGGTTACTAGATATATCTACTTTAGTAATAAAGCCTAAATCTAGCTCCTTTTTATACTCCTTAAGCTCTTTTAATTTTTAAAAACCTTAGTTAATAAGGTTATCTTTAAGTTATATATTATATTTAAGGCCCATAATCTTTATCTTCGCCGCGGAAAATATATATTCTACTTAGCCTTAATATACCGCTATGCTTTAATTGGCCCAGTTCCATAATTTATATTATTAGCGTTTATGCTTAGTTTCTGCTATCTGTTTTAACTGCTTTTATTAATGCTTATACCTTTTTTCTAACGATTTAAGGACCTAAAGATGCTTAGATTGGGCTTATATTATTAGCTAATCCACTACCTCTTAAACTGCTTTTTCCTTTTAAGACTTAGCTAACTCTAATGCTTAATATAGTCTTTCCTCTTTTTACCGTTGGTGCACTTACTCTAATAACTTAAGAGCTTTTAGATGCTTAGATTAGGCCTATAATTTTAGCTAATCTACCACCTCTTAAACTGCTTTTTCCTTTTTAGACTCGGCTAACTCTAATACTTAACGCAGTCTTTTATTTTCTTACTATTAACGCACTTACTCTAATAACTTAAGAGCTTTTAAATGCTTAGATTAGGCCTATAATACTACCTCTTAAACTACTTTTTCCTTCTTAGGCCTAGCTAATTGTAGTATATAACGTAAGTTATTATTTTCTTCCGTAACTTATTTTGTCTCTATCTATATTACCTTTAGATATTAGGTTAGAGTAGCAGTTTTATTCTTTAAAGTATTAAATACTTCTATTAACTCTATACTTTTTTCTTTTATTTTAATTCTTACCTTCTCTATATATTATTGGAGCGCTTTATAATCTCTTTTTTTTATTTGCAACTTGTTTCGTATTTCTTCTTAAATATCCTTTAATTTTTTTAGGCTATTATTTAGCTCCAAGACTATAGCTGTCTGGGCCTCTAGATTATGTTATAATTACTTAATTTAGGCATCCTTCTTATCGCCTTCTATAGAGTCCTGTTAATATTTATTTTCTACTATTATACTTTAAAGATATTTCTTCTTAGCTACGGCCGCATTAAGTGTTAACTGCTATTACATAAACTGGGATTTTAGCCTCTTTTTAGAAATCTTAAATAATATACTTTAAGCTGTTATCTCTTCTAGCTTATTACTAACTAGAGAGTACTCTTTCTTAAGATCCCTAATTTGAGATTTTGCCTTCGCTAATTAATTCTCTGTTATTATAAAAGTAGAAGCTATTAACTTCCTAATAGTTTTTAAACTTATTTCACTATCTTCTAACCCTTTAATTTATAAATTTAATTGGTTTATTTTAATTTGCAGTTCTTTAACTAAGTGGTAATAGGTATAGTTATGCGCATTAGTAGGACTCTGCATTAATGTAGTATTTTAGATTAATAGTGACCGAGTTTCTAAGGTAAAATATATATCCTTCTCTTAATTAGTTAAGTTTATATATAAAAAAGGGGGTTGGATATACCTTAAATGACTTAAATCCGAAAAAGGTTATAAAGAAGTCACGTTTTATAAAAAAGGGTATAATGTTAGCACTAGGACAAACCTTACTCCTATAAATATATAGGATAAAAAGGCAATCGTTATCCTTCTTATAATTATTATTAAAGGGCCTTTCACACCTTCTATTAGTGGGGAGGGGTTTAGAACTAGTAAAGTGTAGTAATTAAATACAGTTATTCTGATTTTCTAACTGCTTAAAAACCGAGGCAATAGCCGTAACTTTTCGCTTATTTATAGACTTTAATCAAGGATTAGCTTTTTATAATAGTTGGATAGTAAGTTCTCTTTTAGGATCTTATAACTTAAGCGTAAGAGCTATAGGAGTCCAAAAGCCTTAAGTAATAGATAGATAGCCGAGGTTTTAATATAGAGCCAGACTTAGCTCTCTAATAGTAGGCTTTTCTTTTTTAATTTCTTTTTAGGGAGCATATTAAGTTATATATAGGAAATCACAAAGACAAAACGCCTATAATAGTGTATAGCGAAGCTATCGGTCTTCTATAAATCCACGCTTTAAGCAGTACTACTAGCTCGTCTCCAAAAACGGTATAATTAAGTTTTTAGGATAATAATAGTAAGCTTTAAAGCTCTGACGAATTATTCGTTTTATTTTGTTGCTAATTAAATGCTTTAATATAATATAATAAGGTTCTAGGTATTTAAGGTTCTTAAAAAAGGTTCTTAATAAAGGAATTAAATAATCTACTAAAGAAATGTTCTGTAAAATAAGGTCTNTTATTAACTNGTCTAAAATAGCTAGNAAAATCTTCCNNGACTCTATTAGCGNNGTAATACNATNTATATTAGCTTTTAAGATAGCTAGTATAAGTAGTTNTAGATTCCGAACNGTGTCTATATNTACTNCTAATAGGGGTAAATCTATATTACTATAGCTAATAATCTTCTTCTAAATTTTAGAGATATGGTTAAGTCTATAAAGCAGTTCCTAGTTTATTTAGCTAGCACTCTCTATAAGTAAGTAAAGAATAATATACCTTATTATACTTAAGCGTTAAGAATCTATATAGCGCTCCAATCTAAATTAGTTTCTATAGGCCTTATATTTCTACTAGGGCATCAAATACTGTTATAAAGTGGGAATTCTTAAGAAGTTGTCTTAGATTATTTGGCTTAGACCTATCTAATAGGGCCTACTATCTATTTTCTAATTTCGTGTCATTCTTGAGATAATAATATCGTATTTTACGAAACACTTCCCCATCTAACGGTTTCTGTTTATTTAAATATTCTTCAATCATCCTTATAAGGACTATTTATAGGAGATCTATAATAGATTCTTAGCTAGAATAGCAAGATACTTAAGTAAACGCGCTCACCTTTAGAGAAGAGCCTTACTATTTACCACTGGTTATTATCGTCTAAAAATTCTTTAGTAGCTTTAATACGATATAAGCCTCTAAGGTAGTCTATACTCCTTAAGCTAATAAATAGTATTAAGTTACCCTTTTAAAGTTAACGAAAACGTTATTTATTAAGACCTAAAAAGGCTAGTAACGAGATAAGGGCCGCATTATCTATAACAGCATTAATGAAATTTTCTTTTTCTAGCCTTTTATAACCTACTCTTTTAAATATATTTCTAAGGCGGCGGACATTCTTTTTGGATGGTAACCGATATTTTTTACGCATAAGAGGATGGTCGAAATTAAGTGCCCTAAGTTTTATTTTCGCTATACCTAGGTAGTTCTGCGCCTTAAGTATAGACAGCTTAGAGTTATCTATAGTTGTAGGAAGAGCTATTGCTTATACTAAGACCTTAACACTAATATAGGAGACTTAAAGCTCTTTTATAAGAAATATTAGTTAGAACCAAATATTAAAATAAAAAATTTAATTTAGTATTTTAATTATACCATCTTATAGACTATAAAGCTGTATTAGGCGGTATAAAGCAGAATTAAATTTTTAGGAAACTGTAAATATTTAAATATATATATATAAATAAATGTTTAAAGGATTCCCTAAGCTCCACTCCTTTGCCTTATCCGCTTTTATTAATAGCGAAAATTCCTTAAATAACTGTTAATTTTAAAAGCAAAGGTACTATTACCGAGTACCGACAAGCTTTTAAGTCCTTAATACTAAAAGAGAGCCAGTATTAGAGCCTATTATTTATTACGCTAGTTAGTAAAAAAACAAAGTCTGTAATTCTATAACACCTACTAGGAGATACTATAGATGGAAAATTTCTAGCCAATGCGTATAATTAAATTTACCTTTAGGAAGACCCTAAAACCCATAAAGATACCTTACTAATCCTTTTTATTGATTGTGAACTTTAAAACTATTTTTTATCACAGTTGCTTCTTTCCTATAGTAGTGGGGAGATGGTAACAAGAAAAATCTCTTGGTAGCAGCCTTTAAAATGTCGTAAAATGCTTAGCTCGTTATTATATAATTAAGTACTCTTACCTTTCTCTAACGTAGTTTACTATTTTGTTATAGATCTAGGCGGACTAAGGGAGGTATCTAAGCTTATAGCTTAGTAAGCTATTAAATCTCCAAGTTCCGATCTCCCTATACTCCCCTGTATTCTACTAGTATTTAACACATCCTTACCAACCTTTAATAAAAATATTACTAAATTAAAGTCTCTAGTTTTAATAACCGAAATAATACAGAACTTTAAGCAATATAGTAAAGCTAAAGACGTAAATATAGATCTAAAGGCTTATTTTTATAGTATCTATATCCTTAGATTAAATTCGTCTATAAGCCTAGCGAAACGTTCATACGCGTTCCGAAAGCGAATTCTTTTTATATTAAAAGAAGTACGCGTCTTACGCCAATTCACTTAAGTTAAATTCCGTTTTGAGCATTTTAAGGCTTTATTAAGCTTGGCTTTAGAGCACTTCTACTCTACTATTACCGCCCTATTTTTATTTGTCTAAGCAGTATAACCTTATAGCTTCTCAAATAAGGGGTTCTTAGCGTACCTTAAAGATCTTATTAAGCACATGCCGTCTTAGGCATGGCTATAGCACTTTATTACCCCATTAGTAGTATTAGCGTTAATTCTGTTAAGCTATCCCCCGGGTTCTTATTATATAACCCCCGCCCTAAATCTAGCTAACTAACTAATACTAATTATAGACTTTCTTCCTACTTTTATCTTCTTAAAGCATTTCTTAAACGCTTATATCTCTACAATATAGGACTATACTATAAATACGAGTATCTATATAAAATTTTTATTAGCGGTTCTAGATAATTTCTAATCTATATTCTAAACACTTTAATTAAACTCTTTATTAACCGCATCCTAGATTTACACGTAAAACATTATAAGGCTTTAGCCCTAAGTAGTAGAGTTTAGAAGCTATAAGTCTTGCTTCTATTATCTAATATAAATGCCTAAAAAGGTATTAGACTGCGGTTATATACTCTATAATATATACATTAAAATATATAGAAGACGATTATCCTTAACAAAATACAGCTATTATCTTTTATCTTGTGTTCTCTATGCCTCACCTTATAGAGCGTCTAATTTTCAATTTATGCCACCTAATGCTAGTATCCGTATTTTAAGTATAGACGGCGGAGGTATAAGGGAAGTTATATCTTTTATCTTTCTAATATATATTAAGCAGGCACTATCTAACTTTAGATGTTCACTGCGAGAACATTTTAACCTTATCTATGGCACTTCTGCGGGTACGTAAAAATAAAATATTATTAATAAGAACTTAAGTTAATCTGGTATTTAGGTGGGATAACTACTATAGAGATAGGTTTCTTAGGGTGGAGCGCAGCTAAGTCGTTATAGAGATTTAAGGATGTAGTAAGTAAGACCTTTAAGCGGCAAAAATTTAGATTTACTTTACTTACTAGGTTATAAAAGATAATGCTAAGCTACGCTTAAGATAGCTAGTACAGCCTTACTGCTATCGAATTAGGCTTTAAGGCCGCTTTTAGATCCTATTTAAAGATATTTAATCCACTAATAAATAATACTAGAGTTATAGTAACAACGATAACTGCCAAGAAGTTATAGCCTTATTTATTTTGCAATTATAATAGGGGCAAGCGACCTAAGGAGATTAGTAAGTAAAGTACTTTTTTAATTCAATGTAGTAGCGTCCTAATTATATAGGGTATAGTTTAATCTGGGCTAATTATTTATAGTATAATATATCTATTAGTGAAGCGTACGTTTAGTTTAGGGGATGCTTAGAATTAAGCTAATGCATTTTAGGGCATGTTATACTTCTGCCATACCCTAGTTAGCTAATCTGTTATATATCCTATAATTTAATACTAAATTAGAAAGGTTCTTTAAACCTAAAGTAGTAAAAAACTTTAGTACTTTTCAGGATAGGGGCCTTTAAAATAATAATCTAATTATTATTACCGGATTGGAAAGTCTATTCCTATAGCCTAAAAAGGGCAAGCCTAACTTTGCTTTTTCGTTAGGGACCAGTACAACCTCTATACTAATAGCTGCTAGCACTTAATCCCTAGTCACAGATCGATTTTACCTAAAACTCTTTAAAAGTTTTATGCGGAGTCTAGACAGCAAGGAAGCTTAGAAGAGGTTTATTTATACTATCCTAGTACAGTACCGCAGCAGATATTATCGTCTTAATCTTTATCTCTAAGGACCTAAACCTCTACTTAATAACCTATCTACGGTAGGAGAATTAAAAAGCCAAACTACGGAATATATAAAATTAAGTTTTACAATTCCTACTATTATGGACTTAATATACGCTGCAATGTTCTACTTTAAGCTCGAATATCTCCCTTAGTATATTAACGGCCGTTATAAGTGCGTTGGTTATATATTTTGCCGACTTAATCTCCCTCTTAGTAGGCGTTAATACTTATACTCTTAGCTTATTACTCTATTATCTTAGTTCCTTATTTATGGTTATCTAATGGCTTATATATTAAAAGTACTAAAGGGTTATCCCCTATTTAAACAACGCGTGCAATTTGTGGTTAATACCTTAAGTAAAAGTATTACGATTTCTATTAGAGGGATCACAAGCATGCCTAGGTTAATAAGCGGATTTCCTATATATCTTAAAGATCTAATTAATTTACAGCAACTTTACGCTCTATTCAGCCGGGCAGATCACTTAATACTTAAAAAGCCTCTTCCTTTTATTCCAGCAAAGCGAAAAATAGATAAACTATAGTAATTTATTTATTCTAGCAAGGCAATTACTAAGTTGCTTGCTATATAATATTTTATACGCGTACTAGTAAAGCCTTAGCTACCAGGCGGCCAGAAGCGAAATTATCCTATAAACTATATTAGAGTATAGTAGCAAGTGTTCTGCTTAATTTAGATATCTAGCTTCCTCTAGAGTTAAAGTTTAAGTTATTAGCATTTAAATTATAGGAATTAGTTTCTTAGAATTATCTAGAAGGCGCCAAACTAACTAGGCGCTTAATACTTAGCTAACTATACTTCTAGTCTAAAACGGTATTAAAATAACTCGATTTAAAAACAAGTTTCCTATTTTTAGCCTATAGCCTGCTTCGACAGTTACTTATTAGCTCTTACTCTTATTAGTTATAACTTTAATTTAATTACTAACCCCCACTAGTCGCCTTTTATGCTTATAATACATCTTATAATATATATTTAATAAAAATATGCCTCTACTAACTTATATAGTTCTTATATATAATACAATTGCCGTTAAAAATCTTAAGTTAGTATTATTGCTATAAAGTCCTATTTACAAAGTTAACCTAAAATTAGCCTTTATTAACAACCTAGGCAAGACCTATTAAAATTATTAAGCGCCTAAAATAGCAAAATATATAACAATAAGGCCATAAGATGCTTTAAGTATAATAGGCTATAGCCTATAAAGAGGGTAAAGGATTTCTAACGTAATAGCGGAAAAGAATTCTATCTTATTAAGTGGGAGCCTAGTATAATTAAGTTTCGCTAGCTTGTAGAGAGGTGCTCTAGGGAGTTACTTAAAGATATAGCCAAGTTATATAATCCTATAATTCTAAATAACGGACTATACCGCAACCCTTGCGATATTGTATTTTAAAAAATAAACTAGTTTAATACCTAGGTTTTAGTTTCTGAGTTAGAAGGGGCAGGTAAATTAATTTATAATTATTGGATGGGAATTGGCGGTATTAGGTAAGTTTTTATACCGATAGTACTTTAATTCTCGGCTTATCTAGTTATAGGTGCCTAGAGACTCGCAGATAATTTAAACGGTGGATTAGGAAATATAAACAGATAGCGGAGATTATAAAATTCACTAGATAATAATCTATAAGTATTAGGTCTATTCTTTTACCTATTTAATCTATTTAGTAATATATATACCCAAAATCTATAGTATTCTTTAATAATTTGGGTAGAATATATACATCTATAGAGCGTAATTAAGTTTTAGCTTATATCGCTAGGTGCTATAAAGGATAAAAGATAAGGGATAAGGGCCTTAATAGTTTTTAATTATTAGTAGAATTAATTTTGGCGGGCTAATATTGTAATATTTCTAAATTTAAGTATGGACAATGTATACTGAGGTAAAAATAATACAATCTTAAATTCGTTAGATCTCCTAAAATACCCTACTTAAAATGTTTCCCATTTACGGCTTAGCTAAAATTTAGCGACCTAAATTTATAGATCTTTCCCATTCTTAGCGCCGTATTATGTCTTATTAGAGGAAGCGCTTTGTTGCGAAACCTATAGGGGTTATATGCTAAGTCAAGATTACTAAAACAGTATTTATTATTTAGAATACTTTCTGTTTTCTTATTTAGATTTCCTACTTTATAAAATTATAATATTAAATCCTAAAACGAATTCCTAAAACGCTAATAATACCCTATATAATAGGCTGCCAGCGCCCACCTAGCCAGTTAAGCTAAACCAGCAATAAGATCCAATCCTATAATAAAGACGTCAATCCTCTCCTTTGTCTGCTTTGCGTTTGCTTTAGCGTAGTTAATCCCCTTTAATTAATCTTTGCTTAGCCTTATAGACCCAATCCCAAAGGCATAAGCAGGTCAAGAGCTTATGTTTTAGTAAGTTATGCCCTTATAAGTCCTATTTTATAACGCTAAATCTCCTTAGGTTGTTAAACTCTTGAAATGCTATATATAAAGCCACGTTAAGTTTTTAGAACTTGACTTTTTTCCTAATTTCGGCCACAGCCCGACCACATAACTGCGCAGGCGATTAGATGGCCTGGCTTAGGATTTCTCTAAGTGCGCTAAATAGAACGGCCGCTATTTAATGGTAAGAATCTCTAACTTATTATTTAGAAGCTATAGCTAACCCTTTAAATTAAGATAATGCGTTAGTGCGGAGGCCACATTATTCGCGCTATTAGAGATTTCTGGCGGAGTAGGCGATTATAAGGCCTTTTAAATGGATAGTAAAAGCGCTTAAGTTATGGTAAATTGTAAAGGAAACTTTACTTAGGTAGAAATACTAGTACTACCTATAATTTACTAGCCTATTAACTCTTTTAAAGAGATTCTAGAGGTGGTGTATTTATAGTATATTAGTAGATTTCCTGGAATTAGTTATAATATAGTTAAATTAGTTTTTAAATTTAATCTTTAAAATAGTTAAAGTAATATTATTCTTTACTCTACTTATAACTAACCTATAGATAGGGGCTAAAATCAACTTTTACTAAACGGACGATTAGGAATAAAAACTCTATTTTATTAAAGAGGGCTCTAGAAGCTCTTTATATATATAAGGTAAATCTAGGCAACTAAGATAAATATTATAGGCAACTAAGATAAAATAGGTAATAGAAACAGATGGTGAGATATAGGGCACTAGGTATTAAAGATAGTAAGATAGTAGTAAGGAAATCCAATTTAGATTAACAATTCCTCTTAAAACGAGTTCTATTTACCCCTATATTATATCTACCTAGACTATAAGGAGTTCTAGAAATACCCCTATATATCTACTATAGCCGTTTAGGTAAATTCCTACGTTATTCGCAATTAGGGGGAAAATAACGGACAATATTGGCGTTAATCGCCAAACTATAGCTCCCGTGTTTGTTGGCTGAGTTAATATAATCTAAGTTGTTAAGTTCTATTTAATTTAAGGGAGAGGGTATGCTATTATAGAGGATAATAGGGCTTAACTTCCTAAAGTAAACCCTAAAGAGTTTTGCATAAATTTCTCCTTAGCTCTACTAGCATTTAAGCTAAATACTATACCAGTATGGTAATGAGATTTCTTAACGGTTTAAGCACAGTAGAACCATTGCGGGACGTGTGTTTTCACCTTATAATTAACCAGGAATTTCCTACTTATATTTACTAGATTAAATTAATTAAAACCTATATTAAACTAACTATTACTTTAATAAGGGTCTCCAAAACGGCTTTGCGTTAAGGTATAGTTAAGGCTAAGAAAATTAAATCTTAATATTGTCCTAACCGTAGCGTTAAGCGTATTTAAGGAAAAAGATAAATTTCTACGATCTCTAATAGTTATATAAGTAGTAGGTTTTATAAGTAGTGGAAGTTCGCTAGCTAAGGAACTCCGTATGCCTGCTATAATTCCTAAAGATCGCCCGCCTATTATACTGCTTATTTAATAGATTAACAAGTTATAAAATAATACTGCTTTGGCACCCTTTAGTGAAATAGTATACTAAATTAAAGTGGCGATGATAAGAGTAGAAATAATAAATGGCTATATAATGCTTTAATTTAATAGATGGATAATAGTTTCGATAGATATTTATATAAGATATTAGAATAAAATCCTTAAATAAGTAATTTAGTAACGTATTTAATAAAGTATAATTTAAAAAATAGAAATATTAAAAATAAAACAAAAAAATAGAAATTTTTTTTACTATAAATAGGAACGGTAGTTATAGAGGTTCTATAAAAGATCTTAACTCGCCCTTAGTTATCTAAACTAACCTCCTTTTAACTATATAATTTAAGCTGCGCTTAATTATCTACTCTTAATTATTTAACCTAACTTTAATATTACCAATTTAAGCTGCGCTTAATTATCTACTCTTAATTGTTTAACCTAACTTTAATATTACCAACTAGTACGGAAGAATACTTATAATAGCAGACGTTTAGACCAATAGATTAGCGATTAAGTATTAGGGTTTATTATAAATTAACAATATACTATACCTAAGTCTCCTACCTACTAACTCTAAGCCACTAAGCCCAACGTCTTTGAACCTAGCGCTATTAGGAATAAACTTAAAATTAAAATTAGAGAATACCGCTAGGCCGTTTAAAATATATTCGGATTATTGGCGACCTAAAGCTTTAGCAGTAAATAACGACTTTAAGGAGGAAGAGGAGATAGAATAAGTTATCTCGGATAATAAAATAGAGAAGAATGCCTTAGACGATAAAGATAATATTAAAATAAAAAAGGTTAGGGTTTGGAAACCAACTAAAAAATACTACTCCCTAGATGAGGATGGGGTAGCACTTTAGCTTAAAGGGGTAGTGCAAATATTATAAGCTCGAGAAAAAGGACTTAGTAAGGTACTAAAAGAGATAAAAAAAGTGTATTGTAAAGCCTTTCCCTTTATTAGACGGTGGTAGGATATAGGTATTCCGTTAACCTATAAAAACGTAATAAATAAACTAGATGCAGAAATCGAGAGGTTTAACCGCAATTATAACTCTAAGCTAGCTTAAGCTATCTTTTTTAAGTTTAATATAAAATACCTAAAAGCTAAAAAGGCTGTAATAAAGAATTAAACATTAGATGGGGATGATAAGGATATAATAAAAGAGTTTTAATAGGAAGTTTAGGATAAGTTTGCGGAATTAAAAAAGAAATTTAAGCGACTAGACCGCTATTAGTATTTCCCTTAAAAAATAATACTAGATAATATTTAAGTGTTTAAAACCTAGCTTAACAAAATTAACACTTTTAAAAAGGGAACAGTCGTAAGAGAGGAAAATATTAAAAAACTTACAGAGGGGTTAGTTATGTTTATCGAGTTACTAAAAAAAGTAGGCATTAATTATAAGTTAATAACGCTAAGCTATATTAAGATTAAAATTAAGCAGTTAATTAACGAATCGCCAAATACTACTACTGCCTATTTAGCCTATTTGGAGGCCTTAAGAGGCCTAATATCTAAGCAAATGGCGGTGTGGAACGATGTTAGACTATAAGTACAGGAATTTTTTAACTTAGCCCGCTAAAAGAAGTCCGTAGCAAGAGATATGTCTTTAAGAAATGTAATTAAAGAAGCTAAATAGAAAAATATAGAGCTTATAAGAGTTAATAAAGAGCTTAACCTAGTTTTAACTAATTATGAAATACCAATTCAATCCATAAAAGAAATTCTTAGTATCTTAGAGATACCTAATAAGGACATTTAAGAACAGAAGAGAGACGCACTTATACTTAGGATTAAAGCGATACTATTATTAGGAGGTATCAATAGTGCAAGCACTTAGATTCCTAGAAAGAAGCCAGTACTCTTTATAAACGCTATAGCTTAAGAGAGCTTAAGGCTGCTAAACTTTATAAAGGGCGATTTGGCTAAACGATTAAGCAGCGCTAGCGGTGCTGGGCCATCTATAAAGATTAGCTCTGCTACTAATAATATAACAAGCTCTACTAAACCCTCTGCGGGTATTAACCCTACTTTTAGAGTAAGTAATGCTAAAGTAAGCTCTGCTGAACGACCTATAAAGAGTAGCTCCTCTACTAAGGCGGTAAGTTTAGCTAAAGTTGGCAGTTCTACTAATAAAAGTGATATTAATAAACCACTATTTATTTCTAAAGAAGAGGGCTTTACTAAATTACCTATAAAGAGCGGTTTTACTGCTAAGAGGGTAGGGTTTACTAAACCATTTAGACCTAATAAAAAGAAAGCTAAAAGCGTTCTACCCAGACAGGGCGCCCCGGAGCCCGCTGCGAGGTAATTAACTATAGTCCCTCCTACTATAAGGCTATTAGCTATAGCCCCTGCCGCTCTAAAATATATACTAGAGACACTTAGATCTGTAGAGTCTGATATAGACCTTAATATAAACCTTAATAATCTAGACTTTTAATTAAACGACGATTATGTTAAGATGCCTTTATACAAGGACGGAAGAACAGAATTTGGCATTCTAGAGGCTATAAGACCTTACGAAAACAAATAGCGAAGTCGTTTCATTGTTAATGCGGGTATAGAAAACCATCCATTTTACTAAGTAATTAGTGGCTATTAACTTGCGCCAGGAGGCGCTGATAAACTTTAGAGTATAGAAGAGAAACACTCTAAGTTTAATAAGAAATAGTGTAAGGTGTATATAAATAACGGGAGTGGTAAAAGAAAATAAATTATTATTATTAAGAAGCTTGGCCTATATATATAGGTCCTATAATTCCGTAATAATAGTAAGCGAAAGCTAGATACCTATATTAGAACCAAGGTCCATAAGGAAAAAACTAAAAACCCTTATACTAATAAAATGCCGCTCGTTAACTGGTTAACTAAATTAGAGATAGTTAAAATAAGTAACAAGCAATAGGGAGAGGCTTAGGTAGAGATTCTAACGCAAGCTTATATAAGGAAGAGGAAGGTATTTAAGAAATTAAGGATACGCCGGCTGCATCCTAATACAAGGAAGCTGCTATTAAAGGAAGATAGAATAAATAAGCTATGGCTATTTCTAGATGCAGAAGGGTTTCTAAGTAGTTTGGACGGCGGCGGGCGATAAGCTAGCGAAGAAATTAATATATCCAGTGTTAAAGTTAATAGCTCCAGCTCTAATTCTGATTCTCTTTACGGCTAAGGCTAGATTAGTGCTTTAGAATATTTAGTTATATCTACAATTAATATTTAATGTTTAATATTATATAGAGTAAAGGACAAACTATAACGGAGGAATTATAGCGGCTAGTACTAACTACTAATTATCCTTGTTTACTAAACCCTAGATTTAAGCTGTATCTTACCTACTTAGCTTCCTAATAACACTTAATGGGATGCCGGACGATAATAACACTAATACTAACTTAAAAAATGGGTATGAAGATTTTGATCGTCCTCCCCGTTTTAGTTAATGACTTTTAAACATAACTTATAAAGGGCATAGTAGGCGCAGAGCCTATCGCTCCTCTTGCTACTATACTTACTATAAATATCGCGCTTATATAATAATAGATAAGTATAATATCCAAAAACTTTAAAACTATAGGTCGGAGTCCCACACCTAAACTACTCCCGCTGTTTTTTTACCTTTATTAAGTAACAACATTAATTACGCTAGGAGTAGATGGGTTTATATATTACTGCCTTTTATACCTAAGATTGCTTAGGGAGGTGTAAACTAGAAAGATAATTAGGGTTGGCAAGTAATACTCTCTATAAGTGGCATAAGAGGATTAAGTAGGACCATTAATGTTTTTATTTATATTTAATATTAATATAAAAGCGTATTAATATTAATATTAAACCGCCGACTTATATTAATATTTTATTAAATATTAAATATTAAGCTAAGCCTCTATATAAAATTAAAGTATATAATAGTAGGATCTGTGTATAGGTGGTTAGACGCTACACCTACCCCCCTCCCCCCCTCCCTCTACCTCTCTTCTATTCTCTACCCGTCCTCTATATAGTTATATAGATAAATTAGGGGTATAGTATAGGTAGAGATATAGGAAAGAGGTAGGAAATAGGTAAAATAGAATAATACTGCTATATTTATTATAAAATATTTAATATTTAATATACTAAATATTAACACTTTTTATATTAATATTATATATTAAATATAGATAAAAACACTGAGGACCATTATATGTATTAAAGATAAACGCTACGCTGCAAATAGAAGCTATAAATTCTTCTTATACTACTATAACCTATAACGTATATCTACCCTCATCTATTTATAGGTATAGTATAGTAGACTAACTCTTATTAAAATTTGTCTAGTAGAATCTATCTATAGATTTGTTAAATAGAGATACTTAGTTATATAGCGAGCCTTATATTTACGGTGTGTAGTATCCGCTCTATTAAGTTTTAAATAGTATAATTTTGGAATAAGTAAATCGGCTATACGGAAATCACTATATATTTCGGTTCTAAAAGGCGCTATAATGTGATGGTCTAATATTTTACATTTTTAGGAACGAGTAATAATTCTAGCTAGTACTACCTCCTGGCCTCTAGTTATATCTAGTTCCGCGTCGGTTTTAAAAAGGTTATAGAACTAGAAAACCCAAACAGTTTTAATGTAGTCAAATTTATATGGGTTGTTTTTAGCAGTCTCTCTAAACTATAGGTAAGTTCGGTCTATAGGTAGCATATTAGGATTAAAGTTCGTAGTAACAAATTTAAATAGTTATAACGTTAGTTTTATAATCTCTAGACAAGGCTAGATCCTAGCGGATGTAAATATTAAAAGTTAAGTAGTAAAAGAAACGTTCGGGGTTTAGTAAAAACTTATATTTATTTATAGTTTGTTTATATATGGAAGCTATAAGTAGAGCTCGCTGTTTATATAAAATGTTCTATATATATAACCTGCACCTATAATATAGGCTTTAGTCATTATAGCACTCTCCGCGAAATGTTTTAGCTTAGCTTATAAAAGGATAACTTCTATATAATATCCTAATGGGTAATAACTAAAATCCTTATAAATATAAGGGCTGGGAACTATAAAGTGCCTAAAAAAATCTAACACTCTTGGGTAAATGTTAACGTCATACTTATCTTCTTCTAAAGTATCCTTTACTGCTAAATCTCGTTTAGGATGTTTATAGAGTTTAAAGTTGGTGTTAGAAATAGAGACGGTTAAAAAGTAAGGATAGTTAGGTATAAGGTAAGATATAGTATTAGGGCTTATGTCTAAAACGGACGGCTGGCTTATAACGCGAGGTAAGCTTTAACTAGCTAGAAAAATTGTCTAGAGGGAGATAAGAGGTTATAGAATGCTTATAGAAAATAACTTGTTAGCGGATAGAGGGAGGTTTTAGTGTATAGTCGCTTACCTAAAAGTTAAGTGTAGTTGGTAGCAACGCAGCCATTATTATAAGGTAGATAATATGAACGAGGTCTTTATTAGATAGGGTGTGCGATTCTTAGGGGTCTGTTTAAGTGCATAGAAGACTTAATCGGCCTAAAACTAACTTCCTTAGTGCTGCATTAATGGCGAGGCGTAGATTATAGTATAAATTATAAAGGCTTGTCCTATAGGCATTAATACCTAACTAATACCGGTGCTGCGGGTGATAAAGACCGGTGGCTACTTGTTTTAAACGCACTAAAGCCTAAATTAAAGGCAAGTATGCCGTAGATGTGTATATAGAGGTTGCTAATTAGTAGGAGGGGAAGCAAAGGGTTCCTATAGGGCGAGAATCGCCTTACTTTTAGCTATACTCTAGACGCTAACAGAATATAGGGCCACTATTGGTATTACGGAGTAGGGATCAGTAAAGGTTGAGAATAGTACTTAAGGCTTAAGTCGGCATTGCTATATAAGAAGACGCTACTAATATAGTTCTTAATAAATCCTTGGACGTGTCTGAATCTTAAATATATAGTAAGGGGAAAGGATAAACGCTTGGAAATATATAAAGTAATTAGAAACACTACCTTCCAAAATTTATTAACCTAAGGAATTAGTAGCTAATAGTATAGTAAGGTAATGCTATCTGCGTACTTATAATTTAATTATAGGAAACACTAATAGACCCTGCTTTAGACATCCTTATATAGGTGCCTAGATAAACGTTATAGCGAAATATATAAGATCGCTTAGGGCTTCTGCACGCACTTTTATTGCTATTTTAGGTTATTAACATAATGTATAAGAAATTGAGAGCTTAATTTAAGTATTAAAAGTAAAGATTAAAATGGATTACAGCGGTCCCCGAAATTAAGGAGCTATTTTCTATATTAAGCGATTTAGTAAGTAAAAGTAAATCATTTAGTATTGCGGGACCTAAAGGGTTAGGCAGTATAAACCCCTTAGCCACTATTAAGTCCTATAATTTGCCCCCTAACTCCTTAACTAGTTTATTTAGAGTCCCTTTATCTTTAACATATCTATAAGCGCAGCGCTATCTATATCTCTAGCTACGTCGTTATATTCTTTATCTAAAGTAGGTATATTCTGTAGGGGGGGATCTTCCTTTTAAAACTTTACTAGAGTTAACCCCTAAAACTACTTCTTTTAAGGAACCTTATACTTAATAACGGGGAGACCGTCTATTACTTCATCTATAACAATAGTAAGGTTATAACGTAGCGGTCTGGTCCTAGAAGCTAAGGCGAAAGTTTAAAGCTCACTATAACACTATTCCCCATCTTTGCTAACACCAACCTTTTTACCTCTATACTTTATTAATTAAAGCTCTTGGTAAAGTTTTGGCTTAAAGTAATATTTATTTATCTTATTTATATTCTTTAAAGAAAGGATAGTACGTTCCTATAATACACTAATAAGAGCCCTTACTTTATTATTACTCTTTATTACCTTTTTAGAAAGTTCTCTCGCTACAGCGTTATTAATATTCTTTATTATCTTAAGGAGAGACTCTGCTTTGCACTTAAGACTGTTTTTATATAAATATAAAGTTGCGAGTGATATGAGCTTAAAAGGTGTCTTAACGTTTAAATAGCTATATATCGTTTTTAATAAATCTAGATCTACGTAAAATTTTGGTTTAAACGGCTATACCGTATTATCTTGGAATAAAACCCTAGGGGGGGAGTAAAAGGTAGGGGGGTTGGGGGCAGTGGCAACGGCAGTAGTAGTGGTGGCGGTAGTAGTAGTAATAGGAGGAGGAGGATAAAGATGATGATAATGATAATGATAATGAGGAGGAGGAGGAGGAGGAGGAGGAGGAGGAGGAGGACTAGGAATGTTTGGCATAATTCTTAGTTTTTAAGTTAAAAAATACTAGAAAGAATAAAGTTGAGATATTCTAACACTAGGGAGCTAGATATATAAATAACCGCTAGAGCCGTATTATGTTAAATTATAGGACTAAACCTATATTGCAGAAGGCTCTTCCAATTTAGATTATATGTTTAGCCTAAAAATTATCACCGCACGTATTATGCTAATTTATTATCGTATATTTGTGTATCTGCTTAGTGTTACTTAATACTTAACCTCTAAGGGGGTATATATATAAGCTTAAAGATATGCTGCCGAATGCTATTTAATGTAAAAGGAAGGCGCTTATACGCCGGCGGAAGGCCTAATTTTATAGCTATATGTTGTATTCACACCTTAACTATAGTTAGATAATTATTATAGCGCGGCCAGCACGTTATAAATAACAACACTAGGTTAAGAATTAAGTGTATTAAGACTTAGCAATATTAAGGATTTTAATACGCATAAAACCAAGACCCCTAAGACTAGAGACTTTATATTTATATTAGTATAAGAATACTAACCATTAAATTAGATCCCTAACTAGCTTTCGAATTTGCTAAATAATAATCCCCTATTATACGTAACTAGGCCCTCTTGCTACGTAGGCTAAAGAAATATCACTTTAATAGCGATGCGGATAATCCTGCCCTGTGTTACGGAACCCCACCGCAGGGGCCTCTATAGGAGAGCCCCGTGCTCTTACGTACACCTCGCGTACAGCTTATGTCAGCTACGCGTAGGTATATCACCTCCTTACGCCCTCGACCCTTACGATCGATCGCGTAACGTCTTGTAGACTCCTCGAATACATACGTCTTATAGTCACTGCCCCGTCCCATAACATTACGTTGCGCCTTTTTACTACCGACACCTAGCCTACAACTAATTCTACGTCTCTGTAATACTATAGGCGCTGCTAAAAGCAGCGTGCCTATAAGTTACCTTACTTTATACTTCTAAGGAACCTATAATAGTAAGACAATATTCCTTACTAGCTACTATATTAAACCCAAAGAACAATCTAATACCTATACTTAACCTACAACGCCAATTAATCCTAGGAGAATTCGATTTATTAGCCCTAGCCTTAACCCCTAAGGAGATGGACACTAATAATATCTTATCTTTTATTAACTATATAACTATAGATAAGTAAGCGGAAGGGCTACTACCTATTAAAATCGAAATATAAGACGCTAAGACGTTTATAAAAATGGTAGCATAAGAACCTAATAAATACTACCGCCTTTTATAGAACTACTACCTAAAGCTTATATAAGCCGAGATACGTGCTGCCTAAGATCGCGATATTATCTAAGACCTATAAGCTCGCAAGGCGCTCGCCGATAACACGCGTTAAGAAACCGAAAACAACCTCCGCGTGTCTAAACGCGACGTCCAACAGTTAAAGAAGGCTGAGATCGCACTTATTACTATAGTTATTAAAAGAGAAGGCATAATTAAATACCTATAATCTTAGCTTAACGAGCATATTCGTAATAACGCTAGACACCTCTCTACTGTATATAACGCTATTTAAGTCTCTATACCCCCAGCAACTTTACCTACTTAATGCTTAACGGAGGGTTAGCGCCAAGCAGCCTTACCTAATAGGAACCCCTACTAAAGCGACAACAAAAGCTATAACGACTAAACCTAAGCTGCTATTATAGGGTCTAATATACGTTACCTTAATCCCCTAGTTTTTTAGGGAGACCGTAAAGAATATAGCTACTAGAAAATGCAAATCCGCGAAAAACTAACTTAGAGCGCCTGCCTTTTTCCTACGGAAGATACTAAGATTAGCTATATTATCGGGCGAATAAAGGGTACACCGTTTAATAGACTTTTTGCCTAATAGGAGACCAATAGCCCCTAGAAGTGGTAGTCCTACTAAGAAGTCCTTAATAATCTTAACCTAATATACCGCGACTATAACCTACTAGCCACCAACCGAGCTAAACTATATGCCCTAAAGATAAGCCCTACCGAATTATTTAACGAGTTCTATATTAAATTCTAGAAATATACCGGAGCCCTCGCCCGAGACGATACTAAAGACTAGGAAGATCTCCTTAAAAAAGTCACTTATCGCCTTAGTTACGCAGCCGCTAGCTATAACTATAATAATGTTTATAATATGGTAGCAGCCATACGGAAGATTAAACGACGACTAAATTAGATTGCTACTATAAACCCCCGCCCGAAGATCTCCCTATAAAAGCCCTCTAGACCTACTAAACTACTAATACCTACTACCCTAAGCAATACTACTGGTCCTAATATTGACCTTTTTATACTAACCTTTTTATAGAAGCTACTAGATAGAGAACGCGAGCTACTCCGGAAGCTAAAGCGTTGCTATAAATATTATTAAAAAGGCTATTATAGCTATAGCCTAAACTGCCTAATAGCTAGGTTTAGTAGCTACCGCCTAATACCTAACCTAGTACCTTAAATACTAAATANNTTACTATATNCCACTACCNTATAAGANAAAGACGNAGTAATAGCGGTAGAGTTANATANNNAAATAGAAAACGCNAAGTCCTAGCCCTAAGTNNTAGGTTAGGACGCCCTAATAATAAGGGGATCTATATATCGGCCTACTTAATAGATAACTTAGTAAAGATAAATAGACGGAAATAGATAGTTTTACCCGTAATAGAAACTACTGCTAAAAAATAATATAAAAGCCGTTCTATGATTAATTATAGAGCTATTAATAAATTTATAAATACCTAATTTGTGCGCACTTATAACCTACCTACCTTACCCCTTACTAAAGCCCGCGCCCTATAACTCGCCAACAGTAGTTATACCGCATAGAAGATTACCTATATGGTATAACTCTACCTAGACATAAATAGGCACCAGGAAGAACTCTAGGCCTATATTATACCACTTACTAACTACCCTATTATCCTTAAAATAAACTAGCTCGAACAATATAACCCCACCATTAACTAGAAAAAAAAAGAAGTAACCTTTAACTCTAAATACTGTAGAGAGATCTGCCTAGGATATAGCCTAGCCGCCTCTATTTACTCCCCAGGATACTAACCTAAGGAACCCCTTATTACCTTACCCACAACTAACTGCTACTACGTAAGTGCCGCGGCCTTCTACTATATAGCACGTAGGAAAGGCTAGACCGTTACCGTAGCCTCCTAATTACAACTATATAAGCTTAATAAAGAACAGGACTACGTCCTCTATAGTAATAGGATAGATATAGTTAACCTCCTAGAAAATGATGCCCCTATAGAACTCTACGGACTTTTACCTTTAGACTTTAAGAAGTTTATAAAGCTTAAAAAAGGACTTACCAACGAGGAACTCCGTAAGCTCCTCCCTAAGAGGTACTATAACTTTATTAACGTATACTTATAAAAGAGCGCAGATATACTCCCCCTATATTGACCTAATAACTATGCCATTAATATTAAATAAGGAAAAACGCTACCCTATAAGAGACCCTACCTAATATTAAAAGACAAACTTCTAGTTGTTAAAAAGTATATTAACGAATACCTCGATAAAGGGTTTATTCGCCCTAGCATATCCCTAGCAGCCGCCCCCATTCTCCTTACTAAGAAGCTAGGAGGAGGTATTTAATTCTGCGTTAACTATAGAGGACTTAACGCTATTATAATTAAGAACCGATACCCCATACCGCTTATACATAAGACTCTTAAGCGGCTTAGCTAAGCCAAAATCTATACCAAGCTCGATATTATCGCCGCCTTTAACCGCCTTTAAATATAAGAAGGTGACGAATGGAAAACCGCATTTATATTGCGCTTTGGCCAATTCGAATATACCATTATACCCTTTAGCGTATGTAACGGCCCAGGCAGTTTTTAAAGCTATATTAATAACGCCTTATAGGACTACCTTAACGACTTTTGCTCTGCGTACCTAGACAATATACTTATTTATAGCAATAACCCTTTTAAGCATACTAAGCACGTTTAAAAGGTCCTATAGCGCCTTAGGGACGTAGGACTTTATATTAATTTAAAGAAGTGCAAATTCTTAGTTATAGAAGTAAAATACCTTAGACTAATTGTTACTACTAAGGGTGTCCGTATAGACCCTAAGAAGGTATATATAATTACTAAATAGTAAGCCCCTAACTGCATTAAAGACGTATAAGCTTTCCTTAGTTTCGCCAACTTCTATTAAAAATTCATATATAACTTCTTGGGTGTTATAGCACTATTTACAGCAATAATGCAAACGAAGGGCTTTTTCGCGAAAGGAAGAAAAATATATTTATATTTTATCTAGACGCCTAAATGCGAGAAGGCGTTCTAAGACCTTAAAGATACTTTTACTAAAGCACCTATCCTAGCTTACTTTATATTAGGATAATAACTCTATCTTAAGACTAACTCCTTAGACCACGTTAATGCAGGCATCCTCTTTTAGATGGGCGATGATGGTTTCCTCTACCTAGTCACATTCTATTCGTCTAAGCTTATACTATAAGAATGTAACTATAAGATCTATAATAAGGAACTTCTTACGATTATATAAGCGTTTAAGGAATTTTAACTAGAACTCTTTTTAGCAGAACCTAACTAGCCAACTAAAGTCCTTACGGATTATTGTAACTTTAAGTACTTTATGACTACGAAATAGCTAAACTAACGCTAAGTATGCTGGAACAAGTTCCTCTCTAGTTTTAACTTTAAAATTATATATAGGCTAGAAGTATAAGGTACTAAGCCTAATAGCTTAATACGCCACTTATAAGACCTTCCTTAGTCTAAAGATAACCCTTATAACTAGTTCTAATAACAGATAATTCTAAAAGTACGGAATTTGGCCCTAGGTATGCTACCTATAATAAAGCTAACTATACCTTAGCTCTATACTATAAAACTAAAATCACCTCCTAAAATTAATAAGCTTATTACTACGGCATATAATACCTCTATTAACCTATTACTGCATTAACTTATTGCCGTAAAGACCGCTAGCGCCTATATACTACCGACTAAACTCTAAAGCTTAGGCTAGATTAATATAGCAGCCTTAGAAGTAAAAGAGAATAGGCTCTATTATAGAGGCCGTCTATTTATCCCTAACTTAGAAAATTTATAACGGCAACTAATCTAAATAGCCTACGACCTCCGATTAAGCGGCTACCTAGGTAAAAAAGGAACCTATAAGCTTCTTAGCCGATACTACTTCTAGCCTAAAATAATAGACTTAGTTAAACACTTTATAGGCGCCTACTATAGTTATAAGCGCGCTAAGGCCTTTAATATAAAGTACTAAGGACTACTATACCCTCTACCAGTACCCATATAACGATGGGCAGATATTGCCATAGATTTCGTTATTAACCTACTACCCTATAAGCAATATAGCCGTACCTATAAGAATATCCTTATAATAATATGCCGACTTATAAAAGAGCGCTACTACGTCCTAACCAAAGGCGTAGCCGTTAGCGACGTTACTAACGCCTTCCTTCGCGAAATCTACCGATTACATAGGTTACCTAACTTGATTACGTCCGACTAAGGCATATAGTTCGGCTCTAATGTATAGAGACGAATCTGCTAACGCCTTAGTATCTCCGTTAAAATGTCTACATCCTTTTACTACAAAACTACTGGGTAACTAGAAAACGCTAATGCTAGTATAAAAGCATACCTACGATAGGTAGTCGCCTATAGTTAAGATAACTGGGTGGATTACCTCCTACTAGGTAAATTCGCAGCAAATAACTACATCTTAACTACTATAGGACTTACCCCGTTCTTCGCGAACAAGAGATATTACCCCTAATCCGGCATAGAACTACTAGAACCTATTAATAAGAAACTGCCATATAGAAAACGCCTTAAGATACTACTTACTAACTAGCATATAGACCGCATAAAAAATCTACTTAACTACTATAAGGGAGAAATGGCCTAGGCTTAAGTAAAGTAGGCCTACTTTGCTAACTATTATAGAACGCCACCACCGGAGATACGTGTTGGCGACTAGGTATAGCTAAATATACATAATATCTCTATACAAAGGCCTATAAAGTTACTTAATTATAAGAACCTTGGCCCCTACCTAATTAAATAAGTTATTGATAGGGGAGCTGTATACGAGCTAGAGCTTCTACCTACCCTAGCTACCCGCGGGATATGGCCTATATTTTACCTATAGCTACTACACCTTTACCAGCCTAACCCCTTATCGGGGTAGATACAGCCTAAACCCCTACTAGTACTAATTTAAGACGAGAACAAAGACGAGAACCACGAGAAGTGGACCGTTAAACGAATTATTAACTCTAAATACTTTGGCAAAGGTAGAGGACAACGGCTCTACTATAGAGCTATATATACAGGATTCGACATAGATTAGCCAGAATGGCAACTATAGGAAGACTTCAAAAATGCAAAGGATTTAATCAGCGACTTTTACTACGCGAACCTATAGAAACTGGGCCTAAGCAGAGATTTTATACCTAATCCTNTATAGGAGCCCTTATAGAGTTAAACCGTTATACATTACCACGTAGGGGCAAATTGCCGTTAGATTGCCGTTAAATTGCGGTAAAGTGCGATTACGTAACCGGAATATCGTTAAGATGTCTAGGAACTTTAACCGGCGGTTAAAGTTATCTAATTGGTCGGATTCTTAGATGCCAAGCCTTATTACATAACGTTGTTTTAAGCCTTTAGCGATACCCCCCTTTCTTCTTTTCTATACCCTAAGTGTCCCTTTTATATATATATAGTAACCACAGCGTCGCCGGAGCTCCGCCTCTATAGGAGGGGGGGTAGTGTTACGGAACCCTACCGCAGGGGCCTCCATAGGAGAGCCCCGTGCTCTCGCGTACACCTCGCGTATAGCTTATGTCAGCTACGCGTAGGTATATCACCTCCTTACGCCCTCGACCCTTACGATCGATCGCGCAACGTCTTGTAGACTCCTCGAATACATACGCTCTGTAGCCACTGCCCTCGTTCCGTGACAGTATATCACCTCCTTACGCCCTCGACCCTTACGATCGATCGCGCAACGTCTTGTAGACTCCTCGAATACATACGTCTTATAGCCACTGCCCCGTCCCGTAACACCCTGCTACTAAATAGCTTTAATTTTGACAATATATCTTTACAATCACCTAGGAGGAAAGAGTTGGCATTAGCTTGTAGTGGCTTATAGGTAGTCGGTTAAACTAACCGCAGTTTTTATTAAGCCTGTACTCTCTATAGGGAGCGTTAATTACCTATTATAAAATAATAAGAAAGGAGCTGGCTCTTATATCGCTATAATATTTGCTGGATATCTTTTCTATATCTCCTAGTATTTTATATACTAAGCTTTTACTATATAGCGGAGATGGGTACAATTGTAGTAAACTTAAGTGTAATTATATATTTCTAAAGATGATAAAACGGCGTGTCTTACTCTTAATAAGAATGATGGCTAAGGAATAAGTATTTATATCATAGCAAAGCAGCTATTATCTTTAGATGTCCTATATAGGTCTAAAGGAAGAATAACTATTAATACTATACAATCTATAGCGTATATTTGCCCTTATCTATTTATCTAATAACAATTCACTATAGATCTATAGGTATAGTAGTAGACTAATCCTTATTAAAATTCGTCTTATATAACCCATCTATATATTTATTAAATAGAGATATTTAGTTGCGTGGTGAGCCTTATATATATAGTATACAGCTTCTACTCTATCGAGTGTTAAATAGTACCCCTTTAGAATAAGGAAATCGCCCATAATTAAAAGATTATTTTATTTAATTTTGTAATTAGTAATAATATATTTATTAAATGTTTTAAATTTAGGGGGACGAATAATGATTCTAGCTAGCACTACCTCTTAACCGCTAGTTAAGCTTTGGTTACTATTAGTTTAGGGAAAGTCGTTAAGTTAGAAACCTAAACTGTTTTAATACCATTATATATTTGCGAATTTAGATTATAATTTAAATGAAATTCCTTATAAGTTTGCAGCTTAGGTAGCATATTAGGATTAAGGTGCGCAGCTATAGTTATAAGTAGTTATAACTTTAGTTCTACAATCGCTACCTAAGGCTAGATCCTAGCGGACGTAAATGTTAGGGGTTAAGTTATAAAAGAAACTTTTACAGTAAGTATAAACTTACATCTATATATAATTTGTTTATATATAGAAGCTATAAGTAGACTTTCTCTCTTAATTTAAACGTTTTATATATACGATTCCTATATACCGTAAAGGATATAGCCGTTATACTATTACTAGTTATAAAAGATTCTAGCTAGTTTAGAGGAAGGATAACTCCTATATTATATCCTAGTGGTAAAAGACCAAATTTCACGTTACTCTATGCGTAAGTCTATATAAAAATATAAATATATAGTTAGATATCGGATTGGTGTAATGGGATTATATTAAGTAAAACAAATTACTAGAAAGTAGTTAAGAATCTATTAGTAGTAGTAAAGACGCTACTCCTATAGAAAGCTTAGTAATTAACTAGCATAGCTTAGCTAGAAGTATTAAATTCTAAGACTGCCTCTACTTTTGGTTTAAGCTTAGCTTAGCTAGGAGCATCAAATTCTAAGGCCGCCTATACTTTTAGTTCGTAATATAAGACTTTAACTACACCCTTTTAACCGTTGCCGTAATAAGCGCCCGTTAAGCGCCATTTACAATAATGCTTTTTAGACGAGATAATACGACCATGTGACTAAACTACGGTAATAGTATAGTAGTAACCTTCAACTACCTTATCCTAAACGTTAATTTATATATCCCAATATACCTAAAATATAGCCTTAGCCATTGCTATAAAATATTAATAGTATATAGTAAAAGTAAATATTAGTAAACTAACAGAGAACTAGTCTAAAGTCTATCGTCAACGGCATTATACCGATATGGTTGTGCCGGTAGGAGTAAGGAAACTACAGTTTTCTATTAATATCAGCTTAAGAAAATATTAGTTAGAGGTAGAAACGTATAAATCGTCAAGATTAGCGCGCAGTGACTAGTGCTATTACTAAAATTGCGAGGTATGGGTCGTAATGCGAAGGATTTAGTGGAGAAGGTACGGGTTTCTCAGCAGCCTTTTATGTTATAGCACTGACTTAAGACTGAGCTTCTAACGCATAAAGGATAGTAAAGGGCGCGCTAATTGCGGTATACTTAGGCTTAGAAAGATTAACCTAACCTATATATATGTATGCGGCGGGTAACAAAAACTGGTAAGTATCTATCTCGAAATTGTTAAGGCTAGATTATAAATAGAAGGTGCCACCAATATATATTCAAAGACTATAAGGCTATAGAAAACTTGCGTAAATACCGCCTTACGTCTAGCTATACTCCAGACACTTATAGAATGTAGGGCCGCTATTAGTGTTACGGGTAGTAAAGATTAATAAATGTTAAAAATGATGTTTAAGGCTTAAATTGGGATTGCTAGACGGTATAAGACGAGAAGACGCTACGAATATATCTATGGAAGCCTATTCTGCGCCGCCTTTAAGTTCTTCACTCTGCCGCCAGTTTTAGTAAGCGTACGCTGCTTAATAATAGCATTCTTGGAGTAGGGTATAAATCAAAAGGCACTAAATATAAGGGAGTTTAGGGAGAATTTATATATGCGACTGCGGAGGGCGAGATATTAGCATTCTGTTTTAAATAGAGACGCTAGTCGTAAAGGTACTTGCCTATAAGTATTGCCTTTAAGATTAAATAAGAATTAATAGGTAAAATTAATGGCTGTATATATATTGTTTAGAGGATGCCGCGCGTAATAAAGACTGGTTAAAGGTCGCGTGCCGTATACCGCTAGTAGATCTTATTACAGCTATATATAATATCTAGGCCACTAAATATTATAAAGGGTGGGAAAGGCAGTGTAAATGCATTTATATAGGATAAGATGTCAGGCGTCTAATACATATAGCGGCCCATACAGCGGCTATTATATATATTAATTATAGGGTGCTATACATAGTAGAGACCGTTTAAGGGTTATATAGTATAATAGTTATAAGTATGCCTATGGAAAATAAGGGGTTAGCAGCTTATTATAGGTAGAGAAACGCGGGCTATACAGTTGCTTGCCTTTAGTAGTATATTTAAGGCATTAAAAACATTACTACTAAATCCTCGCTAATAAAAATAGTAAAGCCTAAGCGTTAATAGTAACGTTTACTTAAGCGTTAGGGCGTAGAATGTTTAAGGCTTATTTAAGATGCCAAGCATTTTAATATCTATGTATGTTTACTACCTAGCAGAGGTTAAAAAGTAAAAAGCCTAATAAAACCTACCCCTCTAAACCGCCTGCCCCACCACTAAGTTAAATTTCCCGGCAGCGTCTATACTAAATTTGGATATAATAGCGTAAGCATAAGTAAGAACGAACCGCCTAAAAAAGCTCTCCTAGAAAGCAATATTGTTATACCTGTTATTAAAGTGAAGTATATAGACCTCGCACGGTCTAGCCTTAAGAAGATGATTAAGAAGATTATATAAACTAGCGAAATATCTATAAGCCCTTTTATTGGTCTAGGTAAGACTATAAAAAGCTCTTAAGCGTGTTAACGTACTATAACTATACATTTACTTTACCTTACTTCTATAAAGTAAGTTAGACGGCTAATATAAACAAGATACTAAGATTAAAAATACTAAAAATACTTTATAGGCTAGGGGTTAAAGTAGATAATATTTCCCTTATAATAGGCCCAACACTCTATTTTATGGGGAAGTATACTTAGATATACTATCTATATAAGTCGGTTGTTTATACGTTAGCATTTAGCTATTATAGGGACTTATAGGTCCTAGATGGTGATAAGGTTCTAAAAGTTAAGAGTGGTTAGGGTTATTACTAGGCCGGGCCGTAATATATTAAATAGAAAGGAAATGGAGGTGGTATTAGTGCTATTATAACGGTTTCTCTTATAAGCTTAGGCGTTACTACTAGTTCTGCTTTATAAATAGTCAAATAATTATATTATATTAAAAGTTTAAAGCTTAGGTTTAGGAATAACCCTTATATACCTATTACAGAGCATTAAACCTCGCCTTCTCGCTGTCGCTGCTTTCCGGTAGAATGTTAATGGCGGTATTAGGCTTGTATCCCTATTCTAAAGCATTAAACCTTGTCTCTATATTGTCGCTACTTGCTAGTAGCATGTTAGTGGCGGTGTTACCCTTATATACCCATCGCAGAGCAGTAAAACTTGCCTTCTCGCTGTCGCTGCTTTCTAGTGGAATGTTAATGGCGGTATTAGGCTCGTATCCCTATTCCAGAGCATTAAACCTCATCTCTATATTGTTGCTGCTTGCTAGTAGTATATTAGTGGTGGTGTTACCCTTATATACCCATCGCAGAGCAGTAAAACTTATCTCCTCGCTATTGCTGCTTACTGGTAAAATTTATGTAAGGTTGCCGCGGGTATTAAAAGGGGTAGGGAAATTTTATAACAAGCGTTCTTAACTAAGGCGTAGTATAAGGGATTCGCCTGCCGACTTAGAGGTTTAAGGATATTGTTTAATTAATTACAGAGAAGATATTCTATAGCCTTTAATAAGTTAAAGGTTTGCTATCTAAAAGCACTATTATACTCTTATATATCTGTATACTCTCTACCTACTAACCTATAACTGCTATAAGTGTTTTTAACCGCCCTACATTCTAGCCTTCTAGCTAATTTAACCGGTAATCTTGTTTATTGTCTATTTTTTAGTTAGAGCTACCTCCTAATAAATAGTTCGACTAAAGTCTAGAGTTTAAGCAGATTCGTTTTCTACTCGGCTAAGGAAAGGGGAGGACTTATTTAGCTAAGCTTAACTAGGCTAAACTAATATAGTTTAGAGGGTAATTAACTTGCTATTCTTGCTAGAATATAGAAAAAGAGATACTTATAAGGGGAGCGAATACTAACTTATTAAATACCCCACCTATATAAATCGACTCACACCAATTGAACTAGTTTGTTATCTCTTATACAAATATTAAAATTTCGGGATATTGTCTATTCTGTAGCCATTAAATAAATAAGGGTACCTCGCTTATATTTATTATTTAGAAATCTTTTATAAAGTAGGATATAAGAGCCGATATCCTAGAGGTCTTTAGACTGGCTTAGATAATAAGATGCTTAATCCCGAATAAAAGACATTATCTAGCTATAGGCTCTTCGGAAAAGTTCTTTAATTTTTAGAACTCTTTTATGCGTCTGCCTTTTACGAAAGTAGATGGATCCTTAATTAATATCTAAAGTTTTAATCTGCCGTAAGTGGCTATTTCCCACTAATTGAAATTATTTGCTAAGTTTTAATTAGTGAGGTAAGTTCGAAAACGTCTTCTAGGTGAATTATAGCCGTTAAATTTAACTATATTATCAGTCCTCCAATCTTTTATTTTCCCCTCTTTATTAATAAAAAAAGCAAAAGCTGCTCTATTTAGGATGTATACGCGGATTTCTTTAAGGCTTAATTGCAATTTTAGGATTAATTTTCTATAACTGGTGTTTTTATTTAGTTCCTTAATAGTAATAGTAAGCAGGGGAGGTAAAGCAGGAGGGGAGGGTTAAGTAGGTTTGTGGTTAGGGGTAGCTAAATAACTAGCCTTATCATCTTACGTACTTTTATATTTTAAAAAAGGTAAAGTAAATAGGGGGGGTTAAGTAGGTTTGTAGTTAGAGGTAGCTAAATAACTAGCCTTATTCTCTTAGGTGCTTTTATATCTTAAAGGAGGTATAGTAGTTAGGGAAAGTTACGCAGTTAGTTTATAGTTAAAGGTAGCTAAATAACTAGCCTCTTTTTCTTAGGTGCCTTTATACTTTAAGAAAGGTAGAGTAGGCGGGGAAAGATATTGGATATATTTATGGCTAGGGGTAGCTAGCGGGTTAGCCTTATCCCCTTAAATACTTTTATTCTCAAAAGGTGGTGGAGTAAGTTTTAAAGGTAATGTATTAAGCCTTTTAGAGGCTAAACGTAACTAAGGAAGACAACGCTAGATTTCTAAAGGAGTGGTATTAGAAAGAATATCTATAAATAGACCTAAAACGTAACTTAAGTCTGAAGATATAAATAAACTTATAATAATGGCTGGTGAGTTATTAAAAGGTCTAGTTAATATAAGGGGGTTAGGAATATCTTAGGTTAGGACCCTATCGCTAAGTTGCCAAGTTTTTTAAAAAACTTAGCGACTTGGCGATAGGGGTTTTTTAGCGCTAGTACGCTAATTTAGGTAATGCGGCAACGGGACACGCATATAGAACTTTAACCTTTAGCGATGTACTCATTAATTAATATTCCTTTTATATAAGCATTCCGGAATGTCTACGATTTATAAGTGTATACTTTTCTAAGCTATCTCTATTAGTCGATTAATCTCTACTACCTATAGTAGAGAGAACTAACCTTATTCTTCGCTATACCCTTTAATTAAAGTAAGATGTGCTATAAGATTAAAGGGGTTAAACTATTAGCTGCGGACATGCCCTCTTAAACTGGGATTTTAACGCCTTAATAGGAATTGGCGAGCGGCTTTATAGACGTCGCGTATAGATCTTAGTTTTATATTTGCGGTATACTCTACTAGCGCTCCCTAAAAAAGAAAGAGGTAATTACTGTTATAATATCTTATTATTAGGGAAACTAACTTTAGCTTATAGGGGAGGGTAGTTTTTAATTAATCCTTAGATATATCTAAATCTTAAATAGTGTGGCAAGAGGAGAATAGACGCTTAGTAATATATAGAGTAATTACGCCCCGGCGGCTAGAGATACACATTAACTATATAGTTGCCCCGTTACCTTAAGGCCTTACTAATTCTCCCCACTTTATATTCCCCCGTATTCACGCCCTACTACTTAAAGTATTAGGCTAATTATTATTTGCCCCGTTTCTATAGCATTAGGCCAAGGCCAATATATAGTATACTTATTAACATAGATTCTGTTCTTCCCTTTATTATTATTATACTTATAGCCTACGTAGTCATAACCTTTAGCAGTATTTATACCATTCTTGTTACTAAAAGCCCTTTTATAACCTATATCACGCCTTATCTAATTACTCGTAACGTAGTGCATTTTGTTATCCTTACTATAGTATGCGGATTATTATTAGGTATTAGGCAGTAGGATAAGTTAAACTAGGCCCTCCTAAAGGCCGCTTTGCTTCTTATAACTACTTTAGAGGTAAGTATAAAGCCTAAGTCCTTTATATATAACTAATACCTACTTAGATTTTCACAGCAGCCATTTTTCTTCCCTTAAGTGTAAAGAATATATCCCTTATAGGTATTCTAAGATGGGTATATCTACTTAGGAGTTCGGTTATTATAGTACTAGGGGTATTTTTAACAATATATTTTGCGATTATGTATATAAAAATTCTAAATTAGGGCTCTAACACTAACTTTGCCGAAGTAAAACTGCTGCTATAAAAACTAAGGCATATTACGGAATACTAGCCATCCTTCTCCTTAGAAGCGTAACTATCCTTTCCTTCTATATAGACTACTGCAAGTCTACATTTAGCTCGTAAGCCGTAATAATTAGAGACTGGGGTTAGCTGCAAGCTGGCTTATACGGATTTTTCGTTATCGCGATTGGTATAGCTATAGGCGTGTTATCGAAATTCCCGGAATAAGGTTATAATATAGACTGGGTATATCTTTACGAACTACTTTTTTTTTAATTACTAACATTTACAGGTCCTTCTTTTAATAATATCTGTCTTAAACCTTCGTATTATACTATACAGTAGTATTAGACACTTTAAACCGTCCTCTCCCCTAGATTAATATACTGGTAAAGATAATATATTAACTGTCGATCTACGCTTAATAACTGCTGGCAAATTATCTGTTAATATAGATTTAGAATTAATATCTCCTCCTTCTTCTCCTCTTCTTTTACCAGTTTATAAAACTAAGTTACCGGATAGGATCTACCGTTATCTATACTCTTAGATTACGCAGGGAAATATTCCCCTTATTATATTACCAGTTTATTATCTAGCGCCACTAAAGCCTAAATAAAACAATTTTAGGGGGATCTACTACTTGGGTTGGCCGCTTACCGTAAGCTTTATCAGCGTTTTTGTTTAGATAGTAAAGTTACGACTAATATTACCTATAAAACAATTTGTATATTTAGCAAGGAAGAATAAATATATTTCTATACCTGTAACGATTTTAATAAAGACTATAACATTGTTATAAGTCTACAGTTCTTTAAGCTAGGAGGAACTGAAAAAAATTAAGAAAATAGAGACCACCGTTATACAATTAATGTTCATCTTATATTTTCTCTAGCGGGATCTTAATAGTAGTTATAGGTATTACAAATTCCTACTATTAGTAGATTAGATCTCCACACGCAATTACGATTAACTTTCTTATATTTTGGTTAGACCGCCTCTACTATAATGTAAGAAATCTGCAATTCTATTCCCATAGTCGTTCATTAAATTAAGTTAATAAAGGCAATATCCGTCTAACCTTTGTTTTACTAACTAAACTAGTAGAGCTACTACCTATCCAAATTAGCAATAAAGCGCCACTAGACTAATTTACCGGAGTACCTATCTATAATAGTTCCGATAGTGCCCTTATCCAGCTAATAAATTGCGCCTCCTTATACTTCCTCTAGCAGTCTCTTACTATTTAGCTTAGCAGTCCTCTCCCTAACCCGTGCATTTATCCGAAATAGGTTACTTAGCCTTTCTAGCTTAATCCGTTAACGGTATATATATAACGTTCCATACTTTACTTAGTACTTACCTCTTCCCTATTATATTTGTTGGTTGTTTCAGCTATTATTATATATTTTCTCTTAGTCCTATTAGACAGTTAACTATTAGGTACTAAACACTAACGAGCTAAATATCGAAGATCTTGTTTTCCCCTCTTATAGCCCTCTATAGACGTTAAATACCGTTTTCTTAACTTTACCTAGAGCCTAAAGTTCTATAACCTAGAAATAAGGCAGCTGTAACTCCTCTAAGTTACTCTCTAGATACAAAATCTTTTTAACATTTATACTTAGATAAGACATTCCTTAACACTAAAGAGGAACAAACTATACGACCTTATAAAGAAGAGTACTACTTTATACCCCCCTTATAGAAACCTGTTATATTAGTTTAGATCCTTCTCTAATAAGTACTAAAAGATATTATAAAACTAGTAAATAAGTGACTAGCAGTCTAGAGGGTGAGTAGAGTTACTAAGACCAAGGGGAGAGGCATTGTGAGTAAAAGGAGATAAATAATTGGAGGTAAAGGATCCTAATAAAAGACGAAGGATTTAGAATATACTTATATAGCGACGATTCCGTAAGTAAGGCTCCGTCTACCTTTTCATATTACCCTTAAGATTATTTATTAATAACGCATCGCCTTTATAGGAGAGAAGAAATAAAAAAAATAAAAAGAAGAGATAGAATAAGAGGTCGAAAATTAGAACATACTTGTATAGCGACAATTCCGTAAGTAAGGCTCCGTCTACCCCCCTATATTACCCTTAAGATTGTTTATTAATAACGTATTACCTTTATAAGAGAGAAGAAACTAAGAGAATAAAAAGAAGAGACAGAACGAGAGGTCGAAAATTAGAAGCGAGTAGGCAGTTCCTATACTTCCCTCAAGCCAGGAGATCTTAATTTAGGCCGTAAATTATCCGGACTTCCTTAGGAAGGCATCTCTATGCGGCATATTATTAAGACCGGAAAAACTAAAGAATAGAACTTATAGCAAAGTTCCTGTAAGAATTCCGTATACGCCGCCACTTTATAAACGGGAGGGAGCTCGCGGTAAGCAGCCCCTTTAGTATAAGTTTTTCCTTTATGTCCCATTGTAATATTAACTAACCCCTTAATAGACTCGGCCTACGCTTTATAGATTAGTTTGCCTAAGGATATCTAGTATAAGCTAGGTGCAGAGCTTTATATAAAGCTTTGTGTAGAGCTTTATATAAAGCCTCTATAGAGCTTTACGTAGAGCCTCTATATATAGAGCTTAGTATAGAGCTTACTTAGTATAGAGCCTTTATATATAGAGCCTTATATAGAGCCTTGTAGAGCTTTATACAGAGCTTCTGCTAAGCTTTAGTAGAGGGCTTCCCCTAAGCCTTATTCTGCAGAGCTCTTATAAGCTTTATATCTATATAATATTACTTATCCTTAGGATATTTAGATAAAAGTGCTACTATTTTAAAGCGCTTTATAAGGTCTATAAATCCATACTAATAGAAAAATTATTTATTTAATATTGGGGGGTTTATTATAAGTATAAGTATATTAGGGTATTTTGCTAAGACTATCCGGATAGTCTCTGGATACTATTAGTTAATAGGTCTATTATCTAAGAGGCCTATCCAGCCTCTCCTCCGTAGGTCTAAACTAAAGAAATCCTTATTATTTTCCCGTTTTTTTATTTCATTTTCGTTTCCTAAATCTAATCCTAACTTTGAAATATTTTTTTATATTTAACGTTTAGTAAAAATAAGTAATAATGGTCTAATAAAATAAATACCTCTTACGCTACCTCTTCTTCTATAGATATGTTTTAAACCCTTCTGCGGTAAAGGGTAATCTACCTTATATTCGCTAAGTTAAGTTACGGGACTTATATCCTTAAAATATACTTTAATACTACTATATAGCCAACTACTTAAACAGTAAGCCTTCTACTACCGGATTTCTATTAATTATTTAGATCCTAATAGCATGGAGCTAATATACATATTTCTTTTCGTCTAGAAATACTACTGCTTTTATTAATAAACGAATTACCATAGCGCTCTAAAAGTTTAGCGTTATTATAGGCTACGGAATATAGATAAGAAGCAGAGTCTTATATTCTACTAAAAGCAGGAGCTAACGTCTAAGCGATAAATGATTTTGGTTAGACGCCGCTGTTACTAGCTATAAGTAACGGTTATAAGGCGGTAGTAAAGCTACTTCTTATACGGGATAACATTGATCCAAACTCCGAGGATAAATTTGGGGCTATACTACTGTTATTAGCTGCAGAATATAGAAGTAAGGTAGTAGTAGAGCTACTACTTATACGGGATGACGTTAACCTAAATCCTAAGAGCGCTCTTAGAAATATACTGCTGTTATAGGCCGTAATAAACGGGCACGAGGGGGTAGTAAAGCTACTACTTGCGTAGGATGGTGTTAGCCTAAATCCTAAAGGCTTCTATAATTAAATACTGCTATTAGCGGCTGCGGAACATGGGCACGAGGTAATAGTAAAGCTATTACTAATAAAGGACAGCATTAGCCTGAACTCTACCGATATTAAAGGTTGGACTCCGCTCTTATAGGCTATAAAGAGTAAATAAGAGGGGATAGTAAAGCTACTGCTTATGTAGAAAGGCGTTAACTCTAATTTTAAGGATAGTAATAGTCGGACACCGCTTTTATAGGCTACTTAATAGGTATATAAGACTGTAGTAAAACTATTACTTAAAGACGGCGTTAACGCGAAATCTAAGGATAAATATAGCGAAACGCCGTTGTGGTGGGCAGCGGAGGGCTAGCATAAGATAAGAGAAATGTATTTATTAAATATGCGGCTAGTGGGGTTAATAGATAAGACATATAAGCTAGTAGTTTAGTTACTGCTTAGAAAGGATAATAATATAGACTTTGACACTATATATACTTAACTTTTATTAGAAGACTAGTTACTAAGAAAGAGTAAAGGCTGCGGTTAACTTCCTTATACTAAGCAAACTGTTATTACTAACTCTAGTATTATTCTCTCCCTCGTCCTCTCTCTACCTATATTTGTGCCAGCTACCTCCTAATTTTGCATCGCATTAAGTTACGGGGGCGTAGCCTCATCTAAGAGATATCTGGCGATCTCTTAGCAGATTGCGTAAGAGCCCCGCTATATTAAAACCTTACGCGTTATAGAACGAACTAAAACTAATAGGTATAATTAGTTATGGACCTGAAAACGCTGCACATCCACGCTATTTATTAAAAATTTACCGCCTATTTCTATCACTCACCATCCCTTTTTAAAAATTTATTATTTGTTATCCTTTTTTAAGTAAATATGCCGCATTTAAGATCCTAATTTATGTGGTCTTGGCGCTTAAAGCAGCACCGAACGATTAAGCTGTAGCGCCTATATTATTCCTACCTGCGCCCCTTACCTTACTGTATTTACTAAGACCGGAATAATAGGGCTTTTTTTTTTTAATTTAGGAAGTTACGCGATGCTATTACCGCTAACAATTAAACTTTTAAATTTATTGTTTACTGTTTCTTTAAGCGTTCCAACAGGCCTTCTAATAGGCCTTTAATGGGCCTATTCTGCCTTTAATTAATAATGGAATTATTATTAGCTCTTTCTATTATCGCCATCTTCTTTAGTTTCTATTTTTTTTTACCTATAGCAGACTGCGCTAACTCTGCGCTTTAACAGCTACCTCTAAACCTTTACTAACTATCCTCCGAAGTGCTTACTTATTAGATTAAGCCTAAAGCCTTAACGTCTACTATTAGAGACATTTTTTACTTTCTTTAGGCGCAAGATAAATATTTCTATAAGCATCCTCAATCTCGGATTTAATTAGCATTTATCCTTTTACTTTTAATTCACCATAGATTATAGGCGACCCACTATTTCCCGAAAGGACTCCACTATTAGGATTTTAGCTTATTTATAACCACGCATTAATATAATATACGTTTCCTATTACTATTAAATTGCAGTGCAGAACCTAAATCAAAAAAGCAATTAAATAAGTAGGTTTACCTAAAATATACCTATAACTGCTCCTTACCATAATTAGGGTCACGATGGTGCTTATAGATAATTTATCCAAACGAGACATATGTCTGGTTACCTTTTTTCTAGCCCTTGCAATTACTAATAGTGTTATTTAAGAAATCCGAAGTGTATTGGATCTATCTCTACTCTAATCTAATACCTTAAATAGATTCTTTTAATTATCCTTTAATGCGGATATAGATAAAGTTCCTATACTGCGACCAATATGCCCTATAGGGAGTATAGCGGCCAACTCTGCAATAAAACCAGCAGTGCTGTAAGATATAATTAAAGAGCTCGCAAAACGCGGGTGCTATAAGCGTATATTAACGGCCTTGCTAAAGGATAACTATAGGGCCTACAGGAAAGAAGTAAACGCGTAGAAAAGTAAGGCAATATATTATTTATATAGTTCTATACTAACATTTTAAAACTAATAGAAGCTGTTAGATAAGCCACTACTAAGCCAGTTGTATTCGCAAGAGGACAAAAAGAGCAAATTTTAAGTCTTTTATGGTCGAACTCAGTTCTAGAGGTTACTAGTACTTAAACTTTTAAAGCTAAGCTTAGGGATATTAAATTGCCTTAAAATCTTAAATGTCTACTAAAATATAAGCCCTTAAGATATGAAGTTATTTACAGCTTCTATCGTAATCGGCATTATACCCTTAGTGAAGCTATTTAACCGTTAGTGGAAATAGCAAATGGCGCATAATATACCGTTTATTTTCCAGAGGCTAAGCCTAATATTATAGGTTGCTATCTATAGTGCAAAAAGCGCCTTTTAAGGTGAGACTTTAGCTTAGTATAGAAAGGCGTTTGCTTATCTTTTTAACAGGATTCTAATAAAGTTATATCTACTCCGTTGCTGCTAAGAGAGCAAAGCTTCAGCTACTAGGGAAATTTTAATAGCGCGACTTAAAGACTGCGTGCCAAAATGCCTTTAGGCTGGCTGCTCTACTTTATTTAAGTATACTAGCATTAATGTCGCCAAACAGGTCGCATCCTATATTACCAGCCATTTGCTATCTACGGCCCTAGAGTATTATTTATAGAACGGGTGCCTCCGCCCTATAGAAAACTATATTAAGCTTAGCTTATACCTCTTTTAGGACTATAGCGTTCTATATAAGCTAACTTTACTAATAAGCGTATATTTCTGCTATAAATGTTCTTTATAAATAGAATTAGACTTAAATTAGGCTAATTATTATTCTAGCTACCTTTAAACCCCTTTTATATTCTATGGCCTCATATATACTTATAGAATTGTTACTATTACTAGGCGCTGCCCATTTTGCTTTAGCTAGTTAGAATATTAATAATTTCCAAAGCCGCGTTACTTTAACGCATATATTAATCAGCATATAAATAAGTTACCTAAGGGGCCAGCAGACTATCTAGTGTGTAAGTATACCTCCTAGAATCCTTATAAGTTATAAAGTCACTTAGACAAAATCCATAGAGTTTATCCTATAGGTATAGGAAAGAGCCTAAAACATAAAAGAGAAAAAAATGACGGAGGAGGAGATATATAATTTTACGCTAGCAAGATATAATATTTATTAGACATTTAAATAATATAATACTATTTTACTTTATAATTATTTGCCGTATATTCCTACTTAACCTAAATTATAATAAAAATATATTTATATCCCAGTTTCTAAATTTATTAATTTTATTTTTAGAATATATTCTATAAATAAAATCTAGATCTTAGTTAATGGATTTAGAATATAGTTTCTTAAACGGTTTAACTTTATATATATATCTGCTAGCTAAGCCGTTTTTACTAACTTCTTTATATAGCTCTTTTACTCCCTCGCTTACTTATAAGGCTCCCTTACTCTATTATAAAGCCTCCTTATCTCTATATAGTTGTTTAGGAAAAATGTATATCTTTATCTTTATAAGAAGCCCCCCAAACTTTCTTAGACTATAACGCCTATACCCTAGACGTAGAAGATGCTACCTTACACGATTAACTAACTAGGCATTTAACTAGGGGGACAAAAATCGGCACACCGACTATTAATTACCTCCGGTATATTAAATTGTTCCTTAGGAAAGCCTAGCTGAGTTTAACTCTAACTAATCCCAAGTTAATGCGGATAAAGAAGATTTTGTTAAATTAAAGCGGCCATACGATTTAGTTAAGGCGCCTATTAATTAAGGCATCTAGTAAACTAAAATTTAAGTAACGCGGTTAAGGTATACTACGAAATTAACTTAACAGTAGCTAGGATACTCTTATATTACCCTATATAGCAAGATAGAATTAATATATCTAAGAGTAGGAATTATAAAGAAATCCCTCTTTTCTAATTACCTACTAATATAGGCAATGCACTGTTTCTATAGCTTAGGACAGGTTTTAGATAGCTATACTATAGCAATTAATTGTCCTATATTCTTAAGGCAAGGCTAGCGGCGATAGTTATAATAACGTGCACGTAAAAGAACCTAAGCTTTTAGGCGTTCCCAAAGTTAATCCGGCGTAACTTTTATAGGGCTCTTCTATATGCCCGTTTAGTTAGTAAGTAAGGATTATAGAAAACGCCTATAAGTCTGTATAAGGCGCAAGCCCTAAATAGACATGTATTTAGTACCGCATATTTTTATTAGAGGCTATATACCAAATCTATTTTAATAACAGAAGTAGGTAAGGCTGAAATAATTATACTATTATATCTTAATATATAACCAACACATTAGATATAAGAAAGCCGTTAGGAGTGGTATATATAGATCTAGCAAGATATTAATAACTAAAGACACTAAAAATCCTAATTAAGCGGCGTTAAGCCTAGTATATACTAATCTCCTTATATTGTAATTGTTTCTGTCCTGTCTCGCATATAATAAAAATCTCAGCATATACTATCTTTTAAGAAAGAGTGAGAAAACCGCAAAGGGCCTATAAGAGCTGTTTGGCTATTATCCGACCTTTTATAGTAGGAGGGATAAGAGGGCAATAGACTAGTTAGGGTAATAGAAGGTATTCGCGCCATAATTTACTAGGGTCTTCTCCAGCCAATATAGGCAATTTGAAACTTTAGCTAGTTAGTAACAAATCGGATGTACTATAAGGAAAAGTTTACCATTGTAAAAGGGATATTATGGTCCTTATAAGTAGCTGCTAGTACCGCACACGCTAGGATAGGGAGTACTATGACGGCGTTTATAAGGACTATTATGGTAAGCCTTCGGATAGGGTTATTACGCTCTATAGTAAACGAATTAAGCAATTCTTGGCGGTAGGAGCCTTAATAGTCTATAAAATTAGGCTGCTTTCTAATACGGCTTCTAAGGAGAATTAAATATACGTAGGTAATAAAGATCTCTTTAAGGCTAATAAGGCTAACCTCTAATATAAACCAAAAGTGGGAACTCTCTAAGAGGGATATATGGCCTACTTTGGTAACTAAACTATAGGTATAGGTTAAAGGGAAAGGTTAGGAGAGTATATAGGGAGAACCTACAGTCTAAAGAGTGCTATCCTTAATAAGAATACTACTGCCCTAACCCCCGTAAAAATCAGCTTGCTACTATTAACTTTAAAAAGAATATTGTTTAGCGATGTATACTATATTTATTAGCTTTACCCCTCTGTAAATTTACTTTATAAATTACTTTAATAATTAGAGGAATAGTTATAAACCCGTATAAAATAATAAGCGGTAATCTTGCGTTAGTTATAATAGAATATTAGTTCTATTTCTGGCCTAAAAATTAACTATAGTTCGATATATAGTGTATATAATCCCGAAATGCATTAATAATAACTAAAACAATAGCAGAAATAAATTGGGGCAATAAGAGGAGGGCTGCTAGCACTAAAGTTTATTATATTACTTTCTGTTTTCTATTACAAAAATAAAGATAGAAGTAGAAACTTAGGCAGATAAATATATAAGTAGTTAAGATATACTAAAGGAGAGTTGTTAATTTCATTATAATAGCGGTAAAGAGTATCTATATAAACAAACGAGGGCCGTAATATATATATATACGCACACGGCTAGCATACTTTTAGGATACAGTTTTACTTTATTTTACTCCTTTACTTAGCGCTTAAACTAGACATAGTCGGCTTCGGATAATGTTTAGTCAGTCCCCTACAACAAACCTTAGTAGCCTAACTAGAGAGCATTACATTTTAGGGCGTCTTATTTTTAGCCTAAATGCTTATACTCTAGAATTCTTATAGTTAGGAGCTCGAACTTTAGGTCGCTTTTAGGCCAGAGCCCGTACTTTAGGGTCACTTTCTATCCAGGCGCCCGTGCTTTATAGCGTCACTTTTTGTCTAGGCGCCCGTACTTTATAGCGTCTTATTTTTAATCCTAGTACCTGTGCGCGCTAGGGAGAAAAGTGTAAAGAAGGGAAGCAAGGTAGAAGCGAATATAGAAGATTAAAGATTGGGTATGGAAAAGTTAAGCTAACCTAATATGGCTCGGACTAAGGCTTCGTAGGGCTTAGTTAAATACTAAGCCATAATAACTAGTTTTAGTTTATTTCGTAATGCGTAAGGCTCTAATATAATAGGGCTCCTAAGAGCGGGTTTCCTAGGGTTAGTTATATAAGCGCCTATATACAATTACGTGGCTGGTCCTAAAATAAGCTAAACCTAATATACCAAATACAGATAGTTAACCTCTTTTTACAGCGGTTAATCGACCCGTTTCCTAAAATTAGGATCCTATTTCTTAAAACCGGATCCAGTTTTTAGGATCGCGCCCTTTTTATAGCAGTTAATTGGCTATCTCCTAGGGCCGGGTTCGGTTTTAGGATCGCGATTTAAGCCAGGGTAAAAATAGCCCTATACTTACTCTTCCAAGACCATCGAGCCGCTTAGCTTAACCGCTATACCTTTTTAGCCGTGTTTGGTGTGTTTGGCTTAGTAGACGTTCCTAATAGTTAACTGGCCCGTTCCCGAAAACAGACTTAGGATATAGTCTTTAGAATTAAAATATAGTCTTTAGAATTGGACCTAGTTCTTAGAATAAGATTTAGTTTTTAGAGCCGCAACTTAGGCTAATATTAAGGGATATATCCTATATTTACTTTTAACATTCCCACCTTATTAATATGAAATTCAGTTAACCTATATATTAGTTATCCTATAAAAACACTAGAGAGCTACTAAGCCATTAATTATTTATTATAGTTATATGTCTAAAGTAAAGATTACTATTAAGGTTAAAGCGAGCTGTAAATAAGGATTTTCGAAAGCAAAAGGGGACCTTTTTAGAAAAGGCTAATAGATTAAAGCGACACTTTGACGTAGATTACTATATCCTTATATGGCGCAATAGTCGATTTTATATTTATATATTTATAGATTAATCTTTATGGCCTCCAAACCTATAAGACCTAGTAGGCCCTCTTCTCTCTATTACTATACGGAATATACTAACTGTTTTAAAGGAAAGGTTCTATCCTATTTTAGTTAAGAAGACTCTAGTATATTTTAACCAGGTTAAAGAGGATAGGTTAATAAAGGTTAATTCTAAGATATCTAGATTGGAAAGCGATAACCTTAAGGACTAAGCGAGTTATAGGGCGGCTGACTTATCACTGCCAAGCATATAAAGGTGGAGGACTTATTAAGCTTGCTTACTATAAGCAAGTCTCTAACTTTAATCTAATATATAAGAATTTGTTTATTTACGTATAGATAATAACAAGAGATTCTTAACATAGAAGTAACTGTATAGAAACAAAATACTAAGTTAAAGAAATCCTAATTAACGCCTTAATCCTTAATAAATGCTAAAAGAAATTAATGTAATTGCAAAAGTCTTTATAGGAAATTTCTTATTCCTTAGACTTCTTAGAACCCCTATCTTTAGTATAATCTACCTTTTTCTTACGTACTATTCTCCTTAATATCTCTTCTAATAGATCCTCTAATGCTTCTCCTAGTTAATCTCCTTGCTTACATAGTTTGCCCCTCTTAGCTATTTCCATTATAATATCTTTAAGCGGTTTATATATCTTAGCGTAACGGTAAAGGTAACGAGGACTTTTAATATAGTATAATAAAAGTTTCTTTTGCGGTATAGCCACCGCTAAAACCTAGGTAGGATACTAGTATATTACTGCGATAGGACCATATAAAGATATAATTCCTCTATAACTGGGGTTTTGGAGGTATGTTATGTCCTTTATTATATAATAAGTAGGTAACTAGGATATAAGATATTTTACTTATCCGCTTAAGATCTTGGCATTAGAAATTATTAACACTTTAGATGGATATATAAGGACTAAACCATTCTCTACTTAATTATTAGTGTTATAAAATAATATAGGCGTCTTGTAAATATACCTCTAGGTACTGGCGAAATATGTTTGGAACCTATAACTGTATTTATCTGCTGGGATAAGCCTTTAATATAGTTCTTTTTCGGTTAAAGCGAGTCTATCTTAGCCTCGCTATGGTCCTCTATTAGCTTAGGTAAGTCTGTTTTAAATTCACCGTAGCCTTCTAAACCCCTAAGGTAATTGAGGTATATTTTTTATATACTCGCCTAAACCGTATCCTCTTGTGTATCGCCCTTTATATTATCGTCCTTTTTATAAAAACTGGCCTTATTAGGTGTTTAGGTAAGTATATAAGGTATCTACTCCTACATACGACCGGAAAGCTATAATTGTTTCTCCTCTTTACTATCGGATGCCGCGTCTTTAGCGTTAATATAATTTTGAGATAATCTAGGGTTTCTAGTAGGTTGATAATTAGATATAATGTCTTTAGGGAGGTAGTATATGGTGATGTCTTTATAGGTACTAATTGAGGGCCTATAAGCTATATTAGCAACGTATCTAAATTTAGTTGAGGTAATATATATAATGTTTGGTATTCTTATAAGGATAGTAAGGGATATATAGTTAATAGGTTAAATTTAAAGGTAAGTTAAATTAATGGCATGTAAGAACTAGGAGCATAATATTTATACTCTATTTCTCTCCTAGGGCTAAGTTAGGATAGAAGGTAGAAGGGAAAGGTGGAGTATACTAGCCGCCCTTTTCCACTTTATATAGTGTCCGTGGTATAATATTTAGTGGCTGTAATTACTTTTAGCTTATATATTATCTGCGCCCGAGATTATAGGCGCCTAGAGTAATCTATAAGTGAGGCATTATTGGGAGTAGCCATTAGCTAAGCTGTTGCTGGATTTAAATAGCTAATAATCCCTAACGGACGCCGTATGCCTTAGTAGGGTTTAGAAGCGTTTATATAAAGTTATAAACTAGAATTGGAAGTTAACAATAACCCCTAATAACGTCTCCCTTAATAGGAATAGTATTATATAATTTACTTTTAACGCCCGTCCTTTACGGAGCAAGACACTACTTAAGCAGTAGACTTACCCTAGCTAGTTAATTTTGTATATTAACTCCCTATCTATAGTAAAGGAGCTATTAGTGCGCTGCTAGGAGGCTTAGTTAGTATCCTAGCTAAGCCCTTTATAAATGCCCCGCCTTATATAGGCGGTATAATAACTTCTACTAATCTGCCTTGCGCTAAGGGAGGACTTATATTTAAGGCGCTAAGCAGCCAGTACAGAGGCCTATAGGCTTATTCTATATCCTAATAATATTAACTACGATTTCTCTTTAAGTGGTATCCCGCAACCCTAAGTACCTATAAGCGCAGCGTCCCTAAATCGTCAGCTAGTAAATAGGCGTTTATAGATAGAGAAATTGGCTTTAAAGATGGTGACGGCAACGTAGAGGCGTTAACTAGTTAGGAGAGTAACTCTAGTAATAAGGATTAAGAATGGGACGCAGAGATATTATATAGCGGAGAAAATTGTTTTAGTACTAAAGGTTAAGAAATATAGGCAGACAGTAATAAAGAGATATTAAGCGACGAGGCTATATAGGCGATAATTAAATACGGTGGCCTTAGCTTTATAGTCCCAAATCTATAAGTATAGGGTATAAATGCAAAGAAGAGTTCTAATAAAAGCTAGTAAAAGGGTTAAAACTTTAGCCTCTTTTTGTTTAGCCTATCGCGAAACAAGATAATATTTTACTATTCCCACTAGAGTCTTAGCCCACTTAACTTATAGCAAGCTGCAAAGCATTTACGACGATCTATGCCTTCCCTTAGATAAGTTTATTTACTACCTTTATTGGTAATACAGGGTAAATTACCAATACTACTCGAGTAGATACAGTGATGGAAAAGCTTATTGTTCTAGATAGGGGAGGGTAAGGAACTTAAGGTTCCTTACCGCGCTAGTGCCGTAATGGCACGTGACGGCAAGTTGCCTTACGTGACGGCAATTTGCCGCATATAAGGGCAAATTGCCTTATTCCCGACACTGGCAACTCTTCTTTTTATAGTTACTATCTATATATAAATAGACAGTATATAATAATATAATAGTGGGCAGATTATAGCAGAATTTGGCAGGTAATACGCCTTATTTTACTGACCCGGACTTCTTCTAACCAATTATAATTTTCCATCCCCGGGATAGAAAATCGCTATTAGCTCGCTTACCACTAGCGCCTTAGCGGCACTCGCCGCATCTTCTACTCCCTCTTAACTTAACCTTTAACATATATATATAGAGTATTTGTATTAATGAACGTCTCTAGTGCCTTATTTAGGTTTGCCTTTGTTATCGCATCTACCAGGTTATCTTAGCTATTAATTTATTAAATCTTAAATAGTTCTTGACGCTTGTAAGATTGCCGTAGTGCCATAATATTAATTATAAGGCGCTTCTCCTTTATAGTACTAAGCTTAACTAAACACTTATAGAGAGAATATAAGTCGGTGTATACAATCATAGGGATAATAGGGAGTTTAAGTCGATTTGTAATTATCTTTAAGGTAGTTCTAATTATAATTGCTATGTTAACTCCGCTAACTATTCTATATATCTCTAACGCTAGAACGCTTTAAGTAACGCGCTTACTTTTGGTTAAGCTCTAATAGATAAAATTACCATGGATCGTAAAGTTACTCTCTCTAGTAGATTTATTTGTAATAATAATCTTATATCCTAGCTAGGAGCTAAAATCTTTATTATTTATAAATAATCTATTGACAAATATAAAGAGCTTGGCGGTAGGAAGGTTAATAGGTATGTAGAGCAGTCCTTAATCGAGATGGTTTATTTGCTAGAAAAGACGCTTATTTAGGGCAAGGACGTCCTCCTTAGTTAGTTCTTAGTGTTAAGCGGCAATAGAGAGATTAAAGGAAGCTTTAGGTTGGCAGATAGAAGTAATATAAGCTCTATAAGCGCGTTGCTCTACGTATCCTTACTTTAGCGACTTAATATTAATAACATTAATCTTCTTACCTTAACCCTTCTGGCGCAAGGAAATGGAATCCTTATTTAGGGAGAGGATGCATTTATTAAAGAGTAATAGTGTTTTTAAATTAAGTCTTTCCTTTAGCTTTGCTATAAGATTTACCTTTACTAGCTTATCTTCTTTAAGAGCTAAGAATTAGTCGTCTCTTAAGATAATTGTATTATTAGTTTGTATGCCGATGATTCTAAATAGGGTTCCTATAGTTATAATAAGGAAGCAGAGATCGAATATAGAAGTGGTCATTAAAAGCTTCTCTTTATGGTGTTTGCTGTAAGTAGCCCACTAATAGGTTCCTGCCTCCGCAATTCTATATAATGGTTTAAGCACAACCATAATTATATCTTCGGGATATTGGTGGCGAATTTGCTCTAGAAGATATGCCAATATTAAGCGCTAAAGGTACGTCTCTGATTGGGTGTAGGCTTAAGTAATATCTTATAGATAAACTGCCATTCCGTTCTTTATTAAGGAGGGAGCTAATGCAATAATAACTTGCTAACTAGCTCGTTGTATTATTAGAGATTATATAAGAATCGTCTCCTTGCCGTTATTATTATAGCCTTAGATAATAAGCCTTAATTTCTTAAATAGGGCGTTAGTAGCTTTACCCTTAATTTCGTTAACTATTTTGACTTAAAGATGCGAACTCTATTAAACTTAGTAGGGTTATACTTCTTAAATTTAAAGACTCCTCTTGTAATAAGACCGTCGATCTCCTGTTTATTAGATGCTTAAAAGGGAGCTTCTGGAGTTATAATACGGCCTTCCTTTTAGAGCTGTTTTGCGAGCTTAAAGTTAACCTTCTCTTTAGCTGTTATAAAGGCCATTAATAACTCGTCCCTACTCTTAATAGCGGTAACGAGTTGTTCTTTAAAATCGATAAGATGTTAGTAATTTTATGATCCCTTCGGGCGACCTCTACCGCGTTATGGTTGCGGTATATTTACTACAATTATATTAGGACTATAGTCGCCTTCTAGGATATATTAATCGTGGTTCTCCTCCAGGGTATCCTCTAGAGCATCCTATAAAGGCTTAGAACTATTATCCCTATAATAGGGCTTAATAATAGTTAAGCGGAATTAAGTGGGTCTATAGGGCATCTAAAGAGTGCAAGTTTAACTATTAATGGCAATAAGCGTATATGGGCCTAACCAGCCCCCTTTCTTACGCTATACCCGTACTTTAGATTGGAGTGGCAGATCTATTATAATTAAGGTATTTAGACCGTTTCTTATTCTTAGTACGTTGTTAACCTAGCGCGTGGCGTAGATATGACGTACTTTCTTTATTGCCTTATAGATAGCCTTAGCTCGTTGCGTAACGGATGGAGATAGTAGAGAATTATTAGTTATTTGAGGATAGGCGCTAAAGACTAGCAATATAGGTATGAGCCTATCTAGGCCAGCGGAATCGTTAACAGCCTTAATAGCCATCTATAAGATAAGCTCTTCGCTAGCGTCCTCTAGTTCTAAAGAAATAATCTTATACGCTTGGCGTAATAGCATATAATATTATTCTACTTTTTTAACGCTATTATGTGCCTTAATAGGGACTTCCTTAACCTTAATTGCTATTGCCTTTGCTTATTACCAAAACTCTATAGATAAGAAGTTCCTTCCTACATTATAAATAACTTAATTAGGGGGTCCTAGGTAGACATTAATCTAGCATAATTAAAGAGTATCCTATGCGTTTCTAGCTAATATATCCTTTAGGAAACGTGCGGCTTAGAAGGAGGTTAAGAAGTCAATAACTTAGAGTACTGGCTTGCCGCTAAGATATATAATATCAATAATAATACAGAAGTTAAAGTCGTAGTTGTCTTTAAGGGTAAACTTAAATCGGCTAGGGGACTTCTGGTTTATTTAGTAGTGATAATAGTACTTTATAAGATGCTTAATCGCCTTAACCTTGGCCTTATAACCTACTCGCTAAAAGACCCTAAGCAGTTAGTAAACGGATAGATGGCCAAAACAATGGTGTAGTTAACGTAGCTCTAACTTAGTTAAGTGGCTTTAAGCAACGCTCCTTTCTGGCTATTAAAGGAGCAACTAAGGGTGACCCCATTTGCGTATAACGGGCACCCAATTATCTTCCTAAACGAGTATATTCTTAAGGTTATTGAGTTTAATGCCTAATTTATCTATATCTTAGATGTAGAATAGAAACGGGGTGTTCGCGGGAATAATATGGAAAGTGATATATCCTAACGGGGTTTGGACCTTAATTGTGCCGAGAGAGATTATAGTACCCTTGCCAAAGCGAATTGTATATTAGCCTGCCGTTAATTGGTTAATTTAAACAGAGCTATTAAGCTACTAAAGAGCTCGAACTTGGGGTTCTCCTACTATAAATACTCCTGTGGCTTTAGTATCTGGCATAATACTATAGAAGACGTTCGCCGAGTATCTATTATTAAAGGAGAACGCGGAACTTTCCTTTGGCTTATTAAAGATATCTAACTTTATAACAGAATAGAGCGTAAATTAGTCATTAAGGACAGCAATAGTTTATGTGCTATTTACCTTACTATACTCGGTAAAGTATTAGTTGGAAGAGTAGTCCTTAATTTCTATATCTATAAGGAGCTATTCGGCCTCGTTAGCCTTATCCTTAAGATCTTCTTCGCCTTTATATTAAACTAAAAAGCTTTAAAAGTAGGCCGTAGTAACCTCTTAGTTTCCGACGTTTTATGCGCTCTGGCGGAACTTATTATATGCCTCCTTTCGTCTATTAAGGGGGTGCCTAGTTGACTAGTAATTTGGCTTCTTATAAACATAGCACTTCTTCTAACAATTGCTCCGAAATAAACCTCCACGATTACCTCGTGGTCAACGTTAATTATACCCTCTGCCGTATCCCCTACCGCGGCCACTATATATTTAATTAGTCCAGTTATAATTATATTGGTCGGTTGGGTTAATTAACGTAGGTTAGGGTTAGGTGTTAAATTGCTGTACTTCTTAAGAGCGCAGAGCTGTGCTAATAAAGGATCTTAATTGGGTATATACTCCTTCGTAAGTATTTACAGGATTAAAGAGAGTAAGGTTGCATTCTTTAACACCTTAGCATGCGCTAATGATTTAATTACGTAGGCTAAAGTCCTCTTAATATAATTCGGATAAACCACGCTGAATTGTCTGAAGTTGATTAAAGAGCTTTTGAAGATAATTAAGCCAAGAGACACCTAGGTTTGTAGCAATAATTCTTAAAAAGGTAGTCTCTCTCCACTCCGACATATACTGCTACTTATTCTCTTCTGTTTTAAAGTAGCATCTTGTCTCATATATTATTCGGTTAAAATTATATCCTTTTCCTGCCAGACGATTATAATAGAAGGTACTAGCGCGGCCCTTAAGTATAACGGAATAGGCGTTATAATATTAGTTAGGTTCTAGTCCAACCTTTTAGCAACAGTTATAGAAGATGCGCAGCTTTAAATTAAGGATATTATACAGTTCCCTACTAAACCTCTTCTCCTAGTCTAAATAGAGCTTCGTAAGCTCTATAAGCATCTTTAAAGTGCCTTTAAGTAGTATTAGGTTACGTTAAAATTACATTAGAGATTAAGGTGGGGATTGCTTTATAGGCTGCAGTAGAGATATAGAGCCCAATGGAACACGGCATGGTACCTAGTCTTACTCTAGTAAAGTTTAAAGGTTATTAAATCGCGAAGCAAGGGGGTCTTGCGCTTGCTCTGGAGCAATAGAATTAGAACGTATCTCTATTAGTGTATTATTTGGATTTCATCGTAAGTTAAGCTTCCTTATAGTGCGTAGTTGGTGCTTAATTTCTTATAAAGTCTATTTATACTCTTCTTTTGCGTTAATAACATACTCCTAAATATTATCTCTAATAGCGCCCCCATCTATAGGGATAAATACTCCGTTCTCCTAAAGGAAGTTACGGAAGTCTTACACAATAACCTTCGTCGCAAGAGCCTATATTTCCTTTATCCATCTAATAAAGTCCTCCTTTATATAATACTAAAGCACAGTATCGTTGTATTTGCTATCTTTATAGTATGCCATATAGTATAATAAGAATCCGTTTAGGTCCTATTATTTAGCATTTATAGGGTTGATATCTTTATGCCATATCTTCGGGTTAATATCCTTCTCATACTTCTTTAGGTAGATTAACGCCATAATTAGTATAGAATCGACGGGGTGTCGTATATTAAAGGTAGGTAGGGTTTTCGGTTTTATAGAATCTCGTAGGTTTGCCGTCAAAAGATAGATAATTTAAGATGTTATTTAACGCGTTTTAGACGTTAACTTAGGACTATAGGTTTAGTAACACTTCTAACCTAAAGTACTCAACCAAATCTTCGTAAATGTGGTTGTTCTGCGTAATAGACACAACTTAGTATCTCCTAGTACTCAGTAACACTTCTATTACTAGTTTTCCGCAAGTCTAAGGTAGCACAATATCGCCGGGATCCATTCCATATAAGCGCATATAGCACCCCTATATAAGACTATCTCTTCTATCAATAACCTAGCTGGTCTATAGTTAACTGTGTATTTAACCACTAATTAGTATTAGTAACATAGGGTAAATCACTAATACTACTCAAGTAGATACAGTAATGGAAAAGCTTATTATTCTAGATAGGGGAGAGTAAGGAACTTAAGGTTCCTCACCGCGCTAGTGCCGCAACGGCACGTGACGGCAAGTTGCCTTATATAACGGCAATTTGCCGCACATAAGGGCAAATTGCCTCATTCCCGACAACCTTAAAAGCGATAATAGAATATAAATCTATGCTAGCGACTTAGGATTTTTTACATTTCTTATAAACCTGGAATATATGCCGCCTTAGTAACTATTAGTCGTGTTTAAGACTACGGTCCTTATAGATTTATACCTTAAGGATATAAATATGTTATTTTATAGTGTTTTCTTTTTATTTAAGTCGTTTCTCTACTTATTATATATAGCGGTTATTCGTCTATTCCGGTATAGTGGGGAGGGGTAGTTAGGTTACGCGAGGGGGCTTAGACTTATAGCTACGCTTATAGGGCTGTTTATATAGGGACTTCTTTAAGTATATATAAGGGGGCTTTAAGTCGTTGTAAAGTTTATAGGAGTCGTTATATAGGAATTTCTTTAATGTTTCTAGATTTGGTCTTATGTATTTCTTTTATTTCTAGTTTTAGGATCTTTTGTTTTTAGTTTTAGGATCTTTTGTTTCTAGTTTTAGGATCTTTATAAGATTTACTTCTTATTAATTTAAATTTATATATAACGCATAAGGCTTAAATACAGCGAGGCTGAAGAGGACGCTAGCGTAGAGCTTAAAATTTACATCCGTCCTTAACTTAGCTATTTATTACAGGTTCCGGATTATTAGTAAAACCGTTTAAATATTTTTATTAATCCGCTCGGCCTAAATCGCCCATCCGCTATAAACAAAACTCTCCCCTATACGCTCTCCCGTTATTATTATTATCGCCACTATAATATAGCCTAATAGTTACCTAATTACAAACAGCTTTTCCTTAAAGAGTAATGTAGACGGTAAGAAGAGCAACGCGGATAATAAGAAGAGCAGCGTAGATAGGAGGAGGAGTAGCGTAGATAAGAAGAAGTAGAGCGCGTATAGGAAGAAGCGGAGCGTATATAGGAAGAAGTAGAGCGCGTATAGGAAGAAGAATAACGTAGATAGTAAGAAGCGGAGCGAGCCCAGGAAGAAGCTAAGGGGAAAACCCGTAAGATAACACTACCCGAGTTTCTTAATGCCTATTATACCTATCTCTACTTAGGCCTTACTGTTTAAATTAATGCGACGTTATTAATATAGGGCGACCCTACTAATGCGAATAATAAGATTTGCCCTAAAAGGATCTAAGTATAAAAAGATTTTTTAGTATAGCAGGAAGCCATCTAAAATAACCTTATAGGATTAGATTTTATACTAAAACGGCACTTTACTTCACTATACATATTAGAAGAGTCTAGGGAGGCTATTTACTAGAGGATAATAAGTTCTAAGCTAGACTTAAATTACTTTTAGCGCTATACTATTAAGGACTATATATTATTAATTATTAAATAACTTTATAATAATCCGACGCTTTAGCGGAAGTTCCGCCTAAAAGGGTTAGTAAAGTTTAAAAATTATATTAATACTCTTAGCCCAGAATAGTGGATAAAGGAGGATATATAATAAATAAGTGTATCTAGGAACCAGTAACGTTAGTTACCCTATCTCTAAGCCTAGGCTAAGCGGATAAAGCTACTAAGCTCGGCTGGCCTAGCCAAGCCTGCGGCTATAGCAATAGTAGAATTAGCAAGGTTATTGCGTCTTTATATAGATTAGTTCTGCGTATATAACACTTTTAGTAAGACTTAGAATATAGAGCATTATATTACTACCTTTATTATTAAGTATAAGGCTCCCTGTAAACTAACTCTTAGCTATATCTATAAGGGTCTTAATAATATAGAACTTAAGGAAGTAGTCTACTGCTATAAGATTGACAGCCTATAGGACTACTTCCGTCGCCTAGTCGCTGCCATTATTACTTAGGCCTTTTCTTATATAGTCTAGGCTAAACTAGAGTATAGGTGCATTTACACCGGCGAAGTATTTATCTTTTTACGAGTGCCCTATAATCCTAAGACGGTTTACTACTTCCTATCTATCCCTAAGGGTAACGTTAGGGAGACGACTAAATGGGCACCAGATTTAGATAGGGGAAATTAATTATATCTAACCGCCGTCGGATAGATGCTGGCATTTACCCTTTAGGCGCTAAAGACGCCGCCTTAGAATTAAAATTGGCAGATTAACGCGGCCGCTTAACTAAAAAGCTGGGAGGTAATCTATAATAATCTACTAGATATAATTCCTGTATATAATACGCCTTTATTAAAGTACCGGGTACCTAGGTAAAATAATTTTCTTTATATATTACCTATCCAGCTCCAACCTAGAGCAACGTTAACTAGTTCCCCCTAGTGTTACCTATCGCAGGATTAGAGTAAGTCTAGTAATAATAAGTTTGATTCTAATACTCTAAGCCATCTATCTTAGTGGTCCCTACCCTAGCCTTTACCCCAAGCCCTAGACCCTACTAGTAGATTATTATCTAGTCGCGATTCCCGCTATAGAGGTAAAGGTAGGCGGTATTGCAGTTAAAAATGTCTTCTTAGCTTAGTGGAGGGGGGTTTACTTAATAAGACGTGTCTAAATATATAAGATTACGGCGGGAGCCGTTATTAAATTAACTAACCTACCTTCCTTAATCTTATACGCCAGCAACTCTTAAAAGATTTAAATACTAATTGTAAGCTAATAGGCGTATATAGAACACGCGGGGCTCTATTTAAGGTTAGGTTAACATTACATAGATATACCCTAGCCGCGAAATGCACTGTTATTAACTTTATTGGCCACCTAAATTAAAAGGCCACTATTTATAAGCGCCTCCATCCGATCTAGGGTATATATATACTAGTATATCTAGGAAATATCGATCTTAACCGTCCGTATTTCTATGACGGTATTACGGAGATTGTTTATATAATATTTCTTAGTTTTAAGGGAAAACTAATCTCTTAATATATTAATGGTAATAATAGGCTATACCTAATAGAATAGGTTAAGCGCTTAATTCGGGCCGTCTATTAACTAGGAGTTTTGTACTAAGATATAATGCCTTATAATATACTTTGGAATATAAAGGTTAGTAAAGTAATAATAATTAACTTTAAATGGGCCGAAGTTCTAAAACCGCGGGCTGCGCTAGGTGTTATCTTACTAAATTGGAAGAGAAAACGGGTACCTAAGGAGGGTCTAAATAAGCAGCTAGGAGGATGTTATAATAAATTTATATAGGAGATATAACGGGCAATAGTAGAACTCCGCGGGTTAAAATAGCCGGGGTGTTTACCGTATTAGTAAATTAAATAGTCTTCGTGGCTTTCAGACCCAGAAACCCTCGTAGGCCCCCTTTTTTTCTATTATTTTACAAACTAACTTCTATTTTAAGGATAATGCTATCCTCCACTAGTAAAGAAGACGCTAGTAGAGTAATTAGACTTAAACACGTAACAAGGAAACATAGTTCTGCTTACTTTAGATACCAAGCTTAATTAAATCTGCTAATTTATTACTAATTAAGCATATAAATGCGGCAAATACTTACTATAAAGGGCGGGGCTGTCTAGCTTAAATCTAATATATAAATTTTCTTTAATAAGTAAACGATATAAGACTAAAGAGCGTACCATTTAAGCTAATAAATTTCCTCCTTAATTCTGCAGACTTCTCTATCCTTAGGCTAAGCGTGCCCTTTTCCTCTTAAATACCGTAACCTTATTTCTTGCCTTTGCAACCCATTTATCTCTATAATCTAAAGTTTTATTACTGCCTCTCTTAAGAGTGTAGATTTCGTTTTAAAGCCGCTTAATAGTATCTCTTATCTCTTTCTAGTCACTTCTTAAGTTATTAATCTAATTGTTAACCTTCCCTAGATAACTTATAATATAGTGGTTATATTTTTTAAGGCTGCTAACTCTTCTATTAAGTTGGCTAAGCCTATAGCTAAGTTAATTAACTAAGCTACCTAGTCTCTCTATCGCCCCTAATAGAGTAAGCTAAGAGTTAGTAAGCTTTATTAGAAGGAGTTACTAAACGGACTATATTAAGACGGCTTCTTTATCTCGTTAGTACAGAGTAAGTATTTCCTTACAGTTCCTTTTATATTGGCCTTGTCGTTCTTTAAATCACTCTTACGTTCTAATGCTAACTAGATATCCTACTTATATTAGTAAGCTAGCGAACGGATAAAACTATAGGGAAGTAACTATTGTATACCTACCCTACTGTATTAACGGCCTTATTGGAGCCTTTAGGATGGGAAGTATACAGTATATCCTAGCTCCGTCAGCGGTATCCTATAAAGGATTTAATGTTTAGAGCGCACCTTAGCCTAATATAATATGATATCCTCTATTATAGCGTCCAAGTAGCTCATTGTTAAAGAGATAAGGCAGCTAATAGTTTAAGTGTCTTTGCGAGAAAGTAAGGAGGGATTTCCTTAAAGGATACTGTACTTAATATAGGTCTGGTTAAAGGATATAAAGGCCTTTTATATCCCACTCCTCTCTACCACCTAGCTAATAGGAGAGCTAATGGTAAACTCCGCTTTAACTATACCTTAAAAGTTAAGCCGATTTACTAACTTAGGGATATTAGTATAGCATTATAAATGCGCTATAATACGGCCATAATAGGAGCATAATCCTTCCCGTTTATACCTACCTTTGCTGTGCCTTTATAGGAGGGTTATATTAAATAATAAGGGCTAGCATTAACCCCTTTCTTCTAATTATTCTAACACAGCGATATAGAGGCAGCCGGTTAAGCGTTACTTCGTATAGTAATGCCTATCTGGTTACATGGCTTTACTTAAGCCCTATTATACGCCTTAACGCAACTTCCTATCGCCTTAATAGCTAACAAGCCAGGCCTAAGGTCAAGATAAGGTAAATAGGTAACTTAGCTTTTAGACAGCCCTAATAGTATAGGGTTTAGAGGCGTTTATATAAAATTGTAAACTAGAACTGGAAGCTAATAATGACCCCCTAATAACGCCTTACCTAGTAGGAATAGTATTATATAATCTACTTCTAACGCCTACCCTTTACGGAGCAGGGCACTGCTTAAGTAGTAGACTTATCTTAGCCAGTTAATCTTATATATTTACTCCTTATCTATAGCAAAGGAGCTGTTAGTGCGTTATAGGGTAGTTTAATTAGTATTTTAGCTAAGCCCTTTATAAGCACTCCGCCTTATATAGGTGGTATAATAACTCCTATTAATCTGCCTTGCGTTAAGGGAGGACTTATATTTAAGATACTAAGTAGCCGGTACTTAGGTATATAGACTTATACCCTTATTTATACGTTCTACTATGTCCTTATTTCTATAAGTAGTCGGTTTACTTTTTACTTATTATTTATTTATTAGAACACTCTACCTTCTCTTTTTTTACTAGCCGTTCTATCTAGTTATTAACGTTAATCCTCCTCTCCTCTATAGCAACTATTCTGGAATTTACTTTGGATCCTTACTCGTAAAATTAACTAAAAAAAAAGCTAAACGTACTATTGTGGATTTAAGGCGTTGGTGTTGGCCTAAGTACTATTAGACTTCTTAGTCTTTACTATACGTGGGTACCCTCTAAACTATAAAATCGCCCTTCTCTATCGTGCTCTTTCTAGGAAAAATTAAAAACCGTGCTTATAATGGTATATTTAGATCTAGCAACACTCTTAAAAGCCTATTAAGTAGCCTAGATAAGGCCTAATAATAAACAACCTAATAAAGAGGCCGGTATAGGCCTGCGAAGATCCTTATATCTTAAGCTAATAATTAAGGAGGAAAGGCTAAAAGTAGCTTTAAAGCGTAATATACCTGCTAGGGATTAGGTTCGTGCTATCTTGTTTAGCTTATAGATAAATTGTCACGGAACCCTACCGCAGGGGCCTCTATAGGAGAGCCCCGTGCTCTTACATACACCTCGCGTACAGCTTATATCAGCTACGCGTAGGTATATCACCTCCTTACGCCCTCAACCCTTACGATCGATCGCGCAACGTCTTATAGACTCCTCGAATACATACGCTTTTGTAGCCACTGCCCCCGTCCTATAACATTACGTTACGCCTTTTTTACTACTGACGCTCAGCCTACGACCAATTCTACGTCTTTATAATACTGCAGGCGCTACCAGAAGCAGCATGTCTATAAATTACCTCACTTTATACTTCTAAGGAACCTATAATAGTAAGATAATATCCCTTACTAGCTACTATATCAAACCCAAAGAATAATCCAATACCTACATCTAACCTATAACGCCAATCAATCCCAGGAGAATTTAATTTATTAGCCTTAGCCTTAACCCCTAAGGAGACGGACACTAATAATGTCTTATCTTTTATTAACTATATAACTACGGACAAGTAAACGGAAGGGCTACTACCCATTAAAATCGAAATACGAGACGCTAAGACGTTTGCAAAAATGGTAGCACAAGACCCTAATAAATACTACCGCCTTTTATAGAACTATTACCTAAAGCTTACACGAGCCGAGATGCGTACTGCCTAAAATCGCAATATTATCTAAGACCTACAAGCTTATAAGGCGCTCGCCAACAATATACGTTAAGAAACTAAAGACAACCTCCACGTATCTAAACGCGACGTCCAACAGTTAAAAAAGGCTAAGATTATACTAATTACTACAGTTACTAAAAGAGAAGGCACAATTAAATACCTATAATCTTAGCTTAATAAGCATATTTGTAATAACGCTAGATACCTCTCTACTATATATAACACCACTTAAGTCTCTACGCCCCTAGTAACTTCACCTACTTAATGCTTAACGGAGGGCTAGCGCTAAGCAGCTTTACCTAACAGAAACCCCTACTAAAGCAGCAATAATAAAAGCCATAATAATCGGACCTAAACTGCTACCGTAGGGTCTAATATACGCTACCCTAATCCCCTAGTTTTCTAGGGAGACCGTAAGGAATACAGCCACTAAAAGATATAAATCCGCGAGAAACTAACTTAGAGCGCCTACCTTTTTTCTATAGAAGACACTAAAATCGGCTATATTATTGGATAAATAAAGGGTATACTATTTAACAGACTCTTCGCCCAATAGGAGACTAGTAGCCCCTAGAAGTAACAGTCCCACTAAAAAGTCCTTAACAATCTTAACCTAATATACCGCAACCATGACCTACTGGCCACCAACCGAGCTAAACTACGTGCCCTAAAGATAAGCCCTACCAAATCATTTAACAAATTCTATATTAAATTCCAGAAATACACTAGAGCCCTTGCCTAAGACAATACTAAAGACCAAAAGGACCTCCTTAAAAAAGTTACTTATTGCCTTAGTTACGCAGCCGCCAGCCACAACTACAACAATATTTATAATATGGTAGCAGCTCTATAGAAGATTAAACGACAACTAAATTAGATTGCTACTACTAACCCTTACCTAAAGACCTCTTTATAGAAGCCCCCTAGGCCTACTAAACCCATACATACTAAGCTACTAACGCCTACTACCTTAAGTACTACCGGAACTAATATCGATTTCTCTATACTAACCTTCCTATAGAAACTCCTAGATGGAGAGCGCAAGCTACTCTAAAAACTAGAACGCTGCTATAGATGCCGTTAAAAAGGCTGTTATTATAATAACCCAAACTACCTAATAGCTAGGTTTGGTAGCCGCTGCCTAATACCTAACCTAATACCCCAAACACCAAATACGTCGCTACGCGCCACTACCATATAAGATAAAGACGTAGTAACAGCGGTAGAGTCAGATACAGAAACAGAAAACGCTAAGTCCCAGCCCTAAGTTATAGGTTAGGACGCCCTAACAACAAAGGGATCTATATATTAGCTTGCTTAATAGATAACTCTATAAAAATAAATAGACGGAAATAGATAGTTTTACCTATAATAGGAACTACTACTAAAAAACAATATAAAAGCTGTTTTATAATTAATTGCGGAGCTACTAATAAATTTATAGATACCTAATTTATGCGCACTTATAACCTACCTACCTTACCCCTTACTAAAGCCCGCGCCCTATAACTTACTAACGGTAATTATACCGCATAGAAGATTACCTATATGGCACAACTCCACCTAAATATAAATGGGCACTAGGAAGAACTCTAGGCCTATATTACACCACTTACTAACTACCCTATTATCCTCAGAATGAACTAGCTTAAATAGTATAACCCCGCTATTAACTAGAAGAAGAGAGAAGTAACCTTTAACTTTAAATACTGCAGAGAGACTTGCCTAGGGCATGGCCTAGCCGCCTCTATTTACTCCCTAGGATATTAACCTAAGGAACCCCTTATTACCCCACCTACAACCAACTACCACTACGTAAGTGCCCCGGCCTTCTACCGCATAGCACATAAAAAAGGCTAGACCGTTACTATAGCTTCCCAATCACAACTATATAAGCTTAATAAAGAACAAAACTACGTCCTCTACAGTAATAGGATAAACATAGTCAACCTTCTAGAAAACGACGCCCCTACGGAACTCTATAGACTTTTACCTTTAGACTTCAAGAAGTTTATAAAGCTTAAAAAAGGACTTACTAACGAAGAACTCCGCAAGCTCCTCCCTAAAAGGTACTATAACTTTACCGACATATGCTTATAAAAGAGCGTAGATACACTCCCCTTACATTAACCTAATAACTATACCATTAACATTAAATAAGGAAAAATGCTACCTTATAAGAGACCCTACCCAATATTAAAAGACGAGCTTCTAGTTATAAAAAAGTATATCAACAAGCACCTTAATAAAGGATTCATTCGTCCTAGCATATTACTAGCAGCCGCCCCTATCTTTCTCGCCAAGAAGCTAGAAGGAGGTATCTAATTCTACGTTAACTACAAAGGACTTAACGCTATTACGATTAAAAACTAATACCCAGTACCGCTCATATATAAGACCCTTAAGCGGCTTAGTTAAGCCAAAATCTATACTAAGCTCGACATTATTGCCGCCTTTAACTATCTCTAAATACGGGAAGGTAATAAATAGAAAACCGCATTCGCATCGCGCTTCGGCCAATTTAAATATACCGTTATACCCTTTAGCGTATATAACAGCCCAGGCACCTTCTAAAGCTACATTAATAACACCTTACGGGACTACCTTAACGACTTCTACTCTGCGTACCTAGACGACATACTTATTTATAGTAATAACCCCTCTAAATATACCGAACACGTTTAAAAGGTCCTATAGCGCCTTAGGGACGCAGGACTTTACATTAATTTAAAGAAATGCGAATTCTCAGTCATAAAAGTAAAATACCTTAGACTAATTATTACCACTAAGGGTATCCGTATGGACCCCAAAAAGGTACGTATAATTACTAAATAGTAAGCCCCTAACTACATTAAGGACGTATAAGCCTTCCTCGGTTTCGCTAACTTCTATTAGAAATTCATATACAACTTCTTAGGCGTAGTAGTACTACTTACAGCAATAATGTAAACAAAGGGCCTTTCTATAAAAGGAAGAAAAATATACCCACGCTTTACCTAAACGCCTAAATGCGAGAAGGCGTTCTAAGACCTTAAAAATGCCTTTACTAAAGCACCTATCCTAGCTTACTTTATACCAAGACAACAACTCTACCTTAAAACCGACTCCTTAGACCACGTTAACGCAGGCGTCCTCTCCTAAATAGGCGACAACGGTCTCCTTTACCTAGTTATATTCTACTCGTCTAAGCTTACACTATAAGAGTATAACTACAAGATCTATAATAAAGAACTCCTTATAATTATATAAGCGTTTAAAGAATTCTAACCAGAACTCTCCTTAGTAGAGCCTAACCAGCTAACTAAAGTCCTTACGGACCATCGCAACCTTAAGTACTTTATAACTATAAAGTAGCTAAACCAACGCCAAGCACGTTAGAACGAGTTCCTCTCTAGTTTTAACTTTAAAATCGCATATAGACTAGGAGTATAAGGTACTAAACCTAATAGCCTAATACGCCGCTCACAAGACCTTCCTTAGTCTAAAGATAACCCCTACAATTAGTTCTAACAACAGACAATCCTAAAAGCACGAAATTTAGCCCTAGGTATACTACCTACAATAGAGCTAACTGTACCCCAAATTCATACTATAGAACTAGAGTCACCTCCTAAAATCAACGAGCTTATTACTACGGCATATAACGCCTCTGTCAACCCATTACTATATTAACTTATTACCGTAAAGACCGCTAGCGCCTATACGCTACCTACTAACCTTTAAAGCTTAGGCTAGATTAATATAGCAGCCTTAAAAGTAAAAGAGAACAGGCTCTATTATAGAGGCCGCCTATTTATCCCCAACTTAGAAAATCTACAACGGCAACTAATCTAAATGGCCCACGACCTCTAATTAAGCGGCCACCTAGGCAGAGGAGGAACCTATAAGCTTCTTAGCCAATACTACTTCTGGCCAAAAATGATAGACTTAGTTAAACGCTTTATAGGCGCCTACTACAGTTATAAGCGCGCTAAGGCCTTTAATACAAAGTACTAAGGACTACTACACCCTCTACCAGTACCTATACGATAATAGGCAGATATCGCCATAGATTTCATTATTAACCTACCACCCTATAAACGACACGGCCGTACCTATAAAAATATCCTTATGATAATATACCGACTTATAAAAGAGCGCCACTACGTCCTAACCAAAGGCATAGCCATTAGCAACGTTACTAACGCCTTCCTTTGCGAAGTCTACTAACTACATAGGTTACCTAACTCGATTACGTCTAACCAAGGCATATAATTTAACTCCAATGTATGGAGACAAATCTGCTAACGCCTTGGCATCTCCGTTAAAATGTCTACATCCTTTTACCATAAAACTGCTGGGCAACTAGAAAACGCTAATGCTAGCATAAAAGCGTACCTATGGTAGATAGTCGCCTATAGTCAAGATAACTAGGTAAATCACCTCCCACTAGGTAAATTCGCAGTGAATAATTACATCTTAACCACTATAGGACTTACCCCGTTCTTTGCAAACAAGGGTTATTACCCCTAATCCGGCATAGAGCCACCAGAACCTATTAATAAGAAACTACCATATAGAAAACGCCTTAAGATGCTACTTATTGACTAGTATACAGACCGCATAAAAAATCTACTTAACTACTATAAGGGAGAAATGGCCTAGGCTTAAGCAAAGCAGGCCTACTTCGCCGACTGTTATAGAACGCCACTACCGGAGATGCGTGTTGGCGACTAGGTATAGCTAGATATACGTAATATCTCTACGCAGAGGCCTATAAAGTCACTTAATTATAAGAACCTTGGCCCCTATCCAATTAAACGAGTTATTAATAGGGGAGCCGTATATAAGCTAGAACTCCCACCTACCCTAGCCACCCGCGGAATATAGCCCGTATTTCACCTATAGCTACTACACCTCTATTAGCCTAACCCCTTACCGGGGCAAATATAGCCTAAACCCCTACTAGTACTAATCCGAGATAAGAATAAAGACAAAAACCATAAGGAGTGGACCATTAAACAAATTATTAACTCTAAATACTTTAGCAAAGGCAGAGGACGACGGCTTTACTATAGAGCTATATATATAGGATTCAACATAGATTAGCTAGAATGGCAACTATAGGAAGACTTTAAAAATGCAAAGGATTTAATTAGCAACTTTTACTATATAAACCCATAGAAACTGGGCCTAAGCAGAGACTTTATACCTAATCCCCTATAGGAGCCCTTATAAAGTTAAACCGTTATATATTACCACGTAAGGGCAAATTACCGTTAAATTACCGTCAGATTGTGGTAAAGTGCGATTACGTAACTGGAATATCGTTAAGATATCTAGGAACTTCGACCGGCGGTTAAAGTTGTTTAATTAGTCGGATTCTTAGATGCCAAGCCCTATCACATAACGTTATTTCAAGCCTTTAGCGATACTCCCCTTTTTCTTCTTTTCTATACCTTAAGTGTCTCTTCTATATATATATAGTAACCACAGCGTCACCGGAGCTCCGCCTCTATAAAAGGGGGGGTAGTGTTATAGAACCCCACCACAGGGGCCTCTATAGGAGAGCCCCGTGCTCTTACGTACACCTCGCGTACAGCTTATGTCAGCTACGCGTAGGTATATCACCTCCTTACGCCCTCGACCCTTACGATCAATCGCGCAACGTCTTGTAGACTCCTCGAATACATACGCTTTTATAGCCACTGCCCCCGTCCCGTGACATAAATATACTTCTTCTTACCATTCCCGTCGGCTTTATAGTCAATTATCTTTACGTTAACGGTATTACTATATTTATCGTTAACTTTATTACCATTATTCCGCTTACTATAATGCTTAGTTACGCTACTAAAGAGATTACGCTCCGCGCTGGTGATATATTAAGTGGTCTTTTAAACGTAACTTTTGGTTACGTTTCTCCGCTTTTTATTTGTCTTAATATTATTTAATATTTAGCGCAGAAACGCTGTTAAATTAATCGTCTCTATCTTAGCCCTAACTAAGGGCTAGATTACTATTGTTAAAACTTCCTTAATTAGTAGTATGCTTTTAAACTTACTTCTTATCCTTAGTATATACTTCTTCTTTAGAGGCATTAACTGGGTGGAACAACATTTTAATGTAATAGTAGTAGGTACTGCGGCTAGTCTTCTAGCTCTGTGTATTAGTAGTCTAATTATTCTAACCGCCTTCTACTCTACGCTATTAAGTAAGTTAAATAATAGCTTTAGACCTATAATAGGTACTAACCTATACAGCTATAAGCCCTAATAGCTCTATACTTAATCTAGAGCTTTTCTATAAAATAGCTGTTATCCTTCTAATTGTATACGTTTGCTACCTTATATTTCAATTAAAGTTATATACCGAAATGTATAATACTCTAAGCCAAAGGGCTTCTAAGCGTAGGTCCTCCTATAAGCAGGGTATACTTCTCTATAGTATTATATAGATCGGTGCTGAAGCGCCGGCTATATCTGGAGGCGGAGTAAACTAAGAACAGCCTGTATAGGATTTAAACGTAGAAAAGGAAGATAATGAGATTAAGGAGCCCTAATTGACGATCTGGGGTATAATTATAACCCTTAGAATTTTTACCGCGTTGGTCGCCTTCTATTCCAAGTTTATAGTTAATAGTATTAGTAATATTACGGTAAGCGGCACTGTCTCTACTACTTTTATTAGTTTTATCCTACTTTTAATTGTTAGGAACGCTGCTAAGTATATAATAGCGGTTATAGTAGCTTATAAGGATAAAATAAATCTAGTAATTAATATTACTATTAGATCTAGCATACAAATCGCTCTTCTAGTTCTCCTATTTGTTATTATACTCGGTTAGATTATAGGCTAGGATTATATAACGCTTTATTTTAATACCTTTCTAATCGCTGTTTTGTTTATTGCCGTGCTCTTAGTAAATTATCTTATCTAGGATAGCAAATCTAGTAAGTTTTCCTTTCTATATAGGTAATCCACTATAACTAACACTAAAATAGACTGGCTTAAAGGTGTTCTTATTATAGTAATCTATACTATTATTGCGGTTGCTAGCTGGTTTTATTAAGTTTTAGATCCTCTTTATCCTGCTTAGTTTAAGCCTCTAATTAATATCTTACTCCTCTGTTAGTATTAACCAGTTTTTATTACCTAGAGCTAAATAAAAATTTTAAAAATTGTATATATGGCTTTCTAGCGAACCCTAGGTTAATCTTCTTATATTTGTTAAGCCGTCCAGGTTTCCTAGAATGTTACTTTCTTTATTTTCTCTTGAAATTTTTTTTATATTTATGTCCTTTTTCTTTTATATAGATTGTATCTTATTATACTATTCTCTACTATATAAATCCTCTTATATATTTATTATACCTATAATAGTATAAGAGTAATTGCTACTATTAACGAATTAATACGTCTAATATATCTTTAGCATAATAGATATATAGGATAGGTAACTATATACAGAATTTCTAAAGTGTAAAAACTGGAAGCCGATTTATAAGCGACTATCCCTTAACCCGGTGTATATAGGGCTGTAAGGCTAAGGTGGCATAAGCTAAAGGCATAAAGTGAGATCTATAGGTCCTTTAGAGTTTAAGGGGAAGATATTCTAGAACCTGGAATGAGAACTATAAGGCGTTTAAGGCCGTTAAAATACGGAGTAGGTAAGAGTAAGAGAGGCGATCCGCTTATTTAGGCGGTATATATTTACGTTAAATTGTAAGGCTAGTTTTAGCTGCGTTATAAATCCGCTTTTTTTTTTAATAATTCCTATAAAGAACCAGATAAGTGATAAATGTTATATATAAACTGTCTGCTTATTATAAGCGACAAGTAAGTGCCGAATAGACGGTAAATAGGTGGTAATACTAATGCCTTTTGCTATAAAGAGGACCTTATTATAGACTCTCGCGGCTAAGTTACCCCCTATCTCTCTTACTTCCCTTACCGCTCCTTCTAATTAAGAATTCTCTCTAAAGGAAAACTTCTTAATATAACATAATCTATAACTAAAGAGAAAAGGAGCTACCTATTATTACCTTCCTCCCTCCCTTCTTTCCTTCCCTATTTTCTTTTACTTGTTATCTTAAATATAGAGATAGCAATAATAATATATTTCCCTTACAATATATACTAGCGGAGGGGAAGTCCGCGTGTATTAGTGAGATACTTTATGCGCATTAGATATATATCTCTTAAAGTATATTATACCATCTAGCTTAATAGAACATTTAGGGTGGCGATATTAAAACTCTTTTTAATATTTGGGGCGTCAAAAATAGGTATCTACGTGCTTCTTTAGGACGTCTTTTCGCGGTATATAGCGCATCTGTTTTTTGTATAAGAACCCATTATTGCCTATATAAATAAGGCATACTAGGTAGGGAAGCTCTATAGGATATAACTAAACTGTCTTAGCTTTAGCGGCGTCTAAAGTGCTAAGCTCTTATTAAACAGTCCTATAATATTTATTATCCGGCAACTCTTCCTTTAGGGACGTATAATTGGGAGTTTAGTAATTTAAGGTACTCTTAAGACCGATATCCCTTCGCTTTTATATATAAGATATTTTCTTATTTTTAAAGACGACGAAGTCTATTTTCTTCCGTTTTAAAGGTTTACGTTAAGCCATTTCTTATTAATGATATAGTTAAGCTAGGTTTTTAATAAACTTAACCTAGGCATTTTTGTTTTTAAAAGGTATAAAGAGCATTCTAGTAATAGTAGCCCGCTCTAGAAGTTCAAATTCCCACCTTAGCAGTGTTAATACCTTAGTTAGGCCCTTCCTATTAAGCTACCTAGCTATCTCGATCGTGTTAATTAAGTTATAGAATTCACGAATAGCGGTTATTAATCGTTCCCTCTATAACCTTTAATACGTTATGCTAATATTCCGCTTAGTCTCTTTATATTGCTAGTATAATTTAGTGCCTTTAGCCTTAGTAACGGGGTAGAGGCCTTTGCCGTAGATAAGGTTCTTATATTCTTCTTATTTGTTATAAAGCGCTCTAAGCTTAGGGTTATTACGGACTTCTTCCAGCTGGTCGTTATTAAGCTTTATAGGCGCTCGTTAATCTTATAATAGCCCTATTCTCGCGATAGATTTAATAAGGAGATCCTATAAAAGACTTCCAAAATAGATGCTCTGGTAATCACTTGCAATATATATTAGTATATAATATCTCTTATACGTACTACTAAGATGGCCTATAGTCTAGTTCCGCTCTTTTGGAGTAAGAGTGTCTATTTATATAATTAACATATAACTAAGTTTAGAGGTAATTATTAAGCGGACCTACCGTTAATATTTTTACCTAAAGCCTATTATAGCTAGTACAGCTCTAGTGCCTCCTTAAACCTAGTAATAAGCCCTAAGCGTATAAATATATCACAGTATTTAGCGTATAGAAAGGCCTTTTCTTTTATAATATTGCTACCCCTAGTTATATAGCTAACGTCATAGAAGAATAGCCGATTTAGTACTTTGTTCTTCTACCTAATATATAGCACGTCGCGGTGCGCCGGTACCTTAAGGTTAAAGATATCTTAAACACTTATAAAGTTATCTCGGAATACGTCTTAACTAACGCCAACAGCTAAGATATATAAAACAATATAGAACGCAGGAAGGTCTTCTAGATGGAAGGTAAATTTCTTTCTATAGATTTACAGTTAGTAGGATATATTATTTAGACATAGCACGAAGCTTACGGTTTACTATCCTTTTCTTTATTTTTAATGTGTTTTAGGTTTATATTTACCACAATCGTACTCTTATTAGAGTGTTTCTTACTATAAACAACTATAACGTTAATATTCTTAAACTAGACGGCTTTATTACTGCCTTTAGCACTAGCGCTTTCCACTAGAGCGCCTGGTCTTATAGCTATAGCTACGCTAAGTAGGAGAAAAAGCGAAATTTAGACTTAAATAAAGCCGTAGAGTGGCTTAATATCGTCAATCTAGAGAGTGTGGAGGATAGTATAAAGGTCTTGGACAAACATAGCGTACTTTTCCTTTTGTAACTTATTAAGCTTAAGGCTTGGGATCTACTTCTATAGCTATTAGCCTACCTTAAAGGAGGGGTGGGAACTTACATTACAAACATTATTAAGGATATTACTGTCTATTTAATGGCGTATAAGGTCTATATAGTATATACTAATTCGTTTCTAATAGCTTCGCATTAAGCTCTCCTTCTTAATTTGAAAATTTCTCTTTTGCTAGCGGAGATATGCTTTAAAGACCATTGGGGCGTATTTACGCAGCTAATTATCTGCGGTTTTTTGGGTTTTCTTTTTAATTTTTAGGCAGTACCTAGTTTATAGTAATTAGAGGGTGTAATAATAAGTTAGCGGAAATTTTTATAATTTACATCTCCCAGATTTCGCCTTCCCTCTTTTATAGTTTCTTGGTATAAGAAGTATGGTTCGGTTTCGCGGGTCCCTCCTCTTCTAATTTAGTAATGTCTTTTAGTATTTCCTTAGCTTTAGAGTCCAATTCTATATCTAATCCCGTATCTAACTCTATATTAGACTCCGCATCTAATTCCGTATTTAATTCCGCATTTAATTCCGTATCTAATTCCGCATCTAATTCCGTATCTAATTCCGTATCTAATTCTGTGTCTAGTTCTCTAGAATCTAAATCTATATTATCTTTTAAACGAATATATATATCTAGATCGGTGTCTATATCTAAGTCTGGACTTTAGAGTTATAAATTTAAGTTTTAATAAACGGCGGCGGCGTAAAGTGCTCCTCTCCTCTCCGTCCTATAAGCCGGAGCAGCTACTTTAATAGGCGTACCACTATTCTAGCGACAGCGAGTTTGCCGAATAGGTAAGGTAAGTATTATAGATAAGAATTAAATTGCGGGAGAGGAAGTAGAATAAGGATAGTAAAGGGAGAGAGAGAGGAAGTGGAATAAGGGTGGTAAAGGGAGGAAGTGCGGGGAGAAGGCGAGTAGGCCATTTCTTTAAGTAGACGCTGGCTTTTCTATATAGGCTGTGCTATGTTAAATTAACGTAAGCGCCAATAAGCTTTATTAAAGCTCGTGTCCCGTTTCTGCCCCTCTAGAATAATGGATAGGGCATAATAGGGATTGCTTAAGCGAATAGAGCTTCTTTAAAGCGGCAATGTAATAGGGTCTAAGCGAGGTGGGAACGCCGCCAAAAGCGGCGGCCAACAACCCCTAAAAATAGATGCATTTCTACCACCATATATATTTACAAAGTAATATTAATAAAGCGTATATAAAATATTAAATTTATAAAAATTATATATTTATATATGCTTAGTAATATTAATAAAGTATATATAAAATATAAAAATTATAAAAATTATACTTTTATATATGCTTAGTAATCTTATAGTTAGCACTTAGTAGCTAAATGCTAATACTTAATTATAAATGCGGCATTTAGCAGCTAAATGCTAACACTTAATTCTAAATACGGCATTTGGCAGCTAAATGCTAGGAAATGCTAGAAATGCTAAAAAATGCTAAAATGGTAAAAAAGTAAAATTAAATGCTGGTAAATTTTTTCCTAACGTTATAGAAGATGCCGCTAATAACGTCTATTAGTCTACCTACTTATATCCCACTTACTAGTGACAAATGTTTAGCTTAAAAAAAGGTGGACATGTTCTTAGCATAATGTAAGTAATAGGGCTATAACGGTTAGTATAGTTATAACGGTTTAGAATATTAAAACTATTATAACCCTATTACTTACTAGCTGCCTTAATCATTTCTTAAGCTATTATATTTTATCTTTAATATATCTAAATAGAGGCTCGTCTTAACTAAGCTAATGCTTATTTTATTATACTCTCCTTATATAAGCTGAAATTCTTAGGTATTCCTTAATATATCTTTTAGCTTTAATATCTTTAAAATGTATAATAACTTAGGGAGCTTAGGGGAAAGCCTTATTGTTAGTTAGCGTATCTATTAAGCCGTTTAGGTTGCCTAGAATATTATTTTCTTTTATTTTCTTTTAAAAAAAAAACTTTTATATTTATGTCCCTTTTCTTTTATATATATATATAGATTATATCTTATTATACTATTCTCTACTACTTAAATCCTCTTATATTAGGAAAAAATTTACCAGTATCTAATTTTACTTTTCTGCTATTTTAGCATTTTCTAGCATTTCTAGCATTTAGCAGCTAAATGCGGCATTTATTACTAAGTACTAGCATTTAGCTGTATTTATAATTAAGTATTAGTATTTAGCTACTAAATGCTAGAAAATTCTAAAATGGCAAAAAAGTAAAATTAGATGCTAGTAATTTTTTCCTAAAGTTTTATATAAAGTTTAAAGTTCTGTATAAAGTTTCGTATAAAGCTTTACGCGAAGCTTTATATAAAGCTCTATATAAAGCTCTATATAAAGCTCTATATAAAGCTCTATATAAAGCTCTATATAAAGCTCTATATAAGGCTCTATACGAAGCTTTATATAAGGCTCTATACGAAGTTCTATATAAGGCTCTATACAAAGCTTTATATAAGGCTCTATACGAAGTTCTATATAAGGCTCTATACGAGCTTTATATAAGGCTCTATACGAAGTTTTAATATAAGGCTCTATATAAAGTTCTATATAAAGGCTCTATACGAAGTTCTATATAAGGCTCTGCACGAAGCTTTATATAAAGCTTTGCATAAAGTTCTATACAAGCCTCTATAAAAGCTCTGTATAAGGCTCTATATAAGGCTTTATATAAAGCTCTGTGTATAAAGGCTCTGTATAAGGCTTTACGCGAAGCTCTGCGTACGGAGGCTCTATACGAAGCTCCGCATTGGGTCCCCCGCTATATTCCTAATAGCCTCTATACGTGCCTCTGCTAAGTAATACCCCTATATACACCTAGGTAGCTACCTTATTTTTTACCCTTCCTTATATCCTCCCTACCTAGGAAGACACTAGAACGACAGCTAGCAGACGACCGTCGCCGGAGCTAGACGACCGTCAGAGCCAGACGACCGTCATCAGAGCTAGACGACCGTCGCCGGAGCCAGATGACCGTCGCCAGAGCTGGACGATCGTCGTCAGAGCCAGACAACCGTCGTCAGAGCCAGACGACCGTCGTCAGAGTTAGACGACCGTCGTCAGAGCTGGACGACCGTCGCCGGAGCCAGATGACCGTCGCTAGAGCTAGACGACCGTCGTCAGAGCCAGACGACCGTCGTTAGAGTTAGACGACCGTCGTCAGAGCTGGACGACCGTCGCCGGAGCCAGATGACCGTCGCTAGAGCTAGACGACCGCCGCCGGAGCCAGATGACCGTCGCTAGAGCTAGACGACCGTTAGAGCCAGACGACCGTCGTTAGGGCTAGACAACCGTCGCCGGAGCTAGATGACCGTCGCTAGAGCTAGATAATTGTCGTTATTGCTATACAACCGTTGCTAGAGCTATATGATAACCGTTTAAATAACTAGCCAGCGAATATAATAAACGATTTAATTAATTAATTAAATTAAGGTAATATAGATAGGTAGGCATAGATAGGTAGGTATAAACGGGTAGGTATAGATAAACAGATAGATAGATAGGTAGGTAGGTAAGTAGGCAGGCAGGTAGGTAGGTAGGTAGATAGGTAGGTAGGTAAATAGGTAGGTAGATAGGCAGGCAGGTAGGTAAGTTAGTAGGTAAGCAGGTAGGTAGGTTAATAGGTAAGTAGGTAAAAGAAAACCATCGCTATATATTAAATTATCTAAAATAATATAATTTATTTTGCATTAACTGCGTAGGAAGAGTTATACTTATTTATTACTTAAATTAAGTAAGATATATAGAATGCGCGAAAAGGGCATTATATATAGAATGTATAAAAAGGGCATTATATACAGAATGCGCGAGAAGGGTATTATATATAGAATGCGCAAGAAGGGCATTATATATAGAATGTATAAGGAGGGCATTATATATGGAATATGTAAGGAGGGCATTATATACAGAATGCGCGAGGAAGGTATTATATATTAATCACGCATTAAGTATAAAATGCGTAATTAGCTGCACTGCATTATTAAATATAGCAGTATACCGCACTATATTATTAAATATAGTAGTATATCGCACTGTATTATTAAATATAGTAGTATACCGCACTATATTATTAAATATAGTAGTATACCGCACTATATTATTAAATATAGCAGTATCCTTTAACCCGTTGATTCGGGTCCTACGGTTATCGATAAGGGCCAGCCAATCAAATCAATAGAATTAAGACCCGTGCTCAGGAATACGAAGTTGGTGATATTACTTAATTCTCATACAAAATTGATATATAAGTTTATTCTTTGGAGTTGAGTCGCTCGATATGAGGTCTCCAGCAGTCATCGTTCCTGCAGAACGGTATTTTGCAGATACTGCAGCTAAAAAGCGTCCTTGGAAGACGCCTGCGCCTATCCTATTCCTTACTATCGCGAGGCTTCCTTATAGTATTTGGTGAAAGCTCTGATAGAGCTTTTCAACGTCCTACATGCTCTACCTAAGTATATCTGCTTGCCGTTGCGCAAGCCGAGCAGTAAATAGGTTTGTGAGATATCTTAATCAGCTTGTGCAGCTGCGTAGGAACCTATATAATATCGTCTATAGAGCATTAAGGAAGGTGTTCGTGTTCGTGTGTAGGAGCCTTTTGCTTCCGAATCGAGCGTTCGAATAAGGCGTTGCGTAGATTAATTCGAAACTGCTTATGGCCGTCGTAACGGCCTTCGCGACGATCGGTAGGACGGTAGAAAGATAGTAGGAAGCAATTTCTAATTACTGTATTAAGCAGGAAGTGTAATAGAGGCTTCCAAGTCTGCCTATGGATCCTCTGCGTTATAAAATACTGTTATAATTAATCCGCAATATCTATACCGCATATATAGTGATTGTAGTAGAAAATAAAGGTAGGAATAAGCAACTACTTTTATACCTTATTACTAAAGACCTTCTGAGTCTATTTGGCGCCGCTAGAGGTAAAAGTAGGTCGTTTTCATAAGTCCTTAATCTTTTATTAACCTGGCGATATATAACATCATTAGCTTTTAAGCCTTATTATAGAGGCGTTCAGCTTACCGTCATTAACAGTACTCATAAAAAGCACCACATTGGCGTCTTTCTAAGCAAACTCCATCACCTAGCCGTCTTTAGAAAGCTCGCCATATAATTCTCCCTATGGAATTTAAGCCGCATAAGTCAATTTAAGCTCTACAAGCCTCTGGCTAATTTGCTTAGTAGGCACCTTCTTTTTCTTTTTTTCTTTTATAGTTGTAACTATCTCAATATCGCCTTCAAGGTCCCCCTGCTCCTTACGTTATGTTTTAGTTGTTTAAATGGTTCCTACGCCTCTAATACCAAGGCCTTATAGTTATCTAAGAAGCTTAACGCTTATAAATAGATTATTAAGCTAAACAACGTGCTTTCCGGGTGGGTAGAGGCGTTCGTTTATTTTGGTGTCTTTTTATAGGAGCAAATTAAGAACTACCGCCTGCGTCTTTAAAAAGCCTTTATTAATAAAAGACTTATCTAAATTAACTAGGCCCTTCTTATTACCTTTAGCGTGCTATATAAAGTCCAATATATAGCCCTTATTCGCTAAAATCTATATCTTAAAGCCTTCTGGTGTAGGTTTAGATGGAATATTAACAATCTTAGGTGCACGGCCCATGAAGTGTTGAATTATTTTGTTAACGGTAAGGTATGTTCCAGGCGTATAAAGCTTCCTATAGGTCAGCCGAATATATTTAGTAAGCTCGTTAACTCAATCAAATGTAGATTTGGGTACTGTATTATCCTTTGGCCATAGTGGTGAGGCTCAAAAGTAACGGTTAAGCTGCTAAAATCAGACAATTGAAATGTACTTTTTAACAATATGCTCCATGCCATAGGTGTCCAAATCCTTCCAATAATCCTTAATGCACGATTCTATAGTAATGCCTATATAAATAAGCACACTAAAGTACGCGTACAGTTCCTCCTTACATATTGGCTGCTATAGGCGCGTATGCTCCGTTTCCTTATGCGACGGATAAAGCTCCGCGTGCTTATTTGTCCACTCCACAAGCTTATTTATAATATCCTCTGTAAAGAATAAGCTAAATAGCTTATAAGGATTATGCTGATCGACGTCTAAGGGGAGGTTTGGTGAGCTATGGTCGTCCCAATTGTTAATATGGAGAGGTTCGAAATGGGGCAGCGGCCAGGGCTTTGGGGGGGGTGTTTTCGCCGTCTTATTTGGTGGAACGTTATACTGAGTCTTCTGAACAAGGTCTGCATCAATTCTAGCGCGATTGCGAGGCATGGTGGTGGTGTAATTAATGGTTGAATTCTATATAGAGCACGCGTAGTCTTGAGTCTGGTGTTCGCGCACAGACCACCTACTCGTAGGACCCCGACGGGTTAAGGGATACCGCACTGTATTATTAAATATAGTAGTATGCCGCACCTTAGTTAATACTATACGCTATACGTTATAGTGCGCGGAATATGTATTTGGCCGCCAAATGCTGCCAAATACTATAAAAATGCTGGTAAATTTTTTCCTAACGTATATACTTATTATACCTATAATAGTACAAGAATGATTACTACTATTAACAAATTAATACGTCTAATATATTTTTAGTATAATAGATATATAGGATAGGTAACTATATATAGTTATAATAGCGCTAATACTAGCGAACTAAATATATTTTAGTATATAGATATTTACTATATAAGCGCATAGTATCTAAGCTATAATGTGATATTGTTATCTCTTTAGCTACTTCCGTTAAAGTCTTATATAATAGCTCTTTTACTACTATAGTGCCTATTGCTTTACTTAGAGATAGCACCTAAATATTCCCTAAATGCCCTTATTCTATATACTGCTTAGCTCGCTTCTTAGCCTAGTAAGCCTTTTACCTTAACTTCTTCTATTTTTACCTTTAATTATATATTTACTAAGAGCACCTAACCTACATATAAGCACTCTATAGCTTAGGCTGTATTAGGTTTTAGCTTTATATTTATAGTAGTATAGTCGCTTTCTTCTTAGTTAGAATTAAAAACACTATCTATTATATTTAAACCCTTTACTTTCTTAAACGCCTTATTATACTCTGGGTTGCTTACCTTTAACTTAAATATAGAGTTTAATAGGCTCTGGCCTATATTTGTGGCAATATTTAGGTAGTTAAAGCTAACAAAATTTATTAGAACTGTGTCGCCTCGGCTAGGCTAGGTATTATATTCCTTTTAACGTCTTTAATATAGTGGAACCGCGGCTTATTAGGGGGTAAATGGCGGAGGTAAAGGTAAGGGGGTAGCCTTTAGCTTAATAGGTTAAAGACTAGGGGAGTAATAAAACGTATTATTAGAGTTGTAGTATAAGCTAAATATAAAAGGACACAGAAATATAAAATATAGTCAGTTAGGAGGTATAGGTAGGAGAAGGGATCCTTAAGGGTATTCGCTTAGGTATAAACGTCCTACTTACACCTCCTTCGCAAAGTAGATCGTAGCTTTAACCGCGCTAATGTCTAAGAAACGCCACTTTGATAATTTAAGAGGCGTTTAATTTTTAAACGCGAATAAAGGGAGAGGTTAGTGTTTAAATATACTTTCGCCACAGAATGGTATATAGGGTAGATGCTAAGAGTTTCTAATAGCGGGGTAAATGCCAGCTAGTACTAGATGGGATCTCTATAAGGGAACTTAGTGTAAAAAATTTATTTCGCGATCCGTAAACGCGTGGCGCGTTCTCTACAGACTGGCTAGCTTAAGGGATTATAGTTAAAATCCGTTATAAGTAAGCGGGTGCGTTTACTTATCTATTATAGTAGATAAGATAACGTAAATAGCACTAATATAAGGAAATTAATAGAGCTTATACTAACTATCTGGTCCTAGTCCTAACTTAAATATTTTAGAAAGCATTGGTAAGAAAGTTATTATCTTAGGCAGTGCTATTAAACGTACTAAAATAACTGCTTCTGCTATAAAATTCTATAACCTTTATTAAGTGCTTTTAATTTTTATATTTAAGAATAAGTATACCCAACCTAGTTTGGAGACCTCGTTTAATCTAGGTGGTCTTAGCAGGCGGAATTCACTGGCAGTAAGGACGTAGACCTAAGCTTAACCTTTATCTAACTATCTAATGTTCCGCCTTTTAATAAACTCTTCCTTATAGTTATATAGCATATATAATATACGTCATTCTACTTTATAAGCCTCGCTTAAAAGCCCTTAGAACCTCCAGCTATTTCTATTTATATTAGGACATTCCTAAGAAATAGTGGGATAGATAAGACTAAAAACGTATTATATATAGGAAATAATTAAATTGCTTAACAGTAACTAGAAATACTTAACGATTATTTAAAAACTGTTAAAGTACTATAGGAGAAAGTTCTGTTCCTAAATTATTTAGGCCTAAGCCTACCACACGTTATATATTTAGGGGTGATCTCTACTTCTCTTTCGCTTTTAAATATTCGCCGTTAATATCTTTTTTACTACTTTTATTAATGGCGTTTCGTGGGGTTAATCTAACTCCCTTCTATATTCCACTCTTATCTACTAAAGCCACGAGTATTTTTCTGTCTTTCTTTTTAAGCGCCTCTCTAAGCTCTTAGAACTTTATAATATGCTTAATAAACTTACTAAGGTTCTTTTTATAATAAGATTAAAGTCTATAGGACATTAGGTTAGCTATAGGCTCTCTAGCAGGCTTCTAGTATAAAACTGCTACTCTATCTATAATGTAAACCAAGCAATACCTTAAATTTTTATTTCTCTTTATGGCTCTAATACTTGTCAGCCTAGGCTTCCACTCTACCTAGTATTTAAGTGCACTGTTTTCAATTACGCCTTCTAAAATTTAGTTTAGTCTTCTTAGGAATCTAGTAGGCTATTTATCTTCGCTTTTATAATCTAAGCTATTATTAGAAACATCTATAAAGTGTACTTTATTATTACCTACTTAGCTATTAGTATAATTAAAAGATCTATAATTATCCGGCTATCTTACTAAAAGGTATTAGAGAAACGTGCTTAATATTAGCGACTATATTTATGGGGTTAGACAAGCCTATTATTAGGTAAGAAAATTAATAAGCTAAACTTAAAATATAGGGCTGGCCTTACTATGGCTTTCTGTATAGTCTGTTCCTAAAATATATATATTCTTATACTTTTAGGTATATCTATAAGAGTGGAACTGCATTAGGAAATGGAGGCTTCCGCAACAGGAAATGGATGCTCGCTTAGTATCTCGCCGCTTTTATTTGGCCCGTGCGCCGACCTCATTACATAAAAGCACGCTTCCCTCGCTAGTCTACTCTCCTCCCTCCATTGTCTCTTTTCCCCCAACACCATACTTCCTCCTTATTGGACGCTTGGACTGCATCTATAAGGCATTTTCTCTTCCCTTAATAATTATACAACCGCTGCACTGCCTAGCTGCCTCTAATTTTCCTCCCTTTATAAAACGACGACAATGACACTACGCTATATCCCTTAGCAGTCCCTATCTGTGCCTCCTCTTTAGCATTTAGCGAGTTTTACCTAGGTTTTATCTACTTTACTTCCCTCGCCTTTCCTATAGCTAAGTAGTATTTATAGAATCTTCTACTCTCTATATAAGAATCACTTATAAACGGGCACTAATTTCCTTTCCCCATACGTATTACTCCCATTTCTTTAGTTTCCCCTCTTTAGAAGTTAACATCCCCTCCTATAGCTACTTAACTTAATAATCTTCGGCTACCTATTACGTTAACAATTACACAGAACGGCAATAGACGCCTTAAACGCCCTAATAACGTCTTAGCAGGAGGGGTTAAGCCCATATAATTTTAGCTAGACGCTTAGTAAGCTTATAGGACTATATAGCCCTAGGGAAATAATTAGTCTTAAACCGTCTAAGTATCGCTAGCCTAGTTTTACCAGAAAGTTAAGCTAGGCAAGTATAACTATAACCCTCTATTAAGCTATACAGGTGGCAGTTAAGGAAGGTACTCGCCTAGGTTATGCCGTATATTAGGTTGGTTATACCTTAGTCTATATAACTATTTATATAGCAGTGTCGCATTACGGCGTCCTAAATTAGGGGGAGTAAAGGGCTAGAGCGGGCTTTTAGTATAGTAGGGGTTTGTTTAGGCGCCAATCTCTCTATATAGTTTAATCCACGCTACTAAAAGCCTAAAGTCCGGAGCCTAGACATAGGTTTAAGCCTAAATTTAGGTTTTAGGGTTGCCGACGATTTAAAAAGTTATATTAAAATCTCCCTATTTAGCTTATAAGGCGCGGATTATACGGAATGGGCGTCTATAGACTTATATAATTATTAGGCGGACTCTAATAGAAAAGGGGAGGCGTATTTAGTAATATAGCCTGGCTCTAAGGAGCTGGCGCTATAATCCCTTATTTCCCTTATAAGTATTAATAGGATATTCGCGCACGTTTTTATTTAATAAAGAGGGGCTTTATATAAGAGCTGCATCGCCACTAAAACTTTACGGCTAAATAATAAACTTAGTTGTATGCGGGAAAGTAATTTAATACTAGGCGGTTTTCCTAATATAGGTACTTTTCGCCCGCAGTCTTTATTAACTATATCCTGCTAACTATAAGAGATTATTTATTTAAACCCCTAGAAATCCATACTAGTAACTACCCCTTAACTATAGACCCTTTAACTACTTAAGATTGCCATTATTACTCTACTTTTGCTCTAGCAGGTTATATAAGGCGGTAGCAACAGCAGTAGTAATAGCAATATCTTTTAGTACTTTTCCCGTCTCTTAGGCGCAAGAACCCCTCTAAATTATATATTATTTTAGGCTACCGGCGCTAAAACTATACTCTTAATATTCTAACCTAAAGAATACCGCGTCTACTATTACTAATTAGTATAATATTAACAAGATCCTAGGGAATAAGTTAAAATTAAATGCTTAATCTAAGGATAGAAAGATTCTTACGCCCACATTCTATAGAGTTAAATTTAAGGGTAGCAGTTAAGGTAAGTGCCTAGCTCTAATTAATATAGTAGCTTATATATATTATTTTTAACATTGCGTAGAGAATATAGTTATTATTAATAATAACTAGACTAAACTAAATACTAATACCAATAATAAGGACGAGTACCCTCCGTAAAAAGACGGTATAGGTCTATAGATAAATAATTAACTTAAGGGTGTAGGTATATTAGCTATAGAGCATCTTAGTAAAGATTGTCATACTATAGGCATAGAAGATGCTATCAACTTTATTAAAGGAGTAGAAATTCTAGTTAGTCCGCTTCTAAGTTATAAGCCTATATTAACGCCACCTAAGTCTACTATAGGCAATTTACTACCCTATATAAACTGCGATAGTAAAGTAAAGGAAACTGTATATTTTGCCGATAAAGTGTTAATAGCAAATACTAAATTTAGCGATACTATTAAACACCATTATATAATTTTAAAGACTAATAGTAATGCGCGGTCTAATTACTTTATTAACTAGCTAACGTAAGAAGTTAGCACCCGCACTGTCCTAAAAGTTATAATATATTAGTTACAGTCACTAATAAAGAAATTTCCTACGCCCAAAAATATAAGTAGTAATAGCGGTAATAATAGCGATAATAGCGATAGTAACAGCGATAATTATATAATATGCGATACGTTACTAACGCGCAAGTAAAAACACCCTTTGCCCGCCTATACTATTAGCCGTAAGCGGCATAGTCAAAAGTTAAATATAGCATTAAAGCAGTATCCTAAGCGCGCTATATACTCTATAAGGCGATAAAAGCTATCTCTATTCCGCGGCAGACCTCTCCCTAACTATCCTTTAGCCCTAAAACCTACCTTAGAAGCGCGGTTTAGTAGTTATAATACTAAGATACTCTATAGTAATAACTATAGCAATAACAGTAGCGACAAGAGTAGTAAAGAAAGTAGTAATTATAGCTGCCGTCTTTAAAGTAATAAGTAACTAAAATTAACCGTATACCTTTATCGCTTAGGTAGATATAAGCGAAAGCGCAATTACGGTAGGGCTTTATAACTAAATACTTCTATTAAACTAATAGAGGTAATTGGTCCAATATACCTACCTATAGCTACTAACTTAAGCAATAGCGTTAGCGAGGAAGTATTATCTAAACCTTAGAATAACGAGCACGCTTTTACACTCTGCTTATAGTTTAAGATAGCTTCTTTAACTAAAGCGGACGAAGATAATAAATATAAGGTAGAGGAGATCCTTAAAGCCTATATCTATCGCAAAAAGCTATAGTACTATGTTAAATAGCTTAGGTATAAGGACGATTTAAAGTGGTATAACGCGTCTAACTTTAAAAATAGCCCGTATAAGCTCCGTAATTTTTATATAACCAACCCTACTCGCCTAGGGCCTCTAAAAAGGCTAGGGAGGTAGGTATAGTATTAGAAGGAGAATAAAGATGCGGATAACCATCCTAATAATAATAAGCCTAAGAAATTATATATAAGAGGCAAAACACCGTAAGGATTGGCAGACTTACCTTAGTAAGCTTAGATGTAATTCTATTAGTATAAATTTTTAATTAGTCCGTAAACTAACTAACATAAATTTAATAATATCTATATTATAAAGGTTGCGGATATTAAAATAACTTAACCCTAATATTTTATATTATTTCCTAAAGTTCGTCAATTATATAACAGAATTTAGGCTTTTAAAATATATTATTTTTATTACTTAAGTATTTCTAAATCTTACGGTCATTTTTGATAAAAAAAAGCGTTATTAACGTCCGTCCCTAGGTCGCGGAAAACCCACGTACCGGAAAATATAAGGGGTACTTTAACTTTAAGCGACTATAACTCTACATACACGTTGAGCTTTACTATAATTCCATATAAGTCATATACTATAGCTACTTTTAAATATTTAGGACCCTCCTACCTATAAATTACGTTTATATTATCACCTTTACACCTAGCGTATAAAGAGCCTCCCTCTATAGCGTAACAGAGTTCCTTCCCTATAGCACCACTGTTAAGCTCTTACCACTTATAATACTTATAAAAGGGTCTTATTTAGGCCTTAGAGCCTCACTATACCGCTTTATTATATCTTATTATAAGTATATATTAATTAAGCCTTTTACTAGCCATATATAGATCAATCGCCAATATTAAATAGAAATATCTAAACAACCTTAACTTATAATGTGACCGCGATGCCTTTAACTCATTTTCTTTAGCTTTACAATTAGGTGCTTTTCTAGTACGGTTATAATAAAGCTTTTCTTAATTTTATATTACTAACTAATATTCATAATACTTAACGCGTTTCTTTATATAGAAAGACTTATACGCCTCTTTAAGCGGCCTTATCCGTAATAGTAGAGGTTATAATAAAGTAGTAAGGTGGTAACGGTGGTGGTAAGCAGTTAGGTAAGCAATTAGGTTAAAGGGATAACTTTTAGCAGGTATAGCGAGCTTAAGGTTATATAAAAGGATAGTATATTACTCTTATTAAAACTAGCCCTTTTTACACCAAAATTAATTATTTCCAATACTACTCTATATATACTTCTTTAGATATAGCCTTTAACGAGAATTTGGACGAAAATCGACCCCTAAGTACGCCTCCCCCTACGTATTCTCCTACCCTTTCTCCCTTATATACTAAACGCAATATATAGCTAACTTAAAGAGCTCTACCTAGCTTTTCTAATATTGTCTTTCGTTTAATTTTGCCTTTTCAGGCCTTTACTAGACCTGCTTTTAATGCAACTACAATACCCAATACGGCGTCACTAGATGCATCTACAGTACCGTTTTCTTCCTCTCCTTAGGCCTCTCCTCGATCTTCGCTAACGTGGCTCCGTACTATACAAAGTATAATACGCAATTAAGGCCTTCCAAAACGTTCTCTCTATGCCTTTTACTACTATCGCGACTACTTTACAAAAGCCTTTATTAACTATATACGCTATCTATAATAAGTCATCAACTCTGCAATATAGTGGCTTTAGAAATCGCCTTAGATATAACACGCCTGCGCGCTAACACTTAGTCAACTTTATTAAATCCTATAATTGGGCGCGTACTACTACCTACGCCGAGCTCTCTACTAAAACAGGACTCTACGCTTCCAACTCTACAATTAGGCGATTGCTAAAAAAGGAAGGCTTTTGGCAATGTGTTGCTTACCTAAAGCTATGGCTTACCTAAAGGCAGCGCTAAAAGCGACTCGCATTTGCCTATAGGGTAAGCTCGTAAACAATTAAAGACTGGTTTAAGATTATATAGATAGATAAATCTACAATACACCGTGGCGGCTACTAGCGCGTCTTTGTAACTTAACGACCTTATAAACAATATCACCCCTACTGCCTTTAGCTAAGACTCCGTAATATACCTTATATAATAATTTAGGCTTGCTTTACGGGTATTAAGAAAGGGCCTCTAGTCTTTTAGAATAAGCAGAAATGGGGCAATATTACGGCTTAAGGCTTCTAAAACTATATCTACCTAAGCCTAAAGAACTTCTACAAATACTATAATAGGGAGTATTATATATATATTAACGCCCAGCCGTTTAATCCTACCCTATCTATTATATAAATGGATAATACGCCCCCGTATAAAGCTTAATCCACCGAAGCTAAGTTTAAAGCTAACTAAATCTAACTCCTTAATTAGCCCCTAAATAGCCCTAATCTTAATCTAATTAAGGCGCTTTAGAAATTAATAAAGGAATAAATCGCCCACTACTGCCAAAGGCCTTATATAGAGGAGGAGATGCAATAGGCAATTTAGGAAGAGTGGGACAGGATTAATAAAGAGGATTTATATCGCCTTATTGCATCTATAAGGCAATATATACGCGACGTAATTGAAGCCAAAGGTAGTATAACTAAATAGTAGATTTAGGTAAGAGCTTAAAGGAATAGGACACTTATTTAGTTGCTATACTATAGAAATTAGTATATAGGCAAAATCTAACACATTTATTTAATTTAAAAAGCTTCATTTTAATTTTAATATTAGGCGTTTTTTTAAGCATGCTAGTCTATTAGAGATTAACCCCATTTTACCTAGTAAAACGGGCGGTATTCTCCAAATAATTAGCAGCGCTAGTAAGCACTTATAACGAGATGCGCCTAGGCGGTATAGACCTACCGCCCCACCGACCCACTTTCCTATCTAGACTTACCCCTTTACTTCTCTCTTTACTTCTCTAGACGTAGATATAAAGACATAAATACGCGGAGATATATAAAGGCGTAGAGGTGTAGAGGTGCCTCTAGGGGTATAGAGATATTACTAAAACACCTAGACCTTTAAGAGATCTAAAGGGGTAGGAGAAATAAAAATTATATCCGCTAGCGGCTCCAGTAAAGTTATAATAAGTTATCTAGCTGCGGTTTCGCCGGATTATCCGTTTAAAGTTTTCCTAGAAAAATTACTTTTAAGGTTAGTTAAGAATGCGATAAGTACTATATAATACCTAAAATGGATTTAGTTAATCTTGTTCTAAAATACTAAGGAGAAAACAGATATAGCTCTAAAGAGGGCTTACGTTGCAGTTATTATAAATAACTAATAGTTATCCGGCTTTATTAGGTAGGATATAACGGCATAAAAGAGGAAGGAAAAAAGTAGTACAATAGCTAGCCTAATTTTCTCGCTAACTATAAGCCTAAAAAGGAGACAGATTGGAATTATAAGTAAAACGGCTGAGACTACCGCCGCTATAGCTATCGCAAGGTAGTTTAGCTTTGTCTTATCTAGAAGCCTAATAGTAGGGTTATTGGTTTTTGCTAAGGTCCTAGGAGTTAAAAATATATTCTAGTATAGTTAGCGACATCCCTAGCTGTTTAGTATTGGAGAATCTTACCTTTAGCGGTTTTATATAAGACTTTTCAATAAATCTTTTAAGGGCCGAATGGAAATTTAAGTCTTAATCTCTAAATAAAATGACAAAATTATCTACCAAGTTAAGAAACTCCGTTTCTAACTTTACTATTAGCTTCTTATTCTAGTAGTAATTAATAATACTATAATATGCACTAGTTCTTAGCTTTTTTAATAACATCGAATTCTATTTATAGTCTAAAAGCTCATCTATAAACGTAAGAAATGCTAGTTTTCTAATTTTTATAGCACTAAATTACTCACTATATTGCTTCAGCTTGCAGTTAATTTCATTAATTAGTTTTTCCCTTTCCGATTGCTTATCTGCCTTATCTCTACATATTAACTAAATTCTATACTTATTTTTTTCGCTATTAGTATTATCTATATCAAATAGACGTTTTTCTAAAACTACTAGCTTATATTGTCTATATAATAGAAGTTGGTTTTAGAGTATTCTAAACCGTCAGAACATGTAAAAATCTAAATCGCTGTTATAAAACGCTGTAAGCCTTAAATACCCTTTAGTATACTAGTTAACTAAAATGCGTTAATATTAAGATATTTAACGCTTAAATAGAATGACTAACTTCGCTTATATTTGATTTCTTTAAACCGGCTATCGTCCTTAAATTTATGCCCCTTTTATAATGGTTTTATCCACTAAAGCAGAATTAAGGACTTTAGAAAAGTAGCAGCCGAACCTAAAGTTCTTTAGAGTGCTTATAGGAATTTCTAAAAAGTGGAATGTTTACTATATTCCTAATTTCGAATTTTCTTACTTAGGGTAAATGTAGCCTTAGTATCTAAACTCTCGCTAGTTTAGGGCTCTTTTAATTCGTTACTAGGGTTTATAGTTCCATTTTGATTAGTTTTCTTTCTAAAAAGCGGTAGATAAGTATATACCGTCTTAAAATAAAGCCTAAAAGTAAAGAACCTGCTATTTCCCAAAGTTAGTAATTTTTATATTTTCTGACGCTCTTAATAAAGAAGTTAAATAAGACTATAAAGGGCACTCCAAACCTAAACTTATAAAGCTACTTCGCGGCAAGGTTCTAATAAAAACTTTAAGTAAACTATATAGTGCCAGCACTACTGTCCGGACGCATATCTAAGGCATATACTTTCCTTTAATAAGCCCTAATTAAAGGTTTTGAAGAATAAAGCTAATCTATATATTAGGTGCCTAAGTGCACTTATAATACTAATAAACCCTATATACTAACCGAGCTTATAAAGTAGGCGCGCGTACTATTGTATAGTTACCTTACTAATCTTAGACCGTAGAATTAATTAGCGGAAATACGTATATCTGTAAGCGGATATCGCTAACCTTTTTTTATTAAAAAGTTAATTCTATAGTATAAGGGACTTTTATAAAGTTTTATAAGATTTCTTAAGGTGTATTTAGTTATAGCTCTAGATTGAATCTAGAGCCTCAATCTAATCTAAAGGTAACTATTTAGTTAATCTATGCACCCATTTAATTGCCCACTATACCCCTACCACTACTACCCTTACTGACGACGGTATTAATAAACTAAATAAATCTATAGAATCTAACTATAATGAATATAGGCCTCTATATAGGCCTATACCTATAGAGTTATAAGTAATTGCTTACGGATGTTAACTAAAATAGAAATAAAGGGAATCTGCTTATATAAGCAGGAAATGTATATAGAGGACTCTTCCAGAACTATTGTTAGGTATTACTGTAACAGCTATAGGCCCTATATGACGTCCTCTTCTTAATCCTTACTATCGCCGTACGGATCTAATTAGTTAGTATTCGTACTTAACACACGGGCAGAAGACGTTATTAATTTTAAGCCTTATCTAAGGCCTTTTTAGAACGATTAACTAAATAGTCGGCTTTATTTTAGATTAAGTACAACTACCAGATTAAGCGCCACTAATTATCTACTAATTAACGCCGGTTAAAGCATGGACCAACGTTAAATTAAAAAAGCTCTAGATTGCAACCAAACACACTATTAGGCGATCCGACTTATTTTATATATAGAGCTGTTACCTTCTTTAACGAAATTGTTAAAGCTACCTATATAAGGCCTAGGGCTGCATATAGGCTTAAAATAATCGATTAATTAACTTTTAGGCCTTATATATATAACGTCCGTTGCGATATCTATTATAATGCCCGTTGCCTAAAAGTGAGTTATAAATATAGCGGCCCGCTTATTAGAAAGCTGCTTATAAAGAAAGACACGGCACTAGTAGATTCTTTTAGTTAGCCAGTTCTATTAACTTTCTTATTCCGCGTAGTCTTACTTATTAATATAAACAGCGGTAAAAGGAAGATAACTAAGGAATAGTCTAGTAAGAAGGGGGTAACTAAAGAATAGCTTGTTAGCAGGAACACTATCTTAATTAACTTTTTAGGAACTTTATTGATGTTTGCGCCCATCTATATCTATCCCCTTACTAAGGCGTTAGCTAGATAAGGTATCGTCTAACTAGTATACCTCTACTAGCGCTAAGCCGAATTCTAAAATGCGATATATCGTATTCTAGAATTCGGCTTAGCGCTAGCTGCAACAAACCTTAATATAAAACGCCACTTTGTCTTTCTATACTTCCTATAAGAGGTTCTAGCTTATTAACGCAAAGCGACTATAATATCCTTAGAGTTATGCAAACCTTACTCTGCAATTCCCCACGCTTTAAATGCTTTAGATTAACCGTTTAGCTATATAATAATTAAAAGGAAAGATATAAAAAGTGCGGTAAGGAGGGAGTTCGGTATATATAATTTATTTCGCCCTATTTACCTTTATACACGCTCGTTTGCCTCTTTTTTATAACCCTTATTTATTGCCTTATACCTTTCCTACTAAACCGAAAAATCCAGCTATAGAACCATCTAAGGCCGATATAAGCTCTTCCTTAAGATATATACATAGTTCCTTACGAAATAATATCCTTATAAGGCGCTTTAAGGCCAATAGCCATCCAGCGAGCAACCAGCTACCTTTAGTGCTATCCCTATAGGTGTCGCTTATAGGGGGGGCTATAGTTACCACTAGGCCTATATTCGCGGAATTCCAGAACTCCTTATTAGCTAGGGAAACTAAATGGCCTCTAGAGCTTTATAATATAATATAGCTACACAACTATTAAAGTAACAATTACTATAGGACATTTCACCCTTTATAAATCCAACCGGGAGCTTTAAACAGCTACCACTAACTTAAACCTTCCACGACTAACGGAATAGAAGATCAAATCTATAACTTAAACGGTCTAGAAAATCCGTCTATAAACGATCATCTATATACTACTAATACCCCTAATAAAGGCCCTCCAAAACACGCCTTACCTAAAAGTAAGTACCTAGAAATAATACAGGCCTACTCGCTTTAGCAGACTCTAGACACAATAGCCGCCAATAGCTATAAACTTAGTTATTTTATAGTATAGGAATATATTAACATATTCTAGATTAAAGTCCATCCTTAGTTCCCAATTTTATACAAACCTACTTTTAATGCAGCAGATTATTATATTTTATAGCTGTTTATATTAAGTATCTTAAGGGCATCTTACCTTAGAAGTAGTTACGGTAATCTTCCTTAAGTTTGCATTAAGCTCGCAGGTTTCTTAGCGCTAATAATTACATAATAATATTTTAGGAATCTAAATGTAGAGCTCTAGCTGTTTTAAACAAAAGTACTTTTTAAGCTTTTTTAGAAGAGACATTTAATACTTCTTAAAACTTCTTACCTCTAGCATAAAGTAACAGCGTAATTAGTTAGGGTAGGTGTCCTATCAAACCTCAATTTTTAGGGATCCTGGAACCACCCCAAAAGCTAGATTTCTTCTAAGGCTTTATATTAACTAGTTTTTACAGTATTCTTTTTTAATTCCTTAAATGCTATTTTATTTAGGCGTAAAGCTATTATAAGCCCTTAGGAGATTAACCTTCCTCTCCCCTATAATAACTCTTTCTAGTTTAAAACAAATTACTATAAACTCTAAGCTTAACTACGCACAGAAAGCCCCACCCTATTCTTCTTAAATAGACTTAAAGCAACTATAACGGGAGGCTCACTTATATAAAGCTTATTTATAAGGCAAATCCTAATAGCTAGATTATTAAATATACGCTTGCATTTAGCTTACGAAAGTGCAAAAAGCCGTATTATAGCTACTTATCTATTATTCTGGGAAGAGGGCTTTAAAAGCGCATTTAAATACCTCCGCTAAAGCATTTATACTTTATTGTTAAGCCAAGGCAAAAGCAAGGAGATATTGTATTACGTCGCCCGTATATTAATGCCTTTATCTTTAAGTATACTCTAGTGCCGAATTTTTACTAGTGCCACCAATCTACTAGGCTAGAAAGTTACGCCTTAAGCTAATCTTAATACTTTAAATTACGTTCGTAATTAGGCGAATACAGCTATAGCATAGGATGCAGCATTTTATACACTTTAAGTCGTATCTAAGATTCTTACTAAGGAGACCAATTACTTGGCTTAGGATAACTCCTCTCTTTATAGACTATGGGTGCTATATTTTACAACCCTTATTATCTAGTATTTTGGCTATATATTAGAAGGCCCTATTAAACATCCTCTAAAACTTCTAACCTATAAAAATAGAGTCCGCAATATGCAGGAGTTTCTATAAAGAGTTAGCGGAGTAAACCGGCCGGATAATTTAGGAATAGTAGCGCACCGGAATATATACTTAGGTATACTAATAACTATACACAATATACTTAAGGAGGCGCGATAGGAGCTACTATATAATGTATTAAACTCGCTTAATGGATATATTGGCATATTATATAGATATAATCCGTAGAGTAAAGCTAAAGAAGGCTGTAATTATAACTCTTAAATATAGTTCAGAAATGTATATAATTAATTACCACGCCAGTGAGATTTAGAGTGGCGTTAAGAACAATCAGCGCCTTAACGGCACCTCTAAGAATGCTTAAAATGACTTAAAAATCTGCAGCCTCCTACTTGCCAGAACAAGTCGTACTTAAAATTATCTCCTTAAAAACTATAAGCCCTAGGTAAGTTATTTATCTTTGCTATTACCTAAGAAGCTATAGGTAACTAGGTGGGTAGGAAAGTTAAGGTTACTAAGCCTACTAACTTCCAGACTTCTATTAACCCTTCTTAGTAGGACGTCCGCAAGCCTTTAGCGGTACCCCGTTATCTTAATTTACCTATAAGATACCTAATCGAGGCATTATATACAGGAGGACCCTACCTACCGCCTTTCTCCTGCTAATAGTACAACCGACTTTCCTCTTAATACCTTATACGCTCCTTATAATACCGCTCCCTTACTTATAAGAAATTGCCTAAATTAGCTATTATAAATATCCAACCGGTCTAAGTCTTCCTTGGGAAAAAAGTTATATAGTTACTTACTAGTCTTAACCTATATATATAGTAGAATGAGAACTATAGACGCAAACATAAATGCAGAGCATTAGAAATCTCAGCGGCATTCTTATTAACATTATAATTGCCCTTATATAAGCAATCACTTCCCGATTCTACCCAATATATATAGCGGAACCGTTAATATAAGCGTATATAGGTAGAAGCGCAAAACCTAATACTAAAAGAGAGTGAAAAGTAGTTAAACTAGACTCTAGCTAAAGATACCCTAATTGCTAAGCTTAAGGGGGCCGGTATAAAATAGCAAAGGCGGATAGGGTAGCCCTTCTTAAACTCCTACTTAATAAGGGCTAGAAGCTAGATAAGCTTTAATATTAGCTATATTATAAACGTAGTATTAAGGTTAGCGTTAATATAATCAGCCGTATTTTAAAGAAGGAAGGGTAGTTAAGAAAGGCGATTAAGCGTATAGCGTAGGGCCGTAACTTATAACTAAGAGAGCTCTATCGTGATAATATAAGGCGGCTTCCTATAGATATTATTGTCTTTCTTAATAAGGCTATCTTTAATAAAAGGACCGGCTAGTAGATAAGAGGGCGTACTCTAATTGGCCAGGAGGCTCGCTATAAAGGCGATCTTTAAAGAGGAACTACGTGGAGTATCTACGCGGTAATAATAATTAATAGCTAGGTTTGCTATAAAGCTTACAAAGGCTACTTTAAGATTAACGATTTTATTGCCTAGCTATACAAGCGCCTATTTCCTATGCTCCGTTAGTAGTATCCGGATTAAACTATAGTTATTATAATAGATAATCTTAGGGTCTATGTTAATAAGTAAATATATAGGCCGTCTTAAAGGCGTAGATCCGTCGCTAGTACTATAGCCCTTATAACAGTAAAGTCCTATAAAAGTTGGACTATACGCAAACGGTCCAACTTTTATAGGACTTACCGTTATAAGGGCTATACTTAGGAATAAATATAGTGTTAAGGTTAAAGGCCTAGGGGAGTTAACTACGTCCTTTAATATCGCTATATCTACCCATAAGACATCAACTTAGGATAGCTTAATTAGATAATAGCTTGCCTATTTAGGTAATATATACATTAATATCTACACCTCTTTAGCTAATTTAGAGGCTCTATACTGTATATAGCATAAAAGTCTTATTTATAATCCTTTTAAGCAACGTAGTATATATATGGTGTTTTAATAGGGCTTGTAAAAAAATATACTAGCTAGGGTGTTTATAGTATGCTAACCTAACTAAAAGCGCCAAAAGCGCCTAATATAAAAAGTGACTTTAACAAATGCCTAGAAATTCCAACATATAAGATACTACTTTATGCATCTTAGAACCGCTAAGCGACATTAACGCCATAACTATTCCCTCTTTTTATAACTCTAATAAGAAGCCTCTTGCTCTTCTAGTATAAAAACACTATTTAACTTATATGCCTCTATACCTACAATAGGCCACCAGCGCCTTTTTATCCCGTAGATATACTTACTACGCCCTTTTTTATTTCCGCTTAGTAACCGAAATTTATACCGCACTTACCTTCTATTAGTATATACTACGTGTAGTACCTAGCGCCAAAGTATACGTTATATTAGGATTTTATAACCGAGTTTTACCTAATCTTAAAGACTAATATCTAGATATAAGCCGCCGTATAAGCCATACTCTATATCTCTAATTAGCGACTAATATTCTCGTCTTCTATCCCGTCTAGCGATCTTGATTTATACCTTAATACCTTCTAGAATGCGTTAAGTATAATCTTTACTATATATAGCACAAGGCGGGAATATACTATTTAGCAGCCTAACTTAATAAGAACCTTTACACTATACTCTTTAACCGGTCCTTATTATATATAGATATATATATCCAAGCCGCTATATAAGCTACACTTCTCTATATATAAAGGACAGCTCGCATATTATCCTACGCAGATATATTTATAGTGCCCCTCCTACCCTTTATAATTCGCGTATAGCTCTAATAAGAGCTTAGAATAGCACACCGTATATAATCTTTAACCAGTCTTTAACGCGTATAGCATCCTCTAGATAATATATATATAGCTATACTAATTTTACCGGCCAATTCTTATCCAATCCTAAATATAATCTTTTTTAGGTAAGTATCTATATAACCCGCACTGCTAATATCTTACCCTCCGCAGTTTTATTTATAAATAATCCCTAAAGTACCTAGCAACCTCCGCAGATATATAAGTAACTTACTCCTCCCTAATATCTAGCGGCTCTTAATTTTAGGGCCTACTCCGAAACCGTTATTAAAACAGTATATACTTACTAAAATCGGTACTAAAGTAAACAACTTAGAGACGGTATAAAGTGGGCTTTTGGAGATATATTTGTAGTATATTCTTGCTTTTATACTGTCTTACTGGCCTCTATACAGCACTAAGGGCTTAGGTTTAGTTAATATATAACCTATTAATTTTATAAAGAAGATTTAAGGATTACACATCCTATCTAATAAAATCCTCCTTTATAGTACAGTCTATGCCTAGCTATAATAGTGGCAATACTACTAACAGTAAATACCTTTTAGGTAAGCAACTATGTACCTAAAGCTTTCCTCTACCTGCTAACCAGTTACCTTTTATAGGTATACTATAATCCCCTCTTATCTTCTAGTTTATTCTTCTACCTAATTATAATCTACTTATCTGTTTCAAAGGCAACCTTCTAACACTATATTCTAATCCGTGCCTAAGTATACCTGCTTTATAAATATAGAAATTAAATATAACCGATGCGCGCACTTTAAGCTTTCTATATAGGATAAAGTAATAAATAATCGTTTGGGACAAGACGAGTGTGATTTCAGTAATTATAGAAAAATAATACAATTTTTTAGCTACTTCCTTATTACCAAACCTACTATTTATAAGTTTTTAGGCTCTTATACAACCTAATATATAGGAGTAATCCTTCTACTTAACCAACTATACCATTTTATGGTTAGGAGTAATGTGATGATTATTTCCTATACTAAATACGGAAATCTCGTATACGGAATATTTAAACTTATATTTAAGTCCTACTCGCAGATACTATAAACAAACGAATTATAAATAGATGTGTATTTTATAAATTATAACCTTTTCTCTTATAGGCCAACTTCTAACACTTCTATTTGCTTATATCTAGCCTAATATTGCAATTCTACAACCTACGGCACATTTATACAAAATTATTATTGCAAGCCTTCTTAATACTAGAAATCTACCCAATACCTACGCTTATTTAGAATTACTTAAAGAAGCTAAAAAAAATCCACTTTATAAAGCCCTTATAACACCTTATATTCTTAGGTCTTACGACTTCCCCTAACTAGAGGATATGGAGTTAGGCTTGATAAAAGATAAAGAGATAGTAATAGCCATTATTATTACGCCTCTTTTGTAGCTCGACCTATTTATACCATCTAATACTATAGTTCTTAGTTCCGAGAGGAGCGAAAACTTTAAGGTTAGGCATTTCCTTATTTAAAAATTATGCTATTTAAGCTTTAATAAAGCAGAATACGCTAGTATAAGTATTACTATATATAAAATTTAATAAGTATCTCGGTCTAATAAGTCTAAAGGTAAATAGCGTAAGAGATACGCCTTAGTGTACTAGGGATGTATAGAGCATTATCTATACCTTTGGGTCTTCTTTATCCTAGGGATATCCTAAACGGCTATTCTTAATATAGGTTAAGAAATACATTGCTATTTAACCGATAAAAACTCTATCACCCCTTTTATACAAAGAAAATTCTCTATAATAATCCTTTATGCTGCCGCTTATTACTATATCACTGCTATATATTGTTATTCGCATACTAATTCATTTCTCACCCTAACCGATTAACAATTTTAACCGTTATCTTATTACCTATTTCCATTACCAATTACCGACTAAATAACGACTACGTTGTTATTCTATTTGCTACCTATTTTATATATATAGAGAGCTTCTAGAGCCCTCTTTAATAAATAGAGTTCTTATACCTAATCGCAGTAATCTTTTTAGACTAGACTGGACTGGATTTAAGGATTAATCTAGTCCAGTTTTATAGAAACTAGACTTAAATCTAGGAGCTCTAGTCTACCCACTAATCCTAATATAGTAAAGTCTTAGCAATATTATAGTATTAAAGATCAAAAGTAGAGGTAGCGAACCTTACTAATTATATATAAAATTATCTATATTATACCTTAATTAATATTAGGAGGCCCCCCCTTTACCTTACCACCCTTCTGTTCCTCACCCTCTACCTCACTATTATGCTTAATAGCCTCCGCCCCTTAGCTAAAGCTTCCTTATCCGTAGCAGCGTCCTCCTTCTAAGCAGCAGCCTTTATAGCAACTGCGGTTATAAGGCGAGCCTCCTGTAGGTAAGAGCTCTACCTTCTACAGGTCCTACTTCTTACCTTTTACTTAGATATAGGAGGTGAGCAAATAGCTAGGTAGCGGGTAATATTAGCTATTATGGTGGCGAGGAAGGGAAATACTAAAGCAGTAAGTATGGTTATATAGGGGCGTAGGTATATAACGGTGCATAAGGAGACTAAGGTAGAGTTATTATAAAGAACGAATCTATATACAAGCGAAGCTATTACGTAATCTTAGGAAGCCTACCCCCAGCCTTAACACTAAGCACTAACTTCTTAGCGGCCTATACCCCCTACCTTTTTACCTTATTAGGTTAGTAAACAGGAGCTCTAGGAGCTAGATCAAGTTAGATCCACTCTAATCTAGCCTTAAAATCAACAGCTCTAAATTTAATGCAGAAACGGATCTAATCTAGGGCTCTAAATTAGCTCTAGTCCAAAAAGATTACTACCTAATTGTCTATTTAACAGAAGGCCTAGCGCTTTAAAAATAGTAGCCCGGGCTACCCACTACAAATTTGCTTACGTTATTATATTACCAATATAAGCATTAGAGATTATTTAAAAATCACGCTATTTGGGCTTTAATAAAGCAGAATACGCTAGTGTAAGTATCGTTACGCATAAACTTTAATAAACCTCTTAATCTAATCGTACCGAGAAGGCGTAGAGCATTATCTATATCTATAAATATATGGCAATTCCCCATAGCGTACAGACTAACAAACCGTTATCCTTCGCGAATATAGTGGTTTTCTATACTGCGAGCCTTATGTTGCTAGACAAACCTCAATTAATCTATCAAAGCTTTCTACATATCATAACCTATATCTCGCATAACAGTTACGCTTTAATTTATACTCACGGGCTTATAGTATAGTAGGTAGATACGTAACTTTTATATAGCTTTTATTCTTATATATACTGCTGCCCTTATCTACTACGGCCCTATAGATCTATAGAGGTATTACTATAATGCCTTAGGTAATAGCGAAAATAAATAACTTACTAAGGGCTTATAACTTCTAAGGAAATAACGTTAAGTATATAGTTAACGCGTTCTAAGGAAAAAATCTAACCTTAAAAAAAAGCCAGGTCCTAACCGCACCGAAAAATAAGGTTTATATTTTAGTTTAAATCCTATATAAATTATTTCTCGCACTATATATAAGCCTTTAGGGTAAATTAATATATATATTCGTTTATAAGGCCTAGGTTAGCAATCAGCCTAGTTATATTTAATTATATTCTTATATATAAAGTAGGATCCTTAGAAGGATATATAGCTATTAACTTTTTAAACGCCCAGTTTGTTACTATCTAGGCTCTAAGCGCATAGTTTGCGGCAGTATTAATCTAATTAAGGCATTATATAGAGGACCCCACCTACTACCTTTCTCCTGCTAATAGTATAACCGACTTTCCTCTTAATACCTTACACGTTCCTTACGATACCACTTTCTTACGTATAAGAAATTACCTAAATCAGCTATTATAAATATTTAACTAGTCTCTAGGTCTTCCTAGGGAAAGGAGATTATAACTTTAAAGACATTAACACTAATACTATAGTTATCCTTATATACGCAGTTGCTTACTAGTCCTAGCCTATATATATAGTAGAACGAGAACAGACGCAAACACGGAGTATTAGAAATCTCAGCGGCATCCTTATTAACACTGCAATTACCCTTATATAAGCAATTACTTCCCAATTCTACTTAACATATAAAGCCTAATAAGAACCGTTAATATAAGCGTATATACGTAGAAGCGCAAAACCCGCTACTTAAAGAGAGTGAAAAGTAGTTAAACTGGACTCTAGTTAAAGATACCCTAATTGCTAAGCTTAAGGGGGCCGGTATAAAATAGGATGATATAGCGAAGCGGGTACCGGGGAGGAGCTCCCTAACTTGCTATTTATGATACTAAAAGAAGGGCCCTTAGGATTTACAGACAAAAAATAAGCTAGCTAGATTATATACTTGGTAAAGCTTTCTTTTAACTATCTTCCTTACCTCTAACTTGAAAATTTTATAAACTAATAGTGTTCCTAGTTATATAGACGAAATATAGTAGAAGGTTGCTATAGAAATACAAATGCCTTATAAAATAGTAGAATATATAGCTTTATAGCTTAGATAATAGGAATTAAGTATATATGCTAATACTCCGTCTAGTCCTACCTTCTTTTATTCCTGTAAATATAATGGCTTTTTATTATTTAGTTAGAGAAATTTAGCATTTAATAGAGCACCGCCGACCTCGCTATACTATATATGCCGTTATAAATAAAAGGCTTATAATAAGACGGTTGTTAACTTGCTAGCGGGTAGTGCTATCCTTATACGAGTGCATTTTAATACACTTATAATAACACCCAATATCCTAATAGCATTATATACTATCTTAGGACGCAACCCACCAGTCCTAAATTTTAGTAATGCCCGCCCCTAGCACACCAAAGAGAAAACCAATACTCTATAATTTTTACAACTTCTAAACCACCACAATTTGTATATAGATTTACTGTTATATCTATTTATTTCTTAAGATGCTTTTATAATTCCGTAATAACTATACGGTAAACAATTAGTAGCGCTAATATTATTTACTAAGAGGGACCCTTACGTAGGGTCACCGCATACTATACACTTTACTATAGTATCTTGTCGGTGCGCTGCTAGGGACCCTAGCGGCACAAATTCACCTATTAGTAAAAGGGAGAAAAACGACTCTAGGATATTGTTAGCAAATCTCTATACACTAGTTAGTATATTTATGCCGCTAGGGTCCTAGTAGCGCACTGATATAGTAAGCTTCTTATATAAATTGATAGGTGCGTACGTCCTTCTCTAAAAGTTTCCGGGTCCTAATTAACTTGACTAGTAAAGGTGATGTAAAGGATAGACCTACTAGGGTTAGGCATTAATAACTCTATAGATAATACCTTATTCCCTTAGACTATATAGTATAGCTTGACGCAAACTTGCAGAGCCGTTAGCTAAGGTTGCTATAATTATACTAACTTTACTAAGGACTAGAGACTAGACGGAGCAGGCCTCTATATAATCGCCTAAAAGCGTATATAATATCTCTCTTACTCCGTTTTATAGCGTTGTTGCTAAAAGCGGCCTTAATACTAGTAATGTTAAAAGTTACAGTAGTTTAAACGTGTAATTGGGAATAAATCTATAATTAGTTTAACTAATTATAGTTTAGCGTACGGGGGCGTCTCGCCAGCTTAGCGTTTTATTAGCTAAGTTCTGCTATTTTACTGTAAACCTAGCGGCTATATAAACAAGCTATAGGCCCCTTTAATTCCACTAACCATGGCCAGCCGCTAAGAACCTATAGGCGCCCAAAGAAGACAATAGTCTTTAGCGCAATAAGATAAAGGTGCGCTCCCTTTACTAGTCTATAGTAGCTGACCGATCTAATCCTTTACAGAAAAGCGGCCTTAAGGCATTAAGAAAGAAGAACTATAATAAGTCCGAAGAAGTGTACGCCTTAAGGGCATTTTATAGTTCCAAACAAGTGAGAATAGAAGGGCTAAACAGTTATCTGTTTCCTCGCTAGTAGAAAAAGTTGCGGAGGAGGGAATAGTATATACCTCCATTACTCCTTTTACTATCTCGTCTTACTGACCTAATTGAGGTACTATAACGCCTATAGGTTCTCTATAAACCCTTAAAGCTCTATTAAAAACGTAAATGAGGGTAAAAAGCTAGACATTCCTTCCCTTAAACTAAAGACTAGCCTCCCTTAAAGCGACCTCGAACCTCCCCTTTAATCTATATAGCTAAAGGAGAACTAAAGGAGGCAGAGAGCGATAATAGTAAGAATAACGCTAATCCGCTTAAGAGTTGGATTCGGACCAATTAGTAGCCTAGTAAATACTTTAAACAAGACAGCTAGGCTAGAGAAGACTTTTTTAAATATAATAGCTGGCTAGAGGAATAAATAGAGAAGTTATTAAACCCGGTTATTTAGTATATAGAAGTCAATGGGATAAAATACCTACGTTCTATTAAAAAAGTTCTAACTTTACTTTGCCGGAAACAGTTAAATATAAGCTTAAGTGGCTCTAGCGACTAAAAGAAAAGGGAAAGTAAAAATGCTCTATATTGAGATATATATTATACCACGTTACTTATAGCCAAAGGGAGCTATATAGAAAGGTTTAATTTAGGCATTATAAATATAAGCCTAACCTGGTATAAGATATTATTAAACTTAGAGTAAACGGTCCCGAAAGATTCTCTATTTTAAGACAATATATTTAAGGCAATATGTTATAAAGTATAAAATAGAAACAAGGCTTAAGTTATCCGCAGTATTACCTAGTATATTATACCATTAGTTAAGGATCTGGAGATATTAGGTGCTATATAATTAAGGTGCTTAATTAAGAGTGTTAATAAAGGCTGGATAGGTAGCATTTTAGTAGAGGGCCCACGGCCACAACCGGATTACTCTGTTAGATTTAGGCGATCCATATTTATAAATAAGCAGCTTAATAAGCTTAATCCCCTTATCGGCACCGTTTATAATACCTCTTTTTTTATTATAACCTACTAAATATACTTCCCGTTTCTTACATGCGAAGTAAAGTGCGGTACTATAGCGCTTAACATCGCTAATTAACAGAACGCTTATAGTATAACTCTTGCCGTAAGGAGCGTTATTAAGCTCTTCCGACTTATTAAGTAGGAGAAGGAGCTCTACTGGAAGATCCTTGCCTTCTTAATCTCGCATAACTACTAGGCGGTAAGGATCTATAGATATTATCCTATAATTAATAGGGATAAGACTAAGTTTTACCACTACCCTATTTGCGACTTTAGCTTTACGGAACTAGATAGTAAAGAGAAATAGTCTGCTTATAAGTTTATAAAGAACGTATATAACGTTTAGATGTAGACCCACCTTAAATATATCTACTTAGTTATTAACCGGCTGCCCTCTAATTTAGATTTTAAAGTTCCTTAAGAATCTAAATTACAACCTACGGAGGCGTTAGAACTTCTCTTAGAAGCTTTAAATATTAAATTTACTTTAAACCAAGATAACAGTAAGCTAATGCCTATTATTCCGTAAACGGACACTATAGATACCTTGGTCTCTTAAGTAGTAAAGGACTAAGTATCACTTAAAAGGCTAAGAGAAAGCATGCGAAATAGCCGGAAAAAAGGCTTTATGCTAGAGTCTCTGCCCGCTTAACTTATAGCGAGCTATAAAGTATTCGCGACGATCTAGGCCTTACCTTAAATGAATTTATTCACTACCTTAAAGATTCCCTTTTAAAGAGCGTAGTATGTTCTAGGCACGGCCTCCTTGTTTAGCATTTAATAAAACCTCTAATACCCTACGCGAATTAAGTCTGGAGCAGTTAAATAGTTTAACTATATTAATATAAGCCCTTAATATAACTCTCTAAAGCTTTTTAACCTAAAATAAATAAAGACGGAGCTTTAGGAGACGTTAGAATAATAGAATGTAATATTAGCCTAAGAACTTGCAGCCCTTAGGCAAGCTCCACCTTATTAACAAAGATAAGACGCCCTAAGAAGACAATTCTATATCTGCCCATTGGACCTATATAAAGGAGTGATTACTAATAATGCATATAAGAAGTAATATAACGAAGCTTTAGCCTATATCTATACCTAAGAAATCCTTAACACCAAAGCACGAGAATATTGTCCTTATTAAAAGCTATACTAAGAACTATAAGTATATAAATACTTATACACATAAGAATAGAATAAGAAGTAATAGTATCCCATAGATTTAAAATTAAGTCGCTTGTTTAATTCCTATACTATAAAGCTTATACCTTAAAATAGCTACCTTCCAATCATAAACCTAGTTATTGCCTAAAGGGGGAGTATAATAGTATACGCTACTATTATAGGGATTTTATTCTTATTCTAATCTTATAGGTTACTGATAACTTTATAAGGGGTATACTTTTATAGGGTAGTGGGGTAGGGACTAAAGAAGCTAAGAGAAGATAATACCTTAATGCATATATATAGCTTCTCCTCTTAAAGAGCTAATACCTAAGTTATTAGGGTAAAAACGATTCTAATTAGTGCCCATACTTCACTAGCAAATTATAATAGAGTATAAGAACCGCGCCTTTTAGATTTATCAACATTATATCTTGCCGTGTATTTACACTATACGCGTAACCACGCTAAATAGCACTTTTACTTACTGTCTAATAGGCAATAAATTATAGCCGTTCGCTTTAAAGGGCAAGGGGATAGATAAATCCCTTAGCGTGGAATCCTTAAAGATAATGCCTATAGGAAAATTGGTTATTTATATACTAATAACTATATAAACCTATATAATGGACAGAGGGCAGCTATAGGACGAGCATAAAATGGATAATGTTCTACGAAATATCCACTATATAGCGAGATTACCCAATATTTTAAACGAGGTATTAGCCGTCCAGTTACCAAGGATGCTAGATTAGCTTTTAGGTTTTATAAAGGTAGATCCTAGGCGGTTTATAAGGACCTAAGACGCTAATAAATATATTAGTAATTAAGGGGCTTATTGCTAATATTAAGTGGGATATTATATATAAATACGACCGTTATACTTTAAAGTTATATCCGTGCAAGTAAGCATAAGGCAAGGCCATTACCTAATAACCTTCTTTCTGCTAGCTCTCTTATAAGTTTACTATAAAAAGCTCTCCTTACAGAAATTAACGTTCTATACCGTTTCTCTTATCTATATAGCGCGCCGCATGTTATTAGTAAGCCCGCTAGTACCACACACACTTACGTAGGCGGCGCTAACGCCCTCTTATATCTCCTAGTCGATAAGCGCCTAGATATTAGGTTTTCTAAAAAATATCTAGACGGAGGAGCTAGGCGAGTAAATCTCCTTAGTGGAGTATAGATGGGTAACGAAAAGGAGGATCCTAAGCACGTCATGACGGCGCGGCATAAAGAGAATGGCTGTTATCTATAAACGGATCTATTTAAGGTGCTTAGGAGATTAGATAATCTAAATAAGCGTAAGTTATTAGGTTGCAGTAGTGCCGTTAGTAAAGCCGGCAACGATATCCTATATATACGGCACTTAGTATATAATACTAATGCTAGCGGCCTAGAGTATAACAGTGCTATAGGATATAAGGTTTTCGCCGCCTAATTTAATGGGAGTTAGTTATACGTTTTACTTTTTTTACGGTATATAAAATCTTTTCTAGATATTATAATAAAGTAGGGTAAGCTTACTATATAGCCCTTTAATTAATGCGGAGGTAGTAAATTTATTAGCTAGTAAGATATTAACCTTCTTAAATAGTCTTTTAGTGAAACTAGTACGACGATAGATAATTATAGAGATACTCGTCTTGCGTATTTCTAAAATATCCTAGCGGTTTACGGCCAGCCCTTTCTCTTTACTAAGGTCCTCCTTTTCGTCGCTCTAGGTAAGCGAAAATAGATAGTTAGTCTAAAGCCTAACGGATAGCATATAGATATAGGCGTGTTAGCTAGGCCGGAACTTCCATAGGTAAGCTATATAGATAGTAACGCGTATAGCATCGCCCGGAAGGACCTTAATGTTAGCTTTTATACCGCCGCTGCTAATATTACGTATAATAATTAGGATAAGACGGCAGGTTCGCTATTTTTATAATTAATTAATATTCGGCTAAGAGGACATTTTTACTTACTTTAAAAACCTATAGAGATATAACACTATATATAATTCTAAGCTGCGGAAGTCCCTTTAGATAAATCCATACTATAGCAACCGCGAAAGATATAGCTATAATATAGAAGTAAAGGAAAGTCTTATAGAAAGCGTGGCGGATAGCAGATAAAGAGTGTAATAGGATAAAAATAAATAAGGCCATGCTCTAGAATGCCAGTTAATTATTTACCCTTTAACTTATAGTCGTGACTTATAACAACTCCCTATATAATTATATCGCTCTATTTAATAGTTACTGCTAAAAAACTCTACCTAGCTGTGTTTAATTAGCTGCTAATGGTTTTTAGAATACGCAATATTGGTTTTTCTTACTTAAATGTACCTTACTAGCAATAAATATAAATAAGTAAGTAATAGCCTTAAGCACAACAATTTATCTAAACTAGCGATGGATAAGGTTAAAGGTGTTAAATAAGATACCATAAAATGTAATAAAGAGGCTATTTTATCTAGTAAGAAGGAATAGTAGAAGCATGTTTATAACAGCGAGAACACCAGTATAATTATAGAATTTACTTATAACTTCTTTATATGTTCCACTCTAGTTAATACTAATAATATAAAATATAATATTGGTGCCAAAGTATCTAACTAAAAAGGCTATTTAAAGACGGCTGGGCAGTGTACTAACGTTAGTAGCGGTTAACAGCTTAAACTCCCGATAATGGCGGGTTTTAAAGAAGGGTGTATCTAGAAAGTGTTTCTTAAACCGTTCAAACTTAACGCTAAGAGTGGCAAAGTAGCGTTATGTCTTATTACTAAGGTAAGTAACTATTCTAATATAGTATATAAAGTAGAAGACAACTTAATAGACGATAAAAGATCCTATAATAGCCACCCAAATCTATCTAAGCTAGTAGGAAATGTTGGTGTTCTTAGTAGGAGTTAGCCCTTATACTCTACTTATTACTCCACCTAATAGAGCTTTACTATCTTTAGCCGTAATAAGGCCTAGCAAAACTGCAATAAATATCCATTAGAGGAGATTGGGTGTAGTTATTACTCTTAAAATAAAGTATTAAAGTATAATAAAGTTAAGACGATCCACCTTATAAATTAAGGGTGCTTTTACTCTAGAGTAGATCGCAGTAATAGGGTATAAATAAGTACTAGAATTAATCTACCTTAACTAGCAACAAATAGAAAGGGACAGAAGTAAAAATTAAATAAGTAATATAGCTAAACCAGAACAAGGCTAATTTGCTAGTTAAGTTTAGTAGTAGGTTATATAGGGAATAATAAAGCCTAGTAGCCGGTAATATTATATAAGTCTAATACGCTAAGTAGCACTAGAGCAGCGCTACTTCCCCTAAGGAGGGTTTCCCGTCGCTACTTAGAGGCTCTATTTTAAATCTCCCGGCATTTTATTTATACGAAAATTATAGCCGAAGTACTAACCTTAAGAATGGCTTGCTAATTTTAAAAAATAATATTAACACCCGTAATATTTCGTGTCCTTATAATTTAGCAACCTCTTAAAAATAGCTATAGTAAAAAATAGCGGCCGCGAAAAGTCGCTTTAAGTCTTGCCTAGGTAAGCGCGAGTAGCAAACTATAAGAAAAGTCCTATTATACTTACGCTAACCTAATATAAGTATCGTTAAGTAGACGGTGCCATCTACGATCTCCCTATAATTAAGCTACTTTTATAATTATATAAGTATTCGCCAAGCCTCCTAATCCTTATCCTTACCCCCTCCCTTTCTCCCCCTCTCTCTTTCCCCGTTCTTAAAGCTTAAAAGACATTTTTATACCCTTAAACTAAAACGAAGCAAAAGGGACCCGCTAAGAAATATAGTTATAATATTAAGGAGAGATTAAGGAACCTATCGACCTAAATTAGGTCCTTACTACCCCAACTTAGCTACCTACTATTAACTTAGTTATTAAGTTAGTTATTAAGTTAGTTATTAACTCGGACACCTACTCCTTATTTCTATTACTACCCCCTACCCTCCTTCTCTTTCCTTTCCTATACCTTTCCTTATATATATATAGAGGTCTTAGAACCACATTTTAATAAACAGAATCCTTATTTAATTTCTATAATTAGTGTACGGATATCCAATTAATAGAACCTATCTTCTATAGCTCTACTAAAACTATAACTATCCTCGTAAATATAGCCTAGCTTAAGAACGTATACAACAGGTATAGAAGTAGAAAGGTTAAGTGTAGTAAAGATAGTCCTTACTAACGCTATAAAACTTAAAATATTCCTTACATAATACAAGTGCGCAAGAAAAAAGATAAAAAGAGGAGTCTAAAAAATAAGTAAAGTGTATTAGTAAGAATTCCATAAGTATTTCTCGCGGAGGAGGGGGCGATATAGATAGTCCTTTTTTTAGAAGTTCTAAACGCCTTTACATAAAAAAGAGTAATGGATAAATAATTATAATTTAAACTTACCTAACTTACTTCTAAATTATGCTCCAGAGCTATTAGGCCTACTATAGCGCCCTATATAATATCTCTAGCCAACTACTAAACGTTTTATGCCTGGAAATTGCGCCTCTTTATAAAAGGAGTTCTTTCTATAGCAACATATCTATCAAACTAGATTAGATTCCCTTACTACCATCTTAATATTGGCTTTAAGTCTAAAACCCTATATCTTAATACCCCGCTCCTTATCTTGTATATCTTATTAAATGTCTTATTAAATATTTAAATACTTATTTCCATTACCGAATAACAACTACGTCGTTATTCTATTTACAACCTATTTATTACCTATCTAGTATATATATAGAGGCTCTAGAAGCCCTCTTTAATAGACAGAGTTCTTATACCTAGTTATCTATTTAATAATATCTTATTATAGCCGTTACCGGCTAGTTCTACCTAAAAACGGCCTTAGATCCTCCCTGCCCCACTCTATTATAAGTACCTCTCTACTTATCTACTTAAAATTAGTTTGAATTAGGGCTAGGAAACCAGGGAGTAAAATAGAGTTTTGGCGGATTTAGTAAATACCCTTCTAGAGTACCCTAAAATATCTTAGTTACCTACCTCTTTTTTCCAAACATATCTTATTAGGTAGTCACTACGACTTAGTCCTTTTTAATTACAATAGTGCGAGGGTACTTCTACTATTAGTAAATCTATATGTGTTTCTAGTAAGAAAATATATAGGGTAATAGTTTTAAGGGAATAGAAATGTTTATGGAAGTGAACTTATTTTAGTAAACTAATTTTAGGCAGTATACTGCTATTAGATATTAAGAAGGCTTTATTTCCACTACGCCAAGCGCATTAAAAGACTAATTAGGTAGGGCCGTATCCGTTATAAAATAATACAATAACCCCCCTTCGACTCCTCATTTGCCTACTGCTCTATTACCTCCATATCTTTCCCTTCTTCACCCCTATCGCCCCCTTAGGTGTGCTCTATATACTTATAATACTTAAGTATAGGCCAACCCTAAATTCCCACAGTTAGCGTATGTAAAGGTGTATAGAACAATGGATATTACTCCTATTAGGTCCTTTAGTGGAACAGTAATACGGCCATCGCCCCTTATTTTATTAAAAGTGAATATTAACCTTATTATTATTACCTTTTCTAGGTATAATTGTGGATAGAAAGGTAATAATCCTACACTGCTTTAATGTCGGGGGACGATTTATTTTTAGCCCTACCCCCTATACTTTTGACAGGTACTTAAAACAGCCTCCTTATTACCTTAAAAACGCGACCCGTAATCGGCGCCATAAATTGGTAGAATGTATTATAATAATGACAAAGACCTATAAAAGCCGGAACTAATATATACTCAAAGTTACAGACTGCATAAGATGTGCAGTTCTTAGTATCCTATTTAGTAAAGAGGATTAGGTTACATTAAAACCAAGTCCATAGTATTTAGGGCAAAATACACGCTAGTTACGGTGTACGTTAGCTTAGAAAGGTGTAGTAGGTGACAGTAATTAGTAGATGCTTGTCTCTTAGAGGTATTAAGACCTAAATTAGCCCAAGATTTATATACGAATGTTACTACATAGCTTAAATGCGAGAGGAGGGCACCTATTAGTAATCCGATTCAAATTACGTGGTCCTAGTCTCTATAATAACTTACTGTTTAACTAACCTTTATTACGCGTAATACTGTATCCTTATTAGACTTACTAATAAGTAAGTAAGTAAGCAAAACACCCCTCTGCTTACTTAATTGCCCAATTTAAAGGCCCTTCGCTTACTTACTTATTTATTAATTACTTGCTAAGATAGTATAGAATATAAAGTTATATCCCTTAACCCGCTAGCGTCCTGCCTTATTAATAAGATAATGGTCTGTGTATATAGAATACCAAAAGTTCGTTAATTTAGGGCTCCTTATTAGCTAAAGTCTTATTAATAACATAGGGCCCAAATCAGCGGGTTAAGGGATAGAAAATCCGCTATGGCGAGACTTTAGGTCGGCGCAGAAAAACGTTTTTAAATAGGCTTAGCGGTTGCCTAAAAGGACTTATTTACACTATTTACATTACCTTAACCATTAGAAATTAACTCTAAAAACGCTAAAGGTCTATTACCAACTACTACTACTACTAAATTAACTATATATAAGCAATAAACAAGTAAGTAAGTAAGGTTTTGCTTACTTATTATCAACATATATACAGCTACGCTTGGATTTTATAAAAGACCTAAAACCAGGGCCGCTAATATTACGTAGCTAGAGAAAGGTGCCACGAATATAAACAAAATAATAAATTCTTTTTACCACTTAGTCTTTTATTACCCCTATAATGTCAGGGTAGTGCTTTCCAAGATAATAAATTTTAAAATAATCTTTTAAATTCTGTTCTAGACAGCATCTCTTGAAAAGAGTTGACTATATTAAAGAGAAACCTTTTTAAAACTAACTCTTAGCCCATTAGATCCAGCCATTAATTTTCTTATAAAATTTAAGTGTCTCCCACTAACTCATTAAGACTACTATGTAGTAAACTTCGGATTTTATACATAGTTCTATCGCGATCTTATCTAGACATACGCTATAAATACGTATCTATTATTACGATAAGTTAATTATTATTAATAATGGTATCTAACTTACATCTATGGCTTTATATAGCTCTTTATCCCCAAATTGCTTATATATTTCTGCACTAGTAAAAGCGCCGTATATAAGATGCGGTGCATATAAATCCTATATCTAGGACGTGCCTTTCTCCCTTACAAGTCTATTCTCTACAGTTAGATATACCTCTTAAGCCATTAAGTCCCACTTTTTAACCTCCTACTTCCTTAACTCTAGAAAACCCATAGTAAATGTAACTAGAGACGCTGTAGTAAGAAGACAAGAAATAGAAAGTAGGAAGAGGCTACGGTATCTTAGTAGGTATAGAGAGGTTAATTAAGATATTACGTGCCTCTAGAGGCTATATAAAGGGTAAAGGGTAAATATACTAACTCCGAAGGTAATAAAGGAGATTAAAAACTAACTAAATTGGTAAACTAACTAGAACTTTAAGTTTAATATAAATAAGGCGTGGATAGCTAGGGCCTATAGGATTATAGCACTTTTATAAATAAAAAGCAGATTAGGGCTCTGCTTTAGTATCTAACTATTACGCAATAGATTACTTAGGCCCGCTAATTATGGTGTATTTTAGCCAAGAATAATAACTAAAATATATATATACGTTATAGGAGAGTAACTAATAAATGTATATCCCAGAGAAAATTGAGGCTAAAAAGGTACTGTAGATATATATACGGTTAGGAGCGAGAAGATAGCAATAGCCTGGCTCTATAGTAATTAGTATAAGGCGGGCATAGGGGTATACACGGTTAAAGGTAAGAATGTTAACTAGGTGGCGATTATAGCTCTATATACGACTAGCTTCCACCCCCCTTTAGTAAGATTTTAAATTCGCTACGCGCATCCAATCTCGCCTAATTGCCACTAACTATATATAGTAATTGTAGCGAATAGACCTTTTTAGTTGCCCTAGGGAATCGCCTAGGTTGGCTAGGGGAATTAAAATTTAAGTAACTTAGAACTTGCCTAATGTACGCTTCCTTAATATACGCTTCCTCTTTTGCCTATACCTCCGCCAAAACGCAAATATAACGCTGTCTCTATAATTGCTAATGAAATTTAGCAGTATTATACGGGTAGAAACCTTATAATATTTAACAAAGATTACAACACTATAGAGGAAGGCCGATTGTAAATAGCTAAAGTTCTTGCAGCCAAGTATATGGCTTCGCTATAATTACTATATACAGTTAGTGGCAATTAGGCGAGATTAAATGCGCGTAGCGAATTTGAAATCTCACTAAAGGGAGGTGGAAGCTGGTCGTGCATAGAGCTATATAATAGTACATTTTAGGAAAAAAACTTTAAGAAAGCCTTACTTTTATAAGAGAGACTAAGTAATAAACAAATAAATTACATAACATGTAAAAGAGAGATGTTATTTAACGGCAGTTTTAGCCTACCTATTGTTCCCCTTAGCGCATTTACACCTAATTTAATTTTAAGTGTAGTAGTTCGGGAAACATCGCCCGTTAATACTCCAATCTTTTAAATTAAATCCTACACTAGTTGCTTAGTAGGGAAGACGGAAAGCTGTTTCCCAATAAAGCCTAGATGAGATTTCTTACCATTAAATCCTTGGAAACTTAAGTATATATTTTACGCTTACTTAAACAGATACGTAAATAAGCCCTCCGCCTTTAGTCTAGGAAATAGCCCTTATATTACAGTCCTTATATAAGGTAGCCCATAGGTTTTATAAAAGAAGAACCCTATATAAACCTTAAGATTTCTTTAGGGTATTAGAAATAAAAATGTAGTCAATAACGGAAGGATACATTTTTCTTACGGTACGTATTTAGTCAATTATCTCGGATTTCATATATAGCTCTATGTAGGAGAAGCTACGAAAATAGGCACTGTTAAGAAATTTATTAAATACGTATATGTAATAGGTTCCGCTTCTTTTATAGATAGCTATATGCTAAGAGCTAGGGCAGCTATATAAGGAATTGCCATCTTACTGCCATTTCGCTTCTATCTGGAGCCCGGTATATAAATTATTAAGCGCCTCTATAGTAGTAGAGTAGTATTTAATACTGCTATTTAAGATTTCGCTACTACAAACCACTGCGGCACATAAGTGGGTAATAGGCTTAGATTCCTTAAAGAACGCGATTTTAACGTTAGGATAATATAGCGCCTTAGCCTAAGCTATAAATATTAGCACTATATATTTGGAAGCCAGGGTAGGATATAAACATAATACTATTATAAATGTTACTCCATTATTGTACTCCGGCTTAGTTAAGCTAGGTTAAGCGACTAATATTAAACAAAGGAGGTAAGGAGCTATAATATATCAGTAGAGAATAACGTTAGTATAGTAGTAGTTGCGAGGCCCTATGACTTATTTATGGTATAATAGGAGCAGGTATACCCTTTATATTTACGGATAGATATCTTAGTCTAATAAAAGGGGGATAGCTAAGGAATAGTCTGGTAAAAGGAATACTGTCTTAATAGACTCTCCAGGAACGCCATGTACTATTTATTACTTCCTTACTAAGGTATTATCTAACTAGTATACCTATACTAGCGCTAAGCCGAATTCTAGAATGCAATATATTATATTTTAGAATTTGGCTTAGCGCTAGCTATAACGAACCTTTATATAGAACGCCGTCCCCAGTTCCTATACTTCTTTTAGTAATTATAATCCCTTATAAAAGGGTTCCGGCTTATTAAACGCAAAGCGACTATAATATCCTTAGAGTTATACTTCGGATTAATTGTTTAATCCCTAAAATACCCGTTTAAGAGAAAGAGCATAGGGGCTTTTAACGCCTTAATAATGGACACCAAGTCTAGTACAGTTTTACCTTTACGGCACTCGTTTCCAAGAAAAGGAAAGAGGTGCTTACTATTTATAAGCTAACTTTAGCTTCTAAGACGGTATATTTTAAGTACTTGGATATATCTAAATTAAAAGGTATAGTAAGGAGAAGACTTAGATATATAGAGCTAGTTTTGCCCGATTTAAATAAGCATACACCTTTACCTTCTATGCGCTCTATTCCCTACTTTTCTATATAGCATTTATTAACCATATTTAAAGCCCACTAATTATCCGCCTACTGTAGCTACCCCGGCCTTTCTCGCCTTACTTTTGCTATTTGTTAATCTGTGCCGGCTTAACTATATTCTTCCTTACTATTCTTTTTACTGTTATTTATATGGTTACGATTATTATATACTTAGCTGCGTAGATTATAACTCGGAAACCTCTTTATAATTTTGAAAAATGGACTCGCCGGATAACTAAACTTACTCTTACGGTTTATTCTCTTTGCGTTATTCTAGGAGTAGTTAGTTTTATTCTAAAATGGGTTGGTTCGGAATCCACTTATTAAAAAGGAATAATTGTTTTTAAAACCTCATCACGATGTATGGGATTAGCTATGCCTCTTTTTAATATAAGTCTTGCTGTTAGAGTTTTCTACCTTTACTAATATATTTGTTAAACTATAATGCAGCATAAGCTTATAGGGGTTAACCTTAGCTTAAATTTTACAAAGTGGAGCAAGAATATAGTTTAATACCTTACGGAGCGGAATAAGAATATAGGTCGACGTTTTAAGAACTAGGATAAGGATAAAGTTTGGAATTTTATATTTTAGTACCCTCCTGGTATTACCTTTATTGGTATAATTCTTATAATAGCTCTTTCTCCGTAAGCACGCGATACTTGTATATATAGCTTAAACACTAAATCTTCGTCAGGGCAAGTTTGAAATTGAGATCCATTTTGCAATACATATTGCTACCCTTTATAGCATTACCGTCTATATTTTATTAGCTTTTATTTCGCGATCGTTGTAAGAAAATAGCTTAAGCTAAGACCTAAGCAATTATAGACACCAAGGCCTTTTGCCAAATCAGTCTCTCTATTCTTACTACTATAATTCTTACTTTTACTACTTAGTTTGCTTACTTTATTATCTAGGGAATTGCCAAGCTATTTAAAGATGCTGTTTATATTATAGACTTAGTATATCTGTTAAAACTATTATATACTAGTATTAATAGTTATAGCTCTCTCTTATGCCATTAACTATTTGGAGCATTTGTTAGTCTAAGGCCATTTTATGGCCTATTATATGGTTTTTAAACTTGCTTAAAAATTCCTAGGAAATTCTCTATAATCTAGAGGAGCCCTTAATTAAAATGGGGGCATTAGCTAAGGTATCTATAGCTAGAGAGGATACTAGGTTGCCAGCGGTGAAACCAGAGTTTTTGGACTTATATCTTTAGTCACACGTTTAAGTATAGACTCCTAAAACTTCCGCTATTTTCTACTAATCTGGATAAAGGAACCAACTACCTTTTAAGCCAAGGGTGGTAGTATAGACGATAACGCTTAACTAAATATATTGGGCGTAAGAAACGGCAAGACCTCTATAATGGTTAACTTAGAGGCGCGTATCTGTGTGCAAATTGCTATAAAAAATCTTCCTTATTAGGCAACTAATTTGCTTCCTTCTTTAAAAGTACGCTTAATACTAAACAAATTATCTTAAATGGCTTCTTCTTTAGGACTGTACGGCTTGTTAGTAGTATTTTATAATATACTTAAAGTGCTTAGCCCGGGATAGTTAGGAATTCTTTTATATATACTTAAGTGTTCTTACGTACCTCCTATAGAGTAGGAGGTAAAAGTAACCGCTATTCTTTGCCTTTTATATTCTCCTTTTATTCTTAACAAAATAAGCGAGACGTAGTTAGCAGTTAAAGTAAGCTTAGAATTTTTGCTTTTGTTATATTACTAATAATCTAATAGCGATAACTTGTATTGGCTATCGAAATTAGCTATTAAAAGGCAATTACGTGAATTATATAGAATTAACTGTTTTTTACTTATTTATTGGGGCGTCTCTAGCGAAGCTAGTCTATAACCCCCCTTTCTTTATTCCTTAAACCTTCCTTATATATATATAGAGACCCTAGAGCCACATTTAATAGATAGTTATTATTCTTAATCTGCGCACGGACTTCCGATTAATAACTATAAATAGTAAAGCTACTAATTGGATAACTATAGAGTGCTGTTTAAAGTCGGTTTTTAAGATAGTAAACATATTAATAGAATATAAAATTTCTGGTTAGAACGGTTAAGATAAGGAGCCTAAAAAATATATAAAAGGGTTAGAATGGGAAGAGGAATAAACTATAAGAGGGAATTAAAGCGAAAGGATTTTAGTGAATCCGTTTATATATAGCTAGAAAGACACTCTACAAATAAGTCTTAGATCCCTATTTTACCTATTAAGGCGTATAGACGCCAAGTCCTATATTAAATAAAGACTCTCTATATTTTACGGGCAAGTTCTTAATATTAAATCTAGCGTTCTCGAAAATATTTCTACTCTTTAGTATAATAGAAGTAGCCATTTTAGCACCAGAAGCATTTGCCTGTCGTTAAGCTATATTTAAAAGTAATATCCTATAGCTATAACGCCAATAAGCCGGAAATACCGCAATATTCTTTACTCTAATTTTGCAACCCCTAAAACGCCTAGCTTAAATTAGCTAGAATTACAAACTTTTAAAATAGAGAACCTATACTCTTCTTTTATAGGAATAGTTTGCTCTTTATATAACTATAAAGCATCTATATCTTTGTCTCGGCCTTTATTACACAAGTCTTTCCTAAGGGATTAGAGCTTATTTAGATTTCTCCGTTACCATAGAACTATATTAGGCTAAAGGTAAATACCCACCTTTCTCCTAATTAGATAGTTCTCTAAAATTCAACCCTATAATGCTAATAACACTAATAATAGCTGTATTGCCTACGCCTTCTTCCTAAATAGCCTTAGGGATTTACTTAACTTCCTTAGGATTATACAAGTCATCTAATATAAAGATTCTAGTTTTATTATTTTTGAATTTATTAATAGTATTGAGGCTGAACAAATTAAATATATTGTTTAGAAATTTCCTAAATCCTAGCCTCCCCATCTAGAACACTGGGGAATGTTAAAATGCTCCTATTTTCACCAGAGCAATCTACGGCACATCTTTTACTATAGCCTCGCGAATACGAATATCGCGAATATACGCTATCTCGTATGCTACCTGTTAGACATTTATTTTAAAGGTAATTTTTATCTATTAAAATATACGCTAAATAATGTTTCCTAGCCTATATAAAGCCCACTCCTTTATAACTTCCCTTAAATAGCTAGGAAAAACGAGTATATAGACCTTATTAATAGCTACTTAACATAGATAATACAGATAGACTATTTGCGTCTCTATTAAGGGGATTATATAACATTCGCGTATAAACGCTTTTATAACTTTAGGTCGTTTCGCGATATTATAATAATTAAAATCGTTATCTTCTTCTGTTTTAAAGTGCTCCTTAAATCTATTAAGTAGGTTATACTAAATTACAACCTAATATACATCCCATCCTATAGGGTTAATAGATAATAGGTGGAAATTATATTCCTCACATTTTTCCTTAAACTTCTTACTCGTAACTTGGATAAGCTTATAGTTGGTAAAAGTAAACTTAAAAAGTAAAAGAAGTTAAAGTTAGAAAATAATCCACTAGATAAGTAGCCAAACTTACTATCTTTATAGCGCAAACAGCCCGGCCGTATTTGTATAAAGAACGATAGTTATCTATAAAGATTGTTTTATATTTTTTAAAAAGGCGAAATAAAGAAAGGTTAAGAAATGCCGCTCCCTTAAGAACCTAAAAGTTACCTTTTAGGGTGGATAGCTTATATACGGGTTAGCTAACTTTAGCATATATATATCCTAACAGACTCTTTAACTAATAGGCACTAATAAGTTACTAGGATATATTTACGTATCTAAGCCTACGGCGCTTTATACACGATATCGGAAGCATATTATCCTGCAGATTAAATGCAAAAAGGAAGAAGTCCGTTGTTAATATAAGGAAGCCCGAAACGAGCACTACGTGGCGTTAAGTAGTTAGAAGTAGGTAGGAATAATAGCCTTATAGTCTCCATAATAAGGTTCTAGTTAAAAATAGCTGGGACTAGAAGAGGTATAAGGTGGGAAATTACCTATAGCTTGCTTAAACCAAGCCGTCAGCTCTATTACATTTACCTATAAAAGTGTGCCCTATTTTCGCGCTATATAGAGATAAGTCGTAAAAATCATAAAGGGAGGATAGCAGGAAAATAGGGGCTAGGGTTAATATAAGTAATATATCGAGCTACTTAACGCATAGGTCACTAGCTAGGTTTAATTAGTTAATTCACTTACTCTCTTCCTATACTCCTTCTTGGAAGACTAACGCTAGGCAATATCTAATAAGATTTCGTTAATAAGACCTTTAATTACCAATTCCGTATAAAACTGTGCTTTCCCCTCTCCTTTATATTAAAAGTGTACCCTATTCTTTTTGCTAATTCCTCTTTATTTATAGGGATATTGCCTATATTTGTTTAAGAAGCCTGTTCCAGATCGGGTATAGATAAGCTATAACTAGTAGGGAGTAGGAAGGCTATAGATTAAATAGGCGATAAGGTGTATACGGTCGAAGGCGAGAAGGCATAGAATGTCTATAGTTGCCAGTAGGTGTATAAAGGTGCGAGCTGTATAGCTGCTTGCCTTTAATTACTTTTAGCGCTAGGTATTAACTCTAGAGGTCTTTTAGTAGTCTATTTATATATTAGTTGGTAAACAGCTAGCTGCGGAGGATAGTGCCGTAATAAAGGCTACTGCGAGTAGCTGAACGCTGCTAATTATAATTAATTTTTAAAGTAAAAGGGCTATAAACATATTATTGAAGGCGGGAGGCACTATATAGTAGGTCCTTTAAGGATTAGATAAGCGAGTATAGGTTTAATGGAAATAGGCGTCACGCTTATATATTAGCGGCCCATTACAGTTAGGTAGCTAAATATCTTATACATAAAACTACAATTGCCTATAGCCTTCTTACCAGAATTTAAAGCACTACTAGTTATTTCTCTAAAAAAGATAGAGTTTAGCGATAAGAGAAAGACTTTAAATAAGGTAAAGTGTCTAAGGAGCTACCTTAAAACTTGCTAACCGCCTTCTTATACGGCAAAAAAAATTCCATTATAACTTTTGCCCCTTAATCCTATGCCGCGATTAAAGGTTTTAAAGACTTTACGCTTATTATATAGTTATAGCAGTTTAAAGCTAAGCCGCCTCCTATACCGCAGATATTAAGTTATAGCCTACCTAAAAAAGCCACCCCTATAGCGCAAGTAGTCGAGCCAACCTATCTCCTAGATAAAGAAGCTACTAAGCTAATATAAGAATTTGCGGAGTGGCTAGGTATAATAAATACAAAAAATTCAAGGGAGTAGGATAAAAGGGCTGATAGAATATATATATATATTTATTTGAAATATAAAGAGAAGATTCTAACCCTAAAAAAAAAATTAGTATACCCGAAATAAATGGAGAAAGAAGGTGCCTATACTTACTATTTTTAGAAGCTACCTAAATATATAAAAGTGCTTAGATTTATTAGTCTAAAGCCTTGCATATTTACCTCAATAGGTCGCGTTTCTAAATATTATCCTTTTTATAGTTAACCCTAGACAATAAATGGGAACTATATAACTATTAGGTCCGTTATTACCGTAAAAAGCAAATCTATATAGATTAAGCTAGATTTAGATTTGCTTATATATTAATTAGAATAAGTATAGGCCGGACTCCTTAATACCTAGTAGATTAAATAGGTCTAGCTGCTTTAGAGAGGTAGTAGGATTTTATGCAGGTTCCAGGAAGAGGGTTAAAAGGTTAAACGCTAAGCTATTAAATAGGGTTAAAAGATTAAACAAATTAAAGATGGTTCTAAGATTAAACGCTACGTTATTAGAGAGATTATTAAATACTAAATCTAAGTTAGTTACTAGATTTTAAAGCTAATTAGTTTAGTTATACGTACTATTCCTATTATTACCTCTATACTCCGCGCTTGCCCTAGTTAGCTAGGCATTTACCTAGTTTAGCGTAGGTATACTATTATAGGGCTAGGGGGGCGCGGTTGCAGCTTCGTCCTCGCCGGTTGCTAACTATTCTACTTAAAATTGTATATTTTCTCTAGTAGAAGGGGGAGTAAGGTAGCATAGAGATTCTAAAAACCGTCCGCCGTTTCTAGCGTTACAATTAGAGTATTAAGTATAGCCCCTATTTAGAATAAAAGCGGGTTAGTTAAGGATATCCATAGGGATGTTATAGAGTATATAAAAGTTAAAATACGCACCTATTACAGCATTAGGCGAACTTATTTATTCCACGCCTAGCATATTTTTTAGCTAAATCTATTATAGTAGATGTATATATTTATATCCTTAAACTTAACTCAAAAGACTTATTAGCCTAATAATACCGGAAAGACCTCCGTCCAAAGGAGGATAGAGAGCAGCACTTAAATTTAGCGTGCGGTATTGCTTAAAGAGATATTTATCACTTAAAATAGTATTAAAATTATACTACAGGGCTTCGCATATTTATTCTAAACTAAATCCGTTAGTAGTAACCCCCTCTCTATATCTGGGGTACTATACGTAAAGTTAGTGCTACTTATAATATCTACTAACAAAGGGATAGAATATGGCATCTATCCCCTAGTTTCCGGTAATGGTTTTTCTAGCTTTTTTAGGCGGCTTTTAAGGACGTTAAAAGAGCTCTTATAATCTATAATTCTCTAATATTTAGCCATTAATATACTACCTAACTTTTGTTAGCAGCCGTTTTTAAATATATTAAACTGTTTTATACTTAAGGAAAGCCTCTAAAAGTTAGTTACTCTAGCCTACTTATTTTAAATCCGTTATAGTTTGGGTAACCTAAACTATAGTAAGACGAAACCAATAAAAATATTATAGTATAAGTAAACCGAAACGGTCTTTTATTAGCGCATTAACTTTATTTACTAAAAGTTAATAGTATGCTATTACTTAGCAGTATGCAGTATATATAAGATCCATAAACTAGGCGATATATATTTACTACTTCCCACTACTACTAATCCACCTTATACCTTAACTGTAACCACTTAGACATTTGAATTTTTGCTCTACCTTAGGATTAACTAGCTCTACTATATTCCTAAGTTTAACTAGCTCTTCTATATTACTAAGCTTAACTAATACCGCTATGTTTATAGTCTCCGGCTTTAAGACTATAGAGTAGATGCCACCATAATTCCTAATATAAAAAAGAGATACTACCGCTTCTCTATTACTACTAATTAGTATAAAAAGAGTAAGATCGTTCTATCTATAAGCTTTATGCTTAAAGTGTCCTCTTTTCGTCTTAGGAACTTTCCCGATATTGTTAATAAATTTTTAAATACTTTTAATAAGCTTATTAAGTTCCTTTTTATGCTAGGGTACTAGTTAAGAGGTTTTTTTATTATAGGTATAGGGTTGCCACCTTAAATTAGAGGAGGACTAAGTAGCCTTATAAGAGAGGGAAGACTAAGTAATATTATAAAAGGAGAATAACTAAGGAATAGCCTAGTAAAAAGAGGATAACTAAGGAGTAGCCTAGTAAAAGGAGGATAACTAAGGAATAATCTAGCAAGAGGGGGATAATTAAAGAACAGCCTATTAGTAGGAACACTATCTTAATTAACTTTCCAGGAACTTAATATACTGATTATTGGTTCCTTTAAAAGTATACTCTCTAGTTTAAGTACTACATTAATATTTACGCCCGTCTATATCTATCCCCTTACTAAGGCGTTAGCTAGATAAGGTATTATCTAACTAGTATACCTCTACTAGCGCTAAGCCGAATTCTAAAATGTAACATATCGCATTCTAGAATTCGGCTTAGCGCTAACTACAACAAACCTTAATACGGAATGCCACTTTGTCTTCCCTAGTTCCTATACTTCCTATAAAAGGTTCTGGCTTATTAACGCAAAGCAACTATAACATCCTTAGAGTTATACACCTCGCTTTACAATTCCCTACATTTTAAATGCTTTAGGTCGACCGTTTAATCCCTAAGATGCCTATTTAATAAAAAGAATACTAGATTTAGTACACTCGATTCTAAAAAAAGGAAAGTGGTACTTTTTATTCTTCTATCTGCCTTCTTTAGCTTTATTTTAGTCCTTGCTATTTTACCCTATTAAGATAGAAAACCATATAGTTATAGCCTCTAAATAACCTATTAGACCCTAAAATAGAAGTTCTTTCTAGGTATATAGATAAATTTTAAAGCCGTATAATTTAATAAGAGCATTAAGCTAATAAGGGTTTTTTTATAGAGCGTAGATATCACTTTAGGTGATTAAAGTGTTAATACTTATACTAAATCCCTTAACAATACTCCATTAACAGTTCCCGACAATTTAGAATATATTTTAGAAGAATATATTAAGTATGACCTTAATAATAAGAATACTCGTCTTATTGCCTCTTGGATACTTAAATGTCTTAATCTATTCCTAAAGTATATACTTTATACCATTTATAAGAAAAGGAGTAGAAACAAATCTATAAAAAACGTCATTAATATATTTAGTTACTATAGGCTAGTAGACAAGGAAAAGCTTGACGATGTGGATATATTGCGTGTATATTTAATGCCTACTATATAGTGTCTAAGCTAATCCAACCGCAGTCGCAATTAATTTATAAGGTAGATAATTTAATCGAATTTATTAAAGAGAAGGGTATAGAAAATGTTAAGGATTGGATACTAGCTAGTGGTTAGGTCAGGTTACTAGTAACATATATATTTAAATTAAATCTTCGCGCTTAAAAGTCTTCTTACCTAAATAAGGTACTATGCTCGTTCTTATTGCTATAAAAGGCGTTTTTGGTATAGGGAAAGAACTACTTATCGGAAAGTCTTATATTCCCACATTTTACAGATATTGGCGTAATCTTGGCTTTTACTCTAATATATAAACGGGACGGACTAATAAAGCCTTAATTAAGCTACCCGCTTCTAGTGTTAAGTAAGCTTTTTAGGCTATCTAGGTCTTAGTAGAAATTTAAGCATATAGTAGTTTTTCTATTAATTGATTAATTGGGCAGGGCTTGGTTATCTAGATGCTACGCATAGCATATACTAGTAAAAGGTGAGTATAGTATAAATTTCGGTTACTAAGCGGAAATATAAAATAAGAAGAGGGCGTAGTGAGTATGCCTACGGGACAAAAGGCGCCGGTGGCCTATTGTAGGTATAGAGGCATATATCTCGCATGTTAAGGCTTATATAGAATTTCTAGTAATAGATAAACGTCTCTTAATTCCCAAACAACCAGCTTAACCCCCCTATAGCTTTAATTTTAAGGGCGTGTCTTTACAATTACCTAGAAATTCTTATATTAGCCTTAGTCTTTAGAGTGGATAGTTAACTTACCGCAGTTCTTATTAAGCCGGTATTCGCTAGAATAGAGTGTTAGCTATATATAATATAATAATAGTTTTCCTTATATTGCAACCACATTTACTAGGCATCTTTTTTACGTCTCTTAGTACTTTATATACTAAGCTCTTACTATATATTAAAGATAAGTACACTTATAGTAAACCTGGGTATAATTATTTATAGTATAATAGTAAAATAGAGAAGTAGGATATTGTGATAAAATGGGCCGCTATACTTTAATAAGAGGACTATAAAACAGTATATACATAAACCAATTGCAAGATCTATTAGTATAAAATAGGCAGGTGTATAATAGACAGTTAAAGTCTATAAAGGCTGCTTAAGAATAGTAGCTATAGCATTAACTAGGGTTACCCTATAGAATCCGCACTATATATTATTAAAGATTAAGGGAAAGGCTAGGAGGAACTAAAAAGAGTAGATGTAAAAGGGTGCACTAGAAGACAGCGTTAGAGTTAACTATACTATATTTCCGCCAACATATTATTATTAATAGCAATTCTCCGCCTTGCATAGTTGGTATTAAGGTAATCTTTCGCTTTGCAGCCTCTAGCTCTCCGGCTCTTAAAACTATTACTACCTTCTATTAAACGGAAGATTAAAAATGGGAGCTATATCTTATTAATTAAGGCTAGAGCCTCTATATAGCTACTGAGATACTTCTTTAGATTTGTTATACATCTAGAAATCGATAATTAGGCTCTCTTACCCATCCACCTCTATAATTAAAATCGTTATAACTTAAGCACTTTGGCTTCCAGAAGTTATATATTTCTTTAGTAGATAATACACTACTACTATAAATTCCACCTTAATGCTTTTTAGGTGCGTAGATAACTGGCTATATAGGGATATAGTAAAGTTCCTAAATAATAAAAAGTTAGCAATAATTATTATCGATAATTTTATATAACTTTCATGTCTATATAGTAAGCTCTAGGGATATTTTATGCATTCTAAGCTTATAAAAAGGACTTACATTCCATTTGCACTTTTCCTCGCAATTATACTATTTTCCCCAGCCAAGCCATTCCATAGTTAAGGTAGTCTCTATATAAAAAAACTTAATTTCTTCTAGCAAATTAATGCTAGACTCTATAGATTAAAGGGCTCTATAATCTATAGCACCCTTAAGCAAATTAGTAGTATACGTTCCACTCTACTTAAATAATTTCCACTTAGTAGTATAAAGTCTAAGCATAACCTTACGTATAGATTCTTTAATAAGCATTTTAAATTCTCCTAGAGTATCTGGATTAATATACTTAGTATAAGTGGTAACGCACTACATTATCGTCCGGTCTATAATTAAACTTAAGGAAAGATTAGTAATTAAAGGATATTAAAAATAAGGGTAAAGAACCGCGTGGCTTAATTTATAAACTTTGGTTAGGATAGCGCTTATTTTACTAAAGGATTAAGCTCTTTATTAAAGGGTCGTATATATTTCCTTTATACGGCTATAGTAATAATCTATAATCACTTCCGTTAAAGCTTATTAATCGATTCTAGAATATAGCAAGCGTTTTAGGCTAGGTGTATTTACCTTAGCGGTTATATATTTTAACTAAGTTTGTACTATTCTTACATCTACCTTACTAATATTTAGAAGGCGATGTCCTTAGCGAAGACCCCGGCCGTTTTAGTATATATTATAACCGAAAATGCCCCTATAATAAGATCCGCTTAAACTACAAAGCTAAGGATTATAAAAAGTTACCATTCTACAAAGATCCAGTCTAACTCTTTTTTTTATTGTACTACCTCTAGCACCGCTAGATTGGCCGTAATGCTAAGTACTGCTTTTAACCTATTTTTATAAATTCTATACTATAAACAGATTGCTATATCTAAGTGGCGGAGTTCTATGCGGATCTTAAGGTAGTAAGGGGTCTTTCTCCCTCCGCTAGTTTCTAGGAACTATAATATTGCTAGTAATAATCTCCTACACCCCGGAATCTAAATAGTCGCAAAGCATAACTTTAAATCCCACATTTATCCTTATAACTCTATCAATTCCAAGATCCTTTATAAGGTTATATAGTTAATAAGCCCTAAGCGTTTCATTATATACATAGTTGTACCTAGGGTTAAAGGGTATATAGAGTCCTAAGACTGCCATCTAGGAGTTAAGGGATCCTATAGTAGTGAGTAAGGCTAATTGGCCATTAAAGTAGATTACTCTTAGTGGTTTTCTTATAACTATAGTATAAAGTACCGTAGTACTAACAGAGCCATAGATACCGATAGACATTTCGCTATATACTTTATTATTAAAGAAGCCTTTTTGCTTTAGCTTAGCTAATTTTAAATAGGGGTAAAATAACTCTAAAGTATATTAACTTACGCGTTAAAGGTAAAAAATGTTAGTTTTTTAAGTATACTAGACTATACTTTCGCATAATATAGTTAAGTATTTAGCGATATAGTCGCAGTAATAATAGAGTGACCGTTTAGTGCAAAGGTACTAGGCTATTACTTTAGGAGAAAGTAAACGGAGTTAAATATAAATAATGCAGTAGTTTTATAATTTTTGACAAAGTATAAACTATAGAAAGGCCGCATCTATTTATTCTCTCTTTTATATTCTTTAGTATTTAAGCGCCGAAAGCTATAAATACTATAAAAAAATAAAGTTAGTAGTAGAATTCCTAGCAGAACTCGTTAAATACGGCTTTGCCGTAGCTGGCGTTTAAATTAAGCCTAATTTCTCTCGTAGTATAACAATGGGTTTAGTATACTTTAGGGAGACTTTAAGCCGGAATCAGCTATAAAGGAAAAAGCACTTAATAATAATATTAATTAAATTATAATAAGAGGAGATTATTGGTCTTACTAGGCCTTAAGAACGAAAATAAATAGGTATAAAGGTAGTTATAAATTCCTACGGGTGATATAGGGAGTTAGAATAAGGTGGAGGAGGGCAATATAGCAAACTAGTATCGAGTGGTATTAATTTAACGCTTTGGGACAGAATACCCACTTTATATTAGTTCTTCGCCCGCCTTATCCTAGCCATTTATTACTTATTCCCGCTCTTTACAGGATTTTAAGGTAGCTTATATAGTGTTTTAAGTTCACCTAACTCCTCTACTACTATATACCTGTTATACCTTCTAATATCCGCAATTATATCTCCGCGAAGAGTTTTAAAAGTGGTAACGTTGTATATATTATAGCCCAGTATTCCACCCCTATTAATAATAGAATTGCCTATATATTAGTAAACGAAACTTACCAACTATAAAACTAGGTTGCTTAATTTAACTAATATTTTCGTTTAGGTTTCCGGAAGGCGATGCCCAGATTGTCTTAAAAAGGGTAAAATAGTTTAGGTAATCCTAAGAAAAGACTATCCTTAGTACAGTACCCTAGTAAACCAGTTATACTATTTAGTAAAAAGCCTTTTTTAGTAATATCTGTAGAAGAAAGCTAGCAGATAGAGTGCTAAAAAAGGGGCTTTTACTAGTGTGTAAGTAGCAAGCATTCTCTTAATATGGTCTTAATTTTGACTTAATAGAGGCTACTATATAGGATATTTCTAGTTGGCTACCTTAGGTCGGATAAACGCGTCTAATTAGGGAACTCTTACCTAATACTGTAGAGGTTAGGGATAAAGAGCAAAAGTATTTCGGACTTAGCTGGCTCTAAGGCAGGGTTTCTTAAAGCAGTAAACGCAGCGTTAATTGTTACATAGTGTTGTAGATTATCTCGTTACGCCAAGATCAGTAATGCTATCCCCGCTTTAAAAACGGCTTTTATATATAAGGCTGCCTAGGGATTCTCTACCCTAGCGCGTAGTAATGCATTTTATAAACTTAAAACGGCGATACCTTATAAATGCTGTAAATGTTATAATTGGTGTACGTAGATAAAAGGAAGCCCTTAACGTAGGCGCTTTTACGTATAAAGCTGGCGTATATACCTTTGAAATAATAATTACGCATTAAGTAGGCGTCACTAGGGGATAAGGTTTTATTTAAGCATTTAAGGCAAGTCGCGGTAAAAATAGTTACTATATTAAAAGGAAAATAAATCCTTATAATAAGGCTTGGCTATATCACTACTTACTTTAGGAGATAATAATTTATTTAAGCGCTTATATTAATGATCGCTTTAGGCGTATATTCTCATATATCCACCACCTATATCCTGCTCTTTAAACAGTTTTAACCTAACTTACTACTTATATGTCTCTTATAGGATTATACTATAGATGCCGTTCCTTAGGTTAATTAGTTAATTAGCTTAATTCCCCTTAAGGTTTTTGACTTTCTAGGTTGAAATTTAACTAAGGAATTCCGCACTAATTATAAGAAAATTTTAAACTAACTAGCAATCTTTTTAAGGGCTTTAGGCATACGCTAGTTTATAACATCCCTATCTACTTTAGGTATTTAATTAAGCCTTAGCTGCTAGTTTATACGTTCTCTAACTGCCGCTATCTTAAATAAAGGGATATTACTCTATTTACGCTACTAATAGATAATATTTCTAGCTTCGTCCTTTGTAAAATTCTACTAATCTTTATTAATAACCGTATTTAAGCTGGTCTTATCTATACTTGCTAGGAACTTTCTTTATTAGTTTAGGTTATATTATATATATTGCCGTACGTTCTCCGACTTATTATTAGCATTAAGACCTATAATATATAGTGGCGTTATAAAAGGGGAATATTGGTAAAACCCCCAGGACTAATGTATTTGTAGTGGAAGTGGGGTTCGCCACACGCTATTGGACTTTCTTAGCTTAATATAGGACTACCCCTATAAAAAGTCCTACTGCCTTCCCTAAGTCGCACTAGCTAGATTATCTATGTGGTTTATATAGTCTATATAGTTTATATAGTTTATATAGTCCGTACTAGGACCTCTTAGGTAAAGCTACTTGTTTTATAGGGGTTGGGATTGTCTGCGTTAGTCTGTATAGTCTATATAGTCTATATAGTCCGTATAGTTTATATAGTCTGCGTAGTCCGTATAGTCCAGAGGGTCCATATTAGACCTCTTGGCTAAACGCCACCCTTTTAAGTCCCTATAGCTAATCTTTATCGCAAATACCGTTAGCCAGTTTTATATTGCTAGTAGTTAATCAAAACAAGATATAACCCTAGCTCGGCTCCGCCTAGTATACTTATAATAGGTTCTGTTGTTTAGGTAGTCCGTATAGCCTATATTAAACCTCTTAACTAAACGCCCCTTTTTTATATCTCCCTATAGCTAATATCTTGTCTATATCGTATTTACGAAGAGCATTTTACCAGATATATTCACTAAGTGCGTCCTTTAGATATTGGGCTTCGCATTCCCAGTATTTAGGCTAAGTAATCTCCCTTTACTATTTAATACACATCCTATAATATTAATACTATATATAAGCTTATATCTTATCTCTTTTTTACACTAAGCTAACTATGTAGATATGGCATCCCGGTAACTATAATATATTCGCTAAATTTAATCGGCCCCCTTTAGGGGTTAAGCGGCTAGTTCTAGGGACTAGGATCTAATACGGACAGAACTGCTTCTCTAGGGGTTAAACCTTTAATTACACCCTCTTTGTAAATACAGATCTCTAACACAAAGGATGGCCCTCTCTAGATAATTATATAGTAGCTATTAAAGTTTACTCTAGGCCCTTGCCTTATTTACGCTTAACTAGTCCTTATATTATCTAAATTAAGGGTCCCGTGGATAAAGGCCTTAATATAGTGGATGTTATTCTTCCTATAGAGGGAAATAATAATTTCTTCTTGCTTATTAAAGGGAAAGCGGTTAGGTAGGCCAAAAGCAACTCTTTTTCTTATAGGACGTACCTTATTAAACCCACTACCTATAAGAAGCTCCTAACCCTTAACCATTTCTTTAAAGAGCTTAGTAATGAAGATTTACTTACCTATTTCCATTTACTAAATAGTCTTATAGTGGAAAAGTGCTAAGGGTTAGTAAGAGATTTGTTTTAAGTAAGATCTCTATCCTCTATAACAAAATATAAGCTATATAAACACCCCGTATATTTCTAAAATTAAACCTTAATCGTCTGTCTATGCTTAATTACTTTAGGTGCTTTTATCTATAATCTTCCTAGGATTTATTAGCCAGTAGGGATCCAGAGCTCCTTTAATGCTTTTTATAACACCAATTGTCTCCAATCTAAGCTCTTTTAAGAGAGATTCTTTCTTCCCTAATCTAATTCCATATTTACTAGTGTAAGTACCTTCTATCTCTAAAGCTTAATTAACTATGTCATTAATGCATTTCTCTATAGCAGCGCGCTCCTTAATATTTTTACTATTATAGAGGATACTTTTATGGAAATTGCCGTCTCTAATATGGCCTAGTATACTTGCCATAAGTCCTAGATCGTCCATCTCTTTCTTAAAAACCTTTTATATTTTATAAGTATAGTTCTAAATTATAAAATAAAGGTAACTAAATCTTACCAATAATATTAGGGAGCCTTAAAAGTGGTACTATAACGTCTATAGACTAGACCTCTATTCCCTCCTTATTATAAAGCGCTAATATACTCTATAGAGACTCTTTTCTTACTAACTAAAGAGTTTTTTATTCTTCCGCGTTAATAGCAAATTCAAAGTTACCACTTTTGTGTGTCTTAGCAATTGACTTTACTAGCTTAATATTTTCTTAGATTTAACGCTATAGTTAATAGGGTTTAGATCTAGGGGAAACAAAGGATACAAAAGGGGGTTTTACCGCATACCCCCGCTTTAGTGCCCGAAAATCTATAATATAGCATTAGCTTTCGCCAAGCGAATTATAAATTAGTTAACTGACTTAAAAAACATAGTTAGGACCTCTTTCTATTTCTTTAGAGTAGAGCCAGATCTATTTATCATACTTATTTAAACTTTGTCTATAATCTCCATTGCAGCTATAGAAATGCCTACCCGCATAACCTTCGAGGCTGCCGCTACCGCATCGCGAATTATGGGAAATGTGACTATAGTAACGCTGGTTTCTTTAGGGATAACTGCAAGTTTAAGTGTAATCTCCGTAACTAAGCCTAGAGTCCCCTTAGATCCGATAAAGAGGTTTATTAAGTTATAACCTACGGCAGATTTACTATGGAGATCTTTAGCGAATATATTGCGGGAAAATTGCTTAGTAAGGCGCACCGTGGGCGTCAACGCGTCTTAACGATAGTCCCATCCGTAAGAATAACCATAAGGTTAATAACCCAATCCTTTATAGTTCTATACCGGACAGCATTAGTGCCACTATACAAATTCTAGATGTTAGAAAATACATTACACTTAATAAATAGGTCGAAGTGATAGCATACCTACAGCTTATTCCCACTATACTACTAATTCTAGCCTAAGAAAGGTTAATACATAGACCGCAATACCTGAGTTAGGCTTGCTGCGTAGCGGTAAGAATTAAACTTATAGTTAGGCTAGGATTAATAGGGAAGAAAAGCCCGGATTTCTTGGCCTTCCTATTAAGAGTTATCTAACGGACCCTAGGTTAGACAATAATATCTATACTAGGATATGCAAGTTAGCTATAGCGTTTATAGATTAAGATATAGGTAGCGCTCGCTTACTCGTCCGTATTTAAAGAAATTATTTTATCTATATTAGTAAAATTAATGCTTATACCCCCGTAAGGAGCGGAAAAATTAGCTTTTAAACTTAATCCACCCGAATAAGGAACTAAAAATAATAAATATCTGCTGTATAAAGCATTGAAATTTGCCAAGACTTACTTATTAGAACGTGGTATTTATGGTAGGTTTTTGCAATCTATAAGACCTCTTTAGTTAATTTTAAATACGCAATAGCAATAGGTAATTAATTAATGTTAATAGATAACCACTCAGAGTGACCGTGTATAAGGAGATTATTATTATCTATGCTAATAGCATCTTCCCTAAGCAGGTATCGCAGCTCATTAATGGCCTATAGGAAAAATTCAGCTTTAAAAATCTATGCACCTATTTATTTTAACGCATTACCTTCTCTATATCCCTTTTATTTGCATAACTAGGAACTATAAAGTTATGCCACGGCAATTAAAATCGCGAGCCCGCATTATTAGCTCTATAAAGGTAGGCAGAGGGCCCTATAAAGGCAGTAAGGAGAACCACTTTCCTAGCTGTCTAGAAGGGTTTCTGGCCAATTATCGGCTTTCCGTGCTAAGTCGCGGCAGATTAACTTTAAGTAACCCCCCGCTTTAAAGCGGAGGTTAAGAAACTTAGTAGGGACCTTATGGCGTGAAATATAATAGAGGACAAAATCTAGGTATAAAAGGGCGGCTTTAAGGTGGTAAAGGGTTTATATAAAGATGGGGTTTAGTAGTAGTAGCGGTAGTTATTACAAGCTATTATTATCGACGCTATAGCGGGTTTAAGAGAAGTATAAAGAACTAGTAGGCCACTAGGATCTATAAGGTATTTGTAATAAAGACCTACAATATAAGCGAAGAAGAGGGTTAAGTTATTTATGTCTATATATAACTAGCGTAATTTCGCAGTATATATAAAGCGGGGACGGAAAGTTTAGAACTAAGGTGGCCTTAAAGTACCCGCAGTTCCATTTTAAGGCAAACCAATTATTTACTAATAGTGCGACTTTCTCTTCGGCTAATACGCCAATTTTTTCGCTGGTAAAATGTTAGAAAGGCTGCTTAAAAGGCTATATATAAAGGATTAAAAGCAATTATAAGCCTACTACGGCTTACCTATTACAGTGACAACTTAGCATTAACTAAGGCTAGCTGCGATACCCTTAAGATCCGCAATACCAATAAAGCCTTTCACTAGGCTGGTTTAATCTATCTCTATCGCCAGATTTTAGGTAAACTAACTACAGATCCAGATATCTAGATAGCGGTAGGGGGGATTATTAGCGCCTTGTTTAATGTCCAGTAGGGAAGCTTAGCTAAAGCTTATTAGTTATTCCCTATAATTATAGCCGTTTATAATACGTAGAATCCGGTTTATTAAAATAAAATTATAAAGCGGTTGTAGAGTTTAGAGGGTTTTAGAATGGCATAGGTAAGGCAATTTATATTAAATATAACCAAATCTACTTATACTACAACGCGGGTTAATAGGGCTTATATATTAATAAAAAAAGTTTAGGATACTAGAAAACCCTAGGGGCGTTTATATTTAGTTAATAATATTATTAAGTTGCTATATAAGGCGTATTACTAGCCTATCTATCCATTTATTTTAGCACGTATTTTATATTAAAAATCTCCTATCTAGATAACGTAACGAGGCCGTTAAAGGCCAGTAGGCAAATAATAGTGGGGAGTTTTAACGTAGGGCCTAAAGGTCTTCCTGGTAGGTAGAAAGACTGGAACTTTTAATAAGGCGAAAAGCGAGACTACGGATCTAACTTAGATTCCCACTCTGAAATTGCCTTATTTATTTATTTGTTGTAATTTCTAAGTTTAGGGCTAATAGATTTGTAGAAACGTTTATAAGGCAGTTAAAGATTCTAATAAAGGGAGGCATATTATATATCTCTTTCCTTCCCTTCCCTACTACTAGCTATTAGCGTCGTAGGATTATAAGGCTCTTTTAAGACATATTTTAGCTTAAGAGCATTATACGCGTTATTTTTTTGCGCTAGTTATATTAATATTAATAAGGCTAAAAAGTATTCACTAGCTATAGAACTGAAAGCGGATAATTAATCTATATCCGTTATAAACCTGCCGGATAATATAATAGGGCTATATTAAGGCCCGCCTATAGTAATAAACCGTTTCCTATTATAAACTAGATGGCTATATCTAGTGTACTAGGTATTACCATATCGACTTACGCCTAGGACTTATATCTTAGGCAATTAATAAGCTGTGATAGAGACTTTAAGCCTCCTTTAATAAGATTGCGCCTTTATACCTAGGTAATATTATAACTTAAAAATACCTACGTTTCTTAAGCCCTTTCATCCTTTATTAAGAATTGAGAATTTTCTTAATGCTAGACAGATAGTTGACATAAATTAAGAATTTTATATAATCTCGACATAAAAGTAACTAATTTCTTCTTATTTACTAATCTGAGATAATATCTAATAGATAGAATAGACTTTTCTAAGTTTTATATGGTTCTCAATACGTCCGAAAATAGCACTCCAACTAATCTCACAAATCTCCCTTTAAATGTCCTTAATGCCTTCATTCTAAGATACAGTCTAATTTCAAAATTTATTCTAGATGTCTTCGGCTTTAATATTAGTATAGTAGTCTTAATCGGTCTCATTCTATTTACTATAGTAATATTAGCAACCTATATATAGAATAAAACTTTCTCTTTCTTTTCTTAGTTCTTTATATTATCGGTTTTTGTTAATAATAGAGATGATTTATTTAATAATATACTTTAGTGGATTGCAGAATAGCGCATATTGAAAATCTCTCGCTTAGTTAAAGCTGTTACGCGAGTAGGGACTATTTATAATGATAAAGGAAACAATAGCGATAACAAGGAGGCGCTTAACAAGAAGGGAATCTTTAATTTCGGAAAGTGGGCAGCTAAGCTACCACCCCGCTATAAGCCCTACTTTAGTAAATATAGGTTCTGGCATAATAGCCATCTATTTATCTTCGATCGCTTACGCTAAAAAAGACCTACTAGTCTATAGTCCCTAAATAGAGGCGATAAAGAACTTATTAAACTAAGATGCATTAAACGGTTAACAAAGCCTATTAAGAACCTACTTAGGTATATAAAATTATAGTCGCTTAAGAAGGAAAAAGCTATAACGGTTATTTGGCGGCTAGTAGGAAAGGATTATAAATATAGCGCTAGGTTATAGGACCGCGTCTTATTTAAACCTTTCCGTTTAATAGATACTATATTACTTAACTTTAAGTAAAAGACTAAAGTCGTGGAGGATATTAATAAATATCTCTATCTATTTAGCCCTTGCTAGTACGCTAACCGCGGTATCCTATATTATTGCGGTTACCTTTTCCACGGGCCTTCTAGAACTAGAAAAATATTACTCTCCTTTACCCTTACTAGGGTCTTTAGGCTAAACATATTTTATATTTCTTTGCTTAAACCTACTCTTACGGAATCTAACCTTAACCGGCTGTTTAATAACCTCCCTTACCGTTATATTGTTCTCTTAGAGGATATTAATACTATAGGTTTGCTAAGATATAAGGAGAGTAATAAAAATAAAGAAGAGGATAAGGCGGATTCTAAAGGAGGCAAAATAGTCTAAGAGTTAAATATTACCGACTTAGCTAAAGCGATTAAGTCCGTAAACCGTAATAATAAGTAGAACGATAATATAAAATAGGGTGTTTCGCTTTCTAGTCTGCTTAACGCCATTAATAGCGTCGCTACTTATAAAGGTAGAGTCCTTATTATAATAACAAATTACCTAAAGAGGTTAGATGAAGCCCTTATTTATTCTAGCAGAGTTAATATATAAGTTAAGTTTACGCTTGCGATACGTGACCAGATTTAAGACATCTTTATCTATATATACTTAAACGAGAATAATAAGGTCCCGAAGCGGCGCAGTAGGCTTAGTCTAATAAATGGCGTGCTTAAGCCTACTTTTAATAGTAGCCTTAATAGGTCGGCGAAGATAGTAAATGGGATTAATGGTATTAATAACACTAATAGCATTAATGAAATTAACGGAGTTAACGGAGTTAAGGGAGGGAAGTACTTAGCCTCTAGCGACCTGGCTATGGCCGGCACTATAAATCCTAAGAGGCTAAAGGCACTAGCTAAGACTTTCGCTAATTATATTCCTAAAGGCAAATTCTTGCCGGCTAAGATCTAGGGCTTCCTGCTAACGCGTAAGAAGGAGCCTTAGCGAGCTCTTAAGTAAGTAAATAAATGAAAGGATGCGGTGCTAGAGGCGAAGAAGAAGAAGGTAAAGGTTGTTGGTATATAATAAGCGGAGGTAATAGGCCTCTAAGATATCTGATGCAGTATTAGAGAGATAAAGGCGAGGTTAGAATTGAAGTGTCGTATTAATACGGTTTATTGTTGTCTTCCTAGGGTTAGCATCCTATTATGTTTATATTAGCATTAGCCTAGTCTATGCAGTTAAAAGAACTATCCCTTTATAGTAAACTTAGGCAAGTCCTAAGGTACCTAATTTTATGTAGATATACCTATATCTTTTATTTAAATCCAAATGCTTAGTTAAAGCGTATATTAAGGCAGACTAACAAATAGCTAATAAGATAGATTACTTTAAGGCTCTAGCGTGTAGTAGGTGGGTAGAGGTAGCCTTAGGGTTAATTAGGGGTTTTATTAAGGGTTGCTTTAGTTCTAGTTATTTAATATCTAAATAAAGAGGGGAGTTAGCTGTTAAGAGGTGGTATACTATTAATAGTGGCCTAAAGGACTTAGTACACTTACTAAAAGCCCCTAAGTAAGACCTTAAGGCTTACCTATTTATTATAAAGCTTAGGGTAATATAGAAAGGATCTTATAGGGAAATGCTAAGGTATGTTAGTATATTAACTCTATTGCTGTTTTTTTCGGCGCGTGTCTAGGGTAATACTAGCGGAGGTAGAAGAACGCGTTAGCGTGCCTAATAAATAAGTAATATTTAGGGAGAGATGTAGAGACGGCATATTAAGGTAGCGTGCTATAGGTAATAAATTTAAAAGGAGTAGCTATAAGGTGTGAATAAGGTTTTAAAAAAGGCGTAAAGAAACTAATAGCTTTATAGTAGTAGTGGCGAAATATAGACAGGGTTTCCTTTTTTCTTTTAAGTAGTTAGGTTGTTTGCACCAAGTTCTAGGTATAAAAGCTTAGTTAGCTAGTCTTAAGGATAGGGGCTGGCGTCTAAGCACGTTAGTTCCGTAAGCGGGGCCCTAGCGTTTTTCGCGGCAAAATTGGTCGTTGCTTTTTAACCCTTAGAAGGTTTCTAGGGGCATAGGCCATAATATAGAGCAGCAGATTATCGACCAGCTATATATCCCATCTATTCCTATTATCCTATTAGCCTATTTCTAGGGCTTAATACGCTAAGCTTAGGGAAGTTATATTAGGTCTTAGCCTGCGAAGATAACCTATAGGTTACGGCAACTTTAACCTATTGGTTTTTTACGGTGCGGCCTAAACCCTAGGCAGCCTACGCCCCCTATATCTACGGTAGCACCTAAATATTCTTAATTAATATATACTCTTCTTAGAAACAACTTTTTCAGGCAGTTAATCGGTTATCGATTTATTACCTATGGCCGCTAGTATAACTTAGAACTAGTATAACACGGATATCTATACAAGCCTATTATAATTTATATCCTAATTACTTTTAGATTGCCTTCTGCTGTTTTATAGTTCCCCTTTTACTTCCTAGAACTATTTACCTTAATAAACTATCCTATATTTAGAGATGTGCGGCGGGCTCTAAACGTTATTACCATCTTGTATAATATTTAAAACACCTTAATATTATAGAAGTGCTTAATACTATAGGCTAGGAAGAATATATAACGTTAATAGATTAATAGATAAGAGATAGATAGGGATTTATCTTAGTCTACAGTATCTCCTTATGTTCGTCCTTTGCACGTATATAGAAATTTTATTACTAAATCTAACGAGTTAAGGAGTTACCGCTATTTAGGCCACTAATATACCCAGGATTATTATCAAGTAAATTAACTAGAAATTCCGAATTGTTCGGCCCGGCTCCAGTTATATTTATTAGTAGTAAATATAACTAAGTAACCGAGAGAAATCTTAATACAGGAAGGTAGTGCCCTTGCTCGTAAACTGGGCTATAATTTTGTTAAAGAATCTATAAAACCCGTAAATGTGTGATAACTTTAATGACGAAAGCTATTAGGCCGTCTTAGCGGAACAGTATGGCTATTATAGGCTCGTGTTAGTATGAGCATTATTCTACTATAGTGTTATTATAGAAATCCTTTAGCCCGGATATTAAGCAGGTTATAGTAATACTAGAGCTTATAAGTACGTACTTTAGGCTATAAGAGAGCAACATACTGTCTTAGAGCCTTAGCGCGATATATCCTAGCAATTATAAGTTCAAAGTAGTCTCTGGCCAAAGTTAAAAGGTATAGGGCTTTTATAGTCCCTTTTAGCTCTATTCTTTTACATTTATAGTAGTCCTAGCGGCGTGCTCTACTTATAAGGTTTAACTTTTAGTATTAATAAGATGTATATTTATAGCTACCAGAGACAAAATTCTAGTAAAGAAAACACGCTAATTCTATTAATAACGCGCTAGAGGATTCGGCACTTAAAATATAAAGACGTTATCTATCCTAGTATATAATAATGGCTTACTCGCCCCTAACTGTAGGCATCCCTAACGAGCCGAAATATTAGAAGTTCCTTAGCACGAAATGTTTTTACCTATAGGTAGCCTTCTAAGGACCAAGTGCTTCTAAATAGCGGTATTGGCCTTAAGTATATATTAGTTCTGGCTTTTATAGGTCTTTATCTTTATTGCAATGCGTCCTACTAATCTATAGCGCTAACTACGGGTCGCCTTTTTTAAGGCAATAAGAAGGCGGCCGGCGTGTTGTTAGAGAAGGCAATTAGTGCGCAAAACTATAAACTATAATCGTTACTATAAGGCTGCGAATCCTAGCGTTGCCCCTTTCACTTAAAAGCTCCTATAAGCACATTTATATCTCCCCTTGACTTTTAGCGCCGATTTAAAAAATTTATTGCGTTAATAGATAATTATTACGCGAAGCTTTTAAGAGCCTAAGTAAAAACGGCCGCCGCTGCCACCGCTGAAAACCTCGCCTACCCTTTTTATAATAAGCGGATATTCCAGCAAGACGACTAGCTGTTTAACTATATTAATCTTAAGCACCTATTAGAAGTGCAGAAAGCGGAGCTAAATCTCTAGGAAGGAACTAACCTTTTCTAAAAAAATTTACGAGAAGAGGCGCTTCGTAAAGCGTAAGTATTAGGCTACCTTAGGAAACTCTCCCTTACTTAGAAGCTAATTTGCCTCTATAGAAAATCTTTCCCTAATTGGCCGATATAAAAAGCCTTATATACATTATTAGATATAACTATAGGAGGTAATTCAACACCCGACTTAACTTAGCTAATACTTAAAGGCAAGAATTCTAGTAAGAAGGACTAAGCCCTTTTAATATATTAACCTAGTAGAAAGCGTGCTGCTAGCTCTAATATATAGCCTATAAAATCTAGTATACGAGTTCTAATACGCCAGGATAAATATAGTTATGCTTACCTGTTTAATCCATACTATAACTTAGCCGCTAATGTAAATCCATCCCTATAGCTAACGCTAAACCTATCTAGTAAGAAGTAGTCCGTTAAAGCAGACCCCTATAGGTACTACTACTCTACCTATTGGCGACAATCTAAGACTTATAGGCCGCTATCTTATGGAAGTCCAAAGCATAGCTTAATAGGTGGTTCACTGTTACCGTTTAATATACAATTAACCCGCTAACAGCAACTAGGTGTTATCGAAATTCAGCGATTTAATTCTCAATATCCAAACCTTCTACTTTAACCCAACTCACGCCCTATTTCTTAAGAGCAGCTTACCTTAGAGGTAAAGTCTATATATACTGGCCTTATAATAGTAGAGATAAAATATATTCTTATAGATAGAGCGCAGGCTTCTACCGCTCCTAAAACTAAAGGAGTTCTTAATTCTAAATTAGTAGGGGATTACTAGCAAGCATTAATTGCTTTATACTAAACCTTACTACATAAGCACTATGATTTCTTCTTAGCCTTTTAATATCCTTCTGCTTCCCCCGTATTATATTATCTAGTATCTAAGTACTCTATACCTGCTAGAATGTGGAAATATAGTATCCACTCTTTCCTTAAGCTATTACGCCGTCGGCTACCTAAAAGTTTGGATTATATGCTCGCTTTTATATACCTTACTTATTAGATAATAGCTCTTCTCTACAAAATAGTACCTATATTTAAGGATACCTAAATTAAATATTTTAGTAATCTTAGTCGATATTATATGGCTATTAAAGATAAGGACCTACGCGATCGTAAAACCTAGGTAGGTGTTGCACGTTTCTAGTATAGTAAAGCTGCTAATAAAAGTCCCTCTGTAGGCCGTTTATACTATTATCTAGCTATACTAGCGCGGCCTAATGCGCTCTAATAACTTTACTACTATTTACGGTCCTTAACCTACGTCTAGCCATTTATAAGCGCCTAAGAATCTATCTTAATACTACTAAATCTAATCCTTAGCCGTTCTAGAACTTTATATTTACACTCTCTACCTATAAATATAAGTTTTATTAAAGCTTATGGTATTCTCTTTAGAAAGCTATTATTAGAAGGCTTTAAAGAAGCTCTCGCATCGTTCTTAAGTTAATTAAATAATTATATTGGGCGCGTAACCACTAAATAGAAAGAGTAAGGTGTCTATATTGCTATTACTAATATTGCTAGACTTTTTGATTACGGCTTATAGGACTCGATCCTTAGGTATATCTTCTAGTTATACGCTAAAAAATTACTCCGCAGCTCTTACACTAAACAACTATTAACTCCCTTAGATAATAATTATTTAGATAATAATTTAAGTCGTTTACTATTTCTAGTTTCCCTAGAATTAAAACACTTTTCTAATAAAGAGCTATCGGCTTGGCTTCTTAAATTGTCCTCCAATCCCATATTCTCCCATACTTATTATTTAACATTTTTAACTCTAGCTCTTATTCTTCGGCGTATTAGGGATAAAAATGTTCTTCCTTATATTTATGTTTTATTTACATTCCTTTCTATTACTGTTTTAATTTTATATATTAGCGTATTATTATACAACATCGCCCCCTAGTTGGAAATCGTTGCTTTCCTTAATATATTATTAAAGTTTAAGAGATATAAGCCGCTTATTATAAGCGATCTGTTCCCTAATTAAGATTAAAATAATAGCCGTTTATTACCGGAAGACTACCTTATACGTAGGCAAGTTTGGAGTTAGTGCTATTTTCTAGAATAGTGGTTTAGTGGTAAACACGATAAAGAGGAGCGCTCTCTTAAACTTGCCTTAATAATTAAATTAAGAACGGAGTGTATTCTACGCCTTAGTTAACAAATCGCATCTATAAGATTAAAGGCCATAATTAAGGACTTTTAGCCTAACTTTGTCTTAGTATAAACGCTAGATATATTATAACCGAATATCTAATATATAGTCTATGTCCTCTGCATTTATATAAGTCTAACTAGGATATAAAACTAATAAGGGTTCTTATTCCTTAAATTATGTGTTCCTGTTAGCTAATATAATAGATATAGATTTATTAAGTGCACCGCTTTAAAAGTTTAATAATATTTATAATATTAATAATAACTTACTAGAGATGTAAGATCTTAAAGCTAAACGAAGTTTTTTTTGTCAACTGTAATTAGCGCCTAAAACTCAGAATCTAAACACTACTATAACTTGGAGCGGTTATACGCCTATTCCTATAAAGGTAGCTAATAGGATATTACTTAGGAATTACACCGTAAGATAATACAGCGTGTCTTTATTTAGTGCTCTATTAATAGTTCTATAAACTAGGTTATAGTTTATAACACTAATCTACTACTTAACTAATAAGAGGTATTTTAGATGCTACTTAAGGAGGGTAACTGGAGCGTTGTAGTTCCAGATAGTGGTGCGTAGCCGTATATAATGTTGATTTATAGGTATATCTAACTAAAATATCTAGTTATCGCTAAGCTCCTTATGCTATTAAGAAATAATAATTTAATAGGCAAAGCTGTATAAGATGCTCTTAATAGCACTAAGGCTGCTATTACAGAAGAGAAGAAAGTGCGAATTGCTACCGCTATAGGTAGTGACATTACTTACCAGTTTGTAATTAGGCAGATAGGCGACTATATATTGGAAGGAGGGAGGGATTTAGTCGAAGTTATTATTAGGGTGGCTTATAGAGAAAGTGTTCTTAATTAAAAGGCTTAAGGAAACCGTTTAGGGGACTATCTAGGAGTAAAACCTGCCGTTTTTGTTACTGAGGATAGAGCTATAAGACTTAAAGCTGCTATAATAGGGGTTGCCGCCGTTACCACGTCTATAATTAAAAAAGTCCTAATTATACTAAGGAGAAAATCTAACCTTAAAGAAAGTAATTAAGAAATAATAATAGACACCCACGACCATTCTAGAAAGTCTTTTAATATCTATATCCTTCCTAATCCGGCAATTTTTCATATCTGCTATTATAACTTTAGGTTTATCGTTATACGTTAATTCGGTATCTGTTATATTCGTTATAGTAGCTACTTAGGCGTTTACGGAGCATTAGGGTGTTTATAGCAGTACCTTCGGCGATTAAGATCTCTCCCTTCTTAAAAACCCTCCTCTCCTAGCATAATCGCTAATTTCTGTTTACGAGGTTATTAAGGTACTAAAGGGGGAAGCAAATCTGCCATGGCTCCTGTGTTTTAAAAGCTGGAGTAGTGCCTTATTAAATTTATATTAGAATAGGATACTCCTTCGGACTTATAGCTGGAATTATTATAGAAGCTTTTAAGCAAGCAATCATTTTAGAAGGTTTTCTTAGATAATAGCATCTTATTATATATATAAGATTATTACCTAATTCCTTCTTAACCGCTACTATCTTAGAGACGTAATCCCTAGGATTGCTTTTTAATAATTCCTATATATTTAGCGTAACTTCTAATAGAGTTTTAAAACTTAAAGTATTAGCAGAGGTAGAAAAGTTTAAAGTTTGCGCAACCTACTCTTCCATTTTCTCTATTTATAACGCAGTAATTTTATAATAGCCTCTTCCTTACCTGGCGGGAGCTGTAACCCAAACCTATATATACTGAAGTCGTCTTTATTAAAGGTAATACTATACTTTATTAAAAGCTAAACAACGTGGCGGTTAACAGGGCTAAAGATAGCTAGTTTTTAGGTTAATAGTTAGGGTCGAGCTCTAGCATTAAGTAATAACCCTATAACTTCCTCTTTGCGATAGCGAATAGCTATATTTAGTAGCGTAAGTATTTTACTTATAGGATTTATCTCAGCACCGTGTTAAAGTAAGAGCTTTACTATTTTAGCGTGGCTACTTAATGAAGCCGCGGAGAGCATATCGCTATATTCTTATGATATTTTAATAGGCGTATTGTAATCTAAAAGCAGTCGAACTATATAAACGTGGCCTTTACTTAAAGCCTATAGCAACGGAATGCTAAGATCTGCGGCCTTTATAGATGGAAGAGCTAACTTAGCCGTATTACTTCGCCTAAGTTTTGCGGCCTAGAAAAGGGCTAAGCTTCTTTTATATTTATAAAGATAAGCGTTTAGAATACTATAAAAGTAAAGGTTGGTATGGGCTAGGGTATTAATATTATAATCCTTTTTTAAACCTTTAAATATTATATAATGCAGCTTAGTGGAAAGATTAAAGATTAACATTTTATATAGGAGTCTTTGCTTTAATAATATAAGAGAAGTTTTATTAAATATTAGTGTGAAAATTCCTTTAGTTAAACTTTTAGAGGGAGGGTTAAAATTAAATGGCTTTATTTAAACTAATAGTGGAATAAGTCGATTCTAGGCCGAACTATTATTTATACTCGCGAGCCTTTATTAGGTTAAGGAAGTTTCCGCTTAATATATAACTCTATATAGCCTAGGGCGAGGTTTCTCTAAATCTAGGATATTAATAACCGAGCTTACTTACGGAAAGCCTTCTATTAACGAATATCCAGCCTCTTTACTAAACGCCGTTGCGACAAATCTGTCTTCGCAGCCTTTGTTGCCTACTATATTAACTAAGAGACTTTTAGATACCGCTAGAAAAAGGGAAGTAAGCGACCTTGGTTTGTATTAGAGCTAAAGCTTATAGATTAAAGTTAGTTTTCTAAGTCTAATAAGGTCTTTAGGGGAACTTTGCATTAAAGGGTAGCTTTTTACTTTTAATATAACGGAAATATATCCTGAAATTCTTTTAGTTATTTACTAACTTTACTTACTTAGACGCTAAGAGTAGGATAATCTAGGATAAATGCTAGCAGAGTAATTGTTATATAGTGCGTACTATAGTATTAGGCCAAATTATTATTAGCTCCGGTTAAGCTTAGCCTACTTTACTATAGTAAAAATAAAAAAAATAAGACCTTTTACTTAAAGTTATTAGTGAGCTTTAGTTAGTATATTAACAGGTATAGCATTACCCTAAAACGTGCTAATAATAATTCGGCTTAATACCATAGTATATTACGGAATTATCCTGCCTGGACTTTAAGGTAAGTGGCTATAAACAGTGCATATATCTAATTAGCTACCTAGATTTAGATAAACGCGTCTGACTAGAAAGCTAGCTATAATATAAACCACAAACGCCAGCTTAAATGTAATATTCCTTCTTCCGTCTCTACCCCTTACCTAATACTATAGGTTATAACCCATAAAACGGCCAGTATAAGCCCACTTCGCCGCCTTTGTTAGTTTCCCTTAGTTAGGACCTTATCTAAATTATCTATATAAGATTATAGATTTTGTAAAATACATTACCTTTACTGCTTAGGCCTCCACTACTACTACTTCTTTTTCTCCTCCTTTTTTACCTACTCTTTTACCTTCTTCTGCTTCTTATCCTTTTCCTTCTTCTCTTTTTCCTGCTACTATCTACAATAAAGCCGGGAGGTTCTTTTAAAGGCCTCCGATTATCCCTTAAGAGCCTAAAGAAAAGAGTATTATAGAATAGAGGTGTGCATCCGTGTTTGGAGCTATGTAACAATAACTTAACTACTAAGACGGTTTTAGAAGACTATACTACTTATTCTTCTTACACTCTTCTATTTAAACCAAATAACGCCAACTTAGTTATAGAGCTAGGACTAGATAAGGTGTATCTAGCTTATAATCCTCCTCCCTATTTCCCTCGCCCCTTTTAATATCGGCCGCTATTTAGGTAGGGTGATAATCCCGAGCTAGAGACGTTCTACGTCTAGAATCTGTTATTAATGGCCGCGTAGGCCTAGATGCCGATAGTTAAAGAAATACAAGAAATAGATATAGCAGATACCCAGACTATCAGGCGATGGCTTATATATTTTTTAATAAAGGTTATAATAAAGGTTATTCTACAGTGTCTAGTTATAGTATGTTGGTATAAGATCCTAAATAACCTTTGTATAAGTGTTAGTCTTTTATTTAGTAAATGCTAAACTAATAACCTATTATTAGATTGTTAAGCATATTAACTAAGAATTACTATTACCTAATGTTTTATAAATCCTTAGAATTTATAAGAGCTTATAGCTAGGTAATAAGAACTATACCTATTTGGACGAGACCTCCTATAACCGACTACTAGTACCATGCGTACCCTGCTAAAACACCACTCCATCTTACCTGCGTATCACCCTATTTTAGCTATATATTACTCTCCCCTTATTCTTTATTATATACTCCTTCCTCATATATATATAGAATTGTTTATTTAATTACCCACCTACCTAAATCCTCTTCCCCGCCAGTATTAAGCTGTGTTAATGCGTGCAAATAACTTAATAACTAAATAATTTACCCCGCTAGCATTAACTGTCCCATTGGCGCAGCTAGATGTACTAGGGAAACAAGAACAGGAGTTAAAAGTTAAAACTTTTCACCCCGCTTAGATTAAGATATATAAGAATAACCAATATATCTCTTACTAGCTTTGTGCCTAAACTAATAAACAACCAAGTTATAGATTTATAAGAGACCAGAGTTTAAAAAGAATAATAAGGAATTGTAATAACGTAGTGTCTTACTGGGAGCATCTAGCAGTTTTATCGTCTAGTGAAGGCTACTACTAGTTATTCCGCAAAAGCTTTTAGTGTAAAATGTCTACGTTCTACAATTTCTGTCCTTCTTTTTCTTTGCTCTACCTCTCCTTCTCTTTATTATAATACTATGGCTAATAAAGCTAGGTTTTACTAGCCTTAGTTAGGAGTGCCTAATAGGGTCCTAAAAGCCGCTGCTTAACCGCTAGCCCTCGCCACCTACTTTATTGTTAATTCCTACTATTCTTAAAGCGAAGCTAGCTACTTATCCTAAAGATATTTAGAGTACTAAAAGCGACTTACTTACGGGGCCACCTGGAATATATCTATTATAGTAACTGCCGGCACTAGCGCTATTACTTCGCGCTTTGTTTTAATTGTCTCTATAGTAGAAGACATGCTATAGGCACCACTAGACTACCTAATTCTCTTTATTAGGTCCACTCCGATAGGACCTATAGTTATAGGTAGGCTTTCGTTAATAGGCTAGCACTCTAATATATATTTAGGATTTCTTTATATCTAGCCGTCTCTGACAGATTATTCTATAAGTATAGTAGCTGGATAGCTGGGTTTAATCTGTACTGCTTAATAAGATTATCGCGGCTAAGGCTAAGGCGATCTCTACCAGCGGACGCTTCTTCCTAAAAAAAATCATTTTATTGTAAATCGCCCTGTGGTTGGGATTCTGCTTAAATAGGGCCAGTCTCTTAAAGAGCCTCTCCTTAGGAGCACTTATAGGCAGCCTAGTACCTGTTATTCTTATATAATATGGTCGTTCTTCGGACCCTAATGCGGATGTGGGCTGATGGGAGAGGTGGTTATAATCTGTTAGCTAAGAATATCACTTAATTTTTATAGGCAGCCTTAAACAGACGATAAGTAGATAAGGTAGCCGCTTGCCCCCAATTATATAACTAAAAGGCCTACCCTCCTACCCTACCGCCCTATTAATTGGAATATTAAAGAACAAAGACACTATCTATTAAATGTGGCTCTAGGGCCTCTATATATAAGGAAGGTGCAGGTAATAGAAAGGGGGGGTAGGTAATAGGCAATTGGAACAAAGTAAGACAACCTAATTTAGGTCGACACGCCCGAAGCGCCATTAACCCACGGTTTAGAATAATAGCTATTATTTGTTACCTAGTGGTAAAGAGCTAGCCTCCTTAATTTATATTAAACCTCTCTTTCTCTCCTTCTCTTATATAGGCCTCTTCTTTCTCTACAAACTCTCCCTAAAATTCCTCGTCACTAATATTACACCCAATATAATAACAGTGATGTAAAAGGTTAGGTTAGGTTTTAAAAATAAGGTTAAAACTAATCCAAAATTTGGGTTAAACTAGATTAACTAGATAGAATATAGATTTTAGAACAATATATATACCTTAGTATCCTTTTACTACACCATAAGGTGTTACGGCGCTGGTGGAAAACGGTAGATTGTAGCGGATAATCGTAGATAGTTTTTTACTGTTTCGGACAGTCGCAATTACGTAACTTAAGGATCGCATAAAACCTCAAGCGACGCTACCCTTCTTCTCTTTCCTTTCTCTAGCTTTGGATCCTCTTTTATAGACAATCTAATTATATAGGCTTGCATGCGTCCTTCTTGCTATGCTCGTGCCTTAATTAACTAAGTCGCTAATATAAGGCTTTAAGTTTCCTATATATATTTATAAGGATTTCAAAATATTTAATTATTATCACTACTTATAAATGAATATATCGTTAAAAAGCAATAGATAAAATTATTATTAGGACCCCGTCTATGCTTGTCCTATCCTCTATAAATACTTCTTTATACTAAACTTGCTGTATAACTATACTGTAACGGATTTTAAGCTCCCTAACAAGTATCTTATCTATACGCCGCTTCCGGTAGCGTATATAGATTATAAGTAATATAATAATAACTGCGATAATGGTAATAGCAATGACGATTTCTATAATCCCGCCCCTGCTTATATGGTTATAACTATAGGACTTATAATTAGAACTTTTGTATTCTCTAATAAAGATCTTATAACTATGTCTAGTTAGCTATATACGCCTTAGGCCTAGAAAGTCTACTAACTCTAAAAGTATAATTTAATTCTACCTTACTATAAATTAGAAGTAAACGGTAGATTAATAGTTTAGGAAGCTAGCTAGACGTACTTATATTCCATAGACAATTAACTATAGGGCAGCACTAATTGTACCCCCCCTTTTTAACTAGGCGTCCCTATTAGCCGGAATTTAAGGCTATATATTGTCCTAATTAGCGCTGCTATTAAGACCAGTTCTTTTAGTGCCTAGTTTCTCCTAAATTAATTTGCTTAAAATATACGTTTATAAATACAGATACGGATAGGTAGATCTACTCTATTGGCGTTATTCTAGGGAGAATTATAAGTTTATATCTATACATTTAGGTTAAAACTTAAAGGCGTATAGAGTGGGTAATAAATACTATATAGATAAGCCCAAGGCATAAATAGAGCGTGTAGAAGAAAAACGTGCATATATACTTAAATCGGGCGAAACCAGCTCTACGTATCTAAGTCATCCTATTACCACGCTTTTTAATTTAGATATACCTAGGGACTGTTAATATATACTGTCTTAAAAGCTTAGGTTAGAATTAAGTATACTAGATCTAGTGTTCTTTTCCTTAAATAGGTATCTTAGGGATTAAATAATTAATCTAAAGCATCTAGAGCGAGGTTTGCATGACTTTAAGGATATTGTAGGTTTATTACAGCTATCGCTAAGCTAAATTCTGGACTACGACATTGGGGCAAATAATTGCCGAAGAGTGATTTATAAAGCTTGTTTAGCACTAAATATAAGTAAGTAATTAAGCTTCTTAGCAACTAGTGACGACCCATTATTATAATAGAAAAAGTAGAGTATTTAAGTATTAGTATATAATTACTGGGTAGGAGTTTCCGAGCTACTTACCTAAGTAAGATTTTAGCAGCAAATTTTAGGGTAACTTACTTAGGTAGACTCGTCTAAATAGCTATTACGTATTTTATAGATCGCACCTATATAGCGTGCTATAGCGCGATAAGGAGTAGTTTGTAAATAAGGGTAGGAATATATTACTTAACAGATATACAGAGGATGAGTTCGAGAGCGTCTGCCGCGAGCTATAGCGTTAAGCTACGGCTTGCGTTAAGCTACGTAGGACTTTAAGGCGAACGCCGAAGAGTCTATAAGGCGGATACCCCTTTCTTCTTCTTCTTCTCCTTAGCTTAGTATCTTTATATAGTAGCAATCTATAAGCTTTAGTTTAGAGATATTTATACAAGCCTATTATAATAAAGCCTTATAGAAAATACTACGGTGGACTTATTATTAGGCTAGGTATATAGGTAAATAAGAAGTTAATAACGTAATAATAACTAGTGGAGTAGTTGCCTAACAGATTAATTTTAATTATATTCTGAGATTCATTACAAAGAGAAGAACTATTTAGGTAGAGACTGTGGTTTAAATATATAATACTACGCCTAAGAAACCCTTAGTACGCGAGGTACGTAAGGTATATAAGGTATATAACATTCCTTACTAATCCCATAGATCCCACGTACCGAAACGGTAACGTAATCTATTATATAACTCGGCTACCCCTTATCCTATAGTTTGACTAGTTCTAACACCTTTTACGCCAATACCACTAGCTCGTTTATATCTTCCCTAAGTAGTTATACTACTACTAATATAAGGTCCGTAACACCTGTTATACCCAGCCTTAAATCCTATCTATCTTTTATTTCTTTTTACTATAAGATACGTAACTAAAATTCTAATTAGTGTTATTTATTAATCTAATTTGGGTTAAATTACAATATATAATCCGCATCCCCTCTTAAGAAACCCCTTCTGTATCTACAATAGACGACTAGCTCTTTAGAGGTATATTTCTTTATAATATATTGGCTTAGTAATTTTTAGTTTTGGAAGCGGACTTAATTTCCTTTATATATTGGATATTGGCAATAAAATCCTTTTAAAGTTAACTTTCGATAGTTCTTAATATGGTCGTTTAATAATTTCTAGCTTTTAAACCCAATATTTTTTATAGTATACTTTAGATGTTTGCATATAAAAGCTATTGCTTAAAGAAGAAAAAGCTAAGTACTAGAAAGTCCGGTTTTTATATTAAATATATCTTATAATAAAGTTGGTGGGTATAACTACCTCCTAAATATGCTTAATTAGAATCTATTAGTAGGGGGGGCTACTTAGGGCAGTCTCTTTAAGCTCGGCAACATGCCATATAATAACGCGCGGGCCATTTTATAGATACCTTCTTAGGGCCGTTAAGCCCCTAAGATTCTTCCTTATAGAGCTTTATATATATCATTTTTCATCAGCCTACTTAGCGTCTAATAGAATTTAATCGACTACTAAATTCTGCCGAATTCTACCAACCCTATAATTGGCTCGCTTACTATTAGCGCATTGGCGGTTAACCTATATATTTATTTACATTAGTCCTAGCGACCCCTTTTCCTTTTATTTTATTATTATAGGCAGTTAGCAGATGGGTATAAATAAGTAAGATACTAAGCGTCTTCTTTATTCGGGCTTATTAAAGTATAAGCAATATTAACCTAGGAGGCACGGGTATAGTAAGAGGGTCGAGCAAGCCTGTATAATTAGATTGTCTATAAACGAAAAGCTAGAGGCTACCAAGTGGGGCTAATAAGGCGACGTTAGGTCTTTATATCCAGCTATAATAAAATACGTCAAATATATAGGATTAGCGTCACCTTTTATGCGTTTAGTGGCTAATATAAAGGGCTTTAAGATCTTAACAAGCTGCCTAACTTCCGCCCAATCCTCTGTGGCAAGAAAGTCCTACGTAAGGTTATAGCTGTTATTAGCGGGCTTCTCCTAAGAAAGTAGATATTTATTAATGCCTTTCTTAAAAAGCAGCGCTTGGCGAAGTATAAAGTAGGTAAAGTTCTATTAAAGGGCTTTATAGGGCGAAGATTAAAGCATCGGCGCCTCCGTTAAGAGGATATCCAGTTAGGATAGTAGGAAGCCGCAAGCTTTTTAGCGAAATTAACCTACTTTACATTTGTCTTTAGGCAATGGCTTTTATATATAAATATCTAAACTATAGTAAAAAAGAAAATATTAGGTTTAAAACTAAGCATTATTAATAACCGCAAGGGCCTATTTTACGTTAGTGACCGAGATAGTAGTAAGACGGTGGTAAGGAAATCCGATTTAGTTTAATAGGATTAGACGATATATTAGATCGCGGTGGACTACAAGTTTATAGGTAATAATAAGTACGAGCTTATAAAGAGTATTATAAACCCGTAATCTATATCCCCTCTTAGGAATTTATAATAGACAACTAGCTCTCTAGGTTTATGTTTCTTTGTAATATATTTATTTATATTAATTTAATAATATAAGTAAGTTATATTTAGGGGCATAAAATACATATAGTATTGTATGCTCTTTTGGATAATAGTAACTGTCTTTTATATTAAAGTAGACTACGTAGTCTATATACTAACGCGTCCTCCCCCTAATTAGTTAGCACTTTATAAATAAGTGGTTAGTGCACCAAACGCGTAAGTACGCGTTTAGTACGCTAGGTGCTATAATTAGATAATATTAGCTTAGTAATTTCTAGTTTTAGAAGTGGACTTGATTTCCTTTATATATTAGATATTGGTAATAAAATCCTTTTAAAGTTAAGAAGTAAAGATAGGATAAAGTTAAAAGCGTAAGGTTATTTATACTCTACCTTACCAGTTTATGCAGTACCCCTAAATAGTTTTACTTAGACGGCCTAACACATATTATAATAGTATTAATTGGACCGTAGAGTATATAACAAAAGTATAGCGAAGCTTTATTCTTAGAATATACTCCGTATCTACCTTACACCAACTTGCCCCTCTTTAGTATCTTTGTTAGTGCAAAACTAAGTATAACTACTAGCACCCCCACTACCTACTCTATATATCTTTTGTCTTCACTTCTTTCTTTATATAGTTAATTTATTAAACTAAAATGCCTAAATAAATTCTCCCTAAAAGGCAACTATATTTTACTAAGGATAGTAAGCCTTATTCTAAACCAAAATCCATTAAAGAAATCTTACTTAAGGACTTTAAGAAGGTATTTATAGCAAGGAAGAAGATTATTATTTTAAGCAGTGCTAGCATTTTAGTAGCTGTGAAAAGTAAGTCTTATATGTTGGAAACCGTAGAGAGCTACTTTTCTAACTCTTAATGCTTATAGTTCCTGACTTTTACACGCTTTATAGGCGCCAATCTAGATATAGCCCGTTCGAGATTAGTAATTATAATAACGATGATTCCACCAAAAATATATATAGCGATGTTTGCATTACAAATAAGAAAGCTTCTTGTATTATTCCCACTAACTCCTATTAACTTAAGTATAAGAATATTATTCGTACCCTTTAAAACCTTATATTTTCTAGGCACTAGTCTAAACATAGCCTATTTAACATTAATAATTACAATAACGATTATTTAACTTAAAATATGCATAGGGGCTTTTACATCATAAATAAGCTAGCTTTTCACGCTATACCCACTAACTTTTACTAACTTACGTACGAAAATAACAAGCGTATCCTTTAACACTTTACGCAGAATGTTGACGGACTTTATAATAAATTCCAGTTGTTATCTCCGGACTCTTCTCTGATAGAGAAAGGCCCATAGGTAAAGATAATAGAACTTTATAGTCGACTAGATAGGATAATATGCTATAAGTGTAAATAGTACTTAACCTTTAACCTAAAGTACTTTTAGGGACCAGAACTATCGGCTTGCCTTAAGTGTATTAGGAGAGATATAGACCAATAAGGCGAAGGGAAACGGTTTAGAGGTATTAGCATGCTTTAGCCCAACGTACTTCTTAACGGAGAAATTAACAATTAAGACGAGGACGCGATTGTAGCTATGTCTTAAAATGCCAAACGCCAAGTTCCAGGTCTTGTTCTGATTGTAGGCACTTAGTTAAAAAAACTAGGTATATTTTAGCTAGCTACGCGCCTTTATAAGGCAGCGAAAACCGGAAATAGACGTAATTCTGTTATATGGATGAACAAGGAACCCCCCTCACGTAGATTAGGGCCAAAATTTCATGGTTTACTTAACTACGTAATCTACGGGGACTGCTAAGAGATTACCAGATATCTTTTGAACGAGGCTATGCCCCTATAACTTAATGGTAATACGAAATTAGGAGGTAGCTGGTATAAAGATAGATAGGGAGAGGATATTGCTTAGTATGAGGAAGCTGGACGCAGCCTTTAATATTTATTAGTAACTAGTCTTCTAATTTATAGGAAAGTTAAGTATATAGTGTTGAAGTCTATATTGTTATCCTTTCTAAGCAGTAGCTAAACTACTGGCTTATATATCTTATCTATAACCCCACTAGCCGCGTATTTGATAAATACTTTTCTCTTATTTTATGCTAGCCCTCTACTACCCACCACAATGGCGTTTCACCATATTTATCCTTAGATTTCGCGTAGACGCCGTTCTTAAGCAATAGTTTTACTATAGTCTTACGTGCCTATTAAGCAGCCTATAAGAGCGGTATCCGACTATTGCTATCCTTAGTATAAGCTTTATAGTATAGGGAATTAAACGAGCGACTTAATAAGGACTCTGTCTATTTAAACTATAAAGAAAAGAAATAACGGCTGTGCTATGCCATAAGACCTTGCCTCTAACACGACCTACTTAAATAAAATAACTGGCAAGCGAAGTATTGTCCGCCGTATTCCACCCTATGGAATCGCCTATTGTTAATATGCAGCCCAAAAGCTTTAAGCAATCAGTATAACTTTAATGTAAATTTTCTTTCTACTTCGAGCTTCTCTTAGTGTGGCTTTTTTACAAACAGAATATAGTAATGTATCCCTTATAGATAAAAAGCACAGCCGCTATAGAGGCTAAAACTTTTTTAAAGGAATAAGACTAAATGTAAAAGAGTAGATATAAAAGACGAATAAGAAATTAACGGTGAATAATGACGAGCTATTTATTAGCGTGAGTAAGAAGACAAATTATTTAGCGGGTATTGCTTAGGCTAATCCTAACTATAACGTATATATAAAGAGCCTAGTTAATATATGTTAGACAGATAGGTTACTTATAAAAACTCTATTAATTGAAGCTGGCTTTAGAGGCTCTCTATATATATAAGGTAGGGGTAAAAGACTAACGGAGACTCCGATAACAATTTGGTAACTATTACTTAAACACCACTAAGTTAATATTGCCACTTAGTTAGTAATAGGTAATGGATAGGTAATAGAAATAGTATATAAGAAAAGAGAACGCCTAAAGCTTATAAATTAGTGGGAACGAGAAGTGTTATGCTAAGAGGTCTAACTAAGCAGCGGGTTAGAACAATAAAAGTGGATATGTTAAATATATTAAGGGTTATCTAGTTAATATAATCCTTCTCGGTTATTAATATTTATAGGAAAGTAAGTTATATTTATAGATATCGCCAAGGCGCTATTCTTACCCTATTTTCGCTGCTAGTTAATTATAAGTCCTAAACGTTCTGTTTATTTCCCTAAGCTACCCTTTACGTCCTACTTATATCCGCTTAATCATCCTAGGTATTAGGCTATACGCTACTTTAAAGATTATATAGTTTATTATTCTGCTTGCGTTAAACCTTTTTAATTCCTACGTTTAGTCCTTAGGTAATCGTTTTTATAGTATAGCGAACCAATATATTTGTCTTGAAATCCCTCCTTAATTACGTAGGATACGTAGTAGTAGGACAGCCTCTAAGAAAAAAATACGTGTATATATAGCAATAATAATTCTTTCTTAGCGTTGCCAGTGCCTCTATTATTTAGTCCTTTTGGACATCTAGCGTTAGATAAAGAAGACTATAAAGTAACTATAATAAGCGATCCTTTTTTCTAGAATCTCCTGCTATATACCAAATAAGCCTTTTAGGTATAATATTAACATTGCTAACCTATACATCATTAACAGGTCTATGAAAATCTCGGACTTAATTTAGATTTATGACCACTTTAACCGATTTTAGACTATTAAACCCCAAGTGTTTAAAATCGTGGAGGTATGCTGCTATTGTTACCATGTTGCAATACCTAGCTATCCTAGATATAAAAGTAAGGTCTAAATATTTAATTAAGGGACGAATCTTTCGGTAAGGTAGAAACGTGTGAAGCTCTAATATAGTATATAGGGATTTATAGGGCTTAAGGAGGAAGGTATTTTCTTTGTAAAATACCTTAAGGGCCTCTAGTGCGGATGTTTTGCATATTAATATTAGCTCTAGCAGCATTTTCCTTAAAATAATAAAAGAACGCCAGTAGATTGGCCTTTTTAAGACAATAATATAACGAAATATTCGTAGATATAGCTTATAAGGGAGATCTAAGATGCCAACTCTAGGTTAGGGGTTTTTTAAACTAAACGAGTTACGGCTTAAGGGACTTAATTTAGAAAATATTGAAGACATTTAAGGGTTGCTATATGTTATACTTATTACGTAAAAGGGTGCTAAGGATAACTTTAAAATTAGAGAAGGAAAGAGGGAAAGCTCTAAGCTTTAAATTGTAATAGGTTGCTTGCGAAACCGGCTTCCACTTTTACTACCCTCCCGGAAATTTTGCCCGCTTTTTACCTACCTACTCCTTCGTAATCGGCCTAAAAGGGACTATACGACCTAATAAATTATATTAGCTTAAAATTTTAGGTTAAGAAATAAGAATAAGGACTCTTCTATGGATTAATCTATAAAGGAAGAGGAAGGTAGGGAAAGGCTAATAACAATAATTTATAAACCTTAGTTAACAGATCGTAGGTTATAGGGGATTATACAACCTAAAGACCGAAAAATGCCGGTCCATTATATATAAATCCCCCTTTACCTCTAACTCTTTATTAGCCTTATAAACTTTATTTTATTTACTTAAATCCGCCTTATTTTCCTAACACAACGCATTTATACGTTGTTACTATCTTTATTTACGCCTACTTAGATTTTCCTATTACTTATCCTAAAACCTATTTAGTTATAGGAAATCTTATACCCCAGATTTGTCTCCTAAATCTCTTAAGTAACGCTCCTCGCTATAAGGTTATTCTTACTCTTCGCATACATATTCGCCACTTTATCCGCTATTAATGCCGTGTCTATATATAACCTAAAGGCGTTAAGTCCCTATAACTCCTACTTATCCGTAAACATCCTAGGTAATAGTATTCTATTACCTGCTAATACGTAAAAAAAGCGGAAAAGGGGCAGTAGTAAAAGTAGTAGAGAAAGTAGGGCTAAGAGTTAGGTTAATCGCATATTTAAAGGATTCTACTAACGCTTTAATAGGTGGAGGAGGAAAATTGTCCGGAGGCGGCGCGTTAAACTTAAAACCTAATTTAAATGCTAGGGGAAAGACGGTATCTGGCTTAGGTGTCCGTCCCACCTATAGTAGAGGCCGCTATTATAGTAGAGGTATAACAGTTCCTTACACCGCTAGCCAGCGCTCTCCTCTTGGCCTCGCACCCTTACTTATACCCCCTATTACTGCGCTTGCTATCTTCCCTAGTTTATAGCTATATGGCGTTTATTAGTACCCCTATATATATCTATACACGTTTATAAATAAGACGGTTATAAATACGACTTTCCTAAACGGTATAAACCAGACCCTCTCTATTAATTGCTTATACTAGTGATATAGTATTTATAGCTGTAATAATAACAGCGATAATATATATCTATATAATCTGATTAAAAACGGCAGCTACGTGGCGCTAAATAAGACTTTTATTACGATTTCGATTGTAAATAGAACGCGGACAATCGCTATTAACGGCACACTGCCTAATGGTACTACTGCGTCTAGCGGTCTAGATTTACTAGCTCTAAAGCAATAGGCATTGGAATTTGCCGGTTAGTGGGTTATAGGTGCTATTATTATATATTTAATTTCCTTTCTCTAGGCGCTAACGCCTTTTTTTTTAGGGCGGACATTTTCTAGGCTAGGTTTATATTAATATTTACTAATAGAGTTTATTAAATAGGGAATAGATAACGTTTAGTTTCTAATATTATTTTATACTTATTACAAGGTTCTAAGACTTCCGTAGTATATATATTAGGCGCAGCCTTCTAGCTCTAAGAATATTATTTAGGATATAGCGATAGTGTACCTAGCGAAAGGAATAGAGTCCTCTTGTAGTTATAAGCATTTTTTCCTTAGCTTTAGAGGCTGCCAGAATTAGGCACCTACTAGTCTGCTTTAAATTCCTCTCCTTACGCCTCTATTCTTAGGGGCTATAACCCTAACCGCGGAACTCGCGGTATTATAGTCTTAAGAAAGTTATTAGATCCCCCTTTTTACCTAGTAGGCTTACTCTATAAGGTGATTAAGTAATTATAGCACTATAGGACACACTAGATGGATAGGTTAACACTTAGTAAATAATAAAACATTTTAAAAGTAATTGTTTTTACGTAAACTATAAGGGGCTTATATATACGGATTGCTAGCGTCTAGGCAGATTTATATAAACAAAGTAAAGATTCTTATACATTTACTAGGAACCCTATTTATTAGGCTATAAATACTATAATACCCCTAGATCTATATTTATAGGAGCGATTACAGTTAATAATAGCGGGTAAGAGCTTTAACAATCCTCCGCTACTAAAAAAAGACAAAAAGAAAGGCTAGGAGTGATGGGAGAAGTATAGTTAAAAACAAAACCAGCAGGAAATATATATAATATTTTAGTTCGTATTTCTACAGTTCTTATATAAAACCACTTCTTAAACGCTAAACGACTTATGTTTATAGTACCTACAGAATCCTAATAGTAAAAAATATCTCAAAATTAAAATTGAATATGTGATAAAATATATGCCTGTGTACCTCCTTACGGATTAAGAAATACCCTATAGTAAATTTATAAAGATCCGATTCGAACTTAAAATAATACTAATGAAAATTAAAGGCTATCTCTAGGAGCTCTAGATAGTTAAGTTAATTTAACCTTTTATATATAACTCTACTAATAATATTAAGTGCCGTTTCTGTAAGGGATATTATTGCGGACACCTTGGGTTGCCCTCAAAACAACCCCCAGACGCCCCTCGGATGGTCGCCGGTCACGTGCCGGAGGTACGTGCCCGTAGTATATAGTCTCCACGATCCCAGAGGCCTTACCTCCTTAAGGATTCGTCTCTCTTACCAATCTATCCTGTTCCAATCGTGTCCTTATAGCCCCCTATCTACAAAATCCCCTTACATTCAAATCCTTCCTACTCTTTTTTAGAAGGGTAGTCGGCTTTAAGGACCAGATTATTTATTTACATCTTTTATTAACAACCACCATCCTCCCTTAAAAATCTCGTAATAACCCGAACGGAAACTCCACGGATACCTTATAGAAAGCCGTCGCGTAAAGGCAGGAAGGTCCCTCTAATAGCAAGAGATTGCGATAATATAACCCTTTAGGCAAGACGGCCAAACAAGCCCTAATACCCAGATACTCTAGGAGCTCAAAGACTCTCGCACACCTACAGTCACCGCTAAGGAAAACGCAGACACCCTCTATAACGGTCACAACGCTACCAGAAAGCAACCGAAACCCCTCTAGCCCCACCTAAGCCAATTAGAAGATCAAGCGCTAGAGGCGACTCTAAGATCTTCCCCTAAGCCAGAAATGCTAGAGAAATACACTAATGTGTCTAACTAGGGAACCAACCGGAATCCTCCCGGAAGACCACCGGCCTATAATTAGTATAGTGGCGGTACACAGACTGCTTACAAGCCAAGTAGGTCTACCCCTTTAGGTAATCTAAGCTAATTACTAACTTAGGACCCAAGCCTCGTTAGGAAGCCCACACTAGCTACTAGTACTAACACTACCTCTATAGCAGGAGCCTCCCTAGGCCCGAGTTTAGAAGGTTAAGAGCCCTATACCAATCTCCTTTAAGACAAATATTAGGAAGCTATTACAAGGCTCTTAGAAGCTATACGGGAGGAAGCTACTAATAAATATATTAGAACCCTTTAAGGGTAAATTTAGATCTAGTAGGGTCTAATCTAAACTAAGCAAATTCTTTTATAACCTAGTTAAGGCTAAGGGCTTCCTAGGAGCTACCCAGTACCTACCTAAGGAGGTGTAGAAGACTTAGAGAGTTATCTACGCTATAAATAGAAAAAGGACATAAACCGACTAGCTAAGGCCTCTAGTAGTCTAGAACTCCGCCACAGACCCAACGCCTAATAGTTAGACGATTAGGTTTATAAGGTAGACAACTTCTTTAAGATGCTGATAATATAAGATAATACCAAAGAGCATACACGCTAGATTATTAGCAAGATTAAAGACCGATTGCTAAACTAGATCGCACTTAATCAGCTTAATAAAGAGCAAATCACTATATAGCCATAGCTACAAACCTTCCTAAAAAAATGGACTTAAGATCCGCATATTATATAATATAATAATATAGAGCTATTCTAGAATAGGACACAGCTAGACCGCCACGACTTCTGCTAGTTTATAAACTTTATGGAAACTTATACTTAATAGATAGATTTAGAGCCCTTTAAAAACAAGGACAGTAGCATCCGTAAGAAGAAAAAGATCGGGTTTATCTAGGCTAGAATTAAGCCAGCAATTCATGACGAAATAAAGCGCGTGGGAGCCCTATTGCGGATTACCATATATGCGGATTTTAAATAAGCAGTTCTAAACGCTAAAGACGCGGTAAGGAACTAGACCTCTTCCGGTAAAAAGCTAAGGGGTTACCAAAAGCGCGGGTACTCTAGTAGTAACGTAGGGTAGACCCAACCTTTAAAGAAGCCGTTCTTAAAGAGAACTTTAAAAGGGTTAAAGTTAGGAACCTTAAATAACGGGAAAGACTCCTAGGGCCAACCTAACACCCGTCCAGCACCTTCACGGGAACACTCCAAGAAGTCAAGAGAAAACTCCGGAGGCAGATCTTATTGGAAAAATAAGTAGGGTAATAACCGCACTAACGATCTAAAAAAAGAAAAGCTTTAGTTACAGACCTTTCCTAGCTATAACTAGGGCAAGATACGGAAGGAGAGACTCTCCATATTGCTATTAAGTTGGAAATAACACTCCCTATAGGTGAGGTACGACAGTTCTAAGCACTATACAACAGCGGCGCCGAAATCAATCTTATATAATATAATTTAGTAAAAGAGTATAAACTTATCCCATTGTAAAGGTAGTAAAAACCTATCACAGGCTTCCTAAATAAGCATTAGATCAAGCTATATAGTGCCCATAAGCTTATAGTGTCAGTGGCCGATATACATAACCGCACCAAGGCGGTTGGCCTGCAACCCTTCTAAGCAGCTAACTTCGTAGGTTACGACCTTATCCTTAAATACCCTTAGCTTACAAAAGTAGATCCTAAGATACGCTTTAAAACAGGAGCCTTTAAATGGTAGAACAATAAAGATTTAGAAGGGCGTATATTACTAACAAGCCTAAAGGATATTTTAGAGAATATAGCCCTAGGTGAAATAGTGTACGCTCTATACCCAAAGGAGTATCAGATCTAACCCCTATTTAATAACAAGATAGGTATAAAGCTTAGTATAGGTAACAACCCCTCTACAACGGAGACCCTACAGGGAATTGCCGGATAGGTCGCGGAGACATTACAGGGAGGCGGCGATCTTAAGGATCTTATAAGATACTTTAACCGCCACGGGTTACTCTAGCTTAAGCAATATACGGAAAGTATACTATAGCACCTTAAACGCTGCGTTAAGGAGTTCCCTACCCTCTATTGGCTACTATATAAAACGGTTTAATATACGGTGGCAACTATATACAAGCAACTACTATAGCGCATAACGCTGCCTATAAGTATTTTAAGGGAGCTCCGGGACCTACCTAATAATAATATAGAGGACAAACGCGACCCTAATTTATTAAATATTCTAATAGGCCTAAGGGACTTACTAAGGGTATTTTTGGGTAGGAAAGCTAAAGTCCTACTATAGAACTTAGAGTACAATCACGCAATTAATCTAGAAGAAGGTAAATAACCGCCGAACCTTCCTATCTATAACCTCTCGCGTAAAGAGCTTAAGATCCTATAGGAGTACTTTAATAGCTTACTAGAAAAGGGATAGATCTAGCCTAGTAAGTTACCGTCAGGCACGCCAATCCTCTTTATCCTAAAACTAGATAAAACTATAAGGCTATGCGTAGACTATTACAGTCTTAATAAGATTACAATTAAGAACCGTTACCTACTACCACTAGTTAGTGAAATGCTGGATTAACTATCTAGGGCGAAGATCTTTATAAAGTTAAATCTACAAGACGCCTATTATAGGCTCCGTATTAAAGAAGGGGATAAGTAAAAGACCGCTTTTAAAACCTAATACGGCCACTTCAAGTATCTAATAATGCCTTTTGGGCTAGCTAATACGCCTACAATATTCCAATCATACATTTATAGAGCCTTAGGGGGACTAGTCGACCGCATATATATTATCTATTTAGATAATATCTTAATCTACTTAGAAGATGAGGATTAACACGAGTAATATATCCACGAAGTGCTAAAACGTTTAGATAATTAGGGCCTCTACGCCAAAGCGTTAAAGTATATCTTTAATACTAAGTAGGTTAAGTTCCTGGGTTACATTATAACGCCTACAGATATAGTCATAGACCTAATACAGGTATAGACAATCTAGGAGTGGCCGGAGCTAGAGAGCTATTAGGATATTTAAGTATTCCTAGGCTTTACCAATTTCTATAGGCGCTTTATCTATAACTATTTGGACGTCGCCCAACACCTATCTAACTATATTGCGGAAGCTTCCTAAGACCCAACCTAAGGAGCAAAAAGCTTAAAGGCGGCAAGGAAGAAAACCAAAAAGGGACTAACCAAATAGTATAAGCTATGGTTATGGCCCAAAAAGGTTTAGGAGGCCTTTTAGAAACTTCGCACAAAGTTTACAGAAACTCTATTGCTGCGGCATTTTAACCTAGATTAGCTATTAATAATAATAACTAATATATTAAATTTTGCCCTTACTAGTATCCTACTACAACCCAATAAGCATCTAGACGCTACCCAGCTCCATTAAAAACTAATAGCATTTTATAGCAGAAAATTCCAGGGACCTAAAGTTAGGTATTATACCCACGATAAGAAACTGCTAGCTATAGTCGACTACTTTAAACAGTGGTAACATTACCTCAAGCACGCGAGCTATACTACTTGTATACTCTCAGATCACCATAATCTACGCTACTTTATAACTATAAAGGAGCTTATACCTTAATAAGCCAAATAGGTAGAGGAGCTTACGCGATTTAATTTTAAGATTAAATATAAGCCAGGGGAAAACAACCCTGCTAATAAACCGTTACGACGGCTAGACTATACCAAAGGCTTCAAAACAGGAGAAGGAAAACAGATAATAGATATCTTACTCCCTATATTACAGAACAAGCTCCAGGTATAAAATGCTTAAGCACCCACAGCTCTATACACTAAGTCTCAGGCGGTATAAGCCCCATTAGTTTCTACTGACGTTCCGGCTAGTACCCGGTCCGTTACCAATAAGGGTCCGAATATACCTAGACAGGACGTCCCCAATATATTCTCAGAACCTAGTAATATACCATCCCTAATTACTAAGCTATTCCCTTAAACCAATAGCGAAGCCATAGAGCAATCAAAACTCGGAGCCCTGCAACAACTAAAGGACTTTAACCTTATAGCGGCCTTCCTAATACACGCGTATTAAAGAGTTACAAGATCCATAGTACCATCTAGTCTCATACTTAGAGCAGTATAGGACGAAACAGCTTTTACCTAGGAACTATCCAAAGGGTTAATGGATTTCATCCGTAAGGTATAACGGAGGGACGCTTCCTATGCCATTCTTAATACGGAAGTAGACCGGAAACATAACGGAAAGGAAGCTGCTAGGCGCTACTATTAGGAACTAGACCCAATAGGCCTACTACATAGAGGTAATAAGGTTTGGGTGCTACAAGAAGCAAATCTACGACAGAAGATTCTTATAAAGAATTACAATAATCCCCTAGGCGGCCACTATAGTCAAGCAAAGATAGTAGAATTACTTCAACACAAATACTATTAGCTAAGGCTCAATTAGAAAGCAAAGGAGTACATCAGCTATTATAAGAAGTGTTAAGTATACAAGATCCGTAGGCATAAGCCATAGGGTCTACTTAAATTAGTTCCCCCCACCAGTAAGCCATAGCGACATTACCGTCGTCGTCTCCCCCTTCGCTCCTCCGTCGTCGTCTCCCCCTTCGCTCCTCCGTCGTCGTCTCCCCCTCGCTCCTCCGTCGTCGTCGCGCTAGGACGCCCCTGGCTATATAGCCCCTACGGACACGTCACCAGACGCCAAATACCAGACACATCACAACCTCTACTACAACCAGTCTACAGCCATTACGCTACAGACAACCTCCACCACAACCTATCTACAGCCATCAGGCTGCAGACAACCTCCACAACCTATCTACAGCCATCAGGCTGCAGACGACCTCCGCAACCTGTCTACAGCCATCAGGCTGTAGATGACCTCCGCAACCTGTCTACAGCCATCAAGCTGCAGACGACCTCCGCAACCTGTCTACAGCCATCAAGCTGCAGACGACCTCCGCAACCTGTCTACAGCCATCAAGCTGCAGACGACCTCCGCAACCTGTCTACAGCCGTCAAGCTGCAGACGACCTTCGCAACCTATCTACAGCCATCAGGCTGCAGACGACTCTACCACAACCTGTCTACAGCCATCAGGCTGCAGACGACCTCTACCACAACCTGTCTACAGCCATCAAGCTGCAGACGACCTCTACCACAAACCTGTCTACAGCCATCGGGCTGCAGACGACCTTCGCAACCTGTCTATAGCCATCGGGCTGTAGTCGACCTTCGCAACCTGTCTATAGCCATCGGGCTGTAGTCGACCTTCGCAACCTGTCTATAGCCATCGGGCTGTAGTCGACCTTCGCAACCTGTCTATAGCCCATCGGGCTATAGTCGACCTTCGCAACCTGTCTATAGCCATCGGGCTTGTAGTCGACCTTCGCAACCTGTTCTATAGCCATCGGGCTGTAGTTCGACCTTCGCAACCTGTCTATAGCCATCAGGCTGCAGACGACCTCTACTATCTACAGCCATCGCGCTGCAGAACGACCTCTACAACCCTATCTACAGCCATCACGCTGTAGACGACCTCTCCCACAACCTGTCTACGGCCATCGCGCTACAGACGACCTCTACCACACCGCCACCACCGCCACAACATACCATACAATACCGCACTATAGGCCGTACCGCAGATGCGCAGATAGGGTGGCTATAGTGGGGGAGGGGAAGGCCGGCCCGTGTTACTTTAGCACGTTAAATCTAAGGTGTATAGGCGAATTGTTTTTATACCCTATACAAGACAACTTCGTGAAAAGTTTTTCCTATGGGAGGTGGGTTTATGTAACGAGGTTCGCCCTATAAAATACCATTAGTAGGTTATTTTTGGGGAGAGTACCTATTAAATTACTAAATTCCCTACCCATTTCTTTAGCAAGGAGAAGAGATAGGGTACAGGATAAAAAGTCGCTTTAGGTAATTGGTAGCTGCTTCCAAGCTAGCAAGCTATTGTAACGCCTCTTATTCTTAAGTGCAAAACTATTTAATAAAAATCTTTCTTTTAGAGCGCTTTTTCTACTCTAGGAACGGCAGAATACGGCAGAAATAGATAAAAGAGCCAGGATTTCCTTTTCTTGGTGTAAACTGGACCATAGTAAGCAAAATACCAGAACGAAAAAACACCAGTCGCTAGAGCTCCCCTAGCATTTTAAAAACGGGCCAGAGTGTCCACTTAGCTACTAGTACATGTTAAGCTGCCTAGGAAGGATTCATGTATATAGAACTATAGCGCCATAGCCTAGAGGCTGCATGCGCAGTATTGTACGTAGTATAATACAACGGATATAAAAAAAAAAAAAAAAAATAGCGACATTACGCCATAGACTTCATCACGGATCTCCCGCCATCTAAAGATGGCTAAGGACGAATATACGATTCGGTCCTCGTACTTATCAATAGGTTTTTAAAGTACGTCCAATACCTTCCCGTTAACAAGACAATTAACGCATAAGAGCTTACCAACCTAATTAAGGAGAAATGCTTTCTTAAAGTAGATTAGCCGCACTCTATTATTACTAATAGGGGCAGCGTCTTTATAAGCCAGTACTGGTCAGATCTATACTTCCATTTAAAGATAGACTACCGTTATAGTACAGCTTTCTACCCACAGACGGATGGGCAAACGGAACGCCAGAATTAGGAACTAGAGTCTTACCTACGGATATATTTAAACTACTAGCAAGATAACTAGTACGAGCTACTTCCATACGCGGAGTACGCTTACAATTTAAAGCAATATACATCGCATAAGTATACACTAATCCAGATTGCCTATAGCGTCCAACTATTTGGGTTTAATAGTATACCCAACAATCACTAGCTAAAGCCGTATAATTAGTTATAGGATCCTACTAGGAAGTCTAAGGACATCCACCAAAGAGTATAAGGATACCTCTAGGAATAGGAGGAGCAATAGAAGTATGCGAAGTAGAGCCTATAAAATACCTAAGAGCAGCAGAGACTTTAGTATAACCGTAAGCACTAGGATAAGCATTTTAGAGTAGGTAATAAGGTTCTATTACGTTTAACGAATATTAAGACCCATTAACTATTAAAGAAGCTTAATGCAAGATACCTAGGTCCCTTCTAAGTTAAGGAACGAATTGGCAAGCTAGCCTATTATCTCCAGCTACCCCCATCTATGGCCCGTATGCATCTAGTGTTTTACGTAAACCTACTAGAGCCATAGCATAGACCACCGCTAGAAAAGAACTTCCGTCCAGGCCCAATTAAACACCCTAAGGTGGTGGGCGAGCGGTATAAGGTTAAAGCTATACTACGCTATAAGTCTATTAAGAACAAGCTTCAATTTAAAGTTAAATAGCTAGGCTGGCCCGCTAAGGACTCTATATGGGAACTAGAGGATCACCTCAATTATTATAAAGATATTCTAAAAGAATATTAGGACCAAGGTCCACAATCTGCAAATCATAAAAAGCGCTCTAATACTACGGTGTTATCGCGACCTATAAAGAAAGCTCGCAAAAAGAGTAAATAGGTTAAATTGGATATGGAACGGACAAGCTCCGGAAACTATAAGGATTAGGGCTATATAGCCCAAGGCAGGACGGGTCCTTAGCCTTTTCACATATATAGCATAGAGTTGATAGGGCATTTTGCTAGAATTGCATTCCCATTTATTAATCTATACTAGGAACATTATTCCTAGGGCTCCTAAGCCCTTCCTAAAAGCCTTCTAAGGCCTTCCCAAGCACCTAATCGAGGTCCTTAATTGCTACTATATATAAGAACGAATCCCAAAAGTCCAAACCACAAATGCCCAATCTAAAAAGCCACTACGCCCCATTATTATTAGGAGTAGGATTAGTATCCATTAGGCCACCAAGTAATGGCTAACGAGAATAGGATCTAGATGCCTTAGTAGGCGTATGAGTAGGCATAAAAATAGGGGCAGGATAATAAGGTGTAGCTAGAGCAGAGACTCTTAAACGCTTAACACTAATATTAGGTCCAAACCAATACCAACAAAGCTCTTGTGGCGTAAGCTTATAGTTAATAAAGATACGCTTAAGCCCAGAATAAACAGAGACGTTAGCTAGCTAGCATAGTCTAGAACCACCGAGACCTTACTACGGCAACCATCAGTTACCTATCCGCTAGGTACCCAAAGGGTAACCTACCTAATACCGCATTATGTTATGCTCTTTCGAAACTTAACACGCATGCGCAAACTCCTTCCTATAGTAGACGGCAACCTTCTTCTTATCACCCCTATCCTTTACCCTATCCTCAGTATACTAACCTTACTCTCGCATTAGGCATTACTAGCTAGCTTACTAGGAATTATAGGCAGTATAGATGGCCGTGGCATAATCTTAAATTCGGCCAAGTTATTTAGCATTTGCGCTAGAATAAGAGAGAGCCCGGGCGATATAGTAGTTAAGGACATTAAAGGAACGTCGCCATTTAGGCCTAGGCTATTATTAAAGCTTAAAGTCAGCAATAGAAATCTATTAAGGATAGAAAAACTTACCTCAACGCAACTGCCGCTCTTAGTACGCATGCATCAATCATAAGGACTAAAGGTATTAGATCTAACGCAGTGCGTCTTATTATAAGCCTCCAGAATCCTGTTATTAGATTTCTAGTCTTTCAAAGACGTATAGGCAAAATCATTTAGGTAGGACTAGCACCAGTTACGGGTCAGCGGGGGTTGGGGTTCCATATATAAAGGTAGGGCTAGGATACACTATAGAATTTACTTAGAAGAGCAGTTAGTAGAAGAACAAAGAGGTATATTAAATTATTAATAAAAAAGAAGAAAATCTTAATAATATATTAAAGATACGTCCAAAATTGGACAACGGTTAATGGCGAGAAGTAAGGTGTTCAAAAAAAGGAGCAGCTTAATAAGCAAGGCGTCTTTATACTTTACCTTCTAATACCCTTTTAGTAAATAACCGCAACCTTGCCAATATAACTCCGTTACAATAGCGCTATTTAGAAGGAAGAAAACACGCGTATAAGTTATTTAACCATTACTTCCTTATAAAAACTGACTACGCGGCCGGGGGAAGGCAATTAAGACGTTAAATTAAAGACGTATATAGGTTAAATTAGACCTAAAACAATACCATAGTATTAAAGAATAACGTCATAGACGTTCTTGACAATCGCATAATAGCTACAATTACTATCGCGAAATGTCCCTATTTGCTAGGTAGTAGAGCTACGCTAAATATACGGCACAGGACCATTAGATTTAAAACCATATACACCAAATCTTAAGAGACAAGTCTCTTTAACTAACTAATTAATACCTTAACCGCATCTAATAACCTAAGGGCAAATGCGGGAGCAATGCGTTAGTGACGCAGGGGATTATAAGAAAAGGATTATAAGAAAAGATCATAGACTATATCTTAGCAGTTAAAGACGACGGCAAGCCAAGGCTCCGTATATTAAATCCCATACTAAAGGTTCTACGGAACTATACTGGAACACTAAATTACCTACAATACTCGTAATTAATTATAGACTGGTATAAAGGCTTAGAAGCAGAGTTGTATAAAAATCCCTATATTAGCCTAGGTAGTCACCGGCATACTTCTAGTAGGCTTCCAATAGGTCTCCTAGCAATCCTTACGTCTTTTCTCCAGTTATGTTTTTTCCTTATTAAGGTTTTTCAGGAGTTTAAAGCAGGGGTTAGATAGATAGATAATATATAGCGGCATGCCAACACCTCTCCGATATCTCTCCGAACCTCTTCCGGGACGAGCCCTTATAATCTCCTTACCGCAAGGTAATGGCGATTAGGGGCCGACCGCAAGAAGGGGGGGGGCAATATAAGGGATATTATTGCGGATACCTTGGGTTGCCCTTAGGACAACCCCCGGACGCCCCTTGGATGGTCGCCGGTTACGTGCTAGAGGCATATACCCGTAGTATATAGTCTCCACGATCCCAGAGGCCTTACCTCCTTAAGGATTCGTCTCTCTCACCAATCTATCCTGTTCCAATCGTGTCCTTATAGCCCCCTGTCTACAAGATCCCCTTATAATTTCGTTAGGCTTGACCTAATTAGCTATTATTAACCTTAAAAGTTCCTAATTTAGCTAATTTTATAAAAGGCTTCCTATAATCTAAGTACTAATTAGGGCTAAAAGCCTTTAATCTTTTATAACTACTAGTTTTATAAAGACCGGTATAGATACCTTAAGGACTTCATTAATAAACAAGTATATACTATTTTCGCCTAGTATATCTTAAATAGTTAGTAGGTATTTAAGCAATAAGCAGGTATTGTCTTTGCTTAATAATCCGGTGTTAATATTCTTAAGAGCTAAATAGGTATTACCTATCCTCTAGAGTTTCCGTTTAATTTAAGGCACTTTCTTTAGCATACCTAGTAAAATCTCGTTTTCGAACTTAATGGGGTTTTCTTTATCTAAAGAATAATAAGACTCTCCATCCAAAGGACACCAAGACTCTTTATCTAAAAAATCTTTAGGGTCCCTTATTAGGTCGTACTTATATAAAAGTTTAGCTAGCTTTACTATTTAAAAGCTCAATTAGTTTAAAGGGCCGAAGGATAGTACATTCTTAATTTCCTAGTAGAGAAGTAGCTATAATTAATAGTCCTATAGTAGGGTTTAAAGTGTTTAAGGTAAAACTACTTTAAGTAGGGTAATACCAGAGCTACTCATAGCTCCCTTTTTATATTCCCTAAAAATGGCTACCTTCCTATTATAAGCCTAGTTATTGCTTAGAGGGGGAATATAATAATATACGCTACTATTATAGAGATTTTATCCTTATTCTAATCTTATAAGTTATTAATAACTTTATAAGGGGTATACTTTTATATAATTTACGCCAAGAGGGTGGCAAGGGTGGGGATAATAGTATAGGTAAGGTTAAGAGACTAAAGAAGCTAAGAGAGGATAGTACCTTAGTAATATAACCTAACAAGCAGTTCCTTTAACTAACAGAATTAAACTCTATTTTAAGAGGCGTTCCTTTTAGCCGTTATTATTAAATCGTTTAACTTCTTTATTCCTAAAATATCTCAATCTATTACGGAGACTTTCCATCTACGTGTGCTTAGGTTTTACAGTCTCGCAGGTTTAAATGCATTTCCTAAGCTTTTAGTTTACTATCCGCCCCAATAAAACCGATTAATAACGATTAGCTACTCTCACGCCTCCAAGTCTACTTAGCTTACAATTTATATCTATTTAGATAGTATTAGTCTGTATAGGTTTACCTACGAAGCCGATTTAATATAATAAGGATTGCGGCCGTAATGATCCTAACACTTCGAGTTGATAGAAACACTTTAGATTGGGATAATATTAGGCCGATAAAGACGGCAGATTTTCCTACCTATATTATATAAGCAGGCAAACCGAAACAGCTAATAGGAGAAATGCACTATTAGACCCGAATATCGTCTACGCGGCTTTAAATGCCGCTATACAAATATAAGAAAGACTACTAGGGTTAACTTGCTATAAAGACATATAGAAGTATATTAGGAAAAAAGATATATATAGAAAGTAGGGTTAAAGGTTAGTTAAGATGTTTAGCGTTTGTTATATAGATTATTTCGCATACCTTAGTATTATCTACCTTTATACGGTGTTGTTTACCTGCAAACAGTGGTATATATAGCCTCATTTTTCATAGATTAATATTCACACGAGTTCTATAAATCGACAATAGGTAATGGAAATTAACGCTATATAATATAGTAATGATGGCAAGAAATAGGGTAGTAAGTTATAAGGTAGTAGGAGGCAAAATAACCATAGCCAATTATGCTCGACAAAATGATTCTACCATAAAATAGCTAGTTATAATTATCCGCTTATTAGTTCTAGATGTGGAGTAACTTATTATTATAAATATAACGAGAACTATACGATAAATATAGACTATAAGTTTGCTTTTTGTGCTTGCGACAGTTACTTATTATAAGTAATTTATTATAGCCCCTCGCCTAATAGGGGGTATTTTAGAGCTTGGGAGGCGGACGCTTAAGATACGTTAGAGATAAAGGATATAGAAATAGATAAAGCTTATAGATTGACAACGACTAGAGCGTTAGAGCTAGCCTTATAGAAATTAAATTAGAATAGCAAAGCCTTAAGACCCAAAATGCTGAACTCTAAGAGGTAATTCACTCTATTTAAACATAGCTTAACTATAACGGGCTTGTATAATTGCTTCTAAACTAAAGCTTATAGATTGCTACTATACAAGAATACTAAGCTAAGGAGAAGAAGGAGAAGAAGACTGTTAGAGATTAATAAGATATAAGGGGTCGCTAAGGCGCTAGTTACAAGCGAGCCAATAGTAGGCGAGTTAATAGTAAGAAATAGTACTAGATAGTATGCGATAATATAACAGGTAGCAGAATATAGCAGAATTTGGCAGGTAATACGCTCTTATTAGATAATCTGTATTCTCTAAAGGCACGGGTTATGTATATGAAGACATGTTACTAAAGACACGTTATATTAAGGTTAAAAAGACACAATTAAGACAAGATTAAGATCATTAATTAATTAACCTATTTTTATTAATAAACTGTTCTATATAAACTTCGTAACAGCTCTAGCACCGTTATATTAATACCCTTTTAGCGTCTTCCCTATTAACGCAATTATGGGCGTTGGTGGCGGCCAGCGGAAGCGCGGCAGGATTAGAAATAACTCTCTCGCGAGCAATAAGAGCCAGGAGGCCAAATAAGGAGCCTAACCGCTAGCTGGTGATTGATGTCAGCCGAGCAGAAGAGGAAGTAGTAGGAAAGGTAATAAATATAGAAGTGGTAAAACAAACTATTATATAGGGCATAAGTGATATAAAGAAACTGTAAGAGAAAAGGGGGGAATATATATTGCGGATATTGTAATAGCTCGCATAAATGCCTCTAAACTAAAGCTTATGGATTGCTATTTAATAAAAATACTAAGCTAAGGAGAAGAAAAGAAGGGGGTTGCTAGGACTATAGTAAACATATATAAAGGGGCAGCCGCTAAGGCGCTAGCGGTAAGCGAGCTAATTATAGGTTAGCAGAATATGGCAGTAGCATAGCAGAATTTAGCAGGTGACGCGCTTTAGCACCGTTATAGATATTCAATATTAATACAAAAAGTGTTAATATTCAGTATATTGAATATTGAAGATTTTATATAAATATAGTAGTATTCTGCTATTTTATATAGTTAAATAAATAAAGTAGGGTATCTTAACAACTAGCGCGTGCATATGCTAATCACGTGATCGTAAGCAGTTAAAGGGTAAACCTCAAGTTAGAAGGTAGGAGAGTTTCTCCTTAATTTCTATAAGCTGCTTCGCTGGTATTTATATATAAGATGGGGTAGATCACCTAATAAGTCCTCTCTTATCATGCAGAGGAGGTATTAAATTAGGTAAAAATCTTAATTAAGGGGTGTTACGGCACTGGCAGAACTTGGCAGAACTACGCACCGGCAAGTTGCCACAGATTGCCGTATATTGCGGTCACGTGACGCGAAGATTATATATAGCTTCGAGCGGCGCTCCCCTTCTTCTCCTTCCCTTTCTTTAGCTTTAGATTCTCGTTTATAGACAATCCAATTATATAGGCTTGCGCGACTATTTTACTATACTTATATCTTAATTAACTAAGTCACTAACATTATCTAAAGCTTACTCTACTCTTTCTTCCTAAGAAGGAACTTAAATATATCTATAAGAACATAGAATAGGACCCTAAGGACATTACTAGGACCACAAGGATAGGACCTAAAAGAAAAAAATAGAACCCTAAGGAAAGGACCTACAAAACACGCATAGACTAGAACCCCTAAAGAAATTACCTAAAATTACCTAATACCCCTACTACTATGCCATGAACTACAGTAGTAGGTAAAGCAGCTATAGGACCCTTAAATACTTTAGATAAAGAAATAATTAACGTTTTAACCCCCTAGGCGGAGCTTGCGGCTGCTAATACCAAAATTAAATAATTGTAAGAGTTGCTTAAAGCTAGAGACACCCCTGTATCTAATAATAAGTCATTATTAGATAACTAAAGACTTACTATAGTCCTTTAGGCCCTATCCTAGCGCCTTAGTGGATCTACCAAGGCCTATATAGTACCAAAGCGGTCAGCAAAGGTCGCGGACCCCCTACTACTTATAGACGGAACCGACCCTATATTTAATAATTGGAAGCTCTAATTACGGGATAAGCTTAAAGTTAATGTAGACCACTTCCCTAACGCCCGAGCTAGAATGGCCTACGTCTTCGGCCGTACTAGCGGAGACGCCTAGACGCATTTACGCCCACGATACACTAAAGACTTAGCAGACCCCTTTATCTCTAAAGAAGAAATAATTAAATACTTGTCTTCTATTTATAAGGACCCTTTTAAAGTATAGAACGCCCGCCTTAGCTATAAAAGCCTAAACATAAAAACAATAGAGACCTTTTTAGCCTTCTAAACCCGCTTTCTATACCTAGCTAGATAGGCCTAGATTCCCTAGGAAGACCTACTACTAGACCTCTTTAATAAGCTTACCCTAGACCTATAGCGGGCCGTATTGCTAGCTTATACTATAGTATAGACGTTAAAGGAACTTATAGACTATTGCCTAGCTATTAACTAAGGCCTCCGTTAAATTAAGGCACGTGCTAACTGGCTAAAAACTAGAAACCTTGTAAACCAGGCCACAAGTACTACAAGTACGGCCCATAGTGCCCTAGCACGATTGGTAACTCCTATAGCTAACTTGGCAGCTAGCCGCGTAGCTACCCCTACTACGGGCCCGGTATACACCCGGCCTATATATAGCGACCCCTATATATAGGCCCTTAGCAATTAAGGAGCTTGCTTTTTATATAGTTAAATAGGCTACCCTATAAGGAACTGCCTAATAAAGGTAAGGACAAATAAGGTCCTATTAATTTAGAAGGATAGTATAGAGCTAGAAAAAGAGGAACCTTAAAGGAAGACTCCTCTTTAGGGTTAAAAGGGATTAATATATTACATATTAATCTAGGTCGGCTAGTTAGTAGAAGAAACTACACTATCCCTTATACTTTATTTCGTAATAGATATTAAGTTTTAACCTCTGCTTTAGCTAACTTAAAAGCAAATGCCTTTACCTTAATTAACACAAAGTGTGCTATAAAACTAGCTAACTTTTTAAATGCACCCCTTAAAGAACTGCCTAAACTAATCCCTATTTGCGGTTATAACGGATAGATAGGGCCACCTATTACAACTATCTTGCGGATTTACCTCCGCGTTAACGGACGAAGGTAGTATAATATCCCCTTTCTTATTACGGACTTAGGAAGCCACAATATAATCTTAAAAAGAAAATGGCTAGCCTATTTAGGCTTATAGCTTAAAGTACGAAGTAGACGGCTTATTTAGCCTAAAACTCTACCCCTAACCCCTTCTTTTATAAAAGAAATCAGCATTATAATAGAAAACCTTATACGGCCCTAGATTAATACTATTTACTAGGCTAATACTATGCGCAGAGACTAGGCCTTTAAAAAGGACGTATAGCTTAACCCGTAACAGATCTATATACTACGCCGCCCCTAAACTACCTATATTATACCACCCGCACTAAAGACCTAGAAAGTTAGTAGTAATTTAGCTAAGTTCCCTACGGAGAACCCTACGAAGCTATAAAGGAAAGCTAGGGATATTGGACGCCACACTAAACTAATAGATAAAAAGGATAACTTACAGAAAATGGAACGTAAGCTAAGGAAGACCATAAACCCTATACCGCAAACTATAGCCTAATAGACGCTAAAGAAACCTATAGACCTCCCACCAGTTAATGTCTGCTGCATTAACGCTATAGGATTCTACTAAAACCTGGTTTAGCCTAATACCGTTACCTTTATAACTAGCCTATATAAAATTAACCGAATAATTAAGGAAAAGGAAAGTAAGCTTAGCGAATAGGAAAGCGGGCTTATAGATAAAGAACTAGTGGAGTAAAAACTGCCTAATTAACACCGGAAATTCAAGGACGTATTCTTTAAGGTAGCGTTTAATATGCTTCCATCCTACCGACTATATAACTATAAGATTAAGATTAAGCAAGATAAGGGAAGCACCCTTAGCTTTAGCCCTCTCTACNTATAGTCTATTGCNAAATTATAGGCTATAAAGCAGTACCTTATTAATAACCTAAATAAGGGCTTTATTAAGCCTAGCTAAGCCCCTTTTAACTTACCTATTCTCTTTATTAAAAAGCTAAATAGAGGACTGCGCTTCTGCATTAACTACTATAAGCTAAATAATATAACCCGCAAGGACCGCTACCCGCTACCCTTACTTAATAAGACTCTTACCTAAATAAGTAGAGCTAAGGTTTTTATAAAGCTCGATATCCGCCAGGCCTTTTACCGAATTAGGATAAACCCCGGGTTTAAGGATCTTACTATATTCCAAACTTATTACGGGACGTATAAATATAAGGTACTTCCTTTTAGACTAACTAACGGACTAGCTACGTACTAGCGGTATATAAATAATATACTCTTTAACTACCTTAACAACTTCTATACGGCCTATTTAGATAATATTATAATCTATTTAGAGAACGAACTGAAATACAAGGAGCATATTTATAAAGTCCTATAATAGCTCCGCGAAGCTGGCCTCCAGGCCAATATTAAGAAGTTAGAATTTAGTATTAAGCGTATAAAGTACTTAGGTTTTATTATTAGCACGGACGGAATTAAGGCCGACCCAGAGAAAACGACCGCAATTAACTAGTAGACGCCCCCTCGGACCGTAAAGGGGGTATAATCGTTTTTAGGTTTCTGTAACTTCTACTAACGCTTTATTAAGAACTACAGCAGGATTACCCGGCCTCTTAACTACCTTACTAGAAAAGACCAGCCCTTTTACTTTAACGCTATATATATGCAGGCCTTTAATAAGCTTAAAAAACGGCTAGTATCGGCCCCCCTACTTGCCCACTTTAACCCAAAACGGCCCTTAATGCTAGAAACTGATGCCTTAGACGGCGCGATAGCCGGTGTTTTTTCCCAGAAGCAACTGGACGGAGAATAGCACCCTATTGCATACTATTTAAAGACTATAATAGATACTGAACTAAACTACCACATCTATAATAAAGAAATGCTGGCTATTATCTCTAGCTTTCAGCACTGGCGTGTACAGCTAGAGGGGACCCCTAAACCTATTAAAGTAGTATTAGATTATAAGGCCCTAGAATACTTTATAACAACTAAGGCCCTTACGGCCCGGTAGGCACGCTAGGCGGACGTCCTATCTTAGTTTAACTTCTTAATTATATATAGACTAGGCGCTATAAACCGTGCAGATGCTCTTACTAGGCGTAAATAAGACCTAGGTAACCATACGGCTGCGAAGATCTTATTACAGACCTAGACGCTACTATAACTAGAGCACCTTAACCCCCGGATATAAGCAGAACTAAGTATAAACCCCTTAGGCGCCGAGATGTATCCTATTAACCCTTTAGGACTTAACTTAATTAACAAATTACTATAGATAAACTGTACGGCCCCTTCTCTATAGGAGTACCGTAAAAAGGCAAAGAACGTTACCAGCCTATAGTCCCTCGAAAATGGATTACTTAAGCATTAGAAACGGCTAGTAGTGGTAAAGGAACAGAACTTACGGACTTAGCTTATTACTAAAGCACATACCTAGGTCTCTACGGCCTACCCTAGAAAGAATAAGACCCGTAGAATTATTGGTAACCGCTACTACTAGCCCGGAATAGTTATAGATATTAACCGCTATATACAGAACTGCAACAACTACCGTAGGTCTACAATCCCACGAGATAAGACCCTAGGACTATTAAAACCCCTCCTAATACCCAACCGCCCCTAGTAATATATCTCTATAGACTTTTATAAGCTACCTCCAGACTATAACGGATATGATATAGTTATAATCCTAGTTAACCGCTTTAGCAAGCGCCTGTTCTTAATTCCCTGTTATAAAAATATTAATACTAAAGAGGCAGCCTAACTGTATATCTACTACGTCTACTAAATTTACGGACTACTAGATACTATTATATCTAACCATAGGCCGCAGTTTATATTAGCTTTTTAGAATAAGTTTACCTAAATCCTAGGCATTAAGCTAAAGCTTTCTACGGCATATTACCCCTAGATAGATGGTTAAACGAAGATTATAAACTAATACTTGGACCAGAGACTCTAGCCTTTTATTAACTACTTCTAAGATAACTAGGCTAAACTGTTGCCCTTAATAGACTACGCCTAAGCGACTCTACCCCACAACTCTACTGGATTTGCCCCTATTTAACTAGAAATAGGTTACCTACCCTATATAAGCTTTAACTGGAAAAGACCAGAAGGGCCCCAGACTATATACGAAAAACTATTTTATAAGGAAGCCTAGTAGTACGCTAAGCGCTTAAAAGAAGCCTGGAAAGTAGCCTATATAAACCTAGAAAAGGTCTAAAAATTAATAAAATAGCAGGCAAATAAGCATAGGCGCGAGCCTAACTTTACTATAGGCGATATAGTCTAGGTTATAACAAAGAACTAGAAGATAGAACGGCCTAGCCATAAGCTAGACTATAAGATAGTAGGACCGTATAAGATTCTTAATAAAGTAGGCAACTCGTACAAGGTTAAGCTCCCAGACTTAATTAAAGTCCACCCTATTTTTTTACTAGATAAGCTACGGAAAGCTATAAATAACCTACTGCCTAGACAAAAGAATAAACCTCCCCTGCTAATTTAAGTTAACGACAATAATAAATAGGAAATTGAAGAAATACTGGCCTATAAACTTGTAAAGGGAACGTTAAAGTATTGGGTTAGTTAGAAAGGATATAACCTAGACCCCACTTAGTACCCTATATAGAACTTTATAGGTAGCCCCTATAAGCTTTAGGAGTTCTATAGCTATTACCCTAATAAACCCAGACCGCCAAAGTACCTAGATAAGTAGATAGAGTGCTAGCATAACAAAGACGATAAGCTACTAGAAGAACATAAGGATAAAAACGCCCTAGAAATTTCTTAGTTATATAAGGTATTAAGATATCTAGGAACTTTAACCGGCGGTTAAAGTTATCTAATTGGTTAAATTCTCTTACTAAGACTTTTAGCGGCAAAGCCTAAGGGTAGGCTTTTTTAGAGGGGGGGGTAATGTTACGGCACTGGTAGAACTTAGCAGAACTACGCACTGGCAAGTTGCTATAGATTGCCGCATATTGCGGTTATATAATGCGAAGATTGTATATAGCTTCGAGCGGCGCTCCCCTTCTTCTCCTTCCCTTTCTTTAGCTTTAGATTCTTATTTATAAACAATCTAATCGTACAGGCTTACGCGACCATTTTGCTATATTTATGTCTCGATTGACTAAGTCGCTAATAAGGGGAAGCACTAAATTACTTATCTTAATACTTAGGTGCAGTATACCTTACCACGTGATTTTCCGTCAATAGGGTATACTATAAAAAGTGGTATAAGTAGTGGGTAGAAAATAGGTAGAGGACGTATAGGGGAGGGAAGAGAGGTAGGGGAAAGGTAGGGGAAAGGGGAAGGTGGGAAGGTATAACGTCTAAATGCCTACGTACGTCCTGTATATGGATTATACTTTAAATTAAAGCAACAACAACGGGGGTAGGAGGATTAACACTTATATATACTAGAGCCTTTAGACTATATAGCTCGTACACCTAATTCTAAAATTAGATCTTGTTAGATTTATCTAAAAGAACTTTACGGTTATGTGACTAGAGGACCGCATAAAAGAACCCTACTTTGACCAGCGCTGCTCTTCTTCTCATTTCCCTTTCTCTAGCTTTAGATCCTCGTTTATAGACAATCCAATTATATAGGCTTGCGCGTCCATCTTTACCGTGCTCACGCCTCGATTAACTAGTCGCTAATAATAGCTATATATAGTTCGCACCATCTAGTCGCTTAGATAAACTGCCTTATCGCTTTTAGTACGTCCGGTAAGGGCCTTCTAATTAATTTTACTACCAAGAAATTCTTATAGCATTAATTCTAATATCGTGCGAGCGCTATATTTAGCATTTATATCTTATATTTATACATCCGATCTTACTTTTAAGCTCGCGGCGTTAGCCTCCAGTTATTACTACCGTCTTAGTTGTAGACTACGTGGTTCCCACCAATTCGAGTCGTCTATATTGTTAACTATCTCGAAAGTTCCCTAGATCCCCATTTTTGCCTATTATATTCCTTACCTTACACTTCTTAATTACTTTTCTCTTTTTTTTTAAGTTATAGGCGAAATGATTCTACCTATATAATATCTATAATTTACATTATATAATCTATTTAAAAATTCGAGTTATAGGCGGGTTATATTAGAGGGATATAGGACAAAATAATAGAGTAATAACTAATACTTAGATATTTAAAGGCGGACAGGCTAGCTCTTAGCACTTAGTAAATATATTTACACTATATATCCTAGAATATTAAGCTTTGTCTAAGCGTTCTATATAATAACCGTTTAGTTTTTTATTATATAGAGAGTCTCTAGCCCCTAAGTATAGGCGAAATAAGTAATATAAAAATCCTTACTTTATAAGGTCCCATTAAACTAAATTTAGAAACCTATTATAGCTGTCTGGCTATCGTAAGTTGGTACTATTTAGTTAACCTTTAGGGAGGTAAGGTTATTATAAACGAGGTAAGACCCTCCGGCGTATTTATTGACGCTAAAGGGAAACCATTAGTTATATATATTGTTTAAGGCAGTATTATAATCGCCAAGCTGCGGAAGGCCGGGTATAGTATAGCTATTAATGGGACCTATATCTATAGTAATAATCGGGGTAGCGGTGGTAAAAGGAAGGAGGGAGATAATAGGGAGGATAATGATGGATATATATATATTAATGTTATAATTTATTCCAATTTCTTAATAGAACTTATTTGGCTATTATATAATAGTTATCCTTAGTAAAGAACTTAGAAATTGTTATAGAGCACACTATAACTAGAGGGGATAGGAGCGCTTAAATACGGAGCTAGAGTTAGGGATCTTTAGTTAAGCTAATAAAGTAGTAGTTTTTGCCGTAACAAATTTATGGTATCTAGTGTAACGGCACTAGGGCATATTACCTGCCAAATTAAGCACAGCAAGAAGGACGCATGCAAGCCTATATGATTAGATTGTCTATAAACGAGGATCTAAAGCTAGAAAAAGGAAAGGAGAAGAAGGGCAGCGTCGCTTAAAGTCTTATATAGTCCTTAAGTTATATAAGCTTACGTAACTCTACGTCTACCATAACGTCTACCATAATCTACCGTTTTCCACCAGCGCCGTAACACTCTATAGTGGAGGCGTATTTTGACTAGACTAGATCCTATTAATTTAGTTAGTTAGATAGAGTGGATTTAAAGCTATAGAGCTCTTAAAGCTCCAATTCTCTAACCTAATTCGGTAGGTATAATAAAAAGATAGAGCTAATTAGCGACGTTAAAGCAATGAATTCTGTTTTTATTTTCTATATAGCTGTAAGAGCTAAGCGGTTATAGGAGCTATATGATAGTAGGAGCTCGGAATCGTAGGAGTAGCTTAATTATAGGAGGTAATCGTGATTTAACCATAGATACGTAACTAGCACTTATTTTAGGTTAGCGTAAGCATAATAGGACTTTTCTTATAGTGTACTGCTCGCGCTTACCTAGGCAAGACTTAAAGCGACTTTTCGCAGCCGCCATTTTTCACCATAGCCATTAGCAAGCCGTTCTTCGCCGGCGTTGTACCGCTGCTTTAGTATCGCCTAGCGCATTGCGTTCCTGGAAGCTAAGCTATTATCCTTATAACCCTTTACTAGTGTTCCCTCCTTTATATATACATATAATTCCGTATTCCTTCCTCTAGCTCTATTTACCTGGTCAGCTCTATTATAAAGGATATTTTCCGCCCTTTTTCTCACTATTAGCCAGGACAGCTGCTTATTACTTTACCTTCCCCCTTATATCTACTTCTTAATTATTTTAGACGTGGCTTACCGGCTACTGGGCTTATTATTCCTCTATATAACCTACTACTAGACTTAACCGGCGTTACAAATTAGCCTCGTCCTAGTTTGGCTACATTACTTATTTAATTTTTACTTATTTGCTCCCCGCTGTTATAAGGTAAATAATTAACTGGCATTACCAAGGTACGGCCTTATTTGTTTTTATCCTATTACACTCTCTATTTACTATCTACCAGGCTTTCTATAAGACTTTCCTTCACTTCTATATTATAGCTATATTTCTCGCGGTTGTTATAGTATGCATTTTCTTAAGTATCTTAATTCTGCCGAAGGTCTATTTAAGTAGGAAATTTCGCGCTATAACCTGGCGGTATATCTATAGTGTTATTTACTTCTTTCTCTAATCCTAAATAGTAAAGTGGCAATTTACAGGTTTATTAAGCCCCTTAGTTGTACTCAATTTATTACCTAAGCGTAGTTCTGTATAATGTATTTAAGAAGCTACGGTCTTTTATACCTAGTAATCTTTTTAAACTAAAGCTAATATAGAGCTTTAGGATGGACTAAGGCTTGCCCTAAAGTAGATCTAAGGTAGTAGAGCTCTTGGAGCTCCAAACCCTATACCTAATTAAAAGGGAAAAAAGGACATTATATTATTAGTGCGTAGGATTGGCTAATTAGGGGCTTGCGTAATGGCTTAGCGCTCTTAATAGCTAGTATTAGCCACTAAATCTAGAATATCTAGTCACACCTTAGCCCTTACGTCCTCGCCATTACCCTTTTTACCTCCCCCTCCCTTAGTATTACTACTTACCCTTTTAGTATTGTTCCTCGCTAATTAATATAGAATGATTCTTCCTATCTACACACCTGCCTTAGATAATATCCTTACTCCTAAAGAAATTAGCCTAAACGAAACTAACGCGCTAAGGAAAGTAGAGGAGTTTAAGCTAAACGGTAAGCAGTATATTTGGTATTATACCTTAATAAAGGCGCCTAAAAATCTAAAATATAAACGTCACCGATATAGCGTAAGCGTAAGGAGGGGTTATTAGAGGTGCAGTTCGCCGCTATTAAGGCGATAATACTAACGACGTATTTATAGTATATATTTACTTCAGAGCTCTAGCTTTTAATAGGCTGGTGGAGTAGATTTAAGCCTAGATCTAGTCTAGTTTAGTTTAAAAAGATTACTGCCTATGCCTAGGACTTATTTGGCTCGAGCAATAAATCTTCCTACTAATTAGTTTTTGCAACGATGCAATACCTATCCCTCTTATAAGGCTTTTAAGTAGCGACTAATAAAAATAGATCTATGCGTCCTGCTAGCACGGGCGGCCTTGCTAAATAATTTAGGTACTAGTATATAGAATAGACACTCTAGCCCGCCGCTGGGTATATTGTATTTAAGCTAGCCACTTATTACTTATTAACGCAGCTAACTCTTCTACTATTTTTACTCTATTTCTTAACCTATTTATATTTACGTAGTAGATAACGCGGCATACTCCTAAGCAAACTTATTTGCTGGCTAAATATAATACCTATCGGCTAAGGAAACGCACCTAAGGAGATAGATCGTCCGCTGCTTAACCTATTATTATTAATAAGTCTCCTGCTAAAGTGGCGGTGGACAACAAAACTATAACGGTGGAATACTTTCTTATCTTTTTGGAGTATAAAAAGGTTACTATTACTCCAAATAGCTCTATAACAAGTAGATAACTTCAGGAGCTTGCTGTAAAAACTTAAAAAGTAAACGCTAGAGGAATTCGTCTTGGTTTTAATAATAGAGAACTCGTTAATAATAATATACTACTTGTATCTAAAGGAATAAGGCCGAAATCGGCAATTACTTATTTGCTTAAGATACATAAATATATCATTTATAGTAATAATGTTGGCTACCTAGATTGGCCAATAATTGGAATAACATAGAACTGTAGCTACAAATCCGCTACTTGTAAGACTTGCTTACGGAACTAAATAGATACATGTCTTAACCGCAATAATTAGGATAACATCCTATGTCCGGAAGATAGCTGTAGAGAGATGCTATAGTACGCTGACGTTAAATGTTTTATAAGCCTAGAGGAATTTATTAAGTAATATAAAAGCCTTTATAGATAAGAACTATAGCTCCTAACGAAATTGCCTTATTTAGGTACAATTTTCTCTCCTTTAGATCTGCATTAAACGCGATTCCAAACTTCCGCTAGTGCATTACGCCTAGTTATAATAGCGGCTATATTTATAATCTAGGCCCAGATAAAGGCTATATATTTCCTTATATTAAATGCGGCTTTAAAACCTACACGACTTACTAGCGCGCTTAGTATAAAGGTAAAACTTATAAATAGTATAAAACTCATATAGTTGCATAAGATACGTTTAATACGGCGTTAGAGGCGAAGATTATATCTATAGCTAAGGAATGCCCTAGTTGCAAGAGTAAGATTAAGAAGAATGGTGGGTGTGATTATATGACCTATAAGTCATTGCCCCCTTAATTTAATTTAAAGTTGATATACTTACTATAGGGAAAGGCGGGAAATGTTACTACTAATTCTACTAGCTCTGCTTCGCTAATTATAAAGATATTTATAGATAAGGCAATACAGCGTATCGTGCTAGCTGTAAATATTATAGCAATAATATTATTAACTGACTCCATTAAGATAGAAACTTAATTAGCGGGTGTTACTTAGTGTAATAATTATATCTATTAGCATTTTTATAATTTCCCTATAATACGATAATCTCACGTAACTATAAATGAAGGAAATTAATCCGGCTAGTTATTTCTACTTAGGATACCCTAATTAACACGATAGCCTTTAGAAGATGCAGAATCCTTAGCTGCGGCTATTAAAATATTAGTACTTCTATATTCTTAATCTATAGGAACTCCCAAATTTCTCTTCCTATCTGCTCTTTTTGTTAGCAATAATTATAGGGTCTTTAAAATATCAGCTATAATAAGCAAGGAACTTTTTAAGTATACATGCTATAGCCATTTTAGTTTTTACCGGTTTTAGGGAGAAATATACAGCGATTCTTTAACGGCCTTAGTAATTTTAAATACACCATTTAATAGGTCTCCTATATTCATCCTTACCAACTAATATAGCGCGACAGCCGCCCTCCTTAAAAATGTAGTAGTCTTTAGCGCCATTAGGAAGCGTAAAATTAATACTATATATAGGAAGAAGATTTTCTCGTTCCGTAGTTGGCCCTTTTATGCCGATAAAAGCCGAAGATTAAAGAGTTCTTATTTTAAAATCTATGGCTTTTTAGAAAGAGTAAAATAGCTATAACTTCTCCTGCCCATATATAAAGAGCCCTTTTGTATTCCTTAGGGTATATTCTGCTTGACAAAGTAAAACATCTTAAATATCCAATACAATTCCTAACTTAAAAACTACCTCCTTATTACCCTCTTCGTACTTATAAGGTTGCAGATATTAAAAAAAAAGTTTTCTCTTAAATCGAATATCTCCTTTTATATCTTTAGCAATGAGCATTATATAAGGTTTATATAATCGACTAATAGTAGGGCTGTAGTAGGAATCCAAACAAGATCCGATAAGGAGAGGATATATATTAAATTTTATAATAGCTTATTTAAGCTATTCTAGAGATTTAAAGATATGCGCCCATATAGTTGCATATAAAGTAAGGGGATCTTTTATACTATTATTTGCTATAGCTTTGTTAATATATTATAGTATATAGGATACTCAAACAATATATAGAGCGAAAATATCTTGGCTGCTAGAAGATATAGTAAGGAGTGCTAAAAATAGGGGTATAGAAAATGGGGGTTTAGAAATATAATTAGAGGTAAGTATATAATGGAGGCTCTTAACCTCCGCAGCCCATTATCTTCACTTACTTAAGCTAGCCTATAACGACCTCTGCCCTATAAATATAATAATTAACAAAGCTAATAACAATACACCTGCCATCTTATCACTGCTAGTACGCTAGGATAGATCGATAAAGACCTTATTAAGGCGTATATAACATTCAGTAAGCTAGGCCTATAGCTATTAGGCCTTTAAAAAACTCGTACACTAACTCCTTAATACTCCTTTCCTCCTTAGCCTTAGTTTGAATTAGGTATAGAAAATCTACATTAAGCCTTAATTTAATAAGGAGCTCTAAATAGACCCCGCTCTAATAAGATTACTATAATATAGAGCTAGAGGACCGGAGCCTGCTAGGAAGTAGTTATAGAGATCCTAAAAAAGCTTTGGCTAAATAATGTTACGCTATATTATAACGTAAGCCTTAAAAAGAGCCGAGATAATAACAGGACCGCTTCTATTAGGAAGATCTAATACTAGTAAGTTTATAAGGAAGATTAACGCAACACTCCACCTTAGAAAAGGCTATAGGATTATACTAACAGCTAATTAGCTCTAAAGCTGTTATTCTTACACAGCTACGGACCGGCAAGTTATTTCTAAAGGAATATCTCCACAATATTAATGTAGCAGAGATGGCGTTATGCGACTGCGGGCTTATAGAATCTATATAGCACTTCCTCTTCTCCTATAGGAGGTGGGCGCAGCAAACTATATACTAGAAGGCTACTTAAGCAGATAAGAAGGAGGTAGGAATATTAACGGCCTAATTAAACACTAGAAGCCAGACATCAGCGTAGTTAGAGCTACAATTAAGTGTTAACCGTTAAGGTCACTGTTAGGTACTACCTTATAACTTACCACCCGTTTCTTTTATCTTACCTATTATCAACTAAATATCTATACACTAATTATAAGAATTAAATAAGGACTCTATCTATTAAAACGTAGTTCTAAGACCTCTATATATACATATAGGAAAGGTATAGAAAAGGAAAGACAAGGGGGGTAAGGGGAGTTAATAAAACTTAGGGTAGGTAACTAAGTTAATAACTAAGTTAATAACTAAGTTAATAACTAAGTTAATAAGTAAGTAGCTAAGTCGGGGTAAGATAACCTGATTTAGGTCAACACCTACCCTTTAACCCAGTCATCAACTTAGTCATTAATATAGTTACTAACTCGGTTACCAACTTAGACTACTACCCTTTCCTTATATATATAGAGAGCTTCTAAAGCTAGATTTAATTAACAGAGTTCTTATAAAATACCTATCTATTTAATAGGAAGCGACAATTATATAAAAGAGTGTTAGAGGTTCCACCTAATAAAAAGCAATATTAATATTAAGTAATAGATATATAGTTCTTATAGTTGGCTTCTAAACTAGAGCAAGCATAGTAGTAGTAGGAAGAATTTAGTTAGCGCTCCATAACGGCCCTTACCCTAAATAGTGCATAGCTATAATAGAATATATATATATAAAAACCCCTACTAGCGTTATATAACCCCTATATTTAGAATTGCTATCTTATTTATCGTTTAATAACCTTTAGTACGAAAGTAGAGGAGGGTTAACTTATTAATGGGACGCGAACGCGCACAAACGCCTACACGAACGCCTGCGTAAGCGCCTATACTTTAACCATACGGTCAAAGTTCCTTAAAACCTCTTTAACCACCTATATAGAAGATAAGCAATATATAGAGTTTTAGCTCTATAACCTCAATTTAATACAAAGCTCTACTTAAAGCCTAATGTAGAGCTCTAAAGCTCTACTAATACGCAGCACTAATATACTAGGAAGACTATTTCTTAGACAGAGACTAGTGAATTAGTAAGTGCGCCTTAAGTTCTGCCCTTGCTATCTAAGTCGCTTACTAAAATAAACTTCCGCTGACTAACTATATATCTAATTAGCTAGCTATTAGCGACGCTAGCTATTAGCCACACTAGTTATAAAGGATAATTCCTATAAATTAACTTCACTAATTAAATGTATGCCGCAATTCTCCATTACGGTTGCTCCCAGCAGAAGGGCAATTTAATCCTATATACATACTCGACTTTGCGAAATCAGCCTAAATAAATGATACTAATTATAGAAAAGAAATATTAACTATAACAATCTTTATATTTTAAATCAGAGTAATAACTAGGATGACAGCGACTAGTAGAGTTATCGCAACTGTGTAGAAAAATACGCCTATGCAAAGCCCTAGAATATCCCCTCTTTCTTAAATAATACTAAACGGTAGGCTCTGCGTCTTTGCCAAAATATTATATAGAATTACAGTAGGTATAAGGAAGACGATGGAAATTATAATGCCTAATAATACTCTTAAGGAGCTCTTTAAAGGCGACCCTAGGTTTTAGAAGTAGTTTATTAGGCTATATAGTCTATCCTAAATAGTGGTAATAAATATAATACCTATAATAAAGGAAAGCACTAAACCAATAATAAAAAAGTCGTTAAAGAATAAACCCTTTAAAATGTTTAGGGTTTAGTCTAATAACCAAATCTTCTACTCCTTTGCCTTTATAGACTGCAATAATAAAACTAAAAACAGATTAGATAGCTTTAGTGGAAGGTCCTTATAAGTTAGCCTATTATTAAACCTAGTACAGTACCTACCTATACCTAAACTATAATTCAAAGGGATGGCGTCACCTAAGGTAGTTGAGATTGCGGTACTAACGGCCCCTATAGCACTCTGGATAACGCTAGCGACTAGAGAAATTACAACGTTTATATTATTTATAAGGGATTTTAATTATTAAGGTAATAAAGTGAGGCTATCGCCGTCTAGGATTAACACTTAGCGTTAAGTAAATAAGATTTTATTAAACTAGGGGTAATTTAAGTATTAAGAACAAGCAGACGGATAAGACACTCACTTTAAATATAAGGATACCCTTCTTTAAGTTTTCCGGCTTTTAGAGTATCTGGGTATATAACACTATATAAGTAATAAATGCAAGGAGGTAGGTAAACGACGCAATTATAGGAATTAGAAAAGTTTTTAATAGTATAATAGACGTAGTTAAGTGAACGAGGGCTTATTTACCTATAAATACTTAAGACCTCTTTACACATTCTACTATATTCTACCCTCCGTTTGCTAATATTATTAATAGTAGGTATAACGTATATAAGTTAGATTAGAAAGTAAGGGCTAGAGTTAATACCTTAAGGCTATTTTCCTCTTAAAGCTATTACGTCTGTAATTTTATAGAACCTTTTAGATTGTAAAAGTTAGAGAGGATATCCTTTATATTTGAGCTGTATAATCGGCTATACCCCTTAACGTTTGCGGACTTATTATCTTCTCTAGAATATTTACCACTATAGCTGCGATTAATATTACTATTGCTTAAGCCATCCTTATCTTCGGCTAGGCGTTTACCTATTTATTAACGGAAATCCTAGCAGCTTTGCTGCGTAGTGCATGCGTACTACCCTTAGAATTGCTGAAAAATATTACCGTATTCTTTAGGTTAACTCGGTTCCTATTAATCTACTCTTTTTATATCTATAACGACCTAATATTTCCCTCTAACTAAGGTAGAAGTTATAATCTTATTTAAATATAAGAAATATAAACATTACTAGAAACTTTATGCCCCTTAATCCATATCTGCAGAGGTAATCACGGTTAGTGATAATAGGTAAGAACTTTAACAATCCTCCGCTACTAAAAAGAGATAAAAAGAAAGGCTAAAAGTAATGGGAGAAGTATAGCTAAAAATAAAGCCAGCAGAAAACCTATATAATATTTTAGTTAGTATTTCTACAATTCTTATAAAAAACCACTTCTTAGACGCTAAATAACGCGTATTTATAGTACCTACAGAATCCTAATAATAAAAAATGTCTTAAAAGCAAGATCGAACGTATAATGAAATATATACCCATATACTTTCTTATAGATTAAGAAATACCTTATAGTAAATTTATAAAAATCTAATTTAAATCTAGAATAATGCTAATGAAAATTAAAGGCTATCTCTAGGAGCGCTAGATGGTTAAGTTAATTTAACCTTTTATATATAACTCTGCTAATAATATTAAGTGCCGTTTCGTCGGGTTTAACTTGGTTAGCTATTAACCTTAAAAGTTCCTAATTTAGCTAGTCTAGTAAAAGGCTTCCTATAATCCGGGTGCCGACTAGGGCTAAAAGCTTTTAACCCTTTATAACTGCCAGTTTTATAAAGACTGGTATAGGTACCTTAAGGACTTTATTAATAAATAAGTAGGTACTATTTTCGCCTAATACGTCTTAGATAGCTGGTAGATGTTTAAGCAATAAGCAGGCATTATCTTTGCTTAATAATTTAGCGTTAATATTCTTAAGAGCTAAGTAGGCATTATCTTTACTCCAGAATTCCAGTTTAATTTAAGGCACTTTTTTTAGCACGCCTAGTAAAACCTCATTATCGTCTTTAAACTTGGTAGGGTTTTCTTTATCTAAAGAGCACTAAGACTCTCTATTATCAGTGTCTATTATTAGGTCGTGCTTATATAGAAATTTAGCTAGCTCTGCTATTTGGGATCTTAATCAGTTTAAAGGGCCAAAGGGCAGTGCGTTTTTGATTGCTTGGCAGATAAGTAGCTATAATCAATAGTGCTGCGGTAGGATTTAGATTATTTAAGGTAAAACTACTTTAAATAAGATAATACTGGAGCTGCTTACGGCTCCCTTTTTATATTCCCTAAAAATGGCTACCTTCTAATTACCTAGTTGTTGCCTAAAGGGGGAACATAATAGTGTACGGCACCGTCATAGGGATTTCATCCTTATTTTTTGGATTGGGATAATGTCAGGCCAATGAAAACGGCGGATTTTCCTACCTATTATATTAGTAGACAAACTAAAACAACTAATAGGAGGAATGCACTATTAGATATAAATTATAGAGACTCTAGAGCTACATTTAAAATTAAGTCGCTCGTTTAATTCCCATATTATAAAGCTTACAGTCTATATTTATCGTGCACTTCTCGTATTATTAATAGGTAGACTAACGGTTATAAAGCATTTCTAATTAAGGCCCTAGAGCCTCTTGTAATAAGATAGAGTTATTATTATTTTCTTCTTTAGATCTTCTAATTAATAAATTGTTAGTAAAGATAAATATAAGGTTAATAGGGGATCGTGACCTAATTTAGTATATATATAAGGAGACTAGAATCTGCAAATATCGCTAAGGCCTTTTACCAAAATATAGTGAAGATTCTTATAGTAAAGATTCTTATAGTGTAAATAGGAAACCTATATATAATAGAGACCCTTAGTATATAGGTGATTTTACGCTTTTTTTTTTTAAAATTTTTTTTTCTAGAATTATAATATATGCACTGGGTTTAGGCCCGGTTAGTATTAGAGAGAAGTATTAGTAAAACTTAAAACTAAAAATTAACAAAACGGCAATTTTCTAGTATAGTAGATTCTTTAGCGATGCAATTTCTTTAACCACTTATAATCTAATTGTTAATTTACTGCACTAAGAACGACCTAAGCCCGAATTAGCGCTATGCAATATTTTAAGGTGTGTTTTATAGATAGCTTACCTTTAAAATACCGTTAGCAGTAAGCTTGGTGCCCTTATTTTTAGTAAAAGGTATAATATTAATAATATTGCGGAGGTCTTCTTCTCCAGCCGCAAGCTTATTATTAAGCTGCTTTAAATACTCTTTAGCGCCAGGCTCCTTGCTAACTTAGAAAAACTAAATACTTACTTACTACGCTAGGGCATCGTATTTGTCGAGCTTTTTAGCGGCGGCGATAATTAGGCTCTCCACGTCATCACTTGCTTCTCCGTTAGTAATAACGATAATATTTATTAGCTTGGGCTTTGCGCTTTCTAAAACTACCTAATATTCCTAAAGATACGGTCTAAGAATTTAGCTTAACCGCTGTTTAATAGGCGTGCCACCCATTAGGTGTATAGAAGTGAAAATCTTAGTAATAGTGGCGGGAGTAGTAATATTACAATAATGGGTACTATCGGGGTTATTTAGAAAGTAGATATCAATGCCGTTAGTATTATAGGCTGTATAAATTAGTATAATAGTTTCTAGCGCTTTTCTAGTTTTTTGCCATAAGCGGCCTACTATGCTACCGCTATTATTAATTAGGAAGATAGTGTTGAAGGAACTTAGAAATATATAGCGGTTATTAGTAGGGAGTTACGCAGTAATAGTAAGAGATTATATTAGTGCCGCCTATAGTGCGGGCGTATATACTAAAGGTGGCTTATTTAAAGGCGTAGTGAACGCGTTTATATTAGAACAATCTATAAAGAAATATAAGCCTAGAGTAGAACGAAGAAGAGTATTTTAATATAATTTACCTAGTTAACGGGTGGCGGGCGATAATAAGCTAAAGGGGTTATTTAATAATGGTAAAATACTACGCCTAGCGATCGAATGTGTTGATACGCTTATTAAGGAGGTAGGGTTAGAGTTCTTACGCGTAAACTTCTTCTTAATATTACTAAGCATTTTGCCTAAGTTTTAGCGAAGAAGTAAAGAAGAAGGATTATTATTAGGGGTTAGTCCTAAGTGGAATGGAGAAAGAATAGTTACTAATATTTTGCTAACTTAAAGTAAACTACTTTATAATTTATGTTATTATGGGGTTAAATGTTCTATAGTTCCTAAATTAAACCTTTATACTAGTGCTTAGTTGGCCCTTTAAAGAGATTTGGTATAACTGCGGTAAAGGTAAACCTAGCTTCGTAGTCTGTAAAAGCGCCTTAAGAAAGTTATATATAAGCCCCCCCCCTATAAAATAAGGGTACCCGTGTTTTGGCCTAGCTTATTTTTTTACTAAGTAGCTTAATTATAGGAGGTAATCGTAATTTAACTATAGATGGCACCGTCTACTTAACGATGCTTATAACTAGCACCTATTTTAGGTTAGCGTAAGTATAATAGGATTTTTCTCGCAGTGTGCTGTACGCGCTTACCTAGGTAGGACTTAAAGCGACTTTTTATAGCTACTATTTTTCATTACAGCTATTTTTAAGAGGTTACTAAAATATAAGGACACGAAATATTGCGGGTGTTAATATTATTTTTTGAAATTAGCAAGCCGTTCTTTGCCTAGCTTCCGGTTTTTATCCTATATACCTTCTACAGCGCTTAGTATAGACTTCTACTACGGCTAAAACATCGGCTTTAGTGTAGCTTCCCCTAGCTACTTAGACCTTAGTAGTTACTAAACGTATAACCTTATAACTAACTCTTATAGCTAATAAAAACCCTTCTTAACTCTATTTAGCTCTAGTGGATATACGCCTATATATCTATTAAGACACTATAATCCCCTTTTATATAGGTTGTCAAAACTTAATATAAAAAAGTATAACTGGAAAGACCGATTATAATTAGCTAGGGTAGTTAAGAAGTAAATCTAATAATTCTCTAAGCTGGAACTTAGTTTAGCCAATTCTATTAATTCTATTTGCTTTAGCAGCTATAAAAGGAACTTAACTAACTTAGCTAAATTATTACTAAGGTTTAAGGACCGTAAATATAAACGGCGTAGGTTTATAAACCCTCTAAATAGAATAGTATCTCGTAGCGTACACTATAAAGGGGTGTTAAGTTTAAGGTATTCGGCCGTCCGGAAGAGCTTTATTAAAAAATATAATTGGGATCCGCTATATAATAACTTCGGGTTGGTAAATCCCGCTACTATAGGTTTTAGGTATAATTAGACCTTAAAACTAACGTCTATATCTTCTAAGAGTGCCCTATGGAAAGTAATATACTTTTATACCCCATTTTTAAAATCCTTAGTTCTCCGTTCCGGAGGATACGCCGAGGAAATAGCAACGCCTGCGACCTCTATATTATATTCTGCCGCTTATATTGCCGTAAGTACCCTCCTAAAGATCTAGCTAATATAATTAAGGGTATTTCTAGCCATTATATAGTAAACGGACGGCGCGCCGTTCTCCTATAAGAGTTAATTAAATTTATATAGCGAGTAAGTTCCTCGCCAAACGCTATTACCAAAATTAGGTAGCCTAATAGTAATTTCTTAGCAATCTAGGTTTTTAATAGTAGTTGCCAGCATTTCTATATCTAAATTAGTTTCCTAGATTTTGGCCTAGTTCTCTTAAAATAACATAATTTAGGGAAATATAGTTCGATCGGTATAAGCTAAACTCTTAGGGACCTAAGAAACCTAACTTTATAGATCTTTTTCAGTTGCCCAGCTACGGAAGAAGATGTAAATTAATGTAATAAATATTTTATATACGCTTGTTAATAGTTCCATCGCGTATCTAAGGTCTAGCTCGTTTATAATAACTGGCAGGCTTCCTTTATATATAAAGGTATCCACAAAGGTCTTACGAAAGACGCGCTTAAATACTTTACAGGTCCCGCGGATATTCTATAAGTATAAGCAGTAAGAGTAGTTGGTGGTAATAAATAACTATATAAGATCTAAGAGCTCTTCTAGAATGCTATATATATTACTTATAACTGCTAGTATAAATAAAGACTAAAGGCGGGAACGGTTAGTAGAGGGAGGCGCGGGAAAGACAATGATAGCGTTAATATAAGTGGGCTCGCCAAACTAAATAGGGTTAAATGGCTCCAGAGAGGTAGCGGAGAATAATATACCACCTTAGCGGCGCAAGGGCAGCCATAGTTAAAGCTAAGGTGAATTAGGTAAGGTCTATGCTAAGTAGTTAAGCGGCGTATAAAAACCGGAAGCCGATTTTGCAATAGACTATATCCGTGGCCTATAGGCTTATCTTATAAATTAGACCCCCAGGGAGAAATTACGCCACGATATAGCTAAGGGCTAGCGCTACGCCTATAGACCTTACCCCAGTTCTATAAACTTCTAGACTAATTAAATCGCACTAAAAGGAATTTCTCCCTAAGGGTCTAAGAGCTTATCCCTTTATCTAGCAAGTTTTTATAGACTTTTTATATATATACGCCTTATAAGCCAATCTAAAGGCTCTATACTATATAGAGCTTAGTATTAAACCTTTAGTTAGTGCGATTTCTTAGTAATAAGGGTGCTAGCGCCTTATTAACGCTCGGATAGTTATTAAATAACCGCTAATTAAACCTTTTAACCACTTATAGCACTTAATATACCTTACTTAACTTATATAGCACGTCCTCCCTATAACCTTAAGCTGGTCCTTTACCAGCTTATCCTTATTAACGTTAAGAACGCGTATAAAGCAACTCTAATAGAGGATTTTCCTATATAATTAGCAGCTGGTTAATAGAGGAAGGGCGGAAACCTATAGTTATAACGTTATATATCGCGACTTTTTGCCTAACTTCTTTAAAAAAAATATATATAGAGGTGTTTTTGGTAGTGGCCTTCTGCAGTATTTTATTGGCATCGCAATATTAACGCGCTTTAGTAAGGCTTGCTAATAAAATTATACTAGCTAAGGTGCCTATAGCATGCTAACCTAGGTAGAAGCGCCTAAAGCGCCTAATATAAAAAGTCTGTTTTACTAAATAAAGGGATAGGCCCTCTTTATATGAGAACCTAATGTGTAATAGTGCTGGAGCGCGTCACCTGCTACTTTTTGGGCATTTTACTAAATTCTACTATATTCCGCTATATTCCGCCAACACTACTTATAAAGCCAACTAATTAGGATTTTCCATCTCCGGGGTGGAAAATCGCTATTAGCTTGCTTACTTGGCGACCCCTTTATATTTTACTAATCTCTAATAAACTTCTTCCTCTCCTTAGCTTAAGTTAGTATTCTTCTATTATAACGCTGTATCTCGACCCTTTTATAATATCTAGTTATTATAAAAATACTATAAAGTAGGAGCTCTTTAATTTCTCTATCTATTGTAATAAATAACGACGTCGTGGCTATATTAGTTGGTTATATTTTCGTTAGTTTTTTATTAGTTATAAAAATCGTTAATTATAAAACTCGTTAGTCACAAAACTTATCGGTCGCAATCTTACCTTACTACTTTGCTTAAAGCTCTATATAAGGCTTTCTTAAAGCTTTAGTCTATTTTATTATAATCTTGCCTTACTACTAAAAATTATATACTTCTTTACGTCCAATTATCTCCAAAATAGTACGAGTTAAAAGCCCTTCGTCTTCTCTATCGCCTCTATATTATAGCGATATTGTAGCTTTATTATATAAGAAGTTAGATATAGGTAGTTAGTTAGTTTTGGCCCAAAATCTACAAAGATTCAATTCCAAATCTAACTTAACTTTTGCAACAATGTATCTCGCCTTTTAATACTCTAGGTATAGGGCTATAGTATATATTTATAAAGATATAATTACCTAAAGAACCTATTACATTGAATAAAGTATTAATAACTATTAGTGGGGTCTTAGTAGAGCCAGTTAAAGTTAAAATTTGCTATATCCTCGCTATTTAGATTTAAATACTCTCCATTAAGCTATATTCCCTCTAGTATTCTAAATGCCTACTTTTAGCTTCTTTAACGCATAGAAATAAAGCTTTATTAATTCTCTAATAGTGATTTTAGCTCTTAATTAAAGACGCTCTAATTTCCCATATATCTTCTTTAATACTATTAATTAACTATCTTACCAATATAAATATATCCTAGAGATAAATGCTACTAATTTCCGGGTTAATATTATTAGGGCTGCCTCTACACCATGCGACTCCTATTACAGCAGCAGTAAAATTTAGTTCTCTATTATTTATCTTTTACGTATTTCTATTTTCCGGACTACTAATATCTTTTTTAGCGGCCTTATTGTAATTTAATAATAATTTATTAGGTAGGTTTAAGTATAGCATTAGTCTATATATTAGAGCTTTTGGTAAGCCGTATCTAATAAGGTATTACTTATTTAAATTAAATAGTCGCCAGCCTTTAATTAACATTTCCTTTTCTATAGTTTTTTATCTGTGATAAGAGGTCTTATTTTAATAGCTATTTTATATAATCTAAGTGGTTTATATTACCTAAGGAAAACTCAATATTTAATAAATACTAGGAAATAATGTTTCTACTACCCGTAACTTCCTACCCCTGCTGCAAGAACGTGCCTGCTCCATACGAGAAGGTAACGTCCCTCCCTACGCGGCAAGAAACCCACCACAGCAAGAAAATTAAGGGGTACTTTAACTTTATATATCTCGAACTATACATATACCTATATATTTATTATAGCTTTATATTACTTATACGCCATAGGCAATTTTAATTATGCTATTACCTTCGCACCTAAAAATTACCATTACCTTAATACCTTCTACGCTTTGTTTACGTAGCACCTAATTTTATTATAAAACCAGCTCCTCTTGCCACAGCACTATTATTAAGCCTTTCCCGCTGTAAAACCTATAGAAAGATCCTACTAACTCTACAGCCCTTATCACGGTGCTAGGGAGTCACCATTAGCCTTATAGCTGCTATTGCGCGCGGATTTATACAAGGTCGCTATACTAATTAATACCTTAATTAGAAGCGATTACCCAATTAAGCTAGTTTAAAACAGCCTCGCACGTATATACACTCCATATTCATTATATAATTTACTTATTATAGCGGCAGATCTATGGCTATATAAGTAATGCAAACTAAATAAATAATTTAAAAGTCGCGAATAAAGCCGCGCTTATATACTAAGCAGCTTCCTTATTACTCTCTAGTTCCTACACAACATAATATTAGCCTATTAGCTCTCGCTACTCTCTAAACATCTAGGCCAACGTAAGTGGTCTATATACTTAGTTCGATCGCCATGCAATAATATTAAGGCTTAACATTACGCATCCTTCTAGTACGGCTAAGAGTAGTAGTAAAGCAACTATGTAAGGTATGGGAGGAGTCCCTGGCGTACTTAAGATTAATAGCAAAAATTATAAAATAACTTCTTAGTTAAACGGAAATTTTTAAAAGCGCTAGGAACACATCCTAGGATTATAAAGTATTACTTTCCTTACTTTAGTAGTCCGGTACGTATTTCCTTAGCCAGCTGCCTAGCATAGCTTATCACTTACTACTCTTTAACTATTACTATCGTAGAATAGGATCCCGCTAGTATAGCGCTAACTAGAGGCCTTAATCCGTCGAAGCCCAAAATATATACCGCCCTATTAGAATCCAGCCACATTCCTTTACCCTATAGTATTGTATATACGGACAACACTTAAGATAAGAGAAGTTAGAACGCTAACAGTACCTAGCCCCTTTAGAAGAGACAGCCCTTGCTAAGTACTTATTACAAATGTCTAATAATAGCTTACCTATTCTAATTAAGTATCTACATTCGCTAGCGTTTATTATTACGCGTTAGCGCTCCTCTATCTTTTAGGCTCCTATTAATAAAACGACCCGTCCTTTTAGGAAGAACTGGTCTTAGGGCTTCTATAAACGCTATTCTAAGCTTAAAGCGAAAAAGTATTAAGGCGCTAGATTAGAATCGGTATAATAATAACATCTATAATAAGGTTATATTCTAGTTTAATATAATTAGGAAAGAAATATATAGCCCGGTTATTTTACTAGAGAATGTCTATAATATAGACGAAATAGGAGTTATATTATGCATGCTTAGCTCTTTAAAGGTTATAGTAAGGATAACCTGTAAGCTTATAGAGGCGCGGGTATTAAGTGGACAATAGTAACTACGGTTAAGTGCATTTCTGCTAATAGTAGATCTCTTTTTCTACTAATTATCTGGCTAGCCGCAACCACCAAAGCATATAGACTACGTATCCTACCCCTAGATAGCATTTTACGTGCTCCTAATATAAATACACTAAGGAGGTACAAATACGGTCGGTAAGTAGCAATTACTATATATCTCTTATATTGTACACGTATATAAGCGCTTACCTCTTAAAATATCAAGTCCGGCTAGTTAAAGATAGGCTTATATCCTTTTAACCTAGATAGGGTACTTAGAGATATCTAGAAGCTACTAACCGAACTATACATTCTAAAGGATAATAGGGTAAAGGTAGAGTTTTGTACCTAAAGCATAGTGCTATAAACGTTAGTAATATTAAAGGCTCTTACTTTACTATAAAGGCGAATCGAATATAATACTTATATGCTAGATAGCCTAGGTAAACATCGCCCCTAAAACCTAGCTAATGCTGTCTAAAAAGCCTTCCCTAAACGCGCCCTTCTTTATAATAATAGCCGGCTCTTATTTAAGCAGAACAACGAAAGTAATTATTACTAATTAACCAAGTTAACGGTGGCTAGTAAGGCGAAAGTAATAAGCTATAAGGATATTGTTAAGGCACAAGCGAAAGCTCTATACTAGTAGTATTGCTAGTAAAAATACTACTCTATTCTAAAACTTTAATAGGTATTTAATATCTATAGGTGTTTTTATTGCGAGATATCTGTGTAGTTTAAGGCGAATAGTATATAGGAAAGTATATAAGAGCGTTCCGTTTGTACTGGTATATATATTACCTTCTCCTCTATCTTCTACTTTCCCCCCTTTAGTAGTTACGCAATATATTCTTAAGTAAGCTTTTGGCCGTATTCTTAGGGTTAGATAACCACTTATTAACGTTAAACTCTTTATTAGGGTCGTCTAACAAAACCTAATATATAAAGTGGTCGCTAATATCTTCCTAAGGACTGTAAATAGAGATAAACCGTAGCTTCTTTACCTTTTGCATAGCTCTAATGACCCCAGCCCAGCTGCCGTTAAAGAGCAATATATCTTCGCAACTTATACACTAAAGGGTATCCTTATAGTGAGTGATTAAGCTAGATAGAGTAACTACGTCTATATAAGCATTTTCAACTTTTAACTCTTTTAACTCTCGTATATTAAGCTTCCCAGCTACAATATTGCAAAACTTATCGCCAGTAAACTAATCGTGGGCCCGATAGAACCCAATTCTGCAAAGATTTATAAGATAAAAGACCGCCTTAGCAATACTAACTGGGTTGATATTAATCTCCTTAAAGGTATCCTAACTCTTAAAGCTGTGGCTGGTATTAGGATCATAATTTAAACTAGAGAATATAATATACTTAATAGAGAAGCGAAATGTCTAAAGGACGCTAATTATATGCTTATTAGTTATGTTAAACTATAAACAACTAAAAAACATCTTAATAAAGAACTCGAATAACTAAGCCGCTAGTTTTCTATTAGCTAGACGAAGATTTAGTAAGTCTAGATATACCTTACTATAAGAAGTAGGGACGGTGGGGTAAAGGCGATTAAGATAGGGAAGTTTAGGATTATAGAGGTAGAAGTATATAATTTTAATAAGCTCGGTTAAGAGAGTAAGAATAGTAGTATAATTACTACTTTGGCCGCTTAAGCTATTAATAGACTTCTTAGCCGACGGTGCTTTTATATTTAAGCGTTCCGGTTACTTCCTTTAGTAAGCGGCTTTTCGGCGAGCGACTATGTTTAAGGATATAGTTTAGAGATATATGCGTTTAATATAAAATATAGTAGGAGTTAACTGCGACTGCCACCAACTATCCTTTCGTACGCTAGAGTCCTATACTTAGCGCTAAGCCTAAAACTCTAGCGTGTAAAGGGATACTACTACTAACGGCTAGAAAGTGGGCTATGTGTTTAACTTAGCTTATAGTGTTAGTGTTACGTAATAATATAGCTATGTTAATATAAGCGGTTACATATTACTAAAATTGTTTAAGTTGCGCTAAGACGACGTTGTTTTGGAGAATTTTAGTTATAATATATATAATATTATATAATGCGCGAATCGAGCGATAAGACAACCATACTTGTATAATTTTTAGGTGGGAAGGATTTTAAATATTAAGCAGTTATTACAGAATATGCTAACTATAACACTATAAAATTATTAGGGTGTAAACAGATTCTAAGTTGCCTAAAAGTTAAAGTACCTTTAACTTCTTTTGGAATATAGGGTGTTTCGTTACACCGGGGGGAGGTTATATATAACTTTTCTCTAAGCCAGCTTAAGTGGATTAAAAAGGGTTAGGGGAACTTAAAGAACTTTATGCTATCCTATGGGCTAAAGCCCTATAATATTAATAATTTCTAGAAAGCGAAGGCAATTACTAATGCTATAACAGCCCAGGATAAGGAGAACCGAAAGCTTTTAATAAGTTATCCTCTCCTTTCTATATAATTTATGCAACTATTTGCGTAATAACACTTGTCGAAGTACGTCATTTATACTTATTACCGTTTAATAAATTTAATTAGTACTATTTGGCTCTGACTTATCCACCTCTGGTATAAGATTCCAACGCTTACGACCGCGTTTACCCTTACTCTTACATTTAGCAGCTTTCTCTTTTATAGCACGCTTCGCTCGTACCTCGCTAAGGTCTTTATAGCTTATTACCTTTACCTTCCCTAGGACTAATAATTTAGTCGATCTCTGTATACGGACGTCTTTATTTACTCTAAATAAGAATTAATTTTGCTATATAAGAAGGGTTCGTTCGGTAAAGGAAGTTTAGGTAGTACTTATAAGCTTCTATACATACTTCTATAGGCGCTATTTACTTATATTATTAAGTATATTAGTATTCTGCTTAATTATATTATATAATAACATAAGACCCTTTATTATCACAGGTGTTATAGGTATCTATAGTACTTCGTTTTATAGGCAGGACCCTACCTTTACCTCTAGAGCGGGTAGTCCAGTAGGAGGCGGCTTTAGTATATCTTTAAGTACTCTATTTAAGTTAAATAGAAACAAACCAGTTACCTTCTAAGCGGCTATAATATTCCTTATAGTAAACGCCCTTCTCCTTATAGGGCTGTATAGAGAGGTAAAATGCTCCTTATGGACTATATCAATACCTCCTTAAAATAGCTTTTTAACCTACTCGTAATAGGCTGCCTTTAAGGGAGCAAAGACTGTAACATTATAAGGCTGGAGCTTGTGGGAGGTATAGGAAGGGAAACAATATAGGATAATGTTGTTTTTAAAGCAAAATTCTAGGATCTTAAGTGTCTTATACGTCCCAAAGCCGTTATAAATTAGTACCCGTGGTTTATTATTAGCCTATACTTTAATTTGCGGATTAAATACTAGCTTAAGCCACTCTAAGCTAATTTTAGAGTCGTTATATCCATTTTTTAAATACCTAAAATACTATCTAGGGGTTGGATATATAGTCCAGTTACTTTAATAGGTTAAAGCTAGCTAGATTATAAAAGGGAGTAGCGACCTACCATTAGCACTTATACATTAATAGCGGTTACTGTTGTCCGCTTAATACCCGCGGCCCTATAGTCTTATAGGTAGTTCTTACCTATAAGGACCTTAATACTGCTAAGCATGCTAAGCATGACTCCTATCTTATCTATATTATAGATATTTCTAGGCAAGATAGCTAGATTTTATAAGACTCCGCTAATTACCTTAAACTAGTATATAATCTTATTATATATATTATTCTTATGACGTTCTAAGTCTATCGCTCTAACCCTTCTCGCTTTAAGTTCTGGATGGCGTTTTTAGAAGGCCTAAGGCCAGTTCTTATATAGAGGCTTAATTGGCTTATCTGCCGTGGAACGCTAGCGGGCGATACTATAGGCTAGGGAACGTATAAACTTTATTCGCATAGGTTGTTTAAGACTAGATATTAGTAATAAGAACCTAATAAGTGCTTTCTCTTCCTCTAGGGTGAGGTATTGCTAAAGCTAAGCTTATGCCGCTTTTAACCTTTGCCTTAATAACAATAATAGAGGGTAGAGAGAAGGACATTACCCTATTCTACTAGGGCTGCGAATGTTTTAGGTATGTTAGGACGGAGGCGTTGCGCTAGCACCTAGCTGGCTAGGTCGTCTATACTATAAACATAAAATTACTAACGCGGCTTAAGGCCATGATGCATAATGCAAAAATAAGACTCTAATAATAGCACGCACGTATAACTTATAGAAGTTTCTAAAAAGACGCTATACGTATTTTAAATTAGGAATAGTGTAAAATATAATATAGCTGCTTAGTCCTTAATATAACGTGATATAAGTCTTCGCGCTAGAGGCATATGGCGTTCTACACAGATCCCTCTTATAGAGAAACTTTATAACGCCTACTTCTAAGGGCTAAGTGGCTTCTAAACCTCGCAGTTGCATATTTTATTAATAAAGGTATTATTTAAATACTCTAAAATCCGAAAATATATAACCAGTTTTAGTAAAGTAAAGGTATAATGCTAAATTGGTTTAAGACGTAGCGAATAGAACGATTAACAGCATAACTAAAATCTCTGTATTTTTCTCGCTGGAGACTAGTATTCTAGGAGGAAATCGCTAAAGAACTATAATATATTGGCTAGAATATTATTAAGTCATAGGGGAAAGACTAAGACGCTAAAATAGGAAATCTTTCTTATTATGGCGGGTTTCTTAGTACGTAGGGATAAATGTTAGTTATAATTTCCATAGCTTATATTAATGACCTACTATTACCGCGACATTATAAGCTCTCTAAAGGGCTATAGCAGTAGGCGTATAAATATCTATTCGAGCTCTGCTCTTTTACGCTTCCTTAAAGGCCTTACAACTTTATTATCCATTCTTTAGGCTTTATTAAGTTTGTTATCCTTATTCTTAGGGTCCTTTGGGCCTTTATCCGGGCTATCCTTCCCGCTTTACTCTAGGCTCTCCTCTAGGCTATTTTCTTCCGTATCTATCTCCCCTTCCCTCTCCTTTAAATAATCTATTAATAATAAAGCGTACCTTTCTACTGCCTTTAAGAATTTATCCTTACCCTAGAGATCTATTAGCGTTCTCTTAAAATACCAATCCTATTTATTATTCTGAGTTCTTGCTAGAAAGGTGTATTAATTAGATTAATAGTATATCGTTCTAAAGATAAGACGAGAATTGCGTAAAGCTTTACGTTTTAGGTAAAGATTATATAAAGAACCCGTGCATATTATGCATTTACTAGTGTAGGAGGGGTATAAGTTATAGTATTAACAATGTGCTTTTATAATAGATATACTAGGTTTAATTAATTCCTTATATATACTATACCTTCCAAATTCTAGATTAGTTTTGGTTGCTATACTAGGGAATAAAGACGCGGTTTTAATGTTCTTATAGAGCCTTAGTTAATCCCTGTCATTTATACGCGTAAATATTAATGCTCGTTATCTGCCTTTAAGAATTTATATTCCTTTAATCTGACGTTTATTATACAGAAGGTTAATTAGTTAAATTAAAAAGTATAGGTCCTCTTAAAACTATAAGGCTAGAGTTACGCAAAATCCTAGCTATATAAATTTTAAGAATTGTTGGCGTATATAATCGGGTCTAATATCCTTAAAGAATAACGCTATAAGGTTATTAAGAGGAGGTGGAGTCCCCTTATCTAGCAAAACAATCAATTTCTGCTTAGGGCCCATCGTCAGATTCTCGCTCTTTGCACTTTATAATAGGCGAGGTGCCCCGTTATATATATAAGCGCCCTGCGGAACTTTTAAACAGTCCTTAATTTTCTACTTCCTATTATTATTTCTTAAAAAGTTAGGGGCACTACATAAAAACGGATTTATATTCTTAGCGATTAAGCGTTTTAGGTAAGGCAATAAACCTAGAAACTAAATTACTATAACACTACAAATATTGTTTAACCTCTATAGCCCGTTAACCCTATTATAATATACTTAGTATAAAGGCTTAGTTAATAGAGCAGGATCTATTAGTAGCTAGTAAACTAGAATTCTAAGATAAGGACTAGAAGAAGGCTAAGGAAAGTTTCTATTACCAATTCTAACTAAATGATGACGTAGTCGTCATTATATTTACTACCTATTTTATATATATAGAGAGCTTCTAGAGCCCTCTTTAATAAATAGAGTTCTTATCCTAATTGTCCGTTTAATAGCTACCTACCTATTAACTTAGTCACCTACCCTAAACTATAGCAAATTTACCTTAAAGGCATTTGTGCAAACTGTTACCTATTATATATACTTACTAATAAGCCGTTTAACTACCCCCTCTAAAGTAGTACCTTTATACGGGATCTATTGGTAATAGTCTCTAGCTAAGCCCCTAGCTCCGCGTGTGCCGTAACACAAAGTAGGTTGCGCTATAGTATTTTGCAACGTCCGTTGCAACGTCTGTTGCGGCATCCTATAATGGTACTGGAGCGCGTTACCTGCTACTTTGCCGTTTCTAGGGCAATTTGCCACAATTTGCCGTTTTCTAGCAATTTGCCAAATTCTACCAAGTCGCTATTAGCTCGCTTACTACTAGCGCCTTAACAACCCCTTTATATCTCGCCAGTCTCTACTAGTCTTCTTCTTCTCCTTAGCTTAGTATTCTTGTATAATAGCAATCTATAAGCTTTAGTTTAGAAGCATTTATATAAGCCCGTTATATATTTATTATAATATCTATTGCCTAAATTTGTATAGGGATATATATAATTATTAATAAAGTTAATTGTTAACCGGAAGTCCGTGCGCAGGTTTAGAATAAGAAGTCTATATATTAAATATAGCTCTAGGGCCTCTATATATATATAAAAAAGGTAACTAAGTTAGTAACCAAGTTAAGGGGTTGGTGACTAAGTCAAGGTGGCAAAGAAATCCGATTTAGGTTGACATTAATAAAGCCACCTATATAAGGTCTAGGTGTTAAACGGACAATTAGGTATAAAAACTCTATTTATTAAAGAGGGTTTTTAGAGCCTCTATATATACACCAGATAGGTAATAAATAGGTTATAAATGGAATGACGACTACGTTGTTATTCTGTAATGGAAACAGGTATAGACATTTAATAAGATATTTAATAAGACATATAAGGAGATATACGAGGTAAGGAGCGGGGTATTAAGATATAGGGTTCTAGGCTTAAAGCCAGTATTAAGATAGTGGTAAGGAAATCCGATCTAGTTCGACACTAGGGCTGTATATAGGCTTAAAATAATCATAAGAACTTGTTATAGACTTAGTTAATTAAGGCACAGGTATAGTAAAGAAAGGGCGCTAGCCTATATAATTAGTAGTTTACTAACAAAGATCTAATACTAAAGAAAAGATAAGTAGTAATACAAGTAGTTTTATATAGTCCCCTAGTCACGTGAGGATTACATAAGCTCTGCGTCTACTATAACCGCTGCCATTTTCTACTAGTGCCGTAATACTGTAAGCCCTATATAATTAATACGACGTTATTTATAACATTACGACAGAAATTTAGATAAATTAAGGCTCTAATAATTACTAAGACAAATTAAAGCTTATTATATCCGCAAATTAAAGGATAGCGGATAAAGTACCACTTAGTTATTACGAAGGGACGTCCCCCTATATTTAATTTTATAGGGTTAAAGAGGAGTAATAGCGTGCAGAAGTTCTAATTTAGATTTTTATTAATCTGCTAAATAAAACTTCGTTAGTGGCTATACTAAATAAATATACCTAGGCCGATTGCCTAAAAAACTGCCTCTATTAATGCCTCCGTTTATATTTCTACCTCTATTTTTAGTACGCCTCCTTACTACGTTTTCTAGTATCTAAGACACTTTTGCTCTATATATATGGGTAGGACAGCCTAAAATACTTTTTAAGTTAGTTCTTAGCGCACTAAAAATATTCTTAGTACTTATTAATCCTTCTCTCTTTAGTAACGCTTACTCCTTTTAATTCTAATGTATTTCTAGGGTATTGCATCTTTAGTAATAACCCATTAAGACGCAAATACCTATTTAACAAAAGTTTTCGCATCGTTTAGCTGGTCTGGCGATTTCTTAGCAATAGTCTGCTCGATCTTTATATTACGCTCTCTTTATAACTTAAGATATGTTAGCACTAACTACCTTAGCTACTATAGCCCTTATACTCTTCGCCTTAGTTAACGCGTATATAAAGTTAAATAAACCTATGCCGTATAGTAAAGATACTCTTAATAATAATCCCCTTAATAACACGGGAGACGATTTCCCCTATAAGCAGCGTACTAGTGTTTACGATATTTTAGAGATAAATAATATTAAAGTAGGAGTTCCTTAAGAGCTTAGCTTTATTAGTAGTATAGTCTACAGTAGGGGCTCCTACTAGGTCAGTGTTACCTTAGATAAGGAGCCCACAAAAAATAATTAATAGAAAGTTGTCTATAGCATTATTGGCGGTTACCCTTTAAATATAATAGGAAACCTTATCGCTAATATAGACGGTAATAGTGCCGCTGTTTTCCAGTATACGCTTCCTAAAGGTATATTAAATAGTTAGTACACTCTAGGCTAGATATAGTTTAATAAGGTTAGCAACCGCGAGATATATATAAACTGTGCACTAATTACGGTAACTAGTAGCGGTAATAACAACTTGGTTATAGAGAAGCTTCCAAATATATTTATCGCTAACATTTCTTTTAAGACCTGCAATATTCCCGAAAATTTTAACTACCAATTCCCGAATCCCGGTAACTCTATTAAGACTTAACAGGTAGCAGATATTAGTACTTCTCTTAGTAGGAACTATGCTTTTATAACTAAGATAGGTGCTAGAGTAGGAACTCTAGGTTCGGCTAACAGGGTTACCTCCTCTACTACTACTAGCGCCCTAGCAGCTACTAGCGCCGTTTCTACACCTACGGTAATCTCTAACTTAGGTGCTTTAGGTATATCCTCTATAGCTACGGCTCTAATATCCTTTATAACCCTTGCCGTTATAAATATAGCTACCGCTCTAATCGGTGGCACTAGTATTAGTACTATACCAACAGCTTTAAGCACATGCTTCCCTTACTCTAATAATAGTGCCGTTATTTACATTAATACTACCTAGTTCGGTTTCTATAACTACGGCTATGCTATACTATAAGACCTTACCACTAGTACAACCTACTTAAACGGAATGATTAGTAAGCAAAGTATTGTCTGCCGTATTCCACCCTATAGGATCTAATTAAATTAATAGAATTAAGGACTCGTGCTTAGGAATTTAAAGCTTTTAATATTACTTAATTCTTAAGCCATAAAATGGCGTATTTATTTTCTAAAGCTGCCAAAGGATCGCATATTTCTCCCCATAAATTAATAAACACTAAGATAGCAACTATAAAGGGAAAAGACTAAACTTAAAAGAGTAGATGTGAAAAACGAATAGGAAATTAATGGTGAATAATAATAAGTTATTAGCGCATATATAAAGAGCCTAGTTAATACCAATAATAAAATAATAGTTCATTCCTCTAGGTTCTCGTAGCTTGCTTATCGTTAGACCCTAGTTTTATTTAAAGTATATAAGCAAAGAGAACGCCCAAAGCTTATTTTTTATATTTTTTTATATTTTTATATCTATTGTATTTTCGCGATCCTACAGTATCGTGATCTTTGTTAATTATGGTAAGGTTCCTACCTATACAATATTGCCAAATTTCATCGGCAATTGTAGAGACGGTATTATATTCGCGTTTTAGCGGAGGCATAGGCAAAAAGAAAGAGAAAGAAGCGTAACGTATATTAGGCAAGTTTAGTTGCTTTAATTTAATTTATAGTGCAGTAGGTTAGAATAATGAAAAATAAACACGTTAAATATATATTAGAAATTAGCGATAAGGTGCTAACTAAGCTCTATAAAGTTAAACTCTATATATAATCTAGATAGATATTAACCGCATTATCTACATTACGAATTAGTTAATATTTATCGTCTGCGTTATCTTTATCATTAATTAAACCCTTAAGACTGCTCCGCTATAACCTTATAACCTTATAATTCCAACAATATATTAAGGGTTATCTAGTTAACATCGCTAAGGCGCTATTTTGCCTCTAAATAATGTATAATTTAAAACCTACGGGAACTAAACTAAACGGATATATATACTAGTTCGTTGCTTCTTACCCTATTTTCGCTATTAGTCAATTATAAGTCCTAAACAATCTGTCTATTTCCCTGAGCCACCCTTTACGTCTTACTTATATCCGCTTAATCATCCTAAGTATTAGGCTATACGCTACTTTGAAGATTATATAGTTTGTTACTTTGCTTATGTTAAACCTTTTCAATTCTTATACTAAGAGGGGCTTAGCTATACTAGAAGTATTAATTCCTATATTTAGCCCTTAGGTAGTTGCTTTTATAGTACAGCGAACTAATATATTTGCCTTAAGATCCCTCCTTAATTTTAAGCAGTTTAAGTACTGCTAAAAACTATAAAGGAAAAGTTCCCGTAAGACTGATTTCGGCAAGACCACCGACACTCCGCTAGACTTTATAAAAATGGTTATAAGAGCATAGAGTAAAGAAGTGAATTATAGTATAAAAAGGCGTATGTCTATAAAGAGGGCTAAAGAAAGTACTACGATAGAAGGGGATAAGATAAGCATTATGTAGGATACGTAGGCTATAGTGCGGAGGCATAATAGTCTTTAAGAAAAAAATACGTGTATATATAGCGATGACAATTCTTTCCTAGCGTTGCAAAAAAATACTAGTACTTCCATTCCATGGTAACAGAGAAGTAAAAGCTAGCTTAGCTAGTCCTTTTTAATATCTAGCGTTAGATGGAGAAGACTATAAAGTAACCGTAATAAGCGATTCTTTTCCCTAGTATCTCCTACTATATACTAAATAAGCCTTTTAGGTGTAATATTAACATTACCAATCTATATATCATTAATAGGTCTCTAAAAATCTCAAACTTAATTTAGATTTATAACCACTTTAACCAATTTTAGATTGTTAAACCCCAAGTATTCAAAATCGTAAAGGTATACTGCCATCGTTGCTATGTTATAATACCCAGCTATCCCAGATATAAAAGTGAAATCTAAATATTTAATTAAGGGACGAATTTTTAGGTAAAGTAGAAATGTATATAGCTCTAATATAGTATATAGGGATTTATAGGGCTTAAGAAGGAAGGTATTTTCTCTATAGAATACCTTAAGAGCCTTTAGTACGAATGTTCTGCATATTAATATTAGCTCTAGCAGCATTTTCCTTAAAATAATAGAAGAACGCCAGTAGATTGGCCTTCTAAGAATAATAAAATAATAAAAGATTCGTAGATATAGCTTATAAGGGAGATCTAAGATACCAACTCTAGGTTAGGGGGGTTTCACTACTCTAGAAGTAGAATTCAAACTAAGCGAGTTGCTATATATTATACTTATTACGCAAAAGGGTGCTAAGAATAACTTTAAAATTAAGAAGGAAAGAGAAAAGGCTTTAAGCTTTAAATTATAACAGGTCGCTCGCAAAACCGGCTTCCGCCCTCTTAAAAATTTGCCCGCTTTCTACCTACCTACTCCCTTTACTCCCTTATAATTGTTCCGAGACCTCCTTACTCTAAATGTTAATTTAGTAAATAGATAAGTAATTCACCTTTTTTTTAACTACCTCTTAGGATTTAAGGCTAGGCTAATAGTTATAAGTATAGGATTACTAACGGCTATAAAGCATTTTTAATTAATCTAATTACTTTCTAAACCATAAGTATATGAAGTTTAATTTAGTATATATAGCAGTAACCAGGCTAGAACTTATTCTTAGCCCTTTTTATATATCTAAAGCCTAGAAAAGCATTAAAAAATCTTCTAACTCCTTAAGTAAGGTAGCTTCCCTTAAGTTTGCCATTCCTTTGTTCTTCTGCCTACTTAGTAGCCAGTTTATTAAAGATAGATTTTATTAAAGCGGTACTGCGTTTAACGGTTTCATAACATAGCATCTTAAGTTCGCCGTCTTGTGGACGGCTATAAATTTTTACCCTCTTATTTATTTCTAATAGGTCCATATTTATATATAAGGCTAGATAGAATATAGGAGGACCTTTTAGCTCGCCTTTAAAATAAAAAGTCTGTAGTTTTATCGGGAGGGATTGATCTTTAACAGTAGTAGCCTAGGTAAAAAATTTTCTTAAGCTAAATCGGAGGTAAAAATTCCATTGATATTCTCTATAGTAAACTGCAAGACTTTTATTACGCATAGCTTAGCTAACCTAGCTAAGTATAGAACTAGTGACCTTATTAGGCCTTTCTAGGGGTTTAGCTCCGTATAGCTATAATCGGCCAATAGAGATTAAGGTTCCTTTGTAGAGATTCTTATATATCCGCTCTTATATCTTAAGTAGTAACTTTCTAAAAAGCCCTAAGGAATTCTGCAGCTTTGCTATGATATCTTTAGAGCTAAGTGCTAAAGGTTTTGCCTCTTTATAGGGTGGAGATCCAATATATCGTCTCCGCTTTTTACGTAAGCTTTAAGATAACGGCCGCCTTTACGTAGCTTGGTTTCGTTTAAGAGGCATAGCTAATGCTTAAGTAGTTAAAGGGAACTATATATTTATAAGGAATTGGGGATAAAGATAGGTTGTAGTTATTAAAAAAGCTATATAGCTAGTTTATTCCACGTGTTTATTTATAACTTATAACTACTAACTAGTATAACTTTTTAGTCCTAATAGTGACCTAAAGATTAAGATACAAGACAGCAGAAGGGAAAATTAATTAGAAAAGGTTAAGACTCTAGTCCCTAAGAAGCATTAATAGTTTTAAGGATTCAGCCTATAATTAGTACGTTCTATTGGAAATTGCCTTAGTATATAATAGGTTGAGTAAGCTTGCTTAATGTCGATCGGATATCCATATACCGATTATAGGAATTAAATAAGGACTCTGTCTATTAAAACGTAGTTCTAAGACCTCTATATATATATAAGGAAAGGTATAGGAAAGGAAAGAAAAGGAGGGTAGGGGGTAGTAATGGAAATAAGGAGTAGGTGACCGAGTTAATAACTAACTTAATAACTGACTTAATGGTAGGTAGCTGAGTCGGGGTAGTAAGGACCTAATTTGGGTCAACACTTAGCCTCTATAGAGGTGTTTTACGCTATATAATGTATATAAAATAAACACCTCAGCCCGCCACCGGGTATTATATTTAAGCTAGCACTCGTCCTTTATTACTCCGTTTCTTAACCTATATATATTTACGTAGTAGATAACGCGGTCTACTCCCAAGTAAGCTTATTTACCAGTTAAACGTATTACCTATTAGTTAAGGAAACGCACCTATAGAGATAGATCGTCCGCTATTTAACCCATTGTTATTTAAGTGGCTAATTAGAATAGCAAAATAGTGGGATACTTTCTTCTCTTTTTTGCGGAGCTGGATAGGTGCATATTTTAACCGCAATAATTGGGATAATATCTTATGTTTAGAAGATAGTTATAAAGAAATGCTGCGGTATATTAACGTTAAACGTTTTATAAGCCCGGAGGAATTTATTAGGTATTCTAACGTAAAGGTCTTTATAGATAAGAACTAGGGCCGCTAATAAAATTGCCTTTTTTAGGTACGATTTTCTTTCCTCTAGATCTGCATTAAACGCAATTCTAAACTTCCGCTAGTGTATTGCGTTTAGCTATAATGGCGGCCAAATTTATAATCTAGGCCCAGATAAAGGCTATATATTTACTTGCATTAAATACAGCTTTAAGACCTACACGACTTCCTAGCGCGCGTAGTACGAAGGTGAAACTTATAAACAGTATATAACTCGCATAGCCGTATAGGATACGTTTAATACGGCGTTAGAGGCCAAGATTGCATCTACGGCTAAGGAATGCCCTAGTTATAAAAGTAAGATTAAAAAGAATGGTGGATGTAATCATATAACCTGTAAGTCGTTATCCCCCTCTATTTAATTTAAAGTTAATTTACTTACTATACCTACTATAGGGAAAGGCGGGAAATGTTGCTATTAATTCTGCTAGCTTTGCCTTACTAACTATAAAGATATTTATAGGTAAGATAATATAGCGTATTGTGCTAGCTGTAAATATTATAGCGACAACATTATTAACTATTAGCTCCTTTAATAAGCAGGTTTTTATATCGAAGCTATAATCTAGCTTAGGTACTATCCTATTACTATAAAAAGGCATAGGGTTAATTAGTAGTTTAATTAAAGGCGTCTTATTCTACCTCTAATAGGTTTATTAGGCCAGCGGTAGAGCTTCGCTCCTTCCTATATATATAAGATAATTACCCGCTTCCGTAGCCTCTGCCTAAGGTATTAACTATTCTTAGTTTAAGGGGTGGCTGACTTTAGGGCCACTGGCTCCAAAATTGGCCACCCTAATGTGTTTATATATTAGCTTTTGTCCCTAGCGTGGGATTAAAAGCCAAATCCAATTCCCCATCTCGACGCTATTATTTTATTCTCTTCTCGATGTCTTCTTTAGGCAAAGAGGAGACACTAAGTAATATACCTAACATTAAAAAGCTGCGTAGGCTTTTGAACTTTGACGACCCTACTCTATAAAATAATACTAAAGTTTTTATACGCACTACTAAGTATTTTAGAACGAAATACAAAGCAATAGATGGCATTATTAGTAGTAGCCTAGATAACTTTCGCTCTAAAGAATACCGAAAGGTACTTTTATATATAGCTTATAGGTTTTTTAATAAACATTATATAGAATTTTGGCCCGATATTTTAGAGGGTTTAAGTCGACTTTAAAGCTCTAGAGATTCCAAACTGTAAGCTGCCTAATACCCCTCTTTAGTTTATTACTAAATATACTTAAAATAATCGCAACTATAAAAAGGCTGTTTTGGCGTCAAAACTTATAATACCTCTGTAATAAGAGGTATAAGAAACCGGCTACCGTGTAGAATTTATTAGAGCCCGTCCCGCAGCCTAGTAATACGCCAGAGGGATCTTTACCTTAACCTCTAGCACTAATTAAGATGGGGATAGGAACAGTACCTACGGAGGCCTCTTTATATCTACAGCTAAATGCTTAGATTTGTTATTTGGTGGTCAAGTCGCGCAAGCCTTTATTAGATTGTGTAGTATAGGTTCCTAAAGGCGGCCACTTTTAGGATAAGACCTTAGAAGAGGTAATAAAAGAGATACGAATTATTTCTAGCAAAGACTTTATAGCCTTAAATATTATCTTATACGAATATAGGATGCGTATAACGGCCCGGGATGTACGTAATAATACAACATTTGCGAGTATAAAAATCGCCTTTATAAGAGAAATTAGTCAGTTAGATAGATTAAAGCCGTTCTTTATAGAGATCGAGCCTGTATATAGTTAATGAAATTTTATGCCTATTCCACTATATAAAAGCATAGATCTATCTTAAGACAAACTCTTTATAGTTTTAGGGAGTTCGATAATGTAATATCCTCTTAATTCTAGTTACTGGTTTATATATCCCCCTTAATAAGCAATAGTTTGTTCTTGCTAACTTATAAATTTTAGAGTAATGATTTATTAAACGGACGATCAGGTATAAGAACTCTGTTTATTAATTTAGTCGGTAATTGGTAACGGAAATAGGTAATAAGATATTTGATAAGATATACGATTTTTAAGTAGCGGGGTAGTAAGATATAGGGTTCTAGTCTTGAAGACAGTAGTAAGATACTACTACTTTATTGACTTAACTAAAGACCCCTAACTCCAGCTCCGTATTTAAGCGCTCCTATCCCCTCCGGTCGTATTATACTCTATAGCAATTTTTTAGGTTTTTACTTAGGTTTAACACGACCCTAAATAACTAGGCATTTAACTAAATAAGTTATATATTCGAGAAACTGGAACAATTATAACATCAATATGCATATATCCATTATTATCTTCCCCATTATCTCCCTCTTTCCTTCCGCCACCGCCGCCCTAATTATCTCTATGGATGCGGGTCCCATCCACAGCTATACTATACCCGGCCTTCCGCTGCTTAATGACTATAATGCTGCCTTAAACAATATGTGCAACTAATAGTTCCCCTTTAGCATCGATAAATGCGCCGGAGGGTCTTGCCTCGTTTATGATAACTAAACCTCCCTAGAGGTTAACTAAATAGTGCTAACTTATAATAGCTAGACAGCTATAATAAGTTTCTAACTTTGGTTTAATGGGACCTTATAAAGTAAGGATTTTTATATTACTTGTTTGAACTTTACCTAGGGGCCGTTAACTCTCTATAAGATAAAAAACCAAACAGTTCTTACGGTAAAAGTTAGGGTTTAGCTTAATATTCTAGGATATACAGTGCAAATATATATATAGGGGTGCTAACGTCCCCCCCTATATAGCGAGAAACCCTATGTAGCGAGAACCCGCTGGTGCTTTTTATTATAATAAATTAAATAGTAATAGAACGGCATAAATAGCCTCGGAATATAATCTCTAAATTCTTAACTTTATTTTGCATCTTATATCTCCTATAGAAAACTGCTACTTAGCCTATAATATAATAATTTGCGGCGAGTATACTTAATTGCATCGCTCCGGACAGTCTTGGGTCTATTAAAATCTTATATAATCTGTTTAAAAACTCGTCGTGTTATAAATAGATATAGAAAGATTATATACCGAGTAAAGCGATCGAATATTTAAGCTTATTGCGCTTTGGCGCCTTATTAGGCGGAGTTAATAAATAAGGGTTTTACTTCCTAATTATACGAAAAAGCCAAAAACAGAATAGCTGTAATTTAACAAAGCGAACTTAGCTGCGATGTTACGTATAGTAGGTGGGCTTCTATACCCGAAATGGCGCCTATAAAGTGAGCTTTAAACCTTACAGCCTAGTATAAGGCGTTAGCTTAACTACCTCCACCTTATTGGTTTACGATACTATATAATAAATCAGTTAATTAATTAATTAGTAAACGTTACCTAACCCAATAATTTTATCCATTTGCTTATTATATTTGACACTATAAGCATAAGATATGCACTAAGATCTCGTCCTTATAAGCCCTACTAAGCATAGACCTTAGAACTCGCGGTAATATAGTAGTTAACGAGGACGATAAAGGCGACACTAAAAGACTAGAGTGGCTAAAGGTCTAAATATATAAATAAGTAAATGTATAAAATGTACCTAAGGATATAATACCACAGAAGTTTCTATATTAGCCTCTTAATCTAAGTTGGAACTAATTCCGGCTCCTTTAAATCTAGTAAGGACTTAATGGACGTATTAAAGGGCACCTTTAACAATTTAATTTCGAAAATGCACCTAAATATTATGCACTTTTATATACATGGGGCTGTTTAGAGACTTATAATGTCTTAATTAATAGAGGGCTCCTCGCTGTCTGGACAAATCTCTATAAGCTCTTAGAAAGTTAGCTAATCACCCTATACGCTCCTAGAGCACGTACATGTACTTATAGGCCAATTAGATATACATTAATTAAAATATAGTTAATAAGAGGAATTATTAAGTTAATTTAATAAAGGTTATATACCGAGGCGCTTTTAAGGTCCTTATTTGGCTAGGTCCGGATCTATATTACGGCGTAGCTATCCATTTCGTCAAGCATCTAATTTACTTATAGCCGTTAAACTAGCCCTAATAGCTAGACCTAATAAGCAGGGAACGGGACGCATTTAAAGACTTTTTCTATGCAAATATATACTGGAAACGGCTCTGGATTATATAAAAGATAAAGTTAGTATAAGAATATACCATTATATATAGCGATTTATCTTTATCTAAGGGGGAATTCCTAACCTTTTATAAAAGCGTGTTTGGCGCAAAGAACATACCTTTAATTATATACTAGATTGTCGACAAAGACGAGACATTACTATATTACGCACTATTGGAGACGTTAGATAGCCGATATATAAATCTATAAAATAAGATCTACGGTCTCTAAAGTTTGCTACGGGAGTAATATAGGATTGCCGTAGACTACAAAAAGCCTGTATTAAGCGTCTTCTTTAAGGTCGCCGAAATGCTTCTAGATATTGTGTTTAAAGGCTCGTTAAATTAAGTAAAGGTGCTTAAGTGTATCTATCTCGTAGGGAAAGGTATAGACGTAATACCTGGATCTATTAGAAGCGTATAGAACTTTTAAGATCTAGTATAGTGTTAGCTATAAGGTCTAGTCCCAATAGGTTATCCGTAGGGCGATCCGTTCGACTATAGGCGCGACTTAGATCCTAAAGATGGCTATAACGCCTATAATTTCGAAGATGACCGCGATTATTTTTATTAGTGGTGGGGAAGTAAGAAAAGTTCAACTATGCTATAGATTATTAAATTAGTTAGAGACAACACTTGAATTGGCTATACGATATAGGGTATATTGTTAATAATAAATTCTAAAGATCTTATAACAGTACTATAGGCGTATTGCTCCCGTATAACGTGCTAATAAATATATAAGTCGCCCGCCCTTTCTCCTTTTAGGCCGCTATAACTAGTTAGTTATTCTAATTAGTTAGCGTAAGTAGAAGGGACTCCGCAGTTCCTAAATTACAGCTAGACTGCTTTTAAACTTTTTTATATAATTAGCGCGTAAGACACTTATTATTTATCTAAGTTAATAGACTATAAAGGCATATTTATACCTAAGATTTTATTCTTTCTCTCGGAATAGACTCTTTATATATCTATCTACAAACTTATAAACTTTTAGAGGGATAGGCTAACTTTTTAGTAATTATAAGTCTCTTAAGGGCTATACTCTCGTGCTGCACTTAAGTAAATAGTAGTATTGTATGGTAACTAAAAGCTATTGCGAGAAGATATTACACTTAGATAAAGTGTATAACTCATAACTTCTATTCTAAAATTATCTACACTTTTCCTTTAATATTGGTCTTGTTATAACAAAAGTATTATAGCGCTAGTAGAAAACAGTACTGGCAAATTGCCGTTAGATTGCTGTAACTTGCCATTACATAATAGCAAGTTGCCATTACGTGACCAGAGGATTGTATATAGCTTTAAGCGGTACTCCCGTTTTTCCCCTTTCCTTTCTTTAGCTTTAGATCCTCGTTTATAGACAATCCAATTATATAGGCTTGCATATATCCTTCTTATTATACTCATGCCTTAATTAACTAAGTCGCTAATAAAAAGATACTAGTAGGTTCTCGTTACGTAGGGTTTCTCGCCACGTAGGGATAGACGTTAGTAGGTATTTAGAACTGTAGCGGGCTTGTATAAATACTTCTAGACTAAAGCTTATAGATTGCTACTATATAAGAATACTAAGCTAAGGAGGAGAAGAAGACTGGTAGAGACTAGTAAGATATAAAGGGGTCATTAAGGCGCTAGTAGTAAGCGAGCTAATAATAGAAAAATTAAGCCAACTTAGGCAAAGGCCTTTAAAGATCTTATTAAAAATAAATTGGTATTTTAGGTTATCCCAAAACTTGGTATCTTTAAGTTTTCTAAAAAGGGAGAGCACTGCTAAGAAGGGAACGTTAAATCTTTATACAGAGCTAGAACAAACACTAAGTTAGGTATTAAATAGGTAATAGAGTTTTCCAAAGTTATTAATGATTATTATTAAACTAGATTAACACTATAGATAATTGCCCAGTTCTTATACTTATGGCTAGCTTCGTCTTCAGTCCGCACTAAAACCGTTCTCCAAACTACCATTAAAATCATCCTCAAAACTATCCTCAGAACTTTTCGCATCACAGCTATTAAAGCTCTTATCCCTAATATTATCCCTATTATCAATACCATCTAAGTCCTTATTTATTTCACTTTTGGATTCTATATTAGGAGTATTAACTTTAAAATCTTCTTTATTTTTCTCGCTATATATAAGCTTCCTAAGGTCCAAGGTTGTATATATAATTCTATATATCACTATATTAATAATAGAGACGTAGTAATAATTATAATTAAGAAAATCTCCTAGACACTAGAATCTCTTAAGTTTCTCACGGATATCTCTTAATATGTTACTTTCGGATAGAGGCCACAATTTAATTTAACGAAGTTCTGTCAAGTAGGCTATTTCTTTATTTAATACTATATAACTATAATGGTTAGATAAAATGGCAGCAATCTATAAACAAGTTTCCGCTATTTTCTATAATATAATTGCTGGAAATAATATTAGACTTCTGTAAAAGAAGGGTGGGGAAACCTACCAAGCAGTAGGTTACTTTCCTCTATTTCTTTAACCCTAGTAAAACCAAGGTGCCCACGATGGTGAAGGATAGCATATTATATAAGAGTGCTGCGCCTTAAAGGTGGGCCTAGATTTCTTACTATTTTAATAAGCTTATAGAGGTCGCTCGCTTTTATAATATAAAGTATTTAGTTATAGAAGCGGAGGACGGCTTCTTAGTATATATTAGAGCGTCTAGAGAACTTATACTTCTTAATTAACGCTATAAGCTTTAATAGTATATCGATTAATATTAAGGATTAGGTTAGGCAGACTCCGTAAACAGATTTATAAATTAGATGTATTATATCCGGGTCGTTTAATAAGTCCAACTCTATTAGTTTTAGACCTATAAGCATTTCCGTAAAAACCGAAGAGCTAGCTACTAACCTATTTAACAATACTAAAAGTCTTAATAATACGGGATTACCAATGCAAAGTGTAGTGTTACCCTCTATATTAACTAAAGTGACTTCTAGTTATTTATATTGCAAGTTTAAGCAAGGTATAATTGTTATAAATAAATTTTTAGAGTATATAGAAGACATTTAAACTACCAATATGTTTTTAAAAAATTGATCTATATCCGTCAAGATTACAGTCTTATTAAAAAAAGTACTAGCCTTAAAATCTCTCTTACAGCCTTTTCCTACCCTTAATTTTCCCGGACAGCGAGCAGTGGATATCTGTTTATAACTCTAGAATTTTTAAAATACTATTTATTAGCCTTATACTTTCTGTATAAGTAAAACTCACTTTATAGTTATTTTAGGCCATTTTATTAGAAACTTTCTCTTTACTACTAGCAGAGTATCTAAAGTTAATTTTAATTTAGCACTTGTTTTAGCGCGTGCGATAATAACAATATTACTTATATATAAGGCAATAGATAGAAATGCTGCGACTATATTAGTTATGCCCTTCTTAAGATATGGCTATAACTATACTTTACCTAAAGGCTAATATAGTGCGCTATTTTAGATGCAGACTCTAGTGACTGGCATACCAGATACTCCTCTATATTTCGGCAACAAAGCTAAATAAAGACAGCTAAGGTCAAAGCGAGTATATCCTAGAAAACGAGACTACCTAAAAGTAAAGTTAAAATTCGCATTTTATCCTTATTATATTTATACATCCTATAAGGATTATTTTAGCTTTAACTAAATAAACCGTTGCGCCAATTACCTATAACCTATAACCTATAACCTATAACCCACGACCTTACTATAGTCTATATCTCTACCATTACCACATTATTAGTTCCCCTTATTATTAATCATCTATAACGCTAACCCACTAAGGTAGCTTACTTAAAGGCACTACCTATAGTACGCGTACTTGCTAAGCGGCTGCTAAGCTTAAATACATTAACTGTATAAGAGGCGATAATAAGACTATAGATATAGTTACATTACTAACTCCTAGCGTTTTATTAGGATCTATTTAGTTTTTTAGATAGATAATATACTAATTAGGGAGTTCCCAAGGGCGAGCGCTTTAACTATTATGTGGAAAGCGCTATTTGCAAAAGGTTAGGACGATTAGGTACGGAAAATTTTGGTAACTAGTATTAATGTTCTCTCTATAGCGGAGGTAAATGGAAATAATAGCTACTCTTTCGCAGTATGCTGGTGGGATCGATTTGTGCTAATATACTAGGGTCCTTTACCTCTAATGGCTATCCGAGCTCCAACTAAAACGACTTATTAGCTCAATTGTTGGGCTTGAGCTTTTTAAGCTTCTTAAGCTGTGTAAAGAAATCAAGCGGTAAGACTAATTAGCTCCCTACTTAAACGGGCTAAAGAGAGACCCATATTAACTAAGACGTGTTCCGTTTAAAGCTATCTCTAGACTTTTTTAAGATGTGGAACCATAAATAGAGGTTAGATGAGATAGTGGCTTTAGATATATATATATATTACTTTACGTTCTCTCTTATCTAACCCCGGCCTAAAGGTTTATAGCGCTCCTAATTATATCTATATTAATTAATATCGCAGGACAAACTATTAGCTGCTAATATATACTTATTTAAGATTGGTATACTAAGTAGCGCTAAGGATCTATAAGGGTTAGAGTATAACTATGCACCCTAAATAAATAGGACAATGCCCTATCACGACAGATAGCCAGAGAGTTGTTAATTAACAATACTACCCCGCACTAAATAACACTAAAAATATTCAGCCAATATATCCGGGAGACTCTATTTGTTAAATTTGTTATAGCCGCTCTTATAATGGCGATAGGAATAAGGAGACTAACTAGATTGGATTGTAAGATAGTAGGGACCCTTGTAGATTAAGGAAGTTTAATATTAAAAATAGCTAGTATAGGAAAAGCGATTAAGAATAGATTAGTCACAACATCCTAAAAGGTAGAAAGCCACAGCAGAGCTATTAAGATATGGATACAGCCTAGTTGATAACAGTTAGATATTATTAAGGACATTAAGATCGAGAAGTACCTAATATACACCTACTTATTAAAAATAGAACACCGATTATATAACTAATAAATATAACAAGCACTAATAAAGCTATCGCTCTCTATGCATTTATAATAGATTTAAGCCTCGCGGTTAATAGATAATAAGTAGCTAAGAAACTTGCCTTAACTACCTAAAGACAGATTAAAAGCAATATAGTTAAGACAAATTAGAACGTAAAGAGTAAGGTAGAAGACAATTCCCTATCTAGCCCTCCGTAGAGTAAAAAGAAAATATTTAGCGCTTTAATAGTAAGGATAATGCAATTAGAAAGAAATGTAAGAAGGGTAAAGAATGCGAAGAAGCTATTAAACAATAGTTTGGAGGGCGGAAGACATTAGACAACTATTTGTATAGTAGAGGAACCGGCTACCATAATAAAGAACGTCCAGATAATAGCAAGAAATGCTATTTAACTGAACATTATCGTAAGAAAGGCTCTTTACAGCACAGAATACCTAGGAACCGCTGCTTATAATATAAAAGGGAAAGCTTCTAGCGCACGGACCTCCAGTTAAGGCTAAGGCTACTATTTTACCTCTGGCGGCTATCTATTTATCCCTTTAGGGCGGCTATGCTTTTATTTTAGGGCCCGCTTCTAAAACTATCTAGATTACTAGCCCTTATAATAAGCATTAAGCCTTACCTATCTACGGCCTATTGGGCAGTTGCTGAGGCGTAAACTATCTCGCTTTTTCAATCCCTCTCTAATGGGGCGCTAGCGAATATCTTTATGTTCCCCCTTATTCTTAGTCTACTATAGAAATATCAATAGGGATAACCGGGATAAGAAACAATAGGAAGACGTTGCTAAGAACCTGCTACGGCAATTAGGAGAAATTAAGCCACTTAAACGGCTTTAAGTGGTTGCTATAGATAGGAGAGAAGTTTAACGCGTAGAGGCTATATTCCTAGAAGCTTAAGAAGGTTGCAGAAGCGGACAAAGGAGAGCGCTATTTGCATTTAATAGACCCTCCAAATCGTTTATGCAGGCGCCGCCACCCTTATATTTTGTGCACAACCCTACGTCCCCCTTTTACATACGTTTATATCTAGTGATGGCAATAATTAGTTAGTTATAATTATATTATATAGGCTTTATAAAACGCGGTAGAGCCTAGGAACCTAGTAGCTACTATTAGTATTCTATTAGGATCGTGCTAATAGGCTGTTAGAGCAACGTAGAGATATATATATAGTAGCGTATCGCGGACGCTGTGACGTGGTGGTAACGGGAAAAAATTTCTTGCTGGGAGGGTAAGCCCTAGCGGAGACTTAAGAATACAGCTACTATGTCTTGACATACGTTTCGAGCTATTAAACTCTACCTCCGGCAAACCCTTTCCTTTTATACGGTATAACTACTTATACGCGTAATTAATCCACATACACCTTGTAGGTAGGAGGCTTTTTAGCTAAGAGATATAGTAGGGGACCTAGGTTGGGGCCCTAGGATAAGATATATAGTTTATCCCACTATTCCTTTAAGGTGGAAGGTCAGGTTATATAGGAATGGATTATACTATAAGTAGGGGGACTATAGGCGGCGTGTGTATACGTATATAGGAGGAAGGGCAGGCATATAATATATATAGCAATCTATAAACGTATGGAGACGTTAACCAAGAAATAATAATAATAATAATGTTGTATTATTAAAGCTTTGGGCGGAGGCTTAAGGTAGGTATATTATAGATAACTATCGACCTGAATTAGGTGTCTACTACCCCGACTTAGCTACCTACCCATTGACTTGGTTACCTACCCCGTTTTAACTTAGACACCTACTCCTTGTTTCTATTACTACCCCCTATCCTCCTTCTCTTTCCTTTTTTATACCTTTTCTTATATATATATAGAGGTCTTAGAACCATATTTCAATAGACAGAGTCCTTATTCTTTTCTTATAATTAGTGCATAGATATTTAATTGATAATAACACCACGTATAAGCTTTAAGCTACTGCTATTAATTCACCCGCCTACTTAAGCGTTTGCTTCTTTACCTTATATGTATATATATAGCTTATGCCCTTCTTCTTATAAGTACGTACCTTCGCTAGTTAGACCGTGGGCTTGCAAGCTTAGGGTTATTTTTCCTACCTTTTTATAGTAAAAAATAAGATAAAGACTACGTATTAGGAAATGGAGGTTCCTTTATAGGTAAAGCGCGCTCGCTTCCTTACCCCAGTTTAGCTAAGACCTAACCTTAACCTCGACTATAAAAGGCCTTCTCCCTCGCTGCTTTTGCCCTTATACTCTATCTCCTCTTTTCTTTCCCACTACCGTGCTACCTTAGACTCTAGCTGTTAGCCGTAAGGCATTTTCCATTATCCCCTTAGCGTCTATATAGGTGCTCTACCCGCCTTCCCTAATCTTTATATATTTTATGCTAACGATTACCTAGCGCTATAACTTTTTAGCCCTTTCTATGGGACACATTTATACTCTCTCCTAGTATTAACGCATGCTTCGGTCCTACCGTATTCCTTTTTTCTTCTCTCCTCTCTCCTCTCCTTTTGCCTATATCCCCTACCGATTAGTGCACCGGAATAACATTTCTATTTATCCTCTTCTTTACCTCCGCCTCTAGTAGTGTCTTAGGCGTAACTATAATATGCGACTTAATCCCTGTTAGAATAGCTATAAATGGCTATAAGGCTATGCCGAGAACTGTCTAGCAATGGATTATACGGGTTATAGCTACTATGAGCTATGGGACGCGTTAGGTAGTATTACATTGCAGCGTTACTATAAAGGCGAAGCCGGACGCCGAAGTGGATCCTTAGCGAAACTATAGGCTAATGCTAGTTACTTAGCTTGGTTAAAGCTACGCCGCCAAAAGCTAAAAGCCTTCGCCCTCTTTAGCGCCTTCTTAACCTAGACCTAAACCTTACTTTTTCCTAACAATTAAAGGATTGCATTGCGATTAAAGAAGCCGCCGGACTTTAGTCTAATCTAGCCCCCTATTTAGCTAAGGAGGCACGGGTTATATAGAAATATCCTTTGTATAGACCTAAGACTTATAAGGCGGAATCTGGGGGTAAACGGCCTATCTAGTAGCATAGCCTAGCTTCTAGTAGAGCTGGTATTATAATCCTGCTCTTAGCTGACGAATACTAGAGAAAAATTCGCGTATTTGATCTCCTAACGGAGACGGACTTTATATGGTGGCTGTATTAGCTAAAAGGGCCGAGATGGATACGGGCGTAATCGCCTAATCTACTCGCGCTATCTGCCCCCTTATATTATTTATAACATCCGGCTATAGGCAAGGGTAAAAGCGAGGCTTTTGCGCATATTTGGGAGGTTAAGCAGCGGCTGTAAGCTCTGTAGAGTATGATTAAGGAAGTTCCTCGGATCTAGGGGAGAGATTTAAGGATGCCCTTATTACTTAGAGTGTCTTTTAATGCTTATAGTAGAATTACAGCACGCCCTTTACCTATTTAACACTAGGAACTATAGTCTCGCGAAGGATCTAGCGCGGAGGATCTAGCTCGCTAGTATATTAGGGTGGAAAACGGATACGTTAGCGCTAGCCCTAACTCTAAGGAATAAGGGTAGAGGAGGCACTTCGCCACCAACCTCCTTAATAGGGAGGCTTAGTGCGATGCCCCTGTTAGAGGCAGAATATGCTAGCTCGGTTAGTTAGGTCTTAATTATAGTTTTCTAATAGGCGTTAATCTTATAACAGTTTAAGCCTATGCAAACCTTTATGCGTTATAAACGGTAATTACTAACGGAGCGTAGATTATATGTTTTGATTCGCTATTAAGCTAGTGGGGTTATTTTAGTATAGATGCTGCGGATATAAGCCGGTGGCGAAGAGGAGACTAGCGTAGACTTAAAAGCCTAGCGTGACCCGTTTTTTAGGGCTATTGGAAAGATATAAAGTAATAACAACTCTAATAACAATGGCGGCAGCAACAGTGGCATCTTCTTAACCCCTTCGCTTTTATTTAGAAATTTCACTTAATAATATCAATTTCTATACTACACCCCCTGAAAAACTAAGGGCTTCTTAGTATTATGCAATTACAGCCCCTAAGAAAAGCACGAGCAGTAAACCCAAAAGGAGAAATAGGGGAGTACCTCTTTTCCCCCCGAAAAGTCAAGAAGTATTAGAAGCTTGGGCACTTAATAGCATGTTATTCTACCTAGGGCCTTAATTTGGAGATTCCGTCTAATAAAGCGCCTGTAGACCCTATATATAATTACGAGAAAGCTTATAAAAAGTATTATAAGAATAATGAGGATAACGAGGATGATAAGGAAGATCCCTATAGGGATAGAAATGACAGTTAAGTCTCTAGAGGAAGTTAAGGTAATTATCCCCTATAATTACCCCACTATACTTTCCCTATTCCCCTAGCAGTTGTGAATATATACGTCTAACAACTAGTAGAAAATCTAATAGTTATTGAAGATAATATAGCCGATCTGGACTTGGAAGCTAAGGGCGACGAAGCTAATAACGCTAACGACGAAGCTGACGAAGCCGATAATTAACCAACACCTTATAGATTAGGTATACGCTTCCCCTTTTAATTTATAATGGCCTTATTTAACAATTAGTAGATAATGGAAATAATAGTAGTAATAAGGACGATAAAGATAATAAGGAGCTGCCTTTATTAGAAGCGCTAGAAGAGGAGGTACGCGTACCTATACATAACCGTACCACACCCTTAACGCTAAACGGCAATTAAACGGATAATTTAGCTAAGGGGCGTCGCATTAGAACTGCTCCGCAGTTTAGGCAGGAGCTTAGGACATTAGTAGCTGCTGGTTAAGAGTCTTTAGGAGCTAAGAAGTTAAAGAAGCGAAGATCCGATTAGCTTAATTAACTAGATAGCATTAATTATATCTCTAATACTTCTATTAGTAAGAGCGGCGAGAGCGTATAACCTAGGAAGTAATAAAGGTTACCTACTTCCTAGAGGATTACGCCTTCTAGCTCTCCTACCCTTGGCCTTAATAACGGTGACGGTATTAAGAAGCGAGCGGTCTCTGCTACACGGCCCACTAGCTCCTCCCCCTGGCACTATATATCTCCTTATAATACTAGACTACTAGAAGATGGGGCTAATAATAGTTGTAATTCTAACAACCCTGCTAAAGAGAGTAGTAGGGGTGGTGAGGGCGGTAAGGGTAGTGATAGTTTACGTCCCTAGAAGCAATAAAGGCCACCTACCTATTATAATGACTTGTCTTCTAGCCCCCCTACCCCTCCTATCCCTAACCTCGACTCTTAATACCCGCAAGTCGACTAGCAAGCGGTATCCACTCCGCGGCCCGCTAGCCCTTCGCTTTAGGAGCCTACCCTTCTCTATAGCATTAAACCGTCGCATGACAAGGCTAGTAATTGTATTTATAATAAGGACGAGAACGGTAATAGTAGTGGCGTCGCTAATAACCGGAGCGACGTTTTAAACCTAGAACCTGCTATAAAGCGTTATACCTAGACTAAAAAAGATAAAATTAATAAAATGAGCTTGGATGATAAATGGGAGATTGACGATATTCTAGGGGAAAGAATAACTAAGTTAGGGCGCAAATATAAGGTGGCTTAGAAGCCTACCTGGGTTTATAAGAGCGGGCTTTTAAATTTTAAAGATGCCCTTAAGTCTTACTAAAGACGCGTTTGGTAAGCTAAAGTTGCGAAAGTAAAGGGCAGAGTTGCTGTGCAGAATGGACGGGGCTAGTAGCTTGGGCGTATTCTTATGTTTCGGTTAGTGGTAGTTCTTTTACTAGTTAAGGTCCTTAAACGCTATTCTTGGACGAGATTGGTCTTTATAGCAGATACACTAAACCTATGCTACTATTTGAAATTGAAGGCCCGGCCTGCTATATAGAAGAAAAGGGGCCGGCCTGCTAGGCGGAAGAGACGGCAATAATAGTGGTGCCCTTCTTTTGGCTTGGAGGTCTATTTCTTGTTATATATTCTATTTCTAGCTTAATTTATTTATAGCGCATTTCTTGTTACAAAAGGCTATATAAAAAGGTCCGTAAGAGTATCACTTTTTTAAAGGCGGTAAGTAAGAGCTACTTATTACCACTTATAACGCTACAAACAATAGAGAATGCAAGGCTAAAACTATATTTATAACTTGGCCAGCCAATTTAAATTACGTAATATAGCTGAAACTAAGCGGCAGTCCGAATAATATAAAGTCGGGCGTTAATAATTAATTAATTTATGTATATGACGTAAAGGCGCATAAACTGGCTGTAGTTAATTTGCCTTATAAATAAGAACGAGCCACGAGAATCCAATCCTTAGAGATATTTTAGTTAGTAAAGGGGCTATATATATCTAGTGACTCCAATCCCCTAGACTTTAGCTAATGTATAGTTGAAATGCGTATTATAGTGGACGCCTTACCCGTTGTTTGGCTAGTGGCCTAATTATATATATAATATTCTGCGCTAGAAAGCTTTAATAGTAGGGTAGGATAAATCCGGCCACAGCTTAGCCCAAAAGGTAGCCGCTTAGCAATTTTTTTATATAAGCCTTTTTGTTAGGCACTAATGACTAAGCAGCCATGAACTTATCAACTGCAGTAATACCTCTATTTTCCCTTATAAATTTCCTTCAACCCTACTTTGCTAATCATTCGCAGCGCAGTTCCGTAAAGCTGCTCTCCGTTTAAGCCTACGATCTACCTTTTTTTATATTTTTTGTGTTCTGCCTCTCGCAGTTATCTAGTAATTCTATTCTTACCATTAAGGTAAATATTAGTTTAGCTATTCCGCGCAGCATATGCCTAATTACTTATATCTTTTATAATAGTTATGCTTTAATACGTATATACTTTATAGCCTTTTATTCTAAAACAAATTCCTAAATCGGCCGCCATTTCTCCTTAGACGGCTATCCGTGATTAAAAACGCTTTGCAAAAGATAATATTTGCTTAATATTTCACGTCTATAGAATACCTCTTCTTTATAGCTACTAGTCCCGCTAACTTATATAGTCGTACTTCTAGCTACACGGATTATGTCCACTAAGGCTAAAAATAAGGTGCTTAGTGGGGAATAGGAGACGATTAGAGGTTATATATTTAAGATAACGGAGGATATAACTATAACATTTAAAGGCGGATTATGCAATATTAAAGACGGCGAAGGGAAGCTGGTTAAAGCTTTAGGTATAAAAGATAGACAAGTAACGAGAGAGGTTCTTACTGGGTATAAATGTTATATAATAAGGGCACGGATTAAATTAGAGAAGAGGTAGTAATAAGTAGTAACCCGAAGCGATATATGCCATTTATTTATAGATAAGAGTTAATCTCTAGCTTCTTTTACGGCATTTTCTAAAAGCTCTAGAGTATTTAGGTCCCCTAAACCAAATAAATTAAAGATGTTTTATCTATAACCATAACCGATCCTAAGTATAATAAGAGCGTCCTTATTGTCCTTTTTTGGCATATATATAGATAGGCAATTCGTAACCGCTAGTCCTCCTCTCTCCTTTTCCTTTCTCTATAAATTGCTTATCTATATCCTAGTGCGAAATAGCTTAGGGAGATTTTTAATTATATGGTGCCTTGTAAATAAGAAAGAAAAGTACTAGCTCTTCCCTAGCAATATTGGATTTCCTATTCAATGTTAACCACAAATACGATATCTTATTAAAGGTTATTTTATAGACCTAAAGATTGCTATAATTCCAACTAGGGACGCTTCAATGATGGTTTATCTATAACTTAATGATATACTAGTATAATGGCGCTTAGAGGACTCTTGGAAGAGGCGTCTGTTTTAGATAAGCTTTTATACATTAAATTTAGGGAATAAGGTGTCCAACCGTTGGTTTCGGGATTGTTAGACGAGATTGTACTTTTCTTTTGCGATAAATCTTGCTCTAGGATATATAAGCAACTAATTGACGAGTACCTAAGACTTGCATATTAAGCGTTTGATTAGCGTCCTAAGGAATTAGAGCTTTAGAATTCCTCTCCGATAACTAAGAGTCTTAGGCTAATATTAGGGGTTCCTCTAATAATATTTATTAATAATTTATTTAAAATATAAGGCTCTTTTATACTAGTAGAGGAATCCACCTTTAAAGATAGACGTTTTAGAGGCGAAGGAATTAACGTGCTAATCGAATTGGCCTTGTAAAGTGTACTAGCAGCAACTACAAGACCGCGGGGGTAGGGGCGATTCTCCTACCATTCTTGAAGCTCTTGGAGGAGGTTTTTTACCAATACCGTTGCCAGCCTCGAGATAGGCGCTGCTAAAGTGTATAGGAGGAATACTTTAGGACCTAAGCCGATGAAAACGTCTGTTAATAGAGTGCGTGCACGTAGCCTTACACTTCGTCGCGCCTTTAAACGTTTCCCTAAGGATGTCGCGTTTTCTCGTAGTACCTCGAGGTACGATTTGAACGCGTCGTTTTAATAGGAGGGTAATGGATACGTATTAGCGTTGAAAGTCTTTCTTTTTTCCTCGAGAAGCTCGTAAAACCAGTTATTTAACGCTATTGGAAGTTTAACTAAGAATAAAAAAAAGGATAAAGAGAGCCGGGACGAGAAAGAGCGAGACGAGAAGAGATGGGAAGAAAGAGAAGAGAAGAGAAGAAAAGAGACGAGACGAGATAAGACCGGTTAACCCAATTATATACTACTTCCCCTAGCTAAACAATGCACAGCTAGATCGCTTGCTACAATCCGGCTAGTATTGCTAGCACCAATTCGACCTAAGACATTGCCTATCTCCTGCATATTAATTAGAGCACTTCTATACTTTAGGCGATGTCTTTTTTCAAGCTCGCTCTAATACTGGAGTTAAAATCCTATATGCAAGCCAGGGGACTATTTCTATAGGTATAGCAAGCACGTACACTATGGCTTTATTTACCACGACGGAGATAATATTAACGTGTCTTAACTAAAGTCCGCTAGGATTAATTAGGGAGGGTAGTCTATTACTAGAAGAGGGGTGTAGACACACCCGTGGCACAGCTTATGTTATATAAAAAAAGGGCAAATCTAGCCTAAAAAACGATACCATCTAGCTTCTCTTTCCACTTAGCTCCTTCTTTAGATTAGTGTTACGTTACTAAAGCTTTATAGAGCAGCAATGCCAGTTATATTTAAGCCCGTTACGCTAGCGCCTTTACTGCCTTGCAATAGCATAAACACCCCCCCTAGTAGCCTAAGCCAAACGTATCTACATTATAAGCAACTAGCGCAGCTTTTTCTCTCTTAAACGCTTATAACCGTGTTGAAGATACTTTAGGTAGTCCAACCTCCTCCACTTCCTCTACCTCCTCTACCTCCCCCTACGAGTTTAGGGGTTAAAGAGATACCCAAAGTGAGAGGTTTTAAGGTTAAAGTTAAGGTATTAAATAAGATATATGCTTACGAAATCCCTAAAACACACTTAGAAATACGCTAATACAGCGTTTGCTATAGCTAGGATAAATAAAGCTGCCAGTATAAGACTATAGAGACTTCGCCAGATATGTTAAGTGAGCGTAATATACATGATTAGTATATTTATATCCTTAGGAAGAAATTTGGTCTGTTTCTTAGGTGCCTTTAAATATATTAACTTAGATACTGACTTTAAGCTAGAAAAGGACAAGAAAGACTATAGTATATACCTAAGCATAAATTTAGGAGAAGTGAGAGACGCCTTATAGGTAGTGCTAAACGGCGTACAAGCTATCTCCCTTTGGGAAGATAAGCCTATAGTAAGTAGACCTTTTTATAGATATAGCTGATTCTAATTTAACTTCTAGATTCCTATAAACCTTATATTTAATTTCTTACCCCAGTTAAAAACATACTAGGAGAGTCTTTCTCCCAACTTAATCGGCGCTAAGTACCTTTAGGGGTTACTAAGATTTCTTAAAGACCATTTCGCGCCTATAACTAATAGTCTCCTACCGCTTCTGGACCATGGCGAAATTAATTTTAATCTTTTTTGGGCCTTATTTAAACCAAATACGCATATCCTTATAATTTGCGAAGGCTTGGATTAACTAAGATGCCTTATATATAATTTAGGCAACTTTAAAACCTTACTTTTTAGTGAAAAGAGCTTCGAACTTAACTGTCACTATTTTAGCTACAATGGGAAGGCGTTTAGCGAGGTAAAAACCACCCTCTCTATTCTGGAATTCCGTTTAACTATAAAAATTATATCTCTTAAGGTATTTCCGCTGGAGTATTATAAGAGGCAAGCCGAGATAAAGTAGGATCTTATTAGTAATGGCCGGAAGTTTATGTCTTTAAGAGGCATTAACCACCGTAAATATAAAGGGATCGCGTTTTTCTGGACTAAAGATAGCCCGTTAAGATTTTCTATAAGCGGCCGTATTATAGTGGACGCGATAGCATTTTATTGTTAGAATTCTAACTATGGCAAGCAACTAATCGCTATAGATATATACGGAATTGGCGTGTATAATTAAGGGACTAATCGGTAAGGCGACGTAAAGAATTAGGGTTTAGTTCCTAAGGAGATAGGAGATAATAAGTACCTAATCTGTCCACTAACAGCCCTAGCCTTTAGTTTAGTAGATAAAAAATGGGGTTAGGCTTTCTATACTCTTTTTCTAGAGCTAGCAATGTACTAATATAAGTACTAATAGGTGAATTTGCCGTCGCCAATATTAAGGACATTGATTGGAATGCCTTAGCATTTAAGTTACTCGCAATTAATGAGGATAAGAAAATGGTGCTTTAAGGACTTATAAAGAGCTACTAGTCTAGGTCCGGGAAATTAAAGTTTAATAATATAATTAAAGGGAAGGGGAAAGGCCTAGTTTTCTTACTATAGTAAGTTTTCTAGTAAGGCATTGGCTGTTTTAAAGGCTGACTATTTTAGTGGCCTACCTAGGGTGGGAAAGACGTTAATAGCTAAAGCACTTGCCGAATCTTAGAGGAGACCCCTCTATATGGTTTGTTCCCCCTTATAAGTGTATTTATATACTAGTTTAACTATAAGAAGGCTTGTGTGGGAGACCTTAATATAGATCTAGCCCGTTTGGAATAAAACCTAGCTCTAATAATTGAAAACGTTTACCGCTAGAGCGCTATCCTTCTTTTAGACGAGGCCAATGTCTTTCTTATAGAAAGAACTTTAAATAATATTTAACGTAATAGCCTAGTATCCGTCTTTCTGCGATAGATAGAGTATTTCTAAGGCATTATGTTTCTTACGATAAATAGGATTACCGTATTTAATGCAGCTATACAAAGCAGAATATATCTTACACTTAAATATAACGAGCTGAAAAAACTGGCAAGAGAGTAGGTATAGAAAAACTTCCTAAAGTAAGCTAATACTGCTGCTAATATCTCTGGAAGGGATATAGAGCGGCTTTTAGACTATTAATTAAACGGAAGATAGGTAAAGCAATATTTAAGTGAAAGTTTTAAGCCTAGTGCTAATATATTATATTAAATTAAAAACACTATACGGATTGGCTACGGCTTGGCTAAAAGTAAGGGGGAGAAACTTATATATAAGCATTTAGATAAGGCTCTTACGTTAAATAAAGATTTTAAAAGTAACTTTAAAGGTGCTAGATTAGTTAAGAACATAAACTTGTATACGTAGATTCGCTTATATATATATAGTATTAAATATCTTATAGATTTCGTAGCTGGTGGCATTATTACTTATTGCTTTCTTAAAATTACTTGCTTGCTCCTGTGATAATAAGGCCTATATAGTAGGCTGTGGCGTAGGCGAATTACTTATAGATCTAGGAACAGGAGAACGGAAGCTATAGGGCATTGGTTCCCGTAGGGGAGTGAAAGATATAAGTGTTAGTTCCCGTAAGGAATTAAAAGCTATAAGGCGACGAAGAAAGCGAGTAATAATCCCCGTAGAGAACCGCAAGCTATACAAGATTAGTTTCCGTAAGGGAGCGGAAGAAATCGCCATTAGTTCCTATATAGCAGTAAAAGCCATACAGGAGTAGGAGCTATAGGGTATAGTTCTTATAGGGCAGTAGAAGATACGGTTACTATATATAGGAACGGAATTTATAAGGGATTTGTTCTATAGTAGATCTAAGAATAAGAGAACAGAAGCCATAGGGTATTAGTTCCCGTAGGGGAGAGGAAAACATAGCTGTGGGCTTCCGTAGGGGAGTAAAAGCCGTATAAGAATGCAAGCCGTAGGGGATTAGTTCCCGTAGGGCGGTAGAATACGTGGGCATTAGCACCTATAGGGGATTCGTTAGCGTAGGGGATTTATTAACGCAGGGGATTTGTTTTTATAGGGGAGTGGATCCCGTAGGGGAATAGATCCCGTAGGGGATTTGTTGAAGTAGGGGATTAAATCCCGTAGGGGATTATTAGGAGTAGGGGATTGGTTTCTATAGGGCGGCGAAACATATAGGCATTGGCTCCCGTAGGGGATTTGTTTAAGTAAGGGACTTATTTAGGTAGGGGATTGGTTAAAAAAAGGGATTAATTCTTTTATAGCCTCTATTTAGGCGGTATAAGGTGGCTTCTAATAGGCTAGGGAGTGGATTGCATGTTTTATAGAAACATAAAGCCTATATAGGATGGTAGGGTATAGGGACCTAATAATCTAGCGGAAGATTAGGTTATCCGCTTTCCTAGGTTTATTTAGCCCTAGCGACTCGCCCTACGCTATTTCATATGCGTTTTAACTAAGGCTGCTACCTAGCCTTAGCTGCCTAAATCTTTAGTCGTGCTGTAAAAGAGTATAGGACAATAAAATATTATTCTATCTACTCTACTAATACCTTTAGATCCTTCTGTGCTTACTAGAGTATCTTCTTTATCCTAGAATATAGCTCTAGATTATCCTTTTCCTACCTCCTATTATTTAGAAATACTACTTTCCGGAGCCTATTAACCTAGGGGACTAATAACTAATAGTACGGCGTAAAGTACTCCTCCGCTGTTTTAATGAAATCACCTTTATAAGCCACCTCTCCTTTTTTTAACTTAGCTAGCTCTTTAGTGTCTATATAATTCTACTTCTTAAACCTTAGGATAGGCTTGCGCTCCTTATTTAGACCCTTATAATAAATATACATCTAGAAAAGTACCTAGAAGAATGACTCCAAATTATACCTAAAGGAGTGTTTCTCGCCTAGAAGCACTCCTATAGCCATAAACGCTCTTATACCGGTCTTACCCCGTGCTCCCAAAGGTCCTTCTCGCTTCTTTTTAATCGCGAGATTGAGATCGATTAAGAATGACTTCTAGGAGGGATTGTTATCTTCCTCGTTCATTAAGAGGTTGCCTATTAAAATGTCACGTTAGAGAATGCTAACCTGCGTATATAAAGACTTATATCCTTTAATGCCACCCTTTAGCATAGTAAGTATTGTAGCTGGAGAGCTTGCCTTATAAAGAGCCTTTTTATAGTTATAGGTAATAACGTGTTAATGCACCCAATTCTATATAATAGGGCGCTTAATTGGAGAGCTTAAATACGGGCGCTTGTTAGGCGGTAACAGGGCGTTAGTATAGCTAGACGACCTCTTTCTGCTAGTGCTTTAGCCTTTCCTTACACTGCCTTGCACTCTAGCTACGCTTAAAGGCACTATTAGGCTTTTAGGCTTGTAGTTTATTGCTTTAGTAATATCTAACCCCTTATGGATATTAAAGATGTTATTATCTTGTCTACCTATATAAATAGTCCCATGGTAATAGTACCTGGCCATATTAATTACTCCTTTCTCTACTGCCTTACGTAGCAGTTCGCCTTCTTCTTTACGCTCTAGGTACTGCCACAAGTCTTTAATAATAAGAGGTATCTTAGAGGTATTACCCTTACGGTACGCTTTCTAGCAAGTTGTTGCCTAACTAGTAATGCAGGGTGCCCGCTTTATAAGTTCGTTAAGAATAAGACGCTCGGTCTAATTATTGCGTACGACCTTAATATATCGTTTGCCGTCTAATATTAAAATAGTAGGGTTAAACCCGAGCTGCTCTTTATTTATTAAGAGAAACCCTAACATCGCCAAGGTAAATTATAGTCCGTCTTTATTAATATTAAATAGTGATAATGCGATGCCTCCTACTTAGTTATACTTCTATAGCCGTATAATAGATCTATAAAGGGTAAAGCCTAAGATAAAGCAACAAGTATTTTAAGTGGCGAAGACTTCTTTTATATATTTTCCCAAATTAAACCATGCCTGCAAGGCTATATTAGTGTTTAGATTACTTTTTAGCTCTCCTAGCATAAGTATATGCGACCAATAGCATTAAGAGCTTTCGCTAGCTATTAGATTATCTATAAAACCAATATCTAGCTTTCGCTTTACTATAGACCCTTATAAGGGCTGCTTAGTGTATATAATAAGCGTTCGTTATATCTTTAGGGCGGACCCATGTTCCTCTACAAAGCCCAAAAATAATTTAATTAGGTTATTAAACCACACTAGGATATTATCTTACTTTGCGCTTTTAGGCTAGTTACGCCAGCCGCCCTTAGCGTATAGTAGATTGTCCCCTTCCTTACATTTCTTAAAAACGGCAGCGCTTGCCTCTTTAAGACCTTCTACTTCCCTAAAGAATACTTTATATAAGCCAGAAATCCCTACATAAAGAGGGCCTAGCTCCTCCTTTAGAATATAATCTACATATTCCCTACATTTGGACGAGTTAGTAAAGCTGCTTATATTACGTAGATGCGGGGTTTAAATATAGAGTGGTAGCGGTTAGGGTGGGGGGGTGGACTCTATAATAGTAGTATATACCTTTTCCTAAATAACCTCGTTAGATTTAATACGGAGGATCGCATTTAAAAGAGGTAGGAACTATTTAATGTCGAAGTTATTAGAACCGACCGCTGAATTAAGTCTTAATAGATTAACAAAAAGGCTTTTATTGCCGCCGTTGGATAGTAATAAATAAGAAGCGTAAAGGCCCTATAAAGCTAGTATTAGATTAAGTAAAATATTCTTTAGTTCTGTAAGCGTTAGATAGAAACTTATAATAGGTATATTAGCAATTACCTTTATTACCTATCTAGTATAACAAGTCTAAAGAGCTAGAGATGTCTAGATTCTAATAAGCTAAGTTAAATAAATTATAAAAGTTATTTAGTCCTTCTCTAATAGGTTTCGTTTTAATTATCCCTAATTTAGAGAGATTTGCTATTGTGGGCAAATGTACTAAAAGCTATATTGGGAGGGCTAACGTAGCAGGTAGGTAGGTAGGCGGGAAGGGTAGATTAAAGATGCTAGTATATAAGGACGGTATAATAGCAGATAAGTACAGGGAGGTCGAGAACACGTTAGTAGTGTCTTGCAATAAGGAAATGACTAGGGAAAAAAGTGTAAGAAAGAAAGTAAGGTACGAGCAAACGCGAGGATTAAAGATTGGGTGTAAAAAAGTCAAGCTAACCTAATATAGCTTAGACTGAGGCTTTATAGGGCTTAGTTAAATACTAAGCCATAATGGGTAGGTAGCGTTTTCTGGTCTATAACTGGTTATACTTATTAGTTTTAGTTTGTTCGGCGATATATAAGGCTCTAATATAGCAAAGCTCTTATATAGCGAGGCTAAAGGGGCGCCTAAGAACGCTAACGAACGATTACTAGTCCTAAAACGAGCTAAATCTAATATGCTAAATATGGATATAGTTAACCTCTTTTTACAGCGGTTAATTAGCCTATTTCCCGAAAATAGGTTTTAGTATACGCGGACTCTCCCTCTGCTGGTATATATTGCAAGGAAAACGCATCGTTATTGCTGTCTCCTTAGCAACGCCTTATTTATTCCCTTTAGAATATAACCCTTACTAGTGTCTATTTTGTATAGGTGACGAGCGTTTATCTCTATTTATTTACACTAGATGCAAAAATCCCCTATAATATACCCCTTGGAATTAAATTAAATTGATAGCAATTTCCTTCTAAGTTAGTTAGGTTTTAATATGTCTTATTAGCTCTAGGGCATTATAGACCTTATTACTTCTTTAAGAGAAGCTAACCGTAATAAGTATTGCAGTAAAGGTCGTTCTATTGATTATAGCGTATAGCTATAAGCTTCGCCGTCTTTTACTTGTTATATTAACGGTATATAAAACTAGTAGACGAAGTAAGCCGATATAATGTCTATTTACCTCGCGGTTTATATTACTTTATTACTTTAAACGAGGGCGGCATTATATTTTGGTTGTTGGGTTCCTAAAGGATACCGGTAACGTTAGTGTCTTAGGAGGGCTCTAAAGCTATTTTCTTTGTAAAAGGATATATGGATAAAATATGCTAAATCTTAGAGGGCAGTAGGAGTATAAATACCGCTTCTTACGTTCTCGTGACGCTAGGGCCAAAGAGCGGAAATTCTTAGGCATAACTAAATTGTAATTATATCAAAGCTTGTCTATAACCTAGGCTCTAAGGCGTGTCCTTCTCCAACGTATCCTGCAGCGCTTAGTATTCGTTTGGCGATATGCGAACACGCTTTTAAGTGTTGTCCCACGATCGGCCTTAGTAGTGCAGTTGTATAAGGCTGAGCAGGCGGCGAATACGGTGAAAAGGAGGTTGTGGAGAAGAGGCGATGAGGACCGTAGCTGGTGGAGAGATTAGTAGAGGTGTTTTATTCTTATGCTATAGGGTGCTAAGAAGGGCTATAGGCTTACTAAGCTAATCTAATCTAATTGGAATAACTCTACGTTTTATAACGAGTCTTTTCTTTATAGAGGACTAAACGAGTTACAGGCTGGCTAACTTATCGCTACTAAGTATATAAAGGTGGAGGACTTATAAGCTTACTATAAGTAAGTTTTTAACTTTAATCTAACGTACATACAAACAACAATGAGATACTCTTGACATGGAAGCAACTAGATAGAAAAACAATACCGAGCTAAGGAAATCCTAATTGGCGCCTTAATTCTTAATGCTAGAAAATAAGAATGTAATTACGAAAATCTTTTCTTATAAGAAATTTCTTATTTCTTTGGCTTCTTAGAGGCTCCATCTATAGTGCAATCTACCTTTCTTTTGCGTGTCCCTCTCCCTAATAGATCTTCTAAATGATTATCTGGCGCCTCTCCTAGTTGGTCTCTTTGCTTATATAGTTTACCCCTCTAAGCTATCTCTATTATAACATCTTTAAGCGGTTTATATATCCTAGTATAATAATAGAGGTGACGCGGGTTCTTAGTATAGTATAATACGAGTTTCTTATGCGGTATACCTATAGGTAAAACCCAGGTAGGATACTAGCATACTACTACGATAGGACTATATATAGATACAACTAATCTATATCTAGGGTTTCGGAGACGCTTTAAGTCCTCTATTATATAGCAAGTTAGCAACCATAATAAGAGATACTTTAGTTGTCTATCTAAAATTATAGTATTGGAAATTGTTAACACTTTAGTTAGAGGAGGTATATCTCTAGGGAAGTTTATAGAATTGGCTAAACTATTCTCTGCTTAATTATTAGTATTGCTAAACAATATATAGGTGTTTTATAAACATACCTAGAGATACCGGCAAACCTTTAATATAAACCTCTTTTGGTTAAGGTAAGTCTATCTTGGCCTCGCTATAGTCCTTTATTGGCTTAGGTAAAACTGTCTTAGTTTTACTACGGCCTTCTAGGCTCTTAAGGTAATTGGCGTACATTTTTATATCCTTTTATATATCACCCTCTATATTATTGTCGATTTTATAAGAGTTGACCTTATTAGGTATTTAAGTAGGCGTATAAGGCATCTGTTTCTATATAGGGTCAGAAAGCTACAATTATTTCTTTTCCCTGCTAGCAGATGCTATGTCTTTATTATTGATGCGATTTTAGGATAATTTAAGGTTTCTAGCAAGTTAACAAATAGGTATATTGTCTTCGGGGCGATAGTATATCGTAATGTTTTTATAAGTACCAGTTAAGAACCTATAGGTTATATTAGTAACGTATCTAAGCTTAGTTAAGGTAACATATATAATATCTGGTATTCTTATAAGGATGGTAAGGGATATATAGTCAAGAGGTTAAATTTAAAGGTAAGTCGAATTAATGGCATATAAAAACTAGGAGTATAACGTTTATATTCCATTTCTCTCCTAGGGCAGAGTTAGGATAAAAGGTAGAAAGGAAAGGCGGAGCACACTAGCCGCTCTTTTCCACTTTATATGGTGTCTGTGGTATAATATTCAGTGGCTGTAATTACTCTTAGCTTATATATCGTCTGCGCCCGAGACTATAGGCGCCTAAAGTGATCCACAAGTAAAGCATTAAGTGAGGCATTATTGGGGGTAGCTATTGGCTAAGCTGTTGCTGAATTTAAACGGCTGACGATTCCTAACAGACGCTATATACCTTAGCAGGGTTCAGAGGCGTTTGTATAAAGTTGTAAACTAGAACTAGAAGTTAATAATAACCCCTAATAACGCCTCTCTTAGTAGGAATAGCATTATATAATCTACTTCCGACGCCTATTCTTCCTAGGGCAAGACACTACCTAAGCAGTACACTTATCCTAGCTAGTTAATCTTATATATTAACCCCTTATCTATAATAAAGGAGCTATTAGTGCCTGCAGGGTGGTAAAATTGGCATTATAGCTAAGCCCTTTATAAGCGCTCCGCCTTATATAGGCGGTAATTAACTCCTGTTAATCTGCCTTGCGTTAGGGGAGATCTTTTACTTAAGGCGCTAAGTAGCTGGTACTTAGAGGTCTACAAACATATTCTATATCCTAACAGCATTAACTATAACTCCTTAAGTAGTATCCCGCAACTATTAAGTACCTATAAGTGTACTATCCCTAAATTGCTAGCTACTAAGTGGGCATTTATAGATAGAGAACCCGACTTTAGAGATAACGATAGTGACGTAGAGGCGTAGACTAGTTGCGAAAGTAACTTTAGTAATAAGGATCAAGAATGGGATAGAGAGACATTATATAGCAGAGAAAATAGTTTTAGTACTGAAGATTAAGAAATAGGGGTAGATAGTAATAAAGAGGTATTAAGCGATAAGGCCGTATAGGCGACAGTTAAATACAGCGGCCTTAACTTTATAGTCTTAAATCTATAAGTAAAGAATAAAAATGTAAAGAAGAGTTCTAATAAAAGCTGGTAAAAGGGTTAAAACTTTAGCCTCTCTTTGTTTAGCCTATCGCGAAATAAAATAATATTTTACTATTCCCACCAGAGTCTCTACCCGCTTAACTTATAGCGAGCTATAAAGCATTCGCGATAATCTATGCTTTTACTTAGATAAATTTATTTACTACCTTAAAAGCAATAAGGGAAGGCAAATCTATGCTAACGACCCAGGATTTTTTGAATTTCTTATAGACCTAAGACGTATGCCACGTTAGCAACTATTAGTCGTGTTTAAGACTATAGTACTTATAGATTTATATCTTAAGGATATAAACATGTTTTTTTATAGTGTTTTCTTTTTATTTAAATCATTTCTCTGCTTATAGTACCTAGCGGTTGTTCATCTATTCCGGTATAGTGGGGAGGGGTAGTTAGGTTACATAAGGGGGCTTAGACTTATAGCTACGCTTATAGGGCTGTTTATATAGGAACTTCTCTAAGTATATATAAGGGGTCTTTATTTAGGAACTTCTTTAATATTTCTAGATCTGGGACTTATATATTTCTTTTTTTTATAGTTCTGGTATTTTCCTAATATTTACTTCCTATTTACATACTAGATATTAATAGAGGGCGCTAGGTTAGATCACCCTACTCGTATAATTACTCTGCTTGTATAATTACTTTACTTATATAATTGCCTAGCTCGTATAATTACCTAGTTCGCACAATTACCTAGCTCGCACAATTACCTAGTTCGCACGATTGCTTAGCTCGCATGATTACCTAGCTCGTAGGATTGCCCAGCTTCTATAAGCACTATGCTTACACAGTTACCTAGCTTGTATAATTACCTAGCTTATATAATTACCTAGCTCGTAGGATTAGCTAGCTCCCACGAGCATCTAGCTTACACAATCGCCTAGTTTGCACAATCGCCTAGCTCGCACGATTACCTAGCTTGTACGATCGCCTAGCTCGCATAATCACCCAGCTCGCACAATTGCCTAGCTCGCACGATTACCTAGCTCGCAGGATTGCCTAGCTCCTACAAGTACTATGCTCGTACGGTCACTTAGCTCGCACAATTACTTAGCTTATAGGATTAGCCAGCTCCTATAAGCATCTAGCTCGCACGATTAAAGCCGAAGTTATTAAACCTATTAATACCCTATTTATACGCTAGGCATTAATTAGAGGGCGCTAGGTTAAACTACTCTACTTATATAATTACCTAGCTTATAGGATCCCTAGCTCCTATAAGCACCTAGCTCTCACGACCTCCTAGCTTATAGGACCGAAGCTATAGCCGCTAAATCCGTTAAGATCCTAGCTGCACATTTAAAGGACGCTACGCCTAACTACCTAGCTCGCTCCTTTTATAGAATTCCTTAATTAATTAATGGTTCCTGTTTAGAAAATATCCCCTAATAACTTTCTATAATAGAAATTTCTTATTACGCAATTCCATAAGGAGATTTACTTCCTTAACTGTCTATGCTGGCTCTTTAGCGTAAAGGATATAGCTATAATGGCGCTGATATACACCCGGTGTTCTCCCTAGGGCTTTTATAATATTATCCTATAATAAAACTCTAAGCGACACTTAGTAACCTAGCTCTGTAAGGAATTAATCTTTAGGGGCTATCTATAAAGTTTGAAACTGGGGCTCCCGCAAGGCATCGTTTGTAATAACAATCTTTAAAAATATTAGTAAAGCTATTAGAAGTTATATCTAAGAAAAGAAACTAACTAGCAATTATAAGAAATTTAACTTATTATTTAACCTAGCAAATATAAGTAATATATTGCCTTAGTAGGATAAGGTATAAGACGTATATAGTTAAGTATATCTCCGAAATTTGAGCTGGCGAATGCGGCACCTATCTGGCAATATTTATGAACTAAACCCCCTCCTGCCTTAAAGAGTATATAATAGCTTTCTCTTCCTTTATCTATTTACTACTTACTCCGGCATTAAGAAAAAGGCTGCGATATTTCTGCTTATAACCCGATTCCGGTCTGTTAAGTTTAGACAAAATGCTGTCCCAACCATCACTATCCTCAAAAGTCGTGTTTATTAACTGAAATTTTTTATCAATTGACCAAATCTTATATTTGGATGCTGGGGGGTCGTTGTTTGTATAAGGGCCGGTCGAGTTATACTTTGCGTAGCGTTAGTAGAGTCTTACTAGGGAAAGGCTAATGATGTAAACTAATAGTCTGTATGGTTTTTGGAGGACTGGGTTAATTGATATTAAGTGGCCAATTGATGTAGAATAGGTAATCGATGCTAGTAGCTCTAGATTAACTATTGTTGGTAAGACCCTCGCTAAACGCTGGACTGGTCGCTCCCCTCAACTCCGGACTAATAGATTCTATTAACGTTAAAAATGATGGTAATGAATTGCATTGCCGGGGCGATTGATCGAACTGCATCTTGTATCAAAACTGTAAGAGGTATGGCAGGAGCGTTAGCAGCAATTAGGGGGGCATTTGGCGGAATATATCTATTTAATAGAGCATTAAGCGGCTGATAAATGCAATAACGCCACTAGCACGACTCCCCCTTAATGCATAAGTGCTGCAATTTTAAGAATTTTAGACGCATGCACGTAAATTCACATTATAGTGCAAGCAGATTTATTTAAAGACTGGAGGATTAATTTTAATTATATGCCGAAATCTTAAATCTAAGCTAGATACAAATAACTACTATTAAAGGCCCGTAATATTAATAGGTTAATATAGCTTCTATAAAAGAGCATTTTGCACGCCTTTCTTTTTAATATAGTTCTGTAAGTCTTGGAGATTCGCCTAAATTATAGTCTGCAATTTAATTAGAATAAATACTATATAGGAGATATTAAATATACTTAGACTAGTAATACGTTAGAGCGATTATGTATTACCTTAGAGAAAGCAGATGTATAGATAATATCCTATACTTTTTACCCTCTAGTTCTTCTATAAAGAAGACTAAGGAAATCCCGTAGAGATTTGGGGAACGATTAAATTATGCTATAAGAGAGTAACTTCGCAGTCGTCTTATCTAGGTAAGTGCTGAAAATTTCACTTAACATTATACTATTAAGTGTTTGGGGGACTTGTCGGTATATACATACAGGATCTACCGGACCCCTTTGCTGGTCATTTAGGCCCATAGTGATTTGATAAGACGATAGACCGGTGCCAGGACGCTCGGAATTGTCTGATTTTGAAGGTGCCGTTTCCCGGCTTTGCAAGCTCTCCGTAGACCAACTAATCCCAATAGTGGGAGACGCCTTTTCCAGATCCAGCTCGACAGATCGCGGGGTACTCGGCCGTTAATAAAGCTTGGTAATTAATGCACCGTATCTGGAATCTCGATTATAACCGTAAGCGGCTGTCTAAGTGCCAATGATCGATATGAGAGGCAGCTAAGTACAACGCATTAAGAAACTGATAGTTGGTATAATCTAGCGAGTTGCGGCTTTAACGAGCAAGCTAATAGTTAAATAAGCATCCATATTAAAGCGTAAAGAGCGGCTGTAAATGGTTAGCGGAAATGGGGCAAACTAGGGAATGGTTTAAAAGGAGTGGTAAAAATAGTAAAGCAGGGTAGTAACGAATGAAAGATGCAGAAGATGCGTTAAGGCAACCGGTAGAGTGATAATAAAGGCAATTGTGCATCCCTAGTGTAACGGGGCGGAAATCAGCTCTATATATTAGGTCTTTCCGTGCCCTTTCCTTTAAATAGCATCCTTAGATATATTGAGGTGTCTTACTCTTTGGCTCCTTAAGGAAGAAATTGTTATAAATTGTGGTAAAGGAATCCTCTAATGGCAACGAGGCTTAGGGCATTCTGCGACGAAACGAGCTGTATTACTAAATATTTCGCGTCGCACGCCCGATTAAGTTTGCGACTTATATCGCCTTTTGTGTTAGCTAGAAGAGAGATCTAGTTTTTAACTGCGCATTATAAGCAAAAGCGATGCGGTTTGGAGGTTAATAATCGCCACTATATTAGCGCAGCTCTATAGGGCCTTGCGCTAATTATATCGCTAAAATCCAATGTTGCGTACTTAATTTAAGCGATATAATTGGCGTAAGGCTCTTCTAAGTTTCGGGGGCTAGAGGCGCGCTAGCGATCTGCTAGGGAATTGAGAGTGGAGGGGAACTATATACTTAACCACTCTTTTATCTTAACACAAATTATATAACTTACAACCCACCACGATGAACTTTAGTATTGTAGCAGCCTTAAATCTTATCCGTAATGCCTTTAATAAGTAGCTTTAACCTTACCTCCTTAATATTATATATACTATTTAAAGGCTCTAGAAGCTTCCTATTAATACCTATTAACATTATCCGCCTCTCTTAGAGAATGAACGCGGCCACTATAATTTGCCCTATACTCCTCTAGGGAGTAAGGATGCCTAGTTTTCTTTAGAGAGTAAGGATGCCTAGCCTTCTCTAGGGAATGAGGATGTTGTTTAGCCTTTTCTAGGGAATAAGGATAATGTTGTTTAGCCTTCTTTAGGGAGTGTCTAACCTTCTCTAGAGAGTGAGGATATCTAGCCTTTTCTAGGGAGTGTCCAACCTTCTTTTAGGAATGAGGATGTCGTCTAGCCTTCTTTAGAGAGTGAGGATATCTAGCCTTCTCTAGGGAGTGTCTAGCCTTCTTTAGGGAATAAAGTTATTTCTCTACCTTCTCTTTTATCTGAATGTATGAACCTACTTAACGTATTATTAACAAACCTCCCTAAGATTAATATATTCGTCAATATATCCGTAGGGAAAGATCTAAAGGTTATTGTTGGTAAACTAAAGTGGTTAAACGAATATCCCCTTATTAAGGATCTTATTGCTACTAACGGCGATTTATTAGATAACGCTATTTTTTAAAAGCTTCTTAGCCAATAGACGCTTGCAGGTTCTTTTAAGAAATGGTAATTAGAGTCTATGGGTACGTCGAGGATTAAAAGTTTAGTTAAAAGTCGAGCCGCTTTTATAAAGGGAGTTAGCTATATTATATTATTTGTAAGAAGTATAGGATGTCGCGATGTTACTAAAGCGGCTTTAGCTATTGGATATGGAATTAAGCTTTATATTATGCAAAGACTTAGAGGGGCAGGGCTATTGGTTCTCTTAGCCTTTACCCATAACGCCTACTAGAGATTAAATTTACCTAACATTAACAACTTTCTTATGGCTTTACGGCACCCGTCTTATTTTATAATATTTAAAATTGCGCAAAGATGCTTAGCTTGGATAGGATAGTGTTAAGAGCTTTATTTTGGTTAGATGCTTTCTCTTAAACTAATATATCTCAGCACCACCAACCCGCCCTAGCTAAGCCTAAAAAAGCGAATTTCCTCCCCTTATAAACGCCCCTATATAGAAGTTGCTAAACCCAGGGATTTTATATTAGCGTATAATCACTAACGCGTAGATCTAATAACATCGCACTCTTCTTAGCTACTAATAACGGCCTTAACGAATAGCATGTAGATATGTAAGAGTAAAGTTATTAGCAACTTAGTTAATCGAGATATAAGTACAGCAAAATGGTCGCGTAAGCCTATATAATTGGATTGTCTATAAACAAGAATCTAAAGCTAAAGAAAGGGAAGGAAAAGAAGGGGAGCGCCGCTTAAAGCTATATACGATCTTCGCGTCACGTAACCGCAATATACGGCAATCTGTGGCAACTTGCCGGTGCGTAGTTCTGCCAAGTTCTGCTAGTGCCGTAACATTACCCCCCCCTTTAAAAAAGCCTGCCCTTAGGCTTTACCGCTAAAAGTTTTAGCAAGAGAATCTAACTAATTAGATAACTTTAACCGCCGGTTAAAGTTTCTGGATATTTTAACACCTTATATAACTAAGAAATTTCTAGGGCGTTTTTATCCTTATATTTTTCTAGTAGCTTATTATCTTTATTATACCAGCACTCTATCTACTTATTTAGGTACTTTAGCGGTCCGGGTTTATTAGGGTAATAGTTATAGAACTTCTAAAGCTTATAGGGGCTACCTATAAAGTTCTATATAGGGTACTAAGTGGGGTCTAGGTTATATCCTTTTTAACTAACCCGATACTTTAATATTCCCTTTATAAGTTTATAGGCTAGTATTTCTTTAATTTCCTATTTATTATTGTTGTTAACTTAAATTAATAGGGGAGGTTTATTCTTTTGTCCGAGTAGTAGGTTATTTATAGCTTTCTATAGCTTATCTAGTAAGAAGATAGGGTGGACTTTAATTAAGTCTAGGAGCTTAACCTTATATAAGTTACCTACTTTATTAAGAATCTTATACGGTCCTGCTATCTTATAGTCTAGCTTACGGCTAGGCCGTTTTATTTTTTAGTTCTTTATTATAACCTAGACTATATTACCTATAGTAAAGTTAGGCTTACGCCTATGCTTATTTGCCTACTATTTTATTAATTTCTAGGCCTTTTTTAGATTTATATAGGCTACTTTCTAGGCTTTTTCTAAGCGCTTAGCGTACTGCTAGGCTTCCTTATAAGATAGTTTTTCGCGTATAGTCTAGGGCCCTTTTAGTCTTTCCCAGTTAAAGCTTATATAGGGTAGGTAACCCATTTCTAGTTAAATAGGGGCAAATCCGGTAAAGTTATAGGGTAGGGTTGCTTAGGCGTAGTCCATTAAGGGTAATAGTTCGGCCTAGTTATTTTAGAAGTAGTTAATAAAAAGCCGGAGTTTCTAGTCCAAGTATTAGTTTACAATCTCCATTTAACCGTCTATTTAGGGGTAATATACTATAGAAAGCTTTAGCTTAATGCCTAGGATCCGGGTAAACTTATTCTAAAAGGCTAATATAAACTACGGCCTGCGGTTAGATATAATAGTAGCTAGTAGTCTATAAATTTAGTAAATATAGTAGATATATAGTCGGGCTGCCTCTTTAGCATTAATATTCTTATAATAGGGAATTAAAAACGGGCGCTTGCCGAAGCAGTTAACCAGGATTATAACTATATCATATCCGTTACGGTCTAGAGGTAGCTTATAAAAGTCTATAGAGACATATTACTAGGGGCGGTTAAATATTAAAAGGGGTTTTAATAGTCCTAGGGTCTTATCTCGTAGGATTATAGACCTATAGTAGTCGTTATAGTTCCGTATATAGCGGTCGATATCTATAACCATTCTAGGCCAATAGTAGCGGTCGCTAATAATCCTATAGGTCTTATTCTTTTTAGGGTAGGCCGTAGAGACCTAGGTATATGCTTTAGCAATAAGCCAAGTCCATAAGTTCTGTTCCTCTACCATTACTAGCCGTTCCTAATACTTAAGTAATCCATTTTTAAGGGACTATAGGCTAGTAACGTTCTTTGCCTTTTTACGGTACTCCTGTAGAGAAGGGGCCGTATAGTTTATCTATAGTAATTTATTAATTAAGTTAAGTCCTAAAGGGTTAATAGGATATATCTTGGCGCCTAAGGGGTCTATACTTAGTTCTACCTATATCCGGGGGTTAAGGTACTCTAATCGTAGTAGCGTCTGGGTCTATAATGAGATCTTTATAGCCGTATAGTTACCTAAGTCTTATTTACGCCTAGTAAGAGCATCTGTATAGTTTGCAGCGCCTGGTCTATATATAATTAAGAAGTTAAACTAAGATAGGACGTCCGCCTAGCGTATCTGCTAGGCTATAAGGGCCTTAGTTATTATAAAGTATTCTAGGGCCTTATAATCTAATACTACTTTAATAGGTTTAGGGGTCCCCTCTAGCTATATACGCCAGTGCTAAAAGCTAGAGATAATAGCCAGCATTTCTTTATTATGGATGTGGTAGTTTAGTTTAGTATCTATTATAGTCTTTAAATAGTATACAATAGGGTGCTATTCTCCGTCCGGTTGCTTTTAGGAAAAAATACCGGCTATCGCGCTATCTAAGGCATTAGTTTCTAGCATTGAGGGCCATTTTAGGTTAAAGTAGGTAAGTAGGGGGGCTAATACTAGCCGTTTTTTAAGCTTATTAAAGGCCTGTATACATATAGCGTTAAAGTAAAAGGGCTAGTCTTTCCTAGTAAGGCGGTTAAGAGGCTGGGCAATTCTGCTGTAGTTCTTAATAAAGTATTAGTAGAAGTTATAGAAACCTAAAAATAATTATACCCCCTTTATAGTCCAAGGGGGCGTCTACTAGTTAATTGCGGTTATTTTTTCTAGGTCGGCCTTAATTCTATCCGTGCTAATAATAAAACCTAGGTACTTTATACGCTTAATACTAAATTCCGACTTCTTAATATCGGCCTAGAGGCTAGCTTCGCGGAGCCGTTATAAGACTTTATAGACGTGTTCCTCGTATTCTAGTTCGTTCTCTAAATAGATTATAATATTATCTAGATAGGCCGTATAGAAGTTATTAAGATAGTTAAAGAGTATATCGTTTATATACCGCTAGTATATAGCTAGTCTATTAGTTAGTCTAAAAGAAAGTACCTTATATTTATACGTCCCGTAATAAGTCCAGAATATAGTAAGATCCTTAGACTTAGGGTTTATCCTAATTTAGTAAAAGGCCTAGCGGATATTAAGCTTTATAAAAACCTTAGCTCTACTTATTTAGGTAAGAGTCTTATTAAGTAAGGGTAGCGGGTAGCGGTCCTTACGGGTTATATTATTTAGCTTATAGTAGTTAATACAGAAGCGCAGTCCTCTATTTAGCTTTTTAATAAAGAGAATAGGTAAGTTAAAAGGGGCTTAGCTAGGCTCGATGAAGCCCTTATTTAGGTTGTCGATAAGGTACTACTTTATGGCCTATAATTTAGCAATAGACTATAGGTAGAAAGGGCTAAAGCTAAGGGTGCTTCCCTTATCTTGCTTAATCTTAATCTTATAGTTATACGGTTAGTAGGGTGAAAGTATATTAGACACTGCCTTAGAGAATACGTCCTTAAATTTCCGGTATTAATTGGGCAGTTTTTACTCCACTAGTTCTTTATTTATAAGCCCGCTTTCCTATCTACTAAGCTCACTTTCCTTTTCCTTAATTATTCGGTTAATTTTGTATAGGCTAGTTATAAAGGTAATAGTATTAGGCTGAACTAGGTTCTAGTAGAATCCTATAGCGCCAATATAGTAAATATTAACTGGTAGGAGGTCCGTAGGTTTCTTTAGCGTCTATTAGGCCGTAGTTTGCGGTATAGGGTTTATAGTCTTCCTTAGCTCACGTTCTATTTTCCGTAAGTTATCCTTCCTATCTATTAGTTTAGTATAGCGTCTAATATCCCTAGCTTTCCTTTATAGCTTCGTAGGGTTCTCTATAAAAAACTTAGCTAGGTTACTACTAACTTCCTAGGTCTTTAGTGCGGGTGGCGTAATATAGGTAGTCTAGGGGCGGCGTAGTATACGGATCTGTTATAGGTTAAGCTGTATATCCTTCTTAAAGGCCTAGTCTCTGCGTATAGCATTGGCCTAATAAATAGTATTAATCTAGGGCCGTACGAGGTTTTCTATTATAATGCTGATTTCTTTTATAAAGGAAGGGGTTAGGGGTAGAGTTTTAGGCTAAATAAGCCGTCTACTCTATACTTTAAGCTATAAGCCTAAATAGGCTAGCTATTTTCTTCCTAAGATTATATTATGGCTTCCTAAGTCCGTAATAAGAAAGGGGACGTTATACTACCTTCGTCTGTTAACGCGGAGGTAAATCCGCAAGATAGTTATAATAGGTAGCCCTATCCGTCCGTTATAACCGCAAATAGGGATTAGTTTAGGTAGTTCTTTAAGGGGTATATTTAAAAAGTCAGCCAGTTTTGCAGCGCACTTTGTGTTAATTAAGGTAAAGGTATTTACTCCTAAGTCAGCTAAAGCAGAGGTTAAAACTTAATATTTATTGCGAAATAAAGTATAAGAGATAGTGCAGCTTCTTCTACTAACTAGCCGACCCAGATTAATATATAACATATTAATCCCTTTTAACCCTAAAGAGGAGTCTTCCTCTAGGGTTCCTTTTTTTCCGGCTTCGTACTATCCTCTTAAATTAACAGGACCTTATTTATCCTTACCTTTATTAGGCAGTTTCTTATAGGGTAGCCTATTTAACCGCATAAGAAGTAAGCTTTTTAATCGCTAAGGGCCTATATACGGGGGTCGCTATATATAGGCTGGGTGTATACTAGGCCTATAGTAGGGGTAGCTACGCGGCTAGCTACTAGGTTGGCTATAGGAGTTGCCGATTATACTAGGGCACTATAGGCTGTATTTATAGTACTTATGGCCTAGTTTATAAGGTTTCTAGTTTTTAGCCAGTTGGCACGTGCCTTAATTTAATAAAGGCCTTAGTTAATAGCTAGGCAATAGTCCGTAAGTTCCTTTAACGTCTATACTGTAGTATAAGCTAGTAATACGGCCCGCTGTAGGTCTAGGGTAAGCTTATTAAAGAGGTTTAGTAGTAGGTCTTTCTAGGGGATCTAGGCCTGTCCGGCTAGGTATAGAAAGCGGGTTTAGAAGGCCGAAAAGGTCTCCGTTGTTTTTATATTTAGGCTTTTATAGCTAAGGCGGGCGTTTTATACTTAAAAGGGTCCTTATAAATAAAAGACAAGTGTTTAATTATTTCTTCTTTAGAGATAAAGGGGTCTACTAAGTCTTTAGTGTATCGCGGGCGTAAATACGTCTAGGCGTCTCCGCCAGTACGGCTAAAGACATAGGCTATTCTAGCTCGGGCGTTAGGGAAGTAGTCTATATTAACTTTAAGCTTATTCCGTAATTAGAGCTTCCAATTATTAAATATAGGGTCGGTTTCGTCTGTAAGTAATAGGGGGTCCGCGACCTTTACTAACCGCTTCGGTGCTATATAGGCCTTAGTAAATCCACTAAGGCGCTAAAATAGGGCCTAAAGGACTATAGTAAGTCTTTAGTTGTCTAATAATGACTTATTATTAGATATAGGGGTATCTCTAGCTTTAAGCAGCTCTCGTAATCGTTTAATTTTGGCATTAGTAGCCGCAAGCTCCGCCTAGGGGGTTAAAACGTTAATTATTTCTTTGTCTAAAGTATTTAAGGGTCCTATAGCTGCTTTACCTGCTACTGTAGTTCGTGGTATAGTGGTAGGGGTATTGGGTAATTTTAGGTAATTTCTTTAGGGGTTCTAGTCTATGCGTGTCTTATAGGTCCTTTCCTTAGGGTTCTGTTCTTTTCTTTTAGGTCCTGTCCTTATAGTCCTAGTAATGTCCTTAGGGTCCTGTTTTATATTCTTATAGATATATTTAAGTTCCTTCTTAGGAAGAAAGAGTAGAGTAAGCTTTAGATAATATTAGCGACTTAGTTAATCGAGACATAAGTACAGCAAAATGGTCGCGCAAGCCTATACGATTGGATTGTCTATAAACGAGAATCTAAAGCTAAAGAAAGGGAAGGAGAAGAAGGGGAGCGCCGCTTGAAGCTATATACGATCTTTACGTCACGTGACCGCAATATATAGCAATCTGTAGCAACTTGCCGGTGCGTAGTTCTGCCAAGTTCTGCCAGTGCTGTAATAAAAGTTATGCTTCTGAATAGTAGAATCTCTAATTTATTACAAGCCATGGAACATCTTCTTTGCGATTTATTAAATAATACCCTTAAGCCTCTAAGCCGGCGGGCGAATCCCTTACACTATGCCTTAGTCAAGAACGCTTATTATAAGATTTCCCCACCCCTTTTAATACCCGCGGCAACCTTACGCAAAGATACCTAAATATAAATAGTATAGCGTGTTTAAATGGAAACCCTAGCGGCTCTAGTTTTATAGACGTTAGTGGTAATAGCAAACAGATAAGCTATAAGGCGCAATGGGTATACGGAGACTAAATCGACGGTAATATGCTACTAGCAATTAGAAACAGCGAATAGATGAGCTATAATAAGGCGTAATGGATGTATGGAGACCAAATCGACGGTAATACGCTACTAGAAATTGGCAACAGCGAATAAATAAGCTATAACGAGGCGTAATGGGTGTATAGAGACCAAATCGATGGTAATACGCTACTGGCGATTAGCGACAGCGAATAGACGAGCTATGGCGCCGCGTAATGGGTATATAATAAGTCCCTTAACAGTGCGGTTGCTATAAGTTCTGCTTATAGGTGTTAGTGAATTTCTTCTAAAACTCTTATATTGTTATACACCCCGGTTTTAGGTTTTTAACACGGTATAATAATGGTTTAATAATATCCCTTATTAAGTAGAACTAGTAGTTTAAGCTTAGCTAATAATCGGCACCGTAATTATTGTACTAATACTACCTCCACTCCCGTTCTATTCTACCTATTATAAACTAGCCTAGTAATAGCCCTACCTACTCTCTAAATGCGGGATAGTATAACTAAGCGGGACCTAGGAGTCCCTATAAGGGCTAAAAGCTAATGTGCATACCACTAAATCGTTTAAATAGTACATTAAAATGCGTCGTCCCGTGAAATAGACTGTTAGGCCTATACGTAAAGAGTTTATATTAACTGCTCTGACTTCTAACTTTAGTAGTATTTCTAGTATCTTTAACTTGAATTCCTTGTTTGCGTTAGCCGCTAGAGTTACTATACTAAAGTAAACTACGTTAAATATACTATTTTCGCAAGCTTACGCGCTTTATTACTTTTTATAGTGTCCGTTAAGGCGATAGTAGGTATAGTTTTGGTTGGCGTAGTCTTCTAGATCTTCTATATCGTCTCCTCTAGGCTAGATCATACGAGGTCTGCGTGCGACTTGTCGATTATGGATACTATATGTATCCTATTCCAGTAATCTTTTGTTAGAGTTTTGTGCTTACTTATTTTTTGCGTTACTGTATCCAATTTTGCGAGCTCGCTGCGAGTAATATTGTCTGAGTAGTGGGGTAGTTTAGAGGGGTAGGCTTTGTCGGCCTATTTGCATTTCGCGCGCTAGGTATGCTAATTCGCTAACGCGCACGGATATTAAAATGCTTGGCATTTTAAACGAGCCTCAAATATTTAATACCCTAATGCTTAAGTGAGCGTCACTATTAACGCTTAGGCTTTACTATTTTTATTGGCGAGGATTTAGTGGTAATGTTTTTAATGCCTTAAATATACCGCTAAAATAAGATTAATATGTATAATGGCCGCTGTGCGGGCCGCTATATGCATTAAACGCTCGGCATCTTATCCCGCGTGGATGCATTTATAGTGCCCTTTCTGCCCTTTAATATATTTAGCGGCCTAGACTGAGCACCTAGCTATAATAAGGCCTACTAATAGTATACGGCACGTACTATAACCTCTTACTAATCTTTATTAATCGCTGCCCCTACTCCTATCTATAATTATATGGCTATGCTTTTAGAACTAATAAGTACTATATTTAACGCTTTTTTCTTTCTAAGTTAGACTGTTTAAGCCCTTAGGAGTAAGGATAAAGTGTACCTTAATCCACTACCTGCTAAAACATTTACTAACTAACCTAGACCTTTACATTATACTGCCACCGAGAAAATACCTATCCTTATTAAATATGCCTAGAGAAGAGTATTATATGCTCTATAAAATGTCCGAAACTAGCTATAATAAAATGGCCGGAGTCTTTCCTAACGCTTAGGGAAAAGAAGAGTTTGAATTTATTAAAGTAGGTTATAAATATAGGTAATTTTTAATAGATCTTAAGCTTTACAGGTTTTAAAATAGATTGGTTTCCGCTATAATCTACCTACTAAACCCGAGTACACTTAAGTCCTGATAAATTTTCGTATTGGTAGTATTGAAAAGCAGTTATATGCTCTGTTAGAAGCAGTAGGACTAATATAAGGCGGGGAGAAAATTGTAGAAGATATAAACGCGGCAAAATTAAAGGTTAAACAGTTAAAGTTGCTAGAGGGGTCTTCTAGCAACTTGGAAAAGAGCAACGTAGAGGAGGGTTTACGTGCTCTAGGCTTTGAGATGGATTTTTACAGTGTAGAATATCCGTAGTGGATGTCACACGTCTGGGAAAACCTGCTATTTAGCTACTAGATTATTAATTCTCGTTTTAAATAGCATTGATTTCTTCTATTTTACTTTCTTCTTACTCCCTATATTTTTAGAATTGAAGTCTACTATGCTCCCGCCTTGTTAGTGCTACTAGCTGTCTACTATACTTTAGCCCGTTACTAATACCACGGTTAGAAAACCTTCTTTAGGGAATTTATTTACTAAGGAAATTATTACAAAGTTCTTACATTTTTGGGTGCAGTTAAGAAGATAAATAGTAGAAAAGAAATCCTGTAATAGATAGAGCGTAAGATACAGAATGATAGAAATTGTAATATAAGGTATGGTATAGAAGAGGACCGGGATAAAGATAGGGATGCGTATGAGGACGTATATAGGGAGGACATAGTCGCCGGGATTGAGGCTTTAGGGATTGATTTAAAGAAGAATATATCTCTCCGCTAGTAACTGTTCCTTCTATAAATAGTATAGCGAAGGCTATTATATGACGTTTTCGCATTTCTATGTATAATTATGGCGTACTAATTCGCACCTCCCCCTATGCTACGCAATCACACTTATGGCTGGCCGAGCTAGGCTTTTCTACTTGCAATAGGTTAGCCTCCTATATTCCGCAAGCACACTCGGTCTTACCCTTTACCGATTGTTTACTACCCATGGTAAGGCTGGAACTAGCGTCTTCTTGTATTTATGCCGTTTAGTAAGTCGGATTTAGGCCTACCTTTGCGCATTTTATACCGTTTACAGCCCAACTTAAATCTATACGTTTCCTCATTATTCCAATAAAAACTTTTATAGAGTTTAACTTTGCTAACACGCATGCACTGCCTCTGCTAGGGTTTTATATAAATAGACCTTTAAGATCTTCAAAGACCTCTAAAGACTGGCGATAACTTACCTGCTAAAGCAGGTAGCACGTAACCCGCCTCTTTTATATCTTTAGTAATCTAATCGCTGCTTTTAGGTACCTATCGTCGTGATGGATACATCTAATATAGGCTAAGGGTCGGCCTATTGGGTTTTAAGGTTAGGAGAAAAGATTTTTAAGGAGGATAAAAAACGAGATATTACCTTTATTGGATGGGAAGAAGGCAAATTATATAAAGTAAAGGTAAGTAATTGCCTATATTATAAGCGAGCAGGTCCCTAAAATCTTAAAGATTTATAAGATTATTGGCATTCTATATATTCTACCTAATGTTTGCTAGGCTACGGTTTCTATATATAATACAATTATTAAAATATCTTTAACCGTACCGGGCTACCGTGGTGGCATATTAGCTATAACGGCACTTGATTACAATGGAGAAGCGATAACGTCTAATTGCCTTTCTGGCGATATACGGTTTATGGAAGGTAGAAAGGAAGCTTTAGAGTAATTAGATAAAGAGGTTTAGGAACTTAATAAAGCCAACTAGGCTGCTAGGCCCCCCTTTACGGTTAGATTAGCGTCCTGGGCTCTGCCAATGCTTGCGGCAGCTGTAATACTTCCCTATAGGAAATGATTTGAGTTTATATAGAGGAACCACGCTGCTTAAATTGCTTATGCGGCTTACATAATGGTCTAGCGATTTGCTATCATTCTATAACTAAGCCTAAAGCCCTTCCCGCCTTGTCCTCTAACTAAGCCTCTATTATATAACCACTAACTACTTCTAGGCGCTATGGCCGCACGCCCCGCCACTTACCCTTCCTGGAACTTTAGAAGTTATACAAGTTCTTGGTCAAGCGACTGACGTTTAAAGCTCTAACTAATTAGCCAAATCCGTCGCAGATTAGACGAAGCTGATAACGACTTCTTAATGTATATATAGAGGCTCTAGAGCCACGTTTAATAAAGCAGAGTTCTTATTCTTGATCGTTCTGTTTAACACCAAATCACGCCCTTAAACATTGCTCGAAACTAGAAACAGGAAAGAAAACCAACGAAACATGTTATCTAAAAATGTTCTACTCGGCTTAGCGTAGCTTATAGACAGCGAGAAATATAGCGACTTAAAACTTGTATGCTAGGGGCTGGAGTTTAAAGTCTATAAAGCGATTATATGCACCTAATCTCCCGTGCTTACAGTTGCCTATAATAGGGGCTTTTAGGTAAAAGCCAACTAAATATCTAATAAAATTGACCCTAACTAGGAACTAACTAACGGGTAGGAGGCGGCGACTAATATTATAAATATTAACGAGTTCGATTCCGGTACTATTAAGAAAATGATAATTATATCTAAGGTAAGGTTGAGAACGGGGTAATCACGATCTAATAACACTTAGAAAAAACACACTATATTACAATCTAGTATTTAGCATAAGCGGCAAACGTTAGAGTATTTGCGTTGCCGCTTGCGCTAATCTAGTTATAGGCTAGTGGTGGATAATGCGGGCTATTAGATTTATACGGGCCATTAGATTTATACGGGCCACTAGATTTATACAGGCTACCAGATTTAGGCATTGGCAAATGATTTACACTAATATACACGTAACTAAAGCTGTTGCCTTTTTAAACATGTCTAAGTGCACGCTACGAAAATGTATGTATATATATATGTATATTCTATTATAGCTATACACCCCTAGGGGCCGTTACTAAGAGCTAGCTAAATATATCCTGCCGCTAGAGTACTAGCTCTAGTTCGGAGGCTAACTATAAGAGCTGCGTGTCCATTGCTTAGCGCGACGCACTAGCAAAGGCACGTAAGGTAGAGGCTCGTAGTGTAATCGGTTAGGAAGTGTATTTGTTTATTAAGATTGGCTTATACATCTTTTTCGCAAAGTAGATCGTAGCTTTAACCGCGCTAATATCTGGGAAACGCCACGAAAATAAGGGTCTGGTCGGTGCGGCTCGGCCACCCTCCCTGCTAGTAGGGGCGAGCTTAAAGTATTTTCCGCTTTAATTACCTGTTATAAATACTAACTTAGTAAATTTATTTCTAGTAATTTCCTTCTAAATGACCTACTGCGGGGCAGTAATGGCAATAATTAGTTAGTTATAATTATGTTATATTATTAGGAATATAACTAACCTAATTATAATCGCACCTACTGATTATGTTATATAAATATAACTATAATTACCCGCGGTAAGGCCATATTCTGGAAGCGGAGCGAATTACATTGTGCTACGAGGTAGTAAGGTTCAGCTCTATACAGCCAAAGATAAAAAGTTATGGATTAATTAAGGTACCTCTTCTTAAACGTATTTAAAAGTCTCTTAAAAAGGACACGTTACTAATAGTAAGGCCAGTTTGGGTGCTTGTGATGGGGCACTTAAGACTTAACTAAATTTGGTTTAGCGGGCTAGCTTTATAGTATTCTTATAGTTCTAGCACTTAAACTTAGTTACACCAATATCTTTATCTAGTCCGTTATAGTGCATATAAATCTAGAAGATAACTTAGAAGAACGACTCTAAATTATACCTAAAGAAGTGTTTCTTGTCAAGAAGTACTCTAATTGCTATAAACGCTCTTATACCGGTCTTGCCCCGCGCTCCCGAATGCCCTTTCTATAGCTCTTTAATGGCAATGTCAAAGTCGATTAAGAACTGCTGATAGCGTTATGTTACCTTCCTATAAGAGTATAGATTAGGGGTATCTGTAACTTATCTACTATGTATATATAGCCTTATTCTCTTTATAGATTTCAATCTTTATATAAGTTCTTCTTTCCTAATATCTGCGCACGGACTTCCGATTAATAAGAACGGCCTAAAATCGGGGCTAGTGAGCAGAGAAGGGCATTTTCTGAACCGGATAACTACGACATTTACGCCTTACTATCAGCCGTTAATCCCCTGGGTTAATAAGCTATGAAAGGTAGTTTTTCTAATGAACGGGAGGTGGGAAAAGGAAGATAGGGGGCTTTATTCTGAGATAAAGGAGATTCTTTAGGAAGTATAGAAGGACTTAAAGGTATTAGCAGAGTAGAGAGCTTTATAGCAGGCCTTCTTAAAAGTAAAGTGTCCCGTATTCTTCTTAGTAAGGTTTCTTCTTAATTTTACTGGCTTGAGATATATAGCAGCCCTAGTTACTAACTGGATTAAGAATTATAAGAATATGCTTTAATTTTTTATTAAAAGCTTAGGATATCTTTACTATCGCTATTAAGCGGAAACATTGCCCCTAGTTTTAACCTGTATAACTAATAAAATTTCCTATGAAATAAAGGAATAGTGTAAATATCTAGGCTATAACTCTTTCTTTAAGCTCCCTCTACTATTCTTAGTAACTGTTATATCGGCTTTGGGAACTAGATAGATTTTGGGAATCTTTATAGCATCTTTATTAACTTGGCCGAATATCTTTATCTTTTTTTGGTTAAGGCTGGCGTCTACTAAACCCATAAGCGCCTTGTCAAGGAAATCCTCTAATATTACTCTCTCTGGAATATTAAGGGGGATAACAATAGAATTAACGAAATCCTTGCTTTTAGAGTTCGCGTTATTTACTTTTTACGACTATGTGCTTAAATCCCTGACTTCGATGCACATTACGCTAAAGAGGTCCTATTGCCGCCTGCGGAGTTCTTTACTAGCTTTATAGTCTCCGATATATCCGCCAATATGGCTAACTTCCGATTTTAGCTTCCTTTTTCTAATGCCCGTTATGGTCGAAGGAGCGATTATAATATAAATTGTACCTATTAGACAGTCTATTATAGTAAATGTTATTTCGGCTTTAGTAGAAAGATTGTTAAATATGCGTATAACGAGATCGGTTAGCGGAGCATTTGTATTCTGCTTTATTATATTTAAAAGCTACTAATATTTCTCTAGATACTGCCTCCTAGACTATCCTTTTTGCGTATACTAGAGTATACTCTTAGCTAACCAGTAAACGGTATATAACTTTTAATGCTTGCCAGCTCCCCTTTTACTATCCAATTCCTTAATCTTCTTGTTAATTTCCTCTACTATAGTATTATCCTCGCTACTAACTTCCACCTTAATTTCCTGCTAGGCTTTCTTAATATCTTTCTAGCTGTTAAGTAAAGCTAAACCTTTTAGCCGTTTACGTTCTTCTGTCTAGCGTGTGGTTGCTTTATCTAGATTAGAGTATAAGGGGAAATACACGTCTATGGAGCACTCCTTCCGGACTAAAGCGAGTGTGAATATCTGGGTAGAATGTTGCATAGCGGCGGATTGGTCCTCTGCCATTTTGGATAAAAGAATTAGATAGAGCATATATTAATATTCTAAAGCATTATTCAGTTTCGCTACCTAAGTTTCAATGGCTTCGCTTGTGGAACTAGATCCGTAATATAATAAAAGCTTATCTTTTTTCGCAGCCCGACCCGTCTGGGGTTTTAGTGGCGTTTAGGGCTTGGAGGATATGTATTCTATAATTGAGAACCAATAGGGTATATTAATTGGGATTTTAAATATATATAGAAGGCCAAGCTTAAAGTTTAGATGTGCGGTGGAGGAGGTTATTAATTTTAAAATAAAAGTATTATAATGATTGTAGAGAGGCTGGATGCTGCCCAGAAGGCCTTTTCTAAGGCCGATTTATTTAATTACTTAATTAGAATGCGAGACTTCGCCTAGTAGGGTCTCCTGCAGTTATTTAAAATACCAATAATACCTACTATATATCCCTATGGTGGCGTTTACAGACACCTAGGCTTTAACTCAGCATAATATCTGCATTACTTTGGTTAAGTATAATAATAGTTATTAATTTTAGCTCTATGGGCGCTATAGTATACAGGAGGCAAACTATAGGCCTTACTAGGGAGGTGGGACAGGGAAGCGGAGGCACTGCTAGCGTCGAGAGATAAGCGATATTTTAAACTACTTAGACACTGAAACAGGTTTTCCCAGCTATATTCCCTCCCTTAATCCCACTTTTACGCCTTGTAGGGTGCCTAATATATGGGCTACTTATTATGTATCTTGTATAGGGTTAAATGGCCGCTTAGTTAATGCCTGGGGTCGATTAGTTAATTCGCTTGTTTCCTCTACGGACGCTATACTTGGTGAAGCTAAAACTTAAATAAGTATAAGTGTTCTAACTATAATGTAACAAAACTGACAATGGGCCTTTTTAACGGCTTGTGCCATGCGCCAATTGAGGACTTTAGTGGCTACTTGGGGTATATTCTCAGCCGCTAGTAACTTGTTTAGGCGCTTTAAAAGCGCCTCCTATTCGTCTATAGGAACCTTAAACTAAGTAGGATATATTAAATGTGATAAGTAAAGTCGTTCAGCTTTATTCTATGTAAGTATCTACTAATCTCTATTACTAAGAGTTAAAGCTATGCATAAATCCCTACTTACTAGGAACCGCTTCTATTAAGTCTTAGTATGTCCGGCAATGGCCTGTATATTACTAGCTTTGGACCTAGCGGTAAGACTTATTATACGTGGTGGCGTTAAAATAAGAGGTTAGTGTCGCTAGGCGGAGTGCCGTTTGCTAAGGCGGGGCTGTTGACTATTAACCCTATTAACCCCGTTAACCCTATTAACTGTGTTAACCTAATTAACCGCTAGTGATATAAAACTGGCTGACGCTAATACAGCTAATAAAGCCATATACGTCGCAGCGCCTCTCTAAATGTCCTGACCCAAACGTTCTAATAGGCTTATTCTATAAGTATCTCCGCATCGCTATCTTTGTCGTAACTACCCTGTCTTATTATAAGACATTTTATATCCCGTCAAACTTTCCCAAGCTTCACTCGCCCTTTATTAGCATAATGGATACGGCAGCTAATAACAAGATTAGCAGGTTATAAGCACCTCTACCTCTTACCTTGTCTTCAACACCTAATGGTCTAGAATCACTATCGCCTATATCCTGCTACGTGACTATCGACCGCAGCTTTATAGCCCCGCTAAAAAGCCATGCCTAGAAAACACTATGCGTAACAAGGATTAGTAGAATGCGAAGTGCGCCCTATATGTTTCGTTAGAAAGGAAATGGTATGCGCTAGTTGAAATCCGGCTGCCCAATACCTTAGAAGGCAATTTTAGCAGTCCATTACGGATGGAGAATAAGAGGATAAAGGAAAATACAGTTGTCTATAGGATGGATCGCATAAAGCCACGACTTGGTAAAGAGCAAGGAAGCTGTATTGCATTAATATAAGCCTTGGTATTGGATCAGGCTAATATAGCTTAGTAAGACTAGGCTGGGTAACGCAATTTTATCTAAGTTAGATTAAGGAAAGTTATAGGCAAGTATAAATATCTAATGCATCTTCTACCTTTATTTATCCTCCTATAAGTCCTTTTTTCAACTCCGTCAATCCTAGTCATTTAATTCCTTGCCTCTAGCTTAAAGCATTTATATCTGCCCAAAACATACCGCTATACCTTTTAACATTATTAATTAAGTCTTTATAGAGACCCCTATACCGATTAGCCGACTAGCGAGTTCCTACTGTAGCTATGCCGGTAATGAAACGTGTTAAGCGTAAAACTTAGGTGTTCTTAACTTTTTATTTAGGTTCCTGGAAGACGATGCCCAGCTTGTCTTAAGGAAGGCGAAGAAGTTTGGGTAATCCCTAGGAAAGACTGTCCTTAGTATAGTACGCCAGTGAACTAGTTAAAGCGCTAAGTAAGAATTCTTTTCTAGATATTTATTTCCGGGGTAGGCTAATAGGTATAGTGCCTTAAAATGTTCTAGTATTAAAGGTAAGAGGGGGACTACTACGGGTGCGTGGGTGGTGTGGGTTATTGTTAATTAAAATCGTATTTGTTTACACTATTTCCATTACCTATTACCTAGTTTCTATTACCTTTCTATTACCTATTACTAACTAAGTGGTAATATCGACCTGGTGGCAATTGAGTAACAGTTACAAATCGCTATTAGTATTACTAACAGTCCTTACTACCTACCTAATGTATATAGTGAGGCTCTAGAGCCTCTTGCAATGAGATAGTTGATTCTTCTTTTTATCTTTTAGTCCTTTAATTAATAGTTATTATAGCTGCTTGCGTCTAGCGTTGCTGCTTACATTAGGTAGAATAGTGTAATTAGTGGGCTGGTACACAGGAATATAATACTATTTAACTTTACTTAATATGGCTTGAAGGAGTGTAGAGCCTTAACCTAAGCTATGGGAATACGTCCTTTAATTAAGCCTCTATTATATAACCTAACTGCTTCTAGGCGCTGCGGCCGTATACCCCGCCACTTACCCTTCCTAGAACTTTAGAAGTTATACAAGTTCTTGGTTAAGCGACTGACGTTTAAGGCTCTAACTAATTAGCTAAATCCGTCGCAGATTAGACAAAGCTAATGATGACTTTTTAATGTATATATAGAGGCTCTAAAGCTACGTTTAATAAAGCAGAGTTCTCGTTCTTAATTGTCCTGTTTAATACCAAATCACTCCCTTAAACATTGCTTAAGACGCAGTTAAAACTAGAACCAGGAAAGAAAACCAACAAAACATACTATTTAAAGGTGTTCCGTTCGGCTTAGCGCAGCTTATAGATAGCGAGAAATATAGCGACTTAAAACTTGTATGCTAGGGGCTAGAGTTTAAAGTCTATAAAGCGATTATATACACCCAATCTCCTATACTTATAGCTGCCTGTAATGGAGGCTTTTAGGTAAAAGCTAACCAAATATCTTATAGAATTGACCCTAACTAACTAACTGACGGGTAGGAGGCGGTGACTAATATTATAAATATCAACGAGTTCGATTCTGGTACCGTTAAGAGAATGATCCAATTTATATACAAGAGGGACTATAATAATAGCGGTGGCGATAATAAAGACATAACGATATGGCCGACAACGGCCGATATTACACTTTACCACGTTTATGTTAATGCAATTGCCGATTACTACAATATACTATAGCTGAAAGAGCTTACGAATATAAAAATCTAATACATTCTGGGAACTAGCTGGTCTGCGGATAGGTTCCCTAATGTTATTAAAAATGTCTTTAGCCTGATAGGCGACTTAGCATTATATAATATAATCACCTTAATAGCGGCCGAGCATATTGAAGAGCTTATTAAACTTGAGGACTTCGCAGAGCTGGACGTTATAAGCGATTTCGCCATCGGTATTATACGGACAGCGATTACCGCATCCAAGGATATAGAGGAAAATTTTATATAGAAACTTTAAGCTGTCCAGTCTTAGCTATAACAAATAGAATTACTACTTTAATCTGCTAAGGCGAGGTACGCCGCGGCTAAGCGCAAAAGCGAAAACATTAATGACTGTATTAATACCCTCTGCTCTACCAGGACCTATTATAATATCAGTTATAGTACCGAGTTTACATATTATATTAAGGACAGCAGTTATCTATCTAACCCTAATTACCCTTATATACTTCGTTGCAAAAAGTGCCAGCGTTATGCATAAGTAAAGATGCATAGCTTAGGAGATTAGCTTAGGTAGGAAGTCATTATATAATACTTCTCTTCCTTTCTCTATTTGGGTTGATCTAAGAAATTCAAATATATATCTCGTTTATAGTCAGTCCGTTAGATATTATGTAGCAACTATATTATCTATCCCCCATTAGCCACCTATTACCTTACTTCTTACCCCTTACCCCTTACCCCTTATTCTACCCTTTATCTTATCCTTTACCTTACCCTTACCTTACCCTTACCTTACCCATCACCCCTCACCCCCTAGACGAATTATAAAATTCTAGTTATTGCATCTATTCTACTAAATACTAGAATAGGATTGGATGATAACAGACTAAAATGAAATAAAAAATGGTAAATAATAAAATAAGCGCGTAATGACTAGGAAAAGGTCCTATATATACTAAGCGCATAGTTCTGAAGATGCATTTTGTGCTTAAGGGTCACTTTGTAAACGTTACATCTAATCTTACCCTACTGTAGGAGTTTGGAGAGATGCCCTTTTCGGAAATGTTTTGTGAGAGTAGCTGGAGTGTAGAACTTATATGTGCGCTTGCCGATTAGTAGCTTTTGGTTCCTAAGGCAGATAAAGTATATCTTTGGTCTTTTCTCCTTATATAAGGATGCCTTTGCCCTCTCTAGCGCTTTAGCCGCTTCTGAAATCTTAGTATCTTCTTCAATCTTAACTTGGCCAAGGGCGATACCTATCCTAGACTATCTCTGGCGATAACTTAGCCGATACGCTCTACCTTCCTTAACATTGCAGTAATCTACAACCGTATTAATGGCATTATTGCGTCTATATATCTTATCTTCTAGTGACGTGCTAGGAAGCGTTATAATTATATTAATAAGGCGTTTGTATTTAACTAATCTATTATTACAGGATTCTAAAGTTGCTTTAATATCCTCGCTGAATTTAACCCTAGAAAGTTACCGCTTAATATTAATTATAGCTTATTTGTTGTCCTAATTCTTCTTAATATTTTCCAATAGCGCGTTTCTTTGACGTTGTCTTTTATTTGTGATTTTCTGGTTAAGCTTTTAGTATTCTATACTTCCTGCGGCTTTGCGCTTAAGGCTGTGCTTTAGCTTATTTCGAACCTTAATTAAGGAACAAATGTGTGGGTTCTTGTTAACCGATAAGGATTGTTCTTTTATTAGGTTCTGTGGCCGCCGCGGGTTAATTAATTAACTTATTTAGCACGCCGCTTTTATTAACTTTTCCTAAGGCTTTAAGCCTCGAATGATTGCTTATGTATCTATGTTAACACGCCGCGAAAGGTAGTGCTTTAGGAACGTTTGGGTGTTGGCGTGCTACATTATCAGGTTCTAGAGGGCATCAGTTACGTTACCTAGGTAGTAAAGATGTTAGAAATGTCTTAGTAGGACCGGCTCTATATAATAGAACTTACTATTCTTATTAAATGCCTTGCCTGCGCTGTAACGGAGACTATATGGGCGCGCAATCTGCCGAAATCCCGTGATTGTGCCAAGGTCCTTAATTTATGGTAAAAGAGTTAAGTACTATAAAGGTTGGTTAGGTAAGACCTCATAGCCATAAAAGGCTTTAATTAATTGCCGAAATATGGGGATATTATCTAGGTCTAAACGGAGTGGCAGTGGCAACTTGTTACGCCTAGGCTTGATATATAGCTTACTAAGCTGCTCTGCGGACGTTAGGTTAGGGGCTTTAAAAGCTTTATTAGCAAAGAGGAGGCCTAGGAGAAAGACGTAAGGGCTAAGAATAAGTAAAGGGTTAAAGATAATCTTAGGAATTGGGAAAGTATTACTAGTTCTCTATAAGTATAAGGTAAGAGGAATAGGGTAGAAAGATAACACACGCTTTCTTTATACTAAGATATTCCTTAGTGAATTTAAATGTGAACTTAAGTACGATGTTATGGGGACCGCCCTTTAGGTCCCGAATAAGTGTAACTATTATATATTGGTAGCATAGGTTTAGAAGAGCTTTAGGTCGGCTCGCAGTATAAAGGCCCAGTTATATTAAGAAGTGCACTTATATCCAATGCCGTCTAACTATATATTGCTTCCTTGTTATAACTAAGTTAGTCTTAAGGACTAAGGCGAGATCCTCCGCGTCTATAACAGTCTTTTCTCGCTTTTTATTGCTTAGACCATATTTCTTCGCCAGTTTTCGAAGTACCTAAGAAAGATATCTTAGCTCCGCCTTACCTTACTAGGTTAAAGGATTAATTAGAAATATAATTACCTTATATATCTAGCGGTTTAGTTTACCAGCAATTTTCCCTTTAGTTGCTCTCTTGTATATAAGGCGATAGTACTTCTAGTATAGGCTAAGCGAGCTAGAAACCTTTGTCCCGCACTATTTCCTACCCCCCTTCCCTTATTTCTAATTTAGGAACCAGTTAAAGAAGCTATAAAGGAGCCGAAGTAAGAGGACTCAGTACGTTTTCTTAGGGTCTTTCCCTATATAGGTGCAGTATCTAGAAATTGTTAGCTCTCTGCCAAGTTAGGCCTAAGAGGAAGCCGTTAAATAGGTTATTACTTACTAATGCCAGTGTTCTTCAATACGGTTAATGAGATTCGTACTACTATCGGCGTAGTCCTATGTTGTGAAATTGGATTCCTCAAACTCTTCTAGCTGTTTAAGGTAATACTCTAGTAGATGGTCTTGATCCTTATAAAGCCATGCTTAAGCGGACGCTTCGCAAGCATTTTTAGATTCAGCAGTGCTGTCGGCATCACTGTTAAAAACGGTCGGTTCTGTCCTGTAGCTATTACCGTCGCTATTCATATCTATATACTTATTGTCGGTGACGCTAGACAACGAGTTGCGATCTAATAATCGAGCGCGCCGCATTCTAGGGGGCTAGAAGAGAATTTAGGGCAATAACGGCGAGAAGGACCTAGAGGGCAATGACGGCGGGAAGGATCTAGAGAGTAAGGAGATGGGAGGGTAAAGAATAAGAGAAACGGGGCCTAGATTAAACGGATTAGAGGTAGGAGCTATAAAGTATATATAGCTTTAGGGCTAGGCGCGTAGAAGGTTATATTTTTAGATAAACTAGTTTACCTATTAAAAAGCAAGGGGTATAGGGCGGTAAGCAAGAGGCTTAATATTAGACCAGTAAGTAAGAGGCTTAGGGCGGCAGGGAGTTTTGGCGACGTAATCTCTAAAAACGGCAACAGAACCCTCTAAAACCGGCAGTCAGATCTCTATTTTCTTTTTTAATAAAGTAATATTTCTTAAAGCTGTTAATATAGAACAGAGCTAAGGAAAGTGGACTTTAGTAGGTGTTAGCGACTTAGTTAATTAAGATATAAGTACGGCAAAATGGTCGCGTAAGCCTATATAATTAGATTGTCTATAAACGAGAATCTAAAGCTAAAGAAAGGGAAGGAGAAGAAGGGGAGCGCCGCTCGAAGCTATATACGATCTTCACGTCACATAACCGCAATATACGGTAATCTATAGCAACTTGCCAGTGCGTAGTTCTACTAAGTTCTACCAGTGCTATAACATTACCCCCCCCTCTAAAAAAGCCTGCCCTTAGGCTTTGCCGCTAAAAGTCTTAGCAAGAGAATCTAACCAATTAGATAACTTTAACCGCCGGTTAAAGTTCCTAGATATTTTAATACCTTATATAACTAAGAAATTTCTAAGGCGTTTTTGTTTTTATATTCTTCTAGTAGCTTATCGTCTTTATTATACTAGCACTCTATCTACTTATTTAAGTACTTTAGCGGTCCGGGTTTATTAGGGTAATAGCTATAAAACTCCTAAAGCTTATAGGGGCTACCTATAAAGTTTTATATAGGGTACTAAGTAGGGTCTAGGTTATATCCTTTCCAACTAACCTAATACTTTAACATTCCCTTTATAAGTTTACAGGCCAGTATTTCTTTAATTTCCTATTTATTATCGTCATTAACTTAAATTAGTAGGGGAGGTTCATTCTTTTATTCAGGTAGTAGGTTATTTATAGCTTTCCGTAGCTTATCCAGTAAGAAAATAGGGTGGACTTTAATTAAGTCTGGGAGCTTAACCTTATACGAGTTACCTACTTTATTAAAAATCTTATACGGTCCTACTATTTTATAGTCTAGCTTACAGCTAGGCCGTTCTGTCTTTTAGTTCTTTATTATAACCTAGACTATATTACCTATAGTAAAGTTAGGCTCGCGCCTATACTTATTTGCCTACTATTCTATTAATTTTTAGGCCTTTTTTAGGTTTATATAAGCTACTTTCCAGGCTTCTTCTAAGTGCTTAGCGTACTACTGGGCTTCCTTATAAGATAGTTTTTCGCGTACGGTCTAGGGCCCTTCTGGTCTTTCCTAGTTAAAGCTTATATAGGATAGGTAACCCATTTCTAGTTAAATAGGGGCAAATCCGGTAGAGTTATGGGGTAGGGTCGCTTGGGCGTAGTCTATTAAGGGTAATAGTTTAGCCTAGTTATTTTAGAAGTAGTTAATAAAAGGCTAGAGTCTCTAGTCCAAGTATTAGTTTATAATCTTTGTTTAACCGTCTATCTAGGGGTAATATGCTATAAAAAGCTTTAGCTTAATGCCTAGAATCCAGGTAAACTTATTCTAAAAGGCTAATATAAACTACGGCCCGTAGTTAGATATAATAGTGTCTAATAGTCCGTAAATTCGGTAAACGTAATAGATATACAGTTGGGCTGCCTCTTTAGCATTAATATTCTTATAATAGGGAATTAAGAATAGGCGCTTGCTAAAGCAGTTAACTAGGATTATAACCATATTATATCTGTTACGGTCTAGAGGTAGCTTATAAAAGTCTATAGAGACATATTACTAGGGGCGGTCGGGTATTAGAAGGGGTTTTAATAGTCCTAGGGTCTTATCTCGTAGGATTATAGACCTACGGCAGTCGTTACAGTTCCGTATATAGCGGTTAATATTTATAATTATTTCGGGCTAGTAGTAGCGGTCGCTAATAATCCTACGGGTCTTATTCTTTTTAGGGTAGGCCATAGAGACCTAGGTATATGCTTTAGTAATAAGCTAAGTCCGTAAGTTTTATTCCTTTACTACTACCAGCCGTTCCTAATGCTTAAGTAATCTATTTTTAAGGGACTATAGGCTAGTAACATTCTTTGCCTTTTTACGGTACTCCTATAGAGAAGGGGCCGTATAGTTTATCTACAGCAATTTATTAATTAAGTTAAGTCCTAAAGGGTTAATAGGATATATCTCAGCGCCCAAGGGGTCTGTACTTAGTTCTGCCTATATCTAAGGGTTAAGGTGCTCTAGTTGTAGTAGCGTCTAAGTCCGTAATAAGATCTTCGCAGCTATATAGTTACCTAGGTCTTATTCGCGCCTAGTAAGAGCATCCGCACGGTTTATAGCGCCTAGTCTATATATAATTAAGAAGTTAAACTAAGATAGAATATCCGCCTAGCGTGCCTGCCGGGCTATAAGGCCTTAGTTATTATAAAGTATTCGTTAGGGCCTTATAATCTAATACTACTTTAATAGGTTTAGGGGTCCCCTCTAGCTATATACGCTAGTACTAAAAGCTAGAGAATAATAGCCAGCATTTCTTTATTATAGATGTAGTAGTTTAGTTTAGTATCTATTATAGTCTTTAAATAGTAATATAATAGGTGCCATTTTCCGCCGGTTGCTTTTAGGAAAATACTGGCTATCGCTGCTATCTAAGGCATTAGTTTTTAGCATTAAGGGCGTTTTTAGGTCAAGTGGTATAAGTATGGGGGGGCCGACAGCTATAGCCGTTTTTTAAGCTTATTAAAGGCCTGCCATAATACATAGGCGTTAAATTAAAAGGGCTAGTCTTTCCTAGTAAGAGCGGTTAAGAGGCTAAGGCGATCCCTACTGTATGTTCTTAATAAAGCGTTAGTAGAAAGTTATAGAAAACCTAAAAAAATTATACCCCTTCTTTACGGTCTTATAGGGGCGTCCACTAGTTAATTGCGGTCGTTTTTTTTAGGTCGGCCCTTAATTCCGTTTATGCTAATTAATAAAAACCTAAGTACTTTATACAGCTTAACACGACTAAATTCCAACTCTTAATATTGGCTTAAAGCCTAGCTCGCGGAGCATATAGGACTTTATAGATAGTATCGCTTCTATATTCCTATTGTTCTGTCTTAAATTAGATTATAATATTATCTAAATAGGCTATATATGAAGTTATTAAAGGTAGTTAAAGAGTAATATATTATTTACTGTGGTACGTCCGCTGCGTACACGTAGCTAGTCTAATTAGTTATTCCAAAAGGAAAATACCCCTTTATATTTAATACGCCCGTAACGGGTTTAGAAATGTAGTAAAATTCTTAAACCCGGGGTTTATCCTAATTTAGTAAAGGCCTAGCGGGATATTAAGCTTTATAAAAACCTTAGCTCTATCTTATTTAGGTAAGAGTCTTATTAAGTAAGGGTAAGCGGGTAGCAGTCCTTGCGGGTTATATTATTTAGCTTATAGTAGTTAAATGCAGAAGCGCAGTCCTCTATTTAGCTTTTTAATAAAGAGAATAGGTAAGTTAAAAGGGGCTTAGCTAGGCTTAATAAAGCCCTTATTTAGGTTATTAATAAGGTACTGCTTTATGGCCTATAATTTAGCAATAGACTATAGGTAGAGAGGGCTAAAGCTAAGGGTGCTTCCCTTATCTTGCTTAATCTTAATCTTATAGTTATATAGTTGGTAGGGTGGAAGCATATTAGATACTGCCTTAGAAAATATATCCTTAAATTTCCGGTGTTAATTGGGCAGTTTTTACTCCACTAGTTCTTCATCTATAAGCCCGCTTTCCTATCCACTAAGCTCGCTTTCCTTTTCCTTAATTATTTAGTTAATTTTATATAGGCTAGTTATAAAGGTAACGGTATTAGGCTAAATTAGGTTTTAGTAGAATCCTATAGCGCCAATACAGCAGATATTAACTAGTAGGAGGTTTATAGGTTTCTTTGGCGTCTATTAGGCCGTAGTTTATGGTATAGGGTTTATAGTCTTCCTTAGCTTATATTCCATTTTCCATAAGTTATTCTTCCTATCTATTAGTTTAGTATAGCGTCCAATATCCCTAGCTTTCCTTTATAGCTTTATAGGGTTCTCTATAGAGAACTTAGCTAAGTTACTATTAACTTCCTAGGTTTTTAGTGCGGGTGGCGTAATATAGGTAGTTTGGGGGTGGCGTAGTATACAGATCCGTTACGGGTTAAGCTATACGTCCTTTTTAAAGGCCTAGTCTCTGCGCATAGCATCGGCCTAGTAAATAGTATTAATCTAGGGCCGTATAAGGTTTTCTATTATAATGCTAATTTCTTTTATAAAGGAAGGGGTTAGGGGTAGAGTTTCGGGCCAAATAAGCCGTCTACTCCGTACTTTAAGCTGCAAGCCTAAATAGGCTAGCTATTTTCTTCCTAAGATTATATTATGGCTTCCTAAGTCCGTAATAAAAAAGGGGATATTATACTACCTTTGTCCGTTAACGCGGAGGTAAATCCGTAAGATAGTTATAATAGATAGCCCTATTCGTCTGTTATAACCGCAAATAGGGATTAGTTTAGGCAGTTTTTTAAGGGGTATATTTAAAAAGTCAGCCAGTTTTACAGCGCACTTTATATTAATTAAGGTAAAGGTATTTACTCCTAAGTTAGCTAAAGCAGAGGTTAAAACTTAATATCTATTGCGAAATAAAGTATAAGGGATAGTGTAGCTTCTTCTACTAACTAGCTAACCTAGATCAATATATAATATATTAATCCCTTTTAACCCTAGAGAGGAGTCTTCCTCTAGGGTTCCTCTTTTTCTAGCTCCGTACTATCCTCCTAAATTAACAGGACCTTATTTATCCTTACCTTTATTAGGCAGTTCCTTATAGGGTGGCCTATCTAACTACATAAAAAGCAAACTTCTTAATCGCTAAGGGCCTATATATAGGGGTCGCTATATATAGGCTGGGTGTATACCGGGCCCGTAGTAGGGGTAGCTGCGCGGCTAACTACCGGGTTAGCTATAGGAGTTGCCGATTATACCAGGGCACTATAGGCCGTACTTATAGTACTTATGGCCTAGTTTGCAAGGTTTCTAGTTTTTAGCCAGTTAGCGCGTGCCTTAATTTAATAAAGGCCTTAGTTAATAGCTAGGCAATAGTCCGTAAGTTCCTTTAACGTCTATACTATAGTATAAGCTAGTAATACGGCCCGCTATAGGTCCAGGGTAAGCTTGTTAAAGAGGTCTAGCAGTAGGTCTTTTTAGGGGATCTAGGCCTATCCGGCCAGGTATAAAAAGCGGGTTTAGAAGGCCGAAAAGGTCTCCGTTGTTTTTATGTTTAGGCTTTTATAGCTAAGGCGGGCGTTCTATACTTTAAAAGGGTCCTTATAAATAAAAGATAAGTATTTAATTATTTCTTCTTTAGAGATAAAGGGGTCTACTAAGTCTTTAGTGTATCGCGGGCGTAAATACGTCTAGGCGTCTCCGCTAGTACGGCCGAAGACATAGGCCATTCTAGCTTAGGCGTTAGGGAAGTAGTCTACATTAACTTTAAGCTTATCCCGTAATTAGAGCTTCTAATTATTAAATATAGGATTGGTTCCGTCTATAAGTAGTAGGGGGTCCGCGACCTTTGCTAACCGCTTTAGTGCTATATAGGCCTTAGTAGATCTACTAAGGCGCTAGGATAGGGCCTAAAGGACTATAGTAAGTCTTTAGTTATCTAATAATAACTTATTATTAGATATAGGGGTATCTCTAGCTTCGAGCAGCTCTCGCAATTATTTAATTTCGGCATTAGCAGCCGCAAGCTCCGCCTAGGGGGTTAAAACGTTAATTATTTCTTCATCTAAAGTATTTAAGGGTCCTACAGCTGCTTTACCTGCTACTATGGTTCGTGGTATAGTGGTAGGGGTATTAGGTAATTCCGGGTAATTTCTTTAGGGGTTCTGGTCTATGCGTATCTTATAGGTCCTTTCCTTAGGGTTCTGTTCTTTTCTTTTGGGTCCTGTCCTTATAGTCCTAGTAATATCCTTAGGGTCTTATTCTGTATTCTCGTAAATATATTTAAGTTCCTTCTTAGGAAGAAAGAGTAGAGTGAGCTTTAGATAATGTTAGCGACTTAGTTAATCAAGACATAAGTACGGCAAAATGGTCGCGTAAGCCTATACGATTGGATTGTCTATAAACGAGAATCTAAAGCTAAAGAAAGGGAAGGAGAAGAAGGGGAGCGCCGCTCAAAGCTATATACGATCTTCGCGTCACGTGACCGCAATATACGGCAATCTATAGCAACTTGCCGGTGCGTAGTTCTGCTAAGTTCTGCTAGTGCCGTAACAGTAGGTATATAAACTATTAATACTTATCTCTACTTAAATAAGGCTGGATTTATATATATTAATGCAGATATATTAGCAGCAAAGATGCATAAAAACAGCTGCATGCAGTAAGAAAATGTACTTAGATATTTAAACTATTCCATTTTAAGGTGCCTACAGTAAGGCTCTAAGATATTAAGTAGTAGCCTTATAGGTGTTACTAACTAGTAAATATAGATCCTTTTATATCTTAGATATTAATATCTAGTAATACTACCTATAAGTTAATATCTAAAACATAGCGAAAGTAATAGTATTCTATAAATAAAATAAAGCAGGGACGCTAAGCAGGCCATTTTACTATAGGCTTAGTGGGGGCATCCTAAGAGCATATTTTCCTATAGATGCCTCCACTAAGAGGATAGTGCCTAGAATATACCTCTAAGCGAGCTCACATAGCACAAACTGCCAATTTGGCAGCGAGATAATAAATATATACGCTTTAGATACCGCCCTTTATCTAGCCTCTTTTACCTATTACTATAAAGCCTTTATTTATATAGAAGCTTAAAAGCGCTCTACTTTAGTATAGCTAAGTAGGTATATAAACAACAAGTTAATTCCTTCTACCGTTATAGTTATATCTATCCGACTGGTATTATTAGCTAGTGCCTCTTCCCCGCTAGAGGCTATGTACCGTATCTTATCCTTAATAAACCCAAATAGCGACTCGTCTTGCCTAAGCCGACGCTCTATCTTACCGTATTCCCCTTATATAAGCTAAAAGGGTGTCTACGGATTTTGATTGCTGTGTCTCTGAGAAGCGCGATAACTTAGGGAGCTTGGGTAAAGGCGTTCTCGTCAGTTGGCGGAGGCGTCAAAGGCGCGCCTACGAAGCTTAAAGGCAGTGTGATATGCTAAGATTCTTTTAGAGGAGGCTGCGATGTAAACATGGCCGTATGTTATGGCATGAGATGGGCTATATCCCGAAGTTAAACAGTGGTCATCTTAAGGACTGGTTGGGGTTCGGGGTGCAGCTGACTAAGGTCACGGAAAAGTTGACCAAGGTCACCGATGGGGGTCGGCAAAAGTTGAACGGGGTCACCGATGGAGCCACCGGCAAAAGGTCGGCGGGGTCACACTTTTACCCATACAGAACGCGCATCGGTAGCCACATTTAACTTAAGCGACCACATGCACCGAATATGCGGTGCATATACTAAGCATATACACGTATATAACTACAGCAAATGAGAATATATCGCAGTGTTAACCGACGCATTAGAGTTGTATATGCCTAGTATATGCTATAGTATAGCCTACCTTATAGAACTAGTGGTGTATAGGTTAAGCATATGCTTAGCATATGTAACGCGCGCGGTTACATAGCTTATTAGTGGAGTATATGCTCGGCATATACTATATATAGCATACCTTATTATAGAATAATAAAGATATATAGGTACTATAGTACAGCCTATCTTTTATAAAAATAATAAGGTATATAAATTAAATATATATTTAGTATATATAATATATATACTTACTATTCTATAAGATAGGCTATACCTAAGGTGGGCTATATTATAGCATATGCTTAGCACATGCTAAGCATATACTAAGCATATACCACACTAATAAGCCGTGTAACGAGCGCGTTGTATATGCTAAGCATACGCTAGGCATATACTCTGCATATATAACTTAAGTATTATATATTATATATTATTTATTATTTATTTTAAATTCTAAAATAAATAATTTTTTGGTATATGCGCTGCATATACACAGCGGAGTCATGGGGTGAGAAGTTGAGCAGGGTTAGAAGTTGAGTAGGGTCACAAAGTCAAATTTAAGGTTCTGACCTTGTTGAACTTTGTGACCTCGCCGAGCTTTTCCGTGACCTTGCCGAGCTGCGACCCCGTTAGGGTTTCGGCATGGTTTAGTTGACTTAGCAACCGCGCCAAGCTAAACGCCGAGCAGCGGAGGCAGTGCATCACCGCCATAACGCCACACTTAAAACAACACCAACCATACTATGGTAGTTCCCCAGGAAGTAGACCCTTAACAAGATCTATGCCGGTACGGGTCGGCCATCCTCCCTGCTAACGGTGGCAACTCGAAGTACTATCTTATATAGACTAACGTTACACATTACGTGATTTCTAAGCGAACTAAGGTACTTTAGCTATACTATTTAGTGCTACGCCTAGCCTGCTGCTACTTAAGAAAACGTCTCTTACTAGATATAGTTCTACTTACTAAGTGCTATAGCCTCTGACTGCCATGTTGCGAGAGTTTCGCGAGCATTATATCTGCAGAAGAAGCATAATTAGGTAGGCCAAAATACTTTCGAAGACACTAATGCCTAGGTTACTCTCTTTAATATCTTTCTAAATATAGTATAAGATCTAGACCTAAAAATAGCCTAGTTAGTTGTTAACGCGCTTAATAAATACGTAGAAGACTTGCCAAAGCTCTTAGACTTAGTTATTTATACCTCCTTAGTATTATTAGCCCACGTTAAGTGGCTCTTGTTAAGTCGAAACAAGATAAAAATCAAATATAAGCTAAGACGCGTAGACGTAGAGGCAAGGTTAAGTCTAAAGCTAAAACAAAATATAGAGCAGGTGTCCCACGCCATTAACGTATATATTAATAACAAGCTATCCCACCTTAACTCACTTAAAGATAACAAGCTAAGAGATCAAGTACAAGATATTCTACGCAAGAAGGCGAACGGTATATTCCTCTAGGTTACACTCATACTTTAGGAGCTTAAGGAGCCGGAGAGCTGGGACGCTTTATATATAGTAGAAGAAGTACTACTAGGCTTATACCCGCTATACAATCGCATAATAGATCAAATCCAGCAACTAAAGCAGAGAAACTCGGAGATTTACCACCTCCTGCTTTCTACTACTTACGTCGCATACCATCCGCTTTACCTAGCTAAAATAGGCAGCTTATACAGACTATCAGGCCAAGTTTCCACACTTACGAGGGACGTAAGGGCGATCACGGCTATATATAGTTCATTTCTTACCGTTAGGGATAATCAAGTCCACCTTATCCACCAATCAGCTACGGACTACTTAGGCAACAAGATACGGGACGCAGTACTCCCATCTCAAAGCGAGATTCACTATAACATGTTCTCTAGGTCGCTTAAGCTTATATATAGCGTACTCAAGCGTGACATGTACAACTTAATCACTCCAGGTTTCCCAATTAATAAGGTTCAAGTACCAGTCGACGATGTACTAACGACAATGCGATACTCGTGCGTTTATTAGGTTGACCACCTCTGTAACTAGAATTCTAGCTCTTCTGCAGCGGATGAAGTCGATGTACAGGATGGAGGCGCTGTCAACAAATTTCTAAGGCAGCAATACCTCTACTGGCTGGAGGCTCTTAGCCTTTGCAAGGGAATATCAAAAGGAGTACTATCAATGGCGAAACTGGAGGCTCTTGTAAAGGTAACCTACGAGTTCGTCCGCATTTTTGATGAAATATTAACTTCACCTAGAGGAGAACAAATGTATCTGCATTACATGAACTAGTTAGAGATGCGCGCCGATTTCTTATGTCCCACAAGTGGGCAATTAAGAACTACCCTCTTTAAGTTATCTCATAAATCAGACCCCCGGGAAGAAATTGCGCCACGGCGTGGCGCTAAGGGCTAGTGCTACGCTTGTGGAGTCCTGCAAACTCCTAAGCCAATAAGATTACCTTACCCTAGTCCTGTGGACTCCTGCGAACTCCTAGACCAATTAGATTACACCAAAAAGAATTTCTCCCTAAGGGTCTAAGAGCTTATAGGCGCCCTTTATATAAGAACTTAATATTTCTTATTAGGCGACAACTCTTCTATTACAACGCTGTATCTTATACCCTAAATTAACTCTAAAATATTTATAATCAGAATTAATTAAAAGCTATTTATTTACTCTATCCAATTAAGAAATAATAGACGTCGCCGGCCTAATACATGTGCCCCTATCTAATAATTCGTAAAGTCCTTTATCTAGCGCCCCTTTTAGCTCTCTTCTGCCTCCTAACGGACACCCTAACGGACACCCAGATAAATATTCTAACAGCGATATAGACTACCTTAATAATAAGCTTAATAGCGACGCTATTAAGGCTCTTTAGCCTTCCTCTAATGAACCTTCTCCTACTCGCGGTTAATATAATATAAGCTCTAAGGAACGGCAGTCTACGTAATTTAAGCTATAACAGGTGGCTAATACACTCCGCCGCGTTTAATAGAGTTTTTAAACCTTTATACTTGCTTAAGCTGGGGTAGAAAAGGGCAAAGCGGTTATAATTTAGCACCTCCAATATACCCAACCATAATAGCGACAGCGTGTACTAATACGTACTATAGACGATCCACGCATAAGGGTTATCTGCCAGCGTCCTTCTCTAGTAGATTCTTTTGCTATAGAGCTTAATAATCTTATTCATTAGCCCTACTTTAGTTAATTTAATTATACTACAGACCTAGAGACACTAGACTTTAAGCTAGCCTTCAGAATTATCTAAGAGGTTACTCCAATATAGCATACTATTCTTTTAAAACTTATAAGCAATTAGCGCGCCCACCGAGCTAGTTATAACGCTATATCTCAGTCTAATGCGTTATCTAGGCGATTGTTTGCTATTACTAGTATAGTATATTATTCTCGGGCTAAAAAGCGATCTAGCTTCCTCTCTTTAATACTAGATGTCTATTTAATAGGCTCTAGTATAAAGCGGCGAGTAATTAAGACTCTATTAGGGCTTGGAATATATTATAGTTATTATTAGGCTAATTAGTTAATGGTTAAAGTTGTTAAGGAGGCAGAGGTACAGTACCCAACTCCTGTAAACTCCTGTAAACTCCTAGGCTAATTAGCTAACTTCCTTAGAGACAGCTCCAGCGTTAAGCGTTTAGTAAGTAGGTAGTAATTGTCTATAATAACGTTAATTTTAAGGACAAGAAATGTAACAAGGTTATGGGCCATATGGCTACAATGCGGGCAATAACGACGGCGGCTATTATTCTTTGCCCTAAGCTACCACCTTTAGGTTTACGTTAAGGCATGCACGATCTAATAATACTACTTAGGCTTAAAGATATACTAAATGCACCTAGTATATCTGGTGAAGATAACGAGATTAGGGTGAATATTACATAAAGCCTTATATTAGATGCACTTAAGAGAATTTATATAGATGGCGTTAATACTGTATTTAGAGATAGTGATCACTATCCTAAAATGTCGAGTGTGCATTGCCTTTCTGTAAATAAGACTACGTTCTAGCAATTTAGCGCTATATTTAAGGATAAGGGTACTATTAAAGGTATATATGGCGTCCACAAAAGTATATTTCTAGACTAGCTTAGTCTATATATACCGGAAGATCCTACCAAAGCTAAAGCTGTCCGTAATGACTTCCGTGATTAACTCTGGCTTATCCATAGAGACCAACTTACGGTAATCCGTATTAGGGCTATTAAAAACAAGTAAACCTAGGCTTGCCGACCATACGACCAACGGGATTGGCTTCTTAGTATACCTACGTGGTTCCATATCCAGATGAACTTACTAAATACTATTATCCGTATATATTAGGCACCTATTATTTTTAAAAAGGAGGCTTATTATTGCTTACGAGCTAATACTACTATGTGGGGTCGTAGTTAGTATAGTCGGGAGAACGCTAAATATTACCTAATAGAACTAATTATTGCGCAGGGCTTTACGGCACGTGTAGTTGCATTATTTTATACAGCAATGCGACGTAAGGGCTACCTTATTGCCTCTAGCAGAGACTTCTTTAAGCGAATGGACCACGTTACTGACGCTATTAGTTCTCTTACACCAGATTAATTTTTAGAACTTATTAAAGACGTTCGTCTAGCCGCCTTTATATTAGATATATAGAATAGCAACAGCTCTAATAAGCAACCGCATAACGATATTAAATTCTAGACAATATGTTGTATGCTTCAGGAGGTTAAGCTATTTCTAACTATTTAGTATGCTGTTAAACATGCTAATATAGGCATACTAAGGCACTTTGTTGACCCTCTTATTGTCTACTTTTTTAGCGCGTCCCAGCTCAACTATGGCCGCGAGATGTTATTCTATTAATAGAATCTCTCCTTAGTAAACACTCCTGAATTACAGCATACAATACTATCCTCTAGGCTTATTAACTGGCCTAGTAGGGTCACTATACATAAAGCAATTAACCTCGGGCTTAAGCATCTTAACGGTAGTTATAAGATTAAAATGAAGTGTTATAAGAACTTAACCCATAATATAGATATTATATTTAACTAAGTATATCTATCTAATACTTAGGTTAGAGCGTTACGTAAAAGAGTAAAGGCTATATTTAGCGAGCACATGCCCGGGACTTATACTACTACTACTACACTACCGGATATATTTTTACTCGCTTGTACCCTCTTTACTTTAGATCTGGCTAAACCGCAGAGTACTAAACAATTAGCTAGTAGGAAGTTTTTTAATTCTTATAACATCTTATAAGAAGGCATTAAGGTACTAGCGGATAAAGTTAATTAGTTTAACTAGCAGCACGTCTAACAATTAGGTACGCTTAGGGGGTCGTACCCTTTTAATACCCTAGATAATCTTAATGGATTTGCTAATATAGAAGATTATACTAACCAGGTTGGGGAGGGGTTAAATAGGGTTATTAATCCAACAATTAACCTTATAACAATTGACATAATCAATCTTATAGGAATTAGAGTAGCTAACTAATCCCCAGACTTCTATAAACTCCTATAAACTCCTACAAACTCCTAAACTAATTAAATGCCTATATTTATTAATGCTCTAAACTAGCATACCCGCAATAACTTCCTTAGGTTAAATTTACCTAGTCCTTAAACTCCTACGAACTCCTGCGAACTCCTAGGCTAATTAGATGCCTACGTTTCTGTTTAACTAGGCTAACTAATCCATATAAACTTATGCACGAACCTATACACGACCTTTTATACAACCTTTTGCACAACCTTTTACACAACCTTTTACATAAATTTTTATATAAACTTTTATATATAAGGCAACGACAGAACCCAGCAACTATATTTAACTACTATCTACCTATACTACCCACTAGACAACTCCAGGGCTTCCATAACGCCTTGCAGTTAGGCCTATACTAGATAGTACCGTTATCTAGGATTACCCCTCGGATTAATACAGCTGGATTAAAGCTTGCCTGCAAAGGATGCCTTATAGTTTAGCCCGTACCAGACAGTATTGTTATCTAGGTTTTACCCCTTAGATTAACGCAGCTGGATTAAAGCTTACCCACGAAGAATATGCTATAAAAGCTGCCACTTTAGCTTACCGGAGTGCCAGAAAGCAACGCCAACCCCCCCCCCTCCCCCTTATACTGTAATACCACTACCACCAGGACCTAGTGGTAGACCACTAAACGGCTTATACGCCGCCAAAGACCTTAGCCTAGGAGGTAGGGGCAAGGGATTTTTAGGGTCCTTACGCTTCCGCTTTAAGAGGCTACACCTACCAGAACGGGCCGCCGCTTAGCAGCGAGCGCAGGTGTCCCCAAGCCTACTTACCTGCTGTGCACCCTTTTCAGAGTACACCTAATACTCCTTACCCGAGGCTTAGTAGGCAGTGCATCGCTTACCATCCACCAACTCTACCCCTAACTCCGTCTCCATTATCCGGCCGATATAGCCCTAGTCTCTCCACTTATTCGGCCCCATAGCCGCCAACCCCGCCGCCAACTGCGACCACCATTTGCCTTAGGCGGTAGGGGTATACGCGGCAGTCGCCTTACCGCGGGGGGCCCAAGCCTACGGCAGGCGGACGGGGTCGGCGCGCTAGGCGAGGGCAAACCCAGCGGTAGTAAGGGCCGGCAGCGAGAGGGCCGGCAACGAGGGGAGAGCTAGGGCGGGAGCAAGGGCCGGGGCAAGAGCAAGGGCTGGGGCGGGAGCAGAAGCAGGAGCCAGAGCTAGGGCCGGTAATAGTAATAGTAGTAGTGGTCTATAAACATATTTGAGCTAAGTACATACTATACAGTTATTAATACTTACGGCTCCTCTCCTAACTCCCTACCGCCAAACCATTTATCCTTATCGTCGTCGTCGTCGTTGTTGTCGTCGTTAGCGGCGGCAGCGGCGGGCGGCGGCGGCGGTGCTGCTGTTACTATTACTGTTGCTACTACTGCTGCTATTACTGCTGCTGTTAGGAGGGGAGGGCAGCGGCAAGGGCGAGGGCGCCTATTAAAACCAGTTAGTTATATCTTATAGTTAATAGTTAGAGTTCTAATACTAACTATATCTTAACCTAGATTCTACTAGACCGAAGCTAGCGATAATAAAGGAGGGCCACAGCCCGTAGTATTCTCTCCTCATTAAGGAGGACGTTAGGGGGGTGCGCACGCACCTAGAGAGCAGGAGGAGACATTTTAAAAGCTTTTTATTAAAAGCTTTAATGGGAGACGGTTAATAAGTGTAAGTGCAAAGAATAATTTTAAAGTGGTTAAAGATATTATTAAACGAAATTAGAATTTTAATTTATATTCACTTTAAACTACTATAAACTCCTAGGCCAATTAAACAACGTACTATCTCCTGCGAACTCCTATAAACTCCTAGGCTAATAAAAACAACGTACTATCTTCTACGAACTCCTATAAACTCCTAGACTAATTAAATATATTCTATATATTAATACAAAAGTTCTCTAAACCCTTTAGAGTTGCTTGCCTTACACGCCCTCTCTTTAAAATAGGTGTAAAGGTTAGTATTTTATTAGCATTTAAATCTCTCTCTACTAACGGCAACCGACGTATTAATAGGGTCGTTAGCTCTATATTTTTACGCCTCTGCCTTTATCTTTTTTAACTAGGAGTAGCGCTTTTCTGCGTATCTAATACATTAACAACTGGCTACTAGATATTTAACTAGCTACTATTAGGGCTATGCCTAGCGGCGTTTGCTCCTAAAGTGCGAGCTTATTTAAGCTATCTTATAGTACGCTAAATACCTTCCGGTACACCATCAGGTGGGACAGGTACGGTTAGTAATAGCGATACTAGCGTACTAATAACTCCGTTAACCCATTCTTCTAGTTATAAGGTTAACGGCAGTATACTAACTCTTGCTATATCTAACGACGTACGCTTATTTGCTCTGGCCGTCTTAATTACGCGTAACTATGCAGCCCTTAACACCTCTCGTCTTGCAACCTATGTGGCAAGAGTGTTATCCCTTTTACAAATAGTTACGGCGTAATTAGATACACTGGTACAAGATTCCTAACTATGCTGGCCCTATAGCTCCTATAGCTGCTATTATTGCTTTCTTGCATATCTTATATCCTTTATCTTAGTATATAAATCGTTAACCTCCCTAATAAAGTACTAAAGTTGCTCTACTAATAGTTGCCCAGATTCCTCTCTATAAGGCCACGTCTAAAGTAGAGAAGCTTTAGCATAGAGACGATTAAAGGTTAGCGTATCCTAAAAGTCTAGTCCTAGTTTATACGTATATGCAAGCTACTAGCGGCATATTATATCTATATACGCAGATAGCGGCATAGGGATGCGCCTATATATACTGCTATATAATGCTTCTACCCGCGTAGTTGCCCATTTATTAATAAGAGTTAGGGCAAGATAAGCTCGCGTACTATTTCTTAGCTAAGTAATTAGTTATAGAATATCCGGAGCCTAAGTAAGAGTTAGAAGCAGTGCTAGATTGCAATAACTATAATATTAATCTGGTGGTACGCGGGTAACCTAAACTTGTGGTAGTAACTAATCCTTGCCAAGATAAGTTAGAAAGGCCTTTTAATGGCATATACTGTTAATTATTTCCATCTATATAGCTAATAGCCTAGCGCGATAAGATATCTCTGCCTTGCTCTAAAATCTAGTCGTTATAGCGTTATTAATAGGAGTAGGAGCCTGGCTTAAAGCTAATATCTAAGAGGAAACACTTTCCATGTTACTTACGTCGCCGGGCGTATAGCCGTTGGCTAGTTAACTACGTGCTATTGCTTAATTAGCTAGTAGTCGATTCCGATATAGCCTGCAAGTGGTTTTCTGAGGTACGTCTAGTTATGATTATAGCTGTTTAATTTCTGGTTTATTAACACCTTTTGTGTTAAAGGCCCAATACAGCAAAAATATGTAACCTTTACTAGTCTAACTATAGCCCCGTCTACCACAACTAAGACGCTGCTAATAATCTGCAAGACTCTTTATAATTAGAAACTTCTAAAGCGCTACCTATTTAATATCTAGGACATTAATACNCATGCCAAGAGAGGTTGTTGCTACTATAATCCTTATAAACGATAAGGATTTCTTAAACTCTTTATATCGAGTAGTACGATTATACTTTTAAATATGTACAGTATACACCTAGACTATATTGGTAACGCAACGAGCTTTACCATCAGCATTAGTAGTATACTGTTTATTAGGTGTAAAGGTTAAAGTCTTTATAAGGAGTGCTCTTTAGAAGTATACCGCTGCTTCCTAAACGGACTAATAACCGTCTATAAAGATAATCGTCTTTAGTATTTGCTCCGGGACTACAGTATCTAAATCTATACACGCGTCTAATAGGAAGTATAGTGCGTTCTATAAATCCACCTTACCTTTACTAAGCGGCAGTACGCAGATTAAGACATCGGGGCGATCCATAGAAGTCCTAATAACCTTAGTCTGGTATATGCGGTCACCTATAAAGCAAAAACCGGCGTTGCTAAGAACTAGTTGTTCTGCCTCCTTATTAAGTGTAGTAGAATAACTAAACCAAACCATATCCTAACGAAGTATTGTCTGTAGCTCGCCTAATATTATAAACGTCGGTCAGAACGATTCCTATTGCTTTACTAGATAATACTTATTAATTGCAATAAGTTTAATCCTAGCCTATAGTTCTGGGCTCTTTAACACATCCTAGAAAGACTTTAATAAGGCCTGCTTAGGACCAAGAAGTACATATGTATACACACTATCCTTTACTTTTCTAATTAGGGCCTTGTTTAGGCTCCTACTCTTGGCAGTAATAAGACACGGATTAGAACTATTAAGCTTTTGGATATTATCTAACTGTTCGTTGCCGAGCTTACTTAATAGGACTATCTGGATAGTAATCTTGCCTATTAAGATTAAAAAAGCATAAAAAATAAAACTCTTTTTAAAACCCGTGCGTGCAATAAGAAGTATATCGCTAAAACCAAATATTAGACGTCTTAAGGTGCGTATCTATTCGAAATGAGGGGTTTAAGGGCGGCCTCCTGGGTTTATATACCGGAGTATTTACTTAAGACATGCTTTTAGAACGGCCATCTATAATAGAACATTTTCCTTACGCCGAGCTTCCTTAATAATAGATAGCAATTCTTCTAGGTCCATTAAGCTGATTGCTATAATACGACCTAGTTATAGTGTTAGACGCAGACAAATCTCTGCCCCGCCCGCCCTTGTCTTCCGCTAACCCTTATACCATTTCTTCCTACGATCGCGATTTTGTTTAGGCATCTAATTGGCCTAAGAGTTTACAGGAGTTTGTAGGAGTTCGCGGGAGTTTATAGGAGTTAAAAAGAATACAAATTGGCTGTGCTTTAATTAGTAACAGGTAGTATGTACAGAGGAGTAACGCCAGATACGCCCTAGGGTCCTATATATAAGCGATCTAATTGGCCTAGGAGTTCACAGAAGTTCGTAGGAGTTCGAAGGAGGTTATAGGACTTGGCTAATAACAAAAGTAGACGTGATATAGTTGTGGTGTAGATGGTAGTGGGAGGAACGGTTTATAAGTGTTATAAACATTCAAATCCAAAATATAGTCAAGGTTTTGCACGATATATCTCATACCTTTAACTACGTTATAATTAGCTTTTATATATATAGAATTAAAGACTATTACCTTAAGATTGAAATACATCGAACAAAGCATTAATAACTATTAGTGGGGCCTTTTATAGAGCCAGTTAAAGTCAAAATACGTGATCCAAAACATTCAAATCTCACCAAAGCGACGCCCATAAGCTCTCAGACGCTCCGCAGAGGATTTTATTAGGTGACAGGGGTGCGCAGGGGGCTGAAATTAGTGCGCTGTTCTAATTGGTCCAGGAGTTAGCAGGAGTTGGCAGGAGTTAGGGCGCTATTCTAATTGGCTCAGGAGTTTGCAGGCGTTTTAGAGGGTCTATGCGTTATCCCGTGTCACGGAATAAATCTTCTGCGGAGCGTCTGATTTATGAGATAATCTTCAAGTATATGCTTCCGCACTCCTATTCAGCCCAACTCGCAGCCTGATAAGAGGTCTTTTTAAGAGGGAAGAGCCGGACTGGATTACAATAAAGCCGGCTATGGATGATAAATGGAGCCTCTGCTTGCAGACGCTCGAGGGCCATAGCAGGTGGGTCAACTCGGTAGCCTTCTCGCACGACTCGGCCCGGGCCGTGTCGGCGTCGAACGACAAGACGGTCAAGATCTGGGATGCAAGCAGCGGCACGTGCCTGCGGACGCTCGAGGGCCATAGCGGCTCGGTCTACTCGGTAGCCTTCTCGCATGACTCGGCGCTTGTCGCGTCGGCGTCGGACGACAGGACGGTCAAGATCTNGGATNCACGCAGCGGCGCGTGCCTGCAGACGCTCGACGGCCACAGCGGCTCGGTCAGCTCGGTAGCCTTCTCACACGACTCGGCGCTTGTCGCGTCGGCGTCGTGCGACAGGACGGTCAAGATCTGGGATGCACGCAGCGACGCGTGCCTGCGGACGCTCAACGGCCACAGCGGCTCGGTCAGCTCGGCAAAATTCTCGCACGACTCGGCGCTTGTCACGTCGAGGTCGGTTGACGGGACGGTCAAGATCTGGGATGCACGCAGCGGCGCGTGCCTGCAGACGCGCACTAGTCGCAAAACACCCAACACCCCGCCTGCCGCCCCTAGACCTCCACAGGGAAATGATTCGCTGCCGGTTTACAAGATGCAGCTGACGCTCCTGGAGCAACAGGAGAGGAAGAATTTTCTAATGGCCTGGTACGATCATAAAAATATGGCTGGACCTCAGTATCAAGGCCTCGGTGTGAGCGGGGATGGTGTATGGATAACACGTTATTCCAAGCGCCTAATATGGCTACCCTCAGAATATCGGCCGACATACTTAGCGTTCTCAAGGAATAAAATTAGTGGTCGTGTTGGAACGAGAAAGGTAACGTTCGAGGTTGCAGCTGACCTGAGCCTCGCGTAACCTCGCTAAACCCCCATCCTTAGCGCGAAAATTCTCGGCAGTCAGCTCAGCATTTAAAACGCTCAGCTGTCCGAAAAAATGCTCGCCTCAGCGATCCACCACTTTCAAACTCTAATTCTAGCAGTAGTAATGGGTAAATGTGTTAACGTAATTCTAAATGCGGCAAAAGACCGCCATACCACTGCTTGGTGTAATAATTCCCTATCCACCACTGTTTCCAATACCGTACCACTCTTGTGGCCGTGCGTCGGAAATGGACTAAAATACCACTGTTTCTTCCCCAAATACCACCGTTTTATTAGTGGCTGGTGAGAGGCTGGTGAGATAAATCCCCACGAAAATCGCAACTCCACGCTTCACAATGCAATTCCACCGCAATATCAAGTGTAATTCTCAGTTTTGAAGCTGGCCACAAATTACATATGCTCTAAATTACAACAAATATCAAAATAAGAAATTCTAAGAGTGAGGATAATAAGCTATTTGGAGTTGAAGTATGCAACTACTCCAAACAAGTCACCAATTTCCACGCGCAATTTAACCACAACGCGGGCCAATTTTAATGCTTTAAAATAGCAGGCAAGATTCTCCAGGCTCTGAAGCCTCTTCTAGTATTTACCAAAAAAATTTAGCGCATATTAGTGAGGAGCTATGCGAGCTTGAAGTTAACACATCGAAATTATAGCGACAAATCTCATCAGCCTCTCACCAGCCACTAATAACACGGTGGTATTTGGGGAAGAAATAGGGAAGAAACAGTGGTATTTCGGTCCTTTTTTAGCCGAAGCCACATGTGTGGTATGGTATTGAAAACAGTGGTAGATGGGAAATTATTACGCCAAGCAGTGGAGATGGGAGTGTCAACTCCTGCTCCGCGCAATCCGAATGAGCTTCCTGCATAGCATGGAACCATACAGGTTATGCTGCCCTTCAAGATTATAGGCTAATGGCCGGGTCCATTACATCGTCTTGTCGTTGCGGCGTACGTGACCTAGACAATATTCGTTGAACCACAACCAAGATCCCCGATGCAGGATTAGATCTCCCAGAACCATACAACATGGCCAAGACGTTTAAAACTAAAGATACCAAGATGGATTCCAAGTAAGTGGCCCAGAACAGGTCGTTTAGACATCTGTGGTAATAAGTAAATGCATCTAATAGTCTGATGAACGTGTGAAATTTCCAGGAGGCGACAGCGAGGCGATGGCGAAGAGGTAGCAATGTAATATCAAGAGTCGAAGAGCCACAATTATTAGAAGTTTTCTTTCGAGTAAAACATCCGTGTAACCCAGAACCTCCCCAATCACGCGATCCATTTAGGAAGCATTCTTCATCCACGAACGGACCACTGGAACAGCAACTATAATTCCTATAATCGCAGTAATAGTACTAATAACTATCCCCGCCAGTTCTCCCGGAGTTATTTTATTGTCACTCTTTGTGCTAGTTTCTCCAGGTTGCTGGGATATTGTTGCAGAAGGCGCTGTAGAGCTAGCAGTAGACGTCACAGATGTGGACATCTCTTGAGAAGGCATAGATGTTGGCCCCTCTTCTACAAAACTAACGTTAGAAGTCGAATATTTCATTCACAACACTTAAAAGCATAAAAAGCATTTACGGACCTTGGCGAGGTATTGGGTTCACGTAGAGATTTCCATTGTAGGCTGGAGTGCTACATCCAGTTCCTGTCCGTGGCTTTTCGTCATTAATGTCTGTGAACAACGTAATACGCCAGCATGAAGTTGTATCAGAACTTTCTAGTCAGCACGTATCGTTTTGAAGAAGCAAAGGACATTTTACCATTTGCAAGGGCCTGCGCTTGACTCTAACCTCGTCTCCGTACTTAAGTTTTCGAAGCATCCGAACATAGAATTGCTCCAAGTCCAGACTTTTTTCCAAGATTTACAACACACCGAAGTGCCCCCTTAAGAGTCATATATTAGATCTTGAGTAAGCGAGAGCCTGGTGACATTGATTTACATAAATTTGGTCCCAAAGATTCGTAACCTATTAGACCTCCCCCTTCTTCCCGTCTCACCACATCGGGAGAGGGTGTTATTATCGGATGCACTATGTTCGGGACCGCATACGGTTTCATGACGAGGAAAGAAAGCCATAATATGGCCCAGAAAAGGGTGACGCTAATGTTTAGCATCTTTAAATAAATACAAGAATCCTAACCAAATGTGCAAGTGGCTGCTCCGGGAATATAATACAACGACAGAGGAATGAATTGTGGCAGTGAGAGGTCTGGCACAAGGCTGCGTGTGCGGGCGGACGATAACGATGACATGATGTGCTGCAGTAGCGAGGGCGAAGCCATGCATAATACGAGCGCACGAGGCTGCATGTTGCTCCTCTCATTCGTACCTTCAGTTACTTCGCGAGTCAATGCAGCTATACAGCTCCTCACATTGACAACGTGGCGCACACCCACGGCGGGGCAAGATGGGGTCCATCTCAGCCTTGCTAAATCTTAGGCCTCCAGGTTGCTACGTTACGGACATTAAAGCCTGAGCCTTGTTCGTAAACCTATATCCACATCAAACTCCTTAGGTCTATTACACAGCACCTCGGGTGTTATTTTTGCCTAAGAGCTACTATTTATTTTCGGACAAAGCCAACACTCGGATCCTCCCGGTGTTCTACGTTCGTAACAGAGTTTTTATTGCGTGTCCGCCCTCCCATGTCTGCGCAGCTTCGAATTCATGGCCAAAACCGAAAGAATGTTCAAAAGCCAAGATATCGTGATAGCGACTTTTAAGTTTCATGTGAAAAGGCTCACATGTCGCATTACCAGAAGCATTTACTAAAACTGTTAGCCAACCACGGTGGATTACGTAATTGTTCACGTGATCAGAGCCAGCTTAAATAGTGACTCGTAACTGAGGAGGATACAACAACAAGGAACAACTGATCAACTTGATCAAATCACTGCGCTTGCTTTAAAAATATATCCTTTTGATCCACCTGCTTCTCCATTAATAGTTCCATGCCCAATCACACTGCTCAGGCTATCCAAAAGTAACACTTAATCTATTTGCCAAAGCGCAGCCTTCGGTCTTAGTGTTCTGGATCATGCTAATCTCGGTATGCCATACCCACTATGTGAAACACACCCACGCTATCCTGTCTTAGACATCTCCTAACTTAGGTGGTAGCGACAGGCTGTCCTTAGTCACATCGGTTGGCGGTACAGCAGAATGTAGCGAAGCAAGGCTGAACAAAACCTACAAATCGCAAACACAGTTTACCTTACTTTCCTTTACGTATTTATTTTCTTATGTTATAAAAGACTGGGGGTCGAGGTAAAGACGTAGCCCGCTAGTTTGCTGCAGCGAAGCTTCGAGCTGCTCTAGATAAAGTGGCGGTGAGATGCTGCTGCTAGAATAGGGAGGCATTGGAGATTCGCCACCTTAGACCTCGTCAAACTGACGAACTCCTCCGATGATGCTAGCAGGGAGGACGGCCGACCCGCACCGGCCAGGAGCTTGTGAGGTGGCAGGACATAAGGTGTGCAAAAGGTACCCAAGTACTGCAATCTTTAGCGTAGAAGAGACGTTTACTGTTGCCTAGAATCTATTTGCTTCAGCCTTGTTAGAGGACGAACGCCTCATTAACGCTAGCAGGGAGGATGGCCGACCCGCACCGGCACCGATCTTGTTTTTGTGGCATTGGTGGCAGAAAGTATTTAGCTGTAAAATAGTAATACAAGCTTTCTCTATCCTTAGACTTCCTAACCCTTAAAACAAGGCGTAAAGCATCCATTTTCAGAGGTAGATTTCTTAACAACCAGTTTATGGCTAGGGTTTGATGCGTGCTCAGATATACGCCGAGATATCATATTGGCATTCTTAGCGTCGTTAGTAAGCCAAAAGTATAATTTATGCTTTTGGTTTACCCCGCGTATAAGGGCAGATCTTAGCGAGCTTAGAGGCCAAGGGGAGAGGAAGCGTAGGGAAAGAAGCCCTGGGGGAAAGAAGCCCTGGGGGAAAGAAGCCCTGGGGGAACGAAACCCTGGGGGAACGAAGCCCTGGGGGAAAGAAGCCCTGGGGGAACGAAACCCTAGGGGAACGAAGCCCTAGGGGAAAGAAGCCCTGGGGGAACAAAGCCCTGGGGGATTATTCCCCTAAGGGAATAGGCGAAGCCAGTTTCGCTAACAAATGTTAAGGCTTTAGGTGCCCGTTTTAGACGCCCTATAAAATTCGCCTCCTAAAAATAGAAGACTAAATTTAGTAAGGGCTAGATTTAGGCACTCTAGGATAATACGCCTGGTATTCTCCTTGTACTTCCTATACCTATTAACCTCCTAGGAGTTCTCTAGGTCCTAGAGATAGCCTCTTAAGATTAAGCTCTAAGGAGCCTCTAGGTCCTAGGGATAGTCTACTAGTAGCCTTAGGCTTCCGGGAATAGTCTCCTAGGAGCCTTTAAGTCCTAGAAATAGTCTCCTAGAAGCTTCTAGGTCCTAGGATTAGTCTTCTAGGATCCTTAAACTTTTAGGAAGTTTTAGGTTCTAGGAATAGTATTTTAGGAGCCTTAAACTCTTAGGAGCTAAATGCTAGTAATGGCGGCCTGTAAAAAACATACAGCTTAAAAAATATACCGGCTATAGAAAGTATGCAGTTATGGCGCCTAGGACTAACCTATAGCCTAGGAGTATTACCCTAAGACTAATTTCACTCTAGTGCTATCCGGAGTGGAAATATCCTTTTAGGGTGTCCCCCCTAAACCTATAGTGGGATAGTCTACTTGGCGTTATGCCCTATTGCTAGTGGTTATATAATAGGGTGATGCGTTCCTATAACTTAGATTAAGGCTCTATACTCTATTAAGCCACATTAGGTAAAGTTTAATTAGTATTATATTCCTAAGTCGTTTCTTAGCCTGCAATGCCTCTCGCTTATAGGCTTAAGTAGTCCGTTTTAAATCAGTCCGCTTTAGAATAATCTCTAATTAAGCTTTCTAGTTTTACCTTAGCTTGCTGTTATATGTGGTTATATGCTAATCGGAATAGGTATAATTTTCCCCTTATTTACTTATGGGTTGGATCTATATCATCTATATAGAATTTAAACTCTAACAGCTCCTTACCAAAACTAGTTTACCAAAGGTAAAGTATATAACCAACCCTCACCCTCGCCCCTTACTTCGCCCCTCACCCCTTACCCTACCCTTTATCTTATCCTTTACCTTATCCTTCACCTTATCCTTTACCTTATCCTTTACCTTACCATCACCCCTCGCCCCCTTAGACAAATTATAGAATCCTAGTCATTGCATCTACTCTACTAAATATTAGAACAGGATTGGATAATAACAGACTAAAATAAAATAAAAAGTGGTAAAGAATAATAAGATAAGCGCATAATAACTAGGAAAAGGTCCCATATATACTAAGCGCATAGTTCTAAAGATGCATTTTGTGCTTAAGGGTTACTTTGCAAACGTTATAATTAATCTTACCCTACTATGGGAGTTTAGAGAGATGCGCTTGTTAGAAATACTTTATAGGAATAGCTAGAGTGTAGAACTTATATATACGCTTACTAATTGCAAGCTTTTCATTCCTAAGGTAGATAAAGTATATTTTTAGTCTTTTCTCCTTATATAGGGATGACTTTGCCCTCTCTAGCGCCTTAGCAGCTTCTGAAATCTTAGCATCTTCTTTAATCTTGACTTTGCCAAGGGTGATATTTGTCCTAGACTATCTCTGGTGATAATTCTGCTAATATAATCTGCCTTTCTTAATATTGCAGTAATCTATAACCGTATTAATGGCATTATTGTGCCTAAGTATCTTATCTTCTAGTGACACGCCAGGAAGCGTTATAATTACTTTAATAAGGTGTTTGTGTTTAACCAATCTATTATTACTGGATTCTAAGGTTGCTTTAATATCCTCACTAAATTTATCCCCAGAAAGCTGCCGCTTAATATTAATTACGGCTTGTTTATTGTCCTAATTCTTCTTAATATTTTCTAATAGTATATTTCTTTAATATTGCCTTTTATTTATAATTTCCTGGCTAAGCTTTTAGTATTCTATATTCCCTATGGCTTTGCCCTTAAGGCTATACTTTAGCTTATTTTGAATTTTAATTAAAGTATAAATGCGCGGGTTCTTATTTACCAATAAGGATTATTCTGTTGTTAGGTGCTGTGGCCGCCGCAGGTTAATTAATTGGCTTATTTAGTATACTGCTTTTATTAACTTTTCTTAAGGCTCTAAGCCTTAAACGATTGCCTATATATCTACGCCAACACGCCGCGGAAGGTAGTGCTTTAGGAATGTTTAAGTGTCGGCGTACTACATTATTAGGTTCTAAAGGGCGTCACTTATATTACCTAGGTAGTATAGGCGTTAGAAAGGTTTTAGTAGAACTAGCTCTATATAATAGAACTTACCATTTTTGTTAAATACCTTGCCTACGCCGTAACAGAGACTATATAGGCGCGTAATCTGCTAAAATCCCGTAATTGCGCCAAGGTCCTTAATCCAGGGTAAAAGAGTTAAGTATAGTAAAGGCTGGTTAAGTAAGACCTTATAGCCATAGGGGTTTTTAATTAATTGCTAAAATACAGGGATATTATCTAGGTTTAAACGGAGTGGCAATAGCAACTTGTTACGCCTAGGCTTAATATATAGCTTGCTAAGCTGCTCTGCGGACGTTAGATTAGGGGGTGCAAAAGCTTAATTAGCAAAGAGAAGGCCTAGGAGAAAGACATAAGGGCTAAGAATAAATAAAGGGTTGAAGATAATCTTAAGAATTGGGAAAGTATTACTAGTTCTCTATAAGCGTAAGGTAGGAGGAATAGGGTAGAAAGAGAATATATACTTTTTTTATGCTAAGATATTCCTTAGTGAATTTGAATGTAAACTTAAGTATAATCTTATAAGGCCCACCTTCTAGGTCGTGAATGAGTGTAACCCTTATATGTTAGTAGCATAGGTTTAAAAAAGCTTTAGGTTGGCTCGCAGTATAAAGGCCTAGTTGTATTAAGAAATGCACTTATATCTAATATTGTCCAACTGTATATCGCTTCCTTGTTGTAACTAAGTTAGTCTTAAGGACTAGGGCAAAATCCTCTGCGTCCATAATAGTCTTTTCTTACTTTTTATTGCTTAGATTATATTTCTTTACTAGTTTCTAAAGTACCTAAGAAAGATATCTTAGCTCTGCCTTACCTTACTAGGTTAAAGGATTAACTAGAAATGTAATTACCTTATATATCTAGCGGGTTAATTTGCTAGCAATTTTCCTACTAGTTACTCTCTTATATATAAGGCGATAGTACTTCTAGTATACGCCAAGCAAGCTAGAAAGCTTTGTCCTATACTATTTCCTACCCCCTTTTCCTTATTTCTGATTTAGGAGCTAGTTAAAAAAGCTATAAAGTAGCTAAAGTAAGAGGACTTAGTACGTTTTCTTAGGGTCTTTTCTAATATAGGTATAGTATCTGGAAATTATCAGCTCTAGGTCAAGCCTAAGAGAAAGCCGTAGAATAGGTTATTACTTACTAATACCATTAATCTTTAATGCGGTTAAGGAGATTTATACTACTATTAGTATAGTCCTATATTATAAAATCGGATTCCTTAAACTCTTTTAACTATTTAAGGTAGTATTCTAGTGGATAGTCTTAATCCTTATAAAGCTATGCTTAAGCGGGCGCTTTGCAAGCATTATTAGATCTAGCGATGCTATTAGCGTTATAGCTAATGCCACTGTTAGCATTACTATTAAAAATGGTTAGTTCTGTCCTGTAGCTGTCACCGTTACTATCTATATCTATATACTTATTGTTAGTAACGCTAAACAATAAGCTGCGATCTAATAATTAAGCGCGCCGCATTCTAGGGAGCTAGAAGAGAACTTAGGGAGTAACAGTAGAAAGGACCTAGAGGGTAATAACGGTAGGAAGGATATAAAGAGCAATATGGGGTTAAGGAGATAGGAGGGTAAAGAATAAGAGAAACGGGGCCTAGATTAAATAGTTTAGAGGTAGGAGCCATAGAGTATATATAGCTTCAGCGTTAGGCGTGTGGAAGGATTATAGTCTGCCTATTAAAAAGCGAGGGGCATAGGGCAGTAAGTAAGAGGCTTGACATTAGACCGGCAAGTAAGAGGCTTAGGGTGGCGGGGAGTTTTAGCAACACGACCTCTAAAAACGGCGACAGAACCCTCCAAAACCGGCAGTCAGATCTCCATTTTCTTTTTTAATAGAGTAAAAACTGCTTATAAAAAGCAGGAAACAAGCCCGCCATTTTCAGGCCCCTAAGCCGCAGCTACCAATAAAAAAATTAACTAAATATCGATTACTATTCCGGTATACCACTAGTGCTAATACTAAATACTATAAATACTGGCTTCCGGTTATATCTGCTTTACTAGCTAAAATCACGCTTAAAGAATATAGGCTAAATTAAAGTTTTATTATAGGAGGTATCGGAAGATCCGAAATACTAATATACGCTATAGCCTTCTCTACTTGGTTTAAGTTTACTAATCCTCTATAGATTAACGATGCTGCTTCTTTAAGGCAAGTGCTTTATATAATTACGAAATTAGAAATTTACAGATTAACCTTTATATTTAGCGTTACCAGCACCATCGACGGCAATAATTCTATTATCCTCCTATTGGAATTTACCAAGGTATAAGACGAGTAAACTTTAAGGTTGTTAAAGTAGACCCCTTAGAGTATAGTATCGTTACGCAAGATACTATTATTTACTGTAAAGGCGAGCCGATTTAGGATTAAGTTAGTTTTTTAAGCTTTGGAGGATTTGGTTTAATATGCTACTATAGGCAGCCCCTTTTAAAAAAGCTAGCTTATCGACGTATTAGTATAAAAGGGGGCTACGGCCCTGCTCTCCTCTGTTTAAGAAATGGCGGAATTCTACTTATTAAGCACTATTCGCGCTCCTAAAAGCATTTTAGGAATAGAAAAACTATAAAGAAAAATTCTAAGCTATATATCTATAGTTAATCTAATAAACTAGCCTAGACTAGATCGTGATTTAAATAATTTAATATTAAAACATTTAAACGACCCTAATTCATTTTTACGCAAAATATTCGTTAATTACTCGAAAATGGAAAGTTTGTTATTATGTGGTAATTTATCTCTCTAGGGACCGTTACTGGATAAGTACGCAAGAATATAGCATCTAGATGTTAAAGGCACTAATTTATATATATTTGTGTCCAGGCAGAGCATATTACTCCTAAATTTTAATACTATATTCTATCTATTACTTCGCAGTAAAGGATATAGTCGGCCGCTTTAGAATTGGTCCTAAGATACTTAGCGGCACTACTAAAATATAAAAATCCGAACTTGCAATAGACTTATATTATATAATATGCCCTATTTTTATATATAGATAAGAATATAAGTAAACATCCTCTTCTATAATAATAGTCTTAGCATTAGTACTTAGAACTATATACTAGGAATATATATATATGCCTTTAGATTTACTATTATCGCGAATAAAGACTTGGATCAAGCGTTAAAGGTAAAAACTATATAGTTTTATAGTTTCTTTTCCCTTCTATGCCGCGATCTTATAGCTAAGGTGCCTCTAAAGTCTATTAAGGTGACGGGGCGAGAGCTATATAGAGTAATTAGGTATAATCCTTCTATTTTAAATATAAGCTTTATAGCAATTAGGTAGGCTTATATCCTATAAACTATAAACTTTTATACCCCCTTCTGCTAGGTAGTTTATATTAATATAGAAAATTATAATAAACTCTTTACTATTAAACGCTTAGGCTTTGCCTTAAAAAAAATTAAGAGGGTTTTGCAAATAATCTAATATATTTTTATTAACTAGCCTAATAGGCAGGGACTCGCCCGAGCTAGAAAGTACATTAAGCATAATATATAGGATGCTCTATATAAGTTCTAGTCGGATAATTTGGAAGGCATAGCCAAACTATATAGCTACTAATTTAGAAACATCGTCTACGCTAATCTTATTAAATATTTTTTAAAAAATAGGTAAAGTAACTACTTACTCTTTCGGGCTAATAGGCTTTTGAAGCGCTTTATAGTCTAGGGATATTTTAAATAGCTATAACCGGGGCTTAGTGTCCTTATTACTTAGGAATAAAAGAAGTAAACCAGGGTTTAGAAAGCTTGTTCCTTAAAGGACTTAAGTAATTCTACAGCCCTACTTAATATACTTATTAACTTTTTTATGCATTTCCCCATTCTTATCCTTTCCTATATACCGCTTAACTATTACAGCCTTAATAATATTTAATGCCTTCCTAGCCATTTTATTAGAGTTAAGAAAACACCTATACTTAGCTTTAATAAGATTAATAGTTAGAATTAGAGGGAGTAAACTTAGACCTCTTTTATACGTTGCTGTTTCTCTATAAGTTAGTTGCTTTTATTTCTTAGCTTAACTCTACGCTTTTATTTTAGCTAGCGAGCATACTTTGCATTTAAAGCTTTGGTAATAATAGAATTTTATATATTAGCTCTTAGCAGTTAAGAGGTAGCTTAAGGTCTTCTACCCTTCCAAGAAATTGTATATAGAGGAAATTTTCTAAATATTAACTTGTTTTAACGGAGTTAAACTAGGCTAACTGCCCTAAAGAAAATATTTAAGACATTTTAATATATTTAAAAAACCTACCTTATAAATACACTATAGAGCGCACAAACAAATTTTGGGGGAGAGGTCGTGCGGTCTGTATATAAACACTTTAGAAATAGCTTTACTATCTAAACTAGCGGCAAAAGCAGTAAATAAGACTACCTATATATATAACAACTCTTTAGCGGTATTTAAGGATTTTAGCTGCTATAATAAGCTAATAGTAGTCTTACTGTATATGTTTCTCCAGGCACTATTTATATATCTAAATAGGCGGGCTACCTTACGCTAGCAATTATCCGTACTATTATTCTTTATCCTTTTCTTAGGGCTAGAGAGATAAATACCTATCTATTATACTACAGCGTCCGTTTATAGTATAACCTTATATCGCTTAACTAACGCTTTTAGATAACGTAATTATAACTCTTAAGGCTTTATATTTTATAGTGGCGTCCTAATAATAAGATTCTCGGCGTAGAGAATAGTATATACGCTACAGTTAGTCCCGTTTACTTTAATACCATCTAGATAGAGCTTAATTTAATTAGCGGATCTATAGAGCTAGAGAGTATAGCTACTTATAAAGATTCCGCTATAGGACTATTTTTTATGCAATCCTTATAGCCCCTTATCAATTATATATCTAAGATTATCCGCCTAAATATTACTAATTAGGTGGTATCTATTACAAGTCGTTATATACTTTTTATTAATATTAGCAATAATTATTATAAAATAATCTAGATTCTTTGCCCTTAATATATCCTAGTTAATATAATAGGGGACTGCTAGAAAGTTAGGCTTTAGTATATTAAATCATATTATTATATCTTAACAACTATTTTCTATAAGATCTTTCTTAATTTTAAAGACTTAAATAGATTTAGGAAGTAACTTATAAAGAATCTTATAGATAAGCCTTCCTATAAGCTATAAATCTATACTAGATAATAGTAGTATAGGATTTAGTAAATATTTAATGTCTTTTAAAGTCTAGTATATTCCTACTCTTTTCTATAGAAGATAAAAACCCAAGCCTACGCGATAAGCTATATTAATATAGCGGTTAAACTTATTATAAGGATTTTTTAGGATCTCTATCCTAGGTCTAACAAGCAGTGTTATATATTCTTTATTATCTTTATTATCTTTATTATTATTATTATTATCGTTATTATCGTTATTTGTTATTATAGTATTACTATTATTATTTATTACTATAGTATTATATCCATTTTCATCATTATTTATTATCATAGTATTATATTTATCTCCGTTATTTTTTTTCTTATAGTATTAGGTTTAATATATAAAAAAAGTTTAGTAAAGAATCTCTCCGGGTTATTAAAAGAACTATTTATATTATATTTTAGATAACTTTTATTTAGTCCTTTTAGTGCCATTATACCTATTTCCTTTAGTTTAAAAAAAGGACTTAAACTATTTCCTTATTCTAAATCTATACTATCTAAGCTATTAGTAAGTAATAGTATATTAAATAATACGTCTTATAAATCTAGCTTAGTTATATTTATAATATTAGCTAATAAGAGGGCCTCTATTATTTAGTAGGTTATATTAACAAACAGCGGTATCTAGTTAAACTTAGATTTATTTCTACTAAACTCTTCCTCCCCTTCTCCTCCTCCTTTTCCTCCCTCTTCTCTCTCTCCCTCTTCCTCTTCCTCTTCCTCTTCCTCTTCCTCTTCCTCTTCCTCTTCCTCTTCCTCTTCCTCTTCCTCTTCCTCTTCCTCTTCCTCTTCCTCTTCTCTTCCTCTTCTCTTCCTCTTCCTCTTCCTCTTCCTTTCCTCTTCCTTTTCCTCTCCTCTTCTCTTCCTCTTCCTCTTCCTCTTCCTCTTCCTCTTCTCTTCCTCTTCTTTCCTCTTCCTCTTCCTTTTCCTCTTCCTTTCCTCTTCCTCTTCTCTCTTTATTCTACGGCTTCTCTCTTTAATGCTATTTTTTTAGCTCTTTCCTTCTATATAGATATTGCTTTTCTAGTTATCTTAAGTCTTACTAAGGGATTTAGCCGCTCTTTAATTATATTTACCTATAGTTTAAGTACGCTTTATAGCCTTTTTAGGGTATTAGTATTATATACTTAGTCCCTATTTACCTAAATTTATAAATAGTCTTATATAAGATATAGGGCTATATTAATATTATTTCCAGTATATTATCGCGTTATAGCTATATTAGACATAAAGAGGAAAAGTAATTAAATAATAGCGCCGTTTACTTGTAATAAGTGTAACTAGCGCCTATTTTAGGTTAGCGTAAACACAATAAAATATTTCTTATAGTTTATTACTCACGCTTATCTATAGGACTTATATCTCGCAATTTTTTATAGGCACTATTTTTATAATATAGCTATTTTTTAGGGTCCTTAAAAATATAAGGGTATAAAATATTATAGGTAACTTAATACTATTTCTAAAACTAGTATAACCTAGCTTTATTAAGAGGACCATTAAGATAATTAAGTTAACCTTAAGTTCGGCACCTACCATTGCTACTACCCTTACTATATTAATAGGAAAGGCTAAGTAGTTATATAGTATTTCCCTAAGTTCTTTCCTCGCTTCTTTAACTACTGGAATAGTTATTTTTAGGCTTAAGACGATTCTATTCTTTATTCTCTAAAGAAAACTTCCTACTATTTAGTACGTACTCTAGCTACCAATTTTTACACTATATTAAAATTTGTTCCCTAATGCGCTAAATAAGCGCCGGGTTTATAATATAGAATTTACTCCTTATACGCTATCTTAGTTCTAGTTACTAATTTATTCTTCTAACCTAAACTATACATTAAACCTTAATATATACTTTTTTCTTTAATATCTCCGTACGTTACTAAAGATATTTAGACCTATTGCCCTAGTTATTCTACTAATTCTTATCCCTTTAGACTTCTTCTAGGGAAGAGGCGCTGGTAATAGTATAAACGGTCTTAATAAACTAAGTTAGGCTAATATCGGATTGTCTTATATAAACTGTTATTAGGTGCACTTAATTTTAGGTATAAGTATTATAGTATATATTTACTTTATAATATAGACTAAGCTTTAAAAATATATTAAGGTTTAGTAAAATAACCAGTATATCCTTTTAACTACTATTCTTATTAACTCTATTCCTAACGAATAGCTTCACCTAGAAAAGCTTAAATAATAGTTTAGCTTGTTTCCTAAAGGTGTTTATAATATTAATCTAAATAGAAATTTTACTACGCTTTCCAAAAGCGTAAAGAGGCGTAATAACATTATAGCAGCACTTAAGGAAGCTAAAATTAGACTTATTCGGAAAGTTCTTTAAGCGTATAGTAAAGAAAAGTAAAAAGGGCACTATAATAAGACTTATAAGGCAACGTAGGAGGCTTACCTTAATAAGAGTAAACGCGAACTTGTCACACTCCCTAAAGGACTCTTTACTTAGATATTAATACCTTTCCTATAACCTAAGGTTAACGCTATTAATTACTATAGGGAAGAGTATAAACGCCTAAGTTCTAAGATTAAATCCGCTAAAAAGACACCTAAAAGATTCCCTACCCTAAACTTAGCTTTTATTAAATTTAATACGCAAATAGCGGCGCAAATAGTATACTAAACAGTGTTATATAAAACCACCGACTATATAAGGCCTTATAACCTCCAGATATTACCTAAAGATATCCTATAAAATAATATTTCTATTTATTAGTGGGAAAACTTCTTCCGTATAGTGATTTTAAATACTGCCATCGTGGCGCTAACAGTCCTCTGCGTGGTTCTTATTACTTTTACTAGCCTTCTCTCTTAAATTATTTATCTAACTTACGCTATCTTATAGCTTAGTTAGGTTAATAAACTACTAGACTAGTTACTTAGGCTTATATAGGGTGTTTTACCACCTACAATGCTATCTGCATTTATAGCTTTATTCTCCTTTAGTTTATAATACCTTATACGAAAATAAGGGATCTACTCTAAGGTTACGGCAGAACTTTTAATACAAGATTATTATTTTTCCTTCCTCTTCCTTTAAATCACTCTTATAGTTTCTCTCTCCGTAGGTTTAACTATAATTTTTAACAAAGTTAGGGGGGATATAGCGTTATTGCTAGCTATGCTTATAAAAGGCTTTCCTAAAGCTAGCAATTACTTCTTATCTTACGTACTATTATAGTTATTATTAGTTAATACTAGCGCACTTCTTTAGATTAGTACACTGGTCGACTAGCTAATATTATCACTACTACTAAATTATACGGTTACTTAAAAGCTGGCAAGGAAAACGGATGTTATGCCAATTTAGTAGGGCGTTTTTGTCCCTATCTACATAAACCTATCTTGCATTAGTAAGGTATAATTTCTTCTCTCTAAAAATCGGCAGCTAACCTACTAGGCCTTATATACTCAATTATCTCTCCGTTAATTTCGCTCCTATAAGTTATTACTTTTACTATTTTCTAGTTAGTCTATCAGTATAATATGCTATATATCGTCCATATAAATATTAATAGTAGTGGCCTCTTCTATCCGAAGGCCATTAAGCAGCTTTTAGCTGGGCTATATTTTATAAAAGCTGGCCTATTTAGCCTCTTTATACTCGTCCGAGATTCGCAAAACAAAGCCATATATATTGGTTAAGCCGTCGTTATAGGAGTTATAGGAATACTTACAGTTATATATTACTACCTTCTACATAAAGCGTTCGACCCGCTATTATCCTTTTTACTAATATCTCTAGAGGTTTCCACGAGAAAAAATTACGACTTTGGGCCTTTTAAGTATAAGGCTCTAAGTAGTAACGTACTAGTTGTTAAACTATTAAAGGACAAGTTAGAAATAAGTAAAGACGAGATTAATTAGACTAGGTTAGTATATAAAACTTTAAACATTAGTAATAAGGAAGCTATAATTAATCTAAATAGTAGAATAGAATATATAACTTAAGTAAATATTAATAAGCTCGGCCGATAGCTAGTTAGCCACCTTTTTTTAGGGAAAGGGGGATTCTAAAGGCCTACATTTTTATAGTTTTTTATAAGAGCATATAAATTAAAACTAATTCTTTTATTTCTGTAAAGTATTATAGAGTGGATATAAGAACAAAAGGCAGGCGTTAAGAGACTTTTAATAATTATTGTATTAGAGAGCCTCCGCAAGAGAGCTTAGGATTAGGTAAAGAAATCAATTCTTATAGTAAAGAGAAAGCTAATAGGAAGGTAGTAAACTTGGGAAATTGCTTACGCCCTCCTTCTTATATAGTGCTTGCGGTGGCCTCTAACTACCTAGCGGAAAAACCTACCTGCTATTTATTAGTGGCAGATAGATACGCCAGGCATAATAACCTGTAGTTTAGTATATAAATATATCTCTAACTTATACAATACTATTTAAGGTAAAGGTATATATAATAAGGTATAAACTAATATTTACTAATAAACTAAAGCAAGTAAATTAAAATTTATAATCAACTCTACCCAGCTCTAACTCCTTATATTTAGTCTATTTAGAGCCACAAACTAGTACTTCTAGCAGGAAAATAACTTAAAATAATTAGACTTACTTAACGATCAGTTTATCCACTTCATAGCTAAGTATAGTTAGGTTTTTGCTGGGTTTTAGTACTAGATAAAGGTAGTAAATAGTATAAGGCAAAAGAGGATAGGTAGACCTTAGAATTAAAAGGAAATTAAATATTTTCGCGAGATAAGAAGTCCCTAGTTATTATAAAGTTGTCTCCTGCTATTATAATAGGCTAAATAATATACCTTAGCCTTTCCCCGTGCTTACTTATACGGGCATAACTCCAAATAATAACGCTTGCATTTGTATACAATATCCTACTTAATATCGGCAATAAGCCCCTTAATTAATAACAAATATTTATTAGCATCTTAGGTCCTTATAAACCGCCTAGGATCCACCTTTATAAAACTTAAAAGCTAATCTAGTATTATTAGCAACTAGACGGTAAATGCCTTATTAGTAATATTAGGCGATTTTATAATATAATAAATATTTTATAAAATATTATCTATCTTATACTCGTCTTAAAGCTACCCTCCGTCCATAATACAGTCTTCTATAGTTATTGGCGTATAGATAACGAATTTTCCTATAGGCATTATAATAGTATGGCCTAGTTCTAGGTAGGCTACTTTAAGAATTCCACGTTAAGGGATCTATCTATCTCTATATTCCTTAAAGCTCTCTAAATCTTATTTTAATAGATCTTAGGCAAATAGCCATAACTTACTACCTATTAGATAGCAAACAAAAGTACTATTTAGCGCGTCTATATATAGCCTAGAGACTGACCCTCTTTATATATATAGCGTAAACATATAACAAGATATAATGTCAACAAATCTAAAAGGGGTAGTTTTCCTTTTTCCGCCTTTAGAAGACTCCGCTATAATTTACGAGTTAAATATCGGTACTACTTAGAATTGTTATCACCCTAGTATCTTAGGTATTAGTTTCTTTAAAAGATTTGCTAGATTTAGTAAATTCTATAGTAGATTTTTATTAGTTAGAGTAGAGCTATATCCCTATAATAATAATAGCTTTTTTTTAATACGCAGAGCGGTTTTTTTCCTAGCTAAGGAACTTTTATTTACTTCCCGCGCATATAGCTAGACATTAATGCACTTAATATCGCCATACCGGTCTACTAGCCGCTAGAAGAATTTCTCCTTTATCTCTTCTATATTTAGGCTTATATTAGCAATAACAATTACCTTTAATAAGCTTCCCCCCGTATTAAGTATAGTATCTAAATCTTCCTAGATCACATACTATATATCTACGTCATCCTATATTAATAAGCCCCAACTAAGCAAAGAACCTTATTTTACGCTAATTAAGGCCTAGTTAAGATTTTTAAGGATTGTAATTCCTAAGTCTAGGCAGTGCTTCTAAAGCGTTTCTTTACCCTTACCCACTACTAGTTACTTATTAATTTCTTTCTTATAAGCACGCATTTCGCTTAATAAGCGCTACAACTTAGGCTCGTTCCGGTAATATATCTAGTTAAGTAGATTCCCTAAGTCTATTTTTATAGCTACTCCGCTTATTAATTCTAGATTAATATAGATATGGGGCGACTTATCGTTATAAACGTAACTAGAATTGCATAATAAATAGATAATATAAGTTCTCTTTTCATGCTTTCTACGGTTACTCATTATAAGTATTACTTTACAGTAGGCTACCCAATAGGGAGTATTGTAGGCACTATAACGTTTATAGCGTTAGGATATTATTATATGGTAGGTGTTAGATATAAGCTTAAAGGGCGGCGAATTTCGAGCTTTAAGGTAGAGGTGGAGGTAGGTAAAGAAGGTAGATGCGCTTAAGATAAATAATATAAATAATATGGAAGTAGATAACGCTTATAAATAATAGCAGTTTATAGTAAAAAAAGCTATTTACTAGTAGACGACACCGCTTAAAGGTAGACGACACTATAAGGTATAGTAAAATCCACGTAACGAACACTAAATATCTTAACTAACCTTTAACATTTTCCATAAATGTCTTTCATTTAAATGTACTTCGGTATATCTTCTATAGCAAGTTAACCCTATAGCCTTTTTATATACTTATATATCATTTAAAGCGACGCCGACAATATTTGTATATAATAGTGCATCTCTCTTCTAAAAATTCACCGTATTTAGCTTTAGTTTGCTTACTATAATATACTAGTAATAAAACCCGCCGTATTTATTAGCCTAATATCCTATCTTAATCCGACACGTCTCCATCTAATATTTATTTATCTTTATTTATCTTTAAGGCCGTTTAGAGGAAGATAGTAGCCTATTTTATCCTGAAATATTTAATAGATATTAAAGCGCCGTTTAGCCCTAGTAGGAATGGTTTAAAAAAGCGATATTATATATCTTTTTCTCGTTAAACGGTTCTAATAAGACGCTTTAAGTAGATATAAGCTAGAGATAGACTTAGGGGTAAAAATAGCTGCGCGAGAGTAACTAATCGTTATTAGTTGGTTTTTATTACGGCCGACGTAAATTAAAAGCTTAGAAAATGCCTAACTAGCGATATTATAAACTAAACAGCAGCTACTAGCGGCTTGGTTTAATAAGCGGTATCTATAACTTCGCCCGTAGGTAGGAGGTTTCTAAAATAGCCTAAAATATTTGGGAATTAAGAAGTCAATGGTTTGGTAATATAGTAATAACGGCTAAAAGTTATTACGAAATATAGTCGTCGCTTAAAACCTTTTACAAGTTTTAAATATAAGGCTAAGGTTAAGGCTGTATATAGCGGTGACCTAATAACTATAAATAAAGACTTATAACGAATTCTTGCGGGCTAAAAGCGGTTCTAAGAAGGGAGTCCGATCCTAGCTATTATAATACGTTAGAAATTTAAACGGATAGTTAAAGTGCCTTTATTTGTATCCTATACCTTAAATATTAGGTAGGGACTTTAATAGGGGAGCGTAGGCCTATTAAAAGGTCTTTATAGGCGAGCCAACAGGATAAGCTGGTGGATAAACGGAATCGGAGATCTGCTTAGCTAATTAGAAATAATACCTTTTTAGGCAGTATATAATAATACTATTCTATATAAATCTTTATATAACGAGTCTCCTCCACTTATCGCTCTCGCGCTTTTACCTCCGCCTCCTCTTTTATACAACGCTGTTTAATACCCGGCCCGTTTTATTATTTAATATCCTTAACCTATATTTTGCCTCCGGCTTAGGCTTTAATTGCGGTAAAGGACCCTACTTATTTACGCCGCGCCTTTTACACTTATAACGTGTCCTACCTCCACGTCACCAAATAGGCTAAAAAGATAGCAGTACTCGCGAATCTATCGCGACTGTGGCGGGATCTAATATATATACTCTTACATTTTAAAAAAAGAACTTAATTATTTTAGTTAATTCCTTATTACCTTACCTATACTATTTAACTATTACGCTTTAGATGGTATTATAATTTAAAATTAATACCTAATTTTTTAATTCTTGGCAGATTTCTATATAGTGCACAGTAGTTTCAAATAGTAGTTATATATTTATTTCTTTGTCTATCTAACTATCCTAAGATATAAAAAGAGCAAAATATACTCTAAAAGAAAGTTAGTATAATGGCTGAAATTATAGGAAATAGTAGGACTAAAATATCTAAAATACTAGAAACTGTCCCCAAACTAGGAAAATTATAGTACTCTATTAACTGTGGCGGTAAAAAGGAATAAGTAGGCCCCACAGTTAAGTTATATGTGGTATTAAAATTTATAGTTAGGCTAGTAATCGGAGTAACTAATAAAGAGAGCGCTGTATATAAAGGAGGTGGGACGACTATTAAGTAAGGTCTATAACTTACTATTAGAATCAAAACCGAAGTAAAACGATTAGGTTCTTGCAATTCGGATATAGCGATAATAAAGTTAATAACTCTAAAACCGGATAAGTTGCTAACTTGGATTTTGGTAGTTGCAGCTGCTTTAGAAGAGAAGTTATTTACGACCGAACGGATGCTCGAAGATGCAGCTATAGACTAAGGCGTTATATTTTAAAAAATAGGGTTTACCTAATTGTAAGTTAAGCCTAAATCGGCGAAGAAAAGGACTAGAGTAAGAGCAGTAAGATCTATAGTGGCCTGCAAAGAACATCGCGGTTATATTTCCGTATTTAAGGGATATATAGCACGTAGCATTATAAGGGAGGGGGTTAGAAATTTAAAGACTATAGAGCTTATTTCGGCTCCTTTACTATCTAGCTTTAGAAGCTAACTTAGGCTTTTTATTCTAACAGATTTATTTAAATATAAATTATACCAGCAATTTCTAAGATTAAACCATAGTTGCTCTAGGATATTAGAAATCTATATAAAGCACTTCTATACTTAAGCTACTAAGCTAAAGCAATTAGGCACAATACCGGTAGCGAACTCTATCTTTATATACTATACTATAAAGATAAAAAGCGGTTCGGGTTACTAGAGGGTTAGAATTATATAGAATTTATTAGATATTATATATACGCTTAATAAAAATATACTCTATTAGGAACGAGCTTCTTTAGAATAAAGTCTTGTCTAAGAGCTTATAGGCGTTGTTTTAGTAGTAATGGAGCGTTAAAATGCACTAAAAATCGCCTTTTTTACAGCTGTATCTCGACTATTTTATAACATTTAGAGCCGGAGGCCCGCTTAGCTAATTAGAAATAATAACTTTCTAGGCATTAATATTGCCGTATATAATAATGCTGGCCTATATAAATCCTTATATAAGAACCAATCTAACACTTTATACAGCCTTCTTCGCTCTAGCTAAGAAGGATAAGAAACAATATTATAGGCATATTTGCCAATCCAGCTAAGCATTAAATATTTGGATATAATAACTAAGAAAAAACTACAGTTTAAAAAAGGTAATAAAGACTCCATATGCGATTCCACGCTCTTTCTGTGTAATGTTCCCTTTTTAGCGACTAATATTCTCTTTCTAGCTTCCTTAGTCTCTTATCTTTATTATCTTCATTATTATCTTCGTCGTCACTCCGCTTATGGTACTTTTTCTTACTATTATTGCGATTAGCCCTATAGATATAGATCTAAGGTTTATTAGGGCATTTATAGACTAGTAGATAGGGCTCTACGCCTCTTAGTACTTATCTTATTAATTAGCGTTAATAGGTTTATATACTCTAAAGATGCTCTTTAGTTCTAGCGGTGTTTATATTTTTTTATATAAATAAGAGGTCTGTTATGGATGAGAAAGAGTAGGTTAATAAAAACTAAGTTAATCTAAAATATAGTAACTTGGAGAGTGTTAATCGGAATATTAAAGAATAAGGACTCTGTCTATTAAATATAGCTCTAGAGCCTATATATATATAAGGAAGGCGTAGGCAATAAGGAGGAAAAGAGAGGGGTTATATAAATAGGAATAGGGGTAGTAATAGAAACAGGGTTATAAGATAACCCGATTTTAGTTAATAGAGAGGCAGTAAGGCAGAATTCTATATCTGTCCCTTTTACAGCTTCCTATAAATGTCCATCTATTTTATATCTACTACGCTCTAAAAAGAACAAGAAGTAGATTTAGTGTAATAATTTAGCCTCAATGCCGCCTTCTATTAAAATCAATTACTATATCTTTAGAAACCGTTCCTTATAACGCTAACAGCTTTATAATTTTAAAAAGTACCAACTAGTTGCGCCACCATAGCCTTAAACTCTAATCCTGCGATTTACACGCGCTTGCATTTAGTTAAGGTATTAAAGCCCTAGAAATAAATAGTATATTTTAAGCAGATTGCGCAGTAAACAAAAAGGTAGAGTTTAGGGTTTCATTCTATTTATATTTTAATCCTTTAACGTACGGTTATCCGGAAGAAATAGAATTTATTAGCTTATTAATATAGCTAGGGCTATTGCTATATCTATAAGATTATACCTAAGAGCAGCTGCGAGCGTAATATTCTTAGTATAGATAGAATACTATGTACAATATCCCATCTAAATAATAGGTGACCCTATAGTCGCTATATAAGTCTACTAGCGCACCTATAATAGCACTAGCTATACCCTCGCAGTATTAACTATTAAGATATGCAATATAGCTAAGCCCTATTAGACGAGATACAATCGCGCCGGTCTACGCCCTATAAATAAACAACCCTAGTTAAAGGAAGTGACGCAGGCTATTATCAAACTAGTAGCACACTAACTTTATAATAAAAGTCCTCGTAATCTATAGCGTGTTAATAATACACTCGTATTATATAGAGACAATATATTTAATTAAGATTATAATTCCAATGTGTCCCTGCCTAGTTAGGGACTTATTTCTTTTAGTAATAGGAATATACGCAATTAACAAGAGTTAGAACCTAGCTTGTGGTTAGTTTAAAAACGCCAAGCAGCGTAATAAGTAGCGGCATATCACTAGGGTAAGCTGCGGTTAACTTAGCGGACTAACGCGGCGCATTTAATAACCAATTAAATACCGGGCTAGTTATTAGTCTATACCGCACTCGCCAATCCGCTTTTTATATTACTCTTTAAAAGTAAGAACTAGGGTGCTGTAGCATGCATAACGCAACAGCGCGCGAAGGTAGAGTGTAATTATTACACCCACTTGCATTGCTGTGAAAAGATAATACCTTTTATAATCTCTAAAATATATACCTCTATTGCTATAATATAGCATTATTATAGGACGGGAGGTAAAGAAGATATTAGAAGGAGCTAATATTTAAGCGACAACTAATTACTGCAGGACGCTGCGGTCATTGCCACCTCGTTACTATAACTTACCTATTTTACCTTTTTTTACTCCCAATAGGAGTAAACTACTAGTATTTTCTAGTGTTGGTAGCGAGATCTAAAACGCTAGGAAGACTGTCTACTATATAGATTAGGTTAAATCTACCTAGCACTCCTACTAGGCGGAGCACACACTATACTTACTAGCTAGCCGACGTATTATTTTAATACTATATGTCCTCTCTAACCAAGCTAAAATATTAACTTAAATAAATATATTTTCCTATTTCTTAACGCTGCCGTTATTTCTTAAGCCCCATTTCTATTTTGCCGTCATTTATATAATAGTTAGGCTCTATAGAGATATTTAAAGTTCTAAAGCGAATTTATAAAGCTTATAACCGCTACTAATTAAGGAAGTCAAGGGTATTACCCAAATTTCAATTATACAATATTGCACTTCTGACGATAATTTAGTGTAGTAAAGGGAGTCTATATACTTAATATATAGCTAATAATGCTATCTATATCCCTAGCTCGCGAAAGAAATCATAAGATAAAGTTTACCCTAAAGGGTATATCTCCATATTCGAGCGTTCTAAGTTTAAGGACTAATTATAGCAGTTACATAGAAATGCTTAAGCGATAATGGGCCCAGCTAGTAGCAGGTCTAAGAGAGCTCTATAATCGGCTATAGGGCGACAAAGATTAGCTAGGGCTACCGTTACCTAAGGTATAAGACAGCCACCCTCTTATACATAACATTTTTAAAAGGCTTAACCTATTATATTCTAGCAGTAATAACGCTAGCAATTATAAGGGTTTTAAAGAGGATTGCAACCGTATATAGCAACGACTATTAGAGAACGGTGTAGAATACTTTTATAACTTATCTTCCGTATCTTACGGAATACTAACAACAAAGCCATTCGATCTATTTATGCCTAACTACGCTCTACTAACCCCACTAATAGATAACCCTTTTTTAGTACAGCCTTAACTTACCTCTACGGCACAGCCAGGTCCTAATAATATAATATTTATATAAACTGACCTTAAACGGGCGACTATGGACTTTAAATACCACGGCACCCTTAAGTTTTTATTACTACCTATTAACCGGTTTTTATTCCCAACTAAGTGGTAATAGAGTAATAATTATAAATCGTCGTCAGTATCGTCGCCATTATATTAGCTAGTGTATTAGTATTTATATCTCACTGTCGTTTTAAGGATTTTTTAGGAGTATTGGTATAGCTATCATTCTTTTCCTGTTCTTTAATACATCCTTTTAGTCTATTTAACACCTTCCCGCGTACTGCCCGTATATAACTACTTACATTTTGCCTTTTTAATCCTTATTGCCGCAAACACCTATAAGGAGTATTTTGATTATTTAGCACGGCAAACAATTAAAGTATTTCTTTTTTAAAATGTCTGTGTAATAAGCGTATTATTTAAACTATAGTTATTGTAAACCATAATTTTATAGTCATAAGGACACGGAAACGTTAGCACTATAATTAATTGTATTAATAAAGAAATTCTAATTTTATCGTGGTCTATAATCCTAATAAAGATAGTAAATTATATTAAAGCTATTCCTAAAGGTATCTAACGATATAGAAAACTTCCCGTTGCCCAAATCCGGAAATTTTTTAGGGTTATTAGGAATACCCCAACTATTAGTATTAATATTACCCTATAGGTTATAAAGAACTATCTAACTAGTTTTATCCCCTATTATAGAGCCTAAAAGAGAGTAAGAATGCTAGCTTACTATTCCCTTAGCGGGGTAGTTATTTAAGGCCGCAACTGCTAAAACGCCTAGGGCCGTAAGTATTTAAGTTTATAGGTTGTTATTACTTAATAAGCTAATATTAATCTACTATCCATTATCGCCACTATAGATTCTCTTTATAGTATAATAGGCCGAGCCGCCTAACTTAACTTTAGTTTTATATTCAGCTATCTCTATAGCTTTTTCTATATAGGCTACCTAAGAATATGCTTTTAATATACCAGTGCCGCCGGAAATAGAAAACCCGCTAGCATTTAAGAGGAAACCATTCTGCAGATCCGCTAAGCTAGGTTTTAATACTATATAGGATTTTTGATCTTTTCCATCGGAATTATATAAAAGAATATTAGCTTTATTTTTATCTGTATTGTTTTTAATAATCGTTTTAATTAAGTCTTAGCCTTTAAAAGAATCGACTATAAAAGTAAGAGTAGTAAGTATCTAATAATCTCCTAGTCTATTCTGCTCAATATCAGTCTCTATAAGCCTAGTTAAGTCATTTTAAAGAAGATTAATAGGTGCGTGGAAATCCCTATTTAAGCTAAATGCGATAAGGGCGTTTTCTAGAAATGGTGTGGCCGCTATATAATATATAAGCATAAAAATATATATACTAAGAATTTCCATTTTAGTTGTTTTTAAAAGAATTAATAAACTAATATCGTTTAGATTCGTAGATCTAATATCTAAAAGTTAGATTAGATTAAAGTTTTATTCTTTATAAATAAAAGCTAAAGTATATAGATATTTAAATTTCAATTACAGCAGCTTTTGAATTTAAGGGCATTACGAAAGTACGGGATGCGAGAAAAGGAGCAAGGGCTAGGCTATGAATTTTATACGCAATTTGCACTATAACTAAGGTGGTTAAGTAATTATTACGGGACCTTAGGATAAAACAAATGTAGCCTTTTATATAATGTCAAATAGGGGTTAAAATTAGGAGGCGTATAAGGTAATCCCCTCGCTAATATAGCTCTAGGCACGACCAGCTTCACCCCCCCCATTTAGTAAGCGCTGCGAGATTTTAAATATTTAGTATATACTTATAACGCATAGGGAATGATTTAAATAAAGAGGAAGATAGCTTAGGTTTTTTCATATAGAAAAATATTTAATAGTCAGTTATATATATATTAGGAGTTAAGAGTTAACTTAACCTTTTTATAAAGGACCCTGCGATTAGTGGCAGCCTTAGTGCATTAGGCGTTATAGAGCCCCGTAGTAAAACAACGGCCATCTTTTTAATTACTTTTCTATTCCTATAAGGAATAATTTACTTAGTTAAGAAAGAGTTTAGATTCCTAGCATCCTACTACCTATAAAAAACTATACGTAATTAACAAGTTTTAAACCTCTTAATTATTGCGCCTTATAGTAATATATAATACTTAAAAGCCTTAGTAAGTGCCTAACTAGCTCATCTAGGGTTAGCTTAAGCAGTAAACGTATACTCTTTTACACTGCTTCTTACGCTAATCTCAATTTATTAGTAGTAGATTTAGGAGGTAGATTAAAATAAGGTCACCTTAAGGTGCTAAATTTTTATTTTAATATTTTAAAGGTTATAACCACATTGCTTTAAAAATGTTTTATGCCCAGATTAAATACTAGTATAAATAAACAAGCAGTAGATAATACTTAAGGATGGAATATTAATAGGAGCTAGCGTTAGTGGCGAATTTATAATCTAAGCTTAAACCTATTAGAGCTAACGATTTATGGTCACTTTACGACAGCCCGCACTACTACCTGTTATTAATTCTAACTTTATCTAGTAACTGAGGTCTTTTACTTCTAAGCGGACTATAACTTCTTAGGTAAGAATAAGCTCCAATTAAGTATAATAAATAATACGGCATCTTCTAGCGTTTGCATTTTCCTTAAGTTATACTATTACTGCTAGTCCCTACCGGTCGCAACGTGGTTAAAGTAGTAGCTAATACTTTTTCTATATAAGGCTGGATCTCTCTTATATTTAAAAATCTGTTTTTCCTTTTAACAACAAACTTCTACGCTTAATCTATAGTTGGGATAAAACAGAACTAATAAAATCATAGTAATTCTGAAATTTCGCCGTTATGGTTTCAAGCCTTATAGAAATCCGCCCTCTTAAAAAGGAATGCCTTAAATAGCGTAATACTATACGGAAAGATTTAAGCAATGGTGACTTTTTAGATTTAGTATAAAGTTACGAAATACTTATAGAAGAATATCTCGGTCTATTAAGCAGCCTAAAACCAGACCTAGCTTTTAAGGCAATTATAAGAATATAGTTAAAGGGCATTAAACCTTTTATAGCTCTATTAGGAAAGCTACCTTAAGCTTTTAAACATCTTATCCGCTTCCTTTATAAGTCCTACTACTCTATTAGCTGCTTATATAAGAAGTACTAACACTATAAGTTGGCTTTAAGAGAATGTCTTAGGGATCTTACGGCTTACCTCGCTTGTTATAATAAAGAACAATTAGAAGAATAGCGAAATATTATAAGCGATAAGTATAACAGCCTTATCTATATAACTCCAGAAGTTAAAAGACTCTTTTATAGATTAGCCTTATTAGCTAAGAGTAACAAACTAGAGTAAATACAATTCCTTTACCGATCGCTAGGCTCGAAATAACCATTTAAAAAGCCCGTTACTTTATTTTTTAAGGGATTTCCCACTATAGATGCGGAAAGCCAACAAATTAATATAGCATTTGTAATTATGCATATTAATCTCTTTTAAGGGCGACTTATAGATTTGCAAACTTTTTAACGTTGCTTTCTTAAACAGCTTTAAAATTATATTTAATAGGATAACTCTTTACGGAAGAACTTTGGGATACATTTGGCCATTATAAATGTTACGCCTTTATATCGCCCACTAACCAACTTTATAGGTTCTAGGAGCCTTGCGTCTAATCTAGCATTTTCAACTTTAAAAGTCGTCCTTTACTACAAAAGAAAAGAGAACGCACTCCCTTACGTTTATATCCTCTTATCCTTTTTGCTTTGCCTAACTATATTAAATAGGGGTGCAATTATCGCAAATAAGGCCCCTTAGAAGGACATTTGCATATTTATTAACAGTTTAAGTTATAATCCTAATTCTTAAGCAGAGCCTAGACTTAAGAGTATTAAAGACCTTTTACCTAAAGATTATATCATATATGGCCAGTTTTGGGCTCAGGAGTATCCTAATGAAAAATGGTTTAAAGCGAGCTATAAGCACGAGATAGTTGCGGAGCGTTCCTTAATGGAGGTGCGCCGTATTAAACGAATAAGGTGGCTAATTAAAGAAATTATAACAGTAAGTATACAGGCTGCTAATGGAATTCTGCTAATATATTTAGCGTAAACAATAGATACATTACGATAGAATTAGTTAGTGGGTCCCTATAATATCTAGGGGGTATAATGCTAAAAAGCAGCATTTTATATAGCTTTATACTATATAAGATCTAATAATTTAGCGTATAGCCTTGTCTATTATAACTTCCTTATTATCCTCACTAACCTCATTTCCTAATTTATTAAAAATGCTGTAGATTTATCTCTGGAAGTCTCGTTAAGAATATATTCTATATAATAATCTCTTTCTAAATCAGATTTCTCTTCTTCTTTACTAGTAAATTTACTTTCTACTATATAATATTATAATAGACTACTAGCACTGCGCTAAAACTTAAGATTGTCGCCTAAGAGGCTCCGAGATAGGATTAACCCTACCCTTATATATCTCGGATACCTTAATTTCCATAAATTTAGGATTAAGTTGCTTATTTAATTTATAGACACCAAAAAGGTCTATTATAAGTTGTGAGTTTAGCTATAATTGCTAGTAGGAATAGATAAGCCCTGCTATGCCGCAATTATATATTATAATAATAACGCGCGGGCTATCTCTAACAATTCCCACAGAGTCTAATAGGTTAGCCTTTATCCTTAGCTAAAAGTATGCTATAGGTAGGTTTTAAAGTCCGCACTAAATATAAAACGGGTAAGTTTAAACAAGCTATTTAGATAAAAGATAAATCCTAAAGGGTCCTATCTTAGTTAATTAGCATCTTTATAAATGTCCTTTAGATAAATTATTTTTAAGCGACGCTCTTTAACAGCTCCGTACGTTAAAGAATTTTTTATTTCCCCAATTAAATAAATGGCATACTTGATGCCCTCTAGAGTATTAGCAAATTTTAAATGCGTACCAGAATCTAAATCTATAAAAATTAACTTATTACCTATTATAGCTTCCTATTTAAGTCCATATATGCCTTTAGGGCCTCTAAGTTAGCCACGTAAGCTATAATAGTTAGGCTTAGGGGTTGGAGACTAAATAGTATTATGGGGCGGTAAAGCATTTAAAGGCTCTTCTAGACTAAAGTATAGAGATAATAAAGAATATAGCGCTACTAAGTTAGTCTATTCGCATTAGTTGGGATAATTATTATTAATATTGCTATTAATCGCGCTGGTGTTATTAAGGTCGCTAGTGCCGTTAATGTAGTTAAAGTCTGGGCGTCTAAAAAAAAGCAAAGAAAATAAGTATTTTAGCTGTAAAAGATATAAGGGAGCGCTTGGGATCCTTATTCTTTACATTATATAAAGTTAGCAAGAAGAGGTATCTACTGTTAAAATCCCGCGAACTTTTAGAAGGCTTACTATATCTTAACTTAATTTATAAAGAGTTGGTAGTTAGTTCTGGGATAGGCTATAGGGTAATTAGCTTAGGTTAAAATATCTTTTTATTAGCCTCTTGCTCTCTTTATACTTCTTATTTAAGTTTAGTATTATTAATATTAAATAGTTCCTTAGGTCTACGTTTATAAATACCGGCTTAAATTCCATTTAGTTTATCCTAATAGTAATAGATTTTATTGGTTTTAAATCCTAGCTTAAAAGCGAGACTAGTAAATTTAAACAAGCTAAAGGGTGGCAGTTCGTTCACCCTATACGCCTTAAGCTTTACTCCTCTATAGGACGCTAAAGAATTTTTACCTTTATTTGGCTTAGGGTAGTAGCGGATAATAGAAAGACAGAGCTGTAGGTAACCCTATTCCTTACTCTAAGATTTAGTTATACATATATAATATTTATCCTATATCCTAAATTAAACGATATAATAACCACTTTGTTGCGCCTGGCCTGTATAGCACTTTTTTATTACCGTAATGGTTAAATCTTTAACCTTAGGTGGTAAAAGCGACCTTATCCTTTTTATAACCACGCCAATGTAGTTAGCATCCTTAAAAAATGTATATAAGGTAAATATTATTCTATTTACTAATAAGACGTTTATAAGGAATTGTAAGCGCTAATATAGATTGTCTAACTTAGGAAAGACAGCTTTAGAACTAAAGAGAGATTAGATTACTTCCCTATTTCTATAGCACTAATTTAGCGTAAGAGACCCTAGTAGCCGCACTGTAGTTTTATTAGCGAATACGCTAAGGGACTTATCCCCCCCTATTATATATATCTATACTTAATAAATCTTATAAATATAGTTAAAGAGTTCCTAGAAGTTTATAAGTAAAGATATAATTAAAATTGTATATAACTAATAAACTTCTCTACACTTCTAGCTTATAAAAGCGCGTATAAATCTAAGATAGAATTCCTTCTATAATCTAGAAAACGGAAGGAGCTTATCTAAAGGGTTAATAAACCACCTATTACGCTAAATTTGTTTAAATACTTTCTTCTTATTAGGGCTTAATCTAGCTAGCCACCTACGCTCTTTATCTTTATTATTACGCTTCTAATAGAATTTTATATATAGATACTTTTCCCTATCGTAAGGGTCCTAGGGGTTTGCATAAGCTAAGTAAATATAGGCCTCTATTTCTAGAGAAATACCTTTTTAAGTTAGTAATTTTTCAGCTTAATACTGGTAAGCGTACTAGTTATATAAAAGTTAACTATCTACCACTAATCTCCTAGCAGCGGAAATGCCTATTTTATAGCCTTAGTAAAGTCTCGTTTATATAAATATACTAAATTAAAGTTCTTAAGAAACGAAAGCCTAGAAAAGGCTCTAATCTAGAATAAGTCTAAGGCCACTCTTTTAGATTGCGCAACCGTAGCATCCAAGTTATGTTTTTCAATTTTCGCGGGTATACGATTCCCCTCATTAGCATAAAAGCAGCCAGCTTTAAATATCCCCACTAACCTTTTAATATTACCTTTATCCAAAAGTTTAAGAGATAAATTAAAGTGTAGATGCTTTAGATTTACCTTAGCTGACCTAAGGAAATTCTTAAGTTTATTCTATAAAATGTTATTATTTATCGCGAAATAGAGTTAAGAAGAATTGTAAAGGAATCTTGGGATAAAGTCTATTTAACCTTAATAAAACAATATGGAAGAGTGTGGCCAAAAATACAACCCCTCTATAAAATTATAAAGATTTATATAGACTTGGTTTAAAAAGGATTTTAAAACAAAAAATCCTTATTATAGCTTCGCATTCACAAACGGATTAGATCCGGATATTTCGCAATTAAAAGGACTAGGTTATTTCTTACGGAGACCGGCTTTACAGTATAACTAGTAACTTAACTAATTTAATATCCTAATTCCCTTCTCTAATTATTCTTATTGGGAGAAGAGCGAAAATAAAAGTATTAAAAGAAGTGTTTCCAGAAAATAACTACTTAAGACGATAAGGGCAAGGCATAGCTGCTTTTAACCTCAACTTATTAATAGCTTACTTAAATAGGCCGCTGCTATTTGCTAATATTAATCTTAAAGATACCTATATAGAAAATAATTAACTCCTAAGCTATAGTTGTAAGATTGGGAGATAAAGGGTAAAGTAGATAGAGGAAGCTTGCGAACTTGGTCTAAAGGACGTCGTTAATACGGTACTAGCTAGACTTATATTCCTTTTCGCCGACCTTATTTATATTTTTATAAACGACTTTAATAGTACTAATAAAGCAATATTGTAAGTTATAACGTGGGTATAGATGGGTCCGGCGTTAAGTTTAACTCAACCTCGCGTAATTATAGTTATATTAGGCGAACTCTGGGATATAAATTCCATTACTTAAAATCTACCTAATTTCCATTAATCATTCTCTAGCATTAGAGTCGTTAACTTACTAAATACCTCCAAACTATTCCTAGTTGCTTACTATCTTATACTTAAAGATGTATTACTTAATAAAGCCAATACTACTTATTAGGCTTACATTAACTAACAGCTTTTCTTCTCTACAGCCTACCTTAACGCCTTCTTTAAAGGAGCATTTAAATATATAGCCAGTACTAATTTTAAGGAATTCGACTTCATCCGCGCGTTAAGAGGGGATAATTAGGTTAGAAACGACTTTTATTACCACTTAGGAGTCTTCCTAAACCAATACGCGGGTAACGAGGCGTCTATAAAATTTATCGTCTTATTTATAGCTTCGTATATAGTTCTAAACAGCTTACCTCCTAAAATGCATTATAGGTATTCTTCTTTCTTACTACACTCTTCGCTAACTATAGCAGATTTTAACCCCCGTTCCGTTTTTAGAGCCCTATATTATTTCTAATACTATAAAGCATTTCTAGCCCTTTTAGCGGAGGGTATATAGCCTCTAAATAAATGGTGCAAACTTATTAAGGAGAGAGTAGCTACTATATTAAGAGAATTAATAATAAGTGATACTTTTACTTATAAACTACATATCTAGAGCCTACGATCGCTCTGTTAGAACTAGAGTCGTTTTAAAACTATAAGGATATGTCTTTTTTATCTTTATAGGAAACCTAAATATATTCTATTTTACGGTTATATAGTATATAATACTTATATTTATATATTTAGCTAACTATCCTCTAATATAGAATACCTCTATTATTTATTAATATGCCTTCTTTGTTAGATTGATACATAGCTTAAAGTTAGGCTAAAACCTCTAACTGCTAGTACCCGTTTACTTATTATAGATAGGGGTAGAATCTAAGGTTTATTTTCCCTTAAGGCATTAAAGGTTTTAGAATAATATTAAAATCTACCTTACCCTCTGTAGGACGATTTTAATTTTGTGCTCGGGACAAGCTCTAGTAGTCTCGCCATTCTTATATAGTGTCGCGTATTTCGAAGCGTTTAAGATTACATTAAGATTTTTGATAAGCTTAGGAGATATGTATTTGTATTTTAGAATAACTATAGGCGTTCCTTATTCGCGCGTGTCCTATATTTCTTCGCTTCCCTATTAAGGGACAGTTGTTACGGAAACCTAGAGATAAAGGCGTGCGTTAAAAATGCTTACGGAGTAAATAGTTGTATATTTGGTGCTATAGAGTTAGGGATTACAGGGATAAAGGTTGCTATTACAGCTATTACGGTCTCCGACTTAAAATTATGTATATTATCTAATTATAATAGCGTTGGTGCGTGACGGAAGGAATACGGTATGTTTGGTATCTATATAATGCACAGCTTAATCTAATATATTATTCTAGGCTATTGGCACTTTAGGCCATATAACGCTAATAATAAGTTCTTAATTTATAACGCGTATGTTCGATCTCCCTATACGTCTCTTACTAATTTTTTCATAGTGCTAAAGCTACCTCCGTAGCACTATTGTATTTCCTAGCTAAATATATCGCTAGCTTAGGGTTTATTTAAGACGCTAAAGTAGGGAAATATAACAATCCTATAGACCTAGCAGAGTAGGAGTTAAGGGTAATATAGGACGTTAAACTAGACTTTATAGTATTAATTAGAACTAGATTTGCCTAGCTACCTAAGTCTCTAGTTATTTACTAAATAATACTTAGTTTTAAAAATAGATTTATCCTTTAATTAATCCGGTCTTAGGCGGAATTATAATATAGGTAAAACTACTAGAACGACCACTAAAATCGATTACTAGAAGAAACTTAAGGTAAATACTTCCGTATTAATATGCCTCTTAATAAAGAACCCAATTTAGATAAAGTAGAGAAAATGCCAGAACTTTAATAATTAGCCTCTAGCTTTTTTAGTACCTATGATTTTCTAAGCATTACACGTGCCATTTTCTCTGCCTCCTTTTTTTTTAAACTAGACCAGGTTTTATGTTATAGGGATTAATATATATATACTAGGTCTATATAATATTAGAGCCTAAATCGCCGCGCTCTAATTACTAGAATTCTACAAGAGTATCCCACTGCAGCGTTTACTACAGATTAATATATTAGTCTTAGTTATATTAACGAGCGTAACCTATATATAAGCTACGGGCTCTATAGGAAAGCTATAAGTTTCTCTATATACTACCCAAGTTAAGTTATAAGGATATACTTGCGATTTAACCAGTTATATAAGCAAGCTATTAGTGGGTTTCCCTAAACTATATTATAGTTTATAAAACGGTAAAAGCTTTATACTTAGTTTAGCAGGTCTAATCACCATAACCCAAATTATTTAATTTTAGGTAAATGTGATTGCAATATTAGGAGTAATTATAAGAGAAGTCTATTATTAAAAGAAAAGCGTATAAGTAAAAGAGTGCGCCTAGCTGCAAAGACAAGAAATAATTTGCGTCCTCCGATCCCACTAGAATCTTACCACCTTCTTAAATTATCTTAAAAGTCAATATTGCGTTAATACGGAGGTAATATCTATTAATGGAGTTGGTCCTACAAAGAAGTAATTTTAGTTAAATTCCGCTGTAAGAATATAAATATTTACCTTTTTTAATTGAAAATAGCATTACGTCTGACCAGCTTAATATCCTATATAGGTTGTCTTTATTGGTAGAAGTAATATAGGCAATATAGGCATAACAGACAATTTCGGATCTTCTTCTTTAAAGGAGATTGTAATGTAGTACTAGTATTAAATGATTGAGGTTAAGTCAGGGAAGTTATGGTTAAGTTTTACTGCAATTAATTACAGAAAAAGGCACCTTTTTATCTTGGGTTAAATACTCCGCCACACTGTAGACGATTGCATGCTCCTAACTATAGCCTATCTTAAAAGTGCACTAACTTATAATAGGTTATAGGTCTATAAAGATTAGATCGACGGTGCATTTTTATCCGCGCTAGCCTTGCGCGCGCTTAGCCTTCTATAGTTTTAAGACTAGGTACCGCAAACTTCTACCTTCTAAGAAATTAATAGCTTTATACTTCTAGACAACTACAAATTCCACACCCTTATATAAAATTTCTTAAGGGGAGTAGAGTAATAAATTTTAAAGCATTTTAAGTGGCTCTAGCGGGCGCTCTTTTGGCCAATTTTATTATCTGCCTTATATACTGCGTTAAGATTCTATATAAACCTAACGCTAGTTAAACCGGTATTCTTACCTTAGTAAGTATAGCCACTTTTTAAAGGTGTAGCGTTAAGCTTCTAAGTTTAACCCTATATTAGAATTACTAGGGACGCAGAGTCTTACCGTTAGCGTTGGTATAACGTACTACTGTATTAGTAAGGAGCTAGATTGCGAAGACCTACTACTTAAATTAGCTAGTATTTTTCTAGCAGGAGTTTAAGGCCTCTAATAAGTAGACTATATATTAAGATTTATACTTCCTAGCAGCATTAAGCCTGGCTTAATTATTGGTCTAATATTCGGAATTACCACGGTTATTATTTTTTTCACCTACGTTTTTGGTAATGAAAGATAGGTCTCTACTACTGTATAAGTTATATTGGCTGCTCTATACTATATCTTCTTCTTAATCCCGTTCGCTTTTTTATGCCTTCTTTTCTCTTAAACTTAGGATCTACTAGCAGCTATATAGGTAGAAAAAGGCAAAGTATATTTAGAGTGTATAATAGTATTGTCTTATTCTAGTGTTATGGGTTTAATTACAATTCCTATAGCGTATTAATTGAACGTATATTAAGTTCCAGTAGTCTAAGAATAGTTACGCAGCAGATTTTAGTAGGCCCCTATATATTTTGCGGCGTATAGCAATTATAAGGGGCCATTTTACTCCTTTAATATAAATATAGGTCCATAGCCTTTTGTTCTGCGGTATAGCTAACTATAGAAATAATTGTAACCTATATAAGTAAAATATATAAGTCCCTAAACCGTCTCCGAAATAAAATTCGCACCCTAATAGCTTAGCCTACTAGAAGGTAAGTCGATTTGCAAAGAGTATTTCATTTCTTCTGTTTTATTAATAGTTAATAATATAGCCACAATAGCCAACGACCACTTTTAGAAGAGGATAGGAATGTGGCATTTATAGAAGAAAATACCTAAAACGAGCCAATATATAATATGCAGCGAGGAAGTTACATAGCTTCTAATACTAGCCATTCTTTAGTAAGAAGGGACGAGAATATAGCTAGACCTTAGCCTCTTTAAGAGTGTATAGAAGATAGGACGTAAGACCTCTAAGATATATCCCCTAAAGGAAGAGTATATATAGCTTCCGGCATTAAATATAGCGCTTTACCGGCAAGTATAATTCGCCTTATTACGTCTTAGAAGCCTATTAAACACAATAAATTAGTGGAAAATGTATATTTTAGAAGATAAACGCGTGCGGCTAAAAATAAAGCTTAATTATAGGACAATATGTATAAGTATAGTAAATATTATCTACAAAGCTTAGCAAGGAAAAATGTTTAGTTTCATAGTTAGAAAATATCTTAATAATTTATAGAAAACCTTCTTATACGAATTAAGACCAAATAATAGACTGATTCTGCCCATTACGCCCCCCTAGGTCTTAATTATTATGCGTATTAAGCATTAACTAAGCCCATTACTACTATTCCTCTTCCGCAAAGCTTACGCCCTGCGGCTCCTCTATTGCTAAGCCCGACGCTATTCTGCTATTACTTATAGCGTATAAAGATTTATTATCGGCGGCTGGCCTTTAAGTATCTACGTAATTAATTAAAGTGGGAGATTGTTAAACCGCTATATAGTCTAATATATACATACTCTAACCACTAATAACCTGCGCTTCCGTAGTAATTATTAAATTAATTACCTAGTTTAATATTATAATTAAACCCTCTAATATAGATAGTAAAACGTTTATTAATAAAGGTGCGGCTTATAACGTAAGATTTTTAAATAGTGCTGGATTTAGCGTATAGGGCGGACTATTTACTAGTAAAGTTCCTTAGGAGTAGCGGGCATGATTTTATAGGATATATTTTCTAAGGTAAAATATTGCAATTAGGACCAGAAGTACTCCCGTAGCAGATATCGCTATAATAGTAGTAATTGTTAGTAATAATAAGGTAGGGGTATTAGCAAAATTTATACTTATAGTTATTATAAACTAAATTAAAGCTAATATATACGCGGGTCTAGTAAACGTAAGGGACTTAATAGGGGTATAACTAGACAAAGACCGTAGATAGGAAGAGACACTAGAATTTAAAGCTACTATAAAAGAAATACTAATAGCACTACTTTAGGCGCTAAGTAAAGTTAATCTTAAGGTACTTAGGGTTAGGGGTGTCTAACGCGTTACGGTGCTCGTTATAAATAACTATACTAAATTTAGTAAGGTTAATAGCGATAGTAAAAATAGTAACGGTGTTAATAATAGTGCGAGAGGTATAGGGAGTATAGGGAGTAAGAAGGTACCAGAGGGAGATTATACAGTAGATATATTTATAAAGAATAAGGAAATTGTAAAAGAGGTAAAGTATAGCAATAAAAATAGGATGGAGAACGTTATAGAGGTCGTAGGTATAAAAAAGGATATTAAGGATAGTATTAAGGACGTAGAGGATAATATTATAGTTAATAGTAGCGTGCCTAGGGATTATAGAATACTTCTTCTAGTAGAGAGAGTAGTTTAATTTGTTTTAGAGCTATAAAAAGCCCTAATAGATATATTTAAAGATAGGCAATTCGTCCTCTATAAGGTTAAAGTTGTATTAAATATCGCTATAGTAGATAGGTTTGTGCTAGCTAATAATCCTAAACTTGGATTATATAATGCGATAATATTCGTAGTACTATTTACCTATGCTATAAATCTTCAGTTAGTTTATATGTCGCTAATATCTTAAAGAAAACTTATAAAGCGTAAATACGCTATACTTTATAAAATACAGCGCAAAAATAAGTAGAGATATTATAATTTCTTTTCCGAATATAATAGACTATAGGTTAGGATATGGTTATAGTTTTCATTTATAGACTAAGTATATATAACTAACTCTACTAGTTCTCTGGTATATATAAAACGCTTAAAAGATATAAACAGTTAACGCTATATATATAGCATCCTAGCGCATCTAGTTAGGATACTAACTTTAGATATATGGCTTATATAAATAGCGGGGTTTATAAAAACCGTAGATTGGCGAGTGCGGTATAAGGTACTAGTTTTAGTAAACAGGTATTCTTTATTATTAGTTTAGGCTTATACTATCTAACGGAAAATATACCCTTATAAAACATAGTACGGAAGTTAATATTCTAATAATCCTATAAGGAAGCCCAATAGGCGGTTATTTATTTGCCTGCTTATATACCGCAAGTATCCATAAGCGAAAGTCTACGCCTCTTACGACTAGCAAAGCCTTAACCCTAGCTTTAATGCTAGGGCGCTTATAAGCTCGTCATCTAGTAAAATCGTTTAATGTTTAGATGCTTTCCCACTTACTAGCTCTTTAAATAATTTCCTTAAGTTATTCCCCTACTCCTTCAGCTCTTTTAGTAATACTTTAGCTTATAATACTTTATAATTACTAATTTACTAATCTACTTCTCTAACCTACTATTTTATCTCTATATCCTATAAACGTTTATAATTATCGCAAATCTCTTATAGTTTATTTTGAATCGCATACACTAAACGCGTTGATCCTGTTATGCGTTTTAAATAGTTACGGCATTTAACGTGAGATTGATTTCAGGAGGTAAAGAATAGCATAATAGCTATATATTTAGGGTCCCATTTAACACCAAGCATAATAAGAAGTAATAGTTTAAAGTGATTTTTAAATAAAGTTATAATTCTAGCAGCTATAATCCTTTATATGCTTATAATGTCCCCTACTATTTAATAACGCAAACCTTTTCCAATTGCCACCCTTCTTTTAGCCTATTAATGCCCTTAATATAAAGTCTATTAATATCTAGTACACCTTAGTAGTCTATAGAATGAGATTGTTAATATAACGCTATACCCCTATTACACTCCTTTCTATAGCGTTAAGCTTATTCTATATTATAAGTCTAAGGTTTTATATTTGCTCCTATAGGTTATATAGCTCCTTTATAATATAGGGAGATGCCGCTAATATATAATCTCCTAATTTATAACTTTTTAACTATATAGGTGTAGAAGTAGGGTTAGTAGAATTATCCTTAAGCCCTAATCCTATTACGGGTTCTAATTTAAGCTTGCTAAATAACTAATCGGCGAAAGCATTGAGGTTTTAGGTTTAATCTTAATTTAAATTAAATTCTAAGAGCTCCGAAAGAGTTAGTAGGTCTAGAATATTAAAACTAATAACAGATTTAATAGAATTAAATTTAACTAAATTGGTGGCACTCGGCTTAAGAAATAGCTCGTTATAATTTAGGGTTTCTATATTACTAATAGAGAAAACAATAAACTTATTAGTTAATTTTATACTCGCTAGAAATGCTTTAAGCGCGAAAAAATACATCTATAGCCTCCCTTATGTTATAGGTCAATATAATTAACAACTAAAGATTTCGGTTAGTTTTAGATTCCGCTACTAGCTTTAGTAAATACTAGTAAAATACTATAGAATATAACTAAAGAAGCGGGGTAAGTATTAAAAAATATTAATAGCTGGTTATAGGTGGAGTTGCCGCATTATTATCTATATGGTAATAATAAGACTTAAAATAATGGTATAATAAAAACGTCCTATAAGCGAAGGAATAGGCGTTTTCTATTTTATAGTACTTTTAGGTATTATTTTACACGCTAACATTTATTATATTATAGAGGAATCTTAAAACTAACGCTTGCCTTACCGCCTAGATAAAGAGCAACTACTTAAACGCCTTAAATTTAAGAATAAGAATCTGTTATGGACAATTATTATAAATAAGTATAATAAAGCGGTAGAACCTGGTAGGGAAAGAAGTAAGGACGGCCTAAGCGGTAAGTAGAAGCAGATAAATAAGAAAAAAAAGCAAAACGTAAAGAAGAAAAAGGCGAGAAACAACACAAAACCTACGTAGGATAATGCTGCATATAATTTTTAATATAATGCCCCAATTAGCGACAAACGGGCTCAATTAGAGATGGCGAACAATTTAACTTAGCTTAATTAAATATGTCTATTCTCTCCTACTGCCAGATTCTCTATATCTAGTATAGGTTATAAATAACACTATCCTTATTAATAAGCTAACTCTAGATTGCAGATTACGGAGGATATATTCCTATATCTACTATATAGTTATAAGGAATGCTACTATAGGTTAATCTATAGGGATAGTTATATTAGTGGAGATTTATAGTTATAGTAAATAGAAGAGCTCTTCTATAAACATTCTTAGACGTTTTAAAAATAAAATATAGCATTTTATAGAGGGCAGTTAATTAGTTTAATAAACATGCTAACCCTTAATAAGTAAGACTCGCTATAGGCATAAATATACTAGCGTAAATGCATATAAAATCCCACTTCTTAAGAGGAGACCTAAATTTGGACCACTTTCTAATAGCTTCTTAAGTTTATTATATATAAATATACTAACCAGCCTAGGCCCAGACTATAAGGATCTAGGTCACCATACTTAAATATTTATTAATTATCTACCTTATAGATATTGGGCCCATACCTAATAACTTATTAGGATTAGTTTATAGAGTATTATAACCACATTAGGCACGCTAAAGAACGCTGCTGTTTAGCTAAAGAATGTCTCTACTAAACTAAAAGTGACCTTAAGAAAGCTAAATATAACCTTAAAAGTATTTAGGTTGCTCTAAAAGTAACCTAAAATAAGCTAGAGATAAAACGGGCTTAATATAAAGAAACTATACACTTAATAAAATTAAGATGTAAAGAATTAGAAGTAAGGCTAAAAAAGGCCAAAGCTAAATAGGATAATACTAAGAGGGTCATAGACTGCGCCTATAAAGCCGTAGAAAAGAGTGGTAATATTACAGATAGCTTGCGAGTCGAAATTGCCTAACTCTGGGGTGAGAAGCCTAAAGGAGGGTTAAATGCGGTACTGATAATATTAGACCTTTTAATGGAGCAAGCAATTATAAATTAAAAGGTCGCAATTCTCTAAGAGGTTGTTTACTCTGTAAATCTTAAGTTGTGCCTATAAACCTAGATAAATATAATTATTAACGCAAATCTAGGCTTACAGAGGGAAGTAAAAGAGTTAACTAAATAGCTTAAAGACGCATAACAAGAGATAGCCAATTTGGCGAAAATAATTGAGATTAACACAGCGGATAAGGTAGAGGGAAGAGGTAAAAAGCGGACTTGTAGATTAAACAAGGAATCTTTATAGCGTAAAACCTATAAACTTAAAATTACTATATATTTTTATTATATTAAGACTCCTTAATTTCTTCCAATTTATTACTAAATTCCTATAAGCTTAATTTTACTAACTGCCTCGCTATAATAGCATACTAAGCTAGAGTCTTCGGACTTAGTAAATATAATAAGAACTTCGCCTAATAGGGTTAGTAGAGGTTAAAGGTTGCTTAGATAAATATACGTCTTATAAATTATTATATAAAACGTATAAAGTGTTTTAAAGGAAGCTCTGGGCCTTAGAGGTTTACTTAAAAAAGTAAAGTAGCTAAAAGGGCTTCTTATAGATGTTATAGGGTTCTATTATGCTAACTAATAACTCTTCTAAAGCGCTTATATTAGAGGCCTTACTTACGCAGACGATATTCTTATCTATTGCTAATTATATTTAGTATTTAATTATAAGTTTACCTAAGAATATAAGTATACCAAGTTTTATAAATCCATTATACTTAGAAATAAAGATAGTTTTAATATCGAATTTTAGTATAAGGAACCCTGCTTTTTTTAAGTAAAAAACTGCCTATAGTACCTGCACTTTCTTAGTATAAAATCTATTAGGCTAGGTAATAGCTTACCTCTTTAGTAATTGTAGCAATTTTAGGCTCTTTAGGTTTTATAGGGCAACTAAATACTTAGGCTAGAGTGATCTCTAGGCGATTAAAGACAGTAAATAGCGATCTATTATAGTAAAAAGAATTAAGCATATTAAGAAGGTTTTTATAGTTTGTCCAAAATACTTCTCTATTATAGCTTCGCTTTATTCTAACCACTTAGTAGGGTAATATAACTTCTTGCGTAATCTATATCCTCTCTTGCTTATAAATTCCTATATAGTACCTATTAGGATCTTCTAGTTTTAGCGGAGATAGTTTAACTATAAAAGATAATAATTTGAATAATATAGGAGCCTTTTAGCTTTTTAGTCTGCGCTTACGGCTCTGCCCGGCCGTATCTTTATAATCTCTTATTTACTTAAAAATGCCGCCTCCTAGCGTTTTAAGATCACTGGTATAAGTAGGGAAAAGGGTAACTAGTTGGGGCAAATCCATTCTATTAGCTGACCGTATCGCTTTAGCTTATTCGGGCTATATATAAAAAAGGCCGCCTTAATTTCCTACTCTATATAACTGTTAATGCCGGCTAGCAATAATTTTACTAATTAAGATAATGTCCGAAGTTCACAAGGCATTTAACACCGATATTATTACACTCGCCTCATCTAATTTAACTTTATTACGCTATGCCTCTCTTACAAATAACTAAGAGATATTAGTAATAGGCGATATACCTACCTATAAGATTAATTGAGATTAATGCCATTAATTATAGAGTTAGAGGTAGAAATGGAAGTATAATTGCATTAGAGGCTTAAAACCAATAGTTATAGTTAACCAAAAGCGCCCCAAAGTTGGATTTAAGTTATCGCCTTAAGGAGCTCACTAAGGAGAACGGCCATTTATAATTAGAGATTAAATTTTACTAAGATTGTTTCGGTTTCGCCTAGCAGTTTTAAAATATAGTAGAGCAAATAGCGCAGGAATTATAAATTAAGTATTTTCTTAGCGCAGTTAATCTTAGCGTAGACGAGTTAGTTAGCTAGCGCCTTTTTATAGTTAATACGTTGGAAACTTCTAAGGGTTTAGTTAACAGTCTTTATAAAGCAGTTAATAAGTTTATTCAGAAATAAGGTCTTATTAAAGAAGCTTAGCTAGCATTTTAGGGATTAGGGGACATTTTTAAAAAGTATATACCGCGAGGGATAATATAAAGAATTTAGTTTAGTAAGTAACTATATACCAGTCTCTATGACGTAGGTATACCGCTAATAGAAAAATTTTATTCCGGAATAGCTCTTACGCTATCCCACGACATTTAAATTCTAGACCGCTGGGCTTACATTCTATGTCACTTAGCTTATTTACCTCACTTAGCTAAAAGTCTAACTCTATTAGTCGCACGTTATTACACATTTTTAAGGACATAGCATTACGTATAGTAACGCGCATACTCTTATTCATACTTACTACGGATTTAAGGTTAGCATAGAGATTTATATAATGGTTTAAACTTACTAGAGATTACGATTCTACCTATCCGCGACTCTAGAAGAGCATAAATAATTTCCGGTATATTTAGCTGCCCCTTAATTTTTACCTATCTCCTTCCCTAGCGCACCTATGATAGCGTTTCGCCGTCTTTATAAGTATAAACATTAATATTCTACGACTATTATTAGCTAATATCCACCCTAATAAAAAAAGAGCTCACTTTTTTACCTAACCTTTTAGGCCTTTAACCGGGATTATCTACTTTATAACTAAAACCCTGCTTCCTTTCGTTTTTTATATTATCCTTATTATTATCCTTAAGTAATAGGTTAATTAAATCTCTAATTAACTCTAACTTAGCTGGTTATTTTAATTAGCAGATTTCTTACAATGGGACTATTTCTTACGACCTTTTTCTAAATACCAAACGAGTATAATATCTCTTGTTTTTATCTTAAATAGGCGGTATCTCTATATAAGATCCTTAATATATAAAACGTGACTAGCAATCCTAAAGCCGCTCACAAATATAATAACCGTTCTATACTCCCCAAGATTATGCTATAATCTATATAGGCCTTTAATATAGATAAGGCCACGGTATTCTTTAATTTTTAATTTTCGTAGAGTTAGTTTATCTTGGTTAGGTTTATATACCTAAAGTAGTTGTTTTATAAAGCCCCTCTTTAGCTAGATAAGAAGGGAGATACTATTATCCAAAGGCCATTTAAATACTATAAATGGATGGCGTTAAAGCCCTAAAAAGATGCTTATATTAGGAGCGGAAAGATATATATACTACCCTGGGCCTCGCCTTTATAGCCTAGGTAATATTATAGTAATATAGAGGCCGCTAAAGCCTTTAGTAATAACCACTAACGGCCATAGCTTGCCCTGTATATAGTTTCGAAATATTTAATAAGCTAGCCTATACGTCTAAAGGAGGATCTAAAGTCCAGTACCTATAGTAAGATAGATTTTAGATATTATCTTAGCGGGGCTAATATAAAGCCACAGCGATATAACCATGGTGATAATTAGGAAAAAGTAGGAGGCGAAAAAGAACTTATAAATAAAAGTTCGGAATAGTGGTAACGAAGTTATACAAATTAAAATTAAGGCGGATCCTACCTATATAGAAAGATAGTAAGCCTTATGTAATATATAGCGGCTCTATACCTATAATAATTCCGGTAATATCTAGACAATCTAGTTAGGCCCTATTGCGAAAAAAAAGCGTTATTGTTAAATAAATCGCTTCCTAGATTAGGGTCATTAGCCTAATATATTAATAAACCTTTTAATATATCCAAAGAGACAGATATAAACTATTTATAGTAATGCTAAAGGATCCGGGAAGAAGTAAGGTAAGATTAATAGTGCATATAAGAGCCGCCTAAGTGCCTATTAGCGTAACGGAATTGGCCTTAATTATAATGGCTAGAGCATTTACCGCGACATAAGCAGTAAATAAGATAATACTTACTGGAGTTACTCTTACCGTGAAAGAGAACTCGCGCCAGTAGGTAAGACATAATCTTCTAAGTTTTATTATTATATAAGAATAGATAATATATTTAAAAAGAAAGAAAGTTAGGTATATAATTAAAAGCTTTAATAGGGAGCAAAAAATTATATAAAGAAGAGGTAAGACAGCGATCCCATATACCGCGATAGCGTACTAGCTTGTAATTTCCATTATAGATATTTTTTAGGTACCGAATTGGGAGCCGTTAATAAGTATATATATAATATTAGATTTTTGCGGGGTATATAAAACTTATATTATAATGCGTAATAGGTTATAAAAACGGCCCCCTTTATTTAACTGCAATATAAAATAAGCAGCCCCGGCGCTTTTTTGACATCTTTATATATATATAGCAATGGCATCTAGAAGATTAGCCTAAGAAATTTTCTAAAAATATAAAAATAACTTTATAAAGCAAGCTAACGAGATTAGAACACGGTACGAAGCAGATATTTAAATCTATATCCTAAAGAATGGCTAATTATATACGTATAATTCTAGCCCTAACTAACTAGCGTAGCCTCCTTCCCAGGAAAATCTTATAAGAGCTTACCCTACTCTAATTTAAAAGTACGCATTAGATTTTGCTATAAGTCCGGCAAAAGTAAGTAAGCCGCGTACCTATAAAGCGGCCTAGCTCCTAAGTCTGCGCAGGCCTTTAATGCCAGAGTACGTGCGGGAGGAGATATTCTCTAAGGAAATGATAGCAAACTTAGAGATGCTAGCGTAGTTAGACGGGAAAGTAGACAAGTAGCACGAGAGAACGTTGATAAGGGGCAGCTTTAAATAAGTAGTAAATAAGAAATTTCATTATATAAATAGTTAGTTTTAGCAATGGTAAAAGTTATTATAAATTTAGAGTTTATCCTATGCAGTAGATCCTTGCTGCCGCTAGCAGTAAAGCCTATATTATAATCGCGGCATAGTAAAACTACGTATGCGTTATGCCCTTAACTTACCTCTACCTAGTATTAACTTTTGTTTTATTCTCCGCCACGGCATTAACTCCTCTTATAGCGCTTTATAGTAAATCCGCGGCACTCCGGGCATATAAAGGGTGGTTATAAATATAGATAATTAATTATCAATTTTTAATAGAAAACCCTCCAAAAAAGTCTGAGGTTTATATAATTCTTCCAATTTATAATAACATATTAGCTAATTAAGAAGATATTTTATTGCTGTTAGAATTACGTTATGCTCCCCTCTAAATCCATTATTAAATAGCTTTATAGCGACTAACCCTCTAGTAGAGCCAATCGATTTTTACTAGAGCGTTGCCTTAGCAAATTAAAGGAGAGCACTAAAAGAGAATTAGAAGGTATTGGTTAATAGATATAAGGGCTATAGGAATAAGTTAATAAGCTAAATATTTAATAAGCTGTATTTTGGCCGGTTAAGGAATATAAAGATTAAAAGCCTAAATACCTTTATCCCTTTCACTATAAGCTTTAAACTAACACGTAGTAAGGCGCTAGAGATCCTATTACTAGTCTCCTAAAGGGTTAATAATAACCTTTAAGCGATAAATATATTACTAATACTATATAGAGGTCACTTAGAAGCTTAAGGAATATCTCCGCATTACTAGTGGCAATGGAAATAGCCCTAAAGTTACTGCGGCGCGAGAATGATGTATAAGGCTTTTAGGCATTATAATATAAGCTAGATAGCTGTGCTTGGGAAAAATAGGGGTAGGGTATTATATTGGTAGCCACCTACAGAATTTTCGTTTTTGAAAACTGGACGCCAGTATAATCTTGCTTTTATTGTATATAAATATGCATAATAAGACTTATTAAGTTATACCCACAATATCTCTATAAGTTATAATAGCTCCTAGAACTACTGCCACTAATAATAAAAAAGGTAAAAGGGTAACTAGCGGCACCACTCTTAGCAATATAGGTAAAATAGGACGATTAATAAGATTAATAACTAGAGATAGAGACAAAGTTTAACATACTATAGTGCTTAAAGTGGTATTACTTTAACAAAGTCTCGAAGAATTAAAAGGTATAAGAGATAAGCTTATAGCCTAGTTAAATAAGGAAGATTTTATACGCGAAGATTAATAAGACCTAGACTAAGTCAGCGATAGAATATATTAGCTTAAGAGTGATATTGGAAAGGCAAGACTAGATTAATCTAAATTAATAGATCTATCCTCTAAGAGTCCTAACTAATAGTAATCCGCCCTATAGCAGCAGTTGGTCCTATAGCAGCAATCCGTTCTATAGTAATGTAATATATAGCAATCTAATATAAAGCAATTTAGCTAGTTAGATAGGATTAAAAATATTAATAGGTTTAAATTAGAATTAAATAGTTCCGAACTAGATAATCTATCCAAAAATACTGTAAACTCGATAGAGGAGGAGACTTACTTTGACGGCTGTATAAATTAGGTAATTTTAGGGAATTTTGGGAAAGATACTACCCATAAACTCCTATACTAGGTCTTTACTTATAGGGAAATTCGCAGAAATAAGATATATACTATTAGATATAGGGATATAAAGCAATACAGTGTAAGATAGGAATGTAATATTCCCTAGGGTAGTAAATCCCTAAAAATACGTAATATCGGCAATAGTACGAAAAGAATAGCTAAAATGCTTTATAATAAAAGATTAAATAATAAAAGCCAGGCTGTTCTAACTAGAGATAATATAAAAGGAGTAGTAACGGTCTTATAGGAAGGTAAAAATAGCCTAAGAAAGTAAAGTATGGAATTAATTAATCTAAAGATAAAATATAGGCTTATAATAAAGAGATAGATGCTAACCTTTATATTATTAATATTTAATGCCAGTTATATTACCTTTAAAGGTAAGCAACTTCCTTTAAGGCTTTATAGTTTTAAAACGAGAGCCACTATAAGATGTTTATGGGGGAGTAAAGTAGACTAAGACCTTTATAAAAAGGCTTATAAAATTAAAGAAGAATTTAAAGCCTAGCGTAAGGACTTTCTTATAGGTAAAGTTAAGGCTAGAGATTTTACTCTAGGACGATTCTATAGAAGTTTAATACTAAATCTATTCTTCTAATAGCCGCATTAGCCCTTACGCAGGTTAACTCTAAAATCAACTTCTAATCTCGGCCACTCTTAACGCTTAACTCTAATAGTTTAATTTATAATACCTATACCCGTTCCTTAGCCTAACAACAGCAAGTTAAAGAAGTAATAGTTTTTGGATTTTTTGGAAATATATAACCTTTTACCAGACCTAGCTAAAAAGGATATTCTTACTAAGTTTTGGGATTTCCTAGTTCCTTTCTAGAGGGCTTACTAAAATAAGCTAAGTTAATTATATTATATAGCTTACGGAATTAAGGCGGTTATATCTATATAGCCTAAACCTAGCTAGGCGGTTTTATTAATTAATGCCGTTTATATTGTTTAAAATATACTAGCTAAAACTGATATAGTGCGACTAAGTAAATATATATACTAAGACGCCATATCTCTATAACTAAATCTCATCCAGTCCGCTTAAATAAGTCTTTAAAACACAGTTCTTTGGAAGCTAGAATATTCTATATAAAATAATAGCACACTTTACCTAATAACGAGAGCCTTTTAATATTAGTTAACCGACGTTATGCTAAAGCAAATGCTAATAAACTAGGCTTCCTTGGTATGCAATAGTACCTCTTAATATATCCAGAATTTAGAAGACAAAATTGGTGTTTTTAGATGGGCTATTGCAGAATTAACGTATAATTGGGATATTTATAAAGAACAATTCTAAGATCTTAAGTTATAGTTCTTTATAACAACTAAGGAGTTAAAGAAGAAAATCGCGATTATCGAACAAATACGTTAGGGGATGTGGCTGAGTAGGCTTTAACAGTTTGTTAAAGAGGCGGAAGCAATTAAAGTTCTTACTTTACTTCGTTTAATGCGTATTATTTCGCCTAAATATACTAGCCGAGCAGTTCTGGATAGCCATTAAAAATTCACTCCTATTATTTCTTAGTAGGTTTTAGCGGATTACTTTAATATAAATGGCATCTAGAGCCTACAAACTATTCATTTATAGCTATGTTTAGATTCACCATTACGGTTATTGCCGTTATATTTTTTAATAGCTTAAACGCATTCTAGCGGTTACCATATTGTTTATAAATAGGTTTATATTAAATAGATTTAATTATGTCCCTAGGGAAAGTATCTCAATATATATACGCTCTCCACGGCGCATATAGTAAGTTATAGCTGTCTTTAACAAACTATTTATACTAATAAGTAAAGACCTCCAATTTCAGACTACCTATAAGCAACTTATTAGCTCTAATTATACTTCTTATACGGTGTTATAGGACAACTTAGCGTACTAAACTCCATTACTTATATTTATACGCCTAAATAGCAGTACAGAAGTCGTGCCGCAAGTTAGTAGAATGCTTACGTAAGTAGCTCCCTAGTCCAGATAACTAGATTAAAATCCTATTATAGGTATTATTTTCTTTTTAGAGAAAACATTTAGGCATATCTAAAGGGCTTCTAAATAATAGCAGGCGACTTAAAATAATAAAACTTTACCCTATAAGTTCCTGACCCGCTAAAATCTTTTTAAACTATTAAAGATAAAACGCCTAAAGCACTGGCTCAGAAGGCGCTTGGTTTTAACTATCTAAACTATTAAAGGAGTGCTAAAGGTGCTCTTAAACGCTATTACCTGCCTAATAAGACATTCTTAGATGTAAATTGCGCCGATAGTATTCGTCTAGAATTGATGTTTCCCTTATATTAGGATGGCAAGAATATAGATTCTCCTAACTATAAGTCTTATTTAGCCTATCTAAATCTTGTTATAAAAGGAGAGTGCCCTGTTAAGTTCCAAACTAAGATTCTAGTACTATTCTACAAGATAATATAGGACACCCCTACTTACCGTGGAGTTAATAGTAATTTTGTAATAAGTAATAGCGATTCTATAGGTTTATATGGCTTAAGTACTATAAGAAGAAGGCTAAGTTATACTTTAGGGTTTGGATATTACGGAGACTTTATAACTAGGTAGAACGTAGGGTTCTTATAGTAAGCAGTTAATACTTATACTAACCTTACTGGTCAAATTAAGGACTATCTACTATTTTATATATAGTCCGACAAAGATGCAGTAAAGTGCTTTTTAAAGACGCCAGATAAGCTAAGAGATAATAACTATATTGGGCTACGTTGTGGCCTTTACGGGAACGTCACTATCTAGGTAGGGCCGGGATATGCAAATTAGTTAATTAGTAATAAGAGAATAGTTAAAAGCTAATAATATATTTCCGTCCCCTACATTTCTTAATTTTGCTATGCTTTAGTTTATGCTTGCTACTACAATACTAATAATTATAAGAAGAAGTGTCGATCTAAATCGGATTTCTTTGCTACCTTAACTCGGTTACTAACTTAGTTACCCTTCTTATGTATATATAAAGGCCCTAGAGCCATATTTAATAAACAGAGTTCTTATTCCTAATTATCTGTTTAATAAAAGATAACCACACTAATAATTAGGTAGGTAATAAGAGGTTGCATAACTATATGCGAACTTACTTCCTTCTAGCAACAGCGGGTATATAATAGGTAGGCTTTATCTCTATATACCGCGCTACTTTTTAAATAGGCTTACATTTTGATCTATATAAATTTTAAGGGGCCACCCTTTTATAAGAATATTAAATTATTTCTCCCTAGCAAGCGCTAGTTGAATAAATTTAAATAAAATTGTACCCTAGTAACTAACGGACCCAAAGCATTCCAGAAATTATACAAATTTTATTTCTAAGTCTTCTCCTTAGCGTAATGGCTAAAGGAGACGACAATAATACTTAGTTTAATATAGAGTCGTCTTTTATACATCTTAATAAATATATATACTTACTACAGTTACAGGTCACTATATATACTAGCTACGACGGGACTAGAACTTGCCGTTTTGATATTTTAGACGCTTATCTCTGTTCGAACCTTAAAGGCAATCTAATATAAGTTATTCTATGCCAGCATCTTCCATCGCTAATATTCATTTATTATAGAGGTGGGCCTTTCCTTTCGTTCGATCCGGGGAATAATATACTTTATAATCTTTACTCATAAGTTATTATAATATTATTATACTATTATCTTACGCATACAGAATGCCAAATTATATATATTATAATGGAAACCGTAGCTAGTATTGGACAGCCGCTATAAATATAACTATAAATATTAAACCGTCCCTTAGACCCTAGTTATTTAGTAGTTTCTATTATAGACATTTAGGAGGGGAATCTAACGGGATAGACCCTAACTGTTAGAGCACCTTTTATTTTAGCGTTTATTGAGTGCCAGAAACATTAGCAACTCTAGTAGTATTTAGAAGAAATAAGTTAGTATTCCTCTACCACTTCCTACTTATCCTAAAGTAAGGATATTGTTAGCAAATCTCTATACACTAGTTAATGTATTTATGCCGCTAGGGTCCCTAGCAGCGCACCGATAATATATATTACTTATACCTAATAGTAACTTTAAGGTCTATAACGGTGCCGTAATATCTAGAAGAATAAGGATATATATCGAACTAAGATGGGTTATCTTAGTTATGTCGACCGAGGTAGTAGTGACTAAACGGGCGCTATTGCCACCGCCGCTATTATCACCGCTATTACCTCCTATATCCCGTCTAAATAGTTACAAATTTTCTCCGCCTAGAATACGTATCTATAGTCCTTTAGTGGCCGTCTTCTTTAATCCGTTATTATATTAGCATCTCTAAGATCACTAGTTACCGACTTGGTTACTAACTTAGTCTACATTATATATATATAGTCTCTTTTCTTTATAGATTAATCTACACACGAGTCCTTATTTTTTGACCTCATTTTTAGTTCGACATAATTTCTTTTAATATTCCCCCCGAAGCTGCAGAACTCTAAAGAGCGTAATACTATAATACCTTAGTAGTTACCTTAAGGCTAGCAGAGTGTATAGATATAAGTTATTTATCGATAAGAACGATATAATTACTAGCTTTAAGCATCTATATTGAATATAAACCCAGCTTAGCTATTCTGGCCTTCCATATTTAGGCTATCCTCTTCTTCCTTATACACCACAGGAGATTTATAGTAACTTTTAGTAGTGGTGCTTTTATACTTAAATGCCTCGCTAGCGTTAAGAAGGTTTAGCGAACTAAAGGTGGCTTTGTTATAAGAAGGTGGCGAAGGGGTCCTAGATCTAATATCACTACTTTCTTCTACTTAAGTAAACCAGTTACGAAATCGTTCTATATAAGAATACATTTGGTAGTTTTTATAAGGATGGAAAGGTTCCAAACGCGAAGCTTTCTAAATAAATATATAAAGGCACATTTTAAATAACCGTTTATTTCCTCCTTAGAATGCCTAGTGAAAACTTTAAGTATATATTAAACACTCATTTTTATGCTCCCCCTAATTTCTTATTATCTGATATTTTTTTAACCCCTAGTACTTTAATAAGGCAGCCTATGTTATAAAGAGTTTAAGAATATAACTTTACTATATTTTAGAGCTTTTAAGATAAAGAGCTTTAAATATTTGCTGTTCTATCTAATTTTAAAAGTTACCTTTACTAGAGGAGGCTTATAGGTAAGCCAATAAGTCTAATCTTAATTATGCAGCTAACTTAATAGCCTTATTAGGTAGATAATATTTAGAAAATAACTTTATAAGACTAAGGCATAGGAGATCTAGGATATATACGTAACTATAGTAATATTTTCATTCCATCTTATAATAAGTGTCTAATTTTATAGCTCGCTGCCACGCAATCTATACTATATATAGCATAAACGATTCCAAACCCTTTTACGGGCCACTTTAACAATATTACTACTAAGCAGTAGGCTTCCCTAGACTTTTAGCTAGTCCGGGCTCTCCTATTTTTACTTAGTACTTAAAAAACGGAGCCGTACTAGCACTACCAAACATTATAGGAAACACGTTCTAGTTTGGGACGCAGAGACCCAATATTACTATTTATAACTCTACCTCATTGGAGGAGATTTTATCTTAGAGAGAAGCTCCAAAAAGAGGGAGACGTAAGGCCATTCTAGCTTCCTATTATTAGATACTAATATAGCAAAAGTCCTAGGCAGTAGCCCATTTAATAATAAAACGTACGGCTTTAGTAACAATACTATACCTTGCCATAATACATTTACTATCCCCCCTAATACTACTGTTGGCTACCCCTATACCGTATATTAGCTTTAGGACTTTTTAGGCAAGCTTAGAAAGAATACTACGTATATAGAGGTAAGATTTTAGCAAGTAACTAGTTTTATAGCTAATTTAGAGTAGTTCTATACATCTTATATAAATATTAATATTATAGCGAATTAGATAGCTATACGTTTTTCACCTTAATAAGAAGGCTAAGGCGATGTTACGGCGCTAGTAAAAAACGGTAAATTGTTACGGACAATCGTAGACAATCGTAGATAGTTGCAGTTACGTATAAGTAAGTTAATTAAGGGATAACAAAACCCTCTAGCTTTAGATCTTCGTTAATAGACAATCTAATTATATAGGCTTATATACATCCTTCTTGCTATACTTATAACCGAGTCGCTAACATTATAGGTCTGAGAAAAATTCTAAACAGGATTGTCTTTACTTTCTTAATCTATAGGTATTTTATAGAGCAGTTCTAAAGTCTAAGAATAGTTAGAATAAAGAAAAGTAGAATAAATTTAAATATAATTTAAGGAGTTGTAAAAGATAGTATAGTTGGTAGGAAGCTAGCTAGGCGACTAAATACCTACCTTATATATTTAGTAAAGCGTTAGATCTAAAGCACACGTGTTTAATAGCGCTAATAGTAAGCTTTTATAAGTACTAACGCTTTATAAGGGTATAAAGCATTATAAAAGCTTACTATTAGCGCTATTAAATACGTATGCTTTAGATCTGACGCTTTACTAAATATATAAGGTAGGCACCTAGTCGCTTAGGTAGAAAGTTTAAACTATACTTAAGGGGGAAGCCGGTTTCGTTAGCGACTATAGCAACCAGGTCTACTATCTATAAATATTATTACTAAAAAGGCAGCCTAAAAACGACCTGGCCGAAATTTACTATCCCTTAACCCGCTAATGTTTAGGTTAAGGGATAGTTATATAAAGTTATCCTCCCCCCTTTTAATAATCCCCTTATTTTGCTAAACGCCCTTATATATAATAGCCTCCAAAACATGGGGATTTCTTTCAATATTAGGAGCGTGGGAACCGCCAACCTATATTATACTTTAGTGCTGTCCTAGTCCCATTATTATAGAGGATACTCTTTAAAGCTACTACTATTCTCTTAAATCTCGGATAGGTTATAGACTTATGCTAGGCGGAATACGTTATTGTAGTTATTACCTAAAAGGAACAAAATAGCCATTTCTAATTACTCGTGCGCTTAGAGAGATAGAAGATTATTTATTTAAATCTCTAGATCTTAGCGCCGGGGCTACTATACTAGATATAGGTTATAGAGTAAAATACGTTATAATACGCATGGTAATAAAAGGGTTACGCGTTTTTAGGATTGATATTGTTAATTATTACCTTATTAAGGCGAGTAAGAACATTAAAGTAGCAAACCTTAAATAGCAAATATCTACCTAAAAAATGGACTACTACTTTCTAGACGGGCTTTATAATAATTTAATCGATAGAGTTTATACTATAGAGATACTTATATATGCGATAGATCCTAAGCAAGCTTTATAAGAGTTTTACCAAGTACTTAAGCTAGGTAGGTCTATTGCGCTATATAAATATAATTATATCAATTTTAATAATACACCTAAATATTTTATAGATGCCATAAATAAGATTAATACCTTCGCATCTATGCTAGTGAATAAGGAATTTGAGCGAGGAGTCCTACCGCAATGGTTAAAGGATATAGGTTTTCAAAATATAAACATATAAGACTTATTACACAATATTGAACCAATATTCCGTTTATTCTTTACTATTACCTACCTACCCTTTCTAATTATTCGTTTTTTGGGCCTTAAGAAGTTATTTATTAACACTATTTTAGGTATAGAAGATTATAGGGGGAGAAGGTTTTAGAGGTATATTGTTATAACCTATACAAAGCCTGATAATTCTCCTTAAGGCGAATTCTACTCTTTTAGCGATTAGCGTAAATAAAATTGTCTTAGCAAGTCTAACGCTAGGGTATTAGGTATCATCCAAACGACACCTTAAATTAAAAGAAATTGTAAAACTATCCGCATTAATATATATATAGTCTCCTATTAAACGGACTTATATCTAGATTAATCTATAAAGAAACAGAGATTATATATATATAATATATAGGGTGGCTAATTAATCAACTTAAGGGCGCCGGTTAATTAAGTTAAATGCTTTACTTAGCGAAGGTTTTAGTTAATTAAGTTAAGTTAAAGTTAATTAAGTTAGTGGACACTAATATTAACCTTAGAAATAGGCTATAGAGCCCTAGAACCCTAAGATATACTAGGGTATTTAACTACATTTTAATTAACTTAACTTAGCCTTTTAAGTTAATTGATTACTAATATCTGCAAGCTCTTAGTTGATTAAGTTAGTAGCAGGCAACTAAAATAGGTAATAGGCGGCAACTAAGACAACCAGTCTTAGGTTAATATCTCCGTTTCTTTATAAATTAGTCTTTATATAAGTTTCCCTTACCTAAACTTTTAGTTTAACACATCGGCCTTATAAATAATCTCTTCTAATCTCTTCCACTATATTATATATGTGTCCTTCTAACGACTTAAAAACATATATACTTCTTAAGTCCGGAAAAAGGCAGCTATACCCTTTAGCTAAATCCAGAAGGTTAAAGAGGGTATATTTATTACAACTGTTAATCCTAAGCGAAATTAGATCTAATACGAGGCGATTTTAGATCCAGTCTAAGTAGATCACTATCCTTAATCCGTCGAATTAATTTCGAGCGTTATAAGCTTCTTAAAAGTATGCAGATCGCTTAGAGAGCATTTTAGGTCAGACCTACGCGTCCTACCCTAGAATTTAGTTGCTATAAAGGGCTGATATTATAAGCCCAGATTAAGACGATTGTATTAATTAGAAAATTCGGCGTGGAGGTTATCTGCTTTATTTCCACTGTTGTTTTGTATAAGGTTACTAATCTAACCCTAATATAGTAGTAATCGGCACTAGGTTAACAAGAGTGCTACCCTAAATTAATATAATCTACGCCTAGCTCCTTAGTGGATATAGCAGAGTATAACAGCAAGGCAGAAAAGGTGGACGGCGTACTGGTATTTTTTATTAGGGGATCGATCCTGGAAATAGGGGGAGCCTAAAAATAATAAAAATCCTTTTTAGCATAAATTAACTTAAGGCTAACTATTATAAAACTGCCGTCCCCCTTCTTTATAGCCCCCTCCCTTTGCTAAACCCTTCTTTTATTTACTTTCTATACCTTTATTATATATTTTTGGTTTATTTATATATAATTTATACCTTAGTAATAGATATCTAAATATTAAGACTAAAATATCTACCTTTAAAAGCTATGCCTCTTAAGACGGAAAAGCTTAAAACGCAAAACAATTTAGTAAACCGCTTTACTAATAGAGGGCTAATAAAAAGGGAGCGCCTAAATATATTCTAGAAAGTTATAGACAAAGATTGCGCTAGGATACTTTGGCATAAAAGAGCTTTTAATAAATTTGTTAACGCTTCTATACTAGAACCGGGGCATGCTAGTTACGTAATAAATTTAGCAGGGACTATTAATAACTATACTTTACTTTAGTTACTTCTAGGATTAAGTAACCGAACTTAAGTTTTGCAAGAAATAACAGATAAAAGTAAAATAATAATTTTTAAAAATGTAGAGACGTATAATACAACCAATAGTATACCTAAAAAGACGATATTATCTAGTGGTAAGTATTCTAGCGGTTTGCTATCTTCCGCCTAAATATATAGCCACTATAGTTTGAAATACGACAAGCTAGGATATATAATTTATGGAGCTAGTTATGGTAAATATACCTAGTGCCTAAAGTATAAAGATAAAGATTGCAAGGAATGCCCTAAGGAAGATAAAGATAAGAATGTTTAGTAAAAGCTAGAGCCTGGTTATAAAATAGAATCTGGTAATAATAAAGTCGGTAATAAAGTGGCATCTAGTGATAAATTAGATAATAAAGTGGTATTTAGTAATAAAGTAGGTAATAAAGTGGGTAATGAAGTGGGTGATAAAGTAGGTGGTGAAGTGGGTAATAAAGTGGGTGGTGAAGTAGGTAATAAAGTAGATAATATAGGTAATAAAGTGGGTAATGTAGGTAATAAGGTAGGTAATAAAGTGGGTAATAAAGATAATAAAGTAGGATCCAGTAATAAAGATAAAGAGGATAGTAAAAAGGTGGATAGCGAAGACAAGCCTAAAGAGATAAGTATTAATAAAGAAACGATAAACCTCTTAAATACTAAGCCTAAACCTCCTAAGGCCAGGTTTTGGGTTAAGAATGTAATAGAAGCCAAGTTTGGACCTAATATAGAATATACTGCGAGTATTGCTATAGAAGCCGAAAATGGTAGTATTAAGGATATTATTATAGCAAAAAATGCAAATAGTAACTGGAATTAGTATAATAAGACTGGATTACTTAAGAAGCTTAAAATGGAAAGGTTAAAAAAAGGAAATCTAGTTAAAGCGCTTACTAAATTACTTAAGAAGATGAACTTAGGAAAAGGTGGGAAACTAAAGAATTAGTAACTTTCTATTTAACTACTTTCTTTTTAATACTTAAAATGCCACCTATATTTAGAATTCTAGTTAATTAGCTCTAGTCTTCCGCAATCGTAATCTTAAGATATATTTCCCGCATAAGCCCTTCTACAGTTAGTTTAGTTATAAACTCCTCTAGTAAGGAAATATACTATATAGAGGGGCCTTCTCTAAGAATCGGAAATTGCTTTAGCTGTCAGCGCCTTTCCTACGCTAAGAGGGCGATTTAAAGCAGCCTGTTCCCGGGTAACACTATACTAAAACTATACTATATTTAATATTAATATTAATACGTAACTAGCTGCTATTTTCTACTAGTGCTATAACAGCCAGATCTAGAAATATTAAAGAAGTTCCTATATAAAGACCCCTATAAACTTTACAATGACCTAAAGCCCCCTTATATATACTTAAAGAAATTCCCACGTAAATAGCCTTATAAGCGTAGCTATAAGTCTAAGCCCCCTCGCGTAACCTAACTACTCCTCCCTACTAAACTAGAATAGATAAATAACCGCTGTATATAATAAGTAGAGAAATAATTTAAATAAAAAGAAAGCACTATAGAATAATATATTAATACCCTTAAGATATAAATCTATAAGTGCCGTGGTCTTAAATACAACTAATAATTACTAAGGTGGCATACGTTCTAGGTCCGCAAGAAATTCGAAAAATGCTAAATCGTCAGCATAGATTTGCCTTCCACTATCGCTTTTAAGGTAGTGAATAAATTCATCTAAGGAAATACCCAGATCCTCGCGAATACTTCGTAGCTCGCTATAAGTTAAGCAGTTAAAGACTCTAGTGAAATATTATTTAAGTTTAACCCTTTTACTAGCTTCTATTAGAACCCTTTTTTATATTTATATTTTATATTTATAGATTTAAAACCATAAAGTTAAGGACACCGTATTTAATCGTCGCCTATATTTGGTTAATAGTATTGGCCTTGTTATCGATTAACATCTCTTTATTACTGTCTGCCCCTATTTCTTAATCCTTATTACTAAATTCACTTTCCCTACTATCTCTAAAGTCGGTTTCTCTATCTATAAATGCCCACCCACTAATAGAATATCCTTCGCAAAAGGGGTATGCTTAAGAGTAGTAGAATAAGGGCGTATGTCTATAGACCTATTGTGACGGCTCAGACAAATACCCCTAAGTTAAATACGAAGTCGGATTAACTGGAGTTGTTATACCGCCTATATAAGGCGGAGCGCTTATAAAGGGCTTAGCTAGAATACCAATTAAACCTCTAGTAGTGCACTAATAGCTCCTTTACTATAGATTAGGAGCTAATATATAAGATTAACTAGCTAGGATAAGTCTACTGCTTAAGTAGTGTCTTACCCGTAAAGGATATATATTAGGAGAGGATTATATAATGCTATTCCTGCTAAAGGAGGCGTTACTAAGGGGTTATTATTGGCTTCCGATTCTAAGCAAGTTTAAGAAAACAACTAGGTAGATAAAGACGCCTAAATCGATCTAGATTAGAATTCCCTTTAAAATTTCCTACTATATCCTTACATATATGGCAAATATTACCTAGTTACTAGCCCTCTCGGATAGTTTAATTAAAGAATTTAAGTCCCTTATCTTGGAATAAAAGGAACTTAGCTGCTATAGATTATAGAAGCGATATATCTATTAATAGGCAGAGGGCTTTATAGGGCGAAGATTAAAGCGTCGGCGCCTCCTTAAAAGGCTATTTATTTAGGGTAGTAGGGAACTGCAAGCTTTTTAGAGAATAAGTTATAAGACATAAACGAAATTAAGCTACTCTACGTCTGCTTAAAATCGCCGTTAGACTTATAAACAATGCTATACAGAACGCAGAAGATACTACTCCTAAGCAGAATCTAGCGATATTCCTAGTTTTAACTCTAATATAAGGCCGAGCTAAGTGAGCGGTAAAGTATATAGAATATATAATATAGGAAGGGAAAGCATATATTGCCCCAAATAAAATTCTATATATTATATAGATAATAAGAAATAAATTCTATAAACCAACTCTAAGCTGTCTATATTATAAAGCGGTAAAAAAGACCGCAAAAATAAACTATAAGAAAACACTAAGCACTAAACCAATTATTAAGCTGCCTGCTATTGTCTTATAACTAAGTTTATCTAAGGTATAGTCTAAATCAATAAGTACGGCAGAATAGGTTAGTGCTAGGACGGAAACTTAAAGAGGAAGCGGTTCGCAGTTTATAGAATTCGTATAGTTAGTATAAAAGTATCTTATTCCAACCGTTATATTTTTTAAAGACTTAAAAGATAGTACCTAAAAGCTATTTAGAACTAAACCACCTACATTTGCTTATACTAACTTATAAAGTAATAAGTCTAGCCTTTTCGCCTTTAGCAAATACTTAAATAACAAATATTGCTAGTATAATTCCGGCACCTGCTATAAGAATATATACTAATTTAATCTATTATAACATTTTTTATTAAATAAGGGACCTAGGGGATTATACAACCTAGAGAATCGTACGGCCTAAGGGATCGTAGGTTATAGGGGATTATAGGTTATAGGGGATCGTAGGTTATAGGGGATTATATAACCTAAGGGATTATAGGTTATAGGGGATTGTAGGTTATAGGGGATCATAGGTTATAGGGGATCGTGCGATTTAGGGGATCGTGGGTTATAGGGGATTATAGGTTTTATAGGGGATTGTAGGTTATAGGGGATTGTATAACCTAGGGGATTATATAACCTAGGGGATTGTAGGTTATAGGGGATCGTACGACCTAGGGGATTGTATAACTTAGGGGATTGTACGACCTAGGGGATTATAGGTTATAGGGACCGCGGGTTATAGGGGATTGTATAACCTAGGGGATTATAGGTTATAGGGGATCGTGCGACCTATAATAGGTATAGGCCTATTTAGCTATATAATTAAAGCACTAGCATAATCCCTAAGTATACCTAAGGTCTATAAAATGGAGAAATAATATTAACAAGGCCTCTATTTACTTAAAAATTTTCTTATTAAATTTTTTACCATCTAATAGAGCTAGAAAGTAGGGCCTATTTTATACTTTACTAGATTTATTAATAAATTTACTAAAAAGGTAATAAGTTTAGTGGTTTTTAGCGGGGAATTAAATAGGCGACCTAAACCTTTAACGTACTGTATAACCCACGATCCTTTAGGTTGCCCTATCCCTATTTAATCTCGTAATATTAGCGCCAGCGGCGGATTTTTACACGCCAGTACCGCGCGGTTGCGGCGCAGCATTTAAACCTAATAGGCTATATTAACCGTTGTCTACTAACTAAATAGGGCTTAATAAGGGTATAAGCTATTTCGCGATAAATAAGGGCAACTCTACCCTTCTACTTTTGGTTTCTATTTGTGATATTAAATTATATAAGGCTGAAATTGCTATTATAGCTTCTCTAATTGCCGTCGGAATTTTCATTCTTTACTATATATGCGTATTCTCTAAACTATAAAACCGACTATTCTTAGCGTATGCTTGCTTTAAGAGCACTTTAAAAACGTGCTTATAAGTAGTATATTTAGATTTAATACGATTAAAAGCCTATTAAGCAGCCTAGATAACTAATAGATATACTCTAAAGTATAATCCTTTTACGCGGAGGTCTAATAGCAAACGGCCTAACGAAGAGTCCGGCTTAGGCCTACGAAATTTCTTAGAAATATATCTTAAACCTATAATTAAGGAGTAAAGGCGCCTAGAGAGCCGTTAGGCTAAGAAGGAGTTTCTAAGTCCTTAATATACTAGTACTATACCACTAGCTTCTATAACTACTAAAAAGCCTCCCCTTATAGCCTCTAGTTGGCAGATACCTTATAATAAAAGCCTTTAGCCACTATAGGGTACTAGTAAAGAGTCGGCTACTACTAGTAATAGGTTAAAGTTTAAAAACCCTTTATATAAGAGCACTAAAGAGAATAAAGACTTAAATTATATGGAAACTAAGAAATCTATAAAGTCTAAAAGGCAGAAAGCTGTTTTTAAACGTAAAATTCCGATTAAGCATTAGATTCGCGCTGTCCTATTTAGCTTATAAATAAACCTTCTCCTAGTTGCCGTTCCCGTTGGTTTTATAGTTAACTATCTTAATATTAATAGCGTTGCGATATTTGTTATTAACTTTATTACTATCATTCCACTTACTGTAATGCTTAGTTACGCTACTAAAGAGATTGCTTTCCGCGTTAGTAAGATACTTAGTAGTCTTTTAAACGCAACCTTTGGGTATATATTTAGGCCCCTTCTATATCTTATTATTATTTAACCCTAAGTGCAGAAACGCTGTGGAATTAATTATATCTATTTAAGCTCTAGTTAAGAACGAGATTACTATTATTAAGACTTCCTTAGTTAGTAGTATACTTTTAAACTTGCTCCTTATTCTTAGAATATACTTCTTCTTTAAAGGCATTAGCTAAGTAGAGCAGTACTTTAATATTATAGTTATATAGACTGCAGCTAACCTTCTAGCTCTATGTATTAGTAGCCTAATTATTTTAACCGTCTTCTATTCTATACTGTTAAGTAAGTTTAATAAGGACTTTAGACTTTAGATAAATACTAACCTACTTAGCTACGGACTTTAATAGCTCTACTTTTAATTAGGAGCTTTTACACGGAATAGCTATTATTCTTTTAGTTATCTATACTTGCTACCTTATCTTCCAACTAAAGTTATACGCTAAAATATATAATGCTTTTAGCCAAAAGGTTCCTAAGCGTAAATCCTCTAAAGTTAGGGAGGGTAGTGCTTTCTATAAAATCGCGCAAATTGGCGCTAAAACGGCGGCCGTATTTAGAGGTAAAGTAAACTAAGAATAGCTTATGCGGGACTTAAATGCAAAAGTAGAAGATAATAAGATTAATAAGCCCTAATTAACAATCTAGGGTGCACTTGTCACTTTTATAATCTCTACTACTTTAGTTGCCTTCTGCTCTAAATTTATAGTTAATAGCATCAGCAAGGTTACGGTAGGTGGCACTATCTTCACTACCTTTATTAGTCTTATTCTGCTCTTAATTGTTAGCAACGCTGCTAAGTATATAATAGCGGTTATAGTAGCTTATAAGGACAAAATAGATCTAGTAATTGGTGTTGCTATTAGATCTAGTATACAAATTACTCTTCTTATTCTCCCCTTTATTGTTATAGTTAGTTAGATTATAGGCTAGGATTATATAACACTTTATTTTAATACCTTCTAGATTACTATATTATTCGTTACCGTACTCCTAGTAAATTATCTTATCTAAAATAGCAAATCTCGTAAGTTTTTTTTATTTTTTATTTTTTATATTTTTTGCTACCTAGTATTACTTTCACTAACTTTAAATAGATTGGCTTAAAGGAGTCCTTTTTATAGCAATATATCTCATTATAGCCGTTACTAGCTAGTTCTACCCGAAAACGGCCTTAGATCCTTTTTACCGCACTCTATTATAAGTACCTCTTTACTTATCTACTTCTGTCGCTTAAAATTAGTTTAAATTAGCGTTTTTAATAGAGCCTTAGTTAGAGCTAGGCAACTAGGGAGTGAAATAAAGTTTTAGTAGATTTAGTAAATACCCTTCTAGAGTACCCTAAAACATCTTAGTTACCGGTTTAGTTTCTTTTATTTCCTCTTTTTTCTAGGCATATCTTATTAGGTGGTTACTATAACTTAGTCCTTTTATATAACTTTAACTACGATAGTGCGAGGGTGCTTCTACTATTAGTAAATCTATACGTATGCTATATTTCTAGCAAGAAAATATATAGGATAACGGTTTTAAGGGAACAGAAATATTTACGGAAGTGAACTAATTTTAGCGAACTAATGTTAGGTAGTTTAGTCTACTTAATTATAGTGGCATTTTCGCAATTAAAACTTCTAATATACTAGGATTGAATAACTGCATATTTCTAGCTTTATGATTTTAGCCTACTATTTTTTACGAAAGTTATATAGCCGTATTTAATGTTATAATAAGGTAGTATTAGTAACGATAGAGTGATTAAAGAAAATGAAAATTAAACGTTAACGAACTTGGCGCTAAGCTTATACTAAAATAAACTAAATATACTCCCCCTACCTAAAACACCTACCTTATGCGTTAATATTACTATAATATACGCCTTAGAACCTCCAAAAACAGTTAAAATAATAATTTCTATTTTAAACCCTCTGTAAATACCGTGATTATATTAGGGAGGCCCCTAAAGGACGCTGCATCTCTTAAAGGCAATTTTTCTACTATTAGCGGTCTTATCGACCTGTCGCCTACTACCTACTTAGTGGCAATCTGTCGTCGTTAGCTTTACCATCAGCCTATAACTTATATTTACCTTTTTGCCACCTACCTTATATATATATAGTCTCTTTTCTTTATAGCCTCTTTATATAATAGCCGGCTAGGAATTCCTTAAATATCTTAAACTCTACTAATGGTATAAGGGTATTCCACGGGAGAATATAAAGAGTTGAGATTTTTATCTCTACCTCTTTTAAGTTTTTAAAGCTCTCTTTTACATTATATAAAGTTACAGAACGTAGAAGCTATTATGCGTATAAGGTAGGCTAAGGTCCCTAGCGCCCACGCGGGTAAGTAGGGTAAGGGTGGCTAGCTTTATATCGTCCTTATAGTAAATAGAGCTTATAAAACCCGAGAATACCTAGAAGTTGTCCCTGCCCGCCTAATAGGACACGACCTCCGCAAGGGATAAGGTGCCTAAGATAGTAAACTAATATATAGAAACTAGCATACCGTCTATATCTACTATTGCCTAGCGATAGGTATTTAGCAGTACGTCAGCGTACAGGTCATAGATTTGTATTTTCCCCCTAAACTCATACTATAAAAGGTTAGAAACGTTATCCTCCCTTCCCTTAAAGTACTTAAGGAAGTACTTAGAAAGCGGGTGTTGTAAGGCGCCGGTAACACCTAGAGCGTTAAAAAAGTACTACTTAAACGTTATTAGGATAGCCTTATTATCGATAGCGCGTCTTACCCGGGGGACAGAGCTTATGGCGGCCTTATAAAATCTATAACCCCTAGAAAGGTATTTAGCTATAGGCTTATACGTCTTTTAAAGCTCCTACTCCTCCAGCTTGTATTTCTATATCGTTACCTCTCTACGTATAGTAGCCTTGCTATATATATACAGTGCGGCCTATCCGGAGATAAAGTATTAGACGTATATAGTATAGAACTTAGCGAGGTAGCTAATAGACCCTACTGCGCGCGTCGTGCGCTAGAATATAAGCTGGACCTTCTTATAGCCCCTCTTAGTTTTAACGCTCCCTATTACTAAACTAAACTAGTCCTTTAAGTTATACGCGGCGTTAGCCTTGTTATTGCTAGGTGCTTTCTACCACACCTTTAGGGGGCGACTATTACTAGGCCTATAGAATGTCACTTCCTATAGCACGGTTATATTGTATAGTGCCGCTTCTATAGTATGCCTAACCCCCTTACTAAAGCGCTCCTTTACATTATCTATAGGCACCCTAACTGCCATCTCCCTTATATTAAAGAACCTCGCCCTAGAGCGGAAGACCCGTATACTTAATAATAACCCCCTAAGGTAGCTATACGGTACTGTAACTATACCTACGCGCGTGCCAAGGACTAAGTCGTTAAGGTCCTTTGTATAATCATTTCACTTCACCCTATTAGCGGCCAAAATCCTTAACATGTTAGCTATATACTCTATATATAGTAGTATATAGAAGTCCTAGTCGGACTTAGAGGACCTAAACCCTAGGATAATATACTTTAAGGCTTAGGACCCGCTTAAGATATACCCTGTATCCGCTATAACCGCTAAAAGCGATAATAGTTTGGGAAATAAGGGGGCGAGGTATATTAGAGGGTTAGTCCTATCTTTAAAGCACTATCGCACCTTATCTAGATGCCTATTGGGCGAAATGTCTATAACTAGCTATGCCTCTAGTATTGCCAAAAAGCCTATCACTATAGAGATTATCTCCCCCGGCAGACTGTATAAGGCCTAGGCATAGTTATAGGGTCTAAATATTTAAGCTTATACGCTGTCTATAGCTTAGCATAGTCCGCTTTAACGCTAGTTAAAGTATAGCAAAAATTTAACAGCCTAAGCTTTCTTTAACGAATCCCCTATAGGTGCTAATGCCTATATATATTAGTTGACCTTATTAAAATCTAATAGCTGTATAAATCTAATAGCCGAACAATTCTAATAGCCCTACGCTACTAGGCTTATAAGCTTATAACTAAATTAGCGCAAGTAGTAACGTAGACACTTTAGCGTTTACTACTTATACTAACTATAATAATACTTAGCATGTTCTTCGTCAGCGCTATTAGGCCGTAATTAACCCGTCCCCGCCATTCTTTAACAATTAGAGGGGATATTTTTTGGTTCTAGCGTCTTTAGGCCCTATTTTAGCTCAGCTATTAGTACTAATAGTTAGGTACCAGTTTTAGCACCCTATACTACTACGCCGTAAGGACTTTTAGTTGTAATTTTATAAATTTAATTAAAATATAAACCCCTTCCTAAATCTCACTATTGAATATTTCCACGTGTAATACTATGCTAAGGATTACAATATAGATTACTTAAATATAGCGGCTCTACGCCAATTAATTAATCTACGGCTCTAAAATCTAGATCTATAACACTAAAAATAAGCTCTAAGCTACTGATTTTATACTAGCAGAACGAAACTTAATAAGAGATTTAGGTAGTAAACGTAGTAAGACTGGGGTTTAATATGCGAGTTATATAAACGACTTCGCATTAAAAAATCTGGTAGAGTAACCAATATATACAGCATCTCTTCAATTCTAGTAGTTAGCGCAGCTACTTCCACACGGCCTTTTATAGGGGAAATTTTGGTATTTTTGCTATTTAGGGGAAAGTTAACAAAATACGCTAACCACCGGATGCGCCAGGATGCTATACATCGATTCAATTTCAAATTATAAGGCATAGTCTATATATTGGCTTTATCTACTTATATAGCCGTCTAAGTATAGCGTTTAACTATTCTAGGTAAAGCTTACTGCCAAGACTGCTGCCTAAGGTAAGTTAGAGTGGTTACCTTAGTAAGCTCAGACGTAATTCTATTAGTGCGGATTTTTAATCAGTCTGCAAGCGGACTAACTATGTTTTTATAAAACCACTAGAATTATATACAAAGTGGTTTTATTCTATTTAACTACGGTTATTACGTCTAGAAGTAATAGCTAAATACTTCTTACTTTAACTTTCGGTTAAGCTTCTTTTGAGAATTATTAAGTATCTTAATAGTTTTTCTATATTTGCTATACGTCGTACTTATAAACAGTTTTATAACGTGGCTAAGTTAGTTTAGTCTATTAATTTTAGTCTAGGACGGTTTGTTACTAATTCCTAAAGTTTTAGAACTATTATAAGGGATAACGGCGCTATCGTTGCTGGAGCCTTACCTTTGTAGTTTTTTGCGAGGTAGGTATAGACATTATCTTCTATAGATGTCTTTATTTTAAAGGGGAAGTCGGTAATAAAGCTAAGCCGTTATTTAGTTAATAAGGAGGGTTATTACTTTAAACAAAGTAACTAAGAAGTAGTTAGGTTTCCCGTTGCTTATAACGTACTTAAAACTAATTAATGTTTTAGTTATAACGGTTTATTAGAACGCGTTCTTAAAATAAGTTAATTATAAACCTTATCGCGGTTAATCACGATTCTATTATTTGGATTATTGTAAACTTTTATAGCACTACTATAATAAGTTTGATTATATAGAACTGGGCCTATTATCTATTCCCAAGGACTACCTTTAAGCGTTAAGGTATATTCCTGTTAAAGTTAGGTAGGACGTTAGAAGACTTATTAGGATTTTCGACCCATAATATGCTTAATAAGTATTACGACTATAGTTTTAAGTTAAATTATTATTTAGTAGATTATAAGGTATTTAAAGCAAGGGGAGTTAGAGATTCCTAATATTAGATAATATCCCTAGGGGAACCTAAAGAAGAGGAAGAGAAGGGGACGAAGTATAAAGAGCCTATAAGGTTTGCTCTTGGTAAAAATCGCGTTATATTATTAAAAAGAAAAGTTATACTAGATTAGATGTAACACCACTCTATAAAGGGCTATATTGGGTAAATAAATCCTAAGGAGAGTTTAACTCTAAATTATTAACTACCTACTAACTATTTATATTAGTTTCTAATTATACTTTAGTTATATTAGTTATAGAAACAGGAGACGAAGTTTCCTATATAAAGTAGAGCGTAGCTTATAAGTAAGAACAATAAGGAGTATAAGTTAGTGGCTTAACTGCTCCAAATAAGGACCTAGAGGACTTTCTTAGGGAGCGCTGGGAAACGTAATATGATTATTTTTAACAAAAAAGGTTAGCGATATCCGCTTACGGATATATATATATCCGCTAATTAATTCTATATATAACGTAATTAAGGGGTTAATGGGCCAGATGGGTTAGTAGGCCACCTTAAAAATTAGAAAATTTATACTTTAACGTCTTAACAACCACTTAATAATAAATTCTAATAATTTAGATTTGGACTTCTATAGCTTCTATTAAAGTTATATAGTAATTAGTTTAGTGGTTTTTAANATATAGTAATTTNGCTTTAATTTGGCCCCCAAATTATAATATCTTAAAAACTACTAAACTAATTATTATGCAACTTTAATAGAAGCTATAGAGTGTATATAAAAGTCCAAATCTAAATTACTAGAATTTATTATTAAGTGGTTGTTAAGATATTAAAGTATAAATATTCTAATTTTTGGTGAGTTTCGAGCTGGCCTACTAACCCCTTAATTACATTATAGTCTAAGCTTACTAAGGTAAGGTCTAAGGGACTTTTATAAAGTTTCTTAGGCGATCTAACTTATTTTATATATAGAGCAGTTACCCTTTTTAACGAAATTGATCTACCCCCCTATAACAGCTATTATCTTAAAAATACCGTTAAATTAATCCGTAGAAGCAGCTCTATAATCAATAAGTATATCTACTTTATACGCCTCTATAATATCTAGTAAAAAGCGCCGCCAAACGGGCAATATGTTAATTAAATCACCTACAGCCTACCCAAATAATAACCACCTAAGGACTTTAAGCTGCTTATTACTACTATCTTAGGGGGCTATAAACATAGTTATAAAAATTAAACGCGAAGGGGAAGTAAAGAAGGTATATATTTTCTATCTTGGTACTAATAGTATCTATTAAAATACCTTAAGTCGGTTTGTTGTAAGTAAGGGGATTATAGTTTAAAGGCGGATAATACGCTTACGCGCGTAAGCGGAAGAATCTAGAGGCTTTAGAACCGAGTTAATCTAAAGCCTCAATCTAATCTAGAGGTGACTATTTAGTCAATTTAGCGACTTTCTAATCTAAAGCTCCTCTAGATTAGCAACCGCGTTAAATTCGCATACTTTACTGTATATAGTAGTTAAACCTAAGGTCTTAGCGTTAGATTAATCTGGAGCTTTTTTTTTCTAAATTAATCGTTAAGTCAAATCTAAAGCTCTGCTCGTGTACCCGTCCAATTACCTACTATACCCCTACCGCCCTCACTAACAATAGTATTACTACTGCAGCTATAGGCCCTATACGACGTCCTCTTTTTAATCCTTACTATCGCCGTTTAGATCTAACTAGTTAGTATTTATACTTAATATAGAGGTAGAAGACGTTGCTAATTTTAATTAATTTAACTTCTTACCTAAAACTCCCTTCTTTGTCTGCTATACCTATATAATATTAGAGTCTAAGAACAAAACAAGTGATATTGTTTTAGTAATTAGAAGTTTAACGTATTTCTAAATTAGTACCTTAGTATAAATACTTAAATGCTTTAACTAAAACCCGTAAATTTAAGTGAGTAATTTATAAAAATTGCGCGTATAGCATTACTATAATAAACTTTAGATATATATATATAGACTAGGAAGTCCTTATATTACATTAGTTATTAATATAGGTAGTCTTTTTTAGGGCTGTAAAGAGGTATATAAAGAGTCTATTGCCTAAGACAAGAACCCCACAGCATACTTTCCTATTATCTCCTAACTATATATCTCTATTTATCGTTAGTAAAGAGACCGTAACATGCGCATTTATAGGCATATTGGTTACTTACCTACCTTTTAGCTTTAAAAATAAGGAATAATAATAAAAACAAAGTAGCTATTATAAGGTGGTAATAAAGTCTTTAGATATCTATTATATACTATCTAGTATAATTCTAACGTAGACTTATATTGTTCTCGCTGGTAGAGAAGATAAGCTAAGTAATATACGCTAGTAAGCGTATATAAATGCTTTAGCCTAAGTACCTTCTTATATCCTTCTAGTGCCCGCTAGTGTATTACTTTGGCCTCTTTGTACTTGCCCTAGCTCTTTAATACTAACTTAAGGTTGCTAACGCTAGTAAGTATATCTAGATACTCGCGCCTAAGCACCTTCTTAGACCCTTTTTGTACTTGCCCTAGCTCTATAATACCGACCTAAAGTTACTAACGCTAGTAAGTGTAGATGGATGCTCGCGCTTAAGTACTTTCTCTCCTACTTCTAGCGCCCGCCAATATATTACTTTAGCCTCTTTATACTTGCCCTAGCTCTCTAACACTAACCTAAGGTTGCTAACGCTAGTAAGTATAGATAGATGCTCGCGCTTAAGCACCTTCTCTCTTACTTCTAGCGCCCGCTAATATATTACTTTAACCTCTTTATACTTACCCTAGCTCTCTAACACCTACCTAAGGTTATTAACGCTAGTGAGCGTATCTAGATACTTGCGCCTAAGCACCTTCTTAGATCCTTCTAGCGCCCGCTAGTATATCGCTTCGGCCTCTTTATACTTGCCTTAGCTTAACAATACTAACCTAAGGTTGTCGGCACTGGTAAGCGTGTCTAGATACTCTAGCCTAAGCACCTTCTTACATCTTTTTAGCGCCCGCCGATGCATTGCTTCGGCCTCTTTATACTTACCCTACCTTAACAATACTAACCTAAGGTTGTTAACGCTAGTGAGTGTATTTAAATGCTCTGCTCCTAGAGTAACCTCCCTTACCTTTGAAGCGTTTTGGCCTATCTCCTACGCTACCTAGTAGTTCCCTATATTGCCTATATACCATATAGCCTTAAAAAGGACTAACGCCCACGCCTCTAGCGCGCCGCCACTGGCTAGTTAACTCGCTACCGCTACTTAAGCGTATAAAAACAGCGCTTAATATACTTTTTAGTTCTTATACTATCCCACTAGGTAACTGCCATCTATAAGTATAACGTACTTCTCCCTCTAGCCTTTTAGCTCGCCCTATAGCTCTAACCATTTCCTTATTAAAAACTGTATAAGTTAGTATATCTTAAAATAATACCCGTCTATATCTGTTACAACTAAAGAGAAACTCATTAACGTATTTAAATCATCCTTAAAATCAGCGCTAGCATTATTATCCTCTTAATAGCGGCCACTGAGCAAAGACTCTGGAATTCCCTATTAATTAAAAAGACTTATAAGCGATAACAGCTATATTGCTAAAGGCCTCGCTCTGTAGATATACTTAAAAGATATCTACCAGGTAGCAATAATAGAGTTTAACGCCGTACCGTCCCTTTAAAAGTCCTTAATGTCTATATCCAGCAGTTTTGCTCTATCTCGGTTACCCTTATAAAGATCCTATAGATACCTTAACATTATAGCACGTGGCGCTCTCTAGCTAATATAAGCGGCGGCCTAGGTAATAGCAAGGGGTATATAGTTAAGCGCCTTAACTAGCGTAACCGTATTGTCCTATTTAAGGCTCCCTTTAAGCTTATTTTAGAGTAGGGCTAAAGCGCGTACTTAGTCTATTAGATAAACTCTAATAATATCCACGTAGCTTCCCGTTAGTTAAAAGGCGACATTTTAGCTCCGGGAGGTGATAAGGATAGACCTATTTAGTAATTAAGGCAGAAACTTTAGCAACGCGGCTGCTATATTACTAGAACTATTATCTTTCCTACCTTTACATCTCTTTAACGGGCGGGAGAAGACACCTAGATTGTCTATATTGTTAATAATTATTACCTAGTAACTATATACCTTATTATATAGCCAGCTATAGATAAGCTTTAGAATATCCACATCTAGCTAGTTATAGCCAGGAAGCTTAGCTTGTTTGGCGATTTTCTAATAGCCTTCCTTAAACCTTACTATACTGCTTATATATACCTAAAAGACCTAGGTAGCTAGGGATCTTTCTTATACCTAGTACGCGTACTTGACGGTAAGCTGCAACTTTCTTTCGAGCTTGTTAGTTTATGCCCTTAGGAGAATACTACGCTTATTGCCTACCTAACGCCACTAAGGCTAATAAGTGCTACTCTAGACGCAGACTATTGGCTCTTACTATGTATTTTAATAAGGATCTCGCGGTTTACAAAACGTGGATTATACTAGAAAGAAACGGTAGAGGACAAAGCGGGTAGTAGTAGGGTTCGGTCTATTAAGATTGGGCTATTAGAATGTAGATATACTACCTAGGACACAAGAGTTATACCTACTAAGGGCCTTAGTGTGTATGCGGCGGCGTAGTGGTATATTAGCGTCTGGATATACCCCCAGACCACTACTATTATCTTCTCTACCTTTACGTTATACTAAAGGCTCCTAAGCGCCTTCCTGCCTCTTATAGCCTAAGAGTCGCCCAATATAGGCAGCGCTTTCACAATTATATCGTCTAGCAACTGTATTTATATTCTACACCCTTTAACAGTAGGAATAAGCGCCTTTTTAGAGTTATCTTATATAGATTTAGTATTAATCACCGCTTTAGTTTAATAGAGGGCATCTAGTAGCACGGGCAGCTCGGCTTTAATATGGTGGAATACTTCTAGGATGTCTTCTAGCCCGGACTAATATTCTTTAAGACGTTTTAGAACCCGGGAGCTAAAGTCAACGAGCTGGATTATGTTGGCGACGATACTAACTACGGCTAGCGCTTCCGCTATCTTATCGCAACAATTCTCAATATAAGAGGTAAGCTCCTTCTATATAAAGAAAAGAGTAGTTATATTTATAGGAGGGTGTTAAGAATACAAACGGTATTTAGTAGAGCTCTATAGGTAGGATATTAGGGGAGGTAAGCTATACTAGGCTGAATAAGGTAGGCTATATAAGCTAAAGCAGAACACCTCTATAAGGGGGTAACATAAATAGGTTAGACGCCCCCCCTACTAGTATAGTAAACAAAATAACCTAGTCCCGCTATGTCACTTTAGACTCGCTTATTTCTTGACCTATACTAGTAGGGGGGGCGTCTAAGGCATTAATATTACCCCCTTATATGCTAGGCCAAATACGACAGAAACTAATAGTATAGTAAGCAGGTTGTAGTATATAGCTAACTAGGTATTATAGCGCGCTATAGATAATATAAGGTAAGCAGGAGGATTACTAATATATAAGCTTAGGGTATACTTAGTCCGCTAGCGGACGCTAAGACGGCACTTACTAAAAACTCGCGAGAGCTAATAAAAAGGGTAGCCGACCCGCTTCGGTCACACCCTTATAGGGGTCTTGACGATAAGATACCATCTTTTAAAAGAGGAGGATATTTATCTTAGATATTCTTTTATTCAAATCCTAGTCCTTTATTTAGCTAGTTCCCGCTATAAGGCGGCCCCTACGGCCCACCAAACGAAGCCCTAAAGCCCTAATAGCTGCTTTAACCCCTAAACGCGTATTAGCAACACCACCTCTAGACCTGCTAGTAGCTCCACTAAGACAGATAAGGAAACCGAGCGCGAAGGTATAAGAGGCCTAGCAGTCGCTAAGGACACGAACCTAAAGATTAGTATAGTTTAAACAGTAGACAACCGCACTATAAACCGGACTATAAGCTACACAGCATATACTGCCTTCATTCCCTATAGTAAGAATCTCTGCCTTATCCAAACGTAAAGGAGGAGGTATTAACCATAACGAATTTTATCAACTTATTAAAAGCCTTAGAGAAACTATAGCATAGTAAAGCAATATTATCACAAACCAGAATAGCATTATTAAGAGCATTAGAAATGATTTAGAAGATATTAAATCGGAATAGCAAAGCCTTAAAAAGCAAAACGCTAAACTCTAAAAGGCTATTTGGTCCTTGCGAGCGCAACTAAACACTCCCTTAGCTCCAACACAATTATAGGTATTAGTAGCGGCTAGTAGAGGCACAGTAGGGGTAGAGGTAACTCTGCTACAAACAACAAACGCTAGAAACTCTAAGGAACCCAATTAGCAGCTAGTGATAAACGTTAGCCAAGCGGGTAAGAAAACAATAAAGAAGGTAGCTACTATTAAAGTAGTAAAGCAAACCATTATATAAGGTATAAAGGATGTTAACAGGCTTATAGGAGCTATACTTAAGGACTTCCGCGTATAGCAAACAAGAGATAGCGCGAGCATTATTAGATTCTCAGTGGAAAAAGATAAAGAAGCTGCGTTTAGGCAGACAATTACCCAATAGCTCGCACCGCATATCCCTAAGGCGAGGCTTATTAGACCCAAGTAGTATACAATTAAGGCAAACTAGGTTAAAGTACCCTTAACAATAAACATTAACAGTAGAAAAGTAAGTAAGTCAGCTATAGAGCGCTTTAGGGTAGAGAATGGTATAGAGGTATATATAATAAGATAGCTCGGATAACTAAGGCCGCGTAGCTAGCATGCGTTAATAATTATTAAAGTGGTAACAAAAGAGGATATAGAGAAGCTGCTCACGTCAAACAACGTATTATTTAGGGGAGGTACGGTTATTATATCGCCATTTAAGGAGCGACGCACCCCTATAGCATACTATAAATATAGAAGGTTTAGATATAGGGCTAGAGACTATACGCGACCTAACACGTGCGAAATATATAGGCGGGAAGGCTATCTCTGGTGCGAGACGGTTAACCTACACTACGTAAACTATTAGGGTCCTTACTAAGCCTTATACCGTAAATACCTAGCATATAGGAAAGAGATGGACAGAATTCTTACATAATAGTGTTATAAATAGAGAACTTTAGATCCTCTAGGCAAATATAAAAAAGTGTAGGAAAGCGCAGCATGCGCTACACAATAATGAAGCGCTAGCGGACTTCCACTTCATTCTAGGTCAGAAACCTTACTGCTTTCTCTTAGATAGGGAAGTAGTGCTAGCTAGCTCAAATCCTAAGTAGATAAGGTTTATCCCAATAGGCAGGAAGTAGTGGTTTCCCCTAATTAGGTTATATATCTAGGCATCTAAAGAGCTAGCAGCTATACAGCTGTAGGTAAATTTAGCAGACATTATAGTAGTAGTAGCGCACGTCGGCTAAAGGAGACTTATAATTATGTCGGTATATATTCCAGACAGATATTTAAAAAGAACTAAAAAAGAGAACCTAAAGGAGCTCTTTAGTAGGCTAGAGATAATTAATAGTCTAATCTAGGGTAAACTACTGCGCGACCTATACACCGAGGTAGTAATTATAGGTAACTTTAATCGGCACAATCCGCTATAGGGAGGAAGTTATATTAGTACCACACTAACGCAGGAAGAAAGCGCGCTAATTATTAACTTTATAGCGGACCAGTTACTCCAGAGCTTACTTCTAGTAGGAATACCTATATTTAAAAGCGACGCGGGGCGAATATTAACAATTAACCTTATACTTATAACCCCAGGCCTAGCAAATAAACTAGTAAAGTGCGCTATCTAAAAGCATAAGTACGGGTTAGACTATAAAGCCATCTATACTAGCTTTTAGGTCAACACAAATATACAGGAGAGCTAAGAGAGGCTACTTATTAAGAATACAAACTGGGACAAGATTTAAGAAGACGTAAAGCAATAAAAAAAAATAGGATTCCCTACAGAAAATATAGACGAAATGGTTAACTACCTTAACAGGTAAGTTAATAAAGCCCTTAAAACACACTGCTAGCGGGCCAAACTATTATTATATATAAAAAGAGGGTGGAACGAAGACCTTACAGCGTTAAGGAAGTTATATATATACTAGAGGAATAGGAATAGTACGATGCAGAGGCAAGAAAGGGAAGACCCTAAGCTATATAATATTGCAGTAAGAGCGAAGAAGCTCTTCTATAGGACTATTCAGTAATATAGGAAGCTCCATTAAAACAAGTTCCTTAGTAACAGTAACAATATATAAAAAGCGTCGAAGTACCTTAATCCGCAGGCTATATCCGCGTTTACTAAAATACCACTAATTAAGAAAGACAGAGGATAGGAAGAGGTTGTTACGGAGAACCATAATATTGCAAGAGAACTACTCCAGGCATTCTTTCCAGTCCCGCCACCGTGCGAATAAGAGGAGGACGCTATAGCTAGCTATAACTAACTGCCGTAGAAGCCTATCGCCAAACATAAGGTCAAGGTAGCTGTATTTAAGGCTAGCCCAGATAAGGCTTCTAGAAGGGACAGCCTACCAGCCAGGGTATGGCGAAAGCTATAGCCTATACTAAGCGGTAAAATTACCACTCTTTTTACCAAATTATTTAAGATAGGAAAAGTACTACATGAATAAAAGGTAGTAAAGATTGTACCGCTACAGAAGCTAAAGCGGGGGGACTATATAGTAGCAAATAACTATAGGCCGATCTCCCTCCTCCTAACGCTAGGAAAAGCACTTAAATCGCTAGTGGTGGAGAGGATAGCATACCTAGTAGAGGAATATAGCCTACTATTTAAGACACACTTTAGAGCTAGAAAGCAAAGGTTAACAATATATACGCTATTATATCTCTACAAGGACGTATTTAAAGCATAAAGAGGAAAGAAGACGCTATCTTTAGTATTATTTAATATTAAGGGTATATACAATAATATAGCTATAGAGCCGGAAATCAGGAGATTACGGCAGCAACAAATACCTTAAATAATTATATAATGGGTGTAGAACTTTTATATAAACCGTCAAGCCTATATCCTAGTTAATAGATATACATTAAAGGTACAGGCGCTCCCGCAGGCGGGTCTTCCATAGGAATTAGCACTGGCCCTAATACTCTTTCTATTCTTTAACGCGGATCTTATATAAAGCACACCCAGAAATAGCAGCTCTATAGCCTTTATTAACAACTACTCAGTATAGGTTATAGGCCCTATAGCGGAGGAAAACACGTAGATTATCTAGGGTAAGATTATACCGATGCTTAAGAAATAGGAAAGGACTAGTGGAGCTTAATTTAAAGTAAAGAAAACGTTATTTATCCACCTTACTAGATATAAAGAAGCGGGCAGGGATACTACCACGCCGCTCCAATTTAAAGGAAAAGGAATCCCCCCAATATAAAAAATTAAGATCCTTAGGGTAATTCTTAATAAGGAGCTACGGTTTAAGGTATACCTAGCAGATAAGGTAGGCAAAGCCACTAAGGTAGCGCTAGCATTGCGTAGATTAAAGGGACTATAGTTTAAGAGCGTTAAGCAGCTAGCTAAGAGCTCGGTCCTACTAGTAGTAGACTACGCGTCGCTAATATAGTACCCGCTTGCAATATAAGAGTTAAAGTAGCTCCTCTAGCAGGCGTAGAGGATCACGGCACAAGCTATTATTAGGGGGTTCCGCACTATTGCTCTACTAATAGCGGAGGTAGAAGCAGGCTTGCTCCCTTTTAAGTAAAGGCTGCGTAACCAGGCCATTACGTTCTGGGTATTAATTAATAAACTAGGCAAATTACATCCTTATTAGATAATTCAAAGACAGAGGCTTTGTAGACGGCACCAATCACCGCTTTAAAGGACAGCAAAAATATATAAGGACGTCTGGGTAAATAGGGTGCTAGAGGTCAAACCGTATATATACCCGCTATAGGTGGCTAAGCCCAATATAGTAATATATAAGGACGAAGAGTATACTTAAGCTATTATTAAAGACTATAAGCTAGGGCAGGTTAATATATACGTTAATATATTAGTACGCAACAGCAGGGTAGGAGTTAGCGTGTATGCTACGCTATCTAAAGCAACGCTTTTGAAAATAGTAGCAAGCTTTAATTAGGCCAACGCCCACCTTATAGAGCTTTTAGCAATTAGCGAGGTAGCCAACTAGCTATAAAACCCTACGTATACGGCTGTTAACTAAGTAGGTTTTCTAATACCTGCTTCTAGTATAAGAATATTCTCCAACTTGTAATTAGCGTTGCTATTAGTATAGAGCTAAAGGGCTAGAGCCTGCTAGGAAATAGTCGTAGAGATTTTAAAAAAGCTATAGCTAAACAATATTACGCTATACTGGATTCTAGGCCACTTAGGATTTATAGGAAACAAGAAGGCCAATAAGCTTATTAAAGCAGCAATAAGATTAGAGAGCGAGAAGCCACTATAGAGAGACGGCCTCCTATGGTACTTTATAACGCAAGCCCTAAAAAAAGCTAAAATAATAATAGAACCGCTTCTATTAGAAAGATCTAATATAGGCAAGTTTATAAGAAAGATTAACGCAGCACTCTACCTAGGAAAGGCTGTAGGATTATACTAGCAGCTAATTAGCTCTAAAGCTACTATCCTTACATAGCTACGGACCGGCAAGTCATTTCTAAAAGAATATCTCTATAAAATTAATGTATTAGAGACGGCGTTATGCGACTATAGGCTTATAAAATCAATATAGCACTTCCTCTTTTCTTATAGGAGGTGGACACAGCAGAGGTTTAGACTAAGTAAGTAGCATAAAGATCAATTTGGGGATCTATTATATGCATTAGGAGGCTACTCACGCAGACAAGAAGGAGGCAGGAATATTAACGGCCCAATTAAGCGCTGGAAGCTAGACATTAGCGTAGTTAAAGCTATAATTAAATTTGCAAAGGAGACCGGACGTTTATACCTAAGCGTATAAGATACAGAAAGTATAGAAGCCGACATTAATAAGCGAAGACTCTTAAGAATTCTTTATCCTATTATCTAACTAAATATACCACAAGCCTCCTTTATACATGCCTCTACTAGTATATTGCTAATTAAGAAGCGTATAACGCCAGAACAGCCCTACGGACATAAGGCGTTAAAAACTACTTACTTAGGCTCGCCTCTAAACTCCGACCTTTTTTTTTCTAATAGTAACGCATTTCTTATTTCCTTAGTTAAGTATAGTGTTAGGTAATGGATATATAGTTCTTATAGTTGGCTTCTAAACTAGAGCATGCATATTAATAGTAGGAAGTATTTAGTTAGCGCTCTATAACGGCCTATACCCTAAATAGTATATAGCTATAATAGAATATACATACATATATATATAGGGGTCTACCTTTTAAGGTTGGTAAATAGAGAAAGTACAAGTAGAGAAAGTAGGCTGTAGTTAGCGTTAGGACTAACAACGGTTATAAGCTTAGCGTTATAGCGAATAAGTACTACCGCATTTACTAATATTACTAGCCACAGACCCTTCCATTAGCTCATACGCTAAGCTCGGCTATAATAATAAGCTAAGGTTGTTTAGTGTGGCGGGGTTGCTAAGTTAACTTAAGAGTACTAGAACTCCCTAACTCCAACTAAATTCTTACAACTATTAAACTTCGCAATGCAGCCTAATAACACTTATGGTATAATATACCCCTATATCTATATTATAGACCCCTCTAAAAAAACATTAGCATATAATACCGCCTTTACCCTCTAAATCTAATCCACGAAATTACGAGTAGTTTGTAGGAAGTAGATATATTATCCGCGAAGTAAGTACACTTTACGTTACCTATTCTCTAATCTGCCTTTTTAATATATAGTAACTGCCTTACTAACTATAATATAGGTTTATGCCTAAGGAAGACTAAATAAAGTATAATAGTGATTACGTCTAGCCTACTCTGCGATAATTGTTAAAAATACTGTCCTAAAGCCGTCGTCTCTAGCATTAGCTATTATACTTAGCTAGCTTAATAAATGGTTATCTACTTTCCTATAGCAATATCGACATACTTTTAAACTAGACACCTTTAATACCCAATTATCCTAATATTAAAGAAATTATTGAGAATAAATCGCTATTTTTAGAGGGGTCTTTATAATAAAATATCGGATTATTAAAAGGTTGCTACCTTAACACTATAACAAAGAGATCGCGCTCTTAGAAGGTTTTAATTGGCTTAAACTTACTAGGCGTCTACTATATTGTAGATAACATCTTACCTTTCTAGCCTAGCTTTAGGCCTAGACTTAATATAGGCTTTTTAGGGAACTACCTCGCCATACTCGTATTGGGGTAGTTATACGTCCTTTCTACTTATCTCCTTAAATTGTATAAGAAGTCTGGAAAAGATAGGATTTTCTACACTAATAACAAAGCGGCTGTGTTTACTACTCCGGCCCTATCTAAAGATAGCTCTTTCTCCGTTTATATCGGAGATGTAGCTACACACAAGTGCCGATAGTAGGCGGCAATTCTTATACTAGGATGCGGATGGCGATTAATCCTTTACCAGTTAAGTCACTAGTACTATCTACTATAGTTATATTACTTAAGCCTTAAGAACCGTTTTAATATTCTTTAAGATAATCCAGCAACTTAGTTATTAGATATGCTAGGTGATCCCCCTAACTCTATTAAGGCGCGGGAATATCTCTATAAATTTGCGAAGGTATATTATATCTATAACCAACTTCTAGCTATATTTGTCGCCGCTCTTACCTTACTAAGACAAGGAAGGTTTAGGGCGCATATCGTACTACCTCGCCCCTAATCTATAACTAGGTTCCCGGAACATGCGAAGTTAATTAGTTTTAAGTGAATACTACCTATAAGCCACCTTCCACATTATATAGCACTGAGCTGCATTCTAAACGCGTTATCCTCCTCTATATTTAAATATTTCTAGAAGCTAGGCGTAAACTATAATATCGCCAGCAAATAGCTCTATCCTATATTATAGGAAATTATTCTATCTCTTAAAAAAAAAGAGCAATATTAGAAAATTGTCTAAATAATAGCCACTTATTGGCCGAGTTTGGCGCCCTTATAGTTAGGCATAGCAATTACCGGATTACTTCTAAAGTTACTTAATATAACCGGTTAACATTTACCGCCAATCTCTTTAAAAGCTATAGTTTAGACTAAATCCTTTTAATCATTTATAGACCTACAATTTCACTAGCAATTGCGGATTTTTAAGAGCATTAAAGGCCGACAATATATTCGTCGTGAAGATAAATACCGCCTTCTCTATATTACAGATATAGGTTCTAGGCATTATACATTACCGCCACTTAGTTTATAGTCACCTTTTAGCGCAGTTAAGCTAAAAAACGCTGCATTTAAAGCCTAACAGCACTATACCTACGGGCACTAGCTAGTCTATAGTTAATAGATCTAGCAACTAGAGAATAAACCGCCTCTATATAATTCCGGAATGACCTTCTAATTAAGAAGGCATTATTATAAGAGGCTATTTAAAAAATTTCGCTTCTAGATAGCTTACATTTAGTCGCAGCTTCGCCGTTAATAGATATATCTCTAGTATTTTATATGGAATTTCGTAACAAGGCCTTAATAGGCACTACTTAGTGTCTTATGCAATAAGATAATCTCTTAGTCTGCAACCTAATATATTTTTAGTTAGGCATTATTAGATAGGATATAATTAGATAAAATAGATCTCTAGAAATATAAGTGGCTTAATAATCTCCTAAATAACAAATTAGAGGATTAGGGATCGTTAGTTATATCTATTAATTGATTTAAAAAGTTTTCGCATTAAGGTGACTTTATATATACTCCTCCCACAAAATCGGGCCACGGTGCCTTCCATTGCTTTAGTAATTTCCTTTATTATCTTAAATCTAGCTACCTGGTTCGGTTCCTAATAGGCCCCCTTTTAGATAATTATTACACTCTTTATATAGCCTTTACTGCCCGCTAGCCTAATAAATTTTCCATTTCTTCCTATATTTAACCGCTATATATATTTCGTACTAGTGCTTATTATTTAGATAATTGTATATAGTATATATGCCCGTATAACTAGAACTAGATAAGTACTTAAGTACCTTAGCTTTCAAATCTAGAATATAGGAAATATTTCGCTTATAAACATAATATTGTATTAAATTTTACTGCTTTAATGTCAAATTACAATTTTTATAAAATTAAATTGGAACCGATAATATCTCTAAATTTTCCTAAATTTAAGGATTAGCGACTAGGGATATATAACTAAAGAGGATATAGTAGAACTATTACCTAATTACGCCAAGTCATAGAGAGAGCAGCGAAGCGTATAGCGGACGATAATCCAAACTATAAGAATATATTAATGAGATGCTCTTTATCTAAGTAAAAACGTAAGTTTTTACTCGTAATTCGTAATCTTTATATTAGATAGCCTTAAAATAGGCACTATAGTATAGATTCCTACCTTAAGGGGTTATTATAATATCAAATCAATTAGTAGTATAGTTCTATGCCCATACCCTATTAATAGGGTTTCTTAGCTCTAGAGCTAGGAGTTAATTTACTTCTAAAGTAGGGTATTATAGGGTACCCGAGCTAAATCCGCTATATGTAGCTAGGACTTAATCGCCGCTTAAATCAGTTAGCACTCTTAAAACCTTTTATTTCTACATTTTATTCCCACTTCTTATATCTTAATAAGGGTGTAGCCGGAGCGGGTCAGCCGTCCTCCCTACTAGGGGTGGCAAAATGCTACCTCTGCCGACGCCTTCACGCTAATAAATTACATCTAGGCTACAACTTCCCTAAGTACTCTTTATATACACCTTTTCTTTATACTACCAATAATTTCTATACTATTTATTAACTAGAATATATAAATAGGAAAGTATTACTCTAACTCCCTCCTAGTATAACGGAACACTCCATATTCCGAAAGAAGTTAGAGATACTTTAACTTTTAACTAACTTAAAACCTACGCACACCTTAATACTTCCATAGTGCTATAATCATTATACTCTATAGCGAGTCCTTAATATTTAAGACGCTAATTACCTATAAAATTACATAAGTATAGTTATCTAGTCACTTAACTTGTTCTATACCTAATAATGCCACTATTAGAATATAAGCGGTATATAGTATAATATAAGTTAATTGTATTAAGCATAAAGGATGCGGGGGCATATACTAGTATAATTATATAATCATTACGTAACTACGGTAATGATCCTTTAATTTCTAATAGCCGCGATTAGAACCTCTTTAGGACAACGTCGCCACCCTTATTTTAGCGCTATTTTAAACTGGAAATTAAGTAAGTCGGAATATCTAATACTGTATATAATGCTTCTAAACCATCGCTAACAATATACGTGGTATAGGAGGCAAATCCGCCGCGCAGGTCGGCACCTTTTTAGCACAACTTTAAACAATTTTAGTAATACGCAACTACGTATAATAATATAACTATATCATTACGCTACATTAAAAACTATAAGTTTAGTCAGTGCGTTTTATTATATATATCTTAGTTTTTAACTATCTAACCTCTCCTAGGTAATACAATATACTCTATATACAAGAAGAAACATTAGGCTAATTAAAGTTATATTCTATTATCAATCGCCTTAATTTAACTATAACAACTTCTATTTAGATTTTCTTCTAATATACTAGACGTAGGTCTACTCCTAGGCAATTTCGTTAAGCACTTACCCGCTAATTTAAGAATATAATATATTATAAGTTGTGACCTAAAAAGCAAGCACATTAAACGGAAAATTATAATCCTAAACCCCATAACTACTATAACTCCCATTAACAGTCTCCTAACAATTAATCGTATTATAGAAGTAAATATAACAGATATCGCTCTGCACACTATTAATATCTATATCCAAGTCATATCCGAAATAGAACTTATGGCCGCTTAAAAGACCGCTAGTACTACTAACTAAGTTATAGGTATCGACATTAGTGCCTAAGATTAGGATACAGGCGGTATTAACAATAATTTTATTGTTAAGGCTCTATATAAGAAGGTATTTGGGGTTAAGGTTATAGAGATAGGTGGGGTTCTCTTAGTACAGAAACCCGCTGCCTCTGCTATTTGGGACTAGGAAGAGCCACGGCCAATATATATTTAGCTAGACTAGCAAGCTAGGTGTTAAGTTTATAGGTAGCTATTCTATATTATATAAAGGGCGATATTGGTTTAAATAGGACGTCACGTCTAGACAGACGCTGTGTTTCCCACTAGGAAGTTTTACGCAAATAAAACTATTAGTATACTTATTAGAGTACTAGCAAGTAACCCCAAACTCCTCTATACTAGCTATAGTATACTATACGCAGAAGCTAGTGCCCTAGTCTATACTAACGCAGGTATAGGTATTATAGCTCTCGCCTTAACCGCAGCAATCTATAAACTTAAAGTCACTAGTATAGCTATAGGCTTAAACAATATATGCGCCGTTAAAACATTAACCCAATTTATACTAAAGATTAATTAGTATAATAAGCTGCGGCAATAAGCTATAACAGGATTCTTTACCTTATTTCCACACTTCCCACAATTATTAGGATTAAGCAGTTAGAGTTTACTATTATTATTGCAAGGATCCGGGCAAAACTCCTTTAAAAGCTCCCTAAATAGACTCTTACTAATTACTACCTAATATACAAGATTAACCAAAAAGTTACAAACGGCGTATAACCCAAAGATGTACGCTACTGCCTCTTTAAGTGCAATCGTCACCTTCTCTTCTAGTATGTTCTTTTTAATACCCATACGCAGCTCCTAGACACAGAAATCTATATCCGCCTTAATACTCTCCTTAAAAATAAAGTCTTTACTAAGTTCGTTAGTGACGCCTCTAATAAATATCTTGCAGATATTGTTATAAACGGTGTTTATTAGGCGCTTCTAAATATCTTCGCCTAGCTAAAACCAGGTGACTCCATTAACGACTTTAAAAACGGTCTTTCGCGTTAACTATAAATAAAAGATCTTATAAAACTCGTAAAGATCCTATAATAGAGCTTAGTATTTAATCTAATACTTATCCTAAGCATCGGTAGGTTCTAGTACTAGAAACTCCATAGGAAATGCTTAAGGCTATAAGGTTAATAACTTAGCAATTACAGCTTCCTCTATACTGTGTTGTTTAATCTAGCGTATCTCTAGGTCTGTCCTAAGCTTATAAACACTAGGCGCTAGGAAGTAAAACGCGAAGAGTATATAGAGAAGAAGTGCGAGAACGCTTAGTCGTTTAGCTTAAGACGCTAACAACGACTAATTCTGCGTTAGGCTTACTTAAGAGGCTATTAGCGTAAGAGGGCTAGCAAAAAAGTTCTAAGTTAGCGTTGCTTTAGTTACAGCTACGCCGCTAAGAGTAGCGTTTTGCGTCGCGTGCTCATGCTAAACATCTATATAGATTTTAATGTCGATTAAGTATTTATAGGTAACTGTCATTCCTTCCAATACTAAGGTTCCATAGTTAACACCTATTAGTAGTAGTAAAGCGGATATTGCTATAGTGCAAGTATTATCCTAAAAGACAGCGGTAAGATTTTTTTAGGTATTGTTTTCGGTTAGACTATATCCGCAAGTCTTTATACTAATTATTTTATCTAGGAAGAAGTCTGTTCCATTAAGAACAAAATCCGTTTCCAAAACGAATACTAGTATTTCTTTGCATTTAATTCTATTTAAGCATATTATCCTACTATTTATTAAAGTATAGGTAACGTTAGGGAAGAAGGTTATAAATTCGCACTATTTTTCTAAGCCCAAGCAGGTATAATTAAAGGAGAAGATTAAGTTCGGGCTATAAGATATAAAGAGACCTTTTAAAGAAGGTAATATTTTAACCTAAGAGAGATCTAATAGAGACGCTATATAATATAGCTTAACAATTAATAAGTATAGGGCATTTAGCTAAATAAGTGGTGGACGTAACACTCTTTAATTAAGTAAATTTCCTAATTATAAGACCTAATACTTTTATAGAACAAGCTACTCTGGCAATATTTTGCTAGTTAAGGTCTTAACACTGCTAAAATCTGTAAGCCCTTATAGAAAGGGCCAATTGCGAATTCCTAAGAGTACTTAGGGTGCGAGTCTTGCGCTATATCGTTATGAGTTACATCCATTGAAATTTTAACTATAGTGCTATAATGAAATTTCAGGTGCGCCTTCGCTAATACTAGCAAATAAAGTTGCTCCTTAAGAGCCTTATTTATTAAAAACAGACAATATAGCTTTAATTATATTAGGGCTTACCTATTATAGGCTGACTTAGTTATTTTTTCTTTTAACCTAGTCCACTATTTAGCCTTATATAGGCGTTCCTTAGATGACCTTAAATAAGTCCCTTAGCATTGGCGATAGAGCTTAATTAAAGTATAAACGAGCTGTATTAATCGAGATGTACTTATCTAGACCTCTTAAACTGGCCTCTTAGAGAAGATAAGTATTATATACCGTTAGCAAACCGGGCAGCTATTTAGGACGAAACCTTATAACAAAACTATAACAACCAATTGGCGTGATTTTGGTAATTAGGTTATGCTTTATAGCTAAGCTAAAAAGTAAGTAGAGGGGGATTATAAAGGGCCTGCGAATTAAATGCTAGGGGCGTCTTAGCGCATTATAAAGGTCGACTTTAAATAACTTACTAACTTTATGCCATTATAGGGCCAACCAAGAACGCCTTAAAAGGAGGAAACTTAGTTTAGGGATTAAATATATATTTAACCCAGTCTAAGCTAATCTTAGAGTTGGTATATCCAAATTAGAAGCACGTAAAATGCCATCTAAAGGTACTGTTAAACGGACGATTAAGTATAAGAACTTTGTCTATTAAATATAGCTCTAGAGCCTTTATATATATATAAGGAAATATATAAGAAAGACGGTAGTAAACTACGTTAGTAACTAAGTTAATAACCAAATTAGTGACCAAGTTAATAGTAATTAAGATAGTAGTAAGACGGTAGTAAGGAAGTCTGATTTAGTTCGATAGGTACGTAGCCCATATACTTTATAGAAATGCACTTAATTATAGTACCTATTTGTCCACTTAACACCCGCGCCTCTATAAGTCTATAGGTTATCCTTACCTACTAAGACTTTAAGGGAGCTAAGTAAGTTAGATCCTAAATTATATACCATTAAGGTAACTACCTAGTAGGTAGTTAGTACGTTAGGCAGTATAAAGGAGCTACTATAACTATAAATAGCTGTATCTGCCCTTATAGATAGTTGGTAAACAATAACACTTATATCCTTAGTTTAGAACTTTAACTAAATAGGCTTAATATAACTCTTTTTTCGTCTATATTATAGACATTCTCCAGTAAAATAAGGCAAGGGAGGCCACTTTTAAAGCGGTGCACCTAGACACGATAAATAGTATAAATAGCATTACCTTAATATTACGGTGGTAGGGGAAGTATAAGGCGGCCGAGGAGATAAACCGGCGAGCGCTAAAGGGAAGAGAGAAGGTAGTAGGGCAAGAGTACCTAGGTACGCTAACTAGCGTAAGCAACCTAGCGATAGTGCTATAAAATTAGGGGAAGTATAAGGCGGCTAAGGAGATAAACCGGCGAGCGCTAGAGGGATATAAGAAGGCGCTAAATAAAGAACACCCGTCTATACTAACCAGTATCTACTACTTAGCTTTCCTATTTTATTAACAGCATTAATATAAAGCTTCTTTAGCACTATATAAAAGGGCAAGTAGCGGATACTAGCATATACTTAGTCCAGAACATCCTACTACGGCGGCGTGCTTTAAGCACTACTCGTCACTAACGTAGGAGACGCAGTATAGGTAATAGTTATTCCTTATATAGTAATCTATAAGGCACGTATACTATTAGGATAATATTTACCTACTTATACATTCTTACTAATAAATACTATAACATTTGGTGGGTATAAAGAAAGGTATATATAAAGAGTACTTAGAGAAGTTATAGCTAAGATATAATTTATTAGCGTAAAGGCGTCAGCAGAGGTGGCATTTTACTACCCCTAGTAGGGAGGATAGCCGACCCACTCCGGCTATACCCTTATTAAGGGTGTATATTTAAGATTAAGGAATAAAGAATATAGAGTAAATAGGTAACTAGTAGGCGTTAGAACCAACTATCTTAGGTATAGTGTTATAGCGGTAATACACTGCTGCTTAGTGTTTAGCTTAGCGCGGTTACTAAGTTAACTAAACCATGCCGAAACTTCCAGACCATAATTAATTCTCGCGACTACTACCGTTTAATTTTATAATATGGGCCTTCTAATAGCATAATACACGGCTATATCTACATCGCAGCCTCCTTTAAAAGAATATTAGCATATTACACCGCCTTTAAGCTTCGTGGGTGTACCTTTAACGCCTCCGCTAACCGACAAAAAAGCCTTTACCTAAGCTTACCAAGTGATTGCGCTTTTTAAGAATATCTAAGCTAGAAGATATATTAAGGAACACCTATAGACGGAATTTCAGCTTATATAAGGAGAGTATAATAAGATAAAGCGTTAGCTTAGGTAAAACGAGTCGCTATTTAGATACGTTAAAGACAAGATACAGTGTATATATTTAAGGAATAATAGAAACGGTAGCTAATAATAGAGATTAAATAGATATAATTACTGCGGAGGAAGCCATTAACTTATTATTTAGATGCCGACCGGCGTATATAAGCTCTTTATTAATAATATTAAGGACGCAATTTAAAGTTAGCTAAAAGCAATTCGCAGCGGATTAGATAGGGCAGCCCTCTTTATATAAAAAGTACGCCTAGCCCGATTAACTGAGATATATTTTCTACTTAATAATATTTTACTTAGTATAAAGTTAAAATATAAGCCGGACGCCTCCTTTTAGCACGATAATACTTAATACCCTAGCGTTATAATTAAAGTCGTATATTTATAGAAGATAAAGAGGTTAGGCTGGCTAGCGGAAGACTATTTTCTAGACTTAGATGCTAGTGTACAGGTTGTTATTAGCCTGGATATTAAATACGGCAAAAAAGGTTCGCGTAAGGCGACGTTATTAGTATAGCGAACTCGTGCATTCTATACCGACAATGGGGATTAATTAGGAGTAATTTAAGAAATAAAAGATAAGGTATTTAAGGTTAATGTTCTCGCATTATAGTGTTTTAAGATTCTAAACTAGGCATTTCGCAACAATAATAGAGACCCTACCACTTACCTAGGTCTACGACTTCAACTATCTAACTTTGCTTGTAAAGAGCTAACAAAGGGGGCAATTAAGAAGATCAAGATATACTCTTATTTACTTAAAAATTATACTAATACCTTACTGCTGCAGAGAACAAGATCTAAGGACGAAGAGGGCTTATTAAACACTCTATTTTTCTTAGAGTTAAGAAGCGTAAAAGATCCGAAACACCCCTAAAGAGGATAGCTTCCAATAATAAAGCGAAGTATATTAAGCAAGAGAGAGCCGCGAAGCGTATAGCGAACTATAATCCCGTTTAGCCCACCTAGCCTAACTTTCTAATTATAGAAACGATATTTAAGTAAAAGCTTAACTCTATATATATAGACTAGTGGGTACGTGCACTACTAGGTAGTAGTATATAATTATAAAAGCATTAATTAATAACTCGTATATAAAGCAGTAACGATTGTTTTCTAAGTAGTAGGAGGATATTAAGTTATAATAAAGGATATTGAGGATGGTAATACGAACAATTGGTAGATAAGGCTCTGCCTTAGGTTAATACTTATTTAATCTCTAAAACTCACATTAATTATAGACACTCCTATTTAATTACTCGGCCTGCTTTTTTACTTATAATCTATTATAAAACTAGTAAAAATAAAAAGAAACTAAAAAAAGCCTATAGTCGCGACTAGCTATTTAACAAACTTACTTACCTAGTGTGTAGATGCACGCGTATCTTTTAATACTAGCCGCTAGGGGTCCGTCTACGGCTAATATAATCCGTGCGATTCTAGCGGCGTGCTCTAGCAGCTTAATAGCCTATTTAATCTATTTATTTACCTAGTAAGTGTCTTTTAGTAGCGACTAATAGGCTTTATACTTAGTAAGCATAGCTATTATAGTGGCCTATTAGTAAAACTAAGCGATAAAGAGCGGTAATCTGCCGTCCTTATCTATCCCTTGCAACGTTGATTTGGGTCCTATTTTTATCGATAAGGGTTGGCCAATAGAATCAATAGGATTAAGGCTCCGTGACTATACGCGTACTTTTGATTCTGGTGTTCCCGCACGGACTACCTCTAGTAGGACCCCAACGTTGCAAGGGATATAGTTTTATATAGCACTATAGTTTAGGAGTAACCGTACCACTTTAGAGTAACTATATGCTATAGCCTAGAATAATAGAGTTTGCCCAGCTGTGCTCCGCATATTAATATTAATAGTAGTTATTATAAGAAGAACTTTAACCACTTCTTTATACCTAGACTGCGACGCCCTTTATAAAGGGGTTATTCCGTAGATATTTCGCTTGCCTAAAGGAATACTATTATTAATAAGTTAACAAACAGTTACGGCGTCTCTATTTTTAGCGGCATTATAAAGGCGTAAGATATTAAGCTATTACTCTTTACTATTATTAATATAATCCCACTAATTAATAAGACTAAGGACTTGTTTCTAACCACTAGTAGCAGCTACCTTAATTACTTTAGTAGTAACTTTAATGCTAATAGTTTAATAGAGGAGTTAAACCAGCTTATAACTTATACGCTTATTAAAAACCGCCTCTTTAAGTACCTCTTTAGTGATTTTAACTTCGTCGCTACGCTAATTAAAAAGAAGTGCTATTACCTCCTTGCCACTACTTTAGTTCCTAGCTACTACCTTAACTACCTCTTTAATAATTTTCACTTTATTACTGCGCTAATTAAGGAGTAGTGCTATTACCTCCTTACTCTAATTCCTAGCTGCTACCTTAGCCACCTCTTTAATAATCTTAACTTCGCCGCTACGCTAATTAAGAAGAAGTGCTATTACCTCCTTACTACTACTCCCGTTCCTAGCTACTGCCTTAACTACCTTTTTAGTGATTTTAACTTCGTTACTACACTAATTAAGAAGTAGTGCTATTACTTCCTTATTATTACTTAAGTTTCTAGCTACTACCTTAACTACCTCTTTAGTAATCTTAACTTCGTTACTATACTAATTAAGAAGTAGTGCTATTACTTCCTTACTACTACCCCCGTTCCTAGCTACCGCCTTAACTACCTCTTTAGTAATTTTAACTTCGTTACTACGCCGATTAAGGAGAAGTACTACTACCTCCTTACCACTACTCTAGTTCCTAGCTACTACCTTAATTACCTCTTTAATAATCTTAACTTCCTTGCCGCACTATATAAGAAGTATATTTATAGCTAGCGCATTAAATAATTTTATAAGTACCTAGACTAGCTAAGGGGTAACTATAATCCCGTCACGGCGCTAATTAAAAAGCAGTACTATTACTTTCTTACCACTGCTTAAGTTCCTAGCCGTTACCTTAACCACCTCTTTAGTAGTCTTAACTTCGTCGCTACGCTAATTAAGGAGCAGTACTATTACCTTCTTACCGTTAATCTTGTTCCTAACTACTGCCTTAACCACCTCTTTAGTAATCTTAACTTTGTTACTACGCTAATTAAGGAGTAGTGCTATTATATCCTTACTACTACTCTAGTTCCTAGCTACTACCTTAACCACCTCTTTAGTAATCTTAACTTCGTTACTACGCTAATTAAGGAGTAGTGCTATTACGTCCTTACCACTGCTTCCGTTCCTAGCTACTACCTTAACTACCTCTTTAGTAATTTTAACCTCATTACCGTACTATATAAGAAGTATATTTATAGCTAGCGTATTAAATAATTTCGTAAGCGCCTAGACTAGCTAAGAGGTAACTATAATCCCGTCGCGGCGCTAATTAAAAAGCAGCGCTATTACCTCCTTACTATTGCTCTAGTTTCTAGCTACTACCTTAACTACTTCTTTAGTAATCTTAACTTCGTTACTACGCTAATTAAGGAAAAGTATTATTACTTCCTTGCTACTGCTCCTGTTCCTAGCTACTGCCTTAATTACCTCTTTAGTAATCCTAACTTCGTTACTACACTAATTAAGAAGCAGTGCTATTACCTTTTTACTACTACTCCCATTTCTAGCTGCTACCTTAACTACCTCTTTAGTAATCTTAACTTCGTTACTACGCTAATTAAAAAGCAGTACTATTACCTTCCTTACTTACTATTCCAGTTCCTAGCTACCGCCTTAACTACTTCTTTAGTGATCTTGACTTCGTTACTACCGCATAATAAGGGGAAGTACTATTACCTCCTTACCACTGCTCTAGTTCCTAGCTACTACCTAACCACCTCTTTAGTAATCTTAACTTCGTTACTATACTGCGTAAGAAGTATATTATAGCTAGCGTATTAAATAATTTCGTCAGCGCCTAAGACTAGCTAAGGGATAACTATAATCCCGTCACGGCGCTGATTAAAAAGTAGTGCTATTACCTTTTTACCATTACTCTAGTTCCCAGCTGCTGCCTTAACCACCTCTTTAGTAATTCTTAACTTCGCCGGCTACGCTAATTAAGAAAAGTACTATTACCTTCTTGCTACTGCTCCCGTTCCTAGCTGCTACCTTAACTACCTCTTTAGTAATCTTAACTTCGTTACTACGCTAATTAAAAAAGTAGTGCTATTATTTCCTTACTACTGCTTTAGGTTCCTAGCTGCTACCTTAACTACCTCTTTAGTAATCTTAACTTCGTTACTACGCTAATTAAGAAGCAGTGCTATTACTTTCTTACTACTACTCTAGTTTCTAGTTGCTACCTTAACCACCTCTTTAGTAATCTTAACTTCGTTACTACGCTAATTAAGGAGCAGTGCTATTACCTCCTTACCACTGCTTCCGTTTCTAGCTGCTACTATAACTACCTCTTTAGTGATCTTAACTTTATTACTGCGCTAATTAAAAAGAAGTACTATTACCTCTTTACTATTACTTAAGTTCCTAGCTGCCGCCTTAACCACCTTTTTAGTAGTCTTAACTTCGTCACTGCGCTAATTAAGGAGCAGTGCTATTACCTTTTTGCCGTTAATCTCGTTCCTAGCTACTACCTTAACCACCTCTTTAGTAATCTTAACTTCGTCGCTACGCTAATTAAGAAGCAGTGCTATTACCTCCTTACTACTACTTTAGTTCCTAACTGCTACCTTAACTACCTTTTTAGTAATCTTAACTTTATCGCTGCGCTAATTAAAGAGCAGTGCTATTACCTACTTGCCACTACTCCTATTCCCAGCTACTACCTTAACCACTTCTTTAGTAATCTTAACTTCGTTACTACGCTAATTAAGGAGTAGTGCTATTACGTCCTTACCACTGCTCTAGTTCCTAGCTACTACCTTAACTACCTCTTTAGTAATCTTAACTTCGTCGCCGCACTATATAAGAAGTATATTTATAACTAGCGCATTAAATGATTTTATAAGCGCCTGGACTAGCTAAGGGGTAACTATAATCCTATCGCGGCGCTGATTAAGGAGTAGTACTATTACCTCCTTGCCGCTACTTAAGTTCTTAGCTACTGCCTTAACCACCTCTTTAGTAATCTTGACTTCGTCACTACGCTAATTAAGAAGAAGTACTATTACCTCCTTACCACTGCTCCAGTTCCTAGCTACTGCCTTAACTACCTCTTTAGTAATCTTAACTTCGTCACTACGCTAATTAAGGAGTAGCGCTATTACCTCCTTACCACTGCTTCTGTTCCTAACTACTACCTTAACTACTTCTTTTATAACCTACATCTTATTTATATATTGGTTTAGTAAAACTTTAAGTAACTTATAACTTTTGTGTAATACTAAGATATATAGAAGGCTTCGACCTTACTTATTACGGCACTAACCTAACGTATACTATTTTATACTGTCTTATACTATTCCCTACTATTAGCTAGCCCACCACTAGCGACTTAGCGGCCGGCCCTACTATTTATATATAATACCCCCTTTCTACCTTCTTCCCCTCTTTATACCATAACGTAGTTATTTAGTCTACTTTATTACAGCACTATAACAGTTTATAGTATCTTTAATTTACGCCCCATCGCAATTACTAATTCCCCGTACCCTAGCCAATTAACCTCCGCCCTAAAGTAATCGCGACTTACGCGCGCCTCTGCTGAAACTAATACGTCCCTAGCACAGTTCTAGAACAATCCTTAGTTTTTACCTAGCGCCTAGATAGGCGACACTAATGATGCCGAAATGGCCGAAACTTAGAACCCCTATAACGTTTTTATAGACCTATTTATAGAGATATACCCTAATATCGCATAGATAATCTGCCGCTCCCTACTATACCCTAAGACCTTTAAGCCTAGCAAAGCTTACCTTACCCTTATTAACTATACTAATAAGTTCCTTAACAATATTAAAGTAGGACTATAGTGTATATATAATACAAACACTGCTAACAAAAAAGCTAACAAAAACCTTAGTACCTTTATCGCTTCCTAGATAGGAACTATTAACTCCTAGGCAGAGACTATTACCGTTCTAAAATAATTAACCCCTATAATAACGGTAGTAACCTAGCAGAAAAAACGGAGATCTAAAGACCCGCCAATATTTAGTGGAAAAGGCACCCCGCTAGAATAATAAGCTAATTTTAAGACCTAGCATATTAAGATTAAGGAAGTCTTTAACCGGGACTAGGACTACTTTAATATAGTTTAATCCTAAATCCTTTACATCTCGGATATACTAGAGGATAAGGCCTATAAGTTTATTAAGTAGGGCCTAAAGCTTATACACGAGAACCCAAACAATATATCTATATAGAAATGGCCTACTAAGGAAGATATGCTTAAAGACCTTACTGCCTACTATAAGGTCCTTAATATAACCTAGGTCGCAAAGAATAAGCTTAACTATTTCCCCTAAGGTAAGCGTAATTACTAGTCCTAGAAGGGAGAGCTTAATAAGCTAATAGTCTGCGCTAAAAAGATAAATAAATAGAAGGTGGACCTACTCTAAAAGTTTATCTCTCTAAAGATGGAAAAGCTGGTACTTAGACTAGCCTATAAAATTAACAACAGCGACTATATAGGTTAGAGTAAGCAGATAGATATGTTTGCTAAAAACCTCGCAAATTATACACACTAAGCTAACCTTAAGAAGAACGCTAACTACCGCCTACCTACCTAAGCCCCTGCCCCTATGTTAACCCTAACCCTAGTAGTAACTAGAGAACCTATAGACCTTAATAGAATCTTAGACACGGAGCGTAAGCGCCGTATTAATAATAGATTATACCTTGCCTATAGCCTACCTGGCTACTAAAAGGATGCCTATAACCCCGCTAAGATAGCAAACCTAGTCCTAATACTACCCTATTAAATAATGCGAATAAATAACCGCGGACGTGGTAACCGTGGAGTCTATTATAGACGTGGCGATCGCGGAGCCTATTATAGCCGCGGCGGACAACCCCCCCCCTTTAACCCTACGGCTTAGTTACTTTAAACTATACCCTATATGGGAGCCTAACCCGTTAACAACGCCTAGTATTAGCGACTTCGCGCTAGTAAATACGAACACGGCCACGTCGTCGGCAAGGTATTATCTTCCTATACCCTAACTAAAATAGAGATAAACACCGCCAGCCAGACGGACACTAAACCACCCCGCTAAGACAGCCCTATACCCTAGTTGTTAAAAGGCAAACTCTTAGACTAAGTCGTGCCTAAGGGTCTAAACTATATAAGGAGGAAGACGAGAAGATTAGGTCCCTATTACTAGATTAATTAGTCCTTTCTATTAGTAAACTACTACTTAATCTTAGATTAGCAAATAGTAATAAGAAATTAATCCTTATTTAAACCTAACTCTCCTTATTACGTAACCTATACCCCTAAGTTTATATTAATATAGTAAGCTTAGTAGACTCCGGTAGTACTATAATAGTATTTACTAACGCAGAGTCTATTATAAGAAAGTATAACGTTATAACTAAGAAGCTGCTGGCACCTAGGCTACTGCGCCTTATAGATAATATCCCAACTTTGCTTATTACGGACTACTTTACCGCCTAAATATTAATTAGCCTCTATACTAAAGCTATACTCTTTTTCATTACCAAACTCTCGCCTACTACCCCAATTATCCTAGATATACCCTAGCTTTAGAAGTATAAGCCCCGTCCTAGCTTTAGAAAACTTAAAATCCGCTTTAACTTAGACTACTACTCTAGGTACTACCTCCTATAAGGGATAGCCAACGTTAGTAGGGACGCCCTATGTAAATACTTAGCACTACTAAGCCTAGTGCCTAAGACTATATATAAAGCCCTAATAGTAGAAGACGTTCCTGATAAAGGGGAGCCCGTATAGCTATAAAGAAACGAAATAGTAGAAGACTGGACTAACCTAGTACTTAAGACTAAAATAATGGGCTAGCTAGCCCTACCGAGACTAAGGAAGAAGGTCCGCTTCGCGCCACTACTATTAAGAAACCAACCCCAACCTAGGCACTATTTAAACCCTAGCCGCCTAGCCTAACACCCGGAACTAAGCTATATACTATATACGCACACTATAGCTCGCGTTATAGTAAGGACTGGCTATAGAACTACCGAGACCCAGATAATAGAAACCGCGCCACTATAACGCCTAACCTTATACCCGTCTCCCGCGCGTACCATATAGGGCCGCCGCCTTATTTCCGCCCCCCTAGGCTAACTAAGCTGTGCTAGCCTAGCCGTAGCACTAAAGAGTTAGATATGCCCCAACCTAGACAATATTAAATATACCCGTGCTATTAATTTTACCTAGTTCTATAAATAAAAAGACGTAAAAGTAATAAGGATCTATATAGCGGAGCTAGTAAAACTAGTTAAATAAGATAAGCACCGATAGCTGCTTAAAGAGCTGCCTATAGGCCTAATAGAAGTACTGAACCTATTAAAAAGGTCTTTCCGCTAGCTAGTAGAAGGCGACTATATAATAAAGGAAGCCTATAAAGCGCTCCCCCCCTATTTCTATAACTTCCTTAAGATAAATCTAAAAACCAAACCCGAGCTTTTACGTTAGAAGATAGTTAACACTAATATTAAAAAATTCCTAAAAGGCAAACTAGGATTAACCCGTAAAGACATTTTATAACGCCTACTAAAGGAGTTTAGTAAATATATTAAGCACTTTCTCCCTAAAAATATAGATAAGCTACCCCCTTACCAACCATAGGACCATAAAATTAAGATTACCCCCGGAAACTAGGCCCCGTACTATAAAAATAGACTACTCTTACCTACTAAACTTAGGTATGTAAAGAAGTGGATTAATAAAATACTAGATAAGGGTTTTATCCGCAAATTAACCTTACTAGCTGCCGTACTACTTCTCCTTACTACTAAGCCTGGCGGCGGTGTATAAATCTACTATAACTACTAAGGCCTAAACACAGTTACTATTAAGAATTAATACCTACTACTACTAATCCGCGAGATACTTAACGCACTTTATAGCGCCAAGTACTTTACTAAACTTAATATAATTGCTGTATTTAACCGGATCCGGATTACGGAGGGCCATAAATAGCTTATAGCATTCATTACCCGGTTTAGACTCTATAAGATACTAGTTATACTATTTAGCCTCTATAACGCACCCGCTACGTTCCAAAACTATATTAACTATATTCTATATAACGCCCTTAATAACTACTATACTGCCTACCTTAACGACGTCCTTATCTTTTCTAAAACATACGCTAAGCATACTAAGTATGTAAATAAAGTCATCTAAAGACTCGGCAATACTGGACTTTAGATTAATATTAATAAGTCTAAGTTCTACTCTACTAAAACAAAATACCTCGGCTTAATTATTTTAACTAATAGCATAACTATAGACCCTAAGAAGATACAGGCCTTATAAAAATAGAAGGACCCAACATTAATTAAAGAACTATAATAATTTCTCAGCTTTGCGAACTTTTACTAACAATTTATCCAAGGCTACTCTGCTATTGCTATACCTATAACAAAACTTCTAAAGAAGGATATTAGATAGCTATAGGGACTAGAACAAGCTAAATCGTTTAAGGCCCTTAAGGGAGCCTTTACTTTAGCACTAGTACTAGTATACTATAACTATATAAAGAAAACAGTGGTAGAGATAGATGTATTAAATTAGGCTTTCGGCGGAGTCCTTTCCTAGTATAATAATAACAGAAAATTAAGACTGGTCGCATTCTTCTCTGTAAAGTACTCCGCGCCAGAATATAACTACAAGATCTATAATAAAGAACTTCTAGCTATTATTAAGACTTTAGAGGAATGGCGTCCTAAGCTATAAGGGACTAAGGAGCTATTTAAAATTATTACCAACTATAAGAACCTATAGACGTTTATAACTACTAAGCAGCTAAACTAGCGCTAAGTTTAGTAGGCAGAGTTCCTTTTATAGTTTAACTTTNTAATTATATATAGACCTANNAGNAAAGCNACGCTCCCTAACGCCCTAAGCTGGCTACTAGGAATAAGGCCCAAGGACGCTAATAATAAACGCCTCCGCCACTAAGCCTAAGTTGTTATACCGCCCTAAAAAGTTAACCCTATAATCTTAGAAGAATTACTATATAAGTCCCGTAACTCTAATAACGCGGAGTTTATAGCCGCTCTAGACCCTAAAATAGCCAAAAAGTTACTAAATAAGTTAATCTGGCTAGGATACTAGGAGAACAAACTCGCAAGAGATATAGTAGCAGCCCTGCGTAATTAAAAAGCTCGCCATTAGCTAAAGAAAATTAGGAAATTACTCTATTGCGATAAGTTAGAATATAGTATTATTAACGGACAGATCTACTTCTACTAACATCTCTTTATCCCTAACGCCCTAGACCTCCGCCTAAAAGTTACCTATCGCTCTTATAGTAGCGGCCCCGCTAGTTACCCTAGCTAGGTTAAAACTCTTAACCTCTTAAACTGAATATACTAGTAGCTAGGAATCTCCTAGTTTACGGCTACCTTCATTAAAGACTATGCCCTATACTTTTATACTAAGACCCCCTGTTTTGCCCCGCTTAGTTTTCTAAAGCTACTAAAATTACCTACCCGCCCATAGACTAATATCTTAATTAACTATATTATAACGCTGCTAGTATGCTAACGCTATAGTAAGGTATACGAATATATCCTTATTATTATAGACCGCCTAACTAAAATGTAATACCTCGTTTTAGTAATAGGACTCTTAATAGAGGAGTTAGTTAATGGCTTTGTTAATAATATATATAAGCTCTACGGTGTACTAAGCACGATTATCTCCAATCGCGGTATATAATTTATTAGCGACTTTTAGCGATAACTAAGTAAACGCCTTAAGACAAGCTTGCAATTAAGCTTAGCCTAGTACCTAGAAATGGACGGCTAAACTAAAATTATTAACGCTGCCGTAAATAAATACCTTTATGCTTTTATTAGCTTTATATAGGACAACTAGGTTAACTACCTACTGCTCACTGAGTTTGCTATAAATAACTAAGTCAATAAGAGTATAGGCATCTCCCTATTTTTTGCAAACTATGGCTTTAACCCTCGCCTTAGAATCGAGCCTGCTGGCCCCTACCTACTAACACTATTAGTATAAGTAAAGAAGGAGTTCTTCCACGTAAACTCTGTGGCCAACCATTTTAAGCGGATATTAATATAGCTTAAGGCCCTAGCCTGGATTTTATAGTAACGCTATAAAGATAATACTAATATCCATAGGGATAAGAGCGCGTTATTTTATAAAGGTAACATAGTTATAGTTAGCTTAGAAAATATAAAGATAAATAGACCTAAAAAGAAATGGGACGATAAATGGGACGGCCCATACCCCGTACTCGTAGTATACTAAGGGGTAGTTATAGTAGACCTCCCGGACCATATCTAAGTAAATAAATCCTTTTATATATCTAAGGTTCGCCTCTAGGCTGCTAAAGAGATTCCTAGCTAAGCAAATATTAATACTATAAAGCGCCGTAATGTATAAGGACGAGTGGTAGAAAGAGACAATAACGGCAATATAGAAAACAAATGGGAGTTTAAGAAAATCCTTAATATATACAACGAAGACCCCTAGGGCCTAACTTATAAGATTAAATGGAAATATTATAAGGATATAACCTGGCAGCTAGAGGAAGACCTAAAGGGTTGCGAATAAGCTATATAGCGCTTCTATAAGCAACACCCTAAGAAGCTAGAACCCCTAAACTAGGTACAAGATAAGGAAAAGTTACGCTAAGGTTACGGCCGACCACCGTATTAAAATTTATGGTGGTTAAGATGTTATAGAACTTTAACCGGCGGTTAAAGTTGTCTAATTAGCTAAATTCTTGCTAAAAAACGCCATACGGACTAATTTAGGTGGCGGTATAGAGTTCTACTAACCTTACTTACTAAACTAACTAATTAAGATTTTCCATGCCCGGCATAAAAAATCGCTATTAGTTTAGTTAAGGGCGGTAAGCGGAACTAATATCTTTGCGGTAGAAAATAGGCAACCCCGTATACTGCCTATTTTTAAGTTATCTATTTAGTTTGGGGACTAAACCGTCTAGGGGAGAGGAGTACTATTACGGCACTGACCTAACGCATACTGTTTTATACTGTCTTGTACTATTCCCTACTATTAGCTGGCCCACTACTAGCGACTTAGCGGCCGGCCCTACTATTTATATACAATACCCCCTTTCCACCTTCTTCCCCTCTTTATACTATAACGTAGTTATTCAGTCTACTTTATTGCAGCATTGTGACATTACTTATTTATAAAGCGCGCTTATAAAATTGGTCTATATTTTAAATCTTCTAGTATTTCTAGAAGATTAAAGGTATATAAAATAAACTAAGCTGCTATAGGAGCTAAAGCTAGCATTACTACAGTATCTTCTAGTTAGCGCTTTAATTCCTATATAATGTTAGACTTCTGTAAGAAGTATAGGAGTTAAGCACTCCATAGTCTAATAGGAGAAGGTATACCGCCATTACTAGATATAAAATACTGAAAAATGCTTTTTAGTTTGCCTAAGGTCCTATTATTAGCCGCTAGTTAATAGTGTACAGCCTAGTAAACATTGGAGTATTTACTAAGTCTATTAGTTTTAGGTGACTTCGCAGTTAGGCGCTAGCTACATATAGAAATAAACTTGTTAATTATAGGGTTCCGACTTATAGAGACTAAGTCCTAGAGATATACTTCCGCTACTAAAGTATTAGTTACTATAGGTATATATTCTTACCGCTTTTCTAAAAACTCCCTAACTAATAGATAGGCGAAGCGAAATGTGTCTAACTGGGCGTTAAAGATAACGAAGTTATTGTAAAGCTTAAGGACCAGATCTTTAGGAACAGAGGCGTTATTGCTACTTTATAGAATTTTTAAGACTACTACTAGAAATTCCGTAGTCTTTAGCGTTCTCTAGGCGTATAATAGCCAACTAAGCACGTTCCTAAAAACGATTCTTTAATTTTTACCGGGCTTATTTAAAAGGACGTCGTAAAGTTTAGCATAGAGAGTATCCAAGTCTAAAGGAAGCCGACTAAGACTTTTATAGATATTAGCATCCATATTAAACAAGTAGAGGTATTATAATTACATACTTGCCTAGCGGAACCTAGAAATAAGATTAATATACTGTTAATTTAAGTTATAGTCAAGAAACTTACATTCCGCTAGCACCTTTAATTACCTTTTTTATAATAAGCTCCTTCATCTCCGTCTAAGAATCACTATATTACAATAGTTCTCTGTCTTTAATAAGCCGTTCTGCCTAATCCTTCACAAAGACCGCAATGTTATCGCTGTTTCTGTTAGACTTAATCCCTAGGTTTAAATAGCGCTATAAACAAAAGATAATGTTATAATTATTGCGACTTAAGACAAACATCTTAACTAATCTAGAGGACTCCCGGAGAATCTTTTCTAGTATCTTAAGCAGATTACACCGCTTCCCTAAGTTGCATTCATTAAGGGCGTCTATTACTATAGTTATTAGTAGATACTACTTAATAAGCTAGATAATAAGTACGCAGCTCTCCTCTATCCGCAGCGACCCAGATATAAATCCTTTAACTTCTTTCTTCTTATAAAGATTAAGAGTGGGCTTTAGTAGTGGCTTTCTAGGTTTTAGAGAAGATAGCTACCTAGTAAAGCTAGTAAGTATTACTGCGGGATCTAAACGCCTAGGTTTAGCCCTATTCCGTAAAGAGTAAAAGAAAACCAGTTATAGATTATAGCCGGCATAGAAGCTATTAAGAGCGTCTTTAATTACGATCAAACTTGGGAAAAGTTAATATTTATTATAATGGCTTTAAGTTAATGCATAAATAACTTTTACTAGCTTACTCTTACCCGACCTAGGAATTCTATAAAGCTATAGGATAGAGGACACACTCTCCTTCTTTTATCTCTTAAAGACGGGGTTTAAGAGAAGCTATTACCCGGTTCCTAAAAGCACGCCCTACTTTATCTGCTCGTGATATTAAATATATAGTTCGGGCGATACCTATAGTAAAATCTCTGTGCGCTTAGATGCTAGGGGCCATAAGTAAGCGCTTTATTTCCTTAGTGGACCACTCGCCTTAAAGGTTATCTTAAATATCCTTTAGATTATTGTCTATCCTTTATAAGGGCGTATCGATATCTACTAGCAAACGCTTTAATTTCGCGTAATTGTGGAACTAATTTAAATATACACTTATTAGTATATAGGGGTAATTTAGTAGCATTTATACCGACTATATTTATTAATAAGAGCTATATATTGACGGACACCGTCTTATACTATACGAATGTCATCTAAATATATATTAAACTCTGGTTTGGTAAGGAGACCGCTCTTAAAAATACGTTCTATTTATTAATCTTATTAGTTAATATTTTAAGCTTATAAAGAGATATACTAACTTACGAAGCCCTATTCGAGGTATTGTTTCGCTTTAGTTAGATAGATTAAGACGGCTACATATAGTGTTACTAAGGCCCTTTATAGCTCTTCCGCAGCTTTAGATATCTGTCTAAGATAAAGATCTTCAAGAACGGCGTGGCGATAGATTAGCTCCGCCATCTATGCTAAACCTTCTACTACTCCACTAAACTTGTTATAATTATTCACTGCAATCTATACGGAAGTTAGCTACTTTCTCTTTTAATAGCTCCGTGCTATATAAACCTGTAATACTAAGCGGATCCCTACCTAGGGAAGTGCAGTATAAACCGGATCGTACTAGACTGCAATATTCCCCACTTACTTAAAAATGTTAATCTACCTAATAATCTTGTTAAATACGTCCCTTAGTATAACAGTCTCTTCGCTCTTACGACTATACTTCTACCTTTTCTTAATACATTCTTGCTTTAACTTTTTAGTAAGTGCGTATAAGTCCGTAAGGGGTTTAAGTTTATCTAAGTAACTAAAGTCTATATTACGCCTATCCTCGTTATTTAACTAGGCTGCTGCGAGTGCCTAAAAATTGGTACTATAAATAATATAGAGAATTAATAAACACGGTGCTAAGTAAAGAGACTCTGTATATATACACGCTCTTTTATAGTATAGCTAGGAAAGCTATAATATAAGTACTTAAGAGAAGTTATATAGGCTAATATAGTTAACGGGGTTTTAATTAACACCCTAGTTTTAACTAAAAGGAACATTAAAACTTTACCTAAATTATATCTATTACGCCTAGGTAAGCCTTAGCATAATATACCGCCTTTAAATATATATATATTACGTACGGAGGTATAGCGTATAATGTTTATAATAACGCTAGCAAGGGGGGGTCCCTACTATAATCGACTTATCCTAATAAAGTAATAGGCATTATAATACTAAAATCTACCTCAACGCGTATAGAATATACGTTCTATATAAAATACGCTCTATATAGTACCTATATATTCCACTAGAGCGTTATTAAGCTGTAATCAACATAGAAGGTTAATTTATAAAGTACTAGATATATATAGACAATATACGGAGTAATGGATTTAATGATTTTTGTTACAGCACTGTTACAGACCCTAATTAGGGGCTCGGCCAAGCCTTAGCGCTATATATATCCCTTAATATGGCAATTTAGGTCCTTAGGTTATTGATAAGAATTAACTAATTAAAAAAGCTAGGTTAATATAAATATCTAATTAAATCTAGTCGTTAATATAAGCGAACTTGGCAAAGGACCTTGCCGTATTAAGGGATAAATATATCCTTTCCTCGACCTTCTTCTAGTCCTTATCTTAGAATTATCATTTACTGGCTACTAATAGATTCTATTCTTTTGACTAAGCCTTTACAATTTTAGTACTATAAGGCCTATTACTTTATTAGGATAAGTATAGCCGCTACAGCCTATAATATATAGATTCTGTACATTACGCAAGGTTTTAAAAAAGGAAAAGACGGAAAACAGATATTTATTACGGCGCTAGCACATTACCCTAAATTGCCCCAGATTGCCCTAAATTGCTATCACGTGACCAGAAGATTGTATATAACTCTAAGCGGTGCTTCTATTCCTCTTATTTCCTTTCTTTAGCTTTAGATTCTTGTTTATAGACAATCCAATTATATAGGCTTACGCGACCTTCTTACCATGCTTATGCCTTAATTAACTAAGTCGTTAATAAAATTAATATTAGGACTAATGGATAGTTATATAATAAAATTTATACTATTTAGAAGCCCTAAGTCTTAAAAAAAAAAGTAACTATATATAGTAATAATAACGTGTTATATAAATAAATGAATTAGATATCCGTAACCTCTATTTAGCGGATTTTTACTTATACTTTTAACAAACGCTCTTAGACGTGATTTTGCAATTTGGAAGACGGCGTAGGTTATTCCAATACTAGCTAAAAAATCACGTCTAAGCTCGCTAAGGTAAGAAAATCCGCACTAATGGAATTATATCTAAGCCCGCTAAGGTAACAGACTATAAGTTACTAATCTTAGTTCGGCATACCTAGCGTATCTCTAGGGCTAATAGGGAGGGCGGCCGGCCCGCTCTGGCTATACCCTTATTGAGATATACTAAATTAGATGGACTATAGGAGAGAATGGTTAATAGATAGACTAAGCTATATATAGCAAAATCCAGTCTCTAAAGAACGCCACTTAATTAGCCTATTTTATATACGAGCTACCGGTACTATCTAGTACTATTATTTAATACTTAAAATATAATTTTTTCTGGCATATACTATAAGAATGTATATAATAGCCTAGGTACTAAATCCTTAGCCGCGAGATCTTTAATATAAGGTAGTGGTAAAGAGTTGCACTTCTAAAGCATACTTAGAAAATGTTTTATAGCAATTAGCTAATCTAAAACCTAAATTTATTATCAACCTATATATATCCCACCGTAGTCCAGCTAAAGTATTTTAGGGAATATATAGTTGAACTATTTTTGCTAAATAGCTAAGAACTTTACCTTTCTAATAGAACTATTCCTACTAGTCGGTTAGGGGGCCAACTAATGTTTAACTTCGGTGGCGGCGAATATAAGATAAGGTGTAGCTTTTTAAGTTCGAGGGTAATCATAAGAGGACCGATTTAACAGCTGCAACTTATAAATACTTAAAACGTCTTAAAAGCCTAGTGGGCTTAGGTATTATAGACCTTATTAATATTTTAAGAGAAGTAAACTATAACACGCATTACAGTAAAAAGCATTTCAATTTTTATCGCGTGTCGCTACAAGCTTTGCCTTCTTAATATAGTCGCAATGACTACATATAAAGCTTATTGGCGAAGCAAGCTAATATAGCGTCTATAATCCTCGTAGGGGATATTCCTTTACTACCTTAAGATTATAAAGCTCCTGCGAGGGGTTAGAGACTCTATTGTCTTAAGATAAGTTAGAAGTTATTTTATATATCTAATTAAAGGTAGTGGTTAGCATACAAGGAAGAATAAACCCATAAATTTTTACTCCATTTAGGCGGCCATAATTAACTAATTAAATTAGAGTCTGTTTTAGCCGCTAAAAGTAGCTATATAGCGTATAGCTTAGAGCTAGTTCCCTCCTCTACATTTATAGAATAAATAAAAGGGCAAATAACTTATTCCGGGTTAAAACGAATTAACGATACTAATTAGATAATATACTATATAACGCAATCTAAAATTGCGGGGTTAATCGCTGATCTACCTATTATTTGTTATAGCCCGCTAAACTTAATAGGTTAGTGCAGCCTTCTAAGCCAGGATAGTATGTGTGCTAAAGTCATTAAAACATAGCATTATAGCTTACGACCTTTCTTTCCTCGTCGTTCTTAAAGCGTCTTAAAGCGTTAATCCAGATTATAGCCGATTAAGCTAAGACGTACTACTTAAACAACGTGGGATAATGGTTTCAATATGCTATATAGTCTTAAGAAACCCGTAAGTGAATTAAGAGAACTATTAATAAAGGGGAACGCCCAGCTATAAGGGGCGCTTAGTTATATAATGCTCTACTATATAATAGTTTTACGCGATACGCCTATTTAAACCACGCTAGTTTATCTAGCGATTTATCTAAGTTAGAAGAACAGTGTCGCTTTGCAATACTAACGTCCTCTAATCTTTTTAAAGAATAATAAAAGGCACTTTATAACTAAAATTAAGGGAACAGCTAACTAAATTACTTAGGTAATAGCAATTATATACCTAGGCTTACGCCTTACTATTATTAAGGTATTACATTAATAAAGAGTACCAAATTAAGTTTTAAGTTGGTATAATTTATAGCCTTTAAAACCTTTTATAACGAAGAGTAGTAAGACCCTTAGTATATACCAGCCTTAAGCTATAATAGAGCAGCGCCTAGTAGGCTTTTTAATTAGGCCAACTTAGGATAGGCTATAAAAGGGGCTCTTAATTATTTGTGTGGCACATAGGTGGTTATAATACATTTTTTACTTTATATCTACTAAATAAGTTTTTGCTGCAGCTATACCTAAAAAACACAATTATATAACCTACGTCTTTATAAACTCTTCTACTACTTCATATTTCGGCATCGCTTCCTAGAGCTACTTAATTTATTATCGCAACTTAATAGTATATAGAAGGTCCATTTATACCGCAGCCATAGCATTCTTAGAATAGCTCTATCTTTTAATTATCTAGCCTATAGAATGTTGTTTACGCTATATATATACATTCCTATTCGCTCTTAATAGGCATAGATCTATACCATAACCCTACTTAACCCCGCTAGCTATTCTTATAGCTTCCGTACTTACCATCTCTATATCTAGTATAACTTATTCTTACGGCAGTCTGGCCTAAATAATGCGATAACTAAAGATAAGAGCGTGCTTTATATATATAGCTTAACGCGGTAAATCCAGCAAGTTATACCCTATCTTAATATACAATAAGCGATAAAATAACAGGTTTAATAAAAAATACTTCTAATTTAGCGGACTTAGTAACATCTATTTTTTAGTTAAGTTAATCGCTATACCTTATAGCCAGAGGCCTTCTAAGCTAAAGCCCTATACCTAAACTTATAGAACTGCTTAAAGCCCTTAACACGGCATTGGAAAAGCTTGCCTAGATATTAACCACGACAAATGCCGAATTTACAGCACTAGAGCTCCCTCTATAAAGTTATAGCAAGTATTACAAAGAGCTTAATAAATAGATCAGTCAGGCGGCTTAATTAGGTGCTTATAACTAGGCCACATTTAAGTATATAGGCTAGGATATCTTTAGCTTTATACGTACTTTGAAAATATATACATCTACTATCGTGATAAAGATAATAGATGTTGCGTTGTATGTTAAAGGCGTACTTATATAAACTAAAGCTGACACTAGTATAGGTCTGTAGGCAATATTATATTTACTAGAAAATACCTTAAGGAATATAAAGAGCTTATTAAAGATACTTAGTCCGCTATCCTTAAAGAACTAAAAAGTAAGGTTTATTAGTTAGGCAAAATAAAATAGTAGCTTAGTAAATTAATTTTTCTATTACACTATAGGTTAATATATAGTTATTTATTAAACTAGTCTAGGCTATCTATTAGTAGCTGCTGCTGGTATATATTTTCTTAATATAGCCATAAGGGCTATTTACCTGGGGTAGAATACTAGCACTATTAATACCGAAAATTTTTAGTACTATGTTAACTACCGTTTAGTAAAGTAATAAAAGAGGCGTTAGTAATAGAGTCTATCTTAAAAGAGTTAACCGCAGATAATTGCGACGACGGGTTAGGTTTAGGGCGGACTTATTAATAGGAGTTTGGAGAGTAACACATTCGTTTAAGATAAAATTAAGGGGAAATTTAATATATAGGTTCTTTAAAGTTCTCTAGAGATAATAGGGTGGTATTAACCTAGACGCGGACGTGGTTTATAATGGTAATAGTAATAATAAGCTTAGCCTTATATAAGAGTTTTAAACAACCGTTGCTTAGGAAGTAAGTTAAAAGGGGTTAAATTATATAACCTTAATACTATATTTAATTAAAGTTAAAATTGTATTAAATGTAATAAGATAACATACGAAAGTTAAGCGTTAATTTATTTCCTACTGCTAATAAGGTATAAACACTAGTTGGTATACCCTACAGTAATAAGGTAACTACGCTTATAGAAAGATAAAAAACTACTAAATATGCGACCTAAGGGATCGCGGACGCTTTATTAATATAATAGACTCCGTAATAAAGACGAATATAAAGGAGGGTAGTATTTACGTTGCCAGGCTTTACTTATGGCAGGTCCCTTATTTAAACTAGCCGATTTATAGAGAGTGCGCTATATATTTAGGGATTGCGAAACAAATTTTCTACCCTAAAGTTCCCTTATAAAGATCCTTATCTAGTCCTAGCTAGCATTTACCCCACTATTAGAAACTCTTAGTATCCACCCCACCAACCTTTACCTCTACTATTTTATAGCGAAAAGCGCGTTTAAACGCTAACTTCTCTCTTTATTTACGTTAAAAATTAAACAACTCTTAAATAAGGGTATGGCCGGTACGGGTCGGCCACCCTCTTTACTTATAGTGGCAGCATCCTATAGCAAGCCGCTTTAATTACCGTTATATATAATTATAATCATGCTTATATAACCAACTACACACTATAGTAAAAGCAGACTAGAAGTAAAGCGCCCTACCTATAGCCCTATAGCAGCTACCTGTTTACTTTAGCCTATAACACTCTAGCGTACTCTCTTAGTCTTCCTCTAGCCATATTATATATCGTTAATTCCCTACTTACCCGCTTAACCTTCCCTTACTCTTACAAGTAGAAGACTAGTATAGACAATATATAAAATAATACAGTCTACGTTAGCTATCTAGTAGAGCGGAGGGCAAACCTATCTTAATAATTATCTTAGGTGCCTTAGACCCTTAGTAAGGAATCTGCCTTTATATAGCACTTATACAGCGCTTATACAGCTTACTTTATATATAAGGTTAATTCCTTATAGAGCGTCTAAGAGCAATAACAATTATAAGCTCGTAAGAAGTTACTATAAGTAACGTGCATAAAAGTGCATAAAAGAGACCGTATTTATAGTATATAAAGTACTACTATCCCAAAAAAGAGCTATTTATTAGGATGCCCCGCTAAGTCTAATTAAGACTTATACCACCTAAGTAGAGCTAAAACTAGACCCTTTTCTATTAGATAGAGTTAAAATCCGGATCTAGGCTTTAAATTAGGTTTATATATATCCTAATAAGGGAACGGGGCATACTAATATTAGGATATAGCTTTATATAAATTGCTAATATTCCTATAGCCTAAGAGTTACAAGATTCCACCTTTCCTTTTATATTTATAATAGTATCTAAAGCTATAAAGGGGGGCGATATAATTACCAAAGCTATTATTAAGGCTAGCTATAAACAATTTAGGGATAATATATACCTTTTTATTTTTAATACTATTTATATCCTTCCAGTTAGCCTTATAATCGCAAATAGGAATAAAGTTAGCAGGTATTAGTAAGATACCTTATAAACATTATATGCATATCTTATAAAATGCATTATCCCCTCTAGCTACGTTAAATATTTAGGGTGGCAACATTTAAATTCTCCCTAATACTTAGGGTGTCGGAAATGCCCTTCTATATATTTTTTAAGGATATCTTTTCGTGGTCTTAGGCGCATTCTTTCTTTATATATAAACCTATTATTACTAATACAAATAAGGCACACCGCGTAAGGAAGCGCTATAGGAAATAGGCGTATACAATAAATAGCTTTAATTTTGTTAGGCTTTAGGGTAATCCGCTTTCGTTTTAGGGTCTTATTACTTTAACTCTTTTATAAAATTTCGTTTAAGATACGCTCTAAGCCATATATAGCTTTCTTTCGCTTACTTATAAGAGATAAGTTGGGGGTATTAAAGAGAACAAAATCTACGTTCTTTCGTTTTAATATTTTGCGTTAAGGCGTTTCTTATTAATAGCATAGTTAGGCTAAGGCTTAGATGAATTTAACGCGAGCGTTATCATTTTTAAATGGCTTAAACAGCATACTGGCGATAGTGGCCCGCTTTTAGATTTTAAACTTAACTCGTGGCAATATTAGCACCTCCGTTAGACCCTTCCTACTAAGCTGCTAGGCAATCTTAATTGTATTAGCTGAATTATAGAAGTTATAAATAGCCTTATTTAATTGTTCCCAATATAATCTTTAATATATTATGCCGATCTTTTATTTAGTATCTTTATATTGCTAATATAAGTTAGTTTTTATGGCCTTAGTAGTAAGCCGGAAGCCTATATTACGGATTTAGTTCTTATGCTCTTCTTACTCGCTATAAAGCTTTTTAAGCTTAGGGTAGTTCCGGAGTTCTTTAACCTAATTATTACTAAGCTTAGTAGGTACGCGTTAATCTTATAATAGGCCTATTCTTACGACGGATTTAATAAGGAGATCTTATAAAGGACTCCTAAAATAAATACTTTAGTAATCACGCGCAATATGTGTGGGTATATAGTACTTTTTATATATACTACCAAGATGGCCTATAGTCTAGTTACACTCTTTTAGAGAGATATTATCTATCTATAGTATTAGTATAGAATAAACGGAGCTTAGGGATAATAGTAGAGTGAACCTACTATTAATATTTTTACCCAAAGCCCGTCGCAATTAGTATAGCTCTAGCGCGATTTTAAACCTAGTAATAAGCCCTAACTATACAAATATATTACGGTACTTTGCGTATAAAAAGGCTTTATCTTTTAGAATATTAACACCCCTAGTTATATATCTGATATTATAGAAGAATAGCTAAGCTAGTACTTCGTCGTTCTATTTAATATATAGTACGTCTCAGTACACCAACACCTTTAATCCGAAGATATCTTAAATACTTATAAAGTTATCTCGAAATGCCTTCTACCTAATACCAATAGCTAAGATATATAAGATGATATAGAATATAGGGAGTCCTTTAAGGCGGAAAGTAAATTTCTTCCTATATTTGGTTAGTGAGATATAGTACAGTCTAGGTATAGAACTTACGGTCTACTATCCTTTTCCTTATTCTTAATATGTTCTAGGTTTATATTCACTATAATTATACTCTAGCTAGGGTCTTTTTCGCTACAAACAATTATAACGTTAATGTTTTTAAACTAGAGTGCCTTGTTGCTGCCTTTAGCACTAGCGCTTTTGATAAAAGCTCCTAGTCTTATAGCTATAGCTACGCTAAGAAGGAGAAGAAGTGAAATTTGGACTTAAATAAAGCTATATAGAGGCTTAGTATTATCTACCTAGAGAGCGTATAGGATAGCGTAAAGGTCCTAGATAAATATAGCATACTTCTCTTTTTCCAATTTATTAAGCCCTAGACTCGAGATCTACTTCTATAGCTATTAGTATATCTTTACATAAGAGAGGATATAGTGAAGACATACATTATAAACATTAGTTAGCACGTTACCGTCCATTTTATGGCGCGTAAGGTCTCTATAGCATATACTAATTCATTTCTAATAGCTTCGCATTAAGCTCTCCTTCTTAATTTAAAAATGTTTTTTCCGCTAGCAAAGATACGCTTTAAACACCTTCAGGTTATATTTACGTAGCTAGATATCTAAGGTTTTTTAGGTCCTCTTTTTAATCTTTAGACAGTACCTAGTTTATAGCAATTAGAAGAGCGTAATTATGGGTAGGCGGAGGATATACAATCTTACCCCTTCTAGAACTCCCCTTTTCTCTTCTATAGTTTCTGGGTATAAGAAATGTGGTTTAGTTTTATAGGTCCTTCCTTCCCTAACTAAGCAATATCCTTTAGTATTTCCTCAGCTTCGGAATCTAATTCTATATTAGATTCCGCGTTAGATTCTATATATAGGCTATAGTCCAAATTAATACTAGTGCCTAGTTTAATATCTATATCCAGATTAGTGTCTAGGTCTAAATATATATCTAAGCTTAATTTATAGCTTACCTCTAGATTAAAGTCTGGGCTTCTAGAGGGTAGTAAGTATAGGTTTTAATTAGCGATAGCGTACTAAACGGCGGCGGTATATAGTGCTCCTCTTTTCCCCGTCCTTAGGGCAGGAGCAGCTATTTTAATTCTTGTGCTGCCATTTTAGTGTTAATAAGCGAGTGTAACGGGTAGGTAAGTGGTTAGTATTAGGAAGATAAAGAGCTATAGTTAGAAAGGGTGGTAAGACTAAGGTTTAGTAAAGGTACTGAGAGCGATAAGAGGATAGGCCGACCACTTCTTTAAGTAGGCGCTGGCCCATAACCGGCTTTAAGGGCCGCGCTATACTTAATTTATAGGAAGCGCTAAGGAGTGTTGCTGACGTTTCTGGCTCCTTTACGGTAATGGGGAGGTAGGGTAGGCATGTTAAGTAAGCAGAGTCTCTTTAAAGCGGCGATGTGATAGGGCATAAGCGAGGTAAGAATGCCTCTAAAAGTGGTGGTAAAACACTCCTAAAAACGGATGCATTTCCACCACCATATATATATAATTAGGTATTATAGGGATGCGAAATTTCTATTCCAGATATTTAGGTAGGTAAAGATAGTATTCCTACCTATTTAGAATTAGACAGCTACGAGTAGTCCTTAACTAGAGAAAGCATAGCTAGTAAGAGCTTAGGGCCAGTATAAAAGAATTAGGAATTATAAGTACTATAGAGCAAAAAAAACTACGCGATAGCGCCCTTTATGCCCTTATAGGACTAACGCTAAAAGCATAGCTCTAATCTAAAAATATTAAATCACGTAAGCTGCTTCGCCGCAACATTAAGTCACATTAATAGTTATAGGATAATCTCTTTACCGCCTATAGCTTCTAGGTAATTTAAGGGGCTAATACCTCTACTAGTATCTAGTATCTAAGCCTCTTCTTATAATATTAAATAAATCCCCTATTTAATTCTAAGCGTAAAACTTGGCTTAGCCAGATTATTAACTTTAAACAATAATTAACTATTAGGGCTACCCCTAAACACTAGTATATAGAAGCCCTTATCTAGTTCTAGATAGAGTGGAAACTATATTTCTAAACTTCTTTTTAGTTATATTAGAGGTGGCTAAATACGCCGCAGCTTTATCTCCTAACTTCTTACTTATACTATATGCCTTAAAAACCGTAGTATAGCGCTTAGAAGGCGGCATTGCTTTTACCTACGTTATATAAATTTAGGCAGAAATATTAATCTTAAAGTAACTTACACGATCCCGGTTAATAAATTTATATAAACTTCTCTAGCCATTAAAGTGTGCGGTGTTTATATAAGCTTCTTTATATTAATGCTAACGAGAGCTAAAGTATTAAGACTACTTATAATCTAATAAGTAATAATAGCTAAGTACTGCTTATAAAGCTAGAGACTGGTGCGTTAGTTCTTCCGCACTAATATAATATATTTTAGTTAGGTATTTATATTTAGTAATAGCTTAGCTAATAATTACCCCTAGCAATGCCTCCTTTAATTTAAACAGCTACCGTTAGATTTAGTTTAGCAGCCTACGCTTTTAGGTATAAATAGTACACTAAGTAAGGAGTAATTATAGCCAACGGATATTATGCGCCAGCTTTAGGATAAAGGGGCCGCTGATATACTTCGCCTTATTTAGGCAATATTAATCTCTATTTTTAAACTTAGTCTTACTTTAGCTAAGCAGTAGAGGAAATGTTATAAAGGCGGCATTCGCCTTGCCTCTAAATGTCCTTAGATTAAGCTAGCCTTTCCCTAAATACTAAGCCTTACTAAAATATAGTTCTTTTCTGTGCTTGTTAAATAAGTCCTATTATGTATATACCTTAGATAAACCTAAATTAGATTGCTAATAATTCTTATAGGTCTGTAGGAAGAGCTTAGGAGACGATCTATATATACCACCCTAGCGTTATATATTTTACACCTTATAATTAAGGATAGAAAAAGGATAGTAATAAAGATAGTAATAAAGAGACGGTAGTTTTAAACGATAGTAGTGAGCTACGGACTTCTGGCCACCCTATTAATAGATTACGCTAGAGTAACCTAGTAGAAGGGCGAATTTATACTGCTAATATTGATAAACCGAGCCGGAGTAACGATGATGGATTATTAAGTGACGATAGAGAACTTGGGATTTAGCGTAATTTAGCAGGCAAGACTTTATAAGTGTAATGCTATACGGAAAAATAAAGTAGAAATTTAATAAGAAATTATAGAATGCCTATAGAATGCCTGTAGAACGCCTAGTAATTTATCTACGTTTTAAAACCTACGCTTTTATCTCTCTTAGCTTAACCTCTTCTAAGCTCTATATAATTTATAATAATCTCTTAAGTCTCTTAACACGGGCAGAAGATTTTATTTACTGTATTATTGATAAAGGACAACTAATATATAATAATAACCCTAAACTCTATAAGTTTCTTTCTAAGCTTAAACACTTATATCCTAAGTAAGTACCAGTTATATTTAAGGTTAGTAGGCTTATAGATTTATATATTAAAGAGTTAAAGAATAATATCTAGTATATACTCTTTAGCGCTTATTCTATCTATTGCAATCTACTAAGTAGGATTGTATACCTTTACTAGTATAATAGGAAAGGGTTAGGAGGAAGTATAATAGGACTTCTACTTGTTACCAAATTCGTTAGGCTTCTTTTATAGAAATTTCTCTAGTTCTTTAAGCCTATAGGATCCATTATATAGGAACTTGTCCGGCATACTAGGTTTATAGGGCTCTTTATACGGAAATAGCTTCTTCTTTATAGTGTTAAAGTTATTTTCATTTTTATATATCTACTATTAGTACTTTCTTAGCACCTACTTTATGCCTACATTTGCTGAAATGGTTTTCCAATTACTACCCTTTTCCTTTAAAGAAGCTTCTTAAATTAGGGCTTAAAAAATATGTCTACTAATCCCTTTTATAAGTGACTTAAAAATTATCTTACCCTCTATTAAGGGTTCCAACGCTATATAAATTTACTTTAACATTATACCGGCGCTAGTAGGGAGGGTACCAACCCACTCTAGCTATACCCTTATTAAGGGTCTACTTCCTAGGGAACTATAGTTAGTGTTATTTTAAGTATGGCGTTGTGGCGGTAATGTATGCCGAAACCCCCAAACCCCAACCAGTCCTTAAGATGACCACCGTTTAATTTTAGGATATAGCCTATCTCATGCCATAATATATGGCTATATTTACATCATAGCCTCCTCTAAAAGAATCTCAGCATATTATACCACCTTTAAGCTTTGTAGGCGCGCCTTTAACACCTCCACTAACTAACAAGAAAGCCTTTACCTAAGCTCCCTGAGTTATCGCGCTTCTTAGAGACATAGTAATTAAAATCTATAGACATTCTTTTAGCTTGTATAAGGGGAATATAATAAGATAGAGCGTCGGCTTAGGCAAGACAAGTCGCTATTTAGGTTTGTTAAGGATATAATACGGTATATAGCCTCCGGCGGGGAAGAGGCACTAGCTAATAATGCTAATCAGATAGATATAACTATAACGGCAGGAGGAATTAACTTATTGTTTACATGCCTACTTAGCTGCACTAAAGTAGAGCGCTTTTAAGCATCTGTATAAATAAAGGCTTTATAGTAATAGGTAAAAGAGCTAGATAAAGGGCGGTATCCGGAGCGTATATATTTATTATCTCGCTGCTAAATTGGCAGTTTATGCCATACAAGCTCGCTCTTAGAATGCCCCCACTAAGCCTATAGTAGAATAGCCTGCTTAGCGCCCTTGCTTCATTTTATTTATAGGATACTATTACTTTTACTGCGTTTTAGACACTGACTTATAGGTAGCCCTACTAGATATTAATGTCTAAAATATAAAAGGATCTATGTTTACCAGTTGGTAACACCTATAAAACTACTACTTAATATCTAGAGCCTTACCGCAGGCACCTTAAAATGGAATAGTTTAAATATCTAAGTGAATTTTCTTGCTGTATATAGCTGTTTTTATATATCTTTGCTGCTAATATATCTGCACTAATATATATAAATCCAGCCTTATTTAAATAGAGATAAGTATTAATAGTCTATATACCTACTAAAGTCCACTTTCCTTAGCTCTATTCTATACCGATAGCTTTAAGAAATATTACTCCGTAAAAGGCTATAAAACTATAAATTCCTATAAAAGAAGAGCCAGCATTCTACCTTAAATTTATAAGATCGTTTCTTACTATCTACAGAAAGCAGCTAACTCGTCTCTAAAGGTATACTATATATATTTGGGAAACACTCTCATATAGTTACGGTTACTTTTACTCTAATAAGTGCACGCGTAAGTGTAATACGGCTAGACAAAACGGTGTATAGTGTGCGGAAAATAATCTAAATAATATCTAGAATATAAAGATATTGTAGGGTATATGTGGCTGTAATTTAGAGTATAGGACGCCGGAATTAATAGAATAAGCCTTTTAAAGTTAGAAGTGCCTAACGTAGTACTCTTTATTTATAGTTATAAATATAGCCAAGTTAAATAAAACCTTAGTCTCTTTCTAAATTCCTCTAGCCTTAGGATAGAAAAACTTAAGAATATTATTTCTTAACTCTATCTCTTAAATTACTATATATCTACAATTAACGCTTTATTATGTTATTCTAGCTAATATCTTCTGCCTATAATAGACATTTCCCCTTCTTAGGCTTTAAACGGTTCTTCCTTAACTTAGTATTATTAGCCGAATGTCTATTAGAGAAGCCTTTAATTAAGAGTACTTATAGCGGCTTTAAATTCTTACTAGATATCCCGGGAGGTATTAGCGTTTACTATTTATATATAAATAGGGTAATCTCTAGGTCTATATCCGCGCCAGTTTTTAACGCATCTAAGGGGAACCTCTAGCTTTGGTTAGTATTTATAGATTACTTTTAGTTGGTCGTTAATACGCCCTAAGAGTTTCGTATCTTTAAGAGTGTATACCGTAAGTATGCCACTTTAGAGGCGCAATTATAGAAGTTAGAGATGTATATCCTCGCCGGGCTTAAAGTAATTAAGTAGTATTATAATATTTGCAAGACTATACGTTATAGCAAAATGGCAAGGCTTATTCCCTTTCTTATTAAGTATAGCGGTTAGACTAGAAATAAGGCCGTTAAGCGCTATATTAAGATCGGGGCTAATATAAATAAGAGTAACTAGAGTCAGCGTAAAGATAAGACGAGAATGCCTATTAAGAAAACATTCTAGATTTATTTGGACTTAAGATGCTATAAAAGCAATTAGGTAGAGTAGAGAGTTATTAGTAGAATTTCCTATTGCTTAAATAATTAGCATTACTGCTTAACTCAGGGCAGAGCGCTAGAGAGGAGGCAATAATATTAAGGAGGTTTAGGGGATTGAATAAACCTTGAAAATTAAGTACCTAATTTTAGGCGTTAAATAAAAGACCTTTTTTGGGTCAGTCGGATGCTCCCTTAGTTATTGCTTATTATAAGAAGTAAGATATATATTTTATTATCCTAGCCCTATGCGTGGCGTAGCGTAGTATGGGTACCTAGCTTGGTGTTACCTTAGGCGTGTAAATTCTTACACTTTGCCATATCTCTAATCTTTTATTCTTTTACTACTACCTATACTGTTTATGGTTTTTTTTATAGTAATTGTACTAGAAAATAAAGGTAGGAATAGGTAATTAAGATTAGTTTTTTTAGGATTAAAAGCCTTCTAGAAGCCTTAAACCTAAATACAATGCCTATTAAATTTGTCTTTATATAAAATTTATAAATAGATATAGTAAGAGCTATATTAAGCTTTTTAGTTATAATAATCTATATATATAATTAATACACATCCCTATACACTACAAAAATTTACGCTAATATTTACCTATCTAGTTTTAGGTATTCTATTAAACCTAGTAAGTTAAATAGCTCCTCCTTTACGAGGGATCCATCCGTATTCTTAAGTATATATTTTCTCTCTAAAATTGGTCCCGAGAGGAGATTAAGAAAGTAAGTTATCTATTAGCTGCATTTATAGAGAAAACCACTACGTTCTTTATCTAAAATATTAATAAGCAATTTAAAATCATCTACTGGAAGTCTTTTAATACTATAGGAAGTTAGCCTAGTATAGATTCTGCTAGTAGAAAGAAAGCTTACTTACAGTTGTAGATACTAAAATTACTATTAGTTGGGACTAAAGTAAGGATACTAGTACTAAATTAAGCTGCTAGTATATCCCAGTTGCGTCCCTAACTAAGTCTATTTTTTAGGGTAGTTAGTTATTTATTATACTTAACTATATACCTTATAAGTTTAGGATACGCCTAGGATAGCATATTGTTTAGAGCGCGAGAAGCAGCCTAGCCGTAATAACCTAGTTCTAATATTTATTCTTTATTCCGCCAATATCTAATCTACCAGACCGGTTAAAGCTAGTAATTCTATTCTAGCCGCGTATAAGCTTCCACCAATTTAATTAGGTGGAATTGCTTTATAATAAACGCTATAGTAAGTAAAATATGTAATTAATTCAGAGACTCTATATTTGCAGATACTATATTACTAAAAGAAAAATAACTATACTTATACTCTCCTAAATAGTGAGATAGGAATTCTATAGCTATATAAAAGTGTTTTAGCTAGCAACTATAAAGAATAAGCGAGTAAGGAGCTAGAGCCTATTAGAATTGTCTAACAAGCTATAGTTAGTAAAGGTTTAATATATCTCTATTAATAGAAATTTACAGTTATAAATAGGTAGAATCTCCTTTAAAGTTTATTTTTATAGCCTCTTAACCTTATAGAAGTGTTAATTATTAACTTTTTATTTGCTCCAAAGCTGCTCTAATATTATCCTTCTAAACCTAGTAATTGCTATATTTAATGTTTTAGTAGGCTTAGCTCGCTATAGTTGCTTTTTATTTATAGGCGATTGTGCTCCTTCTCTCTAGTATGTTTTACTTTACGGTTTAGGATATAACGGCGCTATCGCACGTTACCTGCCAAATTCTGCCATATTCTGCCGACCTGCGATTGGCCCGCCCAAAGCTAGCGCCTTAGCGGCTNACCCTACATATTTGTTTACATCGGTCCTAGCNACCCCTTTTCCTTCTCTTTAGCTTAGTATCTTTGTAATACAGCATTCGTTTAAGCTTTAGTTTAGAGGCATTTGTTTAAGCCGTGATATTATACTAAGCTCTCCCTACCTTGCCTGGGAAGGCCTTAATAATATCCCACCCTAAAGAAACTTTGTCTGCAACAACGTATTAATATACTATACTTAGACACCAAAACAACTCTACATTACCTGGGAAGGCCTGGATAATATCCTATCTTATAAGCTAGACAGAACTGGACCTATACCCCTAGAATTAAAACTAAAGCATATAATACCGACGAACCTTAGGAAGCTAACAATAGCACCTAAAGTAAGCTTATTTAAGAGAGCTACCTCTACCTAAGAGGAACCTAAGATCCAATTGGGATTAGAAATTAAAGATAATAATAATATTATAGACATACGCAAGCAGATTTACGCCCTTGTAGCTAGCTAGGAAGCTAATTGTCTTAAAGTAAGAAATATACAAGAGACCCTATAAGAGATCCTAGAAAGCCTTACGGCCCTATAAAATAGCCTAGCTTCCCCTTCTTAAAGCCCTAGCCAACCTATTTACTCTACTAAATGCAATACACTAGGGAGTATGGATATAATAACGAAGTAATTAAAGTCCGTTAAGCTCCCTAACCCCCTACTATTATCTAATAGAATAGACCCTACCTTTAAGAATTAGAGGATTTAAGTATAAGGAAAGCTCCGCGTTAATTATAACCATTTCCTTTCTAAAGAAGCCAAAATACTCTACCTCTTTAGTTAAACCACTAGGGACGCCTAACGGCACCTTTAAGCCAAGTTTAAGGACAACTCCTCTATCCAATTTATATCTATTAATAAGATAATACGGCACCTAGCGGCTATTTATATTAACCTAAATAAAGTACGGGATGCCTATTATAACTATAATTACCTAATAATAAAACTAAACTAACCCTTTGCCAAATTCTAGACTTAATTCTTATACCTTATAGGAGAAGGCTAGGTTCCCCTTAAGAATTACTAATTAGACCTGTACAATAAGCTAATAATCCGGCTATAAGAAAAGATTACTATAACCTTAGATAACCTACTAACCTATAAAAGACTTATAGCTTATTTCCTATTATTAGACTTAAAACTAAAGCGGATTAACGCCCGCCCTAATTAGTAGAAGTAACTCCGTAATAATCGGAACTCGCTAGCTATACCTATAGGAGCTAGAGCAGAAAGATAAGTTACGACTACTCTTATACCAAAGGCGGTTATAACTACGCACTAGCGAGCCTCGCCTAACCAGCTACGTATTACGCTATTAACTAGTATTTGCTGTAATACTCTAATTAACCCTACCTCGGCTATGTGCTTTAACTACAATAAGCAAGGTTACTTTACCTTATCCTACCCAGAGCTAAAGGATATAGGCGATATTAAGGAGATAGAGGAAGGAGAAACGTTTAATAAGTTAGGAAAAGAAGAACCCTAGGGAAAGACTCCCCCCTAGGGTACCCTATCAATCTTAAAGAGATTAATTTTAGTTAGTTAATGGGTAGAAAGCATTTTATAGTTCTATATATAGTATCTTAAAATAGATATAGAGTTAATATAACTGCCCTTATTAACACTAGAGCAAATAGCTTCGCCTTTATAAATACTACCTATATAAATAATATTGCTAAGTTTCTAAATGCAGAAGCTATCTAACTAGAGAAGCCTATCTAGGTAAAGGGCTATAATAGCCAAGCCGGTTAGCCCGTTACCTACGTCTTAAAGTTATATATCGCTCTTAACGGATAACGCTAATATAGTATCCCCTTTTGTATCCTAGACCTAGGGTCCTATAATATAATCCTTAGACGAAAATAGATGTCCTATTTTAATATTTAGTTAAATATATAAAAAAGACGGTTCGTCTAGCCGGAGGATAGACTAAGGTTACCCTCCTTTATTAAGGAGATCCGAACTAACCGCAAGATACTAGCCGTAAGGGCTAACCCTACCTACTAGTAGAATATCCGGGCCTATAACCTAGCCTTTACCTAAGAGAACGCCTACCGCAAAGCTAGAAAGAACTCTATACTAATAAAGATACTCTCCTAAAGTGCTATATTTAAAGAGGACTCTATATATAGAAGTAGGACAAATAATAATATAGATAATATCTAAATCGTACAGATCTAACCGTTATAAAAAAGAACGTATTAATAGGATATAAGGGATAACCTCTAAAAGATATAATAGGAGCTAAAAGGAGTAACGATAACGCTAGTACCCTAGAAGTCCCTAAAGTTACATACGCCCCTATTATTAGTTAACCCCCCTACTATAAATATCGCCGCAATTAGTACTATAGCGTTCCACTTTAATATATACCGGAAGAATAATAAGGTCTTTATAATAAGCCTATATAAGATTAACTAAATTATTAATAATAGAGAGGAAAGGCTAGATAAGGAAACCGACAAGAAACTAGTTAAACGCCTTCTTCCTACTATTTATATAGGCTATAAGGATACATTCTTAAAGGCGGCCTTAGATAAGTTACCCCCTTACTAAACATATAATTATAAAATTCAATTAGAGGCCAATAACTCGCTAAGCTATAGCCCCCTCTACTATTAATTAACGGATAAGCTAAAAGTAATAAAGTAGTACTTAATTAATAACTTGGATAAAGGGTTTATCAAGCTAAGTTAAGCCCCTTTTACTTCCCCTATTCTATTTATAAAAAAGCCTAATAGAGGCCTTTATTTTTATATTAACTATTAAAAGCTAAACGCTATTACTTAAAAGAACTAGTATTCTATTTCTTTAATTAATGAGACCCTTATACGCCTAAGCTAAGTAAAGATCTTTACTAAACTTAATATCTGCTAAGCTTTCTACCAAATTAGAATAGATCCTATATCTAAAGATTTAACAATATTCTATACCTACTATAGTTCCTATAAATATAAAGTTTTTTTTTTTAGACTAATAAACGAACCGGCTACGTACTAAAGGTATATAAATAACGTTCTTTTTAATTACCTTAATAAATTCTATACGGTATACCTAGATAACATTCTTATATACTTAGACGACGAACTTAAGTATTAAGTTTATATTAAGAAGGTTCTAGAGAGACTACGGAACACGGGCTTATAAGTTAATATTAAGAAATGCAAGTTTGGGGTAAAACATATAAAATACCTCGGGTTTATTATAACTATAGAAGGAATTAAGGTTAACCCTAAAAAGGTAAAGGCAATCCGTAACTAGAAGCCCCCTTATATAGTAAAAGGAATTTAGTCCTTTCTTAGTTTTTATAATTTCTACTACTAGTTTATCCGTAACTACGGAATTATAGTAAAACCTCTTATATAACTAACCAGGAAGGATACGCCTTTTATCTTTAATAATAGCTATATAAAGGCCTTTAAAGAGGTAAAGAATCGGCTTATCTCTTCCCTAATCCTTTATTACTATAACCTAGACCTTAAATTAATGCTAGAAACAGACGCCTCTAATAGGGTTATAGCGGGAATCCTATTACAGTTATATCTAGACGGTAAATAATACCCTATAGCTTTTTTTTTAAAGATAATAGACCCAGCTAAGTATAACTATGAAATATATAATAAAGAAATGCTAGCTATTATTTAATTACTTTTCTAATAGCGCGTAGAGCTTAAAGGTACGAACTTCTGGATTAAGATATATATAGATTACAAAGCCTTAGAGTACTTTATAACTATAAAGCAGCTTATAGGGCGATAAGCCTAATAGGCTAAAATATTCTCCTAATTCTTCTTTATAATTATATATTATTCTAGTAAGCAAAACTCTAAGGCTAATACCCTAACCTAAAGAGAATAAGATATAGAACCCTAGGATAAGCTAAAGACCTAATATTAGACGCGCGCCCTCCTCTATCTAGAATAGCTTAACCCGCGGATTCTTAAGGAGCTAGACTCCTAGTAAAACGAGCTAATACTAATAGAGAAGTCTTTAGATAAGCTAATAAGGCTAATTAACCACCTCCTAACTATAAACCATATGGCTAACGCCCTAAGGGCCCTCCACAAATAAGCTATAAAAGGAGACCCCGATTTTAAGACGGAGGAAGGATTGCTCCTATACTAGGAGTAGCTTATAGTCTCTAATATTAATAATCTACGGACTAAACTAATCCGCGAAGCTTATTGCTAAGTCTCTACGGTATACCCTAGCAAAAATAAGACCTATAAAATTATTAACTGCCGCTACTACTAGCTAAGAATGGTTATAGATATCAATTAATATATATAGAACTGTAAAGACTACTAGAGAGCTATAATCCCACGGGATAAGACCCTAGGACTACTTAAGCCACTCTTAATACTAGAGCGCCCTTAGTAGTATATTTTTATAAACTTCTATAAACTACCTAAGGACCATAACGGATATAATATAGTTATAGTTATAGTTAACCGCTTTAGTAAACGCCCGTTTTTAATTCTATATTATAAGAATATTAATACTAAAGAGGCAGCCCGGCTATATATCTATTACGTCTACCAAATCTACAGACTACTAAATACTATTATATCCGATTATAGGCTATAGTTTATATCGGCCTTCTAAAATAAGTTTACCTAGATCTTAGGCATTAAGCTAAAGCTTTCTATAGCTTATTACCCCCAAATAAACGGTTAGATAGAGATTATAAATTAGTACCTAGACTAAAGGCTTAGGCCCTTTATTAACTATTTCTAAGATAACTAGTCTAAACTACTACCCTTAATAGACTACGCGCAAGTAACCCTACCCCATAACTTTATAGGGTTTGCCCCAATTTAGCTAGAAATGGAATACTTACCCTATATAAGCTTTAATTAGAAAAGGCTAAAAGAACCCCAGACTATATAAGAGAAGCTATCCTATACTAAGGCCTAATAGTACGCTAAATAATTAGAGGAGGCCTAAACGGTAGCCCGCGAGAACCTAGAAAAAGCTTAAAGGTTAATAGAATAGCAGGCGAACAAACACCGTCAAGAGCCTGATTTTGCCCCTAGCGATATAGTCTAGGTTATAACAAGGAATTAGAGAACCGAACAACCTAGCCGTAAGCTGGACTACTAGATAGTAGGACTATATAAGGTTCTTAAAAAGATAGGCAACTTATATAAGATAAAGCTCCTAAACTTAATTAGGGTTCACCCTATTTTCTTACTAAATAAGTTACGGAAAGCTATAAACGACCTATTACCTAGACAAAAGAACAAGCCTCCCCTACTAGTTTAAGTAAACGGTAACAATAAATAGGAGGTTAACAAAATACTAGCCTATAAGATAGTATAGGGAGTGCTAAAATACCGTATTTAATGAAAGGGCTATAATCCTAACCCAACCTAGTACCCTATGTGGAACTTTATAGGCTGCCCCTAGAAGCTTAAAGAATTCTATAACTAATACCCTAATACGCCTAGACCCCTAAAGTACCTAGATAAATGGATAGAATGCTAGTATAATAAAGATAATAAGTTACCGGAAGAACATAGGGACAAAAACGCCCTAAAGCCCTAATATAGCTATCTGCCAAATTCTGCCATATTCTACTGTTTTCTGCTAGTACTATAAAATTTTAGATATCTAGGAACTTTAACCGCCGGTTAAAGTTATCTAATTAGTTAGATCCGTGCTAAGACTTTTAGCGGCTACTCTTTCTAGCCTAGTGCTTCTACTTAGCCCACAATCGCCCTTTATACTTAGTTAGGACGGACTCGTATCCCCTTTATCTCCTTATCTTATATTTTTATAATCCTACGTTTATAAGCCTAGTGCTACCCTATTTTTTCTAACTAAGCCTAAGGGCAGGCTTTCTTTTAAAGAGGGGGGTAATGTAACGGTGCTATCGTACATTACCTGCCAAATTCTGTCATATTCTGCTGACCTGCGATTAGCCCGCCTAAAGCTAGCGCCTTGGCGGCTCACCCTATATATTTGTTTACATCGGTCCTAGCAACCCCTTTTCCTTCTCTTTAGCTTAGTATCTTTGTAATATAGCATTCGTTCAAGCTTCGGTTTAGAGGTATTTATTTAAGCCGTGACATAGGATCGCATTTAATAAGAGACACATCTTTTATACGTTCTTCCACTACGTTATTCTATCTATAAATATTATCTAGCTCTACCTTATCCCGCCTTATATATTAGAGATTATAGTTAATTAATTATTAAGGCTCTTTACGGCGTTACTCGTCTACCTAAAACAGTGACTGTTCTTTCTCTTCTTTTTAGTTATCCGTATAATTATAGGGTTAACTACTAGGACTTTGCTACAATATCTCCGCACTTTAGATTAATAGGTTTATAGCTATAAAGGGGAACTAGTTTTTTATATAGAATAAAGAGTGTTAAAGAGAAGCCGCGGGAGACTTTTAGGGGGTTATATTGACGCCTTAAGATAGCATTAAATCACCGTCATAAGAGGAAAACTAATTAGCAGTGCTTACCTTGGTCTGTTTAGCTAGCTTACCTATAGGTAAAAGGGATAAGCTAGAAGCTAAAAGGAGCTTACTAGGATTAATAAAATCACTATTATAATTCTATAAATCTTCTTTAAATAAGTCTCTGGTGGCAATATGGTATATAGCTATAAAATTAATAGCTATAAAAAGTATAAGCGCCTAATTACAGATTAGCTAGAAATACTTTAGATTTATATTTAAGAGCTAGTTAAGCTTAAAGCAGATATTATATTAAAGGATTGTAAGTTCCTATAATAGCTACATTAGTTATAAAAATTAAACGTAAAGGGGAAGTAAAGAAGGTATATATTTTCTATCTCGGTACTAATAGTATCTATTAGTATACCTTAAGTCGATTTATTGCAAGTAAGGGGATTATAGTTAAAAGGCGGACACTGCGCTTATATATATAAGCGGAAGGTAGCAGAATAAAGTTACCTATAGAGACTAACGCATAGGTCTTAGCTCAGATCAGCCTTATAGGGCAATACGAACCCACCTCCTATAATTATAGCGGCCGACTCTATAGCGGCCACCTTTCTTTAGCTAAGGAAAGAGGCTTTAGTTAAATAGATAACACCCTATATAATAATTGTGCCATATAGAAGAGGCTATACGTATTAGATGTTACGCAACCGTCGCAGAAACGCCACCCTATATTCCGGTTAAGGCCCTTTTTATATTTACTTTAACGCTAAAACTTATATTATTATATCTCTTTAAGCTATACCACCACTAGAATTATCGCTAGTTCTTAACCTACGTATATATATATATATATATATATTCTATTATAGCTGCACTATTTAGGGTATAGGTCGTTATGGAGCGCTAGCTAAATACTTCCTACCACTAATATGCTTACTCTAGTTCAGAAGCCAACTATAAGAACTATATATCTATTGCTTAATACTATACTTAACTAAGGAAATAAAGGAAAGTAATACGTTACTATTAGAAGAAAGTCGGAGTTTAAAGGCGCCTCGTGTCCGCGGGGCTGTTTTAGCGTCGTGCGCTTCTTAATCGGCAACGCACTAGCGGAGGCACATAAGGTAGAGGCTCGCAGTATAGTCGGTTAGGAGGTGTAGGTAGGAGAGGAAATTCTTAGAAGTATTCGCTTATTAAAATCGGCTTGTTGTTCACTTAGGTATAAACGTCCTATCTCCTTCGTAAAGTAGATTGTAGCTTTGACCGCGCTAATGTCTAGGAAACGCCACCTCGACAAGGGTGTGGCATAAGCGGGTCGGCACCCTCCCTGCTAGCGCGGGGCGAGATATTAAGCGACAGCCCTTACCAATTAACATAGATAACGTGATTTGAAGAGTCTCAAGAGAGATTATTAGTCTTACACTACTTTATCAATCCGTTAGGTCCTCTAAGGACTAAAATCCAAGTACTATAATTTTTTTTTAGCTTTATAAATCGCTTTAGCGTTCTATATTTAAGTTCTCCATCCACTTATTTAGAGCCTTAAGCGACGATGCGGCATTAGGATGTGTTAAGGCAGGGTCTTAAAACTCGGTGGAAACTAGTAATATAGCCTATACGAGCTCCAGCTTCCCCCCCCCGTATACACGCAGCCGTACACACGCAATTTTGCTAATAATTAATTAAGTGCACTATCTAGCGTAGACACTGTGCACTTACAAGAAAGGTAAAGTCTCTAATTTTTAAGCTTAATCGTAAGAGTTAAACTTAAAGTTCTTTAGTATATAAGAAAGCGAAATTACGTATATACCGCTGCGTATATATAGGGGGGGAAAGCCAGAGCTCGTATAGGCTGTATATTAAAAGACATATAGTGTTCTATAAAGAAGTAAAGAGAAGAGAAGGCTAGGAGGACTTATTTTAAATAAAGACTTAGCCAAGTGCCTTATATCTTAACCTATGTTCTAATAGGTAATACATTACATATAGGTTTAGCTATTAGGCATCTAAAATCCGTTACAAAAGAGAGTCGCAAGGGCTTAAGTGCGAAGTATTAAGTATGTAATGCCAATAAAGTATACTTACCTTTCTAGGATCTACCCTATTACACGCTACGGCATATAAGTTAGCGTCAATCTCTTTAGTGCCTAATTGGCTTTTATAAGTATACGCCTTACCTAATATAGTCTTTACTACAGTATATTATATTAATTATTCCAGAATTGTTTAGTTTAGAACATAGCAAAATACCTCTAAAGATAGCTATAGGACGAATCTTCGAAATTTAGCCAATGCCCGCTATTTAGGAAGGTAACGGTTCGCACAGTTTTTATTTATATTAAATCTATTAACCTACTAACCCTACTACTATAACTAAGCATCTAATGCATGCTTACACTGTTCTAGACTTAAAGACTATTTAAGATTTTTAAGGAAGATGGAAACATTTATAGTAAGTTACAGTATTAGACTCGCGTTTATTATTATAGCTAATTTTAGTTAAAGCCTATAAGTAGAATAAGTAAAAATTTTGTATACTATATAAGTTTCTATAGCTAATTATATTCTACTTAAATTTAGAAAGTAAGTATAAAGTAAAATAAGTGTTACTATAGCTAATAAGGGTTTATTTATAGCTATAGGTCATAAATAAAGCTATCTAGTAAAGAGTAAGTGTAACTATAGCTAACGAGAGTCTGTTTATGGCTATAGGTTATAAGTAAAGCTATTTAGTAGAGAGTAAGTGTAACTATAGCTAACAAAAGTCCTTTTATGGCTATAGGTCGTAAGTAGAGCTATCTAGCGGAGAGTAAGTATAACTATAGCTAATAAGAGTCTGTCTATAGCTATAGGGAGTAAATAAAGCTATTTAGTAGAGAGTAAGTATAACTATAGCTAACGAGAGTCTATTTATAGCTATAGTTTATAAGTAGAGCTATTTAGCGGAGAGTAAGTATAACTATAGCTAACGAGAGTCTATTTATAGCTATAGCTTATAAATAGAGCTATTTAGTAGAGAGTAAGTATAACTATAGCTAATAAAAGTCTATTTATAGCTATAGCTTATAAATAGAGCTATTTAGTAAAGAGTAAGTATAACCATAGCTAATAAGAGTCTATTTATAGCTATAGGTTATAAGTAGAGCTATTTAGCAAAGAGTAAGTATAACTATAGCTAACGAGAGTCTTTTTATAGCTATAGTTTATAAGTAGAGCTATTTAGCGGAGAGTAAGTATAACTATAGCTAACGAGAGTCTATTTATAGCTATAGTTTATAAGTAAAGCTATCTAGCGGAGAGTAAGTATAACTATAGCTAATAAGAGTCTATTTATAGCTATAGCTTATAAATAGAGCTGTCTAATGGAGAGTAAGTGTAACTATAGCTAATAAGAGCCTATTTATGGCTATAGGGAGTAAGTAGAGCTGCCTAGCGAAGAGAAAGTATAACTATAGCTAATAAGAGTCTGTTTATAGCTATAGTTTATAAGTTGTCATAGAACCCCACCGTAGGGGCCTCCATAGGAGAGCCCCGTGCTCTTATATACACCTCGCGTACAGCTTATATTAGCTACGCGTAGGTATATTACCTCCTTACACCCTTAACCCTTATAATTAATTACGCAACGTCTTATAAACTCCTTAAATACATACGCTCTATAGCCACTGCCCTCGTTCCATAACATTACGTTGCGCCCCCTTACTACTAACGCTTAGCCTATAACCAATTCTACATCTCTATAATACTGTACGCGCTACTAAAAGCAGCGTATCTATAAATTACCTTACTTTATACTTCTAAGGAACCCATAATAGTAAGACAATATTCCTTACTAGCTATTATATTAAACCTAAAGAATAATCTAATACCTATACTTAACCTACGACGCCAATTAATCCTAGGAGAATTCGATTTATTAGCCCTAACCCCTAAGAAGATAGACACCAATAATATCTTATCTTTTATTAACTATATAACTACGAATAAGTAAATAGAAGGGCTACTACCTATTAAAATCGAAATACAAGACGCTAAGATGTTTATAAAAATAGTAGTACAAGACCCTAATAAATACTACCGCCTTCTATAGAACTACCACCTAAAGCTTATATAAGCTAAGATGCGTACTACCTAAGATTGTAATATTATCTAAGACCTATAAGCTTATAAGGCGCTCGCGGATAACATATATTAAGAAACCGAAGATAACCTCTGTATGTCTAAACGTAACATTTAACAGTTAAAGAAGAATAAGATTATACTAATTGCTACAGTCACTAAAAAAAAGGCATAATTAAATACTTACAATCTTAGCTTAATAAGCACATTTGTAATAACGCTAGATACCTCTCTACTATATACAACGCCACCTAAGTCTTTACGCCCCTAGTAACTTTACCTACTTAACGCTTAATAGAGGGTTAGCGCTAAGTAGCTTTACCTAATAGAAACCCCTACTAAAGCAGTAATAATAAAAGCTATAATAATTGAACCTAAACTGCTACCGTAAGATCTAATATATGCTACCTTAATCCCCTAGTCTTCTAAGGAGACCGTAAGGAATATAGCTACTAGAAGATATAAATCTATAAGAAACTAACTTAGAGCGCCTACCTTTTTCCTATAAAAGATACTAAGATTAGCTACATTATTAGGTAAATAAAGGGTATACTATTTAACAGACTCTTCGCCTAATAGAAGACTAGTAGCCCCTAAAAGTAGTAGTCTTACTAAGAAGTCCTTAACGATCTTAACCTAATATACCGTAACTACGACCTACTAGCCACTAACTAAGCTAAACTATATACCCTAAAGATAAGCCCTACTAAATTATTTAATAAGTTCTATATTAAATTTTAGGAATATACCGGAGCCCTTACCTAAGATAATACTAAAGACTAGGAGGATCTCCTTAAAAAAGTTACTTATCGCCTTAGTTACGCAGCCGCTAGCTATAACTATAACAATATTTATAACATGGTAGCAGCCCTATAGAAGATTAAACAACAACTAAATTAGATTGCTACTACTAACCCTTACTTAAAGACCTCTCTATAAAAGCCCTCCGGGCCTACTAAACCTATATATACTAAGCTACCGACGCCCACTACCTTAAGTACCACTAGAGCTAATATTAACCTTTCTATACTAACCTTTCTATAAAAACTCCTAGATAGAAAGCGCGAGCTACTCTAAAAATTAGGACGCTACTATAGATACTATTAAAAAGGCTATTATTATAATAACCCAAACTACCTAATAGCTAGGTTTAGTACCCGCTACCTAATACCTAACCTAATGCCCTAAACACTAAATACGTTGCTATACGCTATTACCGTACAAGATAAAGACGCAGTAATAGTAGTAGAATTAGATATAAAAGCGGAAAACACTAAGTCCTAGCCCTAAGTCATAGGTTAGGACGCCCTAATAATAGAGGGATCTATATATTAGCCTACTTAATAAATAACTTAATAAAGATAAATGAACGGAAATAGATAGTTTTACCTATAATAAGAACTACTGCTATAAAATAATATAAAAGCTATTTTATAATTAACTACGGAGTTATTAACTAATTTATAAATACCTAACTTATACGTACTTATAACCTACCTACCTTACCCCTTACTAAAGCCCGCGCCCTATAACTTACTAACGGTAGTTATACCGTATAAAAGATTGCCTATATAGTATAATTCTATTTAGATATAAATAGGCACCAAAAAGAGCTCTAGGCCTATATTATACTACTTACTAACTACCCTATTATTCTTAGAATGAGCTAGCTTAAATAATACAACCCTACTATTAACTAGGAAAAGAGAAAAGTAACCTTTAACTCTAAATACTGTAAAGAGACTTGCCTAGGATATAGCCTAGCCACCTCTATTTACTTACTAGGATATTAACCTAAGAAACCCCTTATTATCCCACCTATAACTAACTACTACTACATAAGTACCGCGGCCTTCTACCGTATAGCATATAGGAAAGGCTAAACCGTTACTATAGCTTCCCAATTATAACTATATAAGTTTAATAAAGAATAAAACTACGTCCTCTATAGTAATAGGATAGATATAGTTAACCTTTTAGAAGACAACGCCCCTACGGAACTCTATAGACTTTTACCTTTAGACTTTAAGAAGTTTATAAAACTTAAAAAAGGACTTACAAACAAAGAACTCCGCAAGCTCCTCCCTAAGAGGTACTATAACTTTATTAATATATGCTTATAAAAGGGCGCAGATATACTCCCCCTATATTAACCTAATAACTATACTATTAATATTAAATAAGAAAAAACGCTACCTTATAAGAGACCCTACCTAATATTAAAAGACAAACTTTTAGTTATAAGAAAGTATATTAATAAGTACCTTAATAAAGAGTTTATTTATCCTAGCATATTACTAGCAACCGCCCTTATCCTTCTTACTAAAAAGCTAAAAGGAGGTATTTAATTTTATATTAACTATAGAGGACTTAACACTATTATAATTAAAAATTAATACCCAGTACCACTTATACGGGAGACCCTTAAGCGGCTTAGCCAAGCTAAAATCTATACTAAGCTTAATATTATCGCCGCCTTTAACTATTTCTAAATATAGGAAGGTAACAAATAGAAAACCATATTTGCATTACGCTTTGGCCAATTTAAATATACTATTATACCCTTTAGCGTATATAACGGCCCAGGCACCTTCTAAAGCTATATTAATAACACCTTATAGGACTACCTTAATGACTTCTACTCCGCGTACCTAGACGATATACTTATTTATAGCAATAACCCTTCTAAGTATACTAAACACGTTTAAAAGGTCCTACAGCGCCTTAGGGATGTAGGACTTTATATTAATTTAAAGAAATATAAATTCTTAGTTATAGAAGTAAAATACCTTAAACTAATTATTACTACTAAGGGTATCTGTATAAACCCTAAGAAGGTATATATAATTACTAAATAGTAAGCCCCTAACTGCATTAAGAACGTATAAGCCTTCCTTAGTTTCGCTAACTTCTATTAAAAATTTATATATAACTTCTTAGGTATAGTAGCACTACTTATAGCAATAATGCGAATAAAGGGCCTTTCCGTAAAAGGAAGAAAAACGTACCTATACTTTACCTAGACGCCTAAATACAAGAAGGCGTTCTAAAACCTTAAAAATACCTTTACTAAAGCACCTATTCTAGCCTACTTTACACTAAAACAATAACTCTATTTTAAAACTAACTCCTTAGACCATATTAATATAGGCGTTCTTTCCTAAATAGGTAACGACGGTTTCCTTTACCTAGTCGCATTCTACTTGTCTAAGCTTATACTATAAGAGTATAACTATAAGATCTATAATAAAGAACTTCTTACAATTATATAAGCGTTTAAAGAATTTTAACTAGAACTCTTCTTAGTAGAGCCTAACTAGCTAACTAAAGTCCTTACGGACCATCGCAACCTTAAGTACTTTATAACTATAAAGTAACTAAACTAACGCTAAGTACGTTAGAACAAGTTCCTCTCTAGTTTTAACTTTAAAATTATATATAGATTAGGAGTATAAGGTACTAAACCTAATAGCCTAATACACCGCTTGTAAGACCTTCCTTAGTCTAAAGATAACCCTTATAATTAGTTCTAATAACAAATAATCCTAAAAGCATAAAATTTGGCCCTAGGCATATTACCTATAATAGAGCCAACTATACCTTAGCTTTATACTATAGAACTAAAGTTACCTCTTAAAATTAACGAGCTTATTACTACGGCATATAACACCTTTATTAACCCATTACTATATTAACTTATTACCATAAAGACCGCTAGCGCCTATACGCTACCTACTAACCTCTAAAGCTTAGGCTAGATTAATATAGTAGCCTTAAAAGTAAAAGAGAATAGGCTCTATTACAGAGGTCGCCTATTTTTCCCTAACTTAGAAAATCTATAACGGCAACTAATCTAAATAGCCTACAACCTCTAATTAAGCGGCTACCTAAGCAGAGAAGGAACCTACGAGCTTTTTAGCTAATACTACTTCTAGCTAAAAATAATAGACTTAGTTAAACACTTTATAGGCGCCTGCTATAGTTATAAACGCGCTAAGGCCTTTAATATAAAGTACTAAGGACTACTATACCCTCTACTAGTACCTATATAATAATAGGCAGATATTACTATAGATTTTATTATTAACCTACCACCCTATAAACGACACGGCCGTACCTATAAAAACATCCTTATAATAATATACCAACTTATAAAAGAGCGCCACTACGTCCTAACCAAAGGCGTAGCCGTTAACGACGTTACTAACGCCTTTCTTTATAAAGTTTACTAACTACATAGGTTACCTAACTTAATTACGTCTAACTAAGGCATATAATTTAACTCTAATGTATAAAGACAAATCTACTAACGCCTTAGCATCTCCATTAAGATATCTATATCCTTCTATTATAAAACTGCTAGGTAACTAAAAAACGCTAATGCCAATATAAAAGCGTACCTATAATAGGTAGTCGCCTATAGTTAAGATAACTAGGTGGATTACCTTCTACTAGGTAAATTCGCAGCAAATAACTACGTCTTAACTACTATAGGACTTACCCCGTTCTTCGCAAATAAGGGTTATTACCCCTAATCCGGCATAGAGCTACTAGAACCTATTAATAAGAAACTACCATATAGAAAACGCCTTAAGATACTACTTGCTAACTAGCATGCAAACTATATAAAAAATCTACTCAACTACTATAAGGGAGAAATGGCCTGGGCTTAAGTAAAGTAGGCCTATTTTACTAACTATTATAAAACGCCACTACCAGAGATGTGTGTTAGTAACTAGGTATAGCTAAATATATATAATATCTCTACGCAAAGGCCTATAAAGTTACTTAATTATAAGAACCTTAGCCCCTATTTAATTAAATAAGTTATTAATAGAGGAGCCGTATATAAGCTAGAACTCCCATCTACCCTAGCTACCCATGGGATATAGCCTATATTTTACCTATAGCTACTACACCTCTATTAGCCTAACCCCTTATTAGGGTAGATATAGCCTAAACCTTTACTAATACTAATTTGAGATAAGAACAAAAATAAGAACTATAAGGAGTGGACTATTAAACAAATTATTAACTCTAAATACTTTAGCAAAGGTAGAGGACAACGGCTCTACTATAAAGCTATATACACAGGATTTGGTATAAATTAGCTAGAATGGTAACTATAGAAAGACTTTAAAAATGCAAAGGATCTAATTAGTAACTTTTACTATGTAAACCTACAGAAACCGGGCTTAAGTAGAGATTTTATACCCAATCCTCTATAGGAGCCCTTATAGAGTTAAACCGTTATATATTACCACGTAAGGGTAAATTACCGTTAAATTGCGGTAAAGTGCGATTATATAACCGGAATATTATTAAAATATCTAGGAACTTTAACCAGCGGTTAAAGTTGTCTAATTAGTTGGATTCTTAAATGCTAAGCCTTACTATATAACGTTGTTTTAAACCTTTAGCAATACCCCCCTTTCTTCTTTTTTATACCTTAAGTGTCCCTTTTATATATATATAGTAACTACAGCGTTACCAAAGCTCCGCCTCTATAAAAGGGGGGGTAATATTACGGAACCCCACCGTAGGGGCCTCTATAGAAGAGCCCCGTGCTCTTATATACACCTTATGTATAGCTTATATCAGCTACGCGTAGGTATATTACCTCCTTACGCCCTTAACCCTTACAATTAATTATGTAACGTCTTATAGACTCCTTAAATATATACGCTCTATAGCTACTACCCTTGTTCCGTGACATAAGTAGAGCTATCTAGTAGAGAGTAAGTATAACTATAGCTAATAAGAGTCTGTTTATAGCTATAGGAAGTAAATAGAGCTATCTAGCGGAGAGTAAGCGTAACTATAGCTAATAAGAGTTTATTTATAGCTATAGTAAGTAAGTAAAGCTATCTAGCGGATAGTAAGTATGACTATAGCTAACAAGAGTCTTTTTATGGCTATAGCGAGTAAGTGGAGCTATTTAGTAGAGAGTAAGTATAACTGCAGCTAACGAGAGTCTGTTTATGGCTATAGTAAGTAAGTAGAGCTATTTAGCAGAGAGTAAGTATAACTACAGCTAACGAGAGTCTATTTATGGCTATAGTTCGTAAATAGAGCTATTTAGTAAAGAGTAAGTATAACTATAGCTAACAAGAGTCTATTTATAGCTATAGGTAGTAAGTAAAGCTGTTTAGCGGAGAGTAAGTATAACTACAGCTAACGAGGTTATATTCAGTACTATAGTAAGTAAGTAGGCCCGCCCTAACCTAAGTAAGCCGTGTTTATATTAACTGGCCCTCCTAAAATATAAAAGGTGGTAGATTTTTAGACCTACCGCACAGATAACTAGTTCGCGTTTGGATATTTTAACTAGCGAAATATATTAGTAGCACTGCCTTAACCGCTAGCCTTATCGCGATTATGCTAGCAATGCAGCAATTTTAATATAATGTCTAATAATAGCCCTTTTAAGTTCCGAAAACTAACTGTAGAGGCTTATAAGCTCTGCACTATAGTCTATTAACATTTTAAGTTATCTATTAAAAGCGATTAAGAAGTTATAGATGTTTATAGAGATGGGTCTACCCTAAAGTTTGTCAATACTTCTGTACCAATTCTTAGGATATATATTAACCCAGATTAATGTATACGTTCTTTATCCTAATTTAAAGAACACTAGAAAGTAGGAAATTAACCCTTTACTATGCGGATAATAGCTACACACTCTCCTAAAGATATTAATAATATATAAATTGGATTCCCGACATTACTGGAAGCTAGGGGTCTAGTCCATTTCAAATTGCTCTAAAAGTAGCTTTAGTATTACAATAAAGAGTATAATTGTCGCCTTAAATCCTAGGTCACACTACTAACAAAGGTTCTTAATGTGGGAGATAATAAGAACCCAAATTTGCGTCTTTACCGCCCGGGCGAAATAGAACGAGGAAGATATATTACTTTATCTTATCGCTAGGGTAAGGTCGACAAAGGTATTAAAGAAACGTTTTGCACTTATAAGTGTAATATTAAAAAGAGATGTAAAAGTATTAAGTATAGTAATCTACCAACGATATTTTAAGATGCTGTAACGGTTACGCGAGAATTAGGTGTACAATTCCTCTAAGTTAACTCAATTTGCATAATTTAGTCTTATAAAAGATGCACTAACAGATACAGCATACTTAAGGACTAGGATAAGGAGTCTAAAAAAATAGGGCAATACTTCAGTTTAGCCTACTATACGATTGCCGCAACTTTGGCTAAAGATTCCACCAGAGGCTTTCTTAGTCCCCGTCGAGCCCGACAATATATAAAGATCCCAAATACATTAGGTATTCCGCTCTATATCTGCGAAAATATTAACGATTATCATCGCGATATAGAGGAAGGAGTACTTAATTAGCGGGGATAGGTGTTACAAGAAAGAGCCTTATCGCGGCAAACAATTTATTTTACAACGACTTAGACATTCTAGGAATGTAAAAGCTAGATTTGCTACAAAACCCTAACTAGGGTGAGTAAGTAAGTCTATCTAGTAGCTGCAACTTTATAGGGTTTAGTAATTATACTTTAACGCGTATTTAGAAGTATCTAACACTTTAATATAGTCTAAGTGCATTTCTAGCCGACTTTTAATTTCTAAGTGTGGCCCAGGGGCATTCCGATTACACTAAGATCTCTCTTTTTAAAAATATCTTTAAAGGATATTTAAAGAGAGCCCTTACGCAGAGTACTAATAGATTTATTACGATCTCTAGACTAGAGGAACGCCTTATAAGCAGTTTCAATACCTAGAAAAAATTTGGTATACTCTAGCGCTATCTACATCAAAGCCTCCTATAGTAACGGTTTGAGGATAAGAAAATAAAGCGGATAGAACACCCCTCGTCTTAGGGCGTGCCGTCGTAGTCTTAGATAGCATATAATGGAGAGATCCATTATATAGATATCCTATTTAATTTAGTAAAATAGAGCGACGCAGTCTAATATAATAGATCTGAGTCTTTCCCGCAAAGCGAGAGTAATGCAGTCAGCATTAAATTAAAAGCTCTGGCGAGAAGGTTCTCAGAAAAGGTAAAAGGACTATTAATCTTCAACAAAAACAACAGATCGGATATTTAGAGATTAAGTTATATGGTTATCGGAAGAGGTATAGGCTTTAGGTAGGATTATTATATATTAGTTGTTAAGCTATTAAATCTAGAACAAAACATATATAAAAGAGTCGGTGTTAGGTCTATCTAGAGGAGATATATATTATTTAATAGACCGGTAGTTAAGATGCGAATCTTTTAATACGCTATGTCTCTGTCAATTATAGGTTAATTATAGTATTAAGGCAATCTTGCAAGCAGCTACAGAGGAAATTAAATACAATTTATTTATTCTTACGGTCTCTTCTCTTAGGTCGATACAGAATGTATAATAATATTAGTACTTCCATTCGGCCTATTAGGGAACTAAGTAAATATAGTAACACTAATATTATATATATATATCGGACGGACAAGTTACTTATAAGAACTCTATTGATTTAAGCTAGCTCTAGAAGCTCTTTATATATATAAGGAAGGGGTAATAGACTAAGTTAGTAACTAAGTTAGTAACCATGTTAATAACCATATTAATAACCGAGTTAATAACTAAGTTAAAGGGTAGGTAAGATAGTAAGAAATAGGGTAGTAAGTTATAAGGTAATACCTAACAGTGACCTTAACAGTCGACAATATATAGAGAGATGTTTTGTGCCTAATAGTCTAAAATATTAGATATGCTATACGCCGTAAACTAAGAAGCCTAGGAGACTAATATTTAAAGAAAGTAAAGAAATTTAATAACTATAGATATTCCTAAGTACTCCTACCTCTGTAAATCCTACCCTAGAATAAGTCTAAATATATTAAAATAAAGGATATATAAACTCGGCCAAACAATTACGTGCCTTAAAGAACATGGCCATTACTAGGTAGGGGAAATGCCTTAATCTTAGGGTTCTAGAAGAGTCCTCTATATATTACCTTAGCAAGCTTAAACTAAGGAATTAATACCCCTATTTATTTTGCGGATAATTAAACATCTACTACGCGGATATCCGCTAAACCATTTTTAAACAGGGGGTCAATTCCTTAGTCTAAGGGACTTTCGCATATTTTATAAAACTTATCGACCAACCTTATATAGCAGGTAGTTACCAACTTAAACGAAATTAATCTATCCTCTAATAACACCTACGCTCTTAAAAATATTACTAAATTAATTAGCAGTGCCTAGTATATAATTGATAAATATATTAGCCCTAACTATGCCCGCGCCGTTAAGCAGGAAGCGCTATTAAGTCTATAACCGTTAAGTTCGCGATTATTAAGTACATAATTGCACCGCCGCCCTTACCACAAATATAACGCTAGTCGACCCTCTAAGGCCCGCGCTAACATAAAGGTAGTAGGTTTATAATATAGCAATAGGTACTTATAGCGCATAGTTATAATTCTATATAGATTTTATATATATTAGCGGGTTTTTTATTGCGCTATATAGAGGGTTAATACGTTAATATCCTTAATAACATATTTTTTAACTTTAAAAGAATTAATTACTTGCCTAAGTAATTACTAAAATATAATAATTAGTTCTTCCAAAAGCCTATATACCAGTATATAATTAATAAACTTTTTAAAACAATATTATATATTATAGTTAACTAAATTAAATATCCGCACCGTCTATAGTACGGATATTAATAATAAGTTTGATAAGTCTTGACAAAGGCGCTTAGATATAATTTTAGCGGCGCGTCTATAAAGAGTTAGTCAGCGTAGCGGACTAATAAAATATCCGCGCCAACCAAAATCACGTCTAAGCTCGCTGAGGTAACTCTATATACATTTCCTGCTTATATAAGCAGATTCCCTTTATTCCTTTTTAGTTGGTATCTATAACAATTACTTCGGACTCTATAGATATAGGCCTATATTAAGGCCTATATTTATTATAGTTAAATTAATTCTCATTTTTAATTCATTCCAATATCATTCATTTCATTACTATTACTGTTTTTTAAGCGACTGTGCGGTTCTAAGCAACTTAACTACGCGTTCAAGTAACGGAATTACTTTATACCAAAGCAAAGTCAAGCGCTGCCGCAGCAGCTTCGGCTGCGCTAGCAGGGAGGTGCCAACCCGCTCATGCCACACCCTTGTCGAGGTGGCGTTTCCCGGACATTAGCGCGGTCAAAGCTACAATCGACTTTGCGAAGGAGGTATAAGTAGGACGTTTACGCCTAAGCGAACAACAAGCCAATTTTAATAAGCGAATACTCCTAAGGATCCCCTCTCCTACCTATACCTCCTAACCGACTCCATTTCACGTTTCTGTGTCCTTCTATGTCTAGCTTATACTACAACTCTAATAATGCGCTTCGTCGCTCCCCTAGTCTTCAACCTATTAAGCTAAAGGTTACCCCCTTGCCTTCGCCTTCGCCTCTACCATTTACCCCCTAATAAGCCGCGGTTCTACTATATTGAAGACGCCAAAAGGAATATAGCACTTGGCCTAGCTAAGGCGACACAGTTCTAATAAATTTTATTAGCCCTAACTACCTAAAGATCGCTATAAACGCAGGCTAAAGCCTATTAAACTCTATATTTAAGTTAAAGGTAAGCGACCTAGTGTAAGGGTACTTTTGGTCCCTTACTCGGCTACATCCCGGGAGCTCTCAGGGGCTGCCAAGGCTAGCCTTCGGCTAGGCCTTGGCCACCCCTTATAAGCTCCTCGGGCTTGCAGCCTCCTTCCTCCCCCATCGGTTCGTCTCTGTACTTAGGCTATTGCCTACCCTCATTACCATATCGTCCTCTTCCATCGACTCCCTATATAACTCATGCTCGGCTTACCTACTCCCTACCGTACACCCTAGCAATACTGCCTTACATTCGAACCGATCCTACACCCTTACAGGTGGTAGCCTGCAGCAAGCCGAGGGCTTCGCCCTCAAGCATTTCACAATCCTCCATTTTACCTAGGACGACCGCGTACGCTGCAGAGCAGCTACACCAGCAAGACGCCTGGCAGATCGCCATCTGTATAACGGTGTTGGAATACGGATCAGGTCCTCTACCTTCCTAGGACGATCGCGTATGCTACAGAGCAGCTACACCAGCAAGACGTCTTGGCAGATCGCATCCGCTTACGGTGGTAGATACAGATTAGGAGAAAAAAGAATTTTAATCCTTTCCCTCTTACCTAGGCGATCAGTTCACTGCAACAAGCAGGTACACTAGCAGATATCTGGGATTGCGTCCGCTAATAACGGTTATGGAATACGGATTAGAGAAGGGAGACCAGATTGGACGCGATCACCTCCCAAGGAGATTAGTAACGCTCTCTAGGGCAACCACGGTTCACTCGCGACAGAGGTCCCACCAACAGAGATTGGAAGGTTAAACGTCCTTAAAAGAGATGCAAAGAGCTACGGCTCTTAGATCGTTCGCGATCGCTTAAGGGCTAGGGCCCATCCCGGAAACTTCCGGCTGTCAGCTATAGAGCTGCCGAGACTAAATTGCAGACGATTGTCTCGTAGAGCTACGGCTCGCTTAGAGCTACGGCTCATCTTAGAGCTACGGCTCGTCCAAGGGTACGGCCCGACCCGGAGATCCTCCGGCTGTCAGCCTAAGGGCTGCCGAGGACTAAACCGTAGGCGGTTGTCTCTCGTAAGCTGCGGCTTACCTAAGAGCTTCGGCTCAGAGATCCTATGTGATCTTGCAAGCTACTGTTGCTTTAAGAGCTATGGCTCATCAAGATCGTAGGTTGGTCTCGCAAGCTACTGCTTGCCTCAAGAGCTACGGCTCGTCTTAGGGCTACGGCCCGACCCAGAGACTCTCCGGCTGTCAGCCATAGGGCTGCCGAGACCTAATCGCAGGGCGATTGTCTCTAGAGCTACGGCTCGTCCTCGAGCTACGGCTCAAAGATCGTACGCGATCATCTTCCTGTAAGGCTTTAGTCGCTCCAAGAAGCTCCAGCCTGCATCAAGAGCTATAGCTTGCCCAAGAGAATGGCAGCAGCTCTTAGATCCTACGTGATCTCTTCTTATTGCCAATATTACTCCGTAATAACAGTGTAATTCAGAAGGAAGGGGACACGCGTATGGCTATTTGGCCATCACTTCCTTACAAAAACTGGTTGCGCGGGCGGAGGAAGGCAATTAAGACGTCAATTTAAAGTCTCTAAAAGAGCTACGTCTTACAAAGATCGTACGCGATTATCTTTCTGCAAGGCTTTGGTCGCTCCAAGAAGCTCCAGCCTGTATCAAGAGCTACAGCTTGCCCAAGAGAATGGCAGCAGCTCAAAGATCCTACGCGATCATCCCTACAAAGCTTTGGTTGCTCTAAGAGCTCCAGCTTGCATTAAGAGCTACAGCTTGCCCAAAAGATATGGCAGCAGCTTAAAGATCCTACGCGATCTCTTAGCAAAGCTTTGGTTGCTCCAAGAGCTCCAGCTTGCTTCAAAAGCTCACAAGACCCTATCGACATCTCTCCGAACCCCTTCCGGGACGAGCCCTCTATAATCTCCCGCTACCGCAAGGTAATGGAGGGGGTTGACCGCAAGAAGGGGGGGGNATNTAAGGGATATTCTTGCGATCAAGCCGGCTCCAAGTGGAGACTATCTGGCTGTCAGCCATAGAGCTGTCGAGACTTAATCGCAGGCGATTGTCTCTTTAAGACTGATCGTATACGATTAAGTCTTACCCCACCAGCAGACGCTCTTTTCCTACCTAAAATAGGCCCTTTTTCCCACTAGGTTTTGGCCATAGGTTAAGGTTTTTATCAAGGCTGCTTGGCTGGTCCTTTTCCCCCATTTCTTTATTCCCCTATACAAGCAAGGCTTCTGCACTGCTTACCTTTCTATACATAGAATTAATCTATTGGGATACGGGCTGGGGGCCAGCCCTAACCAAGGGGGGGGCAATGTAAGGGTACTTTTGGTCCCTTACTCGGCTACATCCCAGGAGCTCTCAGGGGCTGCCAAGGCTAGCCTTCGGCTAGGCCTTGGCCACCCCTTATAAGCTCCTCGGGCTTGCAGCCTCCTTCCTCCCCCATCGGTTCGTCTCTGTACTCAGGCTATTGCCTACCCTCATTACCATATCGTCCTCTTCCATCGACTCCCTATGTGACTCATGCTCGGCTTGCCTGCTCCCTACCGTACACCCTAGCAATACTGCCTTACACCTAGAGCATAATAAGGCGTTTAAGGAAGTAGAGGATTTAAATACAATAGGTAGTATTTCTAATTCTAATTAAGAAGAAAGCGACCGCACCGCTATAAATATAGAGCCAAAACCTAAGCCATAGAGTACTTATACGTAGGCTAGGTGTTTTTAATAAATATATAATTAGAGGTAAAAATAGAAGAAGTTAAGGCAAAAGGCTTACTAGGCTAAGAAGTAAGCTAAGCAGTATATGGAATAAGGGCATTTAGGGGATATTTAGGTGTTGTCTCCAAGTAAAGCAATAGGCACTATAGTAGCAAAAGAGATAACAATATCGCACTATAGCTTAGATACTATACGCTTATATAGCAAATATCCTTAATCCTATATTATACTATAACGTATACCTAAAGTAGCGGTTCGCTATTACCTTAGGGCACGTTTAATAACCTTTTTTGGTCGGTTTGGTTCTACTAAGTAAGTATAGCTAGGTTAATACTTTTAAGGCCTACCTAGGCGCAATCTATAGGGTATAGGCGCCTCTTTTAGATACTAAAGTAGGGGTGCTTTCTACCTAGTAGAAAGCGTTTATTTAGTAGGCAATTTAAATTATATTATATAATGTGGAGACTAGGTTAAAAAAATATTATAAAGGGTAAAATTAGTACTAGGTTATATTAATATTCCACTTAAACCCCCCCTTTAAAACGGTAGGTCTAAATAGAATTCACCTAAGTAGACTACCTAGGTAGCTTAGGGTACGTTTAATAACTTTTTTTAGCTAGGTGGACTCTACTAGGTAAGTATTCTAAAAAAGCTACCTAGGTTTACCTAGGCCGACCTAGTCGCGAACGGGCTACCGATATCAATATCTACCTAGTAGATACTGTCCGTTTAACACCCTAGGTAGATTTTGGGTAGATTGGCAGTCTTAGTAGCTAAAAAGGAGGTTTTACCTGGCGTTTGCGTTAACCGCGACTATGTTCCCAAATCTAGTATAGCGGCGAGTTTTGTTAGCAATTTAAGCCACCTAGGTAGTCTATTTAGGCGAATTCCACAAGTACCTACCATTTTGAAGGGGGGGTTACTTGTGGAACCCCGATATAACTAGGTCGATCAATTCTGCCCTCCTTTAGGATATTTTTAACTTATTCTCCCCATTATATAATCTAATTTAAGTCAACTATAAAGCTTTATATATTAGCTACAGTACCTATAGGCGCGCTTCTTTCTGGCAAATCGCCTACTAAACGAACGCCTTCTACTAGGTGGAAAGCACCCCTACTTTAGCGTCTAGAAGAGGCGCCTAGGTAGGCCTTAAAAGCATTGACCTAGCTGCGCCTACCTAGTAGGGTTGACCTGGCTAAAAAAAGTTATTAAACGTGCCCTTAAATTGCTAACAAAACTCACTACTATACTAGATTAGGGAGTGTAATCGCAGTTGGCGCGAACGCCTATACCTGGCTAGGTAGAACCTCCTTTTTAGCTGCTAAGACGGCCAATCTGCCTAAAATCCACCTAGGGTGTCGAATGGACAGTATCTACTAGGTAGATATTGATATCGGTGGCCCGTTCGTAACTAGGTCAGCCTAGGTAAACCTAGGTAGCTTTTTTAGAGCACTTACCTAGTAAAGTCTACCTAGCTAAAAAAAGTTATTAAACGTGCCCTTATGCTAGGGAGCAAAACACCTCAAACCTCTTAATTAGATTTATTAAAACCACCTATACTATAGAATTAACTTTTTAATAAAAAAGGTTAGCGATATCCACTTACGGATATATATATGCCTACTAATTAATTCTATAGTCTAAGCTTATTAAGGTTATCTTAGTCCTAAACAATTAGCCAATTATAAGCTGCTTATATAATAGATTAATTATCTTATATTATTGTTATCTAGTACTTACCTCAGCGAGCTTAGACGTGATTTTTTTTGGCTAGCGTTAGAATAATAGCTACGCCATCTCCTTCTTGCAAAATCACGTCTAAGAGCCTTTAGCGAGATTTGTTAAAAACGTAAGCAAAATCCATAAAATAGATATTGCGGATATCTAATTCATTTATTCATATAACGCGTTATTATTACCAAAAGTTTATATATTATTTTTAAGACTTAGGGCTTCTAAATGGTATAAATTTTATAATACGGCTATTACTTAGTCCTAATATCAATTTCGTTAAAGTTAAAAAACGCGTTATTAAAAACGTAAGCATATATTGTATCTTATTAGATAGTCTGCTAATATTAATAAAACTATATAGATATATAGATATCTACTACTTAAAGCAATTGCAACACCTAGTAGGTATTATAGTTAGGTCCTTTCTTAAAAATATCCTCTCTTAGCCTAGAGTGCCTCTACTATTACTAGGTATTATATCCGTATAAAAAACCCACTATAGCTCTAAAGAAAATTACTAGATATAGGGGTTGGACGCTTATAGTTAAATAGAAACGCTAGTAGATCTTATAAAGCTTATAGGAGCTAGATAATTATATAGGAGGATTTTATATCCCTAGTAGAGAGGTAGTTATAGGATATACAAGATAAGCTTCTAGCTTTACGGGAGGCAAGTAAAAACAAATAGTTAAGCGTAATAGATAGAGCTATTAAGCTTCTATATCCGTATAGCGGATAACCTAGTTAAATTAAGGTATTAAGACAGGTAATATATGGGTAGAGGGACTTATTTTTAGCGGCGAAGATATTATAGGGTAAGAGGATAATAATGTAGGCAATTCCATTACTAATTTAAGCTTCTGTTGCTATTATTATGTTACCTCTAAACGTAATTAGAGAGGAGTAGCTATTAAAGATATGGGCTATCCTAGGAGTAAATCCTATATTTATATATATAAAGGTAATAAAAGCGTATACGGATATTCTAAAACATATTAAGGCGGGTCGGTTTATATATATTCTAGTATCGCCAGAGTTGCTATTAAGTAAACGGTTCTACTATATCCTTACTTAGCCCGCTTTTCGCTCGCATATTTCCTTAGTTATAATTAATAAGTATTATTTAGTTACTAACTAGGGTAAAAGCTTCCGGCCCTATTACGCATAGCTCTTTAAGGTCCAATTACTATTTAGTCTAATAGTGCCGTGGTTTATATATACTGCAACACTTAATAAGGAGATATATATAAAGGTAATAAAGCTAGTGGGGTTTTATTAGAGTACGACAGATCTTAAATAAATAGATATTAATTAGCCTGACCTATCCATTATTAGGGGCTATATTAAGAGGAGGGATAAAAATAATTATAAGATACTATTCTTTATTATTAAAGAGGCATTTAATAAGGTAGTAGTAGAGGAGGATTATATATCCGCGACCCTTGGCTAGATATCTATAGGGTTTAGTAAAATATCTATATTATCTAGCTAAACGCCTATAGCGCCTAGTAGGATATCTACTACCTCTATTTATTAATTAGTCGGGCAGATCTAAAATCCGGTAGGAGGTACTATATAGCTAAAGGGACGAAAGGTTCTAAGTCCTGAATTAATTCTTAAGACGATTATTTTTCTTTATACTAAAAATTATATCTATAGATATATAAATACTATCCGTTTATGGCTTATAACTAAGGGCTATACTATTAAGCAGGCTAAAATAGTAGTGTAAAGTTATTATGTGATATTATCCGAATATAATAAGAGCAGGGAGTATTAAAATTTCTATATAGAAGACTTACCTACCCATATTCTTATTACGTCGGATGCTTTAGCCTATAGTGTGGATATTTTAGATATTATCCGTTCTATTATATACGGTTATTATCCCAATAAAAGCCTAAATATAATACTATAGCAATTTAGACGGGCCGCCTAACGCGATAGTATTACCAGATATATAATTATCCTTATTAAAAACTAGTATAAGGGCGCTCTTACGGATATTATACCGCTAAAGTAAAAGTCTTAAAAACCTATAGCCCCTCTATCTACCCGACTCGGTCATAACTTTATTACTACTAGGATGGCGATATAAAAGGATAGGGTAGTAGATTTCGCTAGCGATCTAGCTTTATTTATTATAATTAATAGTAACGTTATCTCGCAGGTATTTGCTCAGGAGGAGGAGGATTAAATACTTAATAAGAATATAATATTATTAGCCCTATTAATTAAGTATATAGAAAAATAGAAGAGGGTAAATACTAATATAGAGAAACGGGCGGTACTTCTAGATATATTATACGAGCTCGCGAATAAAGCTACTAGATATCTACGTAATATTCTACTTAAGCCGTATAAGGAGACAAGTCCGTTATCTGGAGGTCTACGCTATTACTCTAATTGCGATAATTTGTTGTAGGCTTATAAGGAGTATAATATTATTGTACTATATACTAGGAATATTACGAAGAGCAAGTACTTAAAGTATCTATTTATAAGTGTTAAGAAGTAGATTAAAGGATAGCTTAATACGGTATACTAGGATATAGTTTAGAGTCTAATTTCTAGTTATATTATATCCAACAATTAAATCCGCATACTTTATATCCAACCTCCACTAACCTATAAGGGCCTTAAGCGAATATTGCCTAAATGGGATTATAGCTTCCTAGGAGATAAAGTAGATGCACTTATTTGCTTTATTTATAAGGAAGAAATGCAATACTTTAGCCGTAGTATTTTATAGGCTGCGTTGTAATCTAGTAGACGTATTGCTGTATTTAGAGGTACTAGGAGTACTAGCCTTAATTAACCATTATAAACTAAAATATTATAGCCCTTACAGCGCAGTATTAGGTCTTAGCCCTTAGAGCAATCTAGATATTAAAGCTTACAGCGCAGTATTAGGTCTTAGCCCTTAGAGTAATCTAGATATTAAAGCTTATAGCACAGCATCAAATCCGAATCCTTAGGGCAGTCTAAGTATTAGAGCTTATAGTACAACACTAAGTCTTAACTTTTAGATAAGCCTAAGGTTTAATATTCGCAACACAGCACTAAATCTCCGATTACGAAAAATTCTAAAGTTTAAGATCTATAGTGTAGCACTAGTTCCCAGGTAGTAGGAAATCCAGAGATTTAGAATTCGTAATGTAGTATTAAATCTCTGCTTCTAGAGAATCCTAAGGCTTAAGATTTAAGTTGCAATACTAAATCTCCGCTCCTAGGAAACTCTAAGGCTTAAGTTTTATAGGCTAATACTTAATCTCTGCCCTCTAAACTAGGCGCAGTTTAGAATTTATATACTAGTGCTCAATCCCCACCTTCTAAATTAGGTACAGCTTAGAATTTATAGTCTAATATTTAATCTCCGCTCTCTAAACTAGGCGCAGCTTAGAATCTACGGCCTAGTGCTTAATCTCCGCCCTTAGTTTTAGATATAACATAGCTTTAGCAGGTTAGTATTTAATATTCCTTAGCGTTTCACTTATTTATTAACTTAACTAAGGCTAGGGTAGAGCTCTAATTAATATCCGGGTATTAAGTGTTAATCTTTATATACGTATTTAAATAGTTTATTAGATTCTTATTTAGAGAGATACTAGGGTTAGTACTAAAAGCTCCTAAAACCTATAGAACCTATATTATATTAGCTATTTAGTTTAAGTGTCTTATAATCCTCTTAACCAGATATTATCCGTTCTTCTTAGGCTACTATACCTTAAGCCTCTTAGCCAATATTAGATCTACCTTACAGTAAGAGAAAACAAAAGGATATATCTGCGTACTTTAAAAGTAAAAAATCCGCTTACTAAGTAAACCTAATATCCGCTTACAACCCTTCTTTAGCACCTTAATTAAGCGGTAATTCTATATTAATATTACTTCGTAAGTTAACTAGACGGCGCCCACTTACTTTAATTAGTAGTAACTTAACTATAAAGGATTTGCGCGTTATAAATAAGCGTATAAGAGGTAGTTAATATTTACTAAGGTAAGTCACTATAACAGCAACTATCTATTAGTAAGCTAATTCGATAAAATCTATAGCGCGGATATTTACCTTTAATTAACCTCTGCACCTTCTACCTTATAGTATCGCACCATAAACTTTATTATTATTATCTTATCTACTATCTATTAGCATACTACTATCTATAATATCTTCTTTTATACCTCTAAATACGTCTAACAGCTATTTAGTTAAGGAACTTAATACGCGCGATATTAACGATAAAATAATTAAGGACGCTTTTAAGGACGCTCTTTCTTTTACTAATTCTTTAAAATCTCTGCCTAGAGAGTAAGCTTTTTAATACTAAATTATGCCTACAGCTAATATAATTTTAGGAAATACGTACTAAAGCACTCTTTATTAGATTTAGCAGAGCACTATAATAAGGTTATTATAAAATCCGCTAAAAATCTACTTACCTCTTTACTGCCTACCTCTTTACCGCCTACTTCTTTACCGCTTACCTCTTTGCCGCCTACCTTTAAGCCACTTATTTCTTTATCGCCTACTATTTCTAGGAAGTTTAATCCTTGTCGTACTTCTACTTCTCTTAAAAAGTAGGCTAATATAATTACTATATAAAAATTTTAGTATAAGATAGCCTTTAAATCATATATATTAACTATACTCTTTTAGTATCTTATCTACTAATTTACCTCTTATAGTAACCTAACAGAAATATTAGAGATTTTAGATAATAATAAAGAGAATAATCTTAATAACGCCAACTCTCCCAAAAGCCCTTCTCTATCCTTTTATAATCTCCGTAGCCCTTATAAGCTCTATAGCACGGAAACGGCCTAAGCTATAATGTTAGATATTAACATAAATAAGCGCCTTCCTATTTAAGTGCCGTTGGTAAATAAATGGTATACCCTAAAAGCTAGTGCTTAGGAGAATATAAAGGAAGCTTGCTAGCGGATATATACCCACGTCTAGAATATTAAGGGTAGCTCTAGTATACTGCGCGATCCGCTATACGCTCTATATATTAAGTTAAACTATAAATATCGCGTTTATAAGTAGAACTCTAGGCCACATTTTAGAGGTGCGTGCTTAAGATATCGCTTAAGTAGTAGGTCGTGTAAAAAGGTATATGCTAATAATATACTATTATTTTATTAACTAATACGTATATAGGATAGTTCGCTAAGACTAGAGCCGGTTATACCTTAGCATAAAAAATATACGCAATTAGCTTCTACTAGTAGTCTAGCTAAAACGCCTACTAAGAAGGTATAATATCTACATTTTAATAATACGGATATTGCTAATATCCATATAGCTTTATACCCGCACTATCTCCCCTTTAAAGACCTCCCCTTCTTTTAAAACTCTTACTTATAGTAATATACGCAGCTATAGGGGCACCTATTCTACTGCTGCTCCTCTTACTCTTTTACTAATTCCTAGCACACCTAGTACTGCTTTTAGTATTACTGCCGCTCCCATTAATACGGAAAATGTTAGGGTGTATTTAGTAATTACTGTTTCCGTACGCGTTAATATAGTTTATAAATAGGTAACTAAGATAGCGAAAGATATTCGGGCTATAGATTGCCGGTTAAGTAAGCTTAAAGATTCTCTAAGTAAGATAAAGGATGGGCTTGCGTTTATAAGGCGTAGTATTATAGCACTTATACGTAACGCCGGGTTGCTAGATATAGAATTTAAGTAGATACTAGTTAGCTATTGCTGCGGGTTAGCTATTACTGTGGGTTAACTATTATTATAGGTCTAGAGTAATAAAATAGTAGCTCTTACCTCTCTACTACTATATATATAGGAATTAAGTCTCTACCTTATATTTTATAGATGTAATTAATATTATAATATCCGTATAAGCTAAGATAAAGATATCTATATAAGCTAAAATAAAGATATCCGTATAAGCTAAAATAAAGATATTTATATATCTGCACCATTAATAACTACTAAGGTAAGTCACTATAGTAGTAATTATTTATTAGTGAGCTAATTTAATAAAATAGGTAGCGTAGATATTTACCTTTAATTAACCTCCGCACCTCTTCTTCCTCTACTAACCTTCTACCTTATAGTACCGCACCGCAAAATTCATTATTATTGTTCTATCTACTGTCCCTTAGCATTCTTCTATCTATAATGCCTTTATTTATACCTATAAACGATATTAGTACAAATAATAGCAGCTAGGTAGTTAAGGAGCTTAATATGCGCGAAATAAATAAAGATTCTGTTAAGCACGCTATAGCTGCTCTTATTAAGCCTTTGGACTCTATTCCTAAAGAGTAAGCGTTTTAATACTAAATTGTGCCTATAGCTAATATAATTATAAAAAATATATACCGAAGCGCTCTTTATAGGATTTAGTAGATGACAATAATATAGATAGAGCGAAATCTGCTAAAAATCCGCGTACCTTTTTGCTGCCTACCTTTCTGTTGCCTGCATCTTTGCCGTAGGCTACTTTACCATCCGCTTCTTTACCGTCCGCCTCTTTACTACCGCTACCTAATACTTCTAAAAGGAGGCTTAATAAGGCTCGTTTATCTTTTTTTCTTAAAAAGTAGGCTAAAAAGGCTGCTGATATAAATCTAAAGGCTAAGATAGCCATTAAATCGTATATATTAGTTATACTATTTTAATATCTTATCTACTAATTTGCCTCTTATAGTGGCCTAGACGTTTATAAGGTTTCTTTAAATAGCGAATCTTTAGATAGCGGTAAAGATAAAGGTTTTAATAACGCCAACTTTTACAATCTCCGCAGCCCTCGCAATCTCCGCAGCCTTTATATTCTCTATAGTACCATAAATACAAATAAGCGCCTTCCTATCTAACTGCCGTTGGCGAATAAATAGTACACTCTAAAAGCTAGTATTTGGGAGAATATAAAGGAAAGTTGCTAGTGGATATTAATACACATCCAGAATATTAAGGGTAGCTTTAGTAAGCTGCGTAACCTGTTATACACTCTATATAAGAAGTATAGCTATAAATATCGCGTTTATAAGAAGGACTTTGGGCCTTATTTTGGGGGTATATGCTTAAGATATTATATAGGTGGCAGGTTGTGCGGAAAGGTATATGCTAATAGTATACTATTATTCTGTTAGCTAATATACGTATAAAAAAGTTTACTAAATCTAGAGCCGGCTATACCTTAGCGCAAAAAACGTGCGAAGTTAGCTTCTACCAATAGTCTAGCTAAAACGCCTACTAAAAAGGTATAATATCTGCGTGTTAATAATACGGATATTACTAATATCCGCATAGCTTTATTCTCGCACTATCCCTACCTATACCACTACGCCTCCCCCCACTAAGACCTCCCCTCCCATTAAGACTCTTACTTATAGTAGTATACGCGGTTATAGAGGCACCTACTCTACTGCTACTCCTCTAACTCCTTTACTAATTGCTAGCACGCCAGGTGCTGCTGTTACTGCTACCGCTTTTACTAGCACAGAATCTATTAGGCTATATTTAGTAATTGCTGTTTCTATATGCGTTAATATAGTTTATAAATAGGTAACTAATATAGCAAAAGATGTTTAAGCTATAGACCGCTAGTTAAACGAGTTTAGAGATTCTCTAAGTAAAATAAAGGATAAGCTTGCGTTCCTAAGGCGTAGTATTATTACACTTATATATAATACTGGGCTACCGGATATTAAATAAGTAGATATAAGTTAGCCATTGCTATAGGTTGGCTGTTATTACGGGTTTATAATAATAAAATAGTAGCTCTTACCTTTTTGCTACTATATATATAGGAATTAAGTCTCCGCCTTATATTTAATAGATATACTTAATTAATATTATAATATCCATATAAGCTAAGGTAAAGATATCCGCATAAGCTAAGATAAAGATATTTATATATTCGCACTATAAAATAGCTAACTGCTACGTTATATACTACGTACTAAGAAGATTATACGCTAGCTAGAATTAATATTAATAAAAAAAACTCGCTTAATATATTAAGATAGAGACGTACTATAAGCCTAAGGATTTAAAAGTCCTCTAATATATTATCTATAGCCTTATTAAATCCGTCCTTATAAGGGTTATATAGTAAACCATTAATATAAAATATCCGCATATTAAAATCAGTAATACTGCCCTATAAAAGCCGCTCTAATCTAAGTTAAAGAATAGTGGGTGCCTTAAACCCAACGTCCTATATCCGCAATTAAAACAATATATTACTGTTACTCTTAGTATTTATTAAGCAACTTATATACTAACTATTATATACATTAGCAGAGGTATAGGCGTAATATTAGGATAATAAACTATGTAAATATATTTAGCAGCTTCTCCTAGTACCTCTATATTCTTATTAGCGTTACTAAAGCTGTATATAAGGGGATTAAATAGCAAACCGGCTGCAGTTAATAGAAAGGCGTTAAATATATTTACGCCGTCCTTTGCAAGTTTCTTATATCCGCGCTATAGAAGTAAAGGAGCCTTAAAATCTGCCGAGCGCCGCGTATATTATATAATTAAATCCTTCCTAATCTAATCTGTAAGATAGCGGATATCTAGCGCTGGAGACTTAGTTATATATTTGCTGTTTATACACTTACTAAATATACACTTAAAAATATCGCGGAGCGGGCTAGTATAACTTATTATAAGAATACTCTACTTAAATAGCTCGTCTATACCAAACGTTAAATTCCTATATATCTAGATTAACTCCTTAAGTTAAAGATTTAGCAGTTTATTAAGGCGATCTGTTTTAAAGAAGCTATTTAGCCGCCCTTAGAGGTTAACTAAACTATTAATAAGGATAGCCCGTTAAAGTACTAAATTATAAGCGCTTATTTTAACTAGTTACTATAGAATTAGCATATTATATATATAGTTCTTTAATAAGCTTCTAGCAAAGTATAAGCAAAGGTAGGGGATTATACGCTTTAGTAGTCCAATATCCGTATACTTAATAGCGTATTTTAAAAGCTTATAAGTATTAATAACCTATAGGAACCGGATATAATTAAAGAACTCTATATTATAGTTATTAGCGGCGGAGCTTAATATATCTATAGAGGACGACATTACTACTAGCTAACGTGCGTTGGTAGATGGCTCTAAATAATTAAATATGCGCTAATTTGCATTACGGCATACATCTCTTAAAAAAGCCGCTATGCGGATATCCTTAATATACTCCAGAAATTGCTGCGGAAATAAGTTTTGTATATATCGCTTGGCCTTACCATCTGCCTTAATATTATACTTTTTGCAAATATAGAGTAAAAATAACGCAATAATATAAGCGTTAAAGCTTTAGAGAATTAGCTCTTCTATATAATAAAACAAAGCCTTTTCCCTAGAAATATTACGCCGCCCTAGGTAGTTTATATAGGTGTAAAGCGCTAAAAACTACTACGCGGCTTCCTTACCCCTATAGAACGTACGTATAACTATATATAGGAAGTTTAATTGTATATACTATAGCCCTAGAATAGACAACACCTACTTATAGCTATTATACGCACCTTCCGCCTTAACCCGCTCCTCTTTATATAATTAGATAAGCTTTATAGTTTTCTAGTCTCTATATACTAGGAAAAGCCAGTTATTAAAAGCGGTTTTATAATTATACTATAGTTATTCTAGGAAGATATTCTCTATTACGCGATAGTTACCGTTAATAAAAGCCTCGCTATCTAGAATAGGTCCTAAAGTTATATACTCTATCCTTCTATAAGGGAGAATATTAACTACTAGTATACGCGGATATCTAATATCCGCGTTAGAGTTAAATATACTATTAACCACAGTAGGATACGCGTATTAGATAGCGTCCGCAATAAAACTTATAAATATTCGCTTTTAAAGGTTATTAAATCTATTCTTAGCTGCATTAATAACTTTATCTAGGCTAAGTTAACGGGTATTATTTAATATTAACTGCTTAAGGCCCCCTTTAGGTATATATACTCCGCGTAAAATCTTTCCTATAGTATATAAAGTAAACTTACTAGTCTTACCAATAACCTAATATTAAGTCTTTTAGTAATAGTTAAAGTTATTATAGATAATACAGACATTATTATAAATAGATAGAGACTTAATCAGTTTCTTAAGGGTTATTAGCGCTAGAAGGGCTAGTAGGATTAATAGAACCTTTCTTAGAACATTTAGCTAGCTTAAGCTTTTTAGCGTTAAGAGCCTTATAACTATTAATTAGACTAAGGCTATATAGGAAAAATAGTATATAGCGCTTTATATTAAGCGCCTAAAGATATAGATTAAGTAGACGGGTAAAACTATTTATAGAGTTTTGGGTAAACCCTAGGAGGAATATAGAGGCAACTATAACTATACGTCCGCTATGCGGATCTCAACTATATTCCTCTCTATTTAGTATAGATATCCCCTTAATAAGCCGGAATAGTAGTGGACCATACTACTAAATAAACTTAGCCGTATTCTTAAGGTTAATATTCTAAAACTCTATATCTAGAGTCTATATATTAAAGGGGCCGCGTTATAATTATAGTTGGCAAAGCTCTTTTTAGATACAGCGGATAGTATAGGTTATTAGCGTTGTATAAATATTAGCCCTATTAATAAGTTCTTCTTATATTTTTTTTATCCTCTAGTAAAGGAATAAGCAGGTCCCCTACTTTTTTCTTTTTTTTATTACCTTTATGCCCGTTCTCGCTTTCTAAGTACTTAAAGACCAGCCCTATTAACGTAGAAGGTCCTTAATAATATTAACCTTCTTTTCCTTTAATGTCTTTGTCCGACTAGCAGATAGAATATCCGCTAAAATATCCGCTGGAATATCCGCTAGCTATAGAGAGGGCTGGCGGCGTAGGCGTAAGCGTTTAGCGTTAGTGTTTACTACGCGACTTAGTAGTGCGGAGGTAGAATTAGGGCCTCTACGGTAACGAATTCCTCTTAATGTCGCGTGTGTATAAGGGGCTAAAGATCTTATAACTTATAGAGTAGGCTTTTCTCTATAATTTGGTGTAATTTTTATGTCGATAGGTATTGTAGGAGGGTAGATCAATTTCGTTAAAGTTAAGGAGGTCTTCTTATATAAATAGTGTTTAGGTTTTCTACAAATCTCGCCAAAGGGCCTTAGACTAAGAAAACGATTACCGTCCTAAATTAGCTTAGCGGACGGTGCGGATATTCCTATATCCGTAATCGATTTCTTAGTCTGAGCTTCTGAGGTAAGTCTGGTACACGGTTCAGAAATTTGTTAGTCCCTCGCGCTAATTTAGATGTGATTTTTATACAAACTCACGCGCTATACTAATTTTTTAGCTATTAATTAACAACGAACTAACGCCTTTATAAATAATCGGCTAACGTTATGTTCTAGAGCTTTATAGGGCGATTCTAATGCTGCCAAAATTATTGCGAACGGCCTGGTGGTTACCGCTACGTTTCGCCTAAAATATTGCCACCAAAACAGTAAACATTTAGCTTGAGCCACTAATTCTTAACATTTAACCTCCTATATTAATATTTATAGTAGATAAACACCTAAATAGCTAATGTATTGTATCTAGACTAACTCCGGGCCTTATTACCTGCTTTATTGCTCCTCTACTGCCTGCACAAACGCCTTCACGAACGCCTGCACGAATGTCTGCACGAATACCTATACAAAGCTCTGCACGAGGCTCTGCTTAAAGGTCTAGTCGAAGGTCTAGTCGAAGCTCTGGTCGAAGCTCTGGTCGAGGGTCTGGTCGAGGGTCTGCTTAAAGCTCTGGTCGAAGGTCTAGTTGAAGCTCTGCTTGAGGGTCGAAGCTCTGGTCGAAGCTCTAGTCGAGGGTCTGCTCGAAGCTCTGGTCGAGGCTCTGGTCGAAGCTTTGGTCGAAGCTCTGCACAAGGCTCTGCTCAAAGCTCTGCTCAAACCCTTATATGGAGCTTTAAAGCTCTACTAATACACAGCACTAATATACTAGGAAGGTTCTATAATTAGCTATATAACCACCTATATAATCATTATTATTAATTCTATTTATTGCCCAATTTAGTCCCTTTTTAGGTCTATATAGGAAAAAGCCCTATAAGGGGAAACCCCTAAGTATTTCCTTTTAGCTAGTCCTACTTATTCCATTTTCGCCTAGCTAGTATATCTTTATATCTTCTAGTCTACCTTATATACTATACTTCCTAGGTATATTAGAAGATCTAAGGGGGGTAGTAAAAGGGTTTAGTAATTTACTAGTAAGCTGCCTATAGCTAGGCAGGGGTATTTAGTCCTTAAGGGGCTAGAATAGGGCGTATTATTTAGCGTCCTCCTATTAGATCTTATATACTATTTAAAACTGCTAGAGAATTCCTTAGCCTATAAGCTATTTTACTATTACCTATAAGCCCCTACTTATAGAGAGTATCTAAGTAATATTATTTATACTTACGCTAGCAAATAGCTAGTCTTTTATTAAGCAGTAGCTATAGAATAGTAGTATATAGTATGCTAACTAAATAGGCCACCCGTATATATATTAAAGTAAGATATTTAAAATATAGATACTAGCTATATATTTAGACCTAGGACCTTTATCTATAGTAGAAAGACGGCTATAGATTTTACCTTTATTAGTCCTTTATATAGGGGGAGAGTTAATATTAACTATAGGGTATTCTATATATCTGCGTCTTATATTTTTACTACCTCCTTCTATTATTACTTCTATTTAAGATCTGCCTATCTTATAATTAGTATAGTAAATCTCTATCTATATTAGTAACCTCCTATCCTCTATTACTATTATAGCGCTCTACTAGTATAGCGCTAGATCTCCGCCTAGTAAGCTAATAATTCTTATATTTCCTTTTCTCTCTTTACTACTTATAGGTAAAGGGCTTCCTAGCTAGTATATTTAGGCGTATCGCCCCTTTAAGGGGCTATCGCTTTATATATATATCTCGTTCCTTATATACATTTTAGTATTTATTATATATTTTCTTCTACTAGGTAGCTTATACTATAACTACTCTCTATATAGTAGTTAAGTTAATATATAAGTCTAGTAGTAGAACTACTACTTTATATTCTAGTATAGCGCGTAGTATTCTTTTATAGGCCCCTATAGTTCTATATAAGCACTAGTTTTATAGCTTAACTAGCGGCGCTAAAGAGCTTTTTATTAGTACCTTACTACCTAATCTTAAGCCCTAGATCTAGGAGCCGTATAGTATTATTGGCCTTACTACTACTATATATAGTAGGCGTATATATTTAAAAGAGGGTCCCTATATTAAGGTAGTAATTTATAATACCGCTAAAAAATACTACCGCTCCCCTTTAAGTAGTCTATATAATATACTTATTCTAGTTTAACCTAGAGTCTACCTAAACCCCTAAGACCTTAAAGGTAGCTTCTAGTTTTACTTTATAGCCTTAGATATTTACTATTAAGGCTAGGCTACTACTTACCCTCCTTTTTCCTATAAAGTAGATAAGCTAATATTTATCTAACGCGAATTTAGCGCCGTGTTATTTTACCTATATAGTATACCTATTATACGCCTGGTTTAGCCTAATATAGTTTTCTATTACTATATTTTCCTATATAATTAGATTTATATTATCTATAAATCTTAGGGCTATTATATTCTAGCTATTATTATATATCTCTAGTAGTTTAGATATAAAGAAAAGGAATAGAATTAGTAATAGGGGTAATCCCTATAGGATATCTATAGGTATTAGTATTAATTTGCTTTTATAGCCCTTAGTTATAATTTTTATAATACGCCCTATTAGAAAGGCTTAGATAAACTTAATTATCTAGTTTAATAGGCCTTTATTTCTTAGAATCTATAGAAGTCTTTTTGTTGGGAATGAGGCAATTTGCCCTTACGTGCGGCAAATTGCCGTTACGTAAGGCAACTTGCCGTCACGTGCCGTCGTGGCACTAGCGCGGTAAGGAACCTTAAGTTCCTTACCCGCCCCTATCTAATATAACAAGCTTTTCCATCACTGTATCTACTTAAGTAGTATTGGTAATTTACCCTATATTACCAACACTGATTAGTGGTTAAATACACAGTTAACTATAGAATAGTAAGGTTTTTAATAGAAGAGACAGTCTCGTGCAGGGGTGCTATATGCGCTTATATGGAATGGATCCCGGCGATACTATACTACCTTAGACTTACGGAAAACTAGTAATAGAAGTGTTATTAAGTACTAGGAGATACCAAGTTACGTCTATTATACAGAACAATTACGTTTACAAAGATTTGGTCGAGTACTCTAGGTTAGAAGTATTACTAAACCTAGGGTCCTAAATTAACGTCTAAAACGCGTTAAACAATATCTTAAATTGCCTACCTTTTAACAGTAAACCTACGAGATTCTACAAAACCGAAAATCCTACTTACCTACCTTTGACGTACGACACCCCGTTAATTCTATACTAATTATGGCGTTAACCTACCTAAAGAAGTATAAGAAGGATATTAACCCTATAAATGCTAAACAACAGGACCTAAACGGATTCTTATTATACTGTATGGCACACTATAAAGACAGCGAATATAACGATACTGTGCTTTAGTATTATATAAAGGAGGACTTTATTAGATAGATAAAGGAAACATAGGCTCTCGCGATAAAGGTTATCGTATAAGACTTCCGTAACTTCCTTTAGGAGAATGGAGTATTTGTTCCTATAGATGGGGGCGCTATTAGAGATAATATTTAGGAGCATATTATTAACGTAAAAGAAGAGTATAAATGGACTCTATAAGAAATTAAGCACTAACTACGCACTATAAGGAAGCTTAACTTACAATAGAATCTAAATAATACACTAATAGAGACATGTTCTAATTCCATTGCTCTAGAGTAAGCGCAAGACCCCCTTACTTCGCAATTTAATAACCTTTAAACTCTACTAGAGTAAGACTAGGTACTATACCGTGTTCTATTAGGCTTTATATCTCCACTATAGCCTATAAAGCAATCCCCACCTTAATCTTTAATGTAATTTTAACGTGGCCTAATACTACTTAAAGGCACCTTAAAGATGCTTACAGAGCTTATAAAGCTCTATTTGGACTAGGAGAAGAGGTTTAGCAGGGAACTATATAATATCCTTAATTTAAAGCTGCGTATCTTCTATAACTGTTACTAGAAGGTTGGACTAGAACCTAACTAATATTATAACGCCTATTCCGTTATGCTTAAGGGCCGCACTAGTACCTTCTATTATAATTATCTGGTAGGAAAAGGATATAATTTTAACCGAATAATATATAAGATAAGATGCCACTTTAAAATAAAAGAGAATAAGCAGTAGTATATATTGGAGTGGAGAGAGACTACCTTTCTAAGAATTATTGCTATAAACCCAGGTATCTCTCGGCTTAATTATCTTTAAAAGCTCTTTAATTAACTTTAGATAATTTAGCGTGGTTTATCTAAATTATATTAAGAGGACTTTAGCCTACGTGATTAAATTATTAGCGTATGCTAAGGTATTAAAGAATACAACCTTACTCTCTTTAATCCTGTAAATACTTATAAAGAAGTATATACCTAATTAAGATCCTCTATTAGTACAGCTCTGCGCTCTTAAGAAGTATAGCAATTTAATACCTAACCCTAACCTACTTTAATTAACCCAACTAACTAATATAATTACAACTAGACCGATTAAATATATAGTGGCCGCGGTAGGGGATACGGTAGAGGGTATAATTAACGTTAACTACAAGATAATTATAGAGGTTTATTTCGGAGCGATTATTAGAAGAAGTGCTACGTTTATAAGAAGCCAAATTGCTAGTTAACTAGGCACCCCCTTAATAGACGAAAGGAGGTATATAATAAGTTCCGCTAGAGCGTATAAAACGTTAGAAACCGAGAGGTTATTATAGCCTACTTCTAAAGCTTCCTAGTTTAATATAAAGGCGAAGAAGATTTTAAGGATAAGGCTAACGAGGCTAAATAGCTCCTTATAGATATGGAAATTAAGGACTACTCTTCTAACTAACGTAGTCGGCGGGCTAGTGGCCCACGCGGGCTAGTGGCCCACCTCAAAACCCAACCAAAAATTAGATAATTCATACCTTAATATCTTAACAACCACTTAATAATAATTTCTAATAATTTATATTTTGACTTTTATATACACTTTGCAGCTTCTATTAAAGTTATATAGTAAATAGTTTAGTAGTTTTTAAGATATAGTAATTTAGCCTTATTTTAGCCCCCAAAATTTAATATATTAAAACCCACTAAACTAATTACTATGCAACTTTAATAGAAGCTGTAAAGTGTATATAAAAGTCCAAATCCAAATTATTAGAATTTATTATTAAGTGGTTGTTAAGATATTAAGGTATAAATTTGGTGAGTTTTAAGGTGGGCCACTAGCCCGCGTGGGCCACTAGCCCGCCGACTACGTTAATACTTTACCAAGTATAGTAAGGTAAATGGCATATAAACCATCGCTGTCCTTAATAACTAATCTACGCTCCATTTTGTTATAAAGTTAGATATCTTTAATAAGCTAAAGAAAAGTTCTGCGTTCTCCTTTAACAATAAATACTTAGCAAACGTCTTCCATGGTATTATACCAGATACTAGAGCCGCAGGAGTATCTATAGTAGAAGAACCTTAAGTTTAAGCTCTTTAGTAGCTTAATAGCTCTGTTTAAATTAACTAATTAACGGTAGGCCAATATATAATTCGCTTTAGCAAGGGTACTGCAATTTCTCTTAGCACAATTAAGGTCCAAACCCCGTTAGGATATATTACTTTCCACGTTATTCCTATAAATACCCCATTTCTATTTTATATCCGAGATATGGATAAATTAGGTATTAAGCTTAATAACCTTAAGAATATACTTATTTAGGGAGATAATTGGGTGCCCGTTATACGTAAGTAGGGTTACCCTTAGTTGCTCCTTTAATAGCCAGAAAGGAGCATTACTTAGAGCCACTTAACTAAGTTAGAGCTACGTTAACTACACCATTGTTTTAGCTACCTATCTGTTTACTAACTACTTAGGGTCCTTTAGTAAGCAGGTTATAAGGTTAAGGTTAAGACAATTAAGCATCTTATAAAGTACTATTATTACTACCAAATAAACTAGAAGTCCCCTAGCCGATTTAAGTTTACCCTTAAAGATAACTATAACTTTAACTTCTATATTATTATTAACATTATATATTTTAGCGGCAAGCCAGTACTTTAGGTTATTAACCTCTTAACCTTCTTCTAAGCCGCACGTTTTCTAAAGAATATGTTAGCTAGGAACGCATAGGATACTCTTTAATTATGCTAGATTAATATCTACCTAGGACTACCTAATCGAGTTATTTATAATATAGAAAGGAACTTCTTATCTATAGAGTTTTGGTAATAGGCAAAGGTAATAGAAATTAAGGTTAAGGAAGTCCCTATTAAGGCATATAATAGTATTAGAAAAGTAAAACGATATTATACGCCATTACGCTAAGTATATAAGATTTTTTTTGGAACTAGAGGGCGCTAGCAAAGAGCTCATCCTATAAATGGCTGTTAAGGCTATTAACGATTCTACTAGCCTAGATAGACTCATACTTACGTTACTAGTCTTTAGCACCTACCCTTAAATAACTAATAATTCTCTACTATCTTTATCCGTTATGTAACGAGCTAAGGCTATCTATAAGGCAATAAAGGAAGTACGCTGTATCTACGCCACGTGTTAGGTTAATAATGTATTAAGAATAAGAAACGGTCTAAATACCTTAATTATAATAGATCTGCCACTCTAATCTAAAGTACGGGTATGGCGTAAGAAAGGGGGCTGGTTAGGCCTATATACGCTTATTACTATTAATAGTTAAACTTACACTCTCTAGATGCCCTATAGACCCACTTAATTTCGCTTAACCGTTATTAAGCCCTACTATAGGGATAACAGTCTTAAGCCTTTATAGGATACCCTAGAGGATACCCCGGAGGAGAACCACGATTAATATACCCTAGAAGGCGACTGTGGTCCTAATATAATTATAGTAGACATACCGCAACCACGACGCGGTAGAGGTCGCCCGAAGGGATTATAAAATTGCTAATATCTTATTAATTTTAAAGAATAACTCGTTACCGCTATTAAGAGTAGGGACGAGTTATTAATGGCCTTTATAACAGCTAAAGAGAAGGCTAACTTTAAGCTTGCAAAATAGCTCTAAAAGGAAGGCCGTATTATAACTCTAGAAGCTCCCTTCTAAGCATCTAATAAACAGGAAATCGACGGTCTTATTACAAAAGGAGTCTTTAAATTTAAGAAATATGACCCTACTAAGTTTAATAGAGTTCGCATCTTTAAGTTAAGAATGGTTAACGAGATTAAGGGTAAAGCTACTAACGCCCTATTTGAGAAATTAAGGCTTATTATCTAAGGCTACAATAATAACGGTAAGGAGACGATTCTTACGCAATCTCTAATAATACAACGAGCTAGTTAATAAGTTATTGTTGTACTAGCTTCTTCCTTAATAAAGAACGGAATAGTAGTTTATTTTTAAGATATTACTTAAGCCTACACCTAATTAGAGACACACCTTTAGCGCTTAATATTAGCATATCTTCTAGAGCAAATTTACCACTAATATCCTAAGGATATAATTATAGTCGTGCTTAAGCCATTATATAGAATCGCGGAGGTAGGAACCTATTAGTAGGCTACTTATAGTAAACACTATAAAGAGAAGCTTTTAATGACCACTTCTATATTTAATCCCTGCTTCCTTATTATAACTACAGGAACTCTATTTGGAATTATTAGCATACAAACTAATAATATAATTATCTTAGGAGACGACCAATTCTTAGCTCTTAAAGAAGATAAGCTAGTAAAGGCAAATCTTATAGTAAAGCCAAAGGAAAGACTTAATTTAAAAATACTATTACTCTTTAATAGATGCATCCTCTCCCTAAATAAGGATTCCATTTTCTTACGCTAGAAGGGTTAAGGTAAGAAGATTAACGCCGTTAATATTAAGTCTTTAAAGCAAGGATATATAGAGTAACGCGCTCGCGGAGCTTATATTGCTTCTATCTACCAACCTAAGGCTTCCTTTAATCTCTTTGTTGCCGCTTAACACTAAGAACTAACTAAGGAGGACGTCCTTGCCCTAAATAAGCGCCTCTTTTAGCAAATGAACTATCTTAACCAAGGACTGCTCTACGTGCCTATTAACCTTCCTACCGCTAAGCTTTTTATATTTATTAATGGATCGTTTATAAATAATAAAGATTTTAGCTCCTAGCTAGGATATAAGATTATTATTATAAACGAATCTACCGGAGAGAGTAACTTTACAATCTATAGTAACCTTATTTATTAGAGCTTAACTAAAAGTAAGCGCGTTACTTAAAGCGTTCTAGCGTTAGAGATATATAGAATGGTTGGCGGAGTTAATATAGTAATTATAATTGGAACTACCTTAAAGATAATTATAGATCGACTTAAACTCCCTATTATCCCTATAATTATATATACCGACTTATATTCCCTCTATAAGTATTTAGTTAAGCTTAGTACTACAAAGGAGAAGCGCCTTATAATTAATATTATAGCACTATAGCAATCTTATAAGCGTTAAGAACTCTTTAAGATTTAATAAATTAATGGCTAAGATAACCTAGTAGTGTAATAACAAAGGCAAACCTAAATAAGGCACTAGAGACGTTCGTTAATATAAATACTCTATGTATGCGAGTTAAAGGTTAAGTTAAGAGGGAGTAAAAGATGCGGTAAGGGCCGCTAAGGCGCTAGTAGTAAGTGAGCTAATAGCGATTTTCCATCCTAGGGATAAAAAATTATAATTAGCTAGTAGAAGTCCGGGTTAGTAGAATAAGACATATTACCTACCAAAGTCTACTATATTCTACCTACTGTTGTATTATTATATACGGTCTGTTTGTATATAAATAGTAACTATAAAAAGAAGAGTTGCTAGTGTCGGGAATAAGGCAATTTGCCCTTACGTGCGGCAAATTGCCGTCACGTGCTGTCGTGGCACTAGCGCGGTAAGGAACCTTAAGTTCCTCACCCGCCCCTATCTAATACAACAAGCTTTTCTATCACTGTATCTACTCGAGTAGTAACGTAGTTAGTATGCAAGTGGCCCATATAAGCAAGTGGCCCACGTTAAAACCCCACCAAAAATTCGAGAATTCATACCTTAATATCTTAACAACCACTTAATAATAAATTCTAATAATTTAGATTTAGACTTTTATATATACTTTATAGCTTCTATTAAAGTTGCATAGTAAATAAATTTAGTAGCTTTTAAGTTATAGTAATATGGCCTCGTTTCGGCCCCCAAATTTTAATATCTTAAAAACTACTAAACTATTTACTATATAACTTTAATAAAAGCTATAGAGTATATATAAAAGTCTAAATCTAAATTATTAGAATTTATTATTAAGTGGTTGTTAAGATATTAAGGTATGAATTCTCGAATTTTTGGTGGGGTTTTGACGTGGGCCACTTGCTTATATGGGCCACTTGCATACCAACTACGTTATTGGTGATTTACCCTATGTTACTAACACTTTTATATAATATATTATCTAATACTCCGCTTAGGTTTAGGCTTAGTATAAATATAGTATGTTCTAGGTAAGCTTACTATACCGCTTAAATATAAGAGATAATTAGGGAAAGAGCTAAGAGAGTTAATCTTTTCTTTCTTACGTCTATTTATGTCCATAGTAGTAGCTTCTATACTTCCGCCGCTTCTTATATACGTTTTATAACTATCTTTTTTAAGAGCTTTTTTAGGGTGCTATAAGTATATAGTAATAAGTTTTAAAACATTAATCAGTATTATATTAATTTAAATATCTATAAATGTCTTTAAAAAGTATATCTTAAATATACTTTCATCTAATTACCTTACAAGTATAATTAAAGCTATAATGGCCTATTATTGGATTATTATAATTCCTTTAAAGGATCTTTTAATAAAGCAAAATATTTCTAGTATTAAACCTTTACTATTTTATTATATAAGATTATTTTAATTAAAAAAATATAATCTTTTATACTAATAGGCATTTCCCCCTTTTCTAACTTCCTATAAATAGTATAAGAATTAATAACCTTATCCTATACTATTTAAATATAGTTTAAAAGTAGTTTAGAATATTCTTCCTTAAAAGTTGTTTTAGTAAAAGCTATTACTATTACTTTTTACTATAGTATAAGACTCTATATAAAGTCTATACTAGTAAGTATATTATATAATATAGATACTATTTATAAAGTTATTATAATAGAGTACCTTATCTTATTAATACGATAGTTATAAAGGTCACTTATATACTTTTTATATACTTTTTATAGTATAATTAGTATAGTAGTACTAGATAAACCTCTTATAAGGCTTATTACCCATAACTTTTACTATACTATTAGTAGTATAGCATTAAGGATTATCCTTTTACTGCCTTTTTTAAACTCTTTTATATAGTCTAAGTACTATAATAGGCTATTTATTAGGTTTAACTTACTAGGTTTATATTTAATCTTATAATTAAACTTAGTAAAAAGCCGCTATAGTAGTAGAACACGTCTACTACTTACCTAATAAAGAAACAACTACTCTTAATTAAATCTACGGCATATTATATCCTAGAACTAATATATATAGCATAGCCGGAAAGCCTACGTGATATAGGAGAGTTAACGTAGACTTAAAGGTAAGACATTATATAGAAAATTGCGATACTATAATAAACCTAATAGGGGGCGATATAACTATAATAACTAAAAAATAAGGATTAGAAATGGCAGGAACTTATAAACATCCTAAAAGATATTAAGGAAGATTTAGGAAAGAGAGAAGATAAATACCTACGCGTAGGGGTAGCGCGTGCGGCTTAATAGTAGGATAAATTGTTTAGGAGCTATAGATAAGACATAATAGAAACTAGAACGCCGTAGAGGATAGGCTTAGGCGTATTAAAGAAGCTATAAAATTATAGAGAATACTAATAACATACTTAATAAAGCCCTTATAGGCTAATATTGCTACTAGTGCCTAATTAGTGCCCCTCTAGCGCCTACTCAATATAGCATCCATAAGGTCTATAGTTAGGGTCTAAATATTAAAGTTAGGAGGAGTAGAGCTAGAATAGATCCTTATATTAATTAGAGTATATATACTAAAGGCAGTAGTAGTTAGGGTCCTATATAGTAGTAACGTAAAGGTTATACCATCGGGAAAATATTCGCAGGATAAGATTTAAGTAGACTTTGATTTTCGCGTTTCGCGTAATTAATATGCAATTTAACTAACTTAACACGCAATTAACCAACTTAATACGCATTTAACTAACTTAACACGCAATTTAACTAACTTAACACGTAATTAACCAACTTAACACGTAATTTAACCAACTTAATACGCAATTAACTAACTTAATACGCAATTCGACCAACTTAATACGCAATTAACTAACTTAACACGTAATTTAACTAACTTAATACGCAATTAACTAACTTAACACGCAATTTAACTAACTTAACACGCAATTAATACGCAATTAACTAACTTAATATATTTAAAAGTTAAATAATACGCAGTTAACCTACTTAGCAACTTTAAAAGGTAACTATATATTTCTTAACATGTAATTAAGGTAAAGTTATATGCTATATATTTAACTATTATATATTATCTAATATAATCTTATACAATCTTATATAGTCTTATTACTTAGAGGCTCTGCATAAGGCTCTGCACGAGGCTCTACACGAAGCTTTATACGAAGCTCTGCGTATAGAGGCTCTGCACGAAGCTCTGCGCATAGAGGCTCTGCACGAAGCTCTGCGCATAGAGGCTCTGCACGAAGCTCTGCATAAAGCTCTGCACGAAGCTCTGCACGAAGCTCTGCACAAAGCTCTGCACGAAGCTCTACGTATAGAGGCTCTGTATGAGGCTCTGCGCGAGGCTCTGCGTATAGAGGCTCTGCACGAAGCTCTGCACGAAGCTCTGCANGAGGCTCTACGCGAAGCTCTGCGTACGGAGGCTCTATATAAAGCTCTGCACGAGGCTCTGCGCGAAGCTCTGCATATAGAGGCTTTATACGAAGCTCTACACGAAGCTCTATACAAAGCTCTACGTATAGAGGCTCTGTATAAGGCTCTGCGCGAAGCTTTGTGTAAAGCTCTGCGTACGGAGGCTCTACACGAAGCTCTGCATCGGGTCCCCGCTATATTCCCGATAGCGTCTACACGTATCTCTACCTATGTAGCCGCCTTATTTTTTACCCTTCCTTCCTTTTTTATATCCTCCCTATCTAGGGAGGCACTAGAATAGCAGCTAGTAGAGGACCGTTGCTAGAACTAGATAACTATCGCTAGAACTAGACGACCGTCGCTAGAACTAGATAACCGTTACTAGAACTAGACGACCGTTACTAGAACTAGACGACCGTCGCTAAAGCTAGATAACCGTCGCTAGAACCAGACGACCGTTGTTAGAGCTAGACGACTATTGCTAGAGCCAGACAACCGTTGCTAGAACTAGATGACCGTCGCTAGAACTAGATAACCGTCGCCAAAACTAGACGACCGTCGCTAGAACTAGACGACTGTCGCTAGAACCAGACGACTATCGCTAGAGCTAGACAACTGTCGCTAGAACTAGACGACCGTCGCTAGAACTAGACGACCGTTACTAGAACTAGACGACCATTACTAGAACTAGACGACCATCGCCAGAACCAGACGACCGTCTCCAGAGTTAGACGACTGTTGCTAAAACTAGACGACTGTCGCCAGAGCTAGACGACCGTCGCTAGAACTAGACGACCGTTACTAGAACCAGACGACCGTTACTAGAACTAGACGACCATCGCCAAAACCAAACGACCGTCTCTAGAGTTAGACGACTGTTGCTAAAACTAGACGACTGTCGCCAGAGCTAGACGACCGTCGCTAAAACTAGACGACCGTCGCCAGAACCAGATAACCGTCTCTAGAGTTAGATAACCATCGCTAGAACTAGACGACTGTCGCTAGAGCTAGATAATAATAACTAGCCAGCGAACACTATAAACGATTCAATTAATTGATTAAATTAAGGTAGTATAGACAGGTAGGCATAAACAGGGAGATACTAACGGGTAGGTAGATATAGATAGGTAGGTAGATACTAACGGGTAGGTAAATGTAGATAGGTAGGTAGATATAAATAGGTAAGTAGATATAGATAAGTAAGTAAATATAGATAGGTAGGTAGATATAGATAGGTAAGTAGATATAGATAGGTAAGCAGATATAGATAGGTAGGTAGATATAGATAGGTAAGCAGATATAGATAGGTAAGTAAATATAGATAGGTAGGCGATATAAATAGGTAGGTAATATAGATAGGTAGGTAAATATAGACAGGTAAGTAGATATAGATAGGTAAGTAGATATAGATAGGCAAGTAGATGCAGATAGGTAGGCGATGTAGATAGGTAGGTAATATAGACAGGTAGGTAATATAGGCAGGTAGGTAAGTTAATAGGTAGATAGGTAGAAAAGAACCATCGCTATATTATATTAAATTATCTAAAATAATAATATTTATTTTGCTAGCCTTATAAATAGCTTTAAAGTAGCTTTTATTTATTTAAAATATACTATTAGTATAAAAGAGGTAAATATAATTATAGTTGCTAAATACGCAGATTGCTAGTAGGTTGCGCGTAGGCTACGCGTAGGCTGCGTGTCAAAAAAATATAATATAGGCTAGTCGGTCGAGTTGCTAAATGACCTTAACTGCGCGCTAATTGCGTTAACTACTAGCCATTGAGGCCATTAAAAGGGTACTATATTTTCCCGATGACTCCCTAACTAATAGGTAAAGGACTAGGCTATTATATTTGGAGATACCTCTAAGTATAAAATCCTCCGCTAAAACTACCTAGTTAAAGTAATTAGGATACCCCTTAATATATAAGTAGAAAGCGGGTAAGGCGCTATAAACTTATAATTTATCTAAAAGATTATAAAGGCTACTAAAAAACTAGTTTTAGGAATTATAATGTTTAGGGTTATATAGCTTTATAAAGTATATATAATATATATAGGGGTATTACTAGGGTTCCAAAGAGTTAAAATACGCAGTACCTTAATAATTAACCTACTAACTTATAAGATATAGGCGGTAGTAGCCTATAAAGGAATAGGTATAAATAGCCTATAGTATAAAGTCCAGCTATACTACGTAGTCTAAGTTCGCTAATACTTTAGATACTAGTAGTAAGGCTATACCTAGAGCGTATATAGGAGATAGAAAAGGTATAGGCAATACGCTAATATATATAAGATAAAGAACTACCCTAAGGATAAGGGAGCTAAATATATATACTATAGTAAAGAATATAAAGTATAGCAGAAGATAGTATATAAAACCTTTTAGGTATATCTAAAGTCTACTAGAATAAGATAAACCCAATTATATTAGGTTATAACTACGCTATAGGAAAATATATATAAGGAGAAAGAGCTAAGCAGGATAAGTAATGGCGGTTAGATAGTTATATAAAGAAAGAGATTTAGGGTACTAACCTTAATAAGGGTACCCTTTACCTAGCTAGTAGTAAAGGGGAGCGTAGAATGCCTATAAGGTAGTATTAACGCCGCTAAAGGCCTACCCTAGTAAAGAATTCTAATCGTAATAGTCTTTAATAAGACGCCCTAGAGGCGAATAGAAGATACCTATAAGTTACTAAACTAACTAATACTATAAAAAGATTAATAATAGTATAATATAACTACGGACACTTAAACTATAAAGTAATACGTCTTTTATTTAATAGTCTAAACCTAAAAGAGTATTAGATAATAGCCCTATAGAAACCGGTATATAATAAATAACTACGCAAAATATACTCTATTAAAAAAGAAAATGGAGATCTGACTGCCGGTTTTGGAGGGTTCTGTCGCCGTTTTTAGAGGTCACGTCGCTAAAACTCCCCGCCGCCCTAAGCCTCTTACTTGCCGGTCTAACGTTAAGCCTCTCGCTTACCACCCTATACCCCTCGCTTTTTAACAGGCAAACTATGATCCTTTTATGCGCCTAGCGCCGAAGCTATATATACTCTATAGCTCCCACCTCTGATCCGTTTAATCTAGGCCCCATTTCTCTTATTTTCTACCCTCCCATCTCCTTAACCCCATATTACTCTTTATATCCTTCTCGCCGTCATTACCCTAAGTTCTCTTCTAGCTCCCTAGAATGCGGCGCGCTCGATTATTGGATTACAGCTCGTTGTCTAGTGTCACTAATAATGAGTATATGGACACGGACAGCGATGGTGACAGCTACGGGACAGAACCGACCGTCTTTAACAGTAATACTAACAGTGATGCCGATAGTAACGCCGACAGTAATGCCGATAGTAACGCCGATAGTGATGCCGATAGTGACGCCGACTGCGACGCCAACTATGACGCCGACAGTGGCATTAACTGTGACGCTGATAGCATTACTGGATCTAACACTAATAGCATTACTAGATCTAACGCTGGTAATATTGCTAGATCTAACGATGCTTATAAAGCGCCCGCTTAAGTATAGCTTTATAAGGATTAAGACCATCCACCAAAATACTACCTTAAATAGTTAGAAGAGTTTAAGGAATCCGATTTCACAACGCAGGACTATGCCGATGGTAGTAAGAATCTCCTTAACCGCATTAAAGAGCACTAGTATTAGTAAGTAATAACCTATTTAGCGGCTTCCTCTTAGGCCTAACTTGGCGGAGAGCTAACAATTTCTAGATACTGCACCTATATAAGGAAAGACCCCAAGAAAATATACCGTGTCCTCTCGCTTCGGCTCCTTTATAGCTTCTTTAACTGGTTTCTAAACTAAAAACGAGGGAAAGGGGGTAGGAAATGGCGCGGGACGAAGGCTTCTAGCTCGCTTAGCTTATACTAGAAGTACTATCGCCTTATATACGAGAAAGCGACTAGTAGGAAAATTCCTGGCAAACTAAACCGCTAGATATATAAGGTAATTACGTTCCCAGTTAACCCTTTAACCTAGTAAGGTAAGGTGGAGCTAAGATATCTTTCTTAGGTACTTTGGAAACTGGCCAAGAAATATAGCTTAAGCAAGAAAAAGCGAGAAAAGACTATTATAGACGTGGAGGATCTCGCCCTAGTTCTTAAGACTAACTTAGTTATAATAAGGAAGAGATATATAGTTAGACGATATCAGATACAAGTCCATTTCTTACTATAGCTAGGCTTTTGCACTACAAGCCGACCTAAAGCTCTTCTTAATCTATGCTACCGACATATAAAGGTCACACTTATTCGCGACCTAGAAGGCGGGCCTTATAAGATCGTGCTTAAGTTTATATTTAAATTCACTAAGGAATATCTTAGCATAAAAGAAGCGTACGTTCTCTTTCTACCCTATTTCTCTTACCTTACGCTTATAGAGAACTAGTAATACTTTCCTAATTCCTAAGATTATCTTCGACCCTTTACTTATTTTTAGCCCTTACGTCTTTCTCCTAGGCCTTCTCTTTACTAACTAAGCTTTTACACCCCCTAATCTAACGTCCGTAGAGCAGCTTAGCAAGCTATATATTAAGCCTAGGCGTAATAAGTTGCCGCTACCACTCCGTTTAGACCTAGATAATATCCCCATATTTCGGTAATCAATTAAAAACCCCTACGGCTACAAGGTCTCACTTAACCAGCCTTTACTATACTTAACTCTTTTGCCCTAGATTAAGGACCTTGGCGCAATCACGGGATTTTAGCAGGTTACGCGCCTATATAGTCTCCGTTACGGCGCAGGTAAGGCATTTAATAAGAATGGTGAGTTCTATTATATAAAGCTAGTTCTACTAAAACCTTTCTAACGCCTATACTACCTAGGTAATATAAGTAACGCCCTCCGGAACCTAATAATGCAGCACGCTAACGCTCGAATATTCCTAAAGTACTACCTTCCGCGGCGTGTTGGCGTAGATACATAGGTAATTATTTAAGGCTTAGAGCCTTAAGAAAAGTTAATGAAAGCGGTATACCGAATAAGCCAATTAATTAACCCGCGGCGGCCACAGCACCTAATAACAGAATAATCCTTATTGGTAAACGAGAACCTACGCATTCGTACCTTAATTAAAATTTAAAATAAGCTAAAGCTTAGCCTTAAGCGCAAAACCGCAGGAAGTATAGAATACCAAAAACTTAGCCAAGAAATTACAAATGAAAGGCAACGTCAGAGAAATACGCTATTAGAAAATATTAAGAAGAATTAGGACAACGAATAAGCTATAATTAATATTAAGCGGTAACTTTCTAGAGATAAATTTAGCGAGGATATTAAAGCAACCTTAGAATTTAGCGATAATAGATCGGTTAAACACAAACGCCTTATCTAAGCGATTATAACGCTTCCTAGCATGTTACTAAAAGATAAAATACGTAGACGCAATAATACCATTAATGCGGTTATAGATTACTATAATATCGAGGAAGGCAGAGTATATCGGCGGAATTATTACCAGAGATAGTTTAGGACAGATATCGCCCTTAGCAAAGTCAAGATTAAAGAAGATGCTAAGATTTCAGAAGCTGCTAAAGCGCTAGAGAGGGCAAAGTTATCCTTATATAAGGAGAAAAGACCAAAAATATGCTTTATCTGCCTTGGGAATAAAAATCTCGCAATCAGCAAGCGCATATACAAGTTCCACACTCTAGCTGCTCTTATAAAGCATTTCCAATAAACACATCTCTCTAAACTCCTATAGCAGGGTAAGATTAAGTGCAATATTTGCGAAGTAACCCTTAAGCATAAAATACATCTTTAGAACTATGTACTTAGTACATATAGGACCTTTTCCTAGTTATTACGCGCTTATCTTATTATTCTTTACCACTTTTTATTTTATTTTAGTCTATTATCATCTAATCCTATTCCAGTATTTAATAGAATAGATATAATAACTAGGATTTTGTAATTCGTTTAGGGGAGTAAGGGGTAATAGGTGAGGGTAAGGGTGAGGGTGAGGGTAAGGGTGAGGGTGAGGTAAAGGATGAGATAAAGGGTGGGGTGAGGGGTAAGGTAAGGGGAGGGGAGGCTAATAGGAGATGGATAATATAGTTGCTATATAATATCTAACAGACCGACTATAGACGAGATATACATTCGAATTTCTTAGATCAACCCAAACGGAGAAAGAAAGAGAAGTATTATATAATAACTTCCTACCTAAGCTGATCTCCTAAGCTATGTATCTTTACTTATATATAACGCTCGCACCTTTTACAACGAAGTATATAAGGGTAATTAGGGTCAGATAGATAACTGCTGTCCTTAATATAATATATAAACTCAGCTCTGCAACCGATATTATAACAGGTCCTAGTCGTGCAGAGGGTATTAAAACAGTTATTAATGTTTTCGCTTTTACGCTCAGCCGCGGCATACCTCGCCTCGGCGGATTAAAGCAGTGATTCTATTTATCATAGCCGAGATTAGATAGCTTAAAGTTTTAGTATAAAATTTTCCTCTATGTCCTTAGATGCGGTAATCGCTATCCGTACAATACCGATGGCGAAATCGCTTATAACGTCCAGCTCTACAAAGTCCTTAAGTTTAACAAACTCTTTAATATACTCGGCCGCTGTTAAGGTAATTATATTATACAATACTAAGTCGCCTATTAGGCTAAAGACATCCTTAATAATATTAGGAAACCTACCTACGGACCAGCTGGTTCCTAGAATGTGTTGGATTTTTGTATTCGCAAGCTCTTTTAGCTATGGTATATTATAGTAATCGGCAATTATATTAACATAAACGTGATGAAGTATAATATAGGCCGTCGTCGGCCGTATTGTTGTGTCTTTATTATCGCCACCGCTATTATCTAGTTTAGATGGCGATAAGGTATTAGCGTCATTAATATTAGATCCTTATTTCTCCTTGCCATTCTTATAGTCCCTCTTATATATAAATTGGATTATCCTTTTAACGGTGCCGGAATTGAACTCGTTGATATTTATAATATTAGTCGCCGCCTCCTACCCGTTAGTTAGTTAGTTAGGGTTAATTCCACTAGACGTTTAATTAGCTTTTACCTAAAAGCCTCTATTATAGGCAGCTACAAGTACAGAAGATTGGGTGCATATAATCACTTTATAGACTTTAAACTCCAGCCCCTGGCATATAAGTTTTAAGTCGCTATATCTCTCGCTATCTATAAGCCGCGCTAAGCCGAACGGAACACTCTTGGATAGTATGTTTCTCTAGTTTTAACTACGTCTTAAGCAATGTTTAAGGGAGTGATTTGGTGTTAAATAGGACGATTAAGAATAAGAACTCTGCTTTATTAAACGTGGCTCTAGAGCCTCTATATATACATTAAGAAGTCATTATTAGCTTTGTTTAATCTGTAATAAATTTAGCTAGTTAGTTAGAGCTTTAAACGTTAGTTGCTTAACTAAGGACTAGTGTAACTTCTAAAGTTCCAGGAAGGGTAAGTAGTGGGGTATACGGCCGCAGCGCCTAGAAGCAGTTAGTGGTTATATAATAGAGGCTTAGTTAGAGGACGTGTTCCTATAGCTTAGGTTAAGGCTCTACACTCCTCCAAGCCATATTAAGTAAAGTTAAATAGTATTATATTCCTGCGTACCGGCCCGCCAATTACACTATTCCACTTTTTCCTTAACTATGTGCTAATATAACCTATACGATCACCCAGCTCGCAAGATTAGCTATGCTTATACAGTTTACAAAATTAAGCATCGGGTTTTAAAAGACTACTTCCATGTAGCCTTTCTATCTTTATTACAAAAGAAGTATATTTACACTAGGTATTTTGGCAAGGCTAGGAGAAGAGAGCGTAGAGAGGGGGGTTTAATTTTAGTAGGGGTTGTAAGTATAGGCGAACGTAAAGGCACAAGGCGGGAAGGGCTTTGGGCTTAGTTATAGAATAATAGTAAATCGCTAGACCATTATATAAGCCGTATAAGATCTTATATTCTCTAAACGAAATCAAGCAATTTAAGCAGCGTGGTTCCTCTATATAAACTCAAATCATTTCCTCTATGGAAGTACTATAGCTGCCGCAAGCATTAGCAGAGCCTAGAACACTAATTAAACTATAAGGGAGGGCCTAGTAGCCCAGTTAGCTTTATTAAGTTTCTTAACCTCTTTATTTAATTGCTCTAAAGCTTTCTTTCCACCTTTTATAAACTGTATATCGCCGGAAAGGCAATTAGATATTATCGCTTCTCTATTGTAATTAAGTGCCGTTATAGCTAATGTGCTACCACGGTAGCCCGGTACGGCTAAAGATATTTTAATAATTGTATCGCGTATGGAAATCGTAGCCTAGCGAACATTGGGTGGAATATATAGAATGCCGATAATCTTACAAAGCTTTGAGATTTTAGGGACCTGCTTGCTTATAATATAGGCAATTACTTACCTTTACTTTACGTAATTTGCCTTCATTCTATTTAACTGGCTATGCAGTAAATGGAGCACGCTGTGCGCAGGGGTCTAAGGGGGTCTCCCCTTTAAAGCTCCGCTCGAAGCCCCGCTTAAAGCTTTACTTAAAGCCCTATACGGAGCTCTAAAGCTCTACTAATACGCAGCACTAATATACTAGGAAGGTTCTGCAATTGGCCGTATAACCGCCTATACGGTTAATCGCCGTACAACTATCTCTATGAACGGCTCTACGAACGGCTCTACGAACGGCTCTATAAACGTCTATACAATCGCCCGTACGAACGTTTATACGATTAATTAACTAAACGCCTATACAATTAATTAGACGCCCGTATAGTATCTCTTGTTATAGTTGCCAACTTGCTATATAATAGAGGACTTAAAGCGTCTCCGAAACCCTAAATATAGATTAGTTATATCTACATATGGTCCTATCGCAGTAATATGCTGGTATCCTACCTAGGTTTTACCCACGGGTATACCGCATAAGAAACTCGTATTATACTATACTAAGAACCCGCGTCACCTCCGTTATTATGCTAGGATATATAAACCGCTTAAAGATGTTATAATAGAGATAGCTTGGAGGGGTAAACTATATAAGCAAAGAGACCAACCAGAAGAGGCGCCAGATAATCATTTAGAAGATCTATTAAGGAGAGGGACACGTAAAAAAAAGGTGGATTATACCGTAGATGGAGCCTCCAAGAAGCTAAAGAAATAAGAAATTTCTTATAAGAAAAGATTTTCGCAATTACGTTCTTATTTTCTGGCGTTAAGAATTAAGGCGCCAATTAGGATTTTCTTAGCTCGGTATTATTTTTCTATCTAGTTGCTTCTATATTAAGAGTATCTCGTTGTTGTTTGTATGTACATTAAATTAAAGTTAAGCTTATAAGTCCTTTACCTTTGTATGCTTGGCAGCGATAAGTTAGCCGCCCTATAACCCGCTTGGTCCTCCACAAAGAATTAAAGTTAAGGTATTAAAGTCTCTAGCGTTTTTATGGGTAACTAGGGTGCGGGTTAACTCTAAATTTCATATTAATAAGGTAGGTACGCGCAGAGCTACGTCTAATATTAGTGCTAATTTGGACCGTTATTCTTAAGGCGTTAAATGCCTAGATAGTCTTTACCCATAGCGATATATAAATAAATAAATTCGATAAAAAAATGGCTTTAGCACGTAGGTGTAGTAACCTTTAATGCGGCCTATAGTAAGGCGTTAAATAATGCAGAATAGTAAGATATGACTTAATGCAACCCGTGGTAAGGTGTTAATCTTCTAAACTTTTTAAAAACAGCTAAACTGTGGCGCTTAGTAGCAACCCAGGCTCATAACCTAATAAACTAAATAATATTGGAAGGAATGAATGTAAATCTAGAATCTAACTATAACGAATATAGGCCTTAATATAGGCCTATATCGGTATAGAAACCGAAGTATCTACTATGGAGACCGACTAAAAACGGAACAAAGGATGTCTGCTTATATAAGCAGGAAACGCGTATAGAGGACTCTTCTAGAACTATCGTTAGAAACCCGCTTATATAACTAACTTTGTTTAGTAATATTAGATTCTATGTTTTGAGATCCTCCTTATAAAGGTAGCTCTTGCATTAGCTAAGTAAAACTTAAAAACAATATCTGCCCGGCTAAGTCTTCGTCCTTATAACGCTGCAGCTCACGCTTTACCTATTCCATGGCTTCCTTTCTATTTTCTATCTTTTTAACTATATCTAATAGCACTTTGCCTAGCTTCTGCGACCCATTTAAAAGAAAAATCCCAAGTAGGGTAAACCGTCTCCTATATAGGGGGGAAGCGCTTAAAGTAGGGCGGAAACTAATTATATCTAAGACCTATAAAACTGTTAACTTATAAAAAGCCATATTATTTATAATATTTACCTTAACCCGCTTAAGTTGGTCGTTAAAGGAGACCTATTTAAAGAATTTTTAAGAAGATAGAGCATTTTTTATCTAAAGCCAATCATTCCCATTCTCTACCTTACGTTCTACCTATTTAATCATTTCTAGCCCGCCTTTTATATGTACGAGATCACCCGAGAATACCATATGTTTAACCACTAAACCATTAGAATTAAATATCCCTAAAAAAACACGTTCGCCATAATATAGGTGTGGGCTATATTGCTAACACTGCCGTATATAGCAGAGGGTAAAAATATCTTTAACCTATAGAACTATTAGACTAATATAACTAAAGGGTATATAATATCTTTTACCTTAATACCGTCATAATCTATACTAGGTTTATTAAAGCCCTATAGGAAATCTTAAGGAGAAACGGGAGGACAATCTAGTTTGAGAATTAAATTATCCTTTATAATTTCCGGCAGTTTCATTACAATCTTATTCTTAAGGTAAAAGTGCTAGGTAAGGATAACGACGGGAGTAAAGGTCTAGTGGCCTCTTTATATAGGACTAGAGGATACATATTTATATACGCCCTATAGCACATTCTCTTTACCTATAAATATTAAGACAATTTCTATAAGTCGCCCGCACCTCTTTCGTAAGGCGCGTTAATACTTAGGCGCGTATTAGTGCGATAACGGTTCTTAGGAATAGGCGGTATTATATAGACCCTGCCTAACCGGAAATCAGCCCTACTAAAAATTAGCCCCGCTAAAGAAAAATCAGCCCCTTTAAAGGGTCTTTATATCTATTCACTAATGTGTTTATTACTTACATCTTTCTTAGACTTATTATATCCGCACTATAGATAGCTTCTAATATGGATAGCAGATATTTAGATTACTTGCGCGCCTTTTTATCAGCACAGAGCCAATCCTTATCCTCCTAAAAGGAGGACTTCCCCTTCTATAAAATACCTAATAGTGAAGCAACGTCACCTTATATTTCACTATACGTTAAGGTATTTCCAACGCTAGATAGATCAGCAGTATACTAATAAAAAATATTTAGAAAGTCGCTAGGCAGCACGCTACTAAAATTCTCTACACTACTAAAGATATAGTCTCCGTTAAAAAACAATATCTAGTATATTACAACAATATAAATAAGGAAATCTGGGCGAACCCCGGGGATAGCACGGTAAAGGCTATAGTAATATTAGTACTTAGCCCGCTAAGTTTAGATAACGGTTTGCCGGGGTTTAAGATTTCCACAAAATATAAATACCCTAAACTTCAGAGCGGCAATATAATAGGCGCACTTAATAATACGCCTTAACACTTTATAGGGAAGGGGGGTGAACATACTTATATATCTCTATAGGTCTATACGGCCGCAGCTTTATAGGAGCTATTTAAGGCCGTAGCCTTATAGGAGCCGTCTAAGGCCGCAGCCTTATAGAAGCCGTCTAAGGCCGTAGGTTCCTCGGAAGCAGAGTAGAAATGATATTAAAATATACAGGGAGTACCATATTGCGAATTCTAGTTTAGGTTGAGGCTTGCTGTATATAGAAATGTAGGGTATAAATTAAGCTAGTTATTTATTACTGTAGTAGCTGGTGGAGTAATTAGCTGGAGATTAGAATTTAAATTAAGAGGAATTAATAGAGGATCTAAATAGATTTTAGGAATTAATAGAGGTTTAAAAGGGGGAGGTACTTCGGAATTTAAGTAATAGTCTAGGTTTGCATTAGAAGAAATTAAGGTAGGTTTAAAAGAGAAGGACATCCTAGGGGTCAAGTAATGGCTTAGGTTAAGAGGAATTTCTAAAGGGTACGAGTAGATTTTAGGGATTAAGGTAGATCTAAAAGGTAATAGCATTTTAGGAGGGTCCAAATAAAGATTGGCTATGCTATATTAGTCCCTTAAAGACGTTAGAAATATTTAATTGGAACTCCCGTTAGGGACGGCTTGCGGACTACTTATTTTAAATAACTTACGCCTAGCACGTTTAGTATTAAACTACTTAGTAGTAGCCAATCTTTTTATACCCCTAGGGCTTTGGATAGCGCTGCTGGCTTCGGGCTGACTTATAGAGTTAGTATTAGCACGATAGAGATATGCATCCTTTAGGTTCCTCGCCAAAGGAGACAATTCCGTCCATTTCTGGCACTATAGTTGTGTTTCCATCTAAGCAATTAATATATCGAATTCTTTAGGTGCCATATGCCTTTCAATACTATTATAGGTTAGTTATTAATTTAATAGAGGTAATTAAAAACTAATATTATACTGGAATCTAGGTTGTAGAGACTAATAAGTACTCCAGGTTTAAAACAACTCTATTTTTAGCCAGCAATATTATTTAGTTTAAGGCGCTCTCCTCCTAATAGATAGGCTATCTCCTATACCAAAGCTCTAAATTATTGGCCCTTTTTAGGCTTATAACCTTCTTTCTTTAATCGCTCTACCTTATTATCTAGCGTCTCAGACAAAACAGACTTCATCAACCTATAACCAACTGCATTTTTGCCTACGTTAAGGACATTAACCAGGTTACAAATTATTACCTAGTTATTAGCTCCTGCTGGTTTAATATATAGTTCCTAGAGAGCTTTAAGTAATCCGCCCTTAGCCGGATTATAAAGCTTAAGGAACTATTCTAATTTATAATTATCTAAAGACTAAATTTTCGTGTAAACTGTAACTAGTCACTCTATAGCTGCCGGCAATAAATTCTAGCGTTTTTTAGGGCTTCCTCTGTGAAGTGGGTCTAGGCTTCTATTAGGAGGTAGGGTTCCTTATCTTTCGAGAATCCGGAATAATAAAATGAATTCAACTATAGCTTTCCTAGTCTCTAGATCTATAGGGGTCGTTAAGGCCTCTAGGGCTTTCGCGGCTTTTAGGGCTTTCGCGGCTTTCGGGGCTTTTGTGGCTTTCGCGGCTTTTGGGATTGCTAGGGTGTTCTAGGGGCCTGAGACCGTTAGGGTTTTATTTAAGCTAAGCGCCTCTCTGCGGTCGGTAGGTAAGGCCTCTAGAATTTTATCTACCACTTTTTCACAGGCTTTTACCGCTTCGCCTTCATTAGTAGAATGTAGGAATTACGCAAATAGCTTAATCTTATTTAACAATAACTATTATCTATAAGTATCCCTTAGGAGAGAAGTAATAGAAGGTAAACCCACGGCATAATAAAGACGGATAGTGCGAGCGAGCTATAATAGTACACTGGAAAGGACTGCTTCTCCGTCCTATAGCGAATAATAATCAGTTTTAAGAAGGGAAAGGCTATGGAATAGAATTACCGTGGCGCTAAAATCTATTTCACTACACTGCTAAAGTAGAGAGGTATTTATAATCCTATAGGTTGGTTAAACTAAGAAAAAAAGGTAATAGGGTATAAGAGTAAGAGAAGCAGGAAATGTTGCAGGGGATTATCGTTGCGATCGCAACAATAATACCCCTGCAATTTTAACTTAGCGTGCATTAGCCTCTCGCCTTATTACCCTTAAGACGCCACACTATACCAAACTCTACCACTACAACTTATGCTCCTCTGAAGATCCATAATGGAAAACTAAACAGCTAATTAAAGTAAGGATATACAGCCGTCTCCCTAGTTAATTAGATATAGCCTACCCGCTACTATAAAGTCTAAAAGCTCCCATTAATTTCTTTTTAATAATGCAATAATACGTCCCGTAAGAATTAAAGGCTAAAACGCTTTAATAAACCTAAGAATACTTTAAATCTTAAGGGTATAGGATGGAGATAAGTAATATATAAAGCTAATTTCGCCCTATTACGCTGGGGATACATAATTACCTTTACCGTCCACTTTACTGGTTGCCTTATTACGTTCTTCTACAGCTTTTATTTATTACTTCCTTAACTTCGCTATTTTTACCGCTCCTTTTAAACTATTCCCTAGTCTGCCCTATTTCTACTAGCCATTTACGGCCACTTTATTCTTTAATATAGGTGCTACTTCTTCAACAATTAGCTCGCTCTTTTAAGCCGCAATTTACTAGACCCTACTAGTCTTAAACTAGTATATTTAGCAGCCTTTTATAACCATTACTAGCAGCTAGGATCGAGATTTAAGCTATAATATATTAATTACTAACCTTGGCCCAGGAGCAAGTGCCTTATTACACGCCGGTATAGATTTAGAAAAGGCGTCTTTAATTACATTAGAAAGTTGTCCTGGATTAACCACTAAGCTTAAAACTTCTTCGCGTTCCGGTACTTACTAACTTAAGGGTATATAAGGCTAGTAAACGGAACCTCTAAAGTCGTGTCCTAGCACTGGCCTATTAGAGGTTTAAATTACTATAGGCCTAAAAGACTAATAAACGGCAGGTGCGGGTTTAGGAAATCCTAACCGCCTAAAATACCGACAAGTCGCTTAAATACTTAATAATTTAATATTAAGTGAAATTCTCTGCATCCACCTAGATAAGAGGACTATAGATAAACTCTCTTACTTTTTAATTTATTCCTTCTCTAAGTCTTAACGGGAGTTCCTTAGTGCTCTTTATAGAAAAACTAAAGGGCAATAAGTATAGGATATTATCTATTTAACCACTTTCCTTAAATTAATGTGTAACCACTCTAATGCATATACGTTTTAAGTACGTTTAATATTTCTTATACGGTATCTATTCTAATTAAATTGCAGACTATAATTTAGAGGAATCTCTAAGGCTTAGAGGACTATATTAAAGAGAAAGGTATAAAGAATATTTTAAAGTGAAGGCCGCGTCTATCTACTATAGACCCTTAATAGTAGTCATTTATATCTAGCTTAGGAAACTATATCTTTTGCCTTAGCACCTTATCTTTGCATCTAATAGCATTTAGTAGTATTAGGCTTATATACATACGTTCCTAAAGGTTAAGCATTAGGTAACACTAAGCAGACACAAAATGTATAACGATAAATTAGCATAATGCGTGCGGCGATAATTCTCAGCTATACCTGCCATATAGAATCCTTTACTAGATACTATCTAAAGGAAGGGTGGAATAGTAATACTAAAGAACCTAATTCTATTAGTTGGAGTAGGGGCTATAGCTATTATATCTATAATAGTCCTAATAGTCTCGTCTAATTAATATTATAACTTCTCCATATATCTTTTAAGGGTGTTCCTCCTTCTGCTACTAATTTTACTTTTCTTTACTCTCTTCTGCAATGGCTACTTATTAAATCCAACTACTTACGTATATAGACGTATTTCAAGCAACCTATATTATTGTTTTAGCTTTTAAAACCTCCCCATTTTTTAAGATTCGGAGACTATATTTTAAAGAATTCCTAATAAACATATACGACTTCTACGTAGTTGATCTTATTAATACGTTTCTTAGTTCTACCTTGAGGGTTTATAGTATGGAAAGCCTATACAATAAAAACGAAGCTAAGGTAGTTAAGTCGCCATAGGCCAGGCAAGATTTAATAGTATTAATTGGCGAAACTATAATTTTTAGCGTCCTTATTATAAGTGGCCTAGAACCTCAGCCACTACTAAAGGGGGACATTTATACGGTACTACTATCCATCTAGTATAAGTTTGCAAGCTAATAAAACGAAGGTATTTTCAATAGCCTCCTAAAGGGTATCGAAAATCTACGTTAAGATAAAAACCTAAATAATATTAAGTTTTATAAGGAACAAACTCACGCTAAGGGGCATTAGTATAGTTCTTAAGTTATAGGCCTAAGGGCATAGCTAATTTTGCGCTAGGTACTCCCAAGATTACCTAATAAAAATCTCTACTCTTACTATATACGAGTCTTATTAGAAGTCTGGTCTGGGCAAAATACTTATTAAAATAGCAGTAGAAAAGTAGGACGAAGAGGGAAAGAAGATATAGGTGTTAACTATACTAGCAAGCCAGCCTGTTCTAAGACACTTTAGGTTTAATATTAAGACTAAGTTAATAGAAGGTCCGGTAGAGTATCTATACAGTTTTAGTGCTTATGAACTATAGCGCCGCACTATAAGCGTATAGCTAGGAGACGAAGATTAATACGGGGTATAAGGATGTAGAAAACTTGTAAGTTACCAGCTAAAATAAAAGATTTATACTCTTCTCTTTTTCTATTTGGTATTACCTAAAATTATAGACGGTATTAAATACTTAATCTAGTAATAGAATGGAGAAGGTGACTAACCCCCACACGCCCTAAGTACCTTCTTTAGTTATTTATCGCCTGAGGTTGGGGTAATAACTTATTAGGAAGCCGCTTGGTTAAGTTATTTAGTGGTGATAATATAGCGTTTATATAGCCCGCCTTATTTTTGAGAAATAATATCGTTATAAGCTACCCTACTCCTACTTTCATCCTCATTCTTTTCTATTTTCTTAGATATTTAGGATTATAGCTCCCGTTAGTAGATTTACTTACTCTACCCTCTTCCTTATTGCAACTACTTAGTTTTTATAGCATCCGAACCCTTCTATTATTAAAATAGCGTTATATAGTGCCCTTTTCTACTTACTTATTATTTTCTTCTAGGTAATATACCTCTCCGAAATGTTAGTTAAAGATTTTAAGGTCTGGCGCGTCTAGCTTTATTACGCTAGTATCATTCTTAGTTAGTATTTGCAATTATAGCTTTAACAGAATCGCTCTAAACACGTATTTCTGGCTTAGCTATTAGGTTGCGGGTATATAGGCATAATTAGGATAGTAGCGCAAACTACTAAGACGGAAATTAAGGCCGTAAGGTCAATTTTAATATACGAAGCCTCCCCCAATTTTAGCTATTAGTTTACTAATATATAATATAGGTACGCAGGCCTTGTATTGGCCATCTTTATAATTATACTTCATTAAGAGTTCTATTTTTAGTATTGGAAAATAGTGTGAAGGTAATCTTTTACTCTATAAGCAAATTATTTTTCTGGCTCATGCGGAGCGTCGGAGAGGTTTTGCAATTTATAAAATAAATTATCCTTCCAATAACTGGGGAAAATGTGACTGTTATCGTTGACTTAGCTATTGCACTTAGGAGCCCCGGCTCCTCTTGCTTCTATAATGTAGCGGATTAGCTATAGCAAGCAACTTCTAGCACTTTAACTCCTCGCAGTAACCCTAGGGCTATTAGTAAGAGAAAGATCTGACATATTAGCTAGGGGCTGCCTAAATTATGACTTTATATGGTTCTTCTGCATATTCCATAACATAGTAGAAGTGTTAGGTAGGCTGCGTCTAGCGCGGCTGCTAGAACTAGCGGCGTTTAGCTAAATAGTTAGTACGATCCTGGGGAAGGCGGGAGGACCAGTCTTATAAAACCAAACTAGCAGGGGTAATTCTAGTGGCGTTAGCCAAGACACTTAAATAACTTAAAATTCTCTATTCGCGAAACCCCGCTTTGCCACAATATATTAGGACCTAGTAATTTCACTAATACCCATTTCTAAACACTACTACGTATAATGGACATTAGGGCTAATGCTACTGCAAAGTAGGTATAAAATGCAGTTCAGCATAACCTAAAGCAGTAGCAGCGTTTCCTAGTAAGTATATAGGCCTAGGCTAAGGCGCCTTTTTTAATAAGGATTAGTAGAAATTTACAAATAAGGAAGCTAGAAGTATTATTAGCTTAGGGCGCGGCTGGAATGATATGAATTTATTTAAAAGGCAAAAAATTTTGGAACGCGTAAACGAGAAACTAAGAGGTAATGGGTTAAATAAAGTAAACTAAAAGGCTATAAGCTGGCGTATACCAAAAGCTATTAGAAGTGCTACTAGTTAGTTTTAATATAAACATTATAACCAGTACGTTTTTACTAAGTTATATTTTAGTTCTAGAGAACAAAGAATCCTAAGGGGAATTAACCGATAAACCTATTTAGGGGCTCCCGTGGGATCCTATATGAGATAATATATAAAAATAAGTGGCGGGTAGTGCGTATAGGGGTGTGGCTATATAGATCATTAAAGATAGGCGCTTAAATTAAAGCCTAATGCAAGCAGTGCCTATCTCGCCTTATAAAATTAGCAGCGTATCTTACCCTAATCAACGTAGCTATGCCTTATGCAAATTTATGCCCTATAATGCTACTACCTATATAAGCAGTACCTAAAAATATAGGGCATTTGCTCTTCTAGTCGCTAAGTCTCCACCACGAAATTAAGAGTAGAATGTCCTATACAGGCCGACCGTCTTAGTGCAATTCTTTAAGCTTTGAGAACTATAGGAGCAAGCCTCACCATTTGCTTCTATTTAGCCCTATTGTATTTAAACGCTGAGCCGTTCCCTCGGGATACAATAAGGTATTTAAATATAAGTGTAACTAATAATAAACCTTGCATATAGACTTCTGTAGTATTTCTAAGTTATTAGCGTGTTTAGATTTAGCTATAGGCGTATACGCCACGCACTTTAGCTTGCGGGGGATTTAGGCAGCCCTGTATAGGAAGCCGCTTAGTACCAGTAGCTCTACCGTACTTTCCTCACATAAATACTTACTCGATATACCCCATTTCTATTTCCTATAAATACTTCCCTTCTATAACCGGCAACGAAAATCCATTAACAACTTCCTATAGTAACTCTAAACTATTAGGTAACTAGCTCTATAAGTAACTAAAGGCAAATTATACGCACTAGAGACTTATTATTAGATAAGGCTAATAAGAACACTACTAACTCTTATATTAATAATATAACGAGCGATATCTAGCCCTATCTTTACCCTCCTACTCTAGTGGATATTAATAAGGAACCAATACCTACTAAACTTAACTCTAGTGTTAATAATATAACGATAAGCGTTCAGTCCTATCTTTCTTACCCTCTAGTAGATGTTAATAAGAAACAAATACTTCCTAAGCTTAACTCTCCTAGCGGTATTAAAGTGACGGCAACTCCTTCTAGTGTTAATATACTAAGCCAGCCCTTTCCCTCTTCTGTAAATACTAATAAGGACCCAACCTACCCTAGTAATATTAGTACCCTCTCTATATACTCTAGAGTAGAGGATAGGCTTGCTTAAGACTACTTTAAGGGGGAACTAAGTACATCCTTAACCCCTACGCAATTATTACCTCTTAAATCCCTAACGGTTAAAGATAATAAGACTAAGACATTACCTTACCTTACTCCAGTGGCACCAGTCAGGGATTATATCCTTTAGCCGACCGTTTTTAGTTTAGCCATAGGAGCACTAGTTAGAGATAACATTATTTAGCTAACTACTTTCAGTTCAACCAGAGCATTTAAGCATTTAGAAGTTTATATAAGTAACTAGTTTACGTTTTTATAGAAGAAAACTAACAGCTATAAGGATTTTATTAATAGGTTTCTTATAACGGTAAAATCTTATTTTAATAATTGCTAAAGGCATGGGCTTAAAGCGGTATTAGGATATAGACGTCATAGTATAAAGATCATCCGCCAGTTATTAGACGACCCTAAACTCCTAAAGTACATTAATATAATCCGTAGCCCTACTAGCGAGTGGATACTAACAGGAATTTCTAAGGATAAAGATAGGCTAGTATTCACACTTAACAGAGTAGTAAATAGACATCATAATAATTCTCTAAAGCGCTAGCATTCTTCTATATATATAGTGCAGACTAGAATAAATAAGGGCAAAGAGGAGATAAGGATAGTTCAGTATCCATCGCCAAAGGTAGTTATTGCGCATGCGTTAGATAAGGCCGAAAGAAATAGGTGGTCACTAAGATACAGTTTCGCGTTTATTAGTTATGCAGAGGGTAAGCGGTGTAAAGAAGTCCTTAAAACCATTAAGGATCATATGCTAATAGATGGGAAATTTATACTAATCTAGCTATGTAATGTATATTCGTTTCCCCATAGTAGACTTTCTTTAATAACTAGGTGCTTAAAAGTTGGAATGGAATTTAAGGCCCTACTAATACTATTCTTGCCGAAATATCGTAAACTCGTGCCGGAGTAAGCCCGCGTATTCCCTACCACTATTAAAACAATATACCCCCTATAGCCCTACTAATATAGCTCTATATTTTACTAATAGAGACCTATTTTATAGCTCTAGCATAGAGCTATAAAATAAGCCCTTATTTATATAAACTGGACTAATATTGGTAGAATTATATAGGGTGCTTTATTGACCCAAGGTACGAGTAGTCTATATTTTCAGGTCCTAGCCTTGCGGGAGCCCTAGTCTTAAACTATATAGACACCCTACGAAGATTAAATCCTTATAGAGCTAGGTTACTAAGTATTGCTTTTAGTTTTATTATAGGATGATGTTATAAAAACCCTATAGGGGAGAATACCGGGTATATATCAGCGCTATTATAGCAATCTTCTTCGCGCTAAAGAGCCGGCATAGACAGTCGAGGAAGAGGATCTCCTCGTAGAATTGCGTAATAAGAGATTTATGTTATGGGAAGACATCGGGAAACATTTTCCGAATAGGTACTATCGATTAATTAAGGAATTCTATAAAAAGAGCGAGCTAGGTAGTTAGGCGTAGTATCCTCTAAACACGCAGCTAGGATCTTAACGGATTTAGCGGCTATGGCTTTAGTTCTATAAGCTAGGAGGTTATAGAAGCTAAGGGCTTATAAGAGCTAGGGATCCTACAAGCTAGGTAATTGTATAAGTAGAATAGTCTAACCTAGCGCCCTCTAATTAATGCCTAGCGTATAAATAGGGTATTAATAGGTTTAATAACTTCGCGGCTTTAATCCTGCGAGCTAGGCGATCGTGTAAGCTAAATGCTTGTGGGAGCTGGCCGATCCTACAAGCTAGGTAATCGTGCGAGTATAGTGCTTGTAGGAGCTAGGCAATCCTATAAGCTAGGTAATCGTGCGAGCTAGGCGATCGTGCGAACTAGGTAATCGTGCGAGCTAGATGCTTATGGGAGCTGGCCGATCCTATAAGCTAGGTAATTGTGCGAGCTAGGTAACCGTGTGAGTATAGTGCTTATAGGAGCTAGGCAATCCTACGAGCTAGGTGATTATGCGAGCTAGGCGATTATATAAACTGGGTGATTGTGCGAGCTAGGTAATTGTGCGAGCTAGGTAATTATATAAACTAGGTAATTGTGCGAGCTGGGCAATTATATAAGTAGAGTGATTGTGTAAGCAGAGTAATTGTATAAGTAGGGTAATCTAACCTAGCGCCCTCTATTAACGCCTAGTATATAAATAAGAAGCAAATATTAGGAAAATACCAGAACTATAAAAAAAAGAAATATATAAGTCCCAGATCTAAAAATATTAAAGAAGTTCCCAGATAAAGACCCCTTATATATACTTAAAGAAGTTCCCATATAAACAGCCCTATAAGCGTAGCCATAAGTCTAAGCCCCCTCGCGTAACCTAACTACCCCTCCCTACTACACCGGAATAAATAAACAACCGCTATGTACTATAAGCAAAGAAATGATTTAAATAAAAAGAAAACACTATAAAAAAATATATTTATATCCTTAAGATATAAATCTATAAGTACCGTAGTCTTAAATATAACTAATAGTTGCTAATATAGCATGCGTCCCTGGTCTATAAGAAATTCAAAAAATTCTAGGTCGTTAGCATAGATTTACCTTCCATTATTACTTTTAAGGTAGTAAATAAATTCATCTAAGTAAAAGTATAGATTATCGCGAATACTTTATAGCTCGCTATAAGTCAAGCGGGCAGAGACTCTGGTAGGAATAGTAAAATATTATTTCATTTCGCGATAGGCTAAACGAAAAGAGGCTAAAGTTTTAACCCTTTTACCAGCTTTTATTAGAAATCTTCTTTATATTTATATCCTATACTTATAGATTTAAGACTATAAAGCCAAGGCCACCATATCTAACCGTCGCCCATATGGCCTCGTTGCTTGACATCTCTTCATTACTGTCTGCCCCTATTTCTTAATCTTTAGTGCTGAAACTATTTTCTCTATTATATAATATCTCTACGTCCTATTCTTAATCCTTATTACTAAAGTTACTTTCCAAACCAGCTAACGCCTCTACATTGCCGTCGTCTCTAAAGTTAGTTTCTCTATCTATAAACGTCCACTTACTAGCTAATAATTTAGGGACGCTGCGCTTGTAGGTACTTAGGGTTGCGGATACTACTTAAGGAGAAATTATAGTCGATGTTATTAGGATATAGAACAAGCCTATAGACCTCTAAGTACCGGCTGCCTAGCGCTTTAAGTAAAAGATCTCCCCTAATACAAGGCAGATTAATAGGAGTTAATTACTACCTGTATAAGGTGGAGCGCTTATAAAGGGCTTAGCTAGAATACTAATTAAACCACCCTAGAGGCACTAATAGCTCCTTTGCCACAGATAGGGGGTTAATATACAAGATTAACTAGCTAGGATAAGTCTACTGCTTAGGTAGTATCTTGCCCCAGAAAGGATAGGTGTTAGAAGTAGATTATATAATACTATTCCTACTAAAAAAGGCGTTATTAGGGGTTATTGTTAACTTCCGGTTCTAGTTTACAACTTTATATAAACGCCTCTGAACCCTACTAAGGCATACAGCATCTATTAGGAATTATCAGCCGTTTAAATTTAGCAACAGCTCAGCTAATGGCTACCCCCAACAATGCCTCACTTAATACTTCACTTATAGATTACTTTAGGCGCCTATAGTCTCGGGCGCAGATAATACATAAGCTAAGAGTAATTATAGTTACTAAATATTGTACTATAGACACTACATAAAGTAGAAAAGAGCGGCTAATATACTCTACCTTTCCTTTCTACCTTTTGTCCTAACTCCGCCCTAAGAGAGAAATAGAATATAAACGTTATACTCCTAGCTCTTATATGCCATTAATTTAACTTACCTTTAAATCTAACCTCTTAACTATATATCCCTTACCATCTTTATAAGAATACCAGACATTATATATATTACCTTAACTAAGCTTAGATATATTGCTAACATAACCTATAGGTCCTTAATCGGTACTTATAGAAACATTATAATATGCTATCGCCCCAAAGATAATATACCTGTTTATCAACTTACTAGAAACCTTAAATTATCCTAAAATCGCATTAATAATAAAGACATAGCATCTACTAGCAGGGAGAAGAAATAATTACAGCTTTCCGACCCTATGCAGAAATAGATACCTTATACGCCTACTTAAACACCTAATAAGGTTAACTCTTATAAAATTAATAATAATACGGAGGGTAATATACAAGAAGATACGGAAATGTACGCCAATTACCTTAAGAGCCTAGAAGGCCGTAGCGAAACCAAGATAGTCTTACCTAAGCCAATGAAGAGCCATAGCGAGGCTAAAACAGACTTACCTTAACCAAAAGAGGTTTATATTAAAGGTTTGCCAGTACCTCCAAGTATGTTTATAAAACACCTATATTTATTTAGCAATACTAATAAGTAAGTAAAAAATAGCTTAGCTAATCTTACGACGTTTCTTAGAGTTACATCTCCCCTATTTAAAATATTAACGATTTCCAATACTATAATTTCGCGTAAACAACTAAAGTATCTCGTCTCGTGGTTGCCTTCTTATTTTATAATAAAGGACTTAAAACATCTCTAAAGCCCTAGTTATAAATCATTCGTATCTATGTTTAGCCCTATTGTAGTAATATACTGGTATTCTACCTAGGTTTTAGCCGTGGACATACCACCAAACAGACTTGCATTATACTATACTAAGAATCCCCGTCTCTTTCGCCGTCATGCTAAGATATATAAACTACTTAAAGATATTATAATAGAGATAGCTAAGAGGGGCAAACCGTACAAGTAAGGAGATTAACCAGGAAAGGCATTAGAGGATTTATTAGAAGAGATATTAAGGAGAAGGGTACGCAAGAGAAAGGTAGATCCTACTATAGATAGAGATCCTAAGAGGTCTAAGGTATAAGAAATTTCTTATAAGGAAGATTTTTGCAATTATATTCTTGTCTTTCAGCATTAAGAATTAAGGCGTTAATTAGGATTTCCTTAGCTTGGTGTTTTATTTCTATCTAGTTGCTTCTATATTAAGAATATCTCGTTATCATTTACGTGTATAGACAAGTTTTTGTATATTAAATTAAAGTTAAGAGACTCGCTTACAGTAAGTTTATAAGTTCTCCACCTTTATATACTTAGCAGCGATAAGTTAGCTAGCCTATAACTCGTTTAGTCCTCTATAAAGAAAAGACTTATTATCTAAATAATATCATAAATACCAGCAGCGCATTATTACAATTTGCTATATTAGCTAAGCTTTTTCCTGTTACTGCAAGAGAGCCCAACTCTTTCGGTACTTAAAAACCCAGCGATACCTCTATAAATCTCTCCACCGGCTATAGTCCTCATCGCCTCTTCTCCACAACCTCTTTTTCACCGTATTCGCCGCCTACTCAGCCTTATATAACTGCACTACTAAGGCCGATTATAGAACAACACTTAGAAGCGTATTTATATATCGCTAGATAAATACTAAGCGCTATAGGATACATTAGAGAAGGATATATGCCTTAGAGCCTAGGTTATAGATAAGCTTCGATATAATTACGATTTAGTTATGCCTAAGAATTTCCGCTCTTCGGCCTTAGCGTCACGAGAACGTAAAAAGCGGTATTTATACTCCTACTACCCTCTAAGATTTAGCATATTTTATCTATATATCCTCTTATAAAGAAAATGGCTTTAGAGCCCTCCTAAGACACTAACGTCACCAGTATCCTTTAGGAACCCAGCGACCAAAATATAGTGCCGCCCTTATTTAAAGTGGTAAAGCAATATAAACCGCAAGGTAAATGGACATTATATCGGCTTACTTCGTCTACTAGTTTTATATACTGTTAATATAATAAGCAGAAGACGGCGAAGCTTATAGCTATATGCTATAATTAATAGGACAACCTTTACTACAATGCTTATTATAGTTAGCTTCTTTTAAAGAAGTAATAAGGTCTATAATGCCCCAGAGCTAATAAGATATATTAAAACCTAACCAACTTAGGAGGAAATTGCTATTAATTTAGTCTAATTCCAAGGGGTGTATTATAGGGGATTTTTATATCTAGTGCAAATAAATAGAGATAAACGCTTGTTACCTATATAAAATAGACACTAGCAAGGGTTATATTCTAAAGGAAATAAGTAAGGCGTTGCTAAGGAGACAGTAATAATAATGCGTTTCCCTTATAATATATACTAGTAGAGGGGGAGTCCACGTATACTAGATCCAGTTCTAGGAACTAGAACCTGTTTTTAGGAAATAGGTTAATTAACCGCTGTAAAAAGAGGTTAACTGTATCTATATTTAGCATGTTAGATTTAGCTCATTTTAGGACTAGTAATTATTTGTTAGCGTTCTCGGGCGCCCCTTTAGCCTTACTATATAAAAGCTCCGCTGTATTAGAGCCTTATACGTCGCGGAATAAACTAAAACTAATAAGTATAACCAGTTATAGACTAGAAAACGCTACCTACCCATTATAGCTTAGTATTTGACTAAGCCCTATAAAGCCTTAGTCTAAGCGTCGGGTCGGCTTAACTTTTTTACGCCCAATCTTTAATCCTCGCGTTCGCTCGCACCTTGCTTTCTTCCTTACACTTTTCTCCCTAGTCATTTCCTCATTGTAAGACGCTACTAACGTGTTCTTAACCTCCCTATACTTATCTGCTATTATACCGTCCTTATATACTAGCACCTTTAATCTACCCTTCTCGCCTACCTACCCGCCTACTATATCGGCCCTCCTAATATAGCTTTTGGCGCGTTTACCCATAATAGCGAATCTCTCTAAATTAGGGATAATTAAAACAAAACCTATCGGAGAAGGACTAAATAACTTTCGCAATTCATTTAACTTAGCTTATTAGGATCTAGACATCTCTAGCTCTTTAGACTTATTACACTAGATAGGTAATAAAGGTAATTGCTAATATACCTATTACAAGTTTCTATCTAACGCTTACAGAACTAAAGAATATTTTGCTTGATCTAATACTAGCTCTATAGGGCCTTTACGTTTCTTATTTATTGCCATCTAACGGCGGCAATAAAAGCCTTTTTATTAATCTATCAAGACTTAATTTAGCGGTCGGTTCCGACGACTTCGACATTAAGCGGTTCCTGCCTCTTCTAAATACGATCCTCCGCATTAAATCTAATAAGGTTATTTGGGAAAAGGTATACACTACTATTATAAAGTCCACCCCCCCGCCCTGACCGCTGCTACTCTATATTTAAACCCCACATCTGCGTAATATAAGCAGCTTTACCAACTCGTCCGAATATAGGGAATACGTAGATTATATTCTAAAGGAGGAGCTAGGCCCTCTTTATATAGGGATTCCTAGCTTATATAAAGCATTCTTTAGGGGAGTAGAAGGTCTTAAAGAGGCAAGCGCTGCCGTTTTTAAGAAATGTAAGGAAGGGGACAATCTACTATACGCTGAGGGCAGCTGGCGTGACTGGCCTAAAAGCGCAAAGTAAGATAATGTCCTGGTGTGGTTTAATAACCTAATTAAATCATTTTTAGACTTCGCAGAGAAGCACGGGTCCGCCCTAAAGACACGATGAACGCTTATTGTATATACTAAGCAGCCCTTACGAGGGTCTACAGCAAAGCGAAAGCTAGATATTGGTTTTATAAATAATCCAATAGCTAGCAAAAGCTCTTAATGCCATTAGTTATATATACTTATGCTAGGAGAGCTAAAGAGTAATCTAAACACTAATATAGCCTCGCAGGCATAGTTTAATTTAGGAAAATACGTAAGAGAAGTCTTTGCCGCTTAGGACACTTGTCGCTTTATCTTAAGCTTTACCCTCTATAGATCTATTATACGGCTATAGGAGTATAACTAGGTAGGAGGCATTACATCATTACCATTCGATATTAACAAAGACGGACTATAATTTACCTCAGCAATATTAGGGTTTCTTTTAATAAATAAAGAGCAGCTCAGGTTTAACCCTACTATTTTAATATCGGACGGCAAACGATATATTAAGGTCGTGCGCAACAATTAGACTAAGCGTCTTATCCTTAACAAACTTATAAAGCGGGCACCCTATATTACCAGTCGGGCGACAACTTGCTAGAAAGCGCACCGTAAGGGTAATACCTCTAAGATACCTCTCGTTATTAAAGACTTGTGGCAGTACCTAGAGCGTAAGGAAGAAGGCGAACTACTGCGTAAAGCGATGGAGAAAAAAGTAGTTAATATGGCTAGGTACTATCACCATAAGACTATTTACGTTAGTAGATAAGATAATAATATTTACAATATTCGTAAGGGGCTGGATATTATAAGTGCCACAAACTATAAGCTAGAAAGCTTAATAATGCCTTTAATACTGGGTGGAGTGTAAATTAGTATGAGGAAAGGCCGAAGTTCTAATAGAAAGAGATTTTCTAGCTATGCCGAGCTACTGCCTAGTAAGCGCACGTGTTCGGGCTTTTTAAAGCACCCTATTAAGCAGAATTAAGTGCACTAGTGCGTTATTACTTATAATTATAGCAAGCCTCTTTATAAGGCAAGGTCCCGGGTTTCATTACTTACTATATTAGAGGGTAGCATTATAGGGTATAAGTCTTTATATACAAAAGCCGGCATCCTCTAATGTGACGTTTTAATAGGCAACGTCTTAATAAATAAGGAAGAGGATAATCCTTCCTAGCCGTCATTCTTAATCGATCTCAATCTCGCGATTAAAGAGTAGTGGGAAGGAGCTTTAGGAGCACAAGGCAAGACCGGCACGAAAGCGTTTATAGCTATAGAAGTGCTCTTAGGTGAGAAATACTTAGCCTAGCATAATTTCGAATCGTTCTTTTAGGTGCTATTCTGGATTTGCGTATACTATAACAGGCCGAGTAAAGGTATCGGTCCAACTAAGTTTAAGTACTGGAACTATAAAAATACTACAAAGTTAGCCGACCTAAAAAAGGGAAGAGTGACTAATAAAGGGGATTTTCTTAAGACTGCAGAAGACAACTTTTCGCCGTACTATTAGCTACTAATCCCTTAGGTTAATAGATTGCGGAGAGTAGTATTTTTAGGCGGTAGGAGGCGAAAGGGAACGGATAAAAACTTTCCTTTTTAGATAAAGGAGGTGCTTTAGAAAGCAAGAAAGGATCCAAAGGTATTAGCGGAGTAGATAGCTTTATAGTAAGTCTTATATTCTAATATCTAATTAAATCGGGTTATGCCGCGTAGTTTCTCTAGCAACTCGCCCCGTTAATTAACCTATTATCGCACGACCCTTAATCCTGTTCCTACTTAAACTTCTATTAATATCCCCTTAAGCGCACTAAAGGCTCTCTATTAGCTAGCTAGCAAGGGGAAATAGGGCAGGACTGGCATATTATAATACCCTATAACTATACCATCTTCCATTCCTTTAACAAACTTAGAGAGTACCTATTTAATAGGTCCGCAGGTATTATCGTAATGCAACTAGCAGTTCCGGTCACCGATTAGATTAAGAATTTTAGCAGTTAAGCTTTTCTTAATACTAGGTAGGCCCTATTAACAGTTAAATCTATTTATTCTAATATATCTACCTTAGGTCGACCTACACGCCATTTATATCTCTTCCCATTAAAATCTACTATAGGATATTCTCCTTCCTTAACGACTATACGGATATTTTCTGCCTTTTGTTGGTAGATCTTTATTTCTAGCGTATTAGTTAGCAAGAACTTAAACAAAAAATCCTATCTGGCCTTTGTCTACTAGCAGACAAAGCCTTAATCTATATTAGCTCTTACACCTCCGCTAAGCCCCTAGATAACCCTATAGGTCTCCTTACTATTAATGAAATAGAAGAACTCCAGGCCGGTCTAAACTTAAATAATAATTACAAGGATGGCGGTATGTGGGTATTATACGCGTCTAACAGACCCGTAAATCTCTACAAACTTGCATAAGCACGCTATAATAACATCGCTAAAGCACTAGGGCCTACGTTATTCTAGCCAAATATTTACTTCTATTTTAGGATATCCGGTTAAGAGGACATAACACGTCTATCTAGGATGGCAGAAAAAAATTTAAAAGCTTTCCCAAAACTAGAACGCTCGCAAGTACTTATATTAGCCTCTCTAAAGCTAAAACAGTTTTTCCTACCTAGTAAGAAGTGGGTATTAAGGGATCTTATAATAAGGGAGTTTGTTAAAGCTAATACTATAGCTCTTAAACCGGGTCTTATAAAAGGCCCGCTAATTAAGGGGTTAGGGTTTAGCAAAGTTATCCTATTAAGGATTTGTTGGAGTAGTAACCCAAATAGAAGCGTACCGCGTAAACTACCGCTTTATAGGGGTGCGTAGGCGGAACATTAACTAGATATTATAACTACTAAGGGGTTATAAATAAAGAAGGGAGAAGAGGGGACTAATAAATAGAAGGACATTAGCGAGAAGGTTACGGAAGAGGTAGAAACTATTTAGGAATCTAAATTTAGGGAGGAATAGGTTAGCAAAATACTTAACAGCTAAAGGTGCTAGCGGAGAAGATAGAATAACATTTTATTATCCTCTGCTCTTCTATCATATAAGTAAAAATTTAGGCGGCTAAGGCTAGGGAGCAGCCTTAGTTAAAACGTATATAAAACAGCGTAGGGCGAGTTACTAGGGCTAAATAAACCTAGGAAAGCGGATAACCTAATCTTCCGCTAGATTATTAGGTCCCTATACCCCACTATCCTATATAGGCTTTATATTTCTATAAAATACGTAATCCACTCCCTAGCCTATTAGAAGCCGCCTTATACCGCCTAAATAAAGGCCGTAGGAGAATTAATCCTATCCTCTAACCAATCCCCTACTTAAATAAGTCCCCTACTTAAACAAATCCCCTACGGGAGCCAATGCCCACGTATTTCGCCGCCCTATAGGAACCAATCCCCTACTCCTAATAATCCCCTACGGGATCTAATCCCCTACTCTAATAAATCCCCTACGGGATCCACTCCCCTACGGGATCCACTCCCCTACAGTAATAAATCCCCTACGGTAATAAATCCCCTACGCCAACGAATCCCCTATAGGTGCTAATGCCTATATATTCTACCGCCCTACGGGAACCAATCCCCTACGGCTTACATTCCTATATGGCTTTTGCTCCCCTACGGGAGCCCATAGCTACGTTTTCCTCTTCCCTACGGGAACTAATGCCCTATGGCTTTCGTTTTCTTATTCTTAGATCTACTACGGAACAAATCCCCTATAAATTCCGTTCTTATATATAGTAACTGTATCTTCTACTACCCTATAAAAACTATACCCTATAGCTCCTACTCCTATATAGCTTTTACTACCGTATAGGAACTAATGGCGATTTCTTCCACTCCCCTATGGAAACTAATCTCGTATAGCTTGCGGTTCTCTATGGGGATTATTACCCGCTTTCTTTATCGCCTTATAGCTTTTAATTCCTTACGGGAACTAATGCTTATATCTTCTACTCCCCTACGGGAACTAATGCCCTACAGCTTCCGTTCTCCTATTCCTAGATTTATAAGCAATTCGCCCACGCTATAGCCTACTATATAGGCCTTATTGTCACAGGAGTAAGTAAGTAATTTTAAGAAAGTAATAAGTAATAATACTACCAGCTATAAGATCTATAAGACATTTAATGCTATATATATATAAGCGAATCTACATATACGAGTTTATATTCTTAACTAATCTAGTACCTTTAAAGTCACTTTTGAAATCTTTATTTAACGTAAGAGCCTTATCCAAATGCTTATATATAAGTTTCTCCCCCTTACTTTTAGCTAAGCCGTAGCTAATCTATATAGTGTTCTTGATCTAATACAGTATATTAGCGCCGGGCTTAAAACTTTCACTTAAATATTACCTTACCTATCTTCCGTTTAATTAATAGTCTAAAAGCCGCTCTATATCCCTTCTAGAGATATTAGCAGCAGTATTAGCTTACTTTAAAAAGTCCTTCTATACCTACTCTCTTACTAGTTTTTTTAGCTTATTATATCTAAGTGCAAGATATATTCTGCTCTATATAGCTGCATTAAATACGGTAATCCTATTTATTGTAAAAAACATAATGCCTTAGAAATACTCCATCTATCGCAGAAAGACGGATACTAGGCTATTACGTTAAATATTATTTAAAGTTCTTTCTATAAGAAAGATATCGGCTTTATTTAGAAGAAGGACAGCGCTCTAGTGGTGAACGTTTTTAACTATTAAAGCTAGGTTTTGTTCCAAACGGGCTAGATCCGTATTAAGGTCTCCCGTATAAGCCTTCTTATAGTCAGACTGGTATATAAATACACTTATAAAGGGGAACACACTATATAGAGGGGTCTTCTCTAAGATTCGGCAAGTGCTTTAGCTATTAATGTCTTTCCCACCCTAGGTGGGCCACTAAAACAGTTAGCCTTTAAAATAGCTAATGCCTTACTAGAAAACTTACTATAGTAAGAAGACTAGGCCTTTCCCCTTCCCTTTAATTATATTATTAAACTTTAATTCCCCGGACCTAGACTGGTAGCTCTTTATAAGTCCTTAAAGTACTATTTTCTTATCCTCCTTAATTGCGAGTGACTTAAATGCCAAGGGATTCCATTTAATGTCCTTAATATTAGCGACGGCAAATTTACCTATTAGTGCTTATATTAGTATATATAATTCGCTAGCTCCAGAAAAAAAGTATAGAAAGCCTAACCCTATTTTTTATCAGCCAAACTAAAGGCTAGGGCTATTGGTGGATAGATTAGGTACTTATTATTTCCTATCTCCTTAGGAACTAAACCCTAATTCTTTATATCGCCTTGCGAATTAGTCCCTTAATTATACACGCCGATTCCGTATATATCTGTAACGATTAGCTGCTTGCTATAGTTAGCATTCTAATAATAAAATGCTATCGCATCCACTATAATATAACTGCTTATAGAAAATCTCGACAGGCCATCTTTGGTCTAGAAAAAGGCGATCCCTTTATATTTATAGTGGTTAATGCCTCTTAAAAACACAAACTTCTAGCCATTACTAATAAGATCCTACTTTATCTCGGCTTATCTCTTATAACGCTCTAGCGGAAATACCTTAAGAGACGTAATTTTTATAGTTAAACGGAATTCCGGAATAGAGAGGGTGGTTTTTACCTCACTAAACGCCTTCCTATTATAGCCGAAATAGTAACAGTTAAGTTCGAAGCTCTTTTCGCTAAAAAGTAAGGTTTTAAAGTTGCCTAAATTATATATAAGGTATCTTGGTTAATCTAAGCCTTCGCAAATTATAAGGATGTGCGTATTTGGTTTAAATAAGGCCTAAAGGAGATTGAAATTAATTTCGCCATGATCTAGAAGCGGTAGGAGACTATTGGTTATAGGCGCGAAATGGTCTTTAAGGAATCTTAGTAACCCCTAAAGGTGCTTAGCGCCGATTAAGTTAGGAGAAAGACTCTCCTAGTATGTTTTTAACTAAGGTAGGAAATTAAACATAAGGTTTATAGGAATCTAGAAGTTAAATTAGAATAAGCTATATCTGTAAAAAGGTCTACTTACTATAGGCTTGTCTTCCTAAAGGGAGATAGCTTATACGCCATTTAGCACCACCTATAAGGCGTCTCTCACTTCTCCTAAATTTATACCTAGGTACGTACTATAGTCTTTCTTGTCCTTTTCTAGCTTAAAGTTAGTATCTAAGTTAACATGTTTAAAGGCACCTAAAAAACAGACTAATTTTCTTCTAAAGGACATAAATATACTAATTATATATATTACGCTCACTTAACGTATCCGGCGAAGTCTCTATAATCTTATACTAGCAGCTTTATTTATCCTAGCTATAGTAGACGCTACATTAGCGTATTTCTAAGTGTGTTTTGGGGGTTTTGCGAGCATACATCTCATCCAACACCTTAACTTCAACCTTAGAACCTCTCACTTCGGGTATCTCTTTAACCCCTAAACTTGTATAGGGAGGTTAAGAAGGTGGAGGAGGTAGAGAAGGTAGGGCCGCTTGGACTATCTTCAATACGGTTATAAGCATTTTAACTATAAGATCCTGCGCTAACTGCCTATAATGCGGATGCGTTTGGCTTGGGCTACTAGGGGGAGTGTTTATACTATTACAAGGCAGTAAAGGCGATGGTATAACGGGCTTAGGTATAACTAGCATTATTACTCTATAAAGCTTTAGTAATATAACACTAATTTAAAGTACAAAGTTAGAGTAAGGGGCTAAGTGTAGACGGTATCGTTTCTTTAAAAGATCCGCCTTTTTTTATACCTAGCGATGCAGCTATACCACGAATATTCACTATACCCCTTTAGCTATACGGCCTTCCCTTATCAATCCTAGGAGACGCCAGATAGATATTAGCATCGTTCTAACGCAATAAAAGGCTCCACTCGGTACAGTTATAGGGAGGGGGGCTACCTATTAAGATATTACTAATAGTTTGGATGCGAAATCCTAGTGGTAGGCATTAGAGTAAACGCTAAATAATACTAATATCCTCACGGCGTGGTAGAGACTAAGCCCAGTAATAGGCTTAAGGTACGCTCCTACCATAGCTATAGGAATAGAGTGAGGCCGTATATGGCGGGATCTTAGTCCCGGTCTTAGTTAATACACAAGAGCCAAATGGACGTCTTTAATTAATAGAAGGCAAGGGTAGTACAGAAGAATTCCTTTAGTAGGCGCTTAGAAAAGGTGCAGATCTTGTAAAAGTGGCTATATAACCCCGGTTGTAAGTTTTAAAGTTGCCACCTAATGAATTAGCCTTATATGTCCTGGGCTTAGCACTAGGTTGACCTACACTCTTAAACTATATAAGCCCTCAAGCCCTTAAGCCCTTAATCCATCTTATAAAGATTATAAGCACCTTTTAGAATTTTTAACCCCTTAAAGTTTTTAGGCCCACTATATTATTAATAATATCCACTATTATATCTTATCTAGAATCTCTTATCTAAAAAGCCGAGTTAATAGCGGAAAGCATTTACGACATTAAAGCCTGCTAATCTAAGAAGCAGTACTGCAGTCTTAAAGCCTTAAATAGTAGGCTTTAAGAGGCTGCAGCAAAAGTTACGGAATAAATTAAATGCCTAGAGAAAGGACGTGCAGAGCAAATTCGCAAGGAAGGCGGGAAATTCCTATTACAAGCCGAGGCAACTAGGAAAAGCATAATTAAAAATAAATAACTTAGGAGCATAATAGCTTTTAGGAAAAATATCGCATTAATATTTAAAGGCCTAAAAGACTCTGCCCTTAATCCTAGATAAATTACCTTAAGGAATAAGCAGACGCGTATAAGATGTAAGCTTATTTAGGAGTTGAATCCTAACGGGTTAATTTCTTAGGCAGCAGCCTTCGCACCTTCTGTTTAGACAGTAGGCTATATACAGAATTATATTTTCGACCACCTTATTAAGGAGATAGAGCCTAATAAAGTAAAGGTATGGCCTCTAAAGATAGGAGAGATCTTATACATCTTTTAAGTCAAAGAATCATTTGTATAATCTCAAGAATACCATACATTTCTTAAAGGTTAGGTGGATTCAAAGTGAGTATTAATAAGAAGTTAATTATTCACTAGCTTTTAATAGTTAATTAAGCCTAAAAGCTATTCTAATGCAACCGAGGAAATGAAGACGTATTAAAGAAGACACTTAATAGGCCAAGCAGTTAGCGCTAGGTATACTAAGCCTTACCACTACGTTATGGAAAATAACTAATGGTCAATATTTAAGCCCATGGCCTAGATATAGGCGCAATACTTATAGAAAGGCGTAAGCAAGAATTTTTCATTATGCGTAAGGTATTACTAAAAATATTTACTATAGAAATTGAATATAGATATTCAGAAGCACTAATTAGTTAAATATTACTCTTAGGCAACCTTATATCTAATACAATCTAAAGTAGCTATTAGTGGAAATGGGAATATAACCTAGGAGGAAGATTAACAATAAACTGTATAAATACGTTAGCGCCTAAGGACCGGAGCTAAGACATATCTATTATTTTAATAGTTAGCGGCGAGAAGGGAATAAAACTAGTTAAGAAATTTAACTTAAGACGGGTATAAACTTTATAGTAGCTCCTATTACGCGAACTTTATATCCAGCAGGAACGACCTTTTCCCTATCTTTAGAGTCGTCTTTATATTCCTAGTACGGTGGGGAGCTTATATCTTCTTTAGGATTATAGATCTAAATTAACTCGCCTTTCCCTATTATCTTTTTAGCATAATCCACTCCCTTAAAAAGTTTGCCATCTATATATTCCTCCTCCCCTTTAAGCGCTTTAGCTCCAGCCTAAATATAGCTATAAATTAGTGTTAAAGGGATATAAAGTGTTTTAAATAAATACACATACCTCCCGGTATATAATTAAAGATTTATAATAGTGTGTTGTGTATTAAGGGCAGACCGACTAGATATTAATAGAATTCCCCTAGGCCGAATATATTCGTTAAAGCTAAGAAAGGCAAGCTTTAAATTTTAAAATTAAGTAAGGATCTTAAAAGTTAGAATAAGGCGTAGGCGAAGTAAGCGTATTAAGGGAAAGGAAGGCTATAATTCGCGTAAAGACTTATAGCCTATTAGCTAAGGATAGGATGGCTTAGTTAATATTCACCTTAATAACTGCAAAAATATAACTTTTAAGTGGCTTTAAATAAAGCAGAGCGCGAAAGTGGTAGATTATAAGCTTAAATATAAAGCAACTTTACAGAACTGCCTTACGAGCTATTAGTAAAGAAAAGTTAAAGGAAGGCTATAAGGGAATATATATATTGCTAAAGTTAATAAGTGTATAGCTACTTAGCCCATTAGTGCCCGACGGGAAGTTTATATAAAAGAACCGCTAAGCGGCTACCTTATGGGCTAGGCTGCGGCCCTACCTAGCCCCACTATTAAAAACTTTCTAGTATAAACCATTATGTGTATAATAAGGCCACCAGCTAAGCAAGAGAACGGGTAAGACGTCTACTATAACGCGCATTTTAGCTTGCATTGGCCGTAGTCTAGGGGATTAAAGTTACCAAATATATATAGCCTCTTAGCCAGTCTTTAAGGATTAGATTCTTATAGCTCATTCTTATTTATAGGGTAAATTAATTAAAAACTAAATCCCTATAGCTATTTTATGCGCCTTTACATCGTATACGCGAGTTAATTCAATCATTAATGCGCAACTTTATATTCGGACTACCGCTTAGTGAGGTTGCATTATATAACTAAAGGTAGCTAACGTAGTTTTAGCCTTACATCCTCTGGAGTCTATAGCGTTATAAGTAGTAATATAAGTGGCTCTTGCTCACCGCCCTTAAAAAAGTGATACTTTTGTGGACCTTTCTATGCAGCCCTTATGTAATTGCCTTCCATTTAAGGCGTTTTGGGAAAACAAGTTATTCCAGCCAAAAACCGCCCATATGCCTATCCGCTCACCGTACTAAGTCACATACCTTTAACCGGTACTTACTATAGTCCTTAATTATAACAAACACTTATTAAGTAAACCTCCTTATCTTATACCTAAATTCTCTTTAACGCCAGCCGCTGCCTTATATCTGCGTAAAAGCAAATACTAAAACGGCTCACTGGTTTTCTTAGGGTGGATGCTTATAATATAATGGGCCTATAAAGCTACTAAATGCGAACGTGTTAAGCCGAAAGCGGAATAGGCTAAATAATTAATAGCGTTTTATATACAGCGGTCTTTATCTAAAACATACTAACGCGGGATATAGAAGGCTAAGGCAAACTTTATAAGGCCTCTATCTTTATTAAATACCGCGCTAAATGCGTCTAGTGCCTTACAGGATATAACTACAGAGTAAGGCTTTATAGGAAGCTAAATATACAAGACCCCGGAGTTGGGAGTAAATATATAGCCGAAGGTGCAGGACTAACTACCTCGATATAAGGTAATAAAGTCAAATATTTTAAAGCCTCAGCTAGCCGATTATTTATTTAATCTGGCTCCAACTTAAGAAATAGTTAAACTTACATATACATTTTATTTATTATAACCTTAATACTAACTGCTTTATGTGTCTTATACATACCTACTATTTTATAGGCTATAGCTATGCGGATTAGGACATCTGGGAGAAAATAAACGGCTATAGCAGACAATACACAGATAATAATATTACGTAGACTAGAGGAACCCCAGATTGGGTAAGAAGTTATTATAAATATACCTACCTTACTCTAGAGTCGCAAGACCTTCTTAAACATAATTATGGCTTCAACTATCGCGCGCACGACACTATATACTATATTGCCCCCAATTTAAGTTCTTATTACTACTCGCCCGGCTTTATTTAACTCTTATTAGTTAGATACTAATCGGGCGGACATAGAGTTAATTTATACATTCTCTAAGCAAACGCTTGGTTTTGCTAACACTACGGTAGATATAAAGCCTACACAGCATTTAATTACAAAAGTAGTAAGATATATTTGGATTATCTTTAATTATAGGGTTCCCAAGAATAATTATAAACCTCCTATAGCCGCGTTTTGGGTATTAGATAGATCTACCTTTTTAACTACTAGATTTTACCATCCAGGATTAGAAAAAGAGGTAAATAATATAATAGATATATCGCGGAATTATAGCGTGAAATTTTCCACCTAAATAGACCTTCGGAAGAATCGAGATACTTAAGAAAATATAAAGCAATAAATTTCATCTTTAAACTCTATATAAGTCTATCTACAGCCAATATAAATTAGGTGCCAAGCGCTAAAAAAAGGACTATTAATAGTATCCTCTCTTATCGTTTTAAGTATAATATTAGGAACATTTATGCGTTAAGGTCATTGCCTATAAGGGAGTCCTTTTAGAGACGGCAGGCTTGCCGCAATATAGTATATAAATATAACTAAAGCAGAAGAAAATGCAGACACTATAACTATATAGATGCTACCCATTAATATAATAGCCTAGTAAACCTAATTTTGTTTATTTTCTGGCGTGTAAAGGGTAGTATCGCTAATTATCACCTTAACTAGTAAAAGAACCACTACTAACTAAAACATAAGAATACGCCCAAGCTCTAGTCCCGTCCCTTCTGCACAGCAACTCTACCCTTTACTTTCGCAACTTTAGGAAAAGAATATACCTATAATAATCCGGCTTTAGCTTACCGAACACGTCTTTGGTAAAACTTAAGGGCACCTTTAGAATTTAAAAGCCCGCTCTTATAGACCTAGGTAGGCATCTAAGCCACCTTATATTCGCGCCCTAACTTAATCATTCTTTTCCCTAGAATATCGTTGATCTCCCATTTATTATCCAAGCTCATTTTATTAATTTTGTCCTTTTTAGTCCTAGTATAATGCTTTATAGCAGGCTCTAGGTTTAAAACGTTGCTCCAGTTATTAGAGACGCTACCACTATTACTATCCTTGTCCTTATTATAAGTACGGTTGCTAGCCTCCTTATACGGCGGCTTAATACTATAGAGAAGGGTAGGCTTCTAAAGCGAAGGGCTGGCGGGCTACGGAGTAGATACCGCTTGCTATGGGTAAGACCGCTAAAGACAATACTTTACAGCATACTTTGGTTTCGATCCACCACTAACGGGCGCCAGTAATCCTCGTCGCCCTATATACCCGTGGGCCTTATTACCCTCGTTGCTATCGCTACTATTACTATCGCTGCTATTACCATCGCTGCTGTCGCCGTCCCTAGTGCCGTTATTATCCATATCGCCGCTATTATCGCTTCTATTATTATAGTTCTTAGCCTTACCTTTATCCACAACGTTCTCGCCGTCCTCGTTATTATTATTATAATTATATTCTTTAGCCAAGCCGTTAATAAGATTATTAAGATTGTCTTACGGCGGTCTAATATTATAGGAAGACAAAGATTACTAAAGTAAAGGGCTAGTAGGCCGCGTAGCAGAGGCCGCTCGCTTCTTAATACAGTTATCACCACCACTAAGGTTAGGGGTAGGAGGGCTAAGAGGCAAGGTCCTCTAGAAAGCTAGTGATCTTTATTACTTCCTAGGTTATAGGCTCTCGCCGCCCTTGCTAACGGAAGTATTAGAAATATAATTAGTATTATTTAGTTACTTAAGCTAATTGAACCTCCGCTTCTTTAACTTCTTAGCTCCTAAAGACTCTTAACTGGCAGCCACTAATATCCTAAACTCCTGCCTAAACTGCGGAGCAGTTCTAATACGACGCCCCTTAGCTAAATTATCCGTTTAATTACTGTCTAGCGTTAAGGGTATAATAAGATTATATATAGGTACGCGTACCTCCTCTTCTAGCGCTTCTAACGAAGGCAGCTCCTTATTATCTTTATCGTCCTTATTACTGCTGTTATTCCCATTATCTACTAATTATTAGATAAGGCCATTATAAATTAAAGGGAATACACATACCCAATTTACGGGACATTGGTTGGTTATCGGCTTCACCAGCCTTATTAACTTCGTTAGCTTCGTCATCAGCGTTACTAGCTTTATCGCCCTCAGTTTCCAAATTTAGATCAATTATATCGCCTTTAATAACTATTAGATTTGCTACTAGTCGTTAAAACTACATATTTAAAACTACTAGGGAAAGAGGGAGAGTAGTAGGGTAATTATTAGGATAATTACCTTAACTACTTCCCCTAGGGACTTAACTATCATTTCCATCCCTATAGAAATCTTCCTCATTATCCTCGTCATCCTTGTTATTCTTATAATACTTATTATAAGCTTTTTTATAATTATATATAGGGTCTACAGGCGCTTTATTAAATAGGATCTCTAAATTAAGGCCCTAGGTGGGATAACATGCTATTAAGTGCCTAAGCTTCCCGTACTTCTTAACTTTTTAAAGAAAAAAGAGGTACTCCCCTATTTCTCTTTTTAGGTTTACTGCTCGTAATTTTCTTAAGGGCTATAATTACATAATACTAAAATACCCTTAGTTTTTTAAGGGGTACGGTATAGAAATTAATATTATTAAGTGAAATTTCTAAATAAAAGTAAAGAGGTTAAGAAGATACTACTATTACTGCCGCCATTATTATTAGAATTATTATTACCTTATGCCTTTTTAATAGCCCTAAAAAACGGGTCACGTTAGGCTTTTAAGTCCACGCCAGTCCCCTCTTTACTACTAGCTTATATCCGCAGCATCTATACTAAAATAACCCCACTAGCTTAATAGCGAATCAAAACGTATAATCTACACTCCGTTAGTAATTACCGTTTGTAACATATAAAGGTTTGCACGGGCTTAAACTATTATAAGATTAACACCTATTAGGAAACTGCAATTAAGACCTAACTAACTAAGCTAGCACATTCTGCCTCTAATAGGGGCATCGCACTAAGCCTCCCTATTAAGGAGGTTGGTGGTAAAGTACCTCCTTTACCCTTATTCCTTAGAGTTAGGGCTAGCGCTAACATATCCGTTTTCTACCCTAATATACTAGCAAGCTAGATCCTCCGCGCTAGATCCTCCGCAAGACCATAATTCCTAATATTAGACAGGTAAAGGGCGTGCCGTAATTCTACTATAAGCATTAAAAGACACTCCAAGTAATAAGGGCATCCTTAAATCTCTCCCCTAGATTTAAGGAATTTCCTTAGTCATACTCTACGGAGCTTATAGCCGCTACTTAACCTCCCAAATATACGCAAAAGCCTCACTTTTACCCTTACCTATAGCTGGATATTATAAATAATATAAGGGGGCAGATAGCGCGAGTAGATTAGGTAATTACGCCCATATCTATCTCAGCCCTTTTAGCTAATACAGCCACCGCATAAAGTCCGTCTCCGTTAGGAGATTAAATACGCGAATTTTTCTCTAGTATTTGTTAGCTAAGAGTAGGATTATAATACCAGCTCCACTAGAAGCCAGGCTATACTACCAGATAGGCCATTTACCCCCAGATTCCGCCTTATAAGTCTTAGGTCCATATAAAGGATATTTCCATATAACCCGTACCTTCTTAGCTAAATAGGGGGCTAGATTAAACTAAAGCCCGGCAGCTTCTCTAATCGCAATACAATCCTCTAATTATTAGGGAAAAGTAAAGTTTAGGTCTAGGTTAAGAAGGCGCTAAGGAGGGCGAAGGCTTCCAGCTTTTAGCAGCGCAGCTTTAACCAAGCTAAGTAACTGGCATTAGCCTATAGTTTCGCTAAGGATCCACTTCGGCGTCCGGCTTCGCCTTTATTATAACGCTATAATATAACACTACCTAACGCGTCCCGTAGCTCGCAGCAGCTATAACCCGTATAATCTATTACTAGGCGGTTCTCGGCACAGCCTTATAGCCATTTATAGCTGTTCTAATAGGGATTAAGTCGCATATTGTAGTTATGCCCAAAACACTACTAGAGGCGGAGGTAAAGAAGAGAATAAATGGAAATGTTATTCCGGTAGGGGACGTAGGCAGAAGAAGAGGAGAAAGGAGAGAAGAAAGGAGGAATACGGTAGAACCGAAGCATACGTTAACACTAGGAGAGAGTATAAATATATCCCATGGAAAAGGCCGAAGAGTTACAGCGCTAGGTAATCGTTAGTATAAAATATATAGAGATTAGGGAAGGCGGGCAGAGCACCTACATAGACGCTAAGGGGATAGAAAATGCCTTATAGCTAACAGCTAGAGTCTAAGGTGGCACGGTAGCGGGAAAGAAAAGAGGAGATAGAGCATAAGGGCAAAAGCAGTAAGGGAGAAGGCCTTTTATGGTTGAGGTTAAGGTTAGGTCTTAGCCAAACTGAAGTGGGAAAGCGAGCGCGCCTTACCTATAAAGGAACCTCCATTTCCTAATGCGTGGTCTCTATCTTATTCTTTACTAAATAAAAGGATATTATCTTTTATTTAAACTAAACTTAGCTACTTAGTTAATGCATTAATATATAGGTGTAAAGCTACTAATAGGAGCTAAATTAGTATAATTAACGTTTATAACCTAAGGGATAATAAACCCTAAATTACTATATAGGGACTATTCTAATATACTATTAATATAGTAAAAGGCAAGGTAATAGTCCTAGGGAATTTTAATATATACTATATAGCGTAGTAAGGATAGTAGGCTATAGCTATAACGGGACTGTCCTGTTACAGTAAGGACGTCTCGGTAAAACACTTAATGATAGTGGAATTTTACCGAAGCCTCTTAAAGCACGTGCACGTACCACGGCGACCCCTATATCTTGACTACGTTAACCCAAACCTGTTCTATTCCTTATCCGAACGTCTTATTACTTGTAAGGTCTATATAACTTAGCTCTTAATAGAATCTTACTTCCTTTAAAGCTGCCTTAAAGGCCTTACCCCCTTACAATAGCTAAAGTATAGGCGACTTACCTACTAAATAAGCTTAAAACGTGGAGCCTTACTCTAACTACCTTAATAAGTAAACCTACCTAAAAAAGAGGAACCTAGGAGAGTTTAATCGACTTTATATTTATATAAGAAATATATATAAACTAACTAGCGCTTTCCGGACTAGAAGGCATATAGGTAATTATCTTAGACTATATACCTATATAGATAACGCTTAATATCGCCGTATTAGCGTAACAAACCCGCTAGAGATATACTACTAAGAAATTTAACTTAAAAAAGTATGCCTAGGAAGTTATTAATAAGCTAATAGCTATACCCTAGGTATTACTAGAGGATATTTAAAGGATTATAATTAACTACTTAGAAGAATACTACTTAAAGGCCTAGCCTAGAAAATACGCCTACTATAAATAGTCGCTAAAGATAGCCTCGCTACTTATAGGCGCAAAACGAGCAAGGTAATAGTATAGTGTAATAAATAAAGCCTACTACTAATAGAGCTATAAGGCCCTAAAGAATAGGCCTAAGAAGATAATATAAAAGGAGGGTAGAAATAACTAGCGCTAATTCCTAAAAGTAATTACCTTAAACCCTACTAAACTATATAATAACATTAGGATTTTTTTTTTGGCTTCGTTGCAAACGAAAATCGGGGTCTGTAAAACCTGCGTAAGTCGCAATTTTGGCAATTTGCGGCGATTTGCAGCAATTTGCTATAAACACATAGGCTACCTATACACGCGCCTGCCCTATCTATGTGTTTGTAGCAAATTGCTGCAAATTGCCGCAAATTGTCAAATTGCGACTTACGCCTGTAGGTTTTGCAGACCCTGATTTTTGCTTATAACAACGTACCTAAAAAAATTTCCTAATGTAAAGGCTCTGCACGAGGCTCTACACGAAGCTCTGTATAAAGCTCTACATAAAGCTCTATACGAAGCTCTACACGAAGCTCTACACGAAGCTTTGTACAAGGCTCTATACAAAGCTTTATACGAGGCTCTACGGGCTTTACACGAAGCTCTGCGTACTAAGGCTCTACATAAGGCTCTATATAAAGCTCTATACAAAGCTCTACACGAAGCTCTATACGAAGCTCTATATAAAGCTTTACACGATGCTCTATACGAAGCTCTGCGTACTAAGGCTCTGCATAAGGCTTTATACAAAGCTCTATACGAAGCTCTGCACGAGGCTTTGTACGAGGCTCTATATAAAGCTTTGCACGAGGCTTTACGGGCTCTACACAAAGCTCTGCGTACTAAGGCTCTATATAAGGCTCTATATAAAGCTCTGCACGAAGCTCTATACGAAGCTTTACACGAGGCTCTATATAAGGCTCTATACAAAGCTTTATATATAGAGGCTCTACACGAGGCTCTATACAAAGCTTTATACAAAGCTCTGTACGAAGCTTTATATAAAGCTCTATATAAAGCTCTACACGAAGCTCTATACGAAGCTCTACACAAAGCTTTGCATGAGGCTCTATATAAGGCTCTATATAAAGCTTTATATATAGAGGCTTTGCATAAGGCTCTGTACAAAGCTCTATATAAAGCTTTATACAAGACTCTGCTTATAAACTCTGTCTAGTAGGCTTAGAGCCCTCTAAATTTGGAGGGTTTAACTACCAGTTATGGAGGTGTCTGAGCCGGGACTTGAAAAATCTTATATCCGTAGAAAATTAAGTTTTTTAGCTAATCTTTTGGTAATCTAGTATCCTTATCCAACGTCGACCATAAAAGGACGACCTTCCCCCGTTCTCTGTATTTTACCTTTTAATCCTCCTTCTTTTCCTAGACTTCCCAACGCCACGCCACCTCTTTATTAGATTACAATCCCTACTATAAGGCATTTTTTACCAACTTGGCGTTAATATAAGTGCTATACTACCCTCGTATTCCTAATATCCTGTGTCTTATACTAACAATAGCGCAGAGTAAGTATGCTTCGGCCTCTCCTAATATTATACCTATAGTTTAATCCTCCGATATCTAATAAGCGCTCTTATACTACCTCTGGGCTTCTTGCCTAAAAATAACCCTTCTATATATTTATAGCTATTCACTCTACTTAAACCTAGTCTCTAGACTACCTAAACAACCCCTTCTATCTAGAAATTACTCTTCTTAAGCAATTTAAACTTGACTTAGACCTATATCATCCCTTTAGTTCTTAAAGGCACCGCTCCGCATTAGCGCGAACCGTTAGATGTTGTAATTGGTACTATAGGGACAATTCTATAAAGGGCTAATGTTAAAGATTTTTAAGCCGCCTTAGCTTATCCGGCGTCCTGGTGTTACTCTATTACATATATTAATTAGTTGGTATATTTATACATTTTTAGCTAAAAGCCTTACTAGATTACGCGGCTACTCCAGTTTCTATACTATCCTTCACTTAAGGCGACACCCCGTAGTAGCTTATCTATAGAATCTATATTTACTGTCACGTTAGTAATAGCATAAAACGGTAACGGAGACGCTTATAGGCGCTCTGGCTCCTCGTATCGCTTTATAGGGCTTAGTTTAGCCAGCTGCTGCTCTATATAATTTTAGCTAAACTCCTAGTAGAACTACGCTATTATATCTTTATCTAAGGAATACTATTAGTCCTAATCCTTTAAGTGTTACTACTAACCGCCTTTTAATATACGGGGCGGTTTTAGCGGCGTAAAGCGTAACCGTGACCTGCAACTCTAATCCCTAGTAGCACAGCTATAAATGGCCGTAGGGCTATACTAGGCACCGCTTAGAACTATGGTCTTATAGAGGATCTAGTACGGAAGATTTAGTTTGCTAGTATAATCGGGTTAGAAAACGGATATATTAGTACTAGCCCTAACTCTAAGGAATAAGGGTAGAGGAGGTACTTCGCCACCAGCCTCCTTAATAAGGAGGCTTAGTGCAACGCCCCTGTTAGAGGCTAAATATGCTAGCTTAGTTAGTTAGGTCTTAATCCCAGTTTCCTAATAGGCGTTAATCTTATAATAGAGCTTAAGCCTATATAAACCCTTATATGTTATAAACGGCAATTGCTAATAGAGTATAGATTATACGTTTTAATTCGCTATAGAGCTAGTAGGGTTATTCTAGTATAGATGCCGCGGATAAGAGCTAGTAGTAAAAAGGGAACTAGCTTGCATTTAAAAGGCTAGCGTAATCCCCCCTTAGAGTTATTAGAAAGGCACAAGATAATAGCAACTTTAATAATAATAGCAGTAGCAACGGTAGCACCTTCTTAACCCCTTCATTTTTATTTAGAAATTTTGCTTAATAATAGCAAGTTCTACACTAGTCCCTCTAGAAAATGGATAGCTTCACCTTAATATTATACAGTTATAGCTTCCGAGAAAGGCGCGAGTAGTATATCTTAAATAAAGCATAAAATACCCCTTTCCCCTCTAAGAAACAACCCTAGGGCGTATTAAACTTGGCTAATTAGAGGTATATTATTCTATATAAAGCCTTAATTTAGAGATTTCATTTAATAAAGCGCTTATAGACCCTAACTATAATTACGAGAATAATTATTACAAAAATTTCGAGGATAATAAGGAAGATGTCTATGGGGATATATCTAGTCAAGTTGCTAGAGGAAGCAGTTAAGGTAATTATCTCTACTACTCTCTCCCTATTCTCCTAGCAGCTATAAATATATATATTTAACGGCTAGCAGTAAATCTAATAGCTATTAAAGATAGTATAGCTAACCCTAACTTAAAAGCCGAAGGCGATAGAGCCGATAATAACACTAGCAATAAAGCTAGTAAAGCCAACAATTAACTAACACCTTATAAATTGGGTATACTCTTCTCCTCTATACAATAGCTTTGCCTAACAATTATTAGGTAACGGAAATAACTGTAGTAATAATAATGAGGGTGAGAAGTTACCTTCTTTAGAAGAGTTTAAAGATCTCTTCAACGTATCTATATATAACTATATTAAACTTATAGCGGAAGATATTAATAAAATAAACGGTCTAGTTAAGAGAACTAATATTATAACTATTCCCTAGGCTAGTCCGCTTACTAGGAAAGAGAGCAATTATAAAAAAGGGAATATTAGAGGCGAATTACTTTTAACACCAAAGAAGCGGAAGCTCAAATAGCTAAAGCGGAGTAGCGTTATTAATTATAATTCTAACAATTCTGCCAAAGATAGCAGCGGGCATAATGAGGGTAGTAAGGACGGTGGTCCACGACCCTAGAAATAATAAAAGCCGCCTACCTCTTGTGAAAACTTGGCCCCCTAGCCTCCTATTGGCCTTAACTCTTAATACCCCTAAGTTAATTATAACGATTACTAAGCGATATTTACTACATAGCCCACTAACCCTTTGCTTTTGGGGCCTACCTCTCTTTATAATATTAAACTACTGCGTAACAAAACTAGCAACTTAAGCGAATATAATTATAGCGGCAACGACGACTAGGGCGGCGTTTTAAACTCAGAGCCTGCTATAAAGCATTATACCCCATAGTATCGTGCCTAGTATTATCGCTATCGCTTATAGTCTATCTTGCGGAGATCCCGTGCTAAAGATAATAAAGCCAATAAAACAACCGTAGACGATAAATGGGAGATCTGTAAAATTCTAGAGGAAAGAATAACTAAGTTAGGGCTCGAATATAAGGTAGCTTAGATGCCTACCTAGGTTTATAAAAGCGGGCTTTTAAATGCCAAATATGCCCTTAAGTCTTATAAAAAACGCGTCTAGCACGCCAAAGTTAAATAATAGATGTACTCTTCTATAGAGGTAACTAAAGTAAAGACTAGAGCTGCTATACGGAAGGGACGGGGCTAATAGCTTAGGCGTATTCTTATATTTTAGGTAATGGATCTTTTGCTTAGAAATCTATTTTTAGTTAAAGTCTTGTTCTTAGCTAATACTATCCCACTAATTATCTTATATGTAATATTAAAGCCAGAAGCCAACCCAATAATAGTATAAAACCTATAAGAATAACCGCCATAATTTATATTCCTTACTCCTGCCGTTAAGCAATACTTATTAGGTCTTATATTTAGCGCTGCTTATCTACACCTTATTACCTTCTTTTCCTTTAGCGCTGCTTTCCGCTTTACTGCCTTCTTTTCTTTAATATTACTAGTCCTACTAATCGCCTTATTCCTTTTTTAGGAAACATATATATATAATACTTCCTATATAAGAGTCGCGTTCTTCCTAGAAACCACCTTTTAAGGTCATTCCACGCCATGCCTTTTTCCTTACGCATATCCACAAGACGTTTCTCTTTATCGGCTATCTATAGTTTCTCCTTTACGGCCTCCTCTTTAGGCTTAGGCCTTAGAATCTTATAATAGCGCCTGCATTCCTATAGTATTCTACCTATAAAATGTCTAGCAATTTCCTCCTATAACAATTCTTTATTAAGTTTTCCATCACATAAGCCTATAAGGAGGGCCTTATTATCGGCTATTTATAGCACTATCTAGGCCTATAAGGTTTTATTTATAACTTTAATCTTTATAAACAAAAGTAAAGGATAAGGCTGTATATTATTTAATAAGGGAGACCTACTAGTAATACGCCCTAAAACTCTGGAGGTATGCCGAAACTTAGGTTAGGCCTTTACTTAGGTAGAAGACGATGTAATTAATAAGGAAGGGGAGCTAGATAAGCAATATATAGCCATTAAAATTAACTATAAGACTAAGGTTATTAGGGAGTAATATAGGTAGCTTTTAGTAAGCTATCCTATATCTACTCTTCCTTTTATAGCACTATGCTAACGCCAAGCCTTATATAGACGTACGAGACTACTTAGCAGCGGCTCTATCCTTTAGGAAAGTATATAGTATAGCTTAATAACCTCTTTACCAGCGTTAAACTATTTTAAAAACTTTATAAACTTGGAGTTAGAGCGGCTAAAATAGTTAGAACGACAAAGACACAAAATAAGGAGTAAGGGGATGATTCTATTAATATATGCTAATCCTTTAAGTTTTAAAACTCTATTAGAAGTTACGTCAAATATATAAAAAGTATTAAAAAGTATTCCCTAGAGATTGCGTCTCTCTAGGGAGATTATCAATTAGGTAGGATATTAACTCCGTATATTTCTACAGCCGTCATCCTTAAATACCGGCGCAGGCCGCTTCTTACTATCGTTAGTGCCTTCCTATGTACTTATACCTGTTAAAATAATTCCCAGCAGCCATTTCTAGCATTCCTTAGCGGACTATCTCTGCTTGGGTTCCTTATATAATAGTCCCTTTAGCATAGACCTAAACGTCTTTAGCGTACTTACTATATAAATAGGGATCACGTTATAAACCTAGTCATTATACTGTTTGGGACTTAGCAGGCTATAGGAGCCCCATATCTCTAAGTTAGGCTCCTAGTTAGTTAGAAGTTCCAGTATAATAAGTCCAAAGGACTATATATCGATGGCTTTAGAATAAGGTAGGTTTATTATATAGAGTTTAGGGGCCATATATAACACTAAGCTAGTAATAGTCATTATATTTCCTAAAGCCTTAAATTTTAATTCTCTAAAGTCGGCGATCTTAGAAGTAAGCCCGTCGTCGTTAACTCTAATAAGGATGTTTTCTGGCTTTAGGTCCTAATAAGCAAAATCTTTATTATATATGGCAACTATTCCGTTATAGACCTAAAGTATAAAGTTAGGAATGTTATAAGCGTCAGGTTTTATCAAGTCAAGGCTATACAAAATCCACTCCATAATCATCTACAGTGGCTGCTAATTCTCTAGTAATATTAAGTCGATTACCTTTACTAAGTTTGGCTAGAAGAAGGATAATTAATTAGCACTTAACGGCAACGTAGTTTTAGTGGCGTTTACTTACATACTCCCCAAGCTCGATTATATTCTTATATTCCGCTCTTAATTCTTCCTATACCTTTCTTACTATACTATCGTCGTAGTTCCTTAAGTATGGCTCCTTAGCGGCGAAGATAACTCTAAACTTTAATTCCTATACCCTTATAACTAATACGTAACTTCCTTTCCTTTCTAATCCCCATTTCTGTATATATATAGTATTATCTTTTCCAAATCTAAGATTGCTGGTTTAGTTCTTATTTATCTTAGCCTTAAGACTAAGGAGCTGTCTTAGTAGGGAGTCTAGAAGTTCTTTAGTAAATTTTACGGCTTTTTCTCGCCAACTGCCTTCTTCCTCGCGCGATAGGATCGGACGCCATGCCCAGAAACTAGCCGTTTGAAGATTGATAGTAACTAGGTTAGAGATTTCTATAGATGATCCCTATATAAGGACTACTTCGCGGCCATTACCATCGATTATATAAATAGGATTTGTTAATAGCATCTTTACTCTTAGGCGTCTTATAACTGGGCTAATATTAAACCTAATATGCCGCCTGCTAATGCTAGTCTTGTTATTCTTAATAAGCTAGAGGTTATATATCTTAGTTTCGCCAGAAGAACTAAGGAAGCATCTATCTAGATAATAGTAATCTCTAAAAGTTAGGGCAAAAAAGGGGCCGGTAAGCTCCTACTCCTTAAACTAGCCTCCCTTCTAGTTCGCCGGAAGAGCATTAATAGAGGGAGTAAACTTATATCGTAAATTCTCGGACAATATAAGGATATTAAGTGTACCCTTAAAATTTCTAAGAATTAAGAAAATGTTAGAGAGATTAATAGTCTTAGTAGGTGCTATAGTTATAGAGACGGGAAATAAATTAATAGGGCGAGTGTTAGTGGGTGGCGGGGATAAGAGGACCTATAGACTTATACTAAAGGGGTGCTAAGACCCTAACTTATGGTATGGAGTGTACTAGAATGGAGGAATGGTTGATCTAGATTATATAATAACGCGAAGGGTTAAACCTAGCGTGCCTTAGCGCTGACCCCGCCCCTATATTTTACTACCCTCGCCCCTATAGAGTCGCTAGCTTTAGGCCTTATTATTCTAGCTAATACCTTACTAGCTAGAACTAATCTAGTAGTTAGTTTTAACTGCTATGCTTATTATGCTTTCTTTGCTAAGTGCTTCTTTACTATCTATATCTCTTAAAGGGCCGAAGCTTCCCGAAGAAGCTTTACCTTAGGCTACCAGTAGGTCTAGGTCTTAATCAATAGTCGGCATTCCCTTACTTGCTTTAAAGAAAGCCCGTATTACTTTAAGAGATATATATAGAACGCCACGATACCCCGCTAGCTATCTATAGAAGGCATCTCGTCCATATCGTATTTGCGAAGAGTATTTTGCTAGATATGCTCACTAAGCGCGTCCTTTAGATATTAGGCTTTGCATTCCTAGTATTTGGGCTAAGTAATATTCCGTTAAAGCTTATCAACTTAGCTTAGTGGAAATCTGTCGTGTTTTATTTCGTATAACTATTAATATAATTGCTAAACGTCGCTAGTTAGGAATTTAATCTTAGAAGTCCGCCGGGCCTCTTTTTTTAGGAGTCTAGCCAGATCTACAGCCTTAATAGGTGGTACGCTGAATTTAGTAGGCGTGGCTATCTTATAGGACTATTACAGCAGAAGATTTTAAGTGTCCCTAACTATAAGGAGGACGTGTATAAAATAGAGGAGTTTTCTTAAGAGATTCATTAAGTAACCGAGATAGTTTTTTTAACAAGTAATAAAAAGTAGTCCGGTAATAGTGAAGGCGTAGAGATTAAACGCGTTGTAGTTAATAACGGCGAATAGAATTTGCCGCGGCGGTACGTGTTATATTAGCCATCAGCCACTAGCTATTAGCTACTTATAAGGTATACATCCCGTTCTATAACCGCTTTAAGTTTATAAGCCAAATATTTAATTTAATTAGCGATATAACGTCCTAGCTTTATATCTTAGCACTATTCTTACCTTCCTAGAAGGTAATAGCCATAGCTCTAAATGTTAGACTACATAGTAAGATTTGGCCTTAGCCGATAGAGCAGTAACTACTTTACCTATTATAAGCAACTAGTATCTAATCTAATCTAAGCTTATCTCCTTTAGCTATTTATATAAACTCTATCCACCTAATTAACCTCTAAGGTTACTACGGTTAGAATAGCCCTTATAAATAGCTCAACCTAGTTTCCTAGATATAATCATTTAGGTTAGGACTTGGCCTTGCTCGCTAATACCGTTATACCTACTAGTACCCTTAATTTTGCTATAGCAGTCACCTAAAAGAAATGGTTGTTTTAGCTTACTTAGGCTACTGTCTAAGCAGTTAAGATAAACTACTATTTTCGTTAATCCTATACTGTTTATAGAGAGCATTGGCCATATATTAATATATTAAAGTATTTATTCTTACATCGCGACTATATTTACTAGGCATTTCACTCCTATCTCCTAGTATTTTATGCACTAAGCCTTTATAGTATACTGGAGATAAGTACACTTATAGTAAACCTAGGTGTAATTATATATCTAGCAATATATAGTAAGCCAAATAGCTATAAATACTAACTATAGGATAGCTCCCCCTATAAGTTAATATGTATATAGCTAATAAAGCTAAAAAGAAGTAAAATATATATATTAGAAATATATATAATGTCACTCTTACTACTATAAGTATCTTTAGAAATTAGGGAACTCGGTACTTATAGTAACCCCCACCTCCTCTATTACCTATAAACCTAGCCCTTTACTATCTTTAGGGTACTCCATATATTAGCCCTATATAGAAATTGCCAAAAAAAGTTTCTTACTAAATACTCTAACTAGTTTACTAGAGTACCGCACTAGGGATAGTTCTTTCCTAGAATTACCTAAACTTCTTTACCCCTTTTAGAATAAGCTAGGCATTGCCTCCCAGGAACCTAAACGAATTATTAGCTAATTTACCTTAAAAATAACCTAGTTTTATAGTTAATAGGTTTTATCTACCGGCATAGCTATAGAATGAATTTAAGTAGAAAAATCCTAACTAATTTCGCCAATCTGGTTAAGATATTCTATAGAAAATTGATTATAGACGCTAGATATAGTATATATATTTTAGTAAATCCAAATAAATTCAAAAGGAGTTAGAAGGAAAACTAATAAGATAGTAAAAAAAAGCCAGAAAACTTATTAGATATATATACTTACCTTCAGCCTTCCTTAACTAAACCTATATAAACTTATATTATCCAGTTTGATCTATATTTTATTAATATAACCTAGCTTCTATATCCTTATCAAGTTATATCCCGCGTATACGGTATAGACGCTACCCCGCCAACTATCGGCCAGCTATAAGCACTATTTCGGCCTCTATAGTAGTGGTCTAGGCATAATATCATTGCTTACGTCTATCCCTAGGTAGAAGGTTAAGGAGATATTTCGCTCTAGTGCTAACTTATCCTCTCTATTTAGTTATCGACTTAGGAAGTATAACTAAATGCTACCTAAGATTAATAACGAATTACCAGCCCCTTATCCTAATAAAATATATATAAGTAAATGGGTTACTATTAGCAAAGCAAGCCTTAGAAAGACTATAGCTTTAAATAGTAAGTTTTTAGAAAATACATTTATAAGTAAAAGGCTTAGATTAACCTACTTTCCCTATTATCGTCCTACCCTTAGCAAAATTATTAAGCGAGCCGAAAACCCCAGAAAGCTAAATCCATTAGTTCTACTATATAGAAGAGCACCACGTTAAAATTAGGACTCTTAAACTTTTATAACCTCTCTAATACTAAGGACCAAGTTTCTACAGTTCTAGTAACTCCCAGATCTAGTTTTTTCAATACAGCCTCCCCCCCTAGAAGATACGCAAATTAGGCCAATATAAATTCTTTAAAGTTATACCTTAATTGCTTATACACTGGTGTCACTAGGAAGTACTTATATATTAAAACATTTACTAGGATATTATGTCTAAATACCCTAATTTATATAATTTAAGTAACTTCCTACTTAGATATAATAATTAGATAAAATAAGGCTAAGTAAATAGGGTTTATACCCTTCTAATATATATAAGAGTAACAAACAGCGAAGTAGGTACTAGAGGCATAGTGTTACAGTACTGTAATAAAGTAGACTAAATAACTACGTTGTGGTATAAAGAGGGGAAGAAGGTAGAAAGGGGGTATTGTATATAAATAGTAGGGCCGGCCGCCAAGTCGCTAGTAGTGGGCTAGCCAATAGTAGGGAATAGTACGAGATAGTATGAAATAGTATGCGTCAGGTTAGTGCCGTAACAATACTCCTCTCCCCCAGACGGTTTAGTCCCTAAACCGAATAGATAACTTAAAAATAGGCAGTATACGGGGTTGCTTATTTTCTACCACAAAGATATTAGTTCCGCTTACCGCCCTTAACCAAGCCAATGGCGATTTTCTATGCCGGGCATGGAAAATCCTAATTGGTTAGTTTAGTGAGTAAGGTCGGCAGAACTCTACACCACCACCTAAATCGGTCCGTGTGGCGTTTCTTGGTAAGAATTTGGCCAATTAAATAACTTTAACCGCCGGTTAAAGTTCTATAACATCTTAACTACCACAAATTTTAATGCGGTAGTCGGCTGTGATCTTGGCGTGACTTTTCCTTATCTTGTACCCAGTCTGGGGGTCTTAGCTTCTTAGGGTGTTGCTTATAAAAGCGCTGTATAGCTTATTCGCAACCCTTTAGGTCTTCCTCTAGCTGCTAGGTTATATCCTTATAATATTTCTATTTAATCTTATAAGTTAGGCCCTAGGGGTCTTTATTGTGTATATTAAGGATTTTCTTAAACTCCCATTTGTCTTCTATGTTGCCGTTATTATCTCTCTCTGCCACTCGTCCTTATATATTACGGCGCTCTGCGGTATTAATATTTACTTAACTAGGGATCTCTTTAGCAGCCTAGAGGCGGACCTTAGATGTATAAAAGGATTTATTTACTCGGATATAGTCCGGGAGGTCTATTATAACTACCCCTTGGTATACTGCGAGTACGGGGTACAAGCCGTCCTATTTGTCGTCCTATTTCTTCTTAGGTCTATTTATCTTTATATTTTCTAAGCTAACTATAACTATATTACCTTCGTAGAATAACGCACTCTTATCCCTACGGGTATTAGCATTATCTTTATAGCGTTACTATAAAATCTAGGCTAGGGCCTTAAGCTGTATTAATATCCGCTTAAAGCGGTTGGCTATAGAGTCTGCGCGGAAGAACTCCTTCTTTACTTGTACTAATAGTGTCGGTAGGTAGGGGCCAGCAGGCTTAATTCTAAGGCGAGGGTTAAAGCCGTAGTTTGTAAGAGATAGGAAGATGCCTATACTTTTATTAACTTAGTTATTTATAGCAAACTCGGCGAGCGGCAGGTAGTTAACCCAGTCGTCCTATATAAAGCTAACAAAAGCACAAAGGTATTTATTTATGGCGGCGTTAATAATTTTAGTTTAGCTATCCGTTTCTAGGTGCTAGGCTAAGCTTAGTCGCAAGATTGTCTTAAGGCGTTTACTTAGTCGTCGCTAGAAGTCGCTGACAAATTATATACCGCGATTAAAGATAATTGTGCTTAATACACTATAGAGCTTATATACGTTGTTAATAAAGCCATTAATTAACTCCTCTATTAAGAGTCCTATTACTAGAATAAGGTATTATATTTTAGTTAGGCGGTCTATAATAATAAGGATATATTCGTATACCTTACTATAGTGTTAGCATACTAGCAGCGTTGTAATATAGTTAATTAAGATATTAGTTTACGGGCAGGCGGGTAATTCTAGTAGCTTTAGGAAACCGGGCGGGGCAGAATAGGGGGTCTTAGTGTGAAAGTATAGGGTATAGTCTTTAATAAAGGTAGCCGTAAACTAGGAGATTCCTAGCTACCAGTATATTTGGTTTAAGAGGTTAAGAGTCTTAACCTAGCTAGGGTAATTAGTAGGGCCGCTGCTATAAGAGCGATGGGTAACTTTTAGGTAGAGGTCTAGGGCGTTAGGGACGAAGAGATGTTAGCGGAAGTAAATCTATCTGTTAATGATACTATATTCTAACTTATCGCAACAGAGTAATTTCCTAATTTTCTTTAGCTAACGGCGAGCTTTCCAATTACGTAGGGCTGCTACTATATCTCTTACAAGTTCGTTCTCCTGGTATCTTAGCCGGATTAACTTATCTAGTAACTTTTCGGCTATTTTAGGGTCTAGAGCGGCTATAAACTCTACGTCGTTAGAGTTACGGGACTTATATAGTAATTCTTTTAAAATTATAGGGTTAACTTTTTAGGGCGGTATAACGACTTAGGCTTAGTGGCGGAGGCGTTTATTATTAGCGTCCTTAGGCCTTATTCCTAGTAGCTAGCTTAGGGCATTAGGGAGCGTAGCTTTGCTGCCAGGTCTATATATAATTATAAAGTTAAACTATAAAAGGAACTCTGCCCACTAGACTTAGCGCTAGTTTAGCTGCTTAGTAGTTATAAACGTTTATAGGTTTTTATAGTCGGTAATAATTTTAAACGGCTCCTTAGTCCCTTACAGCTTAAGACACTATTCCTCTAAAGCCTTAACAATAGCTAGGAGTTCTTTATTATAGATCTTATAGTTATATTCTAGCGCGGAGTGCTTTACGGAGAAGAATGCGACTAGTTTTAATTTTCCGTTGTCGTTATACTAGGAAAGGACTTCGCTAGAAGCCTAATTCAATACATCTATCTCTACCACTATTTTCTTCATATAGTTATAGTATACTAGTACTAGTGCCGAAGTAAAGGCTCCCTTAAGGGCCTTAAACAATTTGGCTTGTTCTAGTCCCTATAGCCATCCAATATCCTTCTTTAGAAGTTTTGTTATAGGTATAGCAATAGCAGAGTAGCCTTAGATAAATTGTTGGTAGAAGTTCGTAAAGCTAAGAAATTGTTATAGTTCTTTAATTAATGTTAGGTCCTTCCATTCCTATAAGGCCTGTATCTTCTTAGGGTCTATAGTTATACTATTAGTTAAGATAATTAAGCTAAGATATTTTGTTTTAGTAAAGTAGAACTTAAACTTATTAATATTAATCTAAAGTCCAGCATTGCCAAGTCTTTAGATGACTTCATTTATATACTTAGTATGCTCGGCGCGTGTTTTAGAAAAGACAAGGACGTTATTAAGGTAGGCAGTGCAGTAGTTATTAAGGGCGTTGTATAGAATATAGTTAATATAGTTTTAAAACATAGCGGGTGCGTTATAGAGGCCAAATGGTATAACTAGTATCTTATAGAGTCCAAACCGGGTAATAAATGCTATAAGCCATTTATAACCCTCCGCAATCCGGATCTGGTTAAACGCAGCAATTATATTAAGTTTAGTAAAGTACTTAGCGCTATAAAGTACGTCAAGTGTCTTATAGATTAGTAGCAGTGGGTATTAATTCTTAATAGTGACTGTGTTTAGGCCTTAGTAGTTATAGTAGATTTATATACTACCGCCGGGCTTAGTAGTAAGGAGGAGTAGTACGGTAGCTGGTAAGGTTAATTCACGGATAAAACCCTTATCCAGTATCTTATTAATCCACTTCTTTATATACCTAAGTTTAGTAGATAAGAGTGGTCTATTTTTATAGTATAGGGCTTAGTTTCTAGGGGTAATCTTAATTTTATAGTCCTATGGTTAGTAAGGGGGCAGCTTATCTACATTTTTAGGGAGAAAGTGCTTAATATATTTACTAAACTCCTTTAATAGGCGTTGTAGAATGTCTTCGCGGGTTAATCCTGGTTTACCTTTTAGGAATTTTTTAATATTAGTATCGACTATCTTCCAACATAAAAGCTTAGGTTTAGTTTTTAGATTTATTTTAAGAAAGTTATAGAAATAGGGGGGGAGCGCTTTACGGGCTTTCTTTATTATATAGTCGCCTTCTACTAGCCAGCGAAAAGACCTTTTTAATAGGTTTAGTACTTCTATTAGGCCTATAGGCAGCTCTTTAAACAGCTGTCGGTGCTTATCTTATTTAACTAGTTTTACCAGCTCTGCCATATAGATCCTTATTACCTTTACGTTTTTTTATTTACAGAACTAGGTAAAATTAATAGCATAGGTGCATTTAATATTGTCTAGGTTAGGGCATGTTTAGCTCTCTAGTGCTACGGCTAGGCTGGCATAGCTTAGTTAGCCTAGGGGGGCGGAAACGAGGCGGTAGCTCTGTATGGTACGCGCGGGAGACAGGTATAAGGTTGGGCGTTACGGTGGCGCGGTTTCTATTATCCGGGTTTTAGTAGTTTTATAGCCAGTCCTTGCTATAACGCGAGCTATAGTGTGCGTATATAGCATATAGCTTAGTTTTAGGTATCAGGCTAGGCGGCCAGGGTTTAAATAGTGCCTAGGTTAGGGTTAGTTTCTTAGTAGTAGCGGTGTAAAGCGAACCTTCTTCCTTAGTCTTAGTAGGGCTAGCTAGCTCGTCGTTTTGGTCTTAAGTGCTAGGTTAATCCAGTCTTCTATTATTTTATTTCTTTGCAGCTATACGGGCTCCCCTTTATTAGGAACGTCTTCTACTATTAGGGCTTTATATATAGTCCTAGGCACTAGGCTTAGTAGTACTAAGTGTCCATATAAGGCGTCCCTACTAACATTAGCTATCCCCTATAAGAGGTAGTGCCTAAAGTAGTAGTCTAAGTTAAAGCGGATTTTAAGTTTTCTAAAGCTAGGACGGGGCTTATGCTTCTAAAGCTAGGGCATACTTAGGATAATTAGGGTAGTAGGCAAGAGTTTGGTAATAAAAAAGAGTATAGCTTTAGTATGGAGGCCGATTAATATTTAGGCGGTAAAGTAGTCTATAATAAGCAAAGTTAGGATACTATCTGCAAGGCGTAGTGGCCTAGGTGCTAGTAGCTTCTTAGTTATAACGTTATACTTTCTTATAATAGACTCTGCGTCAGCAAATGCTATTATAGTACTACTGGAGTCTACTAGGCTTACTATATTAATATAAACTTGGGGGTATAGGTTACGTAATAAGGAGAGTTGGGTTTAAATAAGGATTAATTTCTTATTACTATTTGCTAATCTAAGATTAAGTAGCAGTTTACTAATAGAAAGGACTAATTAATTTAGTAATAGGGACCTAATCTTCTCGTCTTCCTCCTTATATGGTTTAAACCCTTAGGCGCAACTTAGTTTAAGGGTCTGCCTTTTAATGACTAGGGTATAGAGCTGTCTTAGCGGGGCGGTCTAGTGTCCGTCTAGCTGGCGGTGTTTATCTCTATTTTGGTCAGGGTATAGGAAGATAATACCTCGCCAATAATATAGCCGTGTTCGTATTTGCTAGCGCGAAGTCGCCAATACTAGGCGTTGTTAACGGGTTGGGCTCCTATATAGGGCATAGTTTAGAGTAACTAAGCCGTAGGGTTAAAGGGGGGGGGTCGTCCGCCGCGGCCATAATAGGCTCCGCGGTCGCCGCGTCCATAATAGACTCCATAGTCGCCGTATCCGCGGTTATTTATTCACGTTGTTTAACGGGGTGGCATTAGGACTAGGTTTACTATCTTAGTGGGGTTATAGGTATCCTTTTAGTGGCTAGGTAGGCTATAGGCAAGGTATAGTCTATTATTAACACGGCGCTTACGCTCCGTGTTTAAGATTTTATTAAGGTCTATAGGTTCTCCAGTTACTACTAGGGTCGGGGTTAACATAGGGGCAGGGGCTTAGGCAGGTAGGCGGTGGTTAGCGTTCTTCTTAAGGTTAGCTTAGTGTGCATAGTTCGCGAGNTTCTTAGCGAATATATCTATCTGCTTACTCCAACCTATATAGTCGCTGTTGTTAATTTTATAGGCTAGTTTAAGTACCAGCTCTTCCATCTTTAGAGAGATNAACTTTTAGAGTAGGTCCACCTTCTATTCGTCTGTTTTCTTAGCGCGGACTATTAGCTTATTAAGCTCTCCCTTTTAGGACTAGTAATTACGCTCGCCTTAGGGGAAATGGTTAAGCTTATTCTTTACGACTTAGGTTATATTAAGGACCTCGTAGTAGGCAGTAAGGTCTTTAAGCATATCTTCCTTGGTAGGCCATTTTTACGCAAATATATTATTTAGGTTCTTGTATATAAGCTCTAAGCCCTACTTAATAAACTTATAGGCCTTATCCTCTAGCATATCCGAGATATAAAGGATCTAGGACTAAACTATGTTAAAGTAGTCCTAGTCCCGGTTGAAGACTCCCTTAATCTTAATGTGCTAGGTCTTAAAATTAGCTTATCATTCTAGCGGGGTGCCTTTTCCGCTAAATATTAGCGGGTCTTTAGATCTTCGTTTTTTCTGCTAGGTTACTACCGTTATTATAGGGGTTAATTATTTTAGAACGGTAATAGTCTCTGCCTAGGAGTTAATAGTTCCTATCTAGGAAGCGATAAGGGCACTAAGGTTTTCGTTGGCTTTCTTATTGGCGGTGTTTATATTATATATACACTATAGTCCTACTTTAATGTTATTAAAAAACTTATTAGTATAGTTAATAAGGGTAAGGTAAGCTTTGCTAGGCTCAAAAGTCTTAGGGTATAGTAGGGAGCGGTGGATTGTCCACGCGATATTAGGGTATGTCTCTATAAATAGGTCTACAAAAACGTCGCGGGGGTTCTAGGTTTCGGCTATTTCGGCGTCGTTAGTGTCGCCTATTTAGGTACTAGGTAAAAACTAAGGATTGTTCTAGAACTGTGCTAGGGATATATCGGTTTTAGCAGAGGCGCGCGCAGGTCGCGATTGCTCTAGGGCGGAGGTTAATTAGCTAGGGTATAGGGAATTAGTAATTATGATGGGGCGCAAATTAAAGATACCACAAACTATTATAGTGCTGCAATAAAGTAGACTAAATAACTACGTTATGGTATAAAGAGGGGAAGAAGGTAGAAAGGGGGTATTGTATATAAATAGTAGGGCCGGCCGCTAAGTCGCTAGTGGTGGGCTAGCCAACAGTAGGGAACAGTACGAGACAGTATAAAACAGTATGCGTCAGGTCAGTGCCGTGACACATAGTATTTAGCTAGCCTAGTAGGAACGTATATAGATAGAGTTATATAAGAAGGTAATAAAGGTAAGGTAATAGAGCGGGGCGTAAAATATAGAGTAATTAGGTAAATAAATATTCACGGCCTTATAAGCCAACGTTTGCTATATAGTAATAGTACCAACCCCTAACTTTAGCTAGCTTTAGCCACCTTAAAACCTAAAAGCCTTAACACTTTCTTAAGGCGCTAATACCAAAACCCCCTAGTTATAGACGTCTGTAGAGGAGATCACTATTATCCTAACTATCCGTATTAGCCGGTTCTATTAACTTACTAATTTCGCAGTCTTATTTGTTAATGCGATAATAGAAATAACGGAGAAGCGGGTAATAAACTCTATTTACTTAATTTTATAGGAAAATAAATAGAATAAGTGACGACGGAATGGATAAAGTGGAGAAGATATAAGGATAATTAGGCTATAAATGCAAGCGGTAAAATAAAGGGATTTAGACTAGCTTAGCCAATAGGTATAAAATGAAACTAACTGAAATAGTGTCTAAAATATTCTAGGAACATTTTAGAAATACCATTTCGGCTAAGCCTGTACTTATTTATTTAATCCTAACTACCCTCCTTTACTCTAAAAATATTAAGTAAACTAAAAATAGTTAACCTTATAGCCATTCTTAATAAGTATTACTCTAATACTATATTACGCACTATATTTAAAGACGTAAGCGGAATATCAATCTTTAGCCCTTTTTATTTAGCTAACTTCTTTTAAAAAAGTGGAAATCCTCTATAATATTATTAAAGCTATTAATCCTAAAAAACTCTTAAACCCTAATATAAGGTTAAGGACCGTACGTGCGCAACAAGCTGTAAATAAAGTAAAGACTCTCGTATTTAGGACTTCACTTATACCTTTACTAGCTAAGTAGAAAGAGGAACTAGCAAAGTTCTTTAAGCCTTAGAGCCTCTAGCCTAATAACGCTAAGTTTAAGTCTAATAGTATTAAGCTTAGTAGTGTTAAACCTAATCCTAGCGGCGTTAAACCTAATCCTAATAGCACTGTATCCAATCCTAGCGGCGTTAAATTTAAGCTTAATAATATTAAGTCTAAAACCAAAAGCACCAAATCTAAACCTAAAATCGCTAGACCTAGACGGAGGGATATTAAATCTAAGTTTAAAAACGTTAAAGCTAAAACAAAACAATCCGACCTAAAGGCAGAATTCTACTAAAAAATCTATAACATATAAAAAGTTATATATCGAAAAGAAGCTAACGCCATCCATTAGATTTTCTATATACTATTCTTTTATAATCTTCTAATCCAGTTTACTAATAGGGAAAAAAACAATATAGGACTTCTACCCTATGGAAAGGGACTTGGTTCACTTATTAAAAAGGTTTATATATAAGTTATAGGTAAACTAGCACTTTCTATAACGGCTAATAATATCGCCACGTAGGCAAAATTTAGGTAACTATATTATCTTATCGGTGCTAAGGTAGGAGAGAGCGCTTAGTTCCTACTTATGGATTATATCTCTAGAGATAAGTAGGTCATATTCCTAAGTTTACGTTATTTAGTACTTACGTACTACCTTAAATAGATAGAAAAGGTCTTAAAGACAGCCTCTAGCTTAGCTAGCATTTTTAAACCTATTAAGAAACTAATCCCTAAAGAAGTAAATAAATATAACGCGAATAAAGTGGTGAAGGGGATCCGCGACTTCTAGTTAGAACTATACCGATTTTACTTAGAATTACTAGGGCCTACGAAACGGTATCTAAGTATAAATAACTCAGGATTAGCTTGTTTAAAGCGGCGTTAAATACCTAAATAAACTATTAATTAAACCTTTCCTAAGTCTAGCTCGCAACCCCCAGCCAAACTAAAAGCGTATTTAGTAAATTAGACGGCGTAAGAATAAGTAGGCAGAACAAATTATCTAGACTCTATTAAGACGAACAGTTATAGCATTTCTAGTAAGATTTAGACAATATTAGTTTAAAACCCTACTAACTTACTAGGCAACGTATATTAATAGACACTACTTAAAAACTTCGATTTCGCCAATTTCCGGTTAAACTTCGTAGACTTCGGTTTAGATTTTGCTACCTTTACGCCAGAATTAGCCAACTTTAATCTAGACTTAGATAACTTTAACCTACTTAATCCCAGTATAAAAGCATCTTAACTAGGCTAATAGGAGATAGAATACTACGTCCCTGCTAATAAAAGCCGGCTTGCCGGATATATAAAAGATAGTATACCTAGGCGATAGGACGATATGTTTATAGGTGGCTTTATTAATAGATATATCTTTATTAATAGATATATCTTTATTAGCGGATATATCTTTATTAGTAGATATATCTTTATTAGTAGATATGTCTTTATTAATAAATATGTCTTTATTGGTAGATATATCTTTATCGGTAGATATATATATAGATAGGCTCCGGATATTAAGAGGAATAATAAACTAATCTTTTAGTATTCCTATTCTGGCTTTATCTTTTAAATAAAAAACTACCTAGCTTTTTAAAAGTAGCTTAGCAGTTAGCATATATACAGAAACCTATACTAGCTCCGCTTATAGTTATATAGAGCCCAGTTATAGATAAAGTCCTAATTTTATTACCTAGCCCTTCTGTAACGCATTTCTCCAAATTAGGCTCTAAAGCTTTAACCCAAACATTTCCTCTATTACTAAGATACGAGGACACTAATTTAATATAGTTAAGAGCGTCTAGTAGGACCTCCTTTAAATATTCGGGTATGGATAGCGTCTATATTAGGGAAACTATTTTTATAAAAAGGAAGGGTATTATATAGGGCGTTATATAATTAAGTAGCTAGAATAGCAAAGTCTGCCTAAAGATCTTAGCATTTAAATTAGTAAAGTTTAATAGAAGTATAACTACCGCTTTACAAGCGTAAGTTACCGTAGTGCAATAAAAAGGATTTAATAATGCCTTTCGGTAGAGGGGCTTAGTAGGGCTTAGTTAGGCATTCGCTGGCCGGCTCGTTAGGCTTATTTTAGTTAGGCTAAATCCAATAGCTTCGCTTATATTCTGCAGTAAGCCTTATTAATTAACTAAGCCCCTTATAGCTAGTGATAATTATAAGGCTAAAGTCGCGCGTGGCGTCCTATTACTATCTAATAGGCTATTAATATCGCCTTTTATACCATCTAGCCTCCCAAAACGGCTTTAAGCTATCCTTAACTTTACGGATTACCAGTAGCCCTGCATTTAATTACTTCTATAAAGCGAGGCGGTATTTACCCTTTTTTTATAGCGTTTACCATCTCTATACATAAATAATACTCTATTATCTGCGATCTCAGCGTATATACGCAGGTTAGTTAATCTTAAGCACACTATACCCTCTATTACGCACTAGATTACATTCTAAAACTAAGAATTACCTATTTAGGCCTTTAACGGCAAGAATTTACTTTTAATCTAGATTATAGAGTTACATTACTAATACCTTATTTATTTTAACACCAGCTCTTAACAGTTTACCTACCTATAGGATTAAGCCATATACATATAAGTTTAATCCAAAAACTTCCAACTAAAGCGCCCTTATTATTATAGTGCCGACTAAAGGTATAGGCCGTATTTAGTATAGCCCAATCCTTATTTACCGCATAAATAGTCGTTCTAAGACCTCCCGCCCGACCCTTATCTATTATTACCTCCTTACACCAAAATATTATAGAGAGTAAACGTTAAAATCTTCTATATCCCTATATCTTATTCCAAACCATAAAGCGATTTAAGACATTTGATTATATTTATCTCTTCCTTCTAACCATTTCCTTCCTTTTCTACACCGTCCAGTCTTTAAGGTTGTAGTCGTTATCAATTATATAGAAAAAGCAGCCCGCTTATATATTGTGGATAGTAGCAGGAGTTATAGCCAGCTATATAAGAGTTTAAATTTTATAACTACTAGCAGATTTTAATGGTACTGCTAGGTTATAGAAGGTATTCTCCACACTATATCCTAGCAAATTACTATATATATATGCGTATAAACCTACTCTATATAGAATATAGCTCTATACTAATTGGATATTTAAACCTTCCTAGAAGTTCTAATACTTATATAAAGTAGCATTTAGATACTTTTATATCTTGAAATAGTTCGGTTACCTCGGAAAAGAAATTATTATTTTAGTTTTTTCCTAACCTCCTATACCCTTAAAGCCACCCATTTAATCCTCTTCGCTGTTAATTAATTAACGACCAATATCTATAGAGTTTGGCGTCTTATAACACTAGTTTTATAGATATTTCTAATAGCCGGGCTCTCTATCCCACATAAAATACCTTAGCTTACTAAAGCTAAGCCACTACTTATAGAACAGCCTTAAGCTAGTAACACTAAAAGCTAGGGGGATTATATAGAGGATCTTTTAGTAATCGTACCTTACCTGCGGCCAAAGGGCCTAGAAATATAGTTTTTAATTTATATAGTGGGTATCATATAAGTCTTAAATAGGCCACTAGTGATTTTACTATTAATATTAGTGGGTACACTTCTGACTACTCTTAAGCCTTTTAGTATATGTATTTATGCCGTTTTTTAATAGTATTTACTAACTAGTTTTTAAAGGTCCCTTACCCGTTTAAGAACTTTAGTTCTATATAGGGTCGCTACTTTACTTTCTTATAACACTGCCTATACCACTAGTAAAAGCGCAAGTTATAACGTCTTTAAAGCGCAATATTAAAGAGGGAGCCCTTAGATATATTATAAAACTATTAACGGACTTCTATAATGATAAAAGCTCTGTAGAAGTTATAGAGGTTATAAACCTAGGAGAACGGTTTATTAATTTTATAAATTACCTATTGTTTAACACAATGCCTTCTATAATTAATATTATCACTATTACAGTCTATCTGTCGCACTTTATTAATGGATATATTGGACTTATCGCAATAGCCGTAGTTGTCTTGCAAATCTGGGCCGAACTCGCTAAGAATCCTAAGCTTTTTTGGATGCGTTAAGATTATACCACAATGTGATATAGGGAAAGCCAGATTAAATATAAAGTAATAAAACATTGGGAGCTGGTAATTTCAGCTAACTGTTAAGATTATAAGAACCGCTAACTTTCCTCTATATTATCGGATTTCATCATACTAATACGGCGAATGTCTTGGCTGCGCTTATTTGCCAATTTAGCGGCGCATATAACGAAAACGATCGGCCTAGTAATCGTAGTATAGCTCTTAGCTTTTCGTATTATAAAGGGTCTCGCACCTCTAGGCAGCTTATTTATTCTAATTCAATCCTAGCTAAGCATATTTGAATTTATAAACTTTAACATAAGATTATATAATATTCTTATAGATTGCCTTAGTTTAGAAAAGCGCTTTTCCAAACTTCTTTAAGCTAGGCCATTTATTGTTAACAAAGAAGGAGTAATAAGCCTTAAGGTTACCACTAGGCGTGTTAAATTTACTAATATCTTATTTTCCTACGCGGATAGTAACCGGCCGGCGGTAAATAAGATTAGTTTTACAGTTAAGGGCGGGAAGACTGTTGCGCTTATTAGACAAAGCGGAAGCGGCAAGTCTATAGTCTTTAAGCTCTTATAACGGTTTATTAACCCTAATAAAGGGGACATTAAAATTAATAGCCAGAATACCTATAATGTCACGTTGAGTAGCCTATAAGATAATATTGTAATTGTCCCTTAAAGCCTTAACTTACCAAATAAGTTAATTAAGGAAATTATTGTATATGGGCTTAACACTAAGGCTAATAAGATTAAGGAAGCCTATAAAGCCGCTTATATATATAACTAGATAATAGGTCTTAAAACCTAATATAATACCAATATTAGGGAAGAAGGTGTTAAACTATTAAGTAGTAAGCGTTAACGCATTGCTATCACGAGGGCCATTTTTAAAAATCTAAAGATTCTGCTTCTTAATAAAGCCTTATTTGCTGTGGATAATCTAACGGAGGTACCAATTTGTAAATTACTTAAAAGTTAAGCAGAATGCCAAATAACTTTAATTATTACTTATCGTCTTAATATAATTAAGCACGCCAACAATATTATTGTCTTAGAAAAAGGAGAGATAATGGAAAGGGGAAGCTATACCAAGTTACTTAGTTAATGTGGGCTATACCATATAATATAGACTAGTAGTAAAAAGTAACGGATAGAGGTGGGGATAGGAGCTAAACGAAATAGAAAGCTAGCATATATACCTTATAGATAGTGATAATTCCACATTAGTAGGCTAGTAGCACGGGCGCGCTAAACTTATAGCATATACCGAGACTTCTATTTCCTACCTTACCTACTATATAAATTCTAGGCTTTTAGCTTTTCGTATTTAGCAAAGAATTTTTCGGTATAGAGAAGGTCTTAACGCAACTTAGCTATATTAAAGATATACTTATTAGGCGGGGGAAAGATCCTATATATATAACTAAATCGAAGAAAAGCCTAATAAAACCTCTACGCAACTTAAGTATTAAAGAAAACTTTAAAGAAAAGCCTAATTTTAGTTCTAGATCCGCCGAGAAAGTAATAAATAACGCAAGTTTTAAATCTACTAAAGACGAATTAGATGGTGGAATAGAGGAACAGTTATAGGAATTTGTAAAAAAATAAAAATAGAAATGCGTAGAGGAACGGGTATAGGAATGCGTATAGGTACCCTTTATAATGGTATTATATAGTCTAATAGTAAGTATAGTGTAAATATAACTATTACGCAAAGAGGGAGAACTGTTACTGTTATTAACATCTAAATTATGTAATATGCCGACCTATTTAGAATCTAAGAGGAATAAAATAGGATCCGCTTTGACCGCTAATATTACTATTAGGTACTAACCTTAAAGGCACTACCCTATTAGGTACTAACCTTAAAGGTACTACCTTATAACTTACTACCCTATTTCTTGCTATTATATATCTTACTACCTAATTCTATTACCTATTTATTACCTATTACCAACTAAGTAGCAATATCGACCTAGTAGCAATTAAGTAACAGTTAAAAATCATTATTAGCCTTTTGCCACCTATTTAGTGTATATAGTAAGGCTCTAGAGCCTCTTATAATAAGACAGAGTTCTTATAAGTAACTTGTCCGTTTAATAAACTATAAGTATTTTTAGTGTTCCCTATTCCATTATAGTATAAGACGGCGAGCGTAATTATATTAAGGATTCTTGATTAATTTTGGAATTTCAATCCAAATATGTAAGGCGCTTTATATTGTTTATACAAGAGGCTTTAAGGCTAAGCTAGGATATCGTATAAGGCGTTATATAAGGTGTTGTTGGACTAGTAGCTACGCCTAGAATCTTAGCTAAGATAAAATATAACTTCGGCCATACTCCTTACTATTAATCTTTATGCCCCGCACTGCTTATTATTATTCTTTATACCTAAGCTATCTTAGCCATATGCAAGATAAATAAAACGTGCTATAATGTAAGTCTGCCCACTATATTCTTACGCCATAATGATTAATAGATTAGTATAAATATAAAAATGGGTTAAATCCGTATTAGAGCAATCGCATCTATAATATATCTACAGAAATAGCGTTGGCATAACTAGCACTAGTATAACCAGCGCTAGCATAACCGGCGCCAGTATAATTAGCACTAGTACAATTAGCACTAGTATAATTAACACTAGTATAATCAATACCAGCTTAATTAGCACCTGTATAAACTTAGTCCTATATAAGAAATTTTATACCAAATATAGTCTTTCCTAATGAAGAAGATAGTATTAGTGTAAAAGCGCGGATTAACCTATAAATAATTGTTATATATGCGGCCATACTATATACGTGTATTGTTTAAATACAGGGAATAGAGAATAGTATTATATAAGTTCGGCCATTCTAATTACTAAGCTTATCCTAATTACGGAGCCAGTGTAATTGCGGAGATAGTCTATATATAGAGATAAAAGAAAAATGTCTAAATTGTAAATATAAAGCCTATATAACTTATAAGGGGGGAATAAAATAGAATATAATACGGGATGTAATAAGTTGGACCTATATAAGCGTACCTACTTATAGTTTTATAGCACTGCTAATAGCGGAATAGTGTAAATATTAAAACGTATAAAGTCCTTCTGTTGGGTCTTATAAGTATTAGCATAATTGGTATTTCTAGTGCTATCTCTAGCGAGGTTAAAGGATACTTTTAGTTAATAATAGAAGGTTTTAGCCAGGCGGGTATTACAACAAATAACATAAGCTAGCTAATAGGTAGAGACACAAAATTAAATAAGTGATCTCTTTTATTTAAGGTGGCTCTAAGAGCCCTAATATACATAAGGAAACAACCCTAGTTCGACCTTTAGTATCCGTAGTTGTTCGGAGTCCGACGCCTTAGCAGTAAAGCTACCTCCATGGCCAATAGAAGGAATCGCTCTAAGTACTAAGATATTTTCGTTGCTAAAGCCCTAAAAACGTAACCTAAGTAGGGATCCCTACGATAGAACTATTCTTAAGTCCGTAAATAGTATAGCGAAAGATTTATATTAATACTACTAACTACGGCCACCTCTAATGCTTAGAATTCACCGCTAAAGTAAGCCATTATATACTGTTTTCGCATCTCTATACATATTTATAGTAAGTTCATATCCCCTAGTGGCCGCACATCTTATAGCGGCCCCGTTTAGCGACCCTAAATCAGGCCTCGACCTTTACCAACCTTTACTACCCACGGTATAGCGGGAACCTAGTGTGTAAGCATAAAACGTGTCACAGTAAGTAGCGTCTTCTTATATTTAAGGTTTAATATCCCTTTCTATAGGCTTATTAGTATCTTTACTCCTCTATTTCTACCATTACTTACTTATCTAACTTATTACTAAGACTTTTGCCTTTAGCCGCTAGGAACAACCTATATGGTAAAGCTTTTATTATAATACTATAGCAGGCAAAAGAGTGCTAAAACTACGCTAAGCTGTAAAAGTAGGTCAATATTATAGCTTAAAATGTAAAAGCCTCCTAGGAAATATAAAGCACTATATAATAAGAGAACGAGCAACTCTAGGCCTTGCTAGTAATTAATAACGTCTCTAAGGACTAGATAAAGACCTTTTGTTTATAATATCCATACCAGTCCAATAAAGAGACGTTAATAGTTATTTTAGAGATAGAGATAAATTATAGGCACTTTCTTATAACGCATCCGGAGTCTTAATTATCTATATAGCAACACACCTTAACGACTTCTGATAATTGTTGCGGTAATACCACTTTAAGCTTTATAAAGGCCAAGCAGGTTACCTAAAATTAGACTCTATTAGGCACACAGTTCTAGGATATAGGAGAGTAATTTCAGTTAAACTAGCTCGCCCTACTAATGGCTACTAGGACTACTCATAACGGAGAAACTTTAATTTATGCCGAACCCACTCTGGAAGGTCCTAAAGTTAAGCATCGATTACTGTGTTCTAATTGCCGGGTTGTGAAGACGAAATGCGATAGGAACTCTCTATATAGTTGCTGTTAGATATATAGTAAAGAGTATAACTATAAGCGGCTGTACGTTTAACGTAATACTATAGTACCTCTTAAGCAGCAATTGGAAACAAGGGCCTATTAGGCGCTAAGCGGTATCCAAATGTCTATATATTCTTATTTTAGGCACTACCGCCTTTTTAGCTTAGGGGTCTATTTCTAGTAATTCTTACTTAGCGGAAAGATAAAGGGCGGGGGTTAGTAAAGGCGAGTTTAGCATTAATGAGGCGATAAAGCGCTAGCTATAAAAAGCGATAGTATGGCTAAGCTAGGGATTCTTATTAGCTTAGGACTTCGTAATTAGGATAGCTTAATTAGGGTTCATTAATTATAATCTTTTCTATTTCTTTCTTTTTTAGTAATAGTAAAGGAGGAGCGCTTTATCCTCACTTTTCTAAGAAACGATACCTGTTATATATATAAGCATATATATAGACTTGTAAGTTAGGTATACCATAGTGGCTACACAAACGGTTTTGTATAATATTTGCCATTAGTTATATCCAAGATATCCTAAACTATAATATTGAAAAATATTAATTCAATTTTATAGCTATAGGCTTAGGACTAGAATACCTAGAAGCGCTTTTCTTTAGAAAATAATATACGTTAAGGTAATCTAGTCACCTTATCCACCCTCCCCCGTTTTTCTCTAAGCCCCGTATCCCTAATCGCATCTTAAACCGCATCCTAAAGCCTATGCTTTTGTTAACGGCGTATAATTAGAAACAGGACCAGTGCTATTAAAATAATAGTAGTGATTATAGTAATCCCCGTAACGACTATACCGCTTATACCACTAGGACTTTTCTTACCTATATCTACTATATCAGCTTATATCGCTAACTTTATTATAGGGTTACTCACTAAGATAAGAGCTTTTAGAGTCTTATAGAGTTTTTTTAAGGCGTAGTATAGCCTTTGCAAGTTTTTATAAGAAAGATTAAGGTTACGGTTAGTGTAATGTGTATTATAATCCTTGGTAGCCGGTAATTACACCTTTTAACTACACGCCGTCCCTAATAGACCGTTAAAGTTAAAACTTAAAATCGGAAAATTATTTTAATATTTCCATTTAGTCTTTTTAATTTCTTGTTTTACGATTTAAGTTTTATATTTCTCATTTATAATTTTTTCTCGTTTCTCGCTTCCTATTTCTTACTTCCCGTTTCCCATTTCCTATTTCCCGTTTTATATTTCTGAGATTAGTAATACCAGATATCTTTAATAAGAAACTAGAACAAATCGCTACTAAAAATATCATTTCACAGCATTCAAGAATATAAAATTATATTCTTTTACCTTTACACCAGAAACAAAATGTAAAAATATTCTATCTCTAAGTTTCTCCTTTAATCTATCTTCTCTGTCTCTTACGCTAGTGTTTTGCTTATACTTAGGTAGAGCGGACATTAATTTTAAATAATTATAGCGTCCTAGAAGGATCTCCCGGTTTCCCTTAAGGAAATAGTAAACTATACTATACGCTAGAAGCATTAGCCTTACTAATACTAATATTAAGTTCTCCGTATCTTACCTTTCTTTATTAGTAATAGAGACGCCTATATAGCCTATCTCCTACCTCCTAATAGCTGTGATGGTAATGCTCTCCTACCTATAGACCCTATATGTAAACAAACTTAGATAAATTATAATCAAATATTAGGGAGTCCTATGTTATCTGCACTAATAGGAGATACTATACTGCTAATATATTAAAAAAATGGCCACGTTACCCTACTAAATCAAACCTTAGGTAAGGCCTCCTCTAGAGAAGTTTTTGTTTATAAAATAGCAGTTCCTTCTCCTCCTAACTTACTATTAGCAATTTATTAGGTATAGAATAGTGACGGAACTAGGGGGGATAGTTGTGGGCGCCTTCTTACACAAGCACCTTTTGATAATAGCAGCTGCTATTAAATAAACAGCAGTCCTAAGTCTCTTCGCCGTTAGAACCTGCTATAGCGACAATATAAGGACTTTAAGGGTAATAGTTTATAGTGTAGCACCTAAGTTAAGCTGCCCCAGGACCTTGTTTATAGTAGTGTATATACACTATACTAAGTTTAAAATTGGCCTATATCGCCAAATCCGCCAGTTTTGCCAAACGGAAAGCAGGAGATATACACAACTTACGTAGATGTTTAGATAATATAATGCGTCTTAGATGCTAGTTTATTTATAGTAGCTACTAAAAGTATAAGGAGGAATTGAGATTGGATACGCTAACAGATTGTTACCGTCTTATTTAAGCATTTATTATATATTTACTGCGTTAACTTTAAAATCTAGTTATCTAGAAATTGTTTTAAATCTATATCCTAAGCTATAGGTTAAACGTTTATTTACAAATTCTATCTAAAATATAAGCAGTACTTTTAGGAGTTAGGTCCTTTTAAATCTCCTTTAAAACACACGCTTTATTGTTAATTAACGTCTATTAGAAGTGATAGCTAGTAATACTTAAGCTAATATTTAAAATAGTTAAGGCCGTTAATCTAATTTGTTAAACGGTTAGATTAAGAATAAGAACTCTGCTACATTAAACGTAGCTTTAGAGCCTCTATATATACACCAAGAAGTCGTTATTAGCTTTATGTAATCTACGACGTATTTAGTTAATTAGTTGGAGCTTTACACGTCAGTCGTTTAATTAAGGACTAATGCGACGTCTAAAGTTTTGTAAGTTGACACCCCCTAGCTGCATAGAGCTTTCCGAGCTGTAAAAAAGGTACAAAAAGTCACGATATTAATTTGGTGTTAAGTTAAATATACCCCTAAGAGCTCTTAATTAAACGTCCCTTAAATTTATTCCTTTCCTCAATATTAACCAGATTTAATTTGCGAACAAACGCCTCATTCTTTTAATGCGGTAGAGCCTTTATTAAATCGTCCGCAGCTATGCTAAATATAGGCGTCTAATTAACCTTAATTCTTCCTATTAATCATAAGATCAAGAGATAAAAAATTAATAATTCTATCTATTAAACGTGGCTCTAGGGCCTCTATATATATATAAGGAAGGTATAAGGAACAGAAATAGGTGGTAAGTTATAGGGTAGTAAGCAGTAGGGTAGTAGGTTATAGGGTAGTAGGCAATAAAGATAGTAGTAAGACGGTGGTAAGCAAACCCAATTTAGGTCGACACTTCCTTTCTTAAGCTTTTTATTAGCTCTTCCTTAAGGGCCCTCGGCTTAAGCTCGTGACATTTAAGGGTTAACTAATTGCTATACCAACCGCAATAGGCGTACGTTTATCGATCGCCATAGTATAGTAAGTTGTTCTTATTGTCCCAAAAGACTCTATATTTATTAAACTTTTAAAAATAGACTAGGCTTATATAAAAGTTCGGTATATATACTGCATTCTTAAACTAGATTCTCCTAGTTCCGTCTAATATCTAAATTGTAATCTTAGCAGTTCTAAAGTCCTTAATTAAATCTAGGCCCATTCCGGCGTATATAAAGTCATTACTCAGCTAGAGCTCATTAACGAATCTTAATTAATCGTTAATAGTGTATATAGTGGTTCCAGAATTAAGGATAACATTATTACGGAGTAGATAACTAGGGAGTGTTCTAGTATTTCCCTCCTTTATTATAAAATTATACTCTAATATAAGGTTAGTTTGTAACTGGTAAAGATATAAAAAAGTCTAACTATCTACTCCTATTAACTTTGGTACTAAAGGATACTCTAACAGAGCTAATCCGAGGCTTATAAGGGCTCTTAAAGTATTATCCTCTTTCTTCCACTCCTATTCTATAGTGATTCGCTCTATTACTTGTCCTAGTCTTTCTATAGCAAGTTTCGTATGTTTAACAACTTTATTATTTTCGTTAAGCTTTATCTTAATCATTTCAAGTTTACGCTAAGTTTGTAGCTAAAAGTCCTAAAACTATAACTTAGTTCTTAACTGCTTATTTTATAGAGATATAATAGTAACATAATCTTTAACAAGCTCTTCTTTAAGCGTATAAGTGTAGAGATATATCTAATAGCGATATATATTAAGTTCAATAATAGGTTTAGGAAGGCTTTGGGTATAATCTATATCGGCTACAACTTAAGTAAGGCAAACAGTATTAATGGGAGAATTTGTAAAATCCTTACTTATTTAAGACGAATGTAGCTAATCTATATAAGTTACTCTTAAGTATAGGGAGGTTCTAAGGCAAAGAAATTCTAGCTTTTAATTGATTTTAAATAGAATTGTGCTATAAGCAGTAGCTAATGGTGACCGATTTCTAATAATATTGCATTTATTTATAGGCTCGAATTAAAAAATATATCACTTAATCGGTATATACGACTATGGCTTCCACTAGGCTAAAACCCTTATAATAATGTAGCTTAATTACCCCTAGCGTTTTAAATGCTTAGATTATGCCTCTTTAGCGCCAGAATCTGGGGTCTCTATATCCTTTCCCTACTTTATGGTCTTGGGCGCTTAAAATATATAATAATATATAAGTAGTATGCAACCTCCTTATTTAGCTGCAGCGTAGACTATAAGGCACGCTAAGATAGCCGCTAATATTATATTAAATGGCATTCTCTTCCAATTCTACTTACCGGCTAAAGCGACCTTTAAACTCGCTAATAAGATATATTTCAACCGAACTATATAACCAGTCATAAATAACAGTATTATTAGTCTTTACTTAAAGCGCTGGCAGCGCCACTTATTCCTTACTAACCTTCCATTTTCGTTACTCGAGCCATAGCTTAAGTATTTTTTAGTATACTCTAGACCCGCTAGTATTTAACACTAGGTAATTTACTAAAGTTAAACCTTACACCCTCTATTAGTAGGATTTAGCGGCATTACTATAGAGAGGTGCTAGGAGGTTTACCCTAGACTATGCATTAGTTAGGGCTTTAAACTGCTAAAAGACTTGTTTAAATATTATAATATTATAATATAAGTTATCTTAATAGACTTATTTTTTAAATTAAGGGGTTAGGGCAAGGCGGGGAATAGATAATTTCCCTAGTATTATAGAAATAGAAAAGTAGTCCCCAAATAATTTAATTCCGCTTCTATAGGGGCAAAAAGCCCTTATAGTAGCTTCGTAGTGGGTTACAAACGCTAAGCCCAGCCCCTAAGCCTAACTATCCCGCCTAGGAAAGTGGCGTCTATAGGCTTATAGCCCATATAGGTTACGCAATCGCGTAATTATTAATTAATGCGGGGTATACGCTAGTAGGGGAAAGAAGTTTATGCGCTAAAATAAGCCGTGCGTAATAAATTCCCGTGCGGGCGAGTGGACTACGTAGGCTCTAAGTTAATGCGGGGCATACGCTAGTAGGGGAAAGAAGTTTATGCGCTAAAACAAGCTATATACAACAAATTCCCGTGCGGGCAAGTAGACTACGCGGGCTCTAAGCCCACAAGGGGCGTAAATACGTTAGCGTAATTGCTAATATAGGAAATAAGCCCGTAAAGAAATAAGCCTACGCGCTAAAAAAAGCTATATATAATAAGAGCCCCTACGGGAAACTGCCTATTAATTCGCTTAACTAATAACTAAAAACCTAGATCCTAACCAGAAACTTAAAATGGAAAACTAACTTTAGCTAAAGTCTAAAACTAGGTAAGAATTAGTAAAGCAGAAATCGGAAACCCAAAATTATATTTCAGGTAAATGAAACGCTATTACTTTTCGTTTTTTTATTAAAAAAATAACATATAAAACTTGTCGCTTTCTATATTTATATAAACAGCACTATAGCTATAGGGTCCACTATACACGGTTTAAAATGGACATAACTAACTTACTATAGTATAAAGATAGTCTCGACAGCGAAGGCAAGTACTATAGAAAAGTGAGGTTAATATGCTTACTAAATAAACTACAGTTATATGCTTTTTACGCATAGAAATCCGGAAGCTTTATAGTATAGAGTAATAGCATCATGATTATGTTATAAAAAGCTTAGATGCGATTAAAAGACAGCTATATTTTGGCCGAGAACTAAAAGATAGAGGCAACGGAGAAAGTACTTCTATTAATAGTAACAGTTATACCTCTAATAGTCTTCTATATCTAACTAATTACATAGCATTAAAACCCTTAATAGAGGGTAAGACGATTTTCAAGTCACTTATAAAAGGGATTAGCAGACATATTTTTTAGGCCCTAATTTAAGAAGCTTCTTTAAAAGAAAAGGGTAGTAATTGGAAAACTATTCTAGTAAGTGCAGGCATAAAGTAGGTCCTAAGAAAGTACTAATAGTAGATATATGAAAATGAAAATAACTTTAACACTATAAAGAAGAAGCTGTTTCCGTATAAAGAGCCCTATAAACCTAGCATACTAGACAAGTTCCTATATAATAGATCCTATAGGCTTAAAGAACTAAAGAAATTCCTATAAGAGAAGCCCAACGAATTTGGTAATAAGTAGAAGTCCTATTACACTTCCTCCTAACCCTTTCCTACTATACTAGTAGAGGTATACAATCCCACTTAGCAGATTGCAATAGATGGAATAAGCGCTAAAGAGTATACACTAGATATTATTCTTTAACTCTTTAATATATAAATCTATAAGCCTACTAACCTTAAACACTACTAGTACTTACTTAGGATGTAAGTATTTAAGCTTAGAAAGAAACTCTTAGAGTTTAGGGTTATTATTATATATTAATTATCCTTTATTAGTAATACGGTAAATAAAATCTTCTGCCCGTATTAAGGGACTTAAGAGATTATCATAAATTATATGGAGCTTGGAAGAGGTTAAGCTAAAAGAGATAAAAGCGTGGGTTTTAAAACGTAGACAGACTACCAGGCATTCTATAGGCGTTCTACAGTTTCTTATTAAATTTCTACTTTATTCTTCTGTATAGCATTATACTTATAAAGTCTTGCCTACTAAATTACGCCAAATCCCAAGTTCTCTATTATCACTTAATAATCCATCAGCGTCACTCTGGCTCGGTTTATTAATATTAGTAGTATTAATTCGCCCTTCTACTAGGTTACTTTAGCGCAATCTATTAATAGGGTGGCCAGAAGTCCGCAGCTTATCACTGTTATTCAAAACTACCGTCTCTTTATCACTATCTTTATTACTATCCTCTTTCTATCCTTAATTATAAGGTGTGAAATATATAACGCTAGGGTAGTATATACAGATTATCTCTTAAGCTCTGCCTACAGACCTGCAAAAATTATTAGTAGTAGTAATTCTTTAATTAACGTCTAATATGGATCCTACTGGCCTACGCAGACTACTCTATTATAGGGGGGAAAACTTATATATTTACAGGAAGAAAACCCCTATAGTTATTAGGGGAGGAAAAACCCTATAAGCAGCCTTAGTAGGATAAAAAACCCCAATTTGCTATACTTATACGTAGTAGCGGCCCTACGGGCCTACTATATATCCTCTTCCTTAGATATTTTAAACTCCTTAGGAACTACTGCTTTCTTCTCTAGCTTATCTAAAGCTAGGGTTCACTACGTCCTAGCTAGGCCTTGCTAATCGATCGCCGTATACTTATACTTATCTCTCCCATATCTTAACTATCTTGTCCATCCCCTATATACTATCTCTTATTAACCATTACTATATACGCCTTGCCTCCCCCCCCCTAAAGCCATCGAAGGTGTAAGGGGGATTTATCTATTCTAACTACCGTAATACTAATAAGCGAGCGGGATATATTATTGGGTATCTTTTATGCCTAGGCCCTAGCTAGGCCCTTTCTAAGAGTCACTACTCCGTTAAAAGAAGATAGGGAAAACCGTGGGTCGCAATCTAGGCTGCTAGGTAGTATTTAGTAGTTAACGGTAAGTGACCGCATGCTCCGCGGGCGATTGCCCTAAGGGTTAGGAGGGGCCGTATATTTACTCGTTCGTTTATTCGCTCGCAATCGCTCATTCGTCAATATAAGGTCGTTAATGCTTTTAATTAAGGGTTTTAGGGGACATTAGATTCCATCTTATATCCGCGAGGATCACATAGGGTTAAATAGGGGCGTAGCAGTTGTCTACTATAAAGGGGGTTACCGTTAGTAGTGGTTTTTAAGATCTCACCATCCTATATAAAAACTTTTCACTACCCCCTATAATATTTCAACCACCACCACGACCTCCTACCTGCAGCTATGCGACGTCTCTACATTAGCTCTACTAAGTCCGAAGACCAATAGGTTTGTAAGCCTCACTATATATAGGTACAGAGTCCGATTTTAAGGACCTATAAGAATTATTAGTAATCTAATTTAGGTTTGTCTAAGGCATATATATAATAGGACTTATTTAACGAGTATAGAAAAGAACTATATTTTAGCAAGGCTTAGTATCTAGGGAAAAGGTAGCTTAATCTAAGGACATTTAAAGGCAAGGCGAATGCTACCTTTATAACATTTCCTTTACTGCTTAGCTAAGCTAAGACCAAGTTTAAAAAGGGAGATTAATATTACCCAAACAAGGCGAAGTACATTAGCGGCCCCTTTACCCTTTAGCTGGCGCATAATATCTATTAGCTATAATTACTCCTTGCTTAGTATACGCTCTATACCTAAAAGTATAAGCTACTAGACTAAATCTAACGGTGGCTGTTTAGGTTAGAGGAGGCATTACTAGGGGTAATAATTGGCTAAGCTATTACTAAATATAAATACCTAACTAAAACATATTATATTAGTGCGGAAGAACTAATATACCAGTCTCTAGCTTTATAAGCAGTGCTTAGCTGTCATTGCTTATTAAATTATAAGTAGTCTTAGTGCTTTAGCTCTTATTAGCATTAATATAAAGAAGCTTATATAAACACCGTATACTTTAGTGGCTAGAGAAGTTTGTATAAATTTATCAGCCGGAATCGTGTAAGTTACTCTAAGATTAATGTTTCTGCCTAAATCTATATAATATAGGTAAAAGCAATGCCACTTTCTAAGCGCTATACTACGGTTTCTAAGGCATATAGTGTAAGTAAGGAGTTAGGAGATAAAGCTGCCGCGTATTTAGCCACCTCTGGCGTAACTAAGAAGAAGTTTAGGAATATAGTTTTTACTCCATCTAGAACCGGATAAGGGCTTCTGTATATTAGTGTTTAGGGATAGCCCTAACAGTTAATTATCGTTTAAAGTTAATAATCCGGCTAAGCCAAGTTTTACGCCTAGAATTAAATAGGGGATTTATTTAATATTATAAGAAGGGGCTTAGACACTAGATGCTGGTAGAGGTATTAGCCCCCTAAATATCCGGAAGCCATAGGCGGTAAAGAGATTATCCTATAACTGTTAATATAACTTAGTATTACGGCGAAGCAGCTTATATAGTTTAATATTTTTAAATTAGAACTATACTTTTAGCGTTAGTCCTATAAGGGTATAAAGGGCGCTATCGCGCAGTTTTTTTTTGCTTTATAATACTTACAATTTTTAATTCTTTTATACTAGCCCTAAGCTCTTACTAGCTATACTTTCTCTAGTTAAGGATCACTTGCAGCCGTCTAATTCTAAATAGGTGGGAATACTATCTTCGCCTACCCAAATATCTAAAACGGAAATTTCGTATCTCTATAACACCTAAGAGTATAAGGATATATATATCTTAGGAACAAACTATACGGAAAGCTATAGTAAGGCCAGCCCTATATATTAAGTTTGGATTATTAATCTTCTTACCTAATAATAGGCTCGTCTAACCCCGTAAACATAGTCGCTAGTATTAAGGACGTTTCTCTAATACCTCCTAGTAAGATAGCTGGATAATTATAGATCTTTTAATTACACTAATAGCTAAGCAAGTGACGATAAGGCCTACTTTATAGATGTTTTTAATAATAGCTTAGATTATAAAAACGAAGACGGATAGCCTATTAAATTCCTAAGAAGACCAAACCAAATTTTAGAAGGCGTAACCGAAAACAGTGCACTTAAATACTAGGTGGAGTGGAAGCCTAGGCTGACGAGTATTAAAGCCGCAAAGAGAAATAAGAATTTAAGGTATTACTTAGTTTACATTATAGGTAAAGTGGCGGTTTTGTACTAGAAGCCTATTAAAGAGCCTATAACTAACCTAATGTTCTATAAACTTAGATCTTATTATAAAAACAACCTTAATAAGTTTATTAAGCATATTATAAGGTTCCGAGAGCTTAGAGAGGCGCTTAAAAAGAAAGATAGAAAAACACTTATAGCTTTAGTAGATAAGAGTGGAATATAAAAGGGACTTAGATTAACCCTACGAAACGCTATTAATAAAAGTAGTAAAAAGGAGATTAACGGCGAATCTTTAAAAGCAAAAGAGAAGTAGAGATTACCCCTAAATATATAGAGTGTAGTAGGCTTAGGCCTAAATAATTTAGAAATAGAACTTTCTTTTATAGTACTTTAATAGTTTTTAAACAATCGCTAAGTATTTCTAGTTACTGTTAGGCAATTTAATTATTTCCTATATATAACACGCTTTAGTTTTATCTAGCCTACCATTTCTCGGGAATATATCTTATTAATACTAATTTACTCACAGCCGTCTCTTTTGGCTAGAATCCAATATTAAAAATGCGTATATCTTGCTAGCATAAGCGTACCGCCTTCCTCACTACGCTTTCAAAAGTGGGAGTCCTATAAACTACAGTAATATTAGTAAAGAAGAAACCCCGCAAATAGGCATACTTACTAGAGATTGCCATATTACCAGCCTCTACTAACTATTTATTTTTAATATATTAGGGCAGATTTAACGATCTATCCGTTCTAAATAAGCGATTGTGTGCCGGCGGCAATACTATCTAAAGGTTAGCTATTAATCCTTACGTTACATTCGGAACAAAGAGAGCGATAGTAAAAATCCCCTAGCTATCTATCTTAAGTAAGAGATATAGGAACTAGCTAGCCTAGGCCTCTTAATCTATTAAGGAAGGTTAGAAGTAATATAGATAAGGTATTAAAGTTTTACCTAATATCTCTAAGAACCATACTAATAAAAGTCTATATACGCAAGCGCTATAATCTTTATAAGCTTTAAGGAGGTACTTAGCTAAGAGTAGATAAGCGGCGATCCTAACTCCACTTATAATAAAAAGAACTTTATTAAACTTATCTAAACTCTACATTTAACTATACGGGCTATTAATGATTATAGATAACTAGCTTGGCATTATTATTAGTGCATTACTAAAACCTTTACACCTTTGTACTAAGAGGGTAATAGTAATACCGGCCTTATTAGAGTCTTATAAATACTATACAATTAAGTATAAATAAGCTTAAAAAAATCCACTAGAGTGGCGAGCGATGCCTAGCAATATAAGATATACGTATTCCCCAGGTATAACTTTCCACGGTTTTTTAAAAGTAATTAATACCTATATAGCCTATATAGAGTCTAACTAATATAAAAAACTTTTTATAGTAACTTTATTAGCTAGACCGGAGCTATAGTTTTAAAAGTATAAACGGATAAGCTAGATTATATAATAAATAAGCCATAACGTAGAGCTGATTAAGAGATAAATTACTAGTAGAGTTTTCCTTAACCCGATATAAACCTATAGTATACTTATAAGCGCAATCGCGGAGACTAAGTGTAATTTAAGGAATACTTTATATGTATAGTGCCGGAGATATAATATAGACAGTCTATTAAGTAATATAACAACTAAAATAAGCTAGTATTCTTTTAGTATAAGAGTAAGTATAGTACGGAGTAATAAACTAATATTTCCTAAGCGGAACTGGGAACTACTAAGAAGTTAGTAAAACTATATATAAGACCTTAAATTACGCAAACGCGGCCTACCTAGCGGTAAAGCAAGCTATATTGGCTCAGATTTAGATAAAGGACTTTATTACCAATTAGACTGGTCCTACTACTAAGATATAATAGGATTATGTTGATAACAAAAAGAGAGCCATAACGTTTCGCCAACTTGGCGCGGCCTAAAATTCCAAGAGTATAGATAACGATATTTGCTATAACATAAAGAAGAATAAGAATCGCTGCAAGTACGCTTATATTAAAGCTTCCTTTTTAGCGCTTAATAACTAACGTGTAATTAAGTCTTTTATAAAGAAAAGAGAAGATTAACTTATAGGTAGGTGCATTAATTAGCTATAAGAGCTTTTATAAAGTAAATGCTCTAAATACGGCTCTAAGGGAGATAAGGAAGATTGTAATTATTTATATAGTATTCTATAATGCTGAATTTCCTAGGCAAGATGTACGTTATATACCAGTACCTAGATATATACTTTACTTATATAATTTAGCCTACGCAGATGGTTTTAAAATATATAAAGACGGATTTTAAAATCTAGAAACCGTTTTTAGGGAAGGTAGGGTTTATAAATCGGCGATTTGCGATTTTATAATTAATCTTAAATCCAGTATCTAAGATTACTAATCCCTGATCCTTAAAATCCGATACTTAACTTACTTAGCATCCGGCTTCGCCTTCTTTTCTTAGTATACACACCTTCTAACTAGCCGCTTATTAGTTTACCGCTAAAGCCCTAGTATTAATTCCTTCTAACGCGCGTAAATAAGGGGGCTATATCTAGAGTACGCTATTTAGGTGCATCCAACGGACGTCTATTATCTTACTCCCTTCTTATTAGCATTGGGGGAGAATAAGGTATAGCCGAGCGGGAAAGTATTACTAGCGTGCGTAAGCCTTTAGACAGTTAAATTTGTGGTATATATATTAAGAGCTCGTATCTAACAGTTAGTATAAGCTAATAGGCAACGAGAGTATGATTAAAATCCCAACCGAGTGCCGCAGCTAATTGGAGTAAAAGTTCGAAAGCTATAAAACTGGTGTTTATTAGACACGGCTTCTATAGAGAAACGATTAACTGTAGGACACTCTCCGTAGACCCTTTAACTGGTCCTCGCGCGCGCGAGCTATAATATATCCCCTAACTCTATAGCCAGATCTATAAGACTAAAATATATAGTCTTAAAAAGCTTAGTATTAGTAGTAAAATCTAAATTTAGTAGTATATAAATGTCTACCATTCTTCTTATAAGCTTATCCGCTAACTTTATATTAACTTATTAATATTTAACCACTACTAAGATTTAAGCTTTACGTATTTTTTCCTCTCTACCCTTAGCTATTCCTATTATAATGTCTACAGTATAAAAAATTTTTAAACGCCGTAAAGAAGAAATTAATAGGAAATGTTATAAGCTTATAAGAAGAGTCCCTAATACTAAACTCGCCCTTATTATTAAAAGAAATAGAGTTAAGCATATTTTCTGTTCCCACCTTAATAAGAACTAGCCTAAATCTATAGAAGAGATAGTTAGTTTCCTTTAAGTTTTTACTAGAATGCATCTTGCTAACTAAAGTGTATAACAACGCTATAATCCACGGAACTACTACCCAGCTAACTACTAAACTATTAATGAGTTTTAAAAAGCTAGAGGGCTCCTTACCGGAGATCTAATAGTAGCCTACCTAGTAATAACAACGTCGTAAACCCAAACCTCCTTTGATTTAAGCTTTAACGGTAGTTATATTAGCTTTAATAGGCTTAGTAAAGGTATATAGACTTCTAGGTTTACTAAAAATATACTTAACTAACCCCTTAATGGCTTTCCTATTAGTTCTTATAATAGGGGCAATAACGTTACGAGAGATAACTAGGATCCTAACTAGGAATTAGACGAAGACTTCTTAGAAGATAATAATAATAATAAGGACTTCCCCTATCTTGCGCCTATTAGAGAAAAGAATAAGCAATTCCAAAATATATCCAATTAGCTACTATTTATTTACGCCCTTTAACCTAATACTAGACAGTTAAGCCACAGAGTTAAAAAAAGGCCTTATGCTGCTATAGCCGGTTAAAACCAACCTTAAAATATAACCTAGGCTTAAACAGCTAGGGTAGCTTAAGGTATAGCTATATAATAAAGGGCAAGTCCGCCTAACTTAAACGGGTCTTTCTTTGCTAGGTTATATCCCACTAACAGATTTATTAAAAACGCGTAGTATAGTAGTCGCTCTCCTAGCCGTCAGAATAGGGTTTATGCTAAGTCCACATCACTAATACGGTATATAAATAATGGATTAAACAGAACCTGGTCGTTTAACTTGCTTTAGATAACACCACTACCTCCAACCTTTAAACCTAGCTCTTATACCTAGCAGTTTCGTTTTAAATAATAGATAGTCACATATAATTAAGTGGGGTCTTTAGTACATTTATATTATACTAATTTATTAAAGTTAAACCGTTGTAATTTAAGATTAGATGTCCACGACTGGTAAAGGACCGTTAGGTTCCGGGTAACTATTATAATATTTTAGTATTAGAATTCCGCATTATCTTAGGAATGGCTAAGGACTAAGCAGCTCTTTTATTTTGTTTTAGACAATCTAATTATTGTTACTAGGTTAGCAATCTGCTTTTATACTCTACGGTCTTTTATTTTAATACTATTTTACATTTTTTTTCCTATTTACAATTTATCGCCGTCTTTAGTGTTAAGTAACTGTAGCCATCCTTTATTCTAGTTTCCACTAATACTAATATTACTATTTGGGTTATTAAGCTCTATTAATAGTTCTAAAATATTTCCTAAAGTATTATATATAAAATTGCCCTTAGGTAATAGCGGTAGTAGCGGCAGTAGCGACCCTTACGGCTTTCTAGTTTTAATTATAGCCCTATCTTTTTAAGCCTCGTTCTACCTTTTATTAATATTAATATTAGTCTAGCTTTCCTAAATAGCGCTTTCGTTGCTAGCAGTAGTAGATACTATAGGAAACGCCTTACTAACCCAGAAATCTAAGTCCTTTACTAAGTTCTTTGGGCCCAATTCCTACTCCATCTATCCTAGTACAGGCTTAAGCTCCCGATTTAGAAATATCAGCTTCCGTTATTTCCTATATATAATTAGGCGACGGTCCTACTTATTAACAACCTCCTCTGCATCCTTATCTGTATTTCTCGCAAGCGCTAAGCAATATTTCTTCGCTATTTTGGTAATACTATTTACAAACGTCCCTATATCCGCCGATTTCCCAAAATAGTAACCACCATTCTTAAGGCAGAGATCCTTAAGATTTATGGTCTAGGTCTTAAGCGTAACTAGCTAAAGAACACTAAAGCGGCTAGTATACATATCTCCTACGCATTCTATATACTATTGTATAAATTTGGCTATATATTCCTTATCCTTTAGAACGTCTATCTAATAGTACCTAAAACCGTAAACAAGTTAAATTAAGAAAACTAAGATGTACTTACTGCCCTTAAACTTTATCTGCCTAATCTCTCTAATGTCTACAAGCTAGGTAGTAGCGCTCTCTCTCTATAGCAAATTAGATTTACGCATAACAACATTATTATTAGTCTCTTTAGTAATAGTATAATATCGCTAGGTTCTCTTCCAACTAGCTTATACTCCTAAAGCGCGGCCTACGGCTTTAAGAGTTTCCTAATATATAGCAGCCTAAAGTTCTTCCATCTGGTATATAAAGTCATTAATTATTTAGGCCTACTAGGAGCCTACGAGTTCTCTACTCTTTAGCTAGGCTTAGGTTTTCTTAAGTTTAGATTTAAGGTTAACGATTTTATATTATAACATTTTTGCTTTATCGGCATTTGCCTCCGCCTTAAGGTTAGGATTCGGCAGTTAAACCGTTTAGTTACAAAGTTGCTATACTTTAGTCTGCAGCTAGGCTAGCCTATTCATTAATTAAGTAATCTGTTTATCTTTAGCACAGTCCTATATAGTTATTAAATTAGCCTAAACTTCTCCATCTAGGGATTAAATAATAGTTTAGACACCAAAATCCTGCATTTATACTCTTCTTATTTAAAGCTTAGATATTAGTTTATCTTTCTCTCTTTTCTAGGCTATAAGTTAGGCTTATAGTCCGCCATTTTCTGCTTTAAAGCTTGCTCTAAGTTAATTTATTTTAGCCTCTAGCTGGGCTTACGTATTCCTTAATTAAGTAATATATTTATCTTTAGTACGGTCCCATACAGTTAACAAATTAACTTAAACTTCTATATCCTAGGATTAAATAATAGTTTAGACACTTACTTTGTTTTTTTAGAGCTTAGAGGTTAATTTATCTTTTTCTATTTTCTAAGTTGCTAGCTAGACCTACAGCTTAGAATTTTCTACTTTAAAGAATGCGGTCTGCTTAATATATCCCTCTAATAATTACCTTTGCTTCGCTAATTCTGTATTTAAAGCTTCTTTATATCTTATTATTAACTCTATCTTTTTCTCTAGTAGGAAAATAGTCTCTTACAGGTTTAGCGCACTAATATCTTCATTAGAGTGATAACTTATAAAATTATTAATATTGTTAGAATTTTCAAGTTCACTAATCCGAATTTGCTAATTTTGGATTTTTATCTCCGCTTTCCCCAATTTAGCCTTTTCTCGTTAGACATCTTATACTGCGTCTTAATAGAGTCTTTTAAGATCTCTAACCTTGTTTTATAGCTGCCAATTCTTATCTCTCTCTATAGTTAAGTCCTGTTTATACTATCTTCTCGTATCTCCCTTAAAATCTCTCTCTTCCTACAACTCTCCTTTTAGGCTTTTAATCTTAGCACGTAACTAACGCTTAATATCCTTAAGCTGTTCCACCTTTTAGGCTAATAAGTCTCTTTATAATACAGCTAGAGGAGCTCTAAGGATATAGTTAGCGTTAGTATACCTATAAAAAGAAGTTAACGTTTCCGGGAAATCGAACTTTAAATTATTAATAAGTATTTAGATTTTGATATCCAACGCCTTACCTATTAGGTGCTACTTTTAAGAAAGCTATAATATAAGTCACGCTTAATATAAAATGAAGTTATTTTAGTGCCTTAAACATAGTCTATAAAGAAGATCGATAGAATAAACAAGGAGGACTAATCCTTAATATAATTATCCTTAAAAGGTCGGCCATAGCGACGATCGCTAAGTAACTTTGCCTTAGAGGTAAACTAAGGAAGCTATCGTTCTCCATAGGAATGCTTTATTAACTTTAGCACTTACGTAACCTAAGATATAGGTCTACTAATATCATCCCCGTAACTAGGCTTTGCTTACTTAAGAAAATAAATAGCGAGTTCCCTATTAGGATCCTATTTCTATAGTTTAAGGGCCTAATCTATACGAAAACCTAGAATAATGGTAAGATTTCCTAGTTTATACTAAAGAGCTAGATTTGGCTCTTTAATAATGGGTTTTTATTTACCCTACTCCTTTTTAGGGGCCATAGATGTTATCTTAAGAAAATAACGTATATAAAACGCCTATAGTGTAACATAACCTAACCATCTGTCCCCCTTAAATGTTATTAGGGATAGCGGTGTTATCTAGTCCTCTAGATATTTAATATTGAGATTTTCGGGATAAAAATAGACAGCTAAAAAGCCACGCTAGATAATACGTTTTTAATTAGAGCCTAGGAGTTGTTTAAGGATAGTATAGCAAGGTTTAAGATACTTTAAATTTTTAAAACAACTACGTAGAGTAGGAATTAAGCAAGGAACTAATAAAATATTCTTAAGAAGCGCATCTCTCTTATAGGAGTCTATAATAGTAGGAAATATTATTTTTAATTATATCTAACTTTTAATAGAAATCCGGTTTCTTTTAGAGATAGCAGGTATATAAAGCTCCAGTTTCTATAACGTAAGGGCATTAATAGCAGAAAATGAGATGTTTAAAGTTTTATAGGGTAGAATAGTTTTACGGCCTAGAATAGTTTCACGGCCTAGAATTTAATTTTAGATAATTAAAATATACTTAAGAGAATTAAGGATCTCCTAAATATGCATAAGTAAGAGCATATATATAGTTTAGAAACATACCTCGTCATACTTTAAACCTAAAAAATAATATAGAGTGCCTAGCTAAATTGGGTAAAAGAGTTCCGGTATATTATTAAGTGCGTAAAATATATCTTAAAAGCGCTTATTCTTTAACAGCTGCCGTAAATCTTTCTCTTTTGTAGCTATAAGCTAACTCCGCCATCGGTTCTCCAATTTATTATTATTTCTTTAACAATAATATAAGATCTTATAAAATATTTCTCTGTTTAAGAAGGGCTGCTCGTTTCCAAAGGCCTCTATAATATTTGTTAAAGCGTTTAAAAAGAGTTCTGGAAATTACGTTAGACATTTATAGGGGGTATAAATATTAAAACTTACGCTTAGAGTAAAGCTTAACAGTCTACTATTAATTATTTAGATCTAGAACTTGCTCAGCAGCACAGATATGGTATAATCTATTAAGGCAATCAACTTGGGTTATAGGAAGGTAGGGAATCTTTATGGTATTTTTCTTCTAATAAAGTATATTCTTATCAATACTAGAGACCCTAAGGGCATCCGCGAGTGCGTTATTATCTATAATAGCCTTAATAAAATGTTCCTTAGTTAATCGGTTGTAACTAGTTCTCTTAAAAATATTTTTTAGGACTATAACTTTTTTTTTAAACGGCCCACGATAATATTTACGCGCTAAAGGATGCCCGAAATTAAGTACCCTAAGGTTAATCTTTATAACCCCTCTAAAACACTACGCTTTAATAGCTACGAAGTCTTTATCTAGCGTGTCCATCGCTATTACCTCTTCTTTTAAGTATAGTACGAGCTGTAAAAAATCTTAAAAGTAGTTATAATATAAGCCTAGTTTATAAAAGATCGGAAAAGGGCGAAATGTCATCCGCTACCCTAAAAACCGCGTATATCTAAAAGTATAAAAGATTTAGGGTTTAAGGATCCCGGAATTCGGTTTCTTAAATCTAGATTTTAATTTTTCCGATCCGGCATCGCTAAACTAGATCCCAAATTCGTTTTCTAGAAAATTGACTAAGCACTACCTCTAATAGTGTGTTAATTCTTCTATATTTAAGGCGTAGTTTATTAAATTATGCTAAGGAAGCGGTTACGGAGAGCAGCTTATACGCCAGAATATAAGATAACTAGTTAATAGTTCGTCAAGCCAAGCGCTTTTAAATCCCCTAGCCCTTATTAATAGCCGTATAGACATTTATGTTAGAACAATATAAGTACGGATCTATCTCCGTCTCCGTCTCCGTTTTCCTTAGAGCTCCTACTATACATTTCTTACGTTATTGTTATTGTAATAGATTATCTTTAAAACCAAGAAGATAGTAAAAAAGTGTCTTAACTTATATCCTATAACCAAATTATATACTTATTAAGTAATAGATCAGACTTTTATAACAGAGTCTCCTAAATACACTTATAAGGATCTGGGCTTATTATAACTAGAAGATTCTAAATCTAATACTAACTCTGGCTCTAAAGAGAAAACCAATATTCTAAAAAATGCTATAGAGGTGCCTCTACGCCTATAAAAAAAGAAAGTAAATAAGTCTAACGGGCAGTTCTAATGCACAGTTAAGGGGTACGCCTCCCATTTTACAGCAATAACTTCCCTCTTAAGATATACCTGCTACCTAGCAACGGCAGAACCGCTATATACTCTTTACGCTGCCTACTATAATCGGCTAGAGAATTGTTATTATATAGCCTATAAAAAGCAATACAAAACTTTAAAAACAATTAGTTAATATTGTAAAAGCTAGTACCTAGATAAATACGAAAACCTAATAAGAGTAAAGATCCTACCGCAAAAGTTTTAGCCAGCAAAGCCCTAGCCTGTAAATCTTTAGCTAGAAAATCTCTGACCGCTAAAGCCCTAGCTAGTAAGGCCTTAGCTAATAAATCCTTAGCCAGTAAAACCTTAACTAAAAAATCCCCAGCTAATAGAGCCCTAGTTAGCAAAGTATTAGCTAGCAAAGCCTTAGTTAGAAAGCCCTTAGCTAGAGAAGCCTTAGCTAGAAAATACTTAGCTAGTAGAGCCTTAGCTAAGATATACGTATTTAAAATAACCCACTCTTTTATTTACTAATATTAATCTATTAATTAGTAATATATAAGCAATCTTTAACCTCTATTTAAGAGAAGCGTTTACTAAGCTCTTTAACTGCCTTAGACAGTAGCGCTATTTCTACTAGCAGCCGAAATTATAAGGTTTTCTCGTAAGACTAATACTTTCTCAGTACTAGGCTCGATTTTGATTACTCTCTACTTTAAGGTAACTAGGTCTTTAATAGTTTTAATATAAACCTACAAACTGCGAAACGCTAAAGACGTAATAAAAGCTATAAGCCGGCTCCTATCTTACTATACGGTACGCCATAGTTAATAGGTACTAGTACTTTATGGCTTCTTACTAATTTTAGATAGCTAAGCTTAGGAGCACCTAAATTTAAAAGCCTTAAGTAAACCTACTTCCTCAACGGACAAACAGCCTATTGCCCTTAGGGAACTTAATTAAGATGCTAAAGCACTCCTAAATACAGAGATTTAAATAATAGGTCTAGGTTACTCCTTAAATTATATAGGAGAGGCCCTACCGCAAAGATACATTTCAGAATCTCACCACTTATCGCCGCGGCAAAGCTTATTTATTAACCCTTAATATAGAGCCGCCAAATTCCCTATTACAGTACAGCAGCTCTTAGAATTTTATAGTGTAAAGTTTAATTACTTTAAGGCTCTAGAGTTAGTTTTTCCGTAGCCTATTAAGGGAGGATGCCCAATAATAGCTCTAGGTGAGGGTATAACAGTAGCATTTTCAATAGGATTTGCTTTTAATTTGCTATAGTACATAAAATTAAATCCAACGGAAAAACCGCACTAAAGGATTCCCAAAAAGCATAAAACTTCTCTCTACGCGAACTATAGCCCAGCCTATTTTTCCTGGGCCTATAGCAATTAAATTATATAGGAATGCTACTACGGCTTCTTCCTCGCTTTGTTTCCTTATAAAGACCGTAAGAATACTATTATCTGTAACTAAATTATTATTACTAACCGTATTATTTGTATCTATTTTGACCTTTACTTTATACTATATGTTTCTTAGCAAATATATATCTCTATAAGTTATAATAGGAATTACTAAGTTAGAGGCTTTCTCCTCGAGCTTCTTATTAGATAGATCCTCAATACCTTCTTCTATAATCTCTACTGTTTATATATAATAGTAGAATGTCTTTTACTACCTTATTTTAGGATGCTGTCTATAGGTTAAAGGATATAGGTATAAATTTGTGGCCAAAAGAGGGAGAGCTAATAAGCTGGAGTTAGAATATAGCCCTATATAAACTTCTTCGCTTAAATATACTTAGTTTGCTCTTTACCTATTATAACTGTTTTATAGGAACATAAAGCAAGTTAGATATTAGGATGGGTTGCGATAAAGAGTAAGTAGTTGCGTAAAGAAAAAAGGATATAAAAATATTGGCGCCCAATACATAAATTCCCGTTTTGGAAGGTAGGGCTATACAGTACCCCACCACTTAACGGAAATTGCGTTATTACCATTCTGGTTAAAAGCAAGCATTAATTACGTATAGCCGTAACGTTTAGCTACCCGCTTTAAAGGTAATTCGAACTAATTATACGCAGTTTCTATTAGAATTAATTTAAATAAAGGCAATAGCCCCTAAGAATATAATGCCATAACTTTATATACCTAAGTCTTCACTTTTGGTCTTCGTTGTTCGGTTTCTAAATAATAAATTAACTTTTTTTACGTCGTCTAAGACAGTCCTTTCGGCCTAGACTAAGTATTTAATCGGCTAGTCTATCGGCTCATTTAGCGTGTTTTTTATTAACTTCCTTTTCTGGAAGAGATTTATTAGTACAAAGATAGTGAATAAATACTACTTATACTTCGCCTTGTTCCTTAATACTAGGTAAAGTATATAATAGCTAAGAGTTATATAAAAATCTAGCTTAAGATTAAAACATTTAATATTAACTAGATTAAAGTAATATATATATATTACCTAGTTCTATAACAAAGGTTACCCTTTCTTTTATTAGTTGCTTTTAAGAACCTTTACCGATATCCATTATAAAAGTTGCTTTATCGCCTAAAAAGGCCATATACTATACTGCAGTAATTTTAGGATTTCCCTTAAATTGTAGGTCTTAGCTAAGTTTAGAGGATATTCTATCAAACTTATAAGGTAAATAGTCTATAATATAGAATGACTTCTAAGTATAAAAGAGTATTAAACGGACAACCTATAAGTATATTAGCGTTTAATTAACTTTAAGAGAGTTAAAAGGCTATAGGCTACATTATTAATAATAATATCCTCCCTAATAATATTACTCGGGGATTTATTCTTAATAACCCCTTTTAGGTAAAGGGCGCCTTTAGACTATAAAGTGTATACAGCCTCGCTTAGATTAGTTAGTAAAGAAAGCATCCGTCTAAGTCCGAGCGCTTATATCTATATACTCTGTATATCCATAGCTTAGTTACTAACACGCTTATACTGGTTTAAAAGTAAGGAGTTATCTTAGTAGGACGTGGTTAAGTTATGTGCAATATTTAGGTCGTCGCATATATTGCAGAAAATTTTAAAATACTCCCCCCCTAGCGTCACCATAGCCTAGGAGAAGCCGAGTAAAGAGGGAAATTTAGCTGCGGGAGGTATATTTACGGTCCGCTTCTTATAGATTATAAATAGACTACGTATACCTATTATATTCTAGTAGTCGCAAGAGAGAGAGAGAGGAGAGAGAGAGAGAGAAAGAGAGAGAAAAGAGAGAAGGATAGAAAGTAGGGTGAAAAAGAGAGATAATATCCAATTAAACCTATATTTAAAATGCTTTTCAAGAAAAAAGTAAGGCTTTAGGCGCGCTCGCTAAGCCTACTACTAAGCTCCTAACTAGTTAAGTAGTAAAGCGTACTATACCACTAGTGATATTTTACCGCTATAAAATGTCTTTAACTAAAATATACGCTAATAGCTAAAATAGGAAATGTACAAACTATTAAGAAATTAAAACGCTATTCGTATTAACTTAAGAATATATTCGCGGTATAAATAATAGATAGGACATACAATAACTGCGTTTAGGTTAACTAAGAATAGCAAAGCACGGATACCTAATTATTTTAAGCTGCAAGTTACCTTTTTACCTTAAAATTTGGCGCCGTAGGTATATATATATAACTTAAGTGGCAGTCTTAATGCAGATTTAGAAACAAGCTCGCAGGACGCAATTAATATAAGTATTAAGTTTAGAGTTGGATCGGATTGGATTAAAAGTATAGCTTTCTTTATTACCTTATAAAGTCGATTTCGCCTATAAAGATAGAAATTGATATAATTAAACTGGGGTTCTTAATAAGAAGGCGTAAGTAATTATCCGCTACAACAGAGCAAGTCTGAATTCGCTTAGTAATCGCCGCAGGCCATTACATAGAATACCTTGTTTCCATTATATATTCCCACCTCCCTCTATCTAAAAGGTGGGTTAAAATCATATAGCAGCTATAGAATTATTTTTTATAATAGTAAACGCAATATCACACTAATTATAACTAATTATATGCCCAAAAGCTGCTCTACTAATACTATCTCGCTATAACTCCATAATTAGTCTTAAGCACAGTACCTTAGCTAAATAAAGCTTAGTTCTAGAAATCTAGTAATATAATAGGTACTCTTACCTAAACTAGTAAAGAGTCCTTACCTATAAGACTTCTCTTTAGGCGGCTTGCTTCTAACAATTAGGACACTCTATACGCAGCTTCCAATTAAGACTCTATGCTTATTTAATAGCTATCTTCTTCTATATATCCTACTCTTTAATTTTAGTATATATAAAACTAAGCGGGCCAATAGTTATCTTACTACCGCTTCCTCCAGATATAAGGAATTAATATCTTTAACTAGAAATAGTTCTAAACGTTCTTTTAGTGTATATTTAAACATAACTAAGTATATATTATAGCTTAAGTTAAGTAGCTCCGAAGATAGCAAACTTCTAAATAAAATGTTATTAACGATATAGATTTACTAATGCACTTTCACTAATAAAAACCTGTAAAGCTCTGTTGTTAAGTTAGAGAATATTGTCGTGGAAAATATCTGGTATATATTTGGTCTAGGTTAATATTTAAGATCTAGTTCAGAATGATATTAAGTCCACTATATATAATTTAATATTTAAAGTACCGAGGTGGGGAATATGCGTGCGATAGGGTTTAAAGTCTAAAGATTAAGATTTAAAGTTAGGGGATCTGGCCTAGGACAACAGATAGAGAAAATAAGTAAATTTAGAGCTTATAAGAGATAAGGTGCCCAAATTGCCGTATAAGGTACTAAAATAAAAGATAATAGATTTTCCTAGTTAGCTGGGTTATAGGAATAAGAAGGTAGAGCGTTAGGGAGAGTAGGAAAAGGGCTGTAATACTAGACTATTTAGAAAGATTACTCCAATACAAGCGTAAGATAAAGGAGAGAAGTAAAGTATAGTAGCTAAGAAATAAACGCCCGGTATATATAATCTCTATATATATTTAGAGTAGCTAAAGAGCTAGAGTAAGACTATATAATCTCAGCAACTATAACTTCTTCCGTCCTAGGTTAAGGAGAGAGGTAATTTCTATATATAGACACGAATAAGCTATAAGGCTGCTCTAGACTTAAAATTTATAATAAGTTTTATTTTTCCCATTATATATAGGTCGCTGGCCACTGTTTACAGGTTATTAGCCACTTTTTATAGGTCGCTGGCCACTGTATTTAGGCCACTAGCCACTATTTACAGGTCGTTAGCCACTATATATAGGTCGCTGGCTACTATATATAGTAACTCGCCAATAAAATAGACTAAAGCAACTTTTAAAAGCGAGGCTCCGATTTTAACTGCTAGTAGTAATAGCTCTAATTCGTTAAGTTTATATCTAGCGCCTCCTATATATAGATCTTCTAGCAGGATTTATATTCCGCCTTAGAGCTGATTTCTACTTTTATATTATCTAATAGTTCTTAGGTTAATTATAAACGATATACTAAATGTGGCGATTTATATATCGTATTAATAAAGTATAGAGAGAGCTAATATATAGCTGGTTTCGCCTAGTAATACTAAGTATACATAGTTACCTTCTTATTGCCCTAATTTCCTCCCTATATTTATCTCCTTGCGGCTCTTAAACCGTACTCTAATTTGCCCTATCTACTAGCCATTTACTCTTTAGCATAGATTGCTTTATTTCAATCTCTAGCTTATTTACGCTAGCTGTTAATTTCTTTATCTACTATATCTGGCTACCTATTATACCGGCTTCTAAATTGGACTAAGATTTTAGCTACAGCACCTTAGTTAAGGAATCTTGCCTAGATATTATATTATTCGTTAAGACAGATTTAGAAAAAGCTGTTCCTAAGCTAACCCTAGCTTATTAGACTATAAGCCTAGTAATTAAAAGTCCTTCTTTTATCCGTTAACTATTCTATTTAGAAGGCTATTAAAAGGCACCTTAACCTAACGACTTCTTTTAACTTTAGTATAAACTTCTCTAAGTCAATAATATAGATAAATATAATGCGGAATATGCCAGTTATAGAATAATACACTTTTTCACCCTAAAGGAACGGTATTTATTCTATAATATTATAAAGGAAAATAAATCCAAATCGCTAGAGCATTTTCTCTACTTAGATGAGTTTTATCTATCACTATTTAATATTACTAAGACTATTGAACTTTAAATAAGTTTAATCTTAAATACACTATAACTACTTTAATTTAGCTATAGAAGAAAGCGAAAATGATTTTATTAAGCTAGCGCGAATATATTAAGGAAAAGGGTGTAAAGAATGCTAGGCTGTTATAGGCACCGGAAATTATAATGTAGTAATTTAACTAGGCAGGTTATAGCGTTTATATTTATAGTAGCTACTTTTTATACTATTTAGTAGAGTGTTTAGTAATAGATTCCAATATGCAATTATAATAAAATCTTTACACCCCTAAATTAGTTGGCTTGCGCTATTATAGAGCATCTAGTCTATATAGCCGGATAATCTAAAATTAGTGCCCCTATAGCAGATAAGAATCCATACCACTAACATCTTTACTTTAATTCAGCCGCTTAGTAGCCCGTTAGCTAGTGAATATATTTATAAAACAACTCTTATCTCTACCCTAATATTCTATAACTATCCCTCTTTCTTATTATTAACACTTAACCAACCTAAAGCCTAAAAAATGGATATTAGAAGTCTAATTTGCCTAGTTATACCACTGCAAGCGCCTAAGAGATTAACGCTACTAAAGGCTTTAACATTAATCTCCCTACCTTTAATACTGCCAATTAACTTTATAACACTAGATACTTGGCGGATATACGCGTTAATAGTTTGTACTACTAATGCTTTCTAGTTAATTAATTACTCTACTAATACCTAATATAGTATAATATAGCTAGGTCTTATTTTAATAGCCGCAACCCTATTATAGGTTTACTACCTTTAAGATTAGAGTATTTACTATTACTGGACTTAGGGGTTTTAGGATTAGTTAGTCTTGTACTAATATATCCTTAGGGAATATATATATAGATGGTTTATACTATTAATACTCCCTCTTTAATTACTTTGCTAATACCTAATAGAGTAGAATATAGCTAGCTCCTATCCTAATAGCCGCAACTCTAATACAGACTTACTACCTTTAAGATTAAAGTCTTTACCTTTACTAGCCTTAACTAATTTAGAATTAGTTAACCTTACGCTAATATACCCTTAATAAACACACACGTTAATAGTTCGTACTGCTAGTACTTACCTAATTCTTACCCTACTAATGCCTAATGTAGTATAATATAGCTAGATATTCTCCCGAGAGCGGTAAGCCTTCTACTAATAGGAATGTAACGCTTATCTCCTCTTTTACTATTAGTAAGCCGTCTATAGATACTTCTTCGCGAAGTTATCTAGGCGGAAAGAAGTGTTGCGATAATACTTGCTATACGCGACCGAATAAATAAAGAAAGGGAGAAACGTGGGAGAGGATTATAGAGTTTTATCTAGATATAATTGTAACGAATTATAAGAATTATTATCTAAATAAGTGCGACCTTTTATTATTGCCAGGACTTAGTAATCCTAGTGTTATAACTAGTAGGGAATCTAGCGTTACTAATAATATATTAAGTGTTTCCTTAAATAAGTTAATACGCCTATACTCTTTCCGTTCGTTTTATTATTCTTTCCTTTATATATGTTTAACTAAAAGTTCCTAAAATGCTTTAGAATGTTAAAGTAGAAAGATGCCTTAAAAATAAACTTATTAAAATAGATAGTTAATAAAGGGTTTAGTTAGGATTAAATTGTATAAAAGCTAGGGTTAATAAAGAATAATTATTAGCTAGAGTACCGTTATGCTACCTCTAGCGATTAAAGGCCCAGCATAATATGGTTAAATAATTAAGATATAGACCTATTAAATTTAAAAGCGAGCTTAGTTAGATTTAAATTGATTGCCGTAATACTTAAGTTATATATACCACTCTAATATATATTAAGATACGAATTATATATACCCTACCTTGCTAGCTCTAAAGTATCTTACTTATTACTATTACAGTTTATACAGTAGTAATAATCTTAAAATTAATCGGCCCCTTCCCCCTAGTTTATACCTTTTGGGCTACTCTAATCTTCCCTTAAAAGGTATATACTAGACATATAAGGAAGATAAAATTCTTATCTCTGTAAAAGGTAACCTATATAACGAGGTCGCCATCGTAAAAAAGTTTCTAGGCAGGATAGAAACTATATATCGCCTTTAATATAACTACCTTAAAAGAGTAGAGCACTACCTAAGCTAAATGCTACTATTACTAATATCTAGCACTAAATCTAGCATTACTAGCGAGCAACCTAATTTCATCAGCAGCAATTATAGGAAAACTCCCACTCTGCTTAAATGCCGCTAACTCTACATCCCATTCTTCTATATCCCTACTCCTACTATTATAAATCCCCTCGCGGATAACATTAAGCTATAACGCTAGGGCCGTGGTTTTAAGTGGACAGATACCAAAAAGGCCCTTCTCTTAGAATTGGGCGGTGTTGATCCGGAATAGTTATATATTATAATAATATTTCTAAAAAGGTCGGGACTTTTATATAAAAGAGAGTATTATAGATTAGCCCCCACTAAATAGGCGCAGGGACTAAATTAGGATCCTTTATAAATAAAAAAATACTAAATTAAGGGGAGTAAACTTGGGATAAAAAGTTATAGGAGTGGCTCTAGAAGGATCCTTATAAATATATAAGTAAAAGTTTAATAAGCTATAAATTAGCCGTTAAGAATTATATATCTATTAATCTAAACAAAGTTCGTGCTATAGTAACCCTATAGGATATCTCAGCCTACTTAAGTAGAAAGTAGCTTTTTTTAAACTTATATACGCGCCTTGTAACCCTAGGCGTTATATAATATTATAGCAGGTATAAATAAGTGGTGTCGGCTAGTCATCCGCTATATTTAGCAGTTTGCGCCTTATACACTACTTTATCTAGCTATTTACTGGCCTTCCGCCGTGTATAAATAGCTATCCTCCTACCTCTTAAGAGCGGGACACTTCTTACTTAGCCTCTTACCCGGCTTAATAGATACTAACGCCGATATATAGCGCAGAAAACTCTCTAATAACTATAATGCCTATATAATAGCAAGAAGCCACTAGCAAATCCAATTTGGAATAACTAAAGGCGATATATACTCCCGATTTAGGCCCTAGTTTAATTAATTGTATACTAACCTCTAATACACCTATAAAGGGAGGCTAACCTTCCTTAGTTATACCACTTAAGATATAGTAAGAGAAGGAATTAAAGATAGAGGAAAAGGTAAGAAAGTAAGCATAACTTCTACAACGTATATTCTAATCCGTAAAGGCCAAGAGAAATATTTAGGATATTGTTTTTATAGAAGAGCCTAATAAGAATATTGTATATATTAAAGACTACTTAAGACGCTAAAAATTTATTAACTACTTAGAACTAGGGAGGAAAGCGCAAAAAAGGCCGCTAAACTAACCTTACCGTACCTCTACCTCTACCTCCCCTACTTTAAAGTTATATAATAAGTACGGCGGAGTAAATAATTAATCTAGTTTAAATTTTGTTAAAGAAATAGGTAGCTGAAATTAAGGACGGGATAGTAAAGCAGGTAACTATACTAAAGGATACTACGTAGAACTAGTGCGACGAACTTAGAAAGGGGATAGAAAAGCAGATTACTGCACTAAAGGACGCCGTAGGGAGAGAGTGTAAGGAGGTTAAGAAGGGAATGGTAAAGAAGCTTGAAATACTAAGGAATGCCTAGGACGTTTAGCTTAAAGCTCTTAAGGATATAATAAGATAGGCTGAGAACCTACTAGGGCAGACTAGTAATGGTTTTTAAGGGACATAATTAGACTTGCTTTTTAGTAAATCCTAGTATACTTTCCCAAAATTTAGATATTTGTTAAACGTTAAGCTTTATAACTTTATACTAGTAATCTCTATCTCCCTAATAGCGTTTATAATATATTGCTCTCTTTAATGGATTAGATATTAACATTTAAGCGGTCTTTATTTATATCTCTTTGCTATTAAGCCCTTCTATAGCTTAAGCATAGTATTATATATATGCGATATTACGTAAACTTATTAGATAGGCCCTCTTACTAAAGAAATCCTTTTTATTTTCCCGTTTCTTAGTTCCTAATTTTAGATTTCCGTTTTCGGTTTTCTAAATCCTAAATCCTAACTTTAAAACAACTTTTTATATTCGACGTTTAGTAAAAATAAGTAATAATAGTCCAATAGAATAAATACCTCTTACGCTACCTCTTCTTCTATAGACAAATTTTAAATCCTTTTATGGTAAAGGGTAATCTACCTTATATTCGCTAGGTTAAGTCACTGGCCTTATATCCTTAAAATATACTTTAATACTACTATATAGCCGGCTACTTAGACAATAAGCCTTCTACTACCGGATTTCTATTACTTATTTAGATCCTATTAGTATAAAGCTAATATATATATCTCTCTTCGTCTAGAAATGCCACTGCTTTTGTTAATAACTAAATTACCACAGCGCTCTAAAAGTTTAGCGTTATTATAGGCTGCGAAATATAGACAAGAAGCGAAGTTTTATATTCTATTAGAAGTAGGAGCTAATATCTAAGTAACAGACGATTTTAATTGGACGCCGCTGTTATTAGCTATAAGTGACGGTTATAAGGTGGTGGTAAAACTACTTCTTATACGGGATAATATCGATCCAAACTCTAAGGATAAATTTAGGGCTATACCACTGTTATTAGCTGCAGAATATAAAAGTAAGGCAATAGTAGAGCTACTACTTACGCAGGATAACGTTAATCTAGATCCTAAGAGCGCTCTTAGAGATATACTACTATTATAGGCCGCGACAAACGGGCATAAGGGGGTAGTAAAGCTACTACTAGCGTAGGATAGTATTAGCCTAAACCCTAAGGGCTTCCATAATTAAATACCACTATTAGTAGCTGCGGAGCGTAGGTATAAGGTAATAGTAGAGCTACTGCTAATAAAGGACGGCATCAGCCTGAACTCTACCAATATTAAAGGTCGGACTCCGCTCTTATAGGCTATAGAAAGTAGACAAAAGGGGATAATAAAGCTGCTACTTACGCGGAAAGGCGTCGACTCTAACTCTAAGGATAGTAATAGTCGGACACCGCTCTTATAGGCTGCTTAATAGGCACGTAAGACTGTAGTAGAGCTATTGCTTAAGGACGGCGTCGACGCGAAATCTAAAGATAAGTATGGTGAAACGCCGTTATAGTAGGCAGTAGAGGGCTGGCATAAAATAAGAGAAATGTATTTATTAAATACGCGGCTAGTAGGGTTTATAGACGAGATATATAAGCTAGTGGTTTAGCTACTACTTAAAAAGGATAATGATATAGGCTTTGACACTATATATACTTAACTTTCCTATAAATTAGAAGACTAGTTACTAAGAAAGATTAAAGGCTATAGTTAACTTCCTTATGCTAAGCAAACTGTTATCGCGGACTCTGACGTCGTCCTCTCCCTATTTATCTTTATACCAGCTACCTCCTAATTTTACATCGCCATTAAGTTATAGGGGTGTAGCCTCATCCAAAAGATATCTAGCGATTTTTTAGCAGTCCCCATAGATCGCGTAGTTAATTAGGCCGTGAAATTTTGGCCCTAATCTACGTAATAGAGGTTTCTTATTTATCTATATAACGGAATTGCGTCTATTTCTAGTTTTCGCCGCCTTATAAAGGCGCGTAGCTAGCTAAAATACACCTAGTTTTTTTAGCTAAGTGCCTACAATCAGAATAAGATCTAGAACTTAACGTTTAGTATCCTAAGATATAGCTATAATCGCGTCCTTATCTTAATTGTTAATTTCTCTATTAAGAAGTACATTAGGCCAAAGCATGCTAATATCTCTAAACTATTTCCCTTTGCCTTATCGGTCTATATCTCTCCTAATATAATTAGAATAAGCTAATAGTTCTAATCCCTAAAAGTACTTTAAGTTAAAGGCTGAGCGCTATTTATACTTATAGCAGATTATCCTATCTAGTCAACTATAGAGTTCTATTATCTTTATCTATAGGCCCTTCTTGGTTAGAGGAGAGTCCGGAGATAATAACTGGAATTTATTATAAAGTCTATTAACATTCTACGTAAAGTATTAAAGGATATACTTATCGTTTTCGTTTATAAGTTAGTAGAAGTCAGTAGGTATAGTATAAAAAGCTAGCTTATTTATAATACAAAAGCCCCTATACATATTTTAAGTTAAATAATCGTTATTATAATTATTAATGTCAAATAGGCTACGTCTAAACTAGCGCCTAGAAAATATAAGGTTTCAAAGGGTATAAATAACATTCTCGTACTTAAGTTAATAGGAGTTAGTAAGAACGGCATAAGAAGCTTTCTTATTCGTAATACAAACATTACTATACATATTTTTGGTAGAATTACCATTATTACAATTACTAATCTTAAACGGGCTACGTCTAGATTAGTGCCTATAAAGCGTATAAAAGTCGGGAACTATAAGTATTAAGAGTTAAAAAAGTAGCTTTCTACGGTTTCTAACACACAAGACTTACTTTTCACAGCTACTGAAATGCCAGCACCGCTTAGAATAATAATCTTCTTCCTTACTATAAACACCTTTTTAAAATCCTTAAGTAAGATTTCTTTAAGGGATTTCGGTTTAAAATAAGGCTTACTATCTTTAGTAAAATACGGTTGCCTTTTAGGGTGAATTTATTTAGGCATTTTGGTTTAATAAATTAACTATATAAAGAAAGAAGTGAGGATAAAAGATATATAGAGTAGGTAATAGGGGTGCTAGTAATTATACTTTGTTTTACACTAATAGAGATACTAAAGAGGGGTAAGTTAGTATAAGGTAGATATAAAGTGCATTTTAGGAACAGAGCTTCGCTATACTCCTATTATATACCCTATAGTCTAATCAATACTATTATAATATATAACGGGCCATCTAAGTAAAACCATCTAGGGGTTCTATATAAACCAGCGAGGTAGAGTATAAATAGCCTTACTACAATCGCCTTAGTTGCCTAGATAGCCGTAAGTAGTAAGCGCTAATTAAGGGTCACCTACTAAGCAGAGCCTTAGGTGGGCGCAGAAGTTTCATTTAAGTAAGTAGGTTAGTGTTTCGTGCTAGGGCCTTAGGCATATAAATAATTTCAATAGTAGAAATTAAGAATATTAAAAGTAAGAAGGCTGAATAGGCTTACGGCGGCTCAAGCTGTCTGCTATAGTATAGCATCCCCTTACCTATTCTAGTTATTTCACTTCATTTTAAAATTAAGGGCCTGTTAACTATAAATCTAGCATATAAGCTAAATATTTAAGACTCGGCGTTACTAAGGGTCCTTAGACTAAGGCAGTATAGCACTTTAGTGACCTATTAGCTCTATAGGAGTATCTACCTTTCTAAGATTAGAATTTATGCAGTTATAGCAAATAAAGATAAGGCAGAGCGACGGCACTGCCTTTTAGGGTATCGTCTTGGGGCTTACATAAAGGTTAGCTTTCTAAATATAAATAGGCATCCTCTAGGCCCTTTTGTTAAAGAAACTATCCTACACTAAGACGTTAAAAAGACAGCATACCTATTCTTAATGGCTCTTATTTACGGCTTTATTGACGTTACTCTCTTAGGGGATCCTGTTTTCGGCTTAACCCTAGTAAAAATCTCTAAAAATTCTATAGTTAACAGCTAGGTAAGAAGTACGGCATTTCTAAATAACTTAAAAGGACTAGTCCTAAGCCAGATAATAATGGCATTAGAGTAAAGCATAATCACAGGCACCTAGTTTATAGCGGTTAATAGTATAACTGGAACCAAAGGGGACTTAATTAATAAATCTAGCTAGGTGCTTAACTTTAAAGGACAATATAGTGGAATTAATAAGAATGCGCCTTTAATTAATAATAAAGCTATAGATAACGCCGAATTCCTTGCCAAAGTTAAGGGTACATTTCTAGATAAAGGTACGTTCCAGTATCTCCTTTATAGAAAATCAGAATCTTAACCTGCTAACTACTCTTTTTTTTTTAAAGAGAAGTAGTATTTAAGAAGAATCCGAACTTTTAGGAGTAAGGTACGAAGATATATCGTCTACTATAGCATTAGATTAACCTACGGACGACAACTATAAAATTACTACTTATAAACGCAAATCTGCTTCCCCTTATAAATATAAACCTACTTCACCTTGCAAGCAGAGGTCGGCGATATAGCATAAGTAAAAAGCAGTCCCGCCTCGCAAGAATACTCCTATTATGCCTTAAAGATCTACTAGAAAAAGTAAGCATATAGCAATAGACCTCTTTAGGCGAATACAGTACGGATATAAGCCTAATTTAGGTACCTTAACAGATAAAATAGACTTAAAATAGATTAAAATGCAAATAAAGTAGCTAGCATTAATAAAGGTAGTAAAAGGTAAAGAGAATTATACTTTATAAACGAAGATATAAAAGTTTAAAGAGATTCTAGAATTAGAGTTAGAGTAAGCGCGCTTAGCTAAAATAGAACCTCTAGAGGTACGGGAATATATATATTAAATCCGATAGGCATAGAGGCGTATACTCTTAGGTTATAAGAAAAGGAATAGAATTAAGAGTTATAGAGATATCCTTAATAATTTATATAGCTATTTAGATATATTCTACTTCTAAAGCCTATAATAGCAATAATAAGTAAGGTTATTCTATATAAAGAACTAAAATAGACTTATTATGCTTTTAAGGCTATTAAAGTTAGGTTAAATAACGTTTATTTATAGTTAATACAGTATTACGTGTAAGTAAACCTATATTAATTAATATTAGCCTAAGTATATTGCGATTAATCCAATAGATGCATTTACTAAAACTAATTATATAAATTCGCCCCCTAATTACAACTTATCCTAATAAGATATTATTTGCGTCGCAAGACTAAACGCGCTAGGAGTACCTTATGGAAATGGATAAAAGAAGCTAGTGCTATTCTAATAAGTAATATTTACTATAACACTTACCTAATCCACCTAAAACGTATTATAATCGCCGCTGCCACCTATAATATCCACAAGAGAACACAATATGGCGCGTTAACTAACGCACTACCTTAGCTAGATAAGCATGGCCCTTATAAGAGGGATAAGGGGTAATACTATTAAAGAGCAGCCGTGCTATTCGGCGAGCTTTGGGGAATCTTAAAGCTGGCGGTTTAGTCCCTAAAACAGTTATAAGGTCTTATAATTATAAAGAGAGGGAAAAAGGTAGGATCTATAAAGTTTAAGGTTGCCTTATATAACGCGTTTTACGAATTAAATAATCTATATAGCCCTATTAGCATAGCTCTAGAAGTTTTTAGTATTAAAACGTACTAAAAATCTAGTTTATCTCCTATATTCACCTACGCAATAGGATTTATTAAATATAGGAGAGAATTTTTAAAGGGAAAGAAAATGCCCAAAGATAGGGTAGGAAGGAGAAGGAGTATAATTCTAATTATATTTACGCTATGCTATACTCTTAGTTTAGAGGGCTTCTCTAGCTTAAATATACGGGTATATTCCTTATATTTTTAAATTAGGATTTAGTTTTATAGATCCCGGAATACAAAACTTATATATATATAATGGCTTAGTTTTTAAAACCATAAAACTGGAACCGGATTTTCAAATCCTAGTTTTAAATTACCATTTAAGGTTTAACAAAATAACCCTTTTAGCGATGTAGCGTAGTGTATATATAGTCGGCTAAGCGCACACAATACTATTAGCCTTAGAGTTATTACTATTATATCTTATTCTTAGCCACTTTATTAAAATCACTTAGAGAAAGATTATGTTATGTTTATGGTGCTAAATAGACGCATTATTAGGAAGATTATAAAATCTACCACTTAAGACAAAAATTTTTAAGTTATAGCCGCCGGGAAAGCACTATAGAAAAAAGTAAAAGAACTAGTTTATCTTTTCTCTTAGTATAAGGTAGACTCCTTACTAGTAAAGGGAAGAAACGAGATCTAAGTAAGCCTCTTATTAACCGCTAAATGGCACTAAAAGAACCGGTCCTTTTGGCAGCGCTAATTAGGATAATATATAGCCCTAAATCCCGGTCAATACCTCTACCCGCCTCCCCTACCACTGTATCCTCCACTACCTTTAATAACCATTATACGAGAACTAAAACCTTCGCTAGTTTCTCTAAGCCTACTATATAGGCCGCGAAAACTAATAAATCCGCTTTAATTTATTAAGGATAATTATAGGAGGCAGGTACTATCCCTATATAATAAAGTATAGCCTCTTAACTCTCCTTTACCAAAACCACAACTAAGGCAAATCCCGTTTAGATCTAATAATAGAAATATTTCTAAAGAAGGAGAATCTTAGCCTATCTCTAGTTTAATATTTCTATTAAACCAAACTTAAAACTTTATAAGGAGAGCTTAGGGGAAATAGGCGGAATGGGCGGAATAGGCAGAATAGGTAGAATGGGTATAATAGAATAATTATATAAAATTTAAGCCTTTAACTAGATTTTAATATCTAAATATAAGGTATACTAACCGTTTATATAGTACTTAAAAGCGGTTCTCTTAAAATATCTCTATAAGGCTCTTAAAGTAATATAGTATTAGGCTCCCTATTTATACAAAAGATAAGAAATAGCTAGGTGCTATTTAATAAGCGGACTTAAAGGAGTAGGGTTATAATAGGCCCGGAAGGTATTATAAGACATCTCCTAGTTTCTATTATAGTAAGGTCTTTTAACTTTAGGCGTAATTAAAAAGGGGTATATTTAAAGGTTAAGATCTTGGAAATAAGAACTAGAATACGAACTAGGATATAAACTAGGATTCCAAAAATAAGAAAAAGGAACTAGGATTCTAGAAACGGAAAAGTAGTTTTTTATAAGCGAGCGCATTAATCTTTCTAAATCTTACAGCATTTACTTTTAAGACTTTAAAAAATAGATAGTTTATTTAGTACTCTATACATCTGGATTATCCATAAACTATCTCTATATTTATTATTCTCTATCTAAAGTCACCAAATAACTATAAAAGTCTATAAATTACAAGACTAACGCTATAAGAACACCTCCTATATAGTAGCTTAATCTAAGTAACAGATCTCTAGCGCTATTAGAAATTTTAGGCAAGATTAAGGATAAGCTTTAAGAACTACTAATTAACGCAACCTTACCTACACTTAAGAGAACTATAGGGTTAATAACTATAGGAGATAATAGAACCTCAGAGCTCTTAAAAGGGAAAGGACAGGCATTAGTAGTAGGGAGCACAACTAGGGCTGCTTTAATAGTAAAGTTTTAAGCATTTTCTATAAACTGGTCTGCCTCGTCTCTAGGGTTTACGCTAAAAACTATACCGGTATGGCAATAAGACTTACGGAACGTTTGTGCGTAGTAAAACCATTAAGGTTTCTTAATATTTACCTCAAAATCTATAACGAACTTACCGCTTACGTTTATATGATTAAATTAATTAAATCCTATATTAAAGGAGCCGTTCTTCTAGCAAGGGTTTTTAAGTTAACTTTATATTAACGTATAATTAAGACTAAGGAAATTAAATTAAAGTACTATTCCGACCAATATACTAATAAAATTAGGATTAAAGGCAAGCTGTCTAGCAGCTCTAACTAAAATCTATACTACTTAATATAGTGTAGTTAGTGTATAGGTTGGGAATAGGCTATCTAACTAGTAAGTATATTAGAGTGATATTAAATCATTCTATGCCGTAGTGTAATAGAAGTAAATAGTACTTGCGAAAGCAGTAGCGGCTAAAAAGGATATAATAGCCTAAAGAAAGAATATGGTTTTGGGTAAGGACGTAAAACGATAGAAGGTGCGACTATTTAAGCTTATATAAAAGGTAAGAAGGGTAACGGAAAAAGGCATTTTAGATTTAGATTTTGTAGTAAATTTAATAAACACGAAAACGGATTTTATAGGTGAGAAAATGGTTTTTATAAACGGGAAAACGGATTTATAAACGAGAAATTAAAAACTAGAATTTATGCCTATATGCCCCCCAGGGGAGGCAAACGTTTATTAGCTTAAGAGTAAAGGTGCCTATTTACTAAAGTACGTCGTTCTGTAATAATTATTTAAGAACCTCTGCCCGGTAACCTAACTTATAATTTATTCTTTAAGCAACCCATTAAGCAGGTACTTAACTTACTAAGTTAACTTTTATTTCCTTAATTATATTTTAAAGTCTATTCTAATTTCCATTTCCTTAGTTCTACTTTAAATTTTACTCTAACCTCTATTTCTAGTTCCGTATTTTACCTATAAGAACGGCACTTTTTATATTACCCCACGATAGTATCTTATAATTGGTTAAGATGGCCACTTTTACTAACAAATTAGTAGCTAAATATAAGAAATATTTAAAATCTGTTAACGACCTAAGTCTCCTTAAGTTAGAAGTAGAAGTAGGCTTTATAGCGTAGAAAGCAATAAAGATTAATAAGGCTGGGCTATAGGGTACTAATCTAGAGTATTACCCCTAGGGCACTCGGTATAACAAATATTTCGCTATAGCTATAAGTTAGCTGGGTAATTAAATAAAATTAGAGGAGGCTAGATAGGAGGGATCCGGGGGGGAGTTAGAGGAGGAGTTAGAGGAGGAGGAAGAGGAAGAGGAGGAGGAGAAGGAAGAATAGGCTAAGCCTAAGAAGAAAGAAAAGGGTAAGGCTAAGGAGAAAGAATAGGCTAAGCCTAAGGGGAAAGAATAGGCCAAGCCTAAGGGGAAAGAATAGGCTAAGCCTAAGGGGAAAGAATAGGCTAAGCCTAAGGGGAAAGAATAGGCTAAGCCTAAGGGGAAAGAATAGAGTTAAGCTAAAGGGAAAGAAGAGGGTAAGACTAAGGTTAAAGAGGAGCCTAGCGAGGGTGCTAAAGGGATAAATAGTATTCTTTATAAAAGTATAGAGAACGGTAAGAAGAACGAGCCTATTAACCTTACGGGTAAAGATGACTTAAAGGAGGACCTTAAGTATAGTCGATTATTATATTATAGGCCTAGTCCAAAGAAGGTAAAGGGTATATCTATAACGACTATTAGGTGGATTAGCGGAAGGGGTATTAAGTATATTAATAAATATAGACTAAAAAGTTATCCAAAGTATTAAATCAAGTTATCTACAGCGGATTCTTAGTATAAAGAGAATCTGCTAGAGAACTAAAAAGTTAGTAACTATTTTAATTAATATAGAGACTAATAACTAAATAATGGCAAATATAAATATACGAGGCGTTATATTAACGATATTTTTAGAGTTACTTAGTTTATAAAGGATATAGTTAATATAGACACTAAGTTAAATTTGCTTAATCTAGATATAAAAGGAGATAAAAGGTACGGTCCTTACTACGTCTTAATTAATTAGGATATTAACAGCAAGTTAGAGAAAAAGTAGGAGATTAGAGTAACTTTATAGTTAAAATAGGGAGCGTATATTACCAACTAGGCGCTTTATAATTCTACTACTATTATAGAAACTAGATTCTCTAAGTTTATACTAGGTAAAGAGCTAGAAAGAAGTAGATTTCTTTCTATTAGGCTTGCTACGGGAATAGCCTATATATTCTATAATTAGTTACTTAGGGGATTACCTACTCTAATAGCCCGTTTATTACCTACTTATATAGGCCAGTTATTATCCACTTATATAGGCCGGCGATCACCCGCCGTAGACTAGGCCGTTAACGAAGATTCTATATTTAAGAAATTTAAAAAAGATTACTTTATAATAATAGGAGTTAGCGATTTCCGTAAACTTAGTTTTTAGGAAAAAGGGGAATGCCTAATAGTATAGAATATAAATAAGATAAGCTTAGGTTTTTAGGGTTTAGGTTAAGTAACTAAGTTAATTACGCTACGCAGTTATCCATACTTTATTATTACTTTTGTTTAGTTATTACTAATTCTTATTTTCGCGTTAAGTTTGTTAATTTTTATGTAACCTACATATTGTATTAGTTAAGTAATTAACAATCCTCATTTTGTGGCTTTTATATAATCTAAGGTTATATTTATACCTTCGTTAAAAACCTTCCTAGTATCCCAAAAATAAGTAATTAAAGAGGTCTAAATACCTTCCTTTAGTTATCTTTATATAAGTCTATCTCTTAATAACCTAAAAGCCTATTATAATGCCTACCTAGGACCCTTATAGCTAAATTACTCACAGCTTTAGAATAAATAGGTAGTATAACAAGTATTTACTAATAAGTGTACCTTAAAATGCGGCTATGCCCATTTTATACCTTAAGGAGTAATTTTATAGTATAGATAGTGTTTATATAAAGCTAATAGCCTAAAGGCATGCTACTTAATCCTCTACGTCTCTTTTTTAATTTAGCGCTTTAAAGACGAATTATACTTAGAATTTAAGAATGCCTGGAGACTAAGAATGCTTAAAAAATGAGAATGCTTAGGAAATAAGAATGCTTGGAAATAAGAACGCTTAAAAAATAAAAATGCTTAAAAATAAGAACGCTTGGAAATTAAGAATACTAAACTATAGGTAAGGTATTTTACATTTCGTAGCACGAGTAAAATTCTCTAAACTTTAGGGGAATATAAAGAAGACGTATAATCTAACGCTTCTATTTCCCTTACCCTAGAATTTTCCGTTACTAATACCATATCTCCACTATAATATTTACAGTTTGCCTTATTAGATTATTAAGACAACCTCTTTTAGAGGACGCGAATTTATTTATCCTTTAGGGCTAACGCGTTAAGAATAAAAGTTAATAAGCGGTTAGACTAGCTATTATTAGTTTATAAAGGTAGAAAGTATAAAGATATAGAGTACTTAAATTATAAGCCGCTAAATCTCAGCCCTTAGGTAATCGTTGTCTGTAAGTATATAAGTGTAATCTTAAGTATACTGCTAGAGCGTAGTAGTAATATTATTATACGCAGTATACCATATAGCGTTATCTATGGATAGTTAAGTTAACTACTATATAAAGTTTGCGCGTAGCTAAACCTCAGCATTAAGCGCGTCCTGTATTTAGTTATGCGACTAAATTTTAGCTTAAAAGTTATACTGCTTAAAAGGAGGAAACATCCAAATAGTTACTAGATTTAATAAGTTATGCTTTAACTAAAATGGCTATACCCATTAGCTTTTATGGTTGTCTAGCATTAGGGGTTTAGAGGATTCTTTTAGAGTTAAGATGTTCAAAGGTGCTTTATCTATAATTTTAATTAGGGCAGCCTTTGGACTTAACTCTTAACGCTAATAGGGAGGCTTAGAAACGTGCTTGTTAGACAACCAGCTTAGGCAAAGTAGTTAAAAATAGGTATACTTAGGTATACTTTTAGTGGGCATTAAAGGTGCAAAGTTAAAAATTTGTTAAAAGCCTAATAATAGTAGGGAAGCTTACTATAAATCAAGGACTCTATCTTAAAGGCGCTTCTTTATACCTGTTTAAAAGATATTAAGCTTAGCCTTAAGCGTAAATATTAAAAGTCGAAGTTTAGAAGATGGAACTGTATTCTAATCTTAATAACTAAGCTCTAATTCGCGAAAACCGAATTCGATTTCCTAATAACGGTTTCCCGGATTTTAGATTCGTACTAGCCGATTCCTATCTTATAAGGACATTTAAAATGCGCTTGCCTCTTACTATAGTAGATACTTCCCCCTATAAGCAATTATGCCACTATATATGGATTTTAGTAGACATATAATTGAGAATACGTTTACCAGGCATTCTTAACCGTAGAGGATACTAGACCTTAAGGAAAGTGCTCCAATAGCTCTAATAAAAGCCGCCCTTATATAGAAAGCTAAAAGTTATACTAATATAATCTACTAATCCATTATATTTCTTAGCGTACCAATTCTAAAAGCCTTTTCAAATCAAACAAACACTGCCGCTTCCCTAGAAGTCTTAGTCGCGATATTAAATAACACTTTTGGTGTTAAACAGCTGCAAGAGCTTATTACCCTAGGCACGCTTATATAGGGTAAAACTAAATGGGTAATATATTAGCGTAAGTATATCCCTAGCATAATTATATCTAAGAAGCTTAAAAAAGAGTATAGGCTAGTAGAGAAGGATATTCTTAGGCAAGTAGCGTATAATAACATTATTAAGATTAAGCAAGTATTCTTAGAAGGCGAATTTCTAAGAATTAGTGTTAAATACTATCGATTTATACTTAAAGAAATAATCCATATTTGTATTAGACTAGAAGAAGCGCAGTTATAGTTTATTACGTATTTAGTATATTTTTTAAGCTCTTTAACTTATAGTTAAGTACTAAGAGTTAGGTTTTTAACGCACTTAACTACCGTAGGAAGCTAGGAATTTCACATTACCGGGTCAGCCTTATATTAATTTATATATCCGGCCGAGACGTATAAGTGCTGCTTTATAAGTTTTCTGTAAAGAGCTCTATTTATTATACTAACTTTAACGTAGTAAACTTTAAAAAGGCTATTAAATATGCTCCTAATATTATCCTAAATACTAACTTAGAAGATTTGGGGTTTGTATTACTAGCTTATATAGAGAGGCGCCCCCAACCATAACTTAGAGATATAAACTATATTTAAAAGCAAAGGGCTATTAATAAGGTATTCGGCTTATATAATTCTAAATATTAGAGTAGCTACAACCAATTAATAGATTTTTTGGATAATCTGTTTAATTTAAAGAAGATAGCGTTCGCGAAATTCTCTAAGCCAGTAAGGATATTTTATTATTTTCTTACCTTAATTACTAATCCTTATAGCATCATTTTATTACATCTATTAAGGGAGATGGGCGGTGTTTAGAGCATTATCTCGAGCTAGTATTATTTAAGTTGTTTACGTTATAGAATAAAGGTGGTAATGGAATAGGAGGCCAAGTATAATTTTAGAAATAGTCTTTACCTTTTTAAGTATCTATTTAAAAATCTATTATCCGTTTTTTAATTCCAATATCCGTTTAATAAGCTATATAAGATTGGAAAAGTAATAAATTAGTCCTTTTAGCCTAAAAAGTAAATTGTCTTAGCTTAAAATAGAGCGCTTATTTATTTTAAGTAAAAATAGAGGTCCTTTAGTGGATTGCTCTTAGCAGATATATTATAAACTACCCTTACCTACTACTTTAATATATAGTATATTACATATACCAACAAACCTTATTATCTTCTATTAATTTGTTAATTTAAGCCTCTAATTATCTTAAGAAGTATATTATCTAATGCCCCAGACCTACGCTATTATAACCCCAGCAAGACTCCGGATATTAATTATACATTAAACAACCCTACTCTTTAGTCTCCTTCCTTAACAGAGCTAGCAAATTTCTATATATCTATTTTACTATTCTAAAACCACTTTAATCGGCTAAGCAGCAGTTAAGTTAAGGCTTTAGAAGCTACGGTATTGCAGCTAAAAGGGTAATATATTTCCTTAATTATTTAATAGTATTAAAGCTAAAAAAAAATTAGGCAATTAAAGCAAGTTTAAGGTGAGGTGGAAACACTCCGTAGGGACATAGAAAATCTAGTAGAGTGGGTTAATAGGGTCTTATAATAGGGAAAGTTAATAATTAAAGCACTTAAACCTTTAGTTAAGCAGAAGCCTACTATATAAAGGGAAAAGCTGGAAAGTGGTAGCTTTGTAAAGGCCTAAATTTAAAAAACTAAGTTTAATAAGACAGAAATGTAAACCTAATAGTATTTAGTATAATTTACCATTACTAGTATCTACTCTCCACTTATTACCTTATATCTTGCTATAGTTATAACTAAGTAACTATATAGTTCTTAGCAATCTTATAAGTGGAAAAGATTACTATTTAACTAGGTTGTAAAAATAATAAGGTATAAATTAGATAACTAGAAATTGTTACTAAATATAGCTAAACACTAATTAAAGTTGTAGTTATTAAATATACTAGGCTGTGCTACTAACTATATAATTGCTATAACCAAATATAAAGCCGGGCTAAGTATATAGTAAAAACTAGTATAAAAGGGAAGTAAATCTTTAAGAGGTTAAGGTGTGCAGGAAATAATTATATTAATTAGTAGGAAGAAGAGTTAGCTAATTTATAGAATTTTATATCTACTATATTATTGAGAACTATTAACCTGCTAATTAATCTATATATTAGAGTTAGACTACCTCTAGGTTAATCTTTACCTATCCTTTAACATTAAATTAAAGGACTACTTACACCACTATACTAGTCCATAGATTTTAGACTATTACTTTCGCACTCTAGAAGCAGTTGGACTATTATAGCGTCCCTACATACTTTAGCTATAGATAATGGCGTTCTGCCTAAGGAGTCCTTTAAGTTAATATTAACACCCCTATACTTAACTAGAAGTTATACTACTATATTATACTTATAATTAACAGCCTATAATAGTAGTGTCTAACTAATACAGTCTTTTATATCAATATAAACATTTTCATATTCTAGAAGTAGTTAAACTATATTTTTATGCCCCCTTTCTACAACTAGTGATAGTAGTATCCGGCCGTTTTCCTACTTATAGTTTACATTAACGCTTTCTAAGAGTAGCTATACTACTACTATTTACCTAAACCTTATAGCGTATAATAGCTTATGCAAAAGGCCCTCTAGGTTAAAACTACTAAGTCCACTTCTAATTAACAGCCGTACTACTAATTTGTGTCTATTCCTTACTGCCTATAATAAATCCGCACGCCCGTAGTATCGATATTAAGTTACCACTCTAATTTTGGCGGCTTTAAGAGATTTTTAAGCAGTTATATCTTGTCCTCGTTTTGCAGCCTATATTAGTGCCGTGTCATCCTCCCGTTTAACATTATGGTAATAAAGGTAGGGATTTAAAATACTATAGAGGCGGTTATTTATCCAGGCGAAAGCGTTAATATATCCCTCCACTTATAGGTTCTCGGCTATTAATAATAATATTTTATATAGTAGATTAGGCAGCAATATTCTCTATAACTGTTTATTAGCATAATAAGTAGTTATACTTAAGCGGCGAGAATACTTACCGCTAAAGTGGAAATCTATATAAAAGCTTTAAAGTGGTAGTAATTATTAATAGGTAAAGAGCTCCAGAGATATAAAGCGCGAAGTGGGAATCCTATAAGCTCGTATAAATAATACAAGAATAGCGTATATAAATCCCTTCCTCGTGCCTACTCCTTATATAGGGCACTAAAACGCCATATTCTTACTTAGAAAGAGGATACCCGGAGCTGCCACTTTCTAAGGAAATTAAACTCTAGAGTTGCGATTTGGTTTTCTAAGCACGGTTAAAATGTTAAACCGCGTATTTCATTTTTCCAATCCAGCCCACGCTAAGCTAGATTCTAGATTCCGAAATCTAGATTTTGGATTTCATAATTAGGATGTTTAGATCCGGCGTTTATACATAATTCGCAACTAAACGCTAAGATTATAATATAATAGGCCCACTTCAGAAATATAAACAGCTGTTAGTCCCTACTAAATAGCAGAGGTTAAGCTAGTGCTAGTCGCATCTCTTTCCGCCTAAGTATAAACAACCTACCTTAGATAAGGATCACCTATATAAGGAGTAAGAGTGTATTAAGAGTTTATTGTTATACTTTTAGGTCTCTTTCGTTAAAGCCTAATATAACTTCTTTCTTTATTATGCTAATTAGCAGATAAACTAAATCTAAGCTCCTTAGGCAAATCCTTAGCGAGAAGAACGATCTATCTTTAATAAACTCCTACTATTAAGTCTACCTTTAAAGTAACTTAAAAACATAAAGAGATAACAGCCTATTAATATACATTAACTCTAAGATCCATAATTATAGTTTATTAGATTCCGCACCTAGCCTATAAAACGGGTATAAAATAGTAAAATAGATTAAATGGTTAAAATTAGGCTATTGCTTAGCGAAAGAAATTATAAATTCTCTTTCTACTTACGTCCTTGCTTCTCTTTTAAACATTATATATTACTTTACTTCGGACCTAGGCGGGCTTTACAGTATATTAAAGCATTTAGCATACTAGGCTACTAAGCCTCTACTATATAGCCTCCCTTAATCTACTCTTCCTTATATACTTGTAGTTCTTAACACTTTATCTACTATATTTAACCCGTCTATTGCGGAAGCCAAGCTCTAGACTAATATAAGAATAGTTATAAAAAGTGTTAAGGAATACGAACAAGAAGATAATATTAAAAAAGACTTAGGTGCCCATTTCTATAGCATTTAAGTCCTTAAATTAAATTAGAAATGAAATTGCAGCGTTTATTCCTCCGTATTACGTAAACGCCTTCTTTTAGCCTCTGTAGAGGCTGTATGGGCCCGCCAATATAATAGATTTCTCTTTAATATACGCTATATTAAAGCGCTTTCTACAATTATAATAGACAAATTTTGCTTAGATAAGTTATCTTTCTATTTTATTTAGTTATCTTATCCTTAAGGATTTACTATGCGAGAATTCCAAAAGCATCTATAAGAATTAATCCGTAAAATGCCAAGCCAGGCATAGCTATAGCATTTTATAGTACCTTTAACTGCTTTTACTTTACTACTAGCAAGTTATACGCCAGGATCTTATTATAAGAGTCATATAATATACCAATTAACTATTTAGCTAATTGGCGTAGATTTCCTCCCGTCGCTTATTTTTAATGCGCTTTTTATAAACACTTATAGAAACGCGATTTATAATTATACTATCTATAAAGATATACAACAAAAATTTATTTTGGCTATTTAAGAGGAAATGGAAGCCTTATTTATAAAAGTGGTATTATAGCCCATTACGGAAAGTGCCTTACTTATACATCATTAACGACTTAAGTCCTTTTGGCCACAATTCGCACTATTTAAGAGCTATAAATCTTACTTTTACTGTCTAATAAGGATGCCTAAGAAGGTCTTTAACTGCGGCCATGCGGTCTATAATGTGTGCATTAAGACCTTTAGTTAAAAACCAAAGTCGGAGAAGCATATATTTATTATTTCTTCTTATTTACTTTATAGGATACCCTAAAAAACATCTAGCTTCTAATTCATTCCACCTATAGCCGGCGCTTGTGTTCTTTATATAGATAGAGGCGGTATTTATAGCGTTATACCTCTTACTTTCCTCAATTATATTAAGCAATAAGTTTAGCATTTCAGTTGCCCGCTCTAGGATTATTTTAACTATATCTATAGGACCTTAGTTAGTACGTATTAGTTGCTAGTTAAATAATTCGTCTCCTAATATACTTTTAAGGCGGCCTAATTAGCATTAATATATACTTTATGCCATACGATCTCTAAGAGTCTCTCCGTCAATTTGAGGAGCTTACTGGAAAGACTTTTCCACAAAATTAAAAAGGACGCCTTTTCTTAATAAGAAGATTTTAAAGACTTATTAGCGCTCTTATTAGAGACTATTAGTATAATTTATTTACTATTAAGAGCGCGTTTTAATAAAGTCTGGGCATTTCTTCTAAAATGTTTAATCTACTAAAAAACGACACAAAGGTTATAATAACGACGACGACTGCGTAACTAACTATGCCTTATCTAATGTCGAACTATAATAGAGGATAAAGACCTTGGGAGTGCGGTATATAGGTTAAAAATATTTATTTATCCAATTTTATTAATATTGACTTAAGGGTACCAACTTGTTTAGGCTTAGCGACTAGAGTATAATATATTAATTAGTAAAGCGTAAGTCTCTAAAGCCTACCTTCCTAACTTAAGTTTCCTACTAACTACGCCGGGAAAGTGCTTCCTGCATATCTACGGCTCTATAGTATTTTAAGCCTAAAGTACTTAATAACCTAAGTACTTACTAAGATGGTGGCCTTAGGTGTAATAATCCTTATTTTATCGCTTTTTAAAAATGCTAATTTCTCTAGCTAGATAAGGGCTAATTAGATTTTATACTCTCTCTAGGGACTAGCACTTCTTCTACTTATAAATATAAGGTAGGAGTACAATCCCTAGTTATAAATTAATGTATTTCGCGCCTAGTCTAGGCATTTATAGCTAATTTAGATAGAGAAAGAGAATGGAAAAAGTTCTATAATAGCGTGCTAATAAAAGCGCGTAGCCAATACCATCGTCTTAATGCATTTTTTAACGGTCCGGAGCCGAACATTAATAATTTATCTTTACTTAAGGATCTTAAATAATTAGTATATAATTCCATTATGTCTAGTATATAAGTAACCCTAGTAAAGGATTTAATCTATACTTCTATTTTCTACCTTAAGCTTAATAATATACCTTATTTTATTAATGGTAACTTCCAGTATTAAGGGACTATATTTTGCCGTTTAACTCTTAATTATTAAGGTAGAGAGAACCTTTATTATACCCTTATTAGGACCTCTTCCTTCTTCCTTGTTTTTAGGTGGCTAATAGCTTATATAGAGTCTATACTAAAGGGCGTCCTATTATTTAGACAGCGTATACACTTTACTATAGAAAGTATAGACAAGGAGGTGTATATATTAATTAGAGGGATTATAAGTAAGCTAAGGGTAATTAGTAGGCTTCTAAAGACACTTTAGTAGTTAGTAATAATTTAAGGTTTAGATGCCCTATTTAGCTATATTAATTATTAAGCACTAAAGAGGCCTTTTTTAAGCATTTCGTTAAAACTTAAATAGCAGGAATAGCTAAAATAGTATTAAATGGACTAATGCTTACGATAACCAGATTTGCATTTGTGGAAGTAATTTAACCATAAAGTAAAAAATATATATATTATTATATTGCTTAATATAGAATTCTGTTTAAACTTCTGGTAACCCTAACTGTTCCTACCTCTTGTTCCTTTAATAAATTTGCCTAAATACTTAAGTTTTAGGTTCCTAAAAATAAGTTTGCAGAAAATATAGCCAGGGCAATTATTATAGTTTAATTAAAGGATCTATTATATCCCTTAAAACTAAAGGTTAATTTTTCTAAAGAATAAATTTATATTGGCGTAAATCGAAATCTAGATTCCGAAGTTGTTTTTCCAGAAAATAAATTCGGAATTTAGTTTAGCGTATACCGGATTAGAAAAATTAAAATCTAAACTCTATAAAACTACACCTCAAATATAGGAGAATTGATATACTATTAGAGGCAGTGCTTAGGATTCCGTATAAATGCTCTAGCGTCAACCTTCTTATATAACTATAGCCCTCTTAAACTTTCTTTATTTTCTGCCTCTGAGATTTTTTGCTATATCTACCTTTACTTACACCCCTCCTTATAGGGTTAATTAAGTTAAGTTAACCCTTTTACTAGGTCGATAGCCCGGTAATAATTACTTTTATAGCTATAGTAGCCCTTTATCTAGTTGACCTTCCTTTAAAACTCCTCTTTATAGTTATAGATTATTTTAATCTAGTGAGTCTAAGCTTACTTAGTTGGTTAGCGAATTATCTATATATAGCTCTAATAAGTAAGCTTTATCTTATTACTTTTACGTATATTTATAAGCTCTCCAGCTATCTAACAACTAGACTTAGTAATATTATACTCTACTATAGAGAAAGAAAAAGGGGGTTAGTTTTAAAATAGGCCGCTATTTACGACCGCGCATTTACTTTTAAATCCTTACTAAAAAAAAAAAAGGTTGATATCTACCTAAGAGATCCTTACGGAAATATATTATTACACCTCCTGGCGGGGTAAGGAAAAACCGTTTTAATAAAGCTACTGCTTAAGGCGGGAGTAGATATCTTAGAGCGCAATATTTCCGGCTTTACGCTATTATATTTTGCTGCCGGACAGGAATTTATAGACGCTATTTAACTTCTTATTAACGAGGGCGCGGATATCTCCGCTAATTAGATTAGGGATCTAAGGAGGGACTTTTGGGATATAAGCCTGTTTAATTAAGGCGCTAATACACTACTATACTATACGGCTAATAACGGACATATAGATATGCTTCGGCTATTTATTAAGGTAGGTGCTAATATTAACGCACTAAGCCAGTATAGGCGCACAGCGGCGAGTAGTATAAGTATTGTCTTAGGTATAGCTAATATTCTTAAATTCCTTATAAAGCTTAGGGCTCGTACTCCTCCTATAGTAAGGGTTTTAGCTCACATACGCCGTTTAAGGAAAAATTAAATTAATTAAGTAGTGTTACCGTAACTTAAAATAAATCTTCGGTCCGTAATATTTAAAGGCTATTTTTATATATAGCGTGAATATATATTAGGCGAAGCTTAAAAGGCCATCTAGAACAGTTTCGCTAATATATAATTTTTATATAAGTAATTAACTAAAAGGCAGCGTTAGCTAATAGTTAGGATATAGAAGAAAATCTCGGTATAGTCCTTAGTATAATAGCCGTTTTACCGAAATAGAAAGGTAAATCCGTTGGTTAGGCAATATAAAGTTGTATTTATTTTAGTTCTTTTAAAAACAAGGCATATCTAATAAGAGTCACCCTACGCTTTTTCTGTGGAATTTACTATTAAAAGGAACCCTAACTATTTATTAGTAGAATATGCTTAAAGAGATACGTAGGCAAGTCTATAAAGGCATCTCTTAATAGTTCTATTAAAGTATCCTATATAGACACAAAAATATTTAATAGTACAATCCTATAACTAAAAACACTTTAATTAAAGCATAAGAGTAATAAAATACTTATAGACCGTTACTAATATTACTTAAAGCTAACTATTATTGTATTAGTAAAGTATAAAAGGTTTACGCGCATTACCTACTTACCATTAACGTCCCTAAAAGACTTAACCTTAACCCTTATACTTAGGAAGATAGAAGCGCTTATCTTTATCCTTAAATATAAGGTCTAGGCAGTCCTCCTTATTTAGGGGCGTTAGAGGACCATCTTTTAGATTATCGTTGTAAGTAGGTGGGTGTCCCCTATTTAACGGCCGATAGTTATAAGTGTTATAGCCCCTATGGAGCTAGTAATGGAAGTTATAGGCTAGCTCTCGCGCTTAACTAAAAAGGTTACGTCTTAGACGGTCCTATAGAAGATAAATCGTCTCTAAAAAAGTACTTTATCCTATATAATAGAAAGGTCCTAAAAAATATCTGTAGATATAAACGATAATATATATATTCTCTTAGTCTTTTAAGCTATAAAATGATAAATATATAAACAAGAAGAGTAATAGTAATAGCTTTAATAAGGAGTTTAAAGAGCATGGCAAATTATTCGGTAGAAGAAATTACTTAGATATTATCCCATTCTATTTTATATATTATTGCGGGTATCTAGCTTAATAGAGGCCTTTTTTTCACTCGCTTCCCTAGCTAGCGCTATTAAAGTTAAGGTTATATCTCTAAAATTAGTTTTCTATTTCCCAATTCACGATTCTATAATTTGTAAATCTAGATCCTATTTCCCAAATCACGGTTTTAGGATTTAGGATTCGCGAAACCAGAAGAGGGATTAAGAAAATAGTTTCTCTATCCTACTCGCTAAAAGGCTACCTAACTTTTAAATTAACATAAGAGCCCTTTATGGGGGTAGACTAGCTAATACGGAGATACTAATATACAATAACGTCTCTATAGGGGAGGGGATGTTATTCGCACCTTATAAAAGCCAATTATAATTACAATTATAACCATACTACGGTTAAAATAAGACATATTATTGCAATAAGGCGGTTAGGTTGTCTACTTTCCTAGGTTTATTTAGCCCAGGCAACTCGCCCTACCTTATTTTATATACGTTTCACCAAATATTGCTACCTACGCCTTAGCCGCCAGCTATAAGCCCCTAGCCGAATCTTAGCAAAACTTCACTTATATAGTAAAAGAGTATAAAATAATAAAATGTTATTCTATCTACTCTACTAGCACCTTTAAATCCTTCTATGCTTACTAGAAAATCTCTTTTATCTAGGAATAAAGCCCCCTATCTTCCTTCTCCCACCTCCTATCTATTAGGAAAACCACCTTTTATAGCTTATTAACCTATAGGACTAGTGGCTAGTAGTAAGGTGTAAATACCTTAACTATATAATTAAGAAAATACCCTTCCCTATTTACTAGCCCTAATTTTAACTTAGCCAACTTAGTAGTATTCTTATAGTTCTAACGCTTAAACTTAGTTAGACCAATATCTTTACCTAGCCCATTATAGTATATATATATCCAGAAAAGCACCTAGAAGAACAACTCTAGATTATGCCTAAAGGAGTGTTTCTCGCCTAAAAGCACTCCTATAGCTATAAATGCTCTTATACTAGTCTTACCCCGTACTCCTAAAGGTCCTTCTTACTTCTCTTTAATCGCGAGATCGAAGTTAATTAAGAATACCGGCTAAGAAGGATTATTGTCTTCCTCGTTCATTATAAGGTTGCCTATTAAAATGTTATATTAGATAATACCAGCCTATATATATAAAGACTCGTATCCTTTAATACTACCCTTTAGTACAGTAAGTATTGCAGCCTAAGAGCTTGCCTTATAAAGAGGTTTTCTATAGTTACTAGTAATAACATATTAATATACGCAATTCTGCATAATAGAGCGCTTAGTTAAAGAGGTTAAATATAGGCACTTACCGGGCGGTAATGGGGCGCTATAACTAAAAGACCTCTTTCTACTAAAACTGCGGCCTTTCCTTGTACTAATTTACGCTACAGCTAATCTCGGAGGCATTATTAAGCCTTTTAGCTTATAATTTATCGCTCTTTTAATATCTAGCCCCTTACGGATATTAAAGATGTTATTATCTTATCCACCTATATAAATAGTCTTATAGTAATAGTACCTAGCCACGTTAACTACTCCTTTCTCCGTTACCTTAAGTAGCAGTTTACCCTCTTCCTTACGCTCTAGGTACTGCCACAAGTCTTTAATAACAAAGGGTATCTTAGGTGTCCCTTTACGGTATACTTTTTAGTAAGTAGTTACTTAACTAGTGATACAGCGTGTACGCTTTATAAGTTTGTTAAGGATAAGACGCTTAGTCTAACCGTTGCGCACAACCTTAATATATTATTTACTGTCTAATATTAGAATAGTAGGGTTAAACCTAAGCTACTTCTTATTTATCTAGAGAAATCCTAATATCGCTAAGGTAAATTGTAGTCCGTCTTTATTAATATTAAACGATAATAATGCGATGCCTTCTACCTGGTTATACTCCTATAACTATATAATAGATCCACAAAGGGTAAAGCCTAGAACAAAGCGATAAGTATTCTAAATAGCAAAGACTTCTCTTATATATTTCCCTAAATTAAACCATGCCTATAAGGGTATATTAGTATTTAAATTACTCTTTAGCTCTTCTGGCATAAGTATATACAACCAATAGCATTAAGAGCTTTCGCCGGCCATTAGATTATCTATAAAACCAATATCTAGCTTTCGCTTTGCCGCAGACCCTTATAAGGGCTGCTTAGTATATACAACAAGCTTTTGTTATATCTTTAAGGCGGACCCATACTCCTCTATAAAGCCTAAAAATAATCCAATTAGGTTATTAAACCACTTTAGGATATTATCTTACTCTACACTTTTAGGCCAGTTACGCCAGCCGCCCTTAGCGTATAGTGGATTATCCCCTTCCTTATATTTCTTAAAAATGGCGGCGCTTACTGCCCTAAGGCCTTCCACTCCCCTAAAGAATACTTTATATAAGTTAGGAATCCCAACGTAAAGAGGGCCTAGCTCCTCCTTTAGAACATTATCCATATATTTCCTATATTTAGACGAGTTAGCGAAGCTACTTATATTACGTTAATATGGGGTTTAAATATAGAATAGCAGCGGTCGGGGGGAAGGTGTAAACTCTGTTACGGTGGCGATAGTATTACTCTATACGTCCTCATCTAATTCGCGATTAAGAACTATTTTTAGAAAAGAAGTAAACCGTTTAATATTAAAGTCGTTAGAATTAACCAAGGAGCTAAGTCAGAGAAGGCTACTATAAAGAGTGCTACGGCTAGCGCTAGATAGCAGTAATTAAGTAGTAGGAAGGTTTTATAATGCTAGGATAAGGTTAACTACGAGATTTTTAAGCCCTATATATATTAGAGGGGACTTATTAGATAAATTAACAAATACCTTTATTACCTATTTAATGCAATAAGTCTAGAGAGCTAGGGATGCCTAGATCCTAATAAGTTAAGTTAAATAAATTATAAAAGTTATTTAGTCCTTCCCTAATAGGCTTTGTTTTAATTATCTCTAATTTAAAAAGATTTACCATTATAAGCGAACGCGCTAAGAGCTATATTAAGAGGGCCGCGTAGTAAGCGGGTAAGCAGGCAAGGAGGGGAGATTAAAAAGGCTAGTATATAAGGACGGTATAATAGTAGATAAGTATAGGGAGGCTAAGAATACGTTAAGCGCGTCTTGCAATAAGGAAATAACTAGGGAGAAAAGTATAAGAAAGGAAGTAAGGTAAGAGCAAATATAGAAGATTAAAGATTAGGCGTGGAAAAGTTAAGCTAACCTAATATAGCTCGGACTAAGGCTTCGTAGGGCTTAGTTAAATACTAAGCCATAATAACTAGTTTTAGTTTGTTCCGTAACGCGTAAGGCTCTAATATAGTAGGGCTCCTAAGAGCGGGTTAACTGGGGTTAGTTATACAAGCGCCTATATATAATTATATGGCTGGTTCTAAAACAAGTTAAACCTAATATACTAGATATAGACAGTTAACCTCTTTTTATAGCGGTTAATTAACCTATTCCCTAAAATTAGGATCTAGTTTCTTAAAACCGGATCTAGTTTTTAAAATCGCGCCCTTTTTATAATAGTTAATTGGCTATCTCCTAGGGCTAGGGTTGGGGCTTAACTTTAGGGTTAGGTTGCGATTTAAGCCAGGGTAAAAATAGCCCTATACTTACCCCTCCTAAGACTATTAAGCCGCTTAGCTTAATACTATCCCTTACACCGTCGTCAGCTATGTATATATAGCCTATACGCGATCTCAAGAATATTAAAACCTTAACTACTAAAGTATTGCGGTAGAATTACTGACCGCCCGTAAATAAGTAGGTTTACCTTTTTAGCTATATTTAGTGTGTTTGGCCTAGCAAGCGTTCCTAATAGTTAATAGGCCTGTTTCCCGAAAACAGAATTAGAATACGGTCTTTAGAATTAGAATATAGTCTTTAAAATTGGACCTAGTTCTTAGAACAAGATTTAGTTCTTAGAGTTATAACTTAGGATATATCCTATATTTATTCTTAATATTCCCACCTTATTAATATGAAATTTAAAGTCAACCTATACCCTAGTTATCCTATAAAAACACCGAAAAGCTACTAAGCCATTAATTATTTATTACAATTATATATCTAAAGTAAAGATCACTATTAAGGTTAAAGCGAGCTATAAATAAGAACTTTTAAAAGCAAAAGGGGACCTTCTTAGAAAAGGCCGATAGATTAAAGCGATACTTTAACGTAGATTGCTATATTCTTATACGGCGCAATAGTCAATTTTATATTTATACATCCACAGATTAACCTATATAGCCTCCAAACCCATAAGACCTAGTAGGCCCTTTTCTTGCTATTATTATACGGAATATACTAACTGTTTTAAAGGAAAGGTTCTATCCTATTCTAGTTAAGAAAACTCTAGCACATTTTAACTAGGTTAAAGAGGATAGGTCAATAAAGGTTAATTTTAAAACATCTATAAAGTGACGACCTTAAGGACTAAGTAAGTTATAGGGCAGCTAACTTATTACTACCAAGCATATAAAGGTAGAGAACTTATTAAGCTTGCTTGCTATAAGCAAGTCTCCAACTTCAATCCAATATATAAGAACTTGTTTATTTATATACGGATAATAATAAGAGATTCTTAATATAGAAGCAACTATATAGAAACATAATACTAAGCTAAGGAAATCCTAATTAACGCCTTAATCCTTAATAAATGCTAAAAGAGATAAACGTGATTGCGAAAATCTTTATAAGAAATTTCTTATTTCTTAAAGTAGAAAGTACAGTTAAGGTCGAAGTAAGCCACGAATGAGAATTTTCGAAAGCATTTAGTAACCTTAGAAGTCTATCCCACCTTATGCACGGTCCTACCTTATACACGGCACCAAAATTATACAAAACACGTCTTTTTAAAATGCTTATATCTTAATAACCACAATAGCTATTTATATAAAATTTTAAATATAGTTTATTAAATAGTAAGAAAAGCTTTTTATAAAATCATTTTTATAAAATTAGACTTTATATAATACATTTTATTTTTTAACCTATATAAAAGTAATTTTCTTTTATATTTTACTATAAATTATATTATTTTTATATTTTTATTTTATAAAAAGCTTTTCTTATTATTTGATAAGCTATATTTACAATTTTGTATAAATAGCTATTATAGTTATTAAGATATAAGTATTTTAAAAAGACGTATTTTAGTACTATATATAAGGTAGGACCGTATATAAGGTGGGATAGACTTCTAAGGCCTTATTTGGTGACTTTTTTTCTACCTATAAAATTCCACCGTTTTGACCACCAAAATTCGACCTATTTAAATCTTTAACGCTAAATAGCTCCAATTATAAGCGCTATAAGTTAATGCCTTGTAGGGGTGTAGAATAAACTAGTAGATATCTATTATTTGGTAGAATTATTAATCGCGATTATATGCTTAATATACACGATTAAAGACTTTACAAATTGGGTAGGATAGTGCACAGATAGCCAGATTAACGTTAAAACGGCTAGGTAGGTGTTGAAAAGTACCTAGAGAAGTACTTTTCAATTTTCACCTATTTAACAACTATTTTGCGGCCAAGACTTAGAAATCGCGCACTTTATACTACTTTGGGCCGCAGAATCGCGGTAAACGCGATGAAGTCGAAACGGCCGTTTTAAGCCTTAATTTCAGCTGCCAAGCTATTTAAATAGGTTGATTTACTAAACGGAAAGCCTAAACCTGTTTAATTTTTAACCTATTCGATTTATTTGACCTATTTATTCTATTTTAAATTTTTAGTAGTTAAAACGGTAGAATCTTATAGGTAGAAAAAAGTCACTAAATAAGGCCTAAATAAAGCCAATAGATTATAGCGGCATTACCAGGCGGATATATATATTATAGCGCGGCGTAATAGTCAATATTATCTAGTTATCTACACATCTATAAATCAGCCTTTATAGCCTCCAGACCCAGAAACCCTTATTTTCTTCTATTATTCCGCAAACTAACTTCTATTTTAAGGACAAATTCTATCCTCTACTAGTAAAGAAAACGTTAGTAAAGAGTAACTAGACTTAAATACGTAATAGAGGAACGTAGTTCTGCTCGCTTTAAACGCTAAGCTTAGTTAAATCTACTAACTTATTGCTAATTAAGCATTTAAATGCGGCAAACACTTGCTATAAAGGGCAGGGCTAGTTCTAGCTTAAATCTAATATATAAATTTCCTTTAATAAGCAAACGATATAATAACTAAAGAGCGTACCATTTAAGCCAATAAATTTCCTCCTTAATTCTGTAGACTTCTCTATCCTTAAACTAAGCGTGCCCTTTTCCTCTTAGATGCCGTAATCTTATTTCCAGCCTTTACAACCTATTTACCTCTATAATCTGAAGTTTTATTACTACCTCTCTTAAGAGTGTGGATTTCGTTTTAAAACCGCCTAATAGTATCTTCTATTTCTTCCCAGTTACTTTTTAAGCTGTTAATCCAATCGTTAACCTTCCCTAAATAACCCATAATGTAGCGGTTACTTTTTTTAAGACTGCTAACTTTCCCTTTAAGTTGGCTAAGCCTATAGCTAAGTTAATTAACTAAGCTACCTAGTCTCTCTATCGCCCCTAATAGAGTAAGCTGGGGTTAATAAGCTTTATTAGAAGGAGTTACCAAACGGGCCATATTAAGACGACTTCTTTATCTTATTAGTGCGGGGTAAATATTTTCTTATAGTTCCTTCTATATCGGCCTTATTATTCTTTAAATCGCTCTTACGTTCTAGTGCTAACTAGATATCCTACTTATGTTAGTAAGCTAGTAAATAGACAAAACTATAGGGAAGCAACTATCGCATACCTACCCTACTATATTAACGGCCTTATTAGAGCCCTTAGAATTAGAAATAAGCGGTATATTCTAGCTCTATTAGCGGTATCCCGTAAAGGATTTAATGTTTAGAGCGTACCTTAATCTAATATAATGTGGTATCCTCTATTATGGCTTCTAAGTCGCTTATTATTAAAGAAATAAGGCAGCTAATAGTTTAAGTGTCTTTACAAGAAAGTAAGGAGGGATTTTCTTAAAGGATACTATACTTAATATAGGTCTGGTTAAAGAATATAGAGGCCTTTTATATCCTACTCCTCTCTACCGCTTAGCTAATAGGAGAGCTAATAGTAGGCTTTGCTTTAACTATACCTTAAAAGTTAAGCCAATTTACTAACTTAGAGATACTAGTATAGTATTATAAATGCACTATAATACAGCTACGACAAGAGCATAATCCTTTCCCGTTTATACCCTACTTATTATACCTCTATAAAAGGGTTATATTAAATAACAAGGGCTAGCATTAACTCCTTTCTTCCAATTATTCTAAGATAGCGACATAGAGGTAGCTGGTTAAGTGTTGCTTCGCATAGCAATGCCTATCTAGTTGCGTGGCTTTACTTAAGCCCTATTACGCGCCTTAATATAACTTCCTATCGCCTTAATAAATTAATAGCTAATAAGCCTGGCCTAAGGTTAAGATAAGGTAAATAGGCAACTTAGCTTTTAGATAGCCCTAATAGTGTAGGGTTCGGAGGCATTTGTATAAAGTTATAAACTAAAACTAAAAGCCAATAATAACCTCCTAATAACGCCTTACCTAGTAGGAGTAGTATTATATGGTCTACTCCTAACGCCCACCCTTTATAGAGTAGGATACTGCTTAAGCAGTAGACTTATCTTAGCCAGTCAATCTCGTATATTCACTCCCCATTTGTAGTAAAAAAGCTATTAGTATATTATAAAATAGTTTAATTAATATTCTAGCTAAGCCCTTTATAAGCGCTCCGCCTTATATAAGCGGTATAACAACTTCTATTAATCTGCCTTGCGTTAAGGGAGGAATTATATTTAAGACAGTAGGTAGCTAGTACTTAAAGGTATATAGACTTACACCCTTATTTATACGTTCTACTGCGTCTTTATTTCTATAAGTAGTCGGTTTACTTTTTACTTATTATTTATCTATTAGAACACTCTATCTTCTCCTTTTTTCACTAGCCATTCTGTCTAGTTATTAACGTTAATCCTCTTCTCCTCTATAACAACTATTCTAGAATTTGCTTTGGATCCTCGCTTATAAAATTAACTAAAAAAAAAAAGCTAAACGCACTATTGTAGATTTAAGGCGTTGGTGTTAGCCTAAGTACTATTAGACTTCTCAGTCTTTATTATATATGGGTACCCTCTAGACTATAAAATCGCCCTTCTCTATCCTGCTCTTTCTAGGAACAATTAAAAGCCGTGCTTATAATAGCATATTTAGATCTAGCAACACTCTTAAAAGCCTATTAAGCAGCCTAAATAGGGTTTAATAATAAATAACCTAATAAAGAGGCTAGTATAGGCCTGCGAAGATCCTTATATCCTAAGCTAATAACTAAAGAGGAAAGGCTAAAAGTAGCTTTAAAGCATAAGATACCTACTAAGGATTAGGTTTATACCGTCTTATTTAGCTTATAGATAAATATACTTCTTCTTACCGTTCCCGTCGGCTTTATAGTTAATTATCTTTACGCCAACGGTATTACCATATTTATTGTTAACTTTATTACCATTATTCCGCTTGCTGTAATGCTTAGCTACGCTACTAAAGAGATTGCGCTCCGCGCTAGTAATACATTAGGTAGTCTTTTAAACGCAACTTTTAGGTACATTTCTCCGCTTCTTATTTATTCTAATATTATCTAACATTTAGCGCAGAAACGCTATTAAATTAATTGTCTCTATTTTAGCCCTAACTAAAGGCCAAATTACTATTGTTAAAACTTCCTTAATCGGCAGTATACTTTTAAACTTACTCCTTATCTTTAGTATATACTTCTTCTTCGGAGGTATTAACCGGATAGAATAACATTTTAATATAATAGTAGCAGATACTACGGCCGGTCTTCTAGCTCTATATATTAGTAGTTTAATTATTCTAACCGCCTTCCACTCTACGCTATTAAGTAAGTTTAATAATAGCTTTAGACCTATAATAGATACTAACCTATATAGCTATAAGCCCTAATAGCTCTATACTTAATCGGGAGCTTTCCCGCGGAATAGCTATCATCCTCCTAATTATATACGTTTGCTACCTTATATTTTAATTAAAGTTATATACTAAAATGTGTAATACTCTAAGCCAAAGGGCTCTTAAGTATAAATCCTCCCAAGTTAAGCAGGGTATGTCTCTCCGTAGTATCGCATAAATTAGCGCTAAAGTGGCGGCTATATCTAGAGGTGGAGTAAACCAAAAATAGCTTGTATAGAATTTAAACGTAGAAGAGGAAGACAACGAGATTAAGGAGCCTAAATTAACAATCTAGGGTGTAATTATAACCCTTAGATTCTCTACTGCGTTGGTCGCCTTCTGTTCTAAGTTTATAGTTAATAGTATTAGTAATGTTACGGCAAGCGGCACTATCTTTACTACTTTCGTCGGTCTTATCCTACTCCTAATTATTAGGAACGCTGCCAAGCATATAATAGCGGTCACAGTAGCTTATAAGGATAAGATAAGTCTAGTAATTAATATTACTATTAAATCTAGTATATAAATTGCTCTTCTAGTTCTCCCCTTTATTATTATACTTGGTTAGATTATTAACTAGGATTATATAACGCTTTATTTTAATATCTTTCTAATTGCTATTTTGTTTATTGCCGTGCTCCTAATAAACTATCTTATTTAAAATAGTAAATCTAGTAAGTTTTCCTTTTTATATAGGTAATCCACTCCAACTAACACTAAAATAGACTGGCTTAAAGGCGTTCTTATTATGGCAATCTATACTATTATTACAGTTGCTGGCTGGTTTTATCTAAAACAAGTTTTAGATCTTCTTTGTCCTGCTTAGTTTAAGCCTCTAATTACTATCTTACTCCTCTATTAGTGTTAACTAGTTTCCATTACCTAGAGCTAAATAGGATTTTTATAAATTATATATATAGCTTTCTAGCAAACCCTAGGCTGATCTTCTTATATCTATTAAGCTGTCCAGGTTGCCTAAAATATTACTTTCTTTTATTTTCTCTTAAAAAAAACCCCTTTTATATTTATGTCACTTTTCTTTTATATATATATATAGATTGTGTCTTATTATACTATTCTCTACTACTTAAATCCTCTTATATACTTATTATACCTATAATAGTACGAGAATAATTACTACTATTAACGAATTAATACGTCTAATATATCTTTAGCACAATAGATATATAGAACAGGTAACTATATATAGTTATAATAGCGCTAATACCAGCGAACTAAATATATCTTAGTATATAGATATTTGCTATATAAGCGCACGGTATCTAAGCCATAATAGGATATTATTATCTCTTTAGCTACTTCTGTTAAAGTCTTACATAATAGCTCTTTTACTACTATAGTGCCCATATAATAGTATAAAGAATGTAAATAATAGCTATATCTCCAAAGAAAGGATAAAATTTAGTTCCTGTTAGACTCTTAAGCATTACTTTAAGCTTTGGTGCTAATTAGTATAGGTTATAAATAGAGCGGATTTAAAGAGGCTCTATAAGGTCTTAAAACGTCTTTATTAAGTTTTACTACCGCTCCTATACCTAAATATAGCCGCTATACGTTACAGGTCTAACCGCTTACTATAATTTAAGGCAAGTTTATTTTTTTTTAAATCTTACTTATATAGGCTACTTATTACGCGAACTCCGATTAATATAACAACCAGTATCTAGTTAAAGGAAAAGCCCTTTACTAGCCTTAATAGCTTACTAGCAAGCTTTTAAAGGATAGATTAGGAAATAGTCCTATATATAATTAATAATTAATAATTCATTGCTTAACGTCCGATTCGGATCCCTACTAGGCCCACGCGGACTACTCCTTATTTACATATAGGGAGAAAACTCTATTTAAGAAAAATGAGAAAACCCCGTAATCTATCTCCCCGCCTTTTAGGACTCGCCTACTTAACGCCTACGAGTCGCCTATAGTGCTCTACTACCTTACTATTTAACCTCCTTGGGAACNACTGCTGCCGTAATAAGCCTACGGACGCGCTAGTATTACAAACTTTTACTCTACTACTGTAGAGTTACTAGGGGGCGCCTACTGCTCGCCCCCTTACCTTCTATTACCATTTCCCTTGCAACCCGGAACTAATTTAGTATATTTTAACTAATAAGCCACTAGGTGACCGCCTTAAGGCCTTTTTATATTAAGAGCAGTGTATTATAGTTCTCTGTGCCAGCTGCTAAGAGTATTATTTCTTAATTGGTGCGTAGGGGGCATAGCAGTATTACGTGTTTTGGTGTCTGTCTTAGCTAGCTACATTTACATCTCGGGCTACCTACTAGGACACCTACCCAGTAAAGCCAATCTTTTAGTCCTATTATTCCTATTCTTAAGAGTGTTACTATTATATTTTCTACCTTTGTTAGGCCTTCTTGGAGCCCTTAAGTATTTACCCCCCATAGCGTTAACCATGCTATAGCTTGGGTTTGTCTTGCCTAATTTAGCCTCTATACCTTTGACTCCCATTCGCCTCTTCAGTATTAGTCCAACCAGTATTGCATTACGGTAGATGGTTTCCCAGCGTTCTTACGTGTTCTACTTTAGCTCCTTTCTCTATCTTACTGTTATCTTTACTAACCTCTTACGCGTCTCCCTTCCTCCTCTATATGGGCCTAGGCCCTAAAGCGGCACTATTCTTCTTCTGCTTTCTTTACTTATTTCTCTAATATCTCTTCCCTACTTTAGGGTTGTTGGTTTGTTCTCCTATGGGGCACCCTAGGGTCCCTCTATAGTTTACTTAGGCGTGTCTTAATATACTTTATAACATTAGAGTTACGTTTATTTTACGTTCTTTATATTATAGCGGCTTTAATATATAACTATAGGGGGGGAATATTAGATTCCTTCTTAAGTAGTGCTGTGGCCGTTCGCTTGTACCCGCCTATAATACTTTAAAGGCAGGCTGTTTGGACCTTTTAAAGTGGTTTAAGGAGTAATTTTAGGGGGCCCTTCTTAGTTTCTCTAATGGCCCAGATACTAGATCTATATATTATAGTTAGCCGGACGACTGCTATATATAGTAGGCGTGACCTCTAAAAGCATGGACCCCATATAGAATTAATAATCCTAGATAAAGCGATAAACTATACTTAGCCTTTACGGGCCGCTTACGCCGCATATACGCTCCACTAGAGCTTACTATCTACCCATACTCCTAATACCCTTAGGCCCTAAACTGGTTAACCCCTAAAGCCTTAGATATAAATTATATGCTAAAGATCTGCAGATTAGTTGCGTTTTCTTATAAAATAGATTAGCTGGTATTTCTCTAGTAAGAATTAGACTCCATAACGTTTTGCCTACTCTATATAAGTATTATAGGCTTTCTCTAGTGTTCTGCAGTTCTCTACGGCTGTTAGCCCGTATATAATTAGGTTTATATTATTAATAAAGCCTATCCCCTAGGTCGCCCCTTCCTTAAAGGAGTTAAGTAGGTTGCTTATAAAGAAAAGGAAGAGTATAGGCGAGAGGGGTGATCCTTATGGTATTCCTGTTGCAACTACGATAAGGGGGCTCTGGTATCCGCTGAAGACCAATAATGTTTCTTTCTAGCCTATAAACCCTTAGACAAATTATATAATCCATTCTAGAAAGCCCTTTACCCTAAGGATATGCAGGAGACGCTCGTGGGGTACATTGTCGTAGGCACTACTAATGTTTAGGCTAAGCATTAATACTACAAAGTCCTTTCGCATCGCCTATGTAGATTTAATGGTGGCAGCAAGTAGCGTAAGTGCTGATAGTGTTAAGCGGTTCTTTCTTGCCCCCATTTAGCTTTGTAGTAGTAGGGCGTGTTCCTCTACCGTATCTGCCATGCGTTCCGCTATTACCCTTTCTAAGATCTTGCTAAGGGTGTTTTCTAGGGCAATAGGGCGGTAGCTTCCTGGGATTAAGTAATCTGCTTTGCCTTCTTTTTATAGGACAACCGTCATTATAGATCTTCCAAGTCACGGGTAGTAGCCTATAGCAAAGCATGCTCTAGCTATATCTGCAAGCCAAGGTGCTATAAATAGCCCATAGGTTTTTAGTCCTGTATATACTAAGAGCATAATTTTTACAGACTTTGCATTTAATCCGTTTACCTTACTTAACGTTAGAGAAATACTTCCGCTGGAAATATTTTACAGTGTTGGTTTAGATTAATTTTAGTACTATATAATATATTAACTGCCTAGCATCTTAGGGCCAAACCATCCTAATTAAGCTTAGTCTCCACGCTAAAGGACTTATATAGTAGGACTATCTTAACATAGATAATAAGGCAGGCACCAGTACGTACCTCTTTATTTTTCTCTCCTATTCCTCTACCTCTACCTTACCTATTAGCAGGTGAGGATTAATTCTTAAAAGAATATCGGAGTCCGCGGAAGACGCTAGAGTTTAGGTACCAGATATTATTATATTTATTACCATATCTGTTATTATATCTATTATTACTTCCGCTAAGCTACCGCTAGCGCCAGCGCCGGCGTCGCCCTTATCCCTCTTTTACTTCTTCCCGCTAAACATTTTCTAAGTTCTATCGTCTAAGGGTAAGCTAGGCAAATAGCACGGACCAAACGGAAAATTGGGCGCGTAAACCTTACTATACACCGATATTACGTAACTAGGCTATATAGAGAGTCCGTTAATCTAAGTGTCCTTCTTTCCCTAGCGGCGGCATTTAGGATATAGGAAGGGCTGCTTAAATATACCTTTTTTTTGGATATAAGTTAGTCTAAAATGCCTTATAAGACCTTACCTAAAAAGAAAGGAGCTAAAATAGATAAGATACCTAAACGGGTCCTTAGCTAGGGTTAAATAGGAGGGGAAATAAGGCGTGTGAATCTTGTTATAAACTATTTTAACGTGGTTGCTCTATATAGACTTGCCCCCACTAATTTAAGAATCCTCTATCTCTAGGCGGCGGCATTTAGGGCACCAGAAGGGCTGCTTAAATATCCCGTTCTTAATATAAATCTTTTTATAGTGCTTTATAAGTTCGCTATAGCGGTAATAAACGCTATAGCTAAGAAGGTACCTAGGCTGTTCCTTACAACCCCTTGTTCCCTTTATTCTAGTTAAGGATAGAAGCGTACCCTACTCGCCCTCTACGTTACCCGCTTTATCCTTTTTGTCCTTTTTATCCTTTTTATCCTCTTTGTCCTCTTTATATATTACCTAACCTATATTATCTGCCTTGCGCTCTAAAGTTTCTATATTTAAAGACGGGTCTGCTTTTAGCCGGCGAGTTAAGTATCTAATAAGTAAGTTTATAAACCGTTCTAAACACTGTTTAAAGGGCCAGTGTTTATTAACGTCTTAGGTGCGACTCTGTAGAAACTGAGCAACCATAGCCGCCGCGTCACGAGAGCGCCTTCTTAGAGCGCCTTTGCTTAAAGCGCCCTCGCCAGAAGCAGATCTGGCGGTTTATGCGGTAGGCGTACCTATAGTTAGTAAACCTAGGGCTCTTAATCCATTAACGCGACTAAAGTATTCCGCCCTCTTCTCCTGCACTTTTAGAGACGATAAAATCTTAATAATATAGTAGAGTTGCCTGTTAAGCGCCGTCGCTACCTTATAATCTCCTACTTGCTTTACCGCTTTTAGGCTTCCGCGGAGATCGCATATGTCCTTACGCTATTTAAACTCCTATAAGTCCTCCTCGCTTAAGCTAATAGGAGCATTCGTATCCCTTTATAGGGATATATTATAGAGGCGCTAAAAGAGGGTATTATTCCGTCCGGCTATAGATCTAAAGGCTAACCCTATAAGATCCTTGCGGACGCGTTTAGTTTAATAGCTACCTTAGAATACTTAGGTTATATTAGATAAAATATAATTGCGTAGTGTATTAAAGAGAACACCTAGCGGTTTAAAGAAGTTAGTAGCCATCCCTACTATTTATAGAGTTAAGAAGAAAAGTGGTAGGGAAACGCGCTGCTTAATATATGCATGTATATATACATATATTTGCCTTAGATTCTCTTACCGTTAAGTTTAGCTCCTACGCCAACCTATAGCGCGTAAATACGTAAGTCCTCCCGGAAACCGGCTATAAGGCATATTTGGTGCCATAAATAGTTAAAACTTAAGTAAGTAAATAGAAAAATAGGCTAGTCTAGTATCTCTTTCTTCTACTTTAGCGGGAGAAAGTTTACTCCTTTAAGGGCAGGTTAACGGAGTAGCGTATTAACGGACTTAAAGCTAGGCTTAAAGGCGTTATCTATAATCACGCGCGTAGTAATAAGGCTAGTAAGGCATATATTTAGATACGGGACAAGGGTAATAAAAAAGGATATCCTATTAGAACAGAGGAGGTAAGCAAGAAAAAGCAACTAGAGTAGGGTAAGAAGTTCCTAAAGACGTAGAGTAAGAATAGGGTTAGGCTTACGCGTTAGCTCTAGAGCTACGGCTAGCCCACTTTTTCTTATTCTTCTTAACTACGATTATAATAACGAGCCTCGTCCTCGTTTAGTTATTTGGGTCCTGTATAACTGCTAGACTAACTTACTAGTATAGAAGGCGCATTATAGAGGCTGGTTTAAAGCCGCTAATACCCGCCGTTAGGAGGACGGCGTAAAACGCGAGCTGGGTGTTAGGCTTATAATTAATATCCCTAGCACGCTCCTATAGCGTATTAAGGATAATAATAATATTTTTAGCTATCGCCTTAACCTTCTTAAAGGTCTAATTAACTATAAGACTAAGCTTATCTATAAGGCCATTATAGATCCACTAAGAGGGGGGGGGTTAGAATAGATATTTTAACCTTTTTACACACCTATATAGAGGATCCGTGGAGGGGAATAAGAGGAAAGGGAAGGGGAAGGGGAATAGGGAGGAGGGGTATAGGGTTCGTCAGTGTAACCGACCTTAGATATCTTAAAGATCGGCCCTTACGCACGTTGCTTAGTGTGGTTAATAAACTTTAGTCTCTAAAGAGCCTTATTTTTAGAATCTTGCCGCCTTTTCTCTAGTAGGATTATAGAGTTAGCTTAAGCAATAAGCCCCCTCCAGAATTGCGTAATAGAAGAAGCCGTATTCACTATCCGCCTATATTTATACTTTTGCGGTTTAAGGACCGGATATCTTTACTTTAAGTTCTTAACGTACGCCTAAAGAAATACTTGGTAATAATCCTTAGCCGTTTTAAATGCGAGGTATAGGTTAAGCTAGATACTATCTAGGTCTACTTATAGGATATCCCTAATAAATCTATATAGAGAGGCGCGCGGGTTAATAAGGAGAAGGCGGCTAGAAATAAAAGGAGAGGTAGAGAAGGGAAGGGTAGTAGGAGATATTGGACGGATAGGTAAGGGCATACTTATTTACGATCTTTAGACCACCATAGTATAATCACAATAGTGGCCTATTACGTCCGTAATTACTAGGCGGTTATTTAGCGGCTAGAAGGCGTATAATTTTAAGGCTAATAAGGCCCTCTGCCTCCGCGACTTTAGGTTATTAAAAAAGCAGCGCTTAGCTTTAAAGGGCCCTATATCTACCTCCTTTAGTAAATGTAAATTAATAAGGGATATAGGGACGGATATAGGGACGGATATAAGGATAGATGTGGAGACCGTTATAGAACAGCCGTTGCCGTATTATACGGTGCCTATCGCTACTAAAGGGAAGCTGTCTTTAGGGTATAGAAGAACGGAAGCAGTAAGGGATAGACGCGGATAGAGGGATTAGAAGGATAATAGGCGGGCTAACTAGTTAGAAATCGCGATAGTAAATAAGCGAAAGGAGTAGTTAGAATTTAAGGTTAGGGATAGAGAAGGAGATAAGACTACTAGAGACTATAGTGGAACGGCGGGTAAAGGATATATATATCTCTATCTATCTTAGGGGGGGCCTAAAATAGGACCCCTAGCGGTTAAACTAGGCGTTAAGGGCAGTATAGTACGGGAAAGATAGGCCTGTATTTTTGCAGCGGGCTAAGAATATAGAGGAGGTAGAAGGAAGAAGGCGGCACGGCATGGGCGTATAATTAGGAGCGCTTGCGCGGAGGTTAAGAGGGGAAAAAAGGAAAAGGAGGGAGGAGCGAGTAAGAAAGAGAGGTGGCGAGGTTAAAAAACTAGATGGCGTTTTTAATGGAGGCGCGAAACTTTAAAAAGAACAAAAGGTAGGGTTAGGAAAAGAAAATAAATTACTAAACAAAACGGTTAGTTTTCTGTAAGGGCTATAGAAAAACGTGGATTCCAAGGGGTGGCTTAGTAGAATATTTATAGCTCTATAGATAGATTTGCACGAAGCTCTACACGAAGCTCTATATAAAGCCTTTATATATACGCGAGACACACTACTATTAGGTCCCCGCTATATTCCTAATAGCCTTTATATATGCCTCTGCCAAGCATACCCCCTATATACACCTAGGTAGCTACCTTATTTTTTACCCTTCCTTATATCCTCCCTACCTAGGAAGACATTAGAACGACAGCTAGTAGACGACCATCGCCGGAGCTAGACAACCGTCGCCGGAGCTAGACGACCGTCGCCGGAGCTAGATAACTATCGCCAGAGCTAGACGACCGTTAGAGCTAGACGACCGTCACCGGAGCTAGATAACCGTCGCCAGAGCTAGATGACCGTCGTCATCGCTATACGACCGTCGCTAGAGCTATATAACCGTTCGAACGACCAGCCAGCGAACACGATAAACGATTCGATCGATTGATTAAATCAAGGTGGCATAGACAGGTAGGTATAGATAGGTAGGTATAAACGGATGGACAGATAGGTAGGTAGGCAAGTAGGTAGGTAGGTAGGCAGGTAGGTAGGCAGGTAGGCAGGCAGGTAGGCAGGTAGGTAGGTAGATAATTTAAAGCCTCTACGAGAGGCTTCCCCCTTAACGCCTAAAGTAGATAGCTCTATATTTTATATAGTTATAATATAAATATATTTAAAAGTATATTATAGAAATCTATGGGAATATATAATAATTTGGTTATTATATAATATAATTATAATTTATATAGTTACAATTTGTACAGTTTTTACAATTTGTACAGTTTGTACAATTCGTACGGTTTATACAATTTATACGGTTTATATAATTCATACGGTTTATACAATTCGTATAGTTTTTACAATTCGTATAGTTTGCGCGCTATTTATTTATAGGGTAGCGTTTTGCTGCAATTTATTTATAGGGGTAGCATTTTGCCGCAATTTGCTATTAGGTGCTGCGATTTTGTTATAAAACGTGCGTTTTGCGTAAATTGCTATCGACTATATCCACCTGCCGTAAACCGCAACAACGAGCCCCAAAAAAATTTCCTAATGAAGGGACTCTAGCATATATTAAAGTAAAGTAGGCGAGCTACTAGAGAGACGCTAGGGGACTTTTACCTATTTATACTTTGCTAGATAGAATAGGACTAGTATATAAATAATAATAAGGAAAAAATTAAAATATTAGTAGAGAGGTTCTTTTTAGGCGTGGGCTAAACAGACCTATAGAATATTAGTAGCTAATTTTACCCCTTATCTATTAAAATAAGTTATATAATATTAGTAAAATAAATAAAAGACGATATATTAAAGCTCTTTATTAGTAAAATGTTAAGGCTAAATAAGACCCTAAATAAGGCAATTAAAGCCGTAGTAGAAGCGGTAATAATTGTAACGGCGCTATTGCACATTACCTGCTAAATTCTACTATATTCTGCCGACTTATAATTGGCCCGCCTAAAGCTAGCGCCTTAGCGGCTCACCCTATATATTTGTTTACATCGGTCCTAGTAACCCCTTTTCCTTCTCTTTAGCTTAGTATCTTCGTAATATAGTATTCTATAAGCTTTGGTTTAGAAGCATTTATACAAGCCGTAATATTATACTAAGCTTACCCTACCTTACCTAGAAAGGCCTTAATAATATCCCACCCTAAAGAAACTTTATTTACAACGACGTATTAACGCGCTATACTTAGATACTAAAACAACTCTATATTGCCTAGAAAGGCCTAGATAATATTCCATCTTATAAGCCAGATAGGACTAGACCTATACCCCCAGAATTAAAACTAAAGCGTATAATACTAATAAACCTTAAAAAGCTAACAATGGCACCTAAAGTAAGCTTATTTAAGAGAGCTACCTCTACCTAAGAGGAACCTAAGATCTAATTAGGATCAGAAATTGAAGATAATAATAACGTTATAAACGTACGCGAGTAGATTCGCGCCCTTATAGCTAGCCAGGAAGCCAATTATCTTAAAGTAAGAAATATATAAGAGACCCTATAAAAGATCCTAGAAAGCCTTATAGCCCTATAAAATAGCTTAGCTTCCTATTCTTAAAGCCCTAGCCAACCTATTTACTCTACTAAATATAATATACTAGGGAGTATAGATATAATAATAAAGTAATTAAAGTCTGTTAAGCTCCCTAACCCCCTACTACTATTTAATAGGATAAACCCTACCTTTAAGAATTAGAGGATTTAAGTATAAGGAAAGCTCCGTATTAACTATAACTATTTCCTTTCTAAAGAAGCTAAAATACTCTACCTCTTTAGTTAAACCACTAGGGACGCCTAACGGCACCTTTAAGCCAAGTTTGAGGATAACTCCCCTATCTAATTTATATCTGTTAATAAGATAATATAGCACCTAGCGGCTATTTATATTAACCCAAACAAAGTACAGGATACCTATTATAACTATAATCGCCTAATAATAAAACTAAACTAACCCTTTACTAAATTCTAGACTTAATTCCTATACCTTATAAAAGAAGGCTAGGTTCCCCTTAAGAACTACCGATTAGACCTATATAATAAGCTAATAATCTAGCTATAAGAAAAGATCGCCGTAACCTTAAATAACTTACTAACCTACGAAAAACTTATAGCTTATTGCCTATTATTGGACTTAAAACTAAAGCGGATTAACACCCGCCCTAATTAGTAGAAGTAACTCCGTAATAATTAGAACTCACTAGCTATACCTATAGAAGCTAGAGTAGGAAGATAAGTTACAACTACTCTTATACTAAAGGCGGTTATAACTACGCACTAGTAAGCCTTGCCCGACTAGTTACGTACTATACTATCGGCTAGTATTCGCCGCAATATTCCAATTAACCCTACCTTATATTAGCGACTCAGTTAATTAAGGCACGAGTACGGCAAGAGGGACGCGCAAGCCTATATAATTGGTAGTTTATAAACGAAGATCTAAAGCTAGAGAAAGGAAAGGAGACGGAGGGCGGCGCCGCTCGACGTTATATACGATCCTCTAGTCACGTGACAGCAACTATCTAGAACTATCTGCAACTGTCTATAACTGTCTATAACTATCTATAACTATCCGCTATAATCCACCGGTTTCCACCAGTGCCGTAACATTACCCCCCCCTCTAAAAAAGCCTGCCCTTAGGCTTTATACGTCCGTATTATATCCATAGGGTATTTTTGTCTTTATACTTAATAGGCAGCTTATTATCTTTACTATTCTAGCACTCTATCTATTTGTTAAGGTACTTTAGGGGTCTAGGTTTATTAGGGTAATAACTATAGAATTCCTAAAGCTTATAGGGGCTACCTATAAAGTTCTATATAGGGTACTAAGTGGGGTCTAAGTTGTACCCTTTCCAACTAATATAATATTTTAACGTTCCCCTTATAAGCTTATAGGCCAGTATTTCTTTAATTTCCTATTTATTATCGCTATTAACTTAGATTAATAGGGGAGGTTTATTCTTTTGTCTAGGTAATAGGTTATTTATAGCTTTCTATAGTTTATCCGGAGAGAAAATAGGGTGAACTTTAATTAAATTTGGGAGCTTTACTTTATACGCGTTACCTATCTTCTTAAGAACCTTATATAGTCCTGCCATCTAATAGTCTAGCTTATAGCTAGGTCGTTCCGTCTTTTAATTCTTTATTATAACCTAGACTATATCTCCTACGGTAAAGTTAGGCTCTCGCCTATACTTATTCGCCTACTATTATATTAATTTCTAAGCCTTTTCTAGATTTGTATAGGCTACTATCCAGGCTTCTTTCAAGCGCTTAGTATACTGCTAGGCTTCCTTATAAGATAGTTTTTCGCGTATAGTCTAGGGTCCTTCTAGTCTTTCCCAGTTAAAGCTTATGTGGGGTAAGTAGCCCATTTCTAGCTAGATAGGGGCAAATCCTATAGAATTATAAGGTAGGGTCGCTTGGGCGTAGTCTATTAGGGGTAGCAGTTTAGCCTAGTTATTTTAGAAGTAGTTAATAAAAAGCCGAAGTCTCTAGTCTAAGTATTAATTTATAATTTCTATCTAACTATCTATCTGGGGGTAGTATACTATAGAAAGCTTTAGCTTAATACCTAAGATCTAGGTAAACTTATTCCAAAAAGCTAAAATAAATTACGGCCTATAATCGGATATAATAGTATCTAATAGTCCGTAAATTCGGTAGACGTAGTAGATATATAGTTAGGCCGTGTCACGGATTCCGACCGTAGCACCGCCAAGCGCTCGCCCTAGGCGAGCCTTGGCACCCATAGTATATAGAGCGCTCGTACCTACGTACCTCTTGCACCTAGTGCAATATCCTATCGTGTACCATAGTCAATGCTATGACGTTCACAGAGCCTCCTGACCTCGTTCCGTGACAGGCCGCCTCTTTAGCATTAATATTCTTATAATAGGGGATTAAGAATAGGCGCTTACTAAAGCAGTTAACTAGGATTATAACTATATCGTATCCGTTACGGTCTATAGGTAGTTTATAAAAGTCTATAAAGATATACTGCTAGGGGCGTTCTAGTATTAGGAGTGGTTTTAATAGTCCTAGGGTCTTATCTTATAGAATTATAGATCTATAGCAGTTATTATAGTTCCGTATATAGCGGTTAATATCTATAACTATTTCGGGCCAGTAGTAGCGGTCGCTAATAATCTTACGGGTTTTATTTTTTCTAGGGTAGGCCGTAGAGACCTAGGTATAAGCTTCGGTAATAAGCTAGGTCCGTAAGTTCTATTCCTTAGCTACTACTAGCCGTTCCTAGTACTTAAGTAGTCCGTTTTTAAGGGACTATAGGCTAGTAACGTTCTTTACCTTTTTATAGTACTTCTATAAAGAGGGGGTCGTTTAGTTAGCCTATAGTAGTTTATTAATAAGGTTAAGTTTAAAGGAGTTAATAGGATATATCTCGGCGCCTAAGGAGTCTATACTTAGTTCTACCTATATTTAGGGGTTAAGGTATTCTAGTTATAGTAGCGTCTAGGTCTGTAATAAGATCTTTACAGCTATCTAGTTATCTAGGTCTTACTTACGCCTTATAAGAGCGTCCGTACGGTTTATAGCGCCTAGTCTATATATAATTAAGAAGTTAAACTAAGATAGGATATCCGCCTAGTGTGCCTATTAGGCCGTAAAGGCCTTAGTTATTATAAAGTATTCTAGGGCCTTATAATCTAAAACTACCTTAATCGGCTTAGGAGTCCCCTCTAGCTATATACGCCAGTGCTAAAAGCTAGAGATAATAGCCAGTATTTCTTTATTATAGATATGGTAGTTTAGCTTAGCATCTATTATAGTCTTTAAATAGTATATAATAGGGTACTACTCTCCGTCTAATTACTTTTAGGAAAAAATACTAGCTATCGCGCCGTCTAAGGTATTAGTTTCTAGTATTAAGGGCCGTTCTAGGTTAAAATAGGCGAGTAGGGGAGCTAATACTAGCCGTTTCTTAAGCTTATTAAAGGCCTGCCTATATATAGCGTTAAAGTAAAAGGGCTGGTCTTTTTTAGTAAAACGGTTAAGAGGCCAAGAAATCCTACTGTAGTTCTTAATAAAGCGTTAGTAGAAGTTATAAAAACCTAAAAATAATTATACCCCCTTTACGGTCTATAGGGGTACCTACTAGTTAATTATAGCCGTCTTCTTTAGGTTGGTTTTAATTCCGTTTATACTAATAATAAAACCTAAGTACTTTATATACTTAATACTAAACTCTAACTTCTTAATATTAACCTAGAGGCTAGCCTCGCGGAGCCGTTATAGAACTTTATAGACGTGCTCCTCGTATTTTAGCTTATTCTTAGAGTAGATTATAATATTATCTAAATAGGCTATATAGAAGTCGTTAAGCCATACTAAACTAATAGATAGGAAGGACAACTTACGGAAAATGGAATGTGAGCTAAGGAAGACTATAAACCCTATACTGTAAACCACGGCCTGACGGACGCCAAAGAAACCTACGGACCTCCCACTAGTTAATATCTGCTGTATTGGCGCTGTAGGATTCTACTAGAACCTAGTTCAGCCTAATACCGTTGCCTTTATAACTAGCCTATACGAAATTAACTAAATAATTAAGGAAAAGGAAAGTAAGCTTAGTGGATAGGAAAGCGGGCTTATAGATAAAGAACTAGTAGAGCAAAAACTGCCTAATTAACACCGGAAATTTAAGGACGTATTCTCTAAGGTAGCGTCTAATATGCTTCCACCCCACTGACCATATAACTATAAGATTAAGATCAAGCAAGATAAGGGAAGCACCCTTAGCTTTAGCCCTCTCTACCTATAGTCTATTACCGAATTATAGGCTATAAAGTAGTACCTTATTGATAACCTAAATAAGGGCTTTATTGAGCCTAGCTAAGCCCCTTTTAACTCCCCTATTCTCTTTATTAAAAAGCTAAATAGAGAACTGCGCTTCTGTATTAACTACTGTAAGCTAAATAATATAACCCGCAAGGACCGCTACCCGCTACCCTTACTTAATAAGACTCTTACCTAAATAAGTAGAGCTAAGGTTTTTATAAAGCTTGATATCCGCCAGGCCTTTTACCGAATTAGGATAGACCCCGGGTCTAAGGATCTTATTATATTCTAGACCCGTTATAGGACGTATAAATATAAGGTACTTCCTTTTAGACTAATTAACGGACTAGCTACGTACCAGCGGTATATAAATAATGTACTCTTTAACTACCTTAATGACTTCTGTACGGCCTATCTAGATAATATTATAATTTATTTAAAGAATGAACTGGAATATAAGGAGCACGTCTATAAAGTCCTATAATGGCTCCGCGAAGCTAGCCTCTAGGCTAATATTAAGAAGTTAGAATTTAGTGTTAAGCATATAAAGTACCTAGGTTTTATTATTAGTATGGATGGAATTAAGGCCGACCTAGAGAAAACGACCGCAATTAATTAGTGGACGCCCCCTTGGACCGTAAAGGGGGTATAATTATTTTTAGGTTTCTGTAACTTCTACCGACGCTTTATTAAGAACTATAGTAGGATTGCCCGGCCTTTTAACTGCCTTACTAGGAAAGACCAGCCCTTTTACTTTAATGCTATATGTATATAGGCCTTTAATAAGCTTAAAAAACGGCTAGTGTTGGCCCCCCTACTTGCCTACTTTGACCTAGAACGGCCCTTAATGCTAGAAACTGATGCCTTAGATGGCGCGATAGCTGGTGTTTTTTCCTAGAAGTAACCGGACGGAGAATGGTACCCTGTTGCATACTATTTAAAGACTATAATAGATACTAAACTGAACTACTATATCCATGATAAAGAAATGCTAGCTATTATCTCTAGCTTTTAGCACTGGCGTGTATAGCTAGAGGGGACCCCTAAACCTATTAAAGTAGTGTTAGATTATAAGGCCCTAGAATACTTTATAATAACTAAGGCCCTTATAGCCCGGTAGGCACGCTAGGCGGATGTCCTATCTTAGTTTAACTTCTTAATTATGTATAGACTAGGCGCTACAAACCGTGCGGATGCTCTTATTAGGCGTGAATAAGACCTAGGTAACTATATAGCTGTGAAGATCTTATTACGGATCTAAACGTTACTATGACTAGAGTACCTTAACCCCTAGATATAGGCAGAACTAAGTATAGACCCCTTAGGCGCTGAGATGTATCCTATTAACCCTTTAGGACTTAACTTAATTAACGAATTGCTGTAGATAAACCGTACGGCCCCTTCTTTACAGGAGTACCGTAAAAAGGTAAAGAACGTTACTAGCCTATGGTCCCTTAAAAATGGATTACTTAAGTATTAGGAACGGCTGGTAGTGGTAGAGGAATAGAACTTATAGACTTGGCTTATTGCTAAAGTATATACCTAGGTCTCTACGGCCTACCCTGGAAAGAATAAGACCTATAGGATTATTGGCGACCGCTATTACTGGCCTGGAATGGTTATAGATATCGACCGCTATGTACGGAACTGCAACGACTACTGTAGGTCTATAATCCTATAAGATAAGACCCTAGGATTATTAAAACCCCTTCTAATACCCAACTGCCCCTAGTAATATGTCTCTATAGACTTTTATAAGCTACCTCTAGACCATGATAGATATGATATAGTTATAATCCTGGTTAACTGCTTTGGCAAGCGCCCGTTCTTAATTCCCTGTTATAAGAATATTAATGCTAAAGAGGCAGCCCAACTGTATATTTACTACGTCTACTAAATTTACGGACTACTAGATACTATTATATCTAACTGCGGGCCGTAGTTTATATTAGCCTTTTGGAATAAGTTTACCCGGATCCTAGGTATTAAGCTAAAGCTTTCTATAGCATATTACCCCTAGATAGACGGTTAAACGGAGATTGTGAATTAATACTTGGACTAGAGACTCTGGCCTTTTATTAACTACTTCTAGGATAACTAGGCCAAACTGTTGCCCTTAATAGACTACGCCTAAGCGACCCTACCCCATAACTCTACCGGATTTGCCCCTATTTAACTAGAAATGGGTTACCTACCCCGTATAAGCTTTAACTGGGAAAGACTAGAAGGGCCCCAGACCGTACGCGAAAAACTATCTTATGAGGAAGCCTAGCAGTACGCTAAGCGCTTAGAAGAAGCCTGGAAAGTAGCCTGTATAAACCTAGAAAAGGCTTAAAAATTAATGGAATAGTAGGTAAATAAGCATAGGCGCGAGCCTGACTTTACTATAGGTAATATAGTTTAGGTTATAATAAAGAACTAGAAGATAGAACGGCCTAGCCGTAAGCTAGACTATAAGATGGTAGGACCGTATAAGATTCTTAATAAAGTAGGCAACTTGTATAAGGTTAAGCTCCTAGACTTAATTAAAGTCTACCCTATCTTCTTACCAGATAAGCTACGGAAAGCTATAAATAACCTACTGCCTAGATAAAAGAATGAACCTCCCCTGCTAATTTAAGTTAACGACGATAATAAATGGGAAATTAAAGAAATACTAGCCTGTAAACTTGTAAAGGGAACGTTAAAGTATTGTATTAGTTGGAAAGGATATAACCTGGACCCTACTTAGTACCCTATATAGAACTTTATAGGTAGCCCCTATAAGCTTTAGGAGTTCTATAGCTGTTACCCTAATAAACCCGGACCGCTAAAGTACCTAGATAAGTGGATAGAATGCTGGTATAACGAAGATAATAAGCTACTAGAAGAATATAAGGACAAAAACGCCCTAGAAATTTCTTAGTTATATAAGGTGTTGAGATATCTAGGAACTTTAACTGGCGGTTAAAGTTGTCTAATTAGTTAAATTCTCTTGCTAAGACTTTTAGCGGCAAAGCCTAAGGGCAGGCTTTTTTAGAGGGGGGGGTAATGTTANNGCACTNGCAGAACTTNGNAGAACTACGNACCNGCAAGTTGCNANAGATTGCCGNATATTGCGGTCANGTGACGCGAAGATCGTATATAGCTTCGAGCGGCGCTCCCCTTCTTCTCCTTTCCTTTCTTTAGCTTTAGATTCTCGTTTATAGACAATCCAATCGTACAGGCTTGCGCGACCATTTTGCCGTACTTATATCTCGATTGACTGAGTCGCTAACAATCCTAATTTAGTAGAAGGCCTAGCGGATATTAAGTTTTATAAAGACTTTAGCTCTACTTATTTAGGCCAGAGTCTTATTAAGTAGGGGTAGCGGATAGCGGTCCTTGCGGGTTATATTATTTAGCTTATAGTAGTTAATATAAAAGCGGAGTCCTCTATTTAGCTTTTTAATAAAGAGAATAGGTAAGGTAAAAGGGGCTTAGCTAGGCTTAATAAAGCCCTTATTTAGGTTATTAATAAGATACTACTTTATAGCCTATAATTTAGTAATAAATTACTTATAGAGGGGGCTAAAGCTAAGGGTATTTTCCTTACCCTACTTAATCTTAATCTTATAGTTATATGGTTAGTAAGGTAGAAGTATATTAGACGCTGCTTTAGAGAATACATCCTTAAATTTCTGGTGTTAAAAGGGCAGCTTTTATTTTACTAGTTTCTTATTTATAAGCTTGCTTTCTTATCTACTAAGCTTGCTTCCCTTTTCCTTAATTATTTAATTAATTTTGTATAAGCTCGTTATAAAGGTAATAGTATTAGACTAAACCAAGTTCTAATAGAATCCTACGGCACTAATACAGCAGATATTAACTAGTGGGAGGTCCGCTGGTTTTCTTACAGCCGTTTTCCAGACCGTATTTTACGGTTTAGGGTTTATAATCTTTCTTAGCTCCTATTCCATTTTCTACAGATTATCCCTCTAATCTATTAGTTTAGTATAACGTCTAATATCCCTTACTATTCTTTATAGCTGTATAGGGCCTAAGCTCTCTATAGGGGGCTTTTCTAGGTTACTACTAACTTCCTAGGTCTTTAATGCGGGTGGCGTAATATAGGTAGTCTAGGGGCGACATAGTATATAGATCCGTTGCAAATTAAGCTATATATCTTTCTTAAAGGCCTAATCCCTACGCATAGCATCAGCCTAGTAAATAGTATTAATCTAGGGCCGTATAAGGTTTTCTATTATAATACTAATTTCTTTTATAAAGGAAGGGGTTAGGGGTAGGGTTTCTAGCTAAATAAGCCGTCTACTCTATACGTTAAGCTATAAGCCTAAATAGGCTAGCCATTTTCGCCTTAAGATTATATTATAGCTACCTAGGTCCGTAATAAGGAAGGGGACGTTATACTACCTTTATCCGTTAACACAGAGGTAAATCCGCAAGATAGTTATAATAGGTGGCCCTATCCGCCCGTTATACCTATAGATAGGAATTAGTTTAGGCAGTTCTTTAATAGGTGTATTTAGAAAGTTAGCTAGCTTTATGGCATACTGGGTATCTATTAAGGTAAAGGTATTTGCTCCAAAGTTAGCTAAAGCAGAGGTTAAAACTTAGTATCTATTACGAAATAAAGTATAAGGGATAGTGCAGCTTTTTTTACTAACTAGATAACCTAGATTAATATCTAATATATTAATCCCTTTTAACCCTAAAGAGAAGTCTTCCTTTAAGGTTCCTCTTTTTCTAACTCTACGCTATCCTCCTAGATTAATAGGACCTTATTTGCTTTTATATTTATTAGATAATCCTTTACACGGTGGCTTTTTTAACTATAAAAGAAGCAAGCTCTTTAATTACTAAAGGCCTATATACGGGGGTTACTATATATAGGCCAAGCATTTACTAAACCTATAGTAGGGCTAACTGTATAGCTAGCTGCTAAATTAGCGGCGGGCTATATAGGTGGTGCTATAGGGGTTGCTAATTATACTAGGGCATTGCGGGCCGTTCTTATATTGCTTATAGTCTGATTTAAAGGGTTTCTAGCTTTATACCGTTTAGCGTATGTCTTAATTCGGCAAAGGCCTTAGTTAATAGCCAAGCACTAGTTTATAAATTCCTTTAGCGTCTATATAGTAGTAAAAACTAGTAGTATAGCTCGCTATAAGTTTAGGGTAAGCTTATTAAATAGGTCTGGCATTAAATCTTCTTAGGGAATTTAAGCCTAGCCGGCTAGGTGTAGAAAGCAGGTCTAAAAGGCTAAGAAGGTCTCTATTGTTTTTATATTTAGGCTTTTATAATTAAGTTAGGCGTTTTATACTTTAAAGGGGTCCTTATAGATAGAAGATAGGTATATAATTATCTCTTCTTTAGAGAGGAAGGGATTTACTAAGTCCTATATATATCGAGGACGTAGGTGCGTTTGTGCGTCCCTATTAGTACGGCCAAAGACGTAGGCCATTTTAGCCTAAGTAGTAGGGAAGTAGTCCGCATTAACTTCGAGCTTATCCTATAATTAAAGCTTCTAATTATTAAATATAGGGTTGGTTCCGTCTATAAGTAATAGGGGGTCTATAACCTTCGCGGACCGTAATGATACTAATGCTATATATTAGGCTAGGGCCTTAAGGACCATAGCAAGTCTCTAGGTGTTTAATAACTCTTCACTAGGTATAAGGGGTTCTCTAGCTTTAAGCAGCTCTTAAAGTTATTTAATTTCGGTATTAGCTACTATAAGCTCTACCTAGGAGTTTAAGTTAGTTGCTATTTCACTATTAGAGGTATTTAAGGGTCCTACAGCTGCTTTACCGGCCGCTATAGTTCTTGGCATAGTAATATGGTTATTAGGGTAACTTCTAGTAAGATTCTTATAGGGGTTCTAGTCTATGCGTATTCTGTAGATCTTATTATTCTTTTCTATTCTTTTAGTTCTGTTTTATTCTTTAAGTTTTAGTAATAGCCTTTAGGTCTACTTCTGTGTTCTATTCTTATTTATAGTCCGTAAATATTTTTTAAGTTCCTTCTTAGGAAGAAGAGTAGATAAGCTTTAGATAATATTAGCGACTTAGTTAATTAAGGCACAAGTACAGCAAGAGGGACGCGTAAGCCTATACAATTGGTAGTCTATAAATGAAGATCTAAAGCTAGAGAAAGGAAAGGAGATGGAGGGTGGCGCCGCTTAACGTTATATACGATCCTCTAGTTACGTGACGGCAACTATCTGGAACTGTCTGCAACTGTCTGTAACTATCTACAACTGTCTATAACTATCCGCCATAATCTGCCAGTTTCTACCAGTGCCGTAACATCTTAACTACGTGCTTTAACTACGATAAGTAGGGTTACTTTACCTTGTCCTGCCCAGAGCTAAAGGATATAGGCGATATTAAGGAGATAGAGGAAGGAAAAACGTCCGATAAGTCGGGAAAAGAAGAACCCTAAGGAAAGACTCCCCCCTAGGGTACCTTATCGATCTTAAAGAGATTAATCTTAGTTAGTTAATAGGTGGAAAGCATTTTACGGTTCTATATATAGTATCTTAAAATAGATATAGAGTTAATATAACCGCCCTTATTAACACTAGAGCAAATGGCTTCGCCTTTATAAATACTGCCTATATAAATAATGTTGCCAAGTTTTTAAATACAGAAGCTATTAGACTAGAGAAGCCTATCTAGGTAAAAGGCTATAACAGCCAAGCCGGTTGGCCTGTTACCTATATCTTAAAGTTATATATCGCTCTTAACGGATAATACTAATATAGTATCCCCTTTTGTATCCTAGACCTAGGGTTTTATAATATAATCCTTAGACGAAAATAGATGTCCTATTTTAATATTTAGTTAAATATATAATAAAAACGGTTTGTCTAGCCAGAGGATAGACTAAGGTTACCCTCCTTTATTAGGGAGATCTAAACCAACTATAAGATACTAGCCGCAAAGGCTAACCCTACCTACTAGTAGGATATCTGGGCCCGTAACCTAGCCTTTACTTAAAAAGACGCCTACCGTGAAGCTAGAAAGAACTCTATACTAATAAAGATACTCTCCTAAAGCGCTATATTTAAAGAGGACTCTATATATAAAAGNGGGATANATAGTAATATAAACNANNTCTAAATNNCNNAGATNTAACNGGTNTGGAAAAGAACGTATTAATAGGATATAAGGGATAACCTCTAAAAGATATAATAGGAGCTAAAAGGAGTAATAATAACGCCAGTACCCTAGAAGTCCCTAAAGTTATATACGCCCCTATTATTAGGCAACCCCCCTACCGTAAATATCGCCGTAATTAGCGCTATAGTGTTCCACTTTAATATATACCGGAAGAACAATAAGGTCTTTATAATAAGCCTATATAAGATTAACCAAATTATTAATAATAGAGAGGAAAGGCTAACTAAGGAAACCAATAAGGAACTAGTTAAACGCCTCCTTTCTACCATTTATATAGACTATAAGGATATATTCTTAAAGGCGGCCTTAGATAAGTTACTTCCCTACTAGACATATAATTATAAGATTTAATTAGAAGCCAATAACTCGCTAGGCTATAGCCCCCTTTACCATTAATTAATAGATAAGCTAAAAGTAATAAAGTAGTACTTAATTAATAACCTAGATAAAGGGTTTATTAAGCTAAGTTAAGCCCCTTTTACTTCCCCTATCCTATTTATAAAAAAGCCTAATAGAGGCCTTTATTTTTATATTGACTATTAAAAGCTAAACGCTATTACTTAAAAGGACCGGTATTCTATTCCTTTAATTAACGAGACCCTTATATATTTAAGCTAGGTAAAGATCTTTACTAAACTTAATATCCGCCAAGCCTTTTACTAAATTAGGATAGACCCTATATTTAAAGATTTAATAACGTTCTATACCTGTTATAGTTCCTATAAATATAAAGTTCTTCCCTTTAGACTAATAAATAGACCGGCTATGTACTAAAGGTATATAAATAACGTTCTTTTTAATTACCTTAACGAATTCTGTATAGCATACCTAGATAACATTCTTATATACTTAGACAATAAACTTAAGCATTAAGTTTATATTAAGAAGGTTTTAGAAAGACTACGGAACGCGGGCTTATAAGTTAATATTAAGAAATATAAGTTTAGGGTAAAACGTATAAAATACCTCGGCTTTATTGTGACTATAAAAGGAATTAAGGTTAACCCTAAGAAGGTAGAGGCAATCTATAACTGGAAGCCCCCTTATATAGTAAAAGAAATCTAATCCTTTCTTAGCTTTTATAACTTCTATTACTAGTTTATCCGTAACTACGGAATTATAGCAGAACCTCTTATATAACTAACTAGAAAGGATACGCCTTTTATCTTCAATAATAGCTATATAGAAGCCTTTAAAGAGGTAAAAGATCGGCTTATCTTTTCCCTAATCCTTTATTACTATAACCTAGACCTTAAATTAATGCTAGAAACGGACGCCTCTAATAAGGTCGTAGCGGGAATCCTATTACAGTTATATCTAGACGGTAAATAGTACCCTATAGCTTTTTTCTTAAAGATAATAAACCCGGCTAAGTGTAATTATAAAGTATATAATAAAGAAATACTAGCTATTATTTAATTACTCTCCTAATAGCGTGTAGAGCTTAAAGGTATAAACTCCTAAATTAAGATATATACAGATTATAAAGCCCTAAAGTACTTTATAACTATAAAACAGCTTACTAAATAATAAGCCTAATAGGCTAAAATACTCTCCTAATTCTTTTTTATAATTATATATCGTTCTAGCAAGTAAAACTTTAAGGCTAATACCCTAACCTAAAGAGAATAAGACGTAGGACCCTAGGATAAGCTAAAGACCTAATATTAGACGCGCGCTCTTCTCTATCTAAAACAGCTTAACCTATAGATTCTTAAGGAGCTAGACTTTTAGTAAAACGAGCTAGCACTAATAAAGGAGTCCTTAGATAAGCTAATAGGGTTAATTAACTACCTCCTAACTGCAAACCGCATAGCTAATGCCCTAAGGGCCCTCCGCGAATAAGCCGTAAAAAGAGACCCCGATTTTAAGATAGAGGAAGGATTGCTCCTATACTAGGAGCGGCTTATAGTCCCTAACGTTAATAATTTACGGACTAAACTAATCCGCGAAGCTTATTGCTAAGTCTCTATAGTATACCCTAGCAAGAATAAGACCTGTAAAATTATTAACTACCGCTATTACTAGCTAAGAATAGTTGCGGATATTAATTAATATATACGGAACTGCGAAGATTACTAGAGAGCTATAATCCTACGGGATAAGACCCTAGGACTACTTAAGCCACTCCCAATACTAGAGCGCCTTTAGTAGTATATCTTTATAGACTTCTATAAACTACCTAGGGACCGTAATAAATATAATATAGTTATAGTTATAGTTAACCGCTTTAGTAAACGCCTATTCTTAATTCCCTATTATAAGGACATTAATGCCAAAAAGGCAGCCTAGCTATATATCTATAGACTACTAGATACTATTATATCTAATTATAGGCTATAGTTTATATTAACCTTCTAGAATAAGTTTACCCGGATTTTAGGTATTAAGCTAAAGCTTTCTACGGCTTATTACCCCTAGATAGACGGTTAGATAGAGATTATAAATTAGTACCTAGACTAAAGGCTTAGGCCCTTTATTAACTATTTCTAGGATAATTAGTTGGAACTACTACCCTTAATAGACTATACGCAAGCAACCCTACCCCATAACTCTATAGGGTTTACCCCAATTTAGCTAGAAATAGGATACTTACCCTATATAAGCCTTAACTAGAAAAGACTAAAAGAACCCTAGACGGTATAAGAAAAGCTATCTTATGCTAAGGCCTAATAGTACGCCAAATAATTAGAGGAAGCCTAGACGGTAGCCCGCAAGAACCTAGAAAAAGCTTAAAGGTTAATAAAATAGTAGGCAAACAAACACCGTTAAGAGCCCGATTTTGCCCCTAGCGATATAGTCTAGGTTATAATAAGGAATTAAAAGACTAAACGACCTAGCTATAAGCTAGACTACTAGATAGTAGGACCATATAAGGTTCTTAAGAAGATAGGCAACTCGTATAAGATAAAGCTCCTAGATTTAATTAGGGTTTACCCTATTTTCTTACTAGATAAGTTACGGAAAGCTGTAAACGACCTATTACCTAGATAAAAGAACGAGCCTCCCCTACTAGTTTAAGTAAACGGTGATAACGAATAGGAGGTTAATAAAATACTAGCCTATAAGATAGTATGGGGAATGCTAAAATACTATATCTAATAAAAGGGCTACAATCCTAACCCAACCTAGTACCCTACGTGGAACTTTATAGGCTGCCCTTAGAAGCTTAAAGAATTCTATAACTAATACCCTAATGCGCCTAGACCCCTAAAGTACCTAGACGAATAAATAAAATATTAGTATAATAAAGATAATAAGTTACCGGAAGAATATAGGGATAAAAACGCCCCAAAGCCCTAACACAGCTGTCTGCCAAATTTGGCCGTTTTCTGCCAGTACTATAAAATTTCAGATATCCAGGAACTTTAACCGCCGGTTAAAGTTATCTAATTAGTTAGATACGTGCCAAGACTTTTAGCGGCTACTCTTTCTGGCCTAGTGCTTCTACTTAGCCCATAATCGCCCTTTATACTTAGTCTGGACGTACTTATATCCCCTTTTATCTCCTTATCTTATATTTTATAATCCTATGTTTATAAGCCTAGTGCTACCCCATTTCTAACTAAGCCTAAAGGCAGGCTTTCTTTTAAAGAGGGGGGTAATATAACGGCGCTATTGCACGTTACCTACCAAATTCTGCTATATTTTACTGACCTATAATTAGCCCGCCTAAATCTAGCGCCTTAGCGGCTTACCCTATATATTTGTTTATATCGGTTCTAGCGACCCCTTTTCCTTCTCTTTAGCTTAGTATCTTTGTAATACAGCATTCTACAAGATTTAGTTTAGAAGCATTTGTATAAGCCGTAACAATAATACTACTTATTAACGTCGTAACTACTTACCTTTAGAGAGGCGAACTACTTAAATACTTTAGAGCAATAACTATAGTCGTCTTATAAAAGGTATAAAAAAAAACTACTTTATTTTAGAAAGCTACTAACCCTAAAAAGGCTTTTAGAAAAATAGTTATAAAATGTATATAAGAAGCGGCGGAAGTATAGAAGCTACTACCGTAGATATAAATAGGCGTAAGAAAGAAAATATTAACCCTTTTAGCCCTCTCCCTAATTACCTCTAGTATTTAAGCGGTATAGTAAGCTTACCTAGGATATATTATGTCTATACTAAGCCTAGACCTAAGCAGAATATTTAATAATATATTATATAAGAGACTTTTATAAATCCTAAGAAATAAGGGCCTACTAAACTAGATAATTAAGTTTATCTAAGTCTTTGTAATAGGGCGTACTATAAAAATTATAATTAAGGGCTATAAAAGCGAATTAATACTAATATCTATAGGTATTCTATAGGAATTACTTTTATTATTAATTCTAATTCTTTTCTTTATATCTAAACTACTAGAGATATATAATAATAGCTAGGATATAATAGCCCTAAGATTTATAGATAATATAAATCTAATTATATAGGGAAATATAGTAGTAGAAACCTATATTAGGCTAAACTAGGCGTATAATAGGTATATTATATAGGTAAAATAATATAGCGCTAAATTCGTACTAGATAAATACTAGTTTATTTACTTTATAAGAGAAAAAAGGTAAGTAGTAATCTAGATTTAATAGTAAATATCTAGAGCTATAAAGTAAAACTAGAAGCTACCCTTAAAGTCCTAAGGGTTTAGGTAGACTTTAGGTTAAACTAGAACAAGTATATTATATAGGCAACTTATAAAGAAGTAGTAGTATTTTCGGTAGTATTATAAATTACTACCTTAATATAGAGACCCTCTTTTAAATATATACGCCTACTATATATAGTAGTAGTAAGGCCAATAATACTATATAGCTCCTAGATCTAGGGCTTAAGACTAGGCAGTAAAGTACTAGTAAAAAGCTTCCTAGCGCTATTAGTTAAGCAATAAAACTAGTACCTATATAAAACTATAGGGGCCTATAGAAGAATACTACACGCTATACTAGAACGTAAAGTAGTAGTTCTACTACTAGACTTATATATTAACTTAACTACTATATAGAGAGCAGTTATAGTATAAGGCTACTTAGTAGAAGAAAATATATAATAAATACTAAAATGTATATAAGGCACGAGATATATATATAAAGCGATAGCCCTTTAAAGGGGCGATACACCTAAATATACTAGCTAAAAAGCCCACTACCTATAAGTAGTAAAGAGAGAAAAGGAAATATAGGAATTACTTACTTACTAGGCGGAGACCTAGCGCTATACTAGTAGAGTGCTATAATGGTAATAGAGGATAGGAGGTTAATAATATAGATAGAGATCTACTATATTAATTATAAGATAGGCAGATTTTAAATAGAAGTAATAATAGGAGGTAGCGAAAATATAAGACGCAGCTATATAGAATACCCTATAGTTGCCTTTCTACTATAGATAGAGGTTCTAGGCCTAAATATATAGCTAGTAAGCATCTATATTCTAAATACCTTTCCCTAATATATATAGGAAAAGGCCCTATAAGGGGAAACCCCTAAGTATTTCCTTTTAGCTAGTTTTATACATTTTACCTTTACTAAAATAATATATTTTTATATCTTTAGGTATATTAGAAGATCTAGGGGGGGTAGTAGAAGTATCTAGTAATTTGCTAGCGTACCACCTATAACTAGGTAGGGGTATTTAGTCTTTAAGGGGCTAGAAAAGGGCGTATCCTTTAGTGTCCTCCTATTAGATCTTATATACTATTTAAAACTATTAAAGAACTCCTTAAGCTATAAGCTATTTTAGTACTACTTATAGGCCTCTACTTATAGAGAGTATCTAAGTAATATTATTTATATCTACGCTAGTAAATAGCTAGTACCTTACTAAGCAGTAGCTATAAAAAAGTAGTATATAGTATACTAACTAAATAGGCTATCTATACGTATATTAAGGTATAGTATTTAAAATATAGATACTTACTAGCTATATATTTAGGCTTAAAATCTCTATCTATAGTAGGAAGGCAGCTATCCCTTAAAACGCTTGCGTCCTACGAGGCGGGCCGTGCGCGAACACCAGAATTAAAAGTACGCGTATGGTCACGCAGCCTTGGTCCTACTGATTCTATTGGCTAGCTCTTATTAATAACGGTAGGATGCAAACCAGCGTGTTAAGGGATAGATTTTACCTTTATTAGTCCTTTATATAGGGGGAGTATTAGTATTAACTATAGGGTATTCTATATAGCTACGTCTTATATTTTCGCTACCTCCTTATAACGGAACCTTGTAGCAAGAACTACGGTGGGTTCGTTAATAGGCTAGGTGTGTAGGTACAGATAAATCAACAACGTAATAACAACTAGTGGAGTGGTTGCCTAATAGATTAACTCTAATTATATTCTAAGAATCACTATAAGGAAGGAACTATCTAGGTAGGGATTAAGGGTCCTTAAATATATAACCATACTCCTAAGAAAGTCGTTGCTCTATCTGCTCTGTCTACTCTATTTACTCTATTATAGATCTCGCAGATTATACAGATTATATAAATTACATCACGTAACTCTGCTTACTATTCCTCATTATATAGTTCTACGGGTTCCATCCTAGACCGTGCTTATATTAACTAACTAGCTTCCTCTAACTCTTCTCTAAGTAGTTATAATATTATACTTAAAGCGTTCGTAATACTATCTCCCTCCTTTTTATCTTCGTCCTTAGCCTTTACCGCACATGCAACCTTACCAAAAGGTAGCGCCACACTCTAAAACTTACGCATACCCATCTTACCATCAAAAACAATTGATTTTCCAACTTTCAAGACCTAATTCCTACCGCCTAGCGAGCTAGAGGTGGATTTATTTGTCATTTTACCCCCTTATCCCAACAGAAAATTTTCTCTAGGGGTGGTCCTAGCTTATAAGCGAGGCACGGACAGGAACACCAAAACCACTACCACTACCACCAATACCAATACCAATAGGGGCTAGTCTTTCTACTCCCTTTTAGCCTAATCTCCCCAGAAATCTTCTAGTAGGATTAGTAAGGAGAAAGGTATAAGGGTAGAAAAAAAAAACTAGGAAACCCCCCTATAAGATGCCAAAGTCTAATAGGCATAAAAAAAAACCTCCTATAGAAATAAGTGATAATGAGTCTACGACTACATTTACTTTTTCTGCCCCTTCTCCTTCTCCTGGCCTATTTGGGACAGGAGAAAAAAGAGNACATCCTNAGTCTTCTACTNAAAAAGAAAACCAAAAACCTGCAAAAAAGATAACAAAATTAATAACTTTTACGGCTGGNATACCTAGTATATCTTTCCCTCCCCTTTCTCCTAAACAACACCTATAAAAGGCCCTAGAAAGCCTAATACAGGCCTATAAAGGGCTAGAAAAAGAAGAAAAAGAAGAAGAAAAAGAATAAGTTAAATAGCTAGAGGACTATACACGGAGTATTCTAGCAGGAGAAAATCCCTTTATAAAAGGAAAAGAAAAGGCAAAAGATATCCTATAAGGATTAGTTGAAGAAGTAAGAGCTCTCCGTAAGGAGGTAGCTCCTACTAAGGAAACCTACGCAGAGAGACTAAAGAAGAACCTCCCTTCCTCGTCCCCCCTGCCCTCCTTACTAACACTATCTCCTACCCCTTCTACTTCTACTAGAAGTAAGAAAAAGCAGCTATAAGAAAGGAAGCTAGTCCTTATTACAGACCAAAAGGACCAACCTCTAGATACCTTCTCTATACGAAACAAAGTCAATTAACTATTTGCATTAAAACTGCAAGTAGAAAAACCTGTTTTAGCATCCATAGCTAGAACTAAAGGAAAACAAAATATTCTTCTTATAACTACGGAAGAGTATAATGCGGATTTCCTAGTTAAATATAAGGAAATCTGGCATAATTGCTTTACTTTTTAAAGAGAACAAAAACTAGAACCATGGGTTCAAATTATAGCCCATGGGGTTCCTACCCTACCTTTCCTAGGAGAAGGAGGCTCTAAGCTTCTAAAAGAAGAAATTGAGACCTTTAATCCTATAAGGATACAAGGACTACCTAGATGGATCTTATTTAGTGTAAAAAGACATGATCTACAGACTAGATTCGGCTCTATAGTTTTTACTATAGAAAACGAAGAAAAAAGACAAGAAATCCTTAAGTAAAAAGAGATATTAATTGCAGGTACAGCTACTAAGGTAGTAAAATACCTCGAAGTCTCTCCTACTACGCAGTGTACGAGCTGCCAAAAATTTGGCCATATAGGAGACAGGTGCTCTACTAGGGCNTNTAGATACTGNGCNGCTGCANATTTATCTAAAGACNATTCNTNTTCTACCTGTATAATAACAGGCAAGCCTTNCNAGCATACNACCCCTCTTTGCATTAATTGTAAAGAAAAACACTTTGCTAATAGTAAAGACTGTGAGACTCTTAAAGCTGCTAAACTAGTACGTGAAGAAGATTCTATGGAAGAATAAAAACAGATAGGATTCTAGAAGGAGGTAACTCCTACTAGGCTCTTAAAATGATATTAGAGAGTAAAAGGACAGAAATAAATTGNAAAAGGACAGGGACAGGGGTTAGGATTTCTTATAGTTTTTTCTTACCATTTTCTCATTCCCTAGTAGTTGTAGTATCTTAGTATTTTACTAGGAAACTATAAACTCCTAATTTAGGGGTTTATAAACTACTAGGACATAGCTACTAGTACATATTAAGCTGCCTAGAAAGGATGTATATATATAGAACTATAGCGCCATAGCCTAGAGGCTGCATGCGTAGTATTATACGTAGTATAATACAACGGACCTAAAAAAAAAATATAAAAAAAATCTTCGTCCTTAAAGATACCTAGTATCTCTAAGTTATATACTAAAGGTATAATATCCGTTTAATTAATTTGGTTAATATTATTACTTATTATACCTAAAGCATCTTCTTTTTCTTTAACTCTTTATTATATACGTATAGTTTCGTCTATACTATCGCTTAGTAAAATAATACCGTCTCTATATTCTCGTTATATAAAAGAGGGATTAGTTTATATTACGCTAGTAAGTCCTTTATCTTAATAACCCTCTTCTTATTTAAAGTATACTAAAGTAAATATTTAGTTGTTTTATAATATTCGCTTTATTTCTAACGCTAAGTATACGCGTCCTATTACTCTTAATAGTTATTAAGTTCCCTAAGTAATTTATTATAGGGTTTTATATTTAATTTACTACTATAAAGCTTAATAATAAACTATCCGTTACTTTAGCAGAACTTTATTAATCCTAAGACGCTAAGTAAGAGGCTACTAATACTTAACAACAGGCCCTAAATTCTTGTCTTGCTGCGTCTACTTAGTTAATCCGTCTTAAGAAGGTTCGTTTTAAGGAGTAGAAACTTATAAAGTAAGGTCTATAGGAACTTAGTAATAAAAAAACGGATTCTCTTCTAATAAAGAAGGAAATAACTCTAAGTAGTTCGGCAATCGTTCCTCTTAGGTCCCCCTTAAATAGCTTATTCTTTAGCAATTTTTCTTTATTAACGCTTTTTAACCTATTCTCTTCTAATACTTCTATACCTTTCCTATAGCGTTCTTTAGGTTCTCTAATAGTTCCTAGGTAGTCTTATTATAGCCTATCCACTTTACTTTATACTATATTTTATTATTAACGTCCTTATAGCTAACGATCTTTAAAACTTACTATTTATCTTCTTCTTATCCTCTATATATATCTGCCTTATAAACTAGTGGCTTAATATCTCTATATACTAGCTCTAGTATCGCAATATACTATATAGGGTAGATCTTAATTTTAGCTAGTAGGTTTAACTTAAACGTAACCAGTAAAATCCTTTAAATAATTTTAAAAGGTCTTAGTTTAACGTAGTCCAACTTCTTACTTAGTTATTAACTCTTAAAATTTTTGTATAGTAGCTATACTTTATCCCCCTCCTTAAGATCTAGTCCCTTAGATCTCTTAGCGTTATAATACCTTTTTATTCTTTGCTATACTACCTTAGCTATTTCCATAAGGTTTATATAAAGATTTATTAAATTCTCTATTCTTTACTTAGCTATACTACTTATCTTCTTAGCTTATTATAGCGATAATAAAGTCCTTAGCTTATATCCGTAATTCGCCTTAAATAGTAATATACCTATTCCTTCTTATAGTGTTATATTATATACAAACTATATAACTAGTAATAGTAATACCTAATTATTCTATACGTAATTAACATAGTGCCTTAGATACTATTTTAGTATCTAGTTTAATCTTTCCGTTTAACCGTCTGTCTGTAGATAATATATAGTAGAAGTTACTACTTTAACTCCTTATTCCGCTAAGAATACCTCCTAAAATGCTACTATAAATCTTAAATCCCTATTTAATATAATCTTACTTAGTGCTCTATATCTTATAAACACTTCCTTAATATAGATTCTAGCAATATCTTCCACTAAGATTTCTTTTATATATGCTATAAAGTATCCCCACTTTATAAGCTTGTCTACTATTACTAAGATTACGTTATAATCTTATCCGGTAATAGGGTCTCTTAACTTTAATAACTTAATAATAAAGTCCTATAATATAACCTCCTATAGTCTCTCTAGTATTTTAATAGGTTATAGCCTTCCATATAGCTTATACCTTATTAGTTTATTTCTTTAGTAATTTAGATATTCTTTTATAACTTATCTTACTAGTCCCTAGATTCTATTAATAATATACTCCTCTTAGAGTCTTAACACTAAGCCTATAGCTCTATTATATCCTTAAGTTAGTCCTTTATAGAATAACTTAATAAACTCTTTTATAATGTTTCTTGGTATATATATTGCTTCTTAGTTCTTATACTACTCTAAGTTTAAATTTTCTACCTATATATCTTAGATCTTTTATAACCAATCGCTTTTTAGTAATTTATAGGTCTAACTAGTTTCTTTTATTGCTATAATTTTTAGATAGTTATACCTAATTAATCCATCTATATCTTTCTACAGTAAAGCTCCTAATAGCTTTTCATTATTTTATAGTTTAGCCTTTCTACTTAAAGCATCTACTCGTGCGTTATCTATACCCTTAGTATACTAAATCTTAAAATAATATTTTATAAGCATTTTTACCTATCTAACTTATCTCTAATTAAGTTCTTTTATTATTAGGAACCCTATTAGGTTCTTATAATCTATCTTAACTATAAATAGTTTCTCTATACCTTATAAGAATACTCTCTATTTCTATAATACTATAACTATACCTAACAATTCCTTATTATAGATATTATAGTTTAGTTCTAGTAATATTATCTTCTAACTATAGTATGCCACTAGGTGCTATCTATTCTTATATTTTTATAAAAAGCACACTCCTAATACAAAGTCTAATATATCTATCTCAACTACTATCTCTAACTTTAGTTAGTAGATTTTAAGAATTGGGTCCTAAGTAAATAACTCCTTAACCTCTTTAAATAATTTTTTATATTCCTCTCCCTATATCTAAGGTTTCTCTTTCTTAGTTAACCTTATAAATAGCTTAATATCCCTTAACCATTAAGCTATAAACCTTCTATAGTAATTACAAAACCCTAAAAATAACCTTAACTATATTATATTCTCTAGTTCTTACCAATTTATTATAGCCTCAATCTTCTTTAAATCTATGCTAAGTTAGCCTAGTTTAATAATAAATCTAACAAAATCTATCTTTCTAGTAAAAAACTTGCATTTTTTAATTGCTATTAGCATCTGTTCTTTATATAGTCTCTTTAAGACCTATTTAACATATTCTCCGTGCTCTTCCTTATTTATTAAGTAGATAATAATATTATTAAGGTATACTATAATAAACTTATCTAAGTGTTCTCTTATATATTATTAATACGCTTCTAGAACGTTGCTAATACGTTTATAAGCCTAAATTATATAACTAATGGCTTATATAGTCCTTCCTTTAACCTAAAGGCTGCCTTTTATTTATCGCCTTCCTTAATCCTAATCTAATAGTATNCNTATCTCAGATCTATCTTTATAAAGATTTATACGTTACCAATCCTATCTTAGATTTCGCTAATTAAGGGTAAAGGATACCTATCCTTCCTAGTAATGCTATTTAACTGTCTATAGTTAATATATAGTCTTAGTTTTCCATTCTTCTTAGGTATAAATAATACTAGATAACCCGCTAATAATTACAATGGTCTAATATATCCCTTTTATAAGTTCTTCTAAATAAACTCTTTAAGCGCTCTACCTTCTTCTTTAGTAAGCTTATAAATTAGAAAGAACTTTAGACTTATTTCTAATTCTAATTCTATCTTATAGTTCTATGCTATATACTCTAACAGCTTTTTACTTTCTAGTAACTATAACTTTTTNCTATATTTATAGTATCTCTTTAGTATATAACTTAATCCTTAATTAGTCTCTTTATATATTACTCTAACTTAGTACTATACCAGCTTAGTTTATTATTATATCTTACGGCGTTAAGTATCTCTAATATTAACCTAACCTATAATCCAATTAATCCTTAGATTATATTCCTATAACTAAGGTATCCCTAGTATCGCCTCGTCCTTCCCTAATAGTAGGATATTAAAAGACATCTCAATTTATCTTCCTTTAATAGTTAACTAAATAGGTCCTATTTTAAGATTAATAATACCTCCTCTATAGGCTATTATATCTCCTAAAATTATAACTAATAGGTAAGAGTACTCCTTTTGTCTATATAGTAGCCCCATCCTTTTAACTATTATTAGCAAGATATAGTTCCTTATTACTCCACTATCTATTAATACCTTAAACTATTAATCCTGCCACTTAACTTATAAATTTAGGTGTTATCCTTAAATTCCTTTAAGGGTCTAAGGCTCTACTACTAGTTCCCTCTAGTTCTATAGGCCTCCACTTTTCCTAACTATTAGCTACTAGATCTTATTTATACTTAGTCTAACTTAGGCTAATACTTAGTTTACTTCTTTTCTTTAATGTACTATAGATAGGTATTCTTCCGTAAGGAATTTTCCTGGCTAAAGTATTAAGTCCCCTTATTCTTAGACTTCTATTAGGTACTAACTATATATATACTTAGCATTTCTATATTTTGCCTCATCTGGTGCCTAATATATCTTTACTAAATACTTCCGGTTTTTGTCTTTAGGTGCTTTATATATATTGCACGTATTATCTATATATGCTATCTATAATAGTATATAATACGCCTAGTGTTTTAGGTCAACTCTTGGCTTATTTTTATCCTTAAGTTTAAACCTATACTACGTTAATCTAAGCGTTGCAACTTTATTCGCAGGTACTAAGATTTATTTTTTACTTCTCTAGTCCTCTAATTACTCCTCTAAATCCTTTAATATTATAATTAAAGCTCCTTTAATATAAGTTATCGCTTTTTCCGTAATTAGTTAGTCTTAGATAACTTTTTTGTCCAGCTATATATAGAAATCTTCCTACTTATTATTATATCTTTGCCTATACCACTTTTAGTATAGCTCCTTAAGTATATATAGTCTATTCGTAAGAAAGTATCTTCTTATTACTACGTTGTAATAGCCCTTTATATATCGTTCTTCGAACCTAATTAAAATCCCTAAATCCTCCTCTTATTTTAGTTCGGTAAGCCACTTAGCTCTTAATATACCTATTCTTAGCCTATTAGTAATTCTTTATACTAGCGCTCTGTCCCTTATACGTCCTAATATACTAGATCTCTTATCTAGTTTCTATTCTTGCTATACAGTAATTCTTGCTCTAAATTAATCTATGGTTTCTTTTTATTTACGTCTTATAAGTAGATCCTTAAAGTTATCTTACTTCCTAATCTTAGTATTAACTTTTCGATCTTTAGAGTAAGCACTATATTCCCTTAGTAAGTCCTTTAAGTCTATATATCTGTCTCCCAGTTTAACTATTATTTATACTATAGATTCTCTAATCCGTGGCGGAGTCTCTTGCTTCCTGCCTATAGGTGTCCTTATTTATTCTCCGAATTCTTAGTTCCCTAGGATCCTTAATCCTAAGCTTGCTTCTTTCTTAAGCTATACTCTAGCCTTAGTCCAACTAGGCTTTTAGGGTATTCTCATCTTATCTTAAGAGTCTTAAATCTCACTTATCTTATTTTAAGAGTCTTATACCGTTAGGAATTCTTATCCCAAGCTTATTCTTATATCTTTAAACTAAGCCGTTACTCTACTCTATCGGTTTTTATCTATTATAGGTCCCTAAGCTATCCTTATCCTTACTTTAAAATCTTAGATCTCTCTTATCTTATCTTAAGAATCTTAAGCCTTTAGCCTTTTACCTTTATTAAGTAGTAAGCTAGCACTAGCAGTTATTTGCTTACTTAATTGTCTCTAAATATTACTCCTTCCGTCTTATAAAGCAATAGATGCCGTATCCAACAGTATTATAATACCCGTTACTAAACCTTACTTTATAGCGGTCTTAGTCTTTACTTCTAGTACGCTATTAAGGTTTAAATACCCCTAGTTAGTTCCTTTTTCTTCCTTATTGCTATTAATTAATAAGTACTCCAACTCTATTATTATTATTACTAATCTTTATCCGCACGTTGCTGTAATATCTTAATCTAGCTTATAGAGTTAATCTTATTCTTTATCTAACTCTTTAGTTCCTTTAAGTCCCTTTAACTCTAGCTCTTATAGCCAATAGCTTATACCATACTTAGCGTCTTTATAAATTTAGTATATATTATTATAATAAAACGCAAAACTTTTAATTAAACACTCTTTTATTTCTTGCAGCGTACTATTATCCCTCTATATATATATATTATATACTACTAGTCTAGTTCCCTTTATTATATAGTATCTCTAACTATCTTTATAATCTCTAGCAAAATAACCTAGTTTCCTATAATTTATGCAAGCTCTATCTTTAAACCATTGCTTTTATTATAGAGTCCACTTAAACATCTTCTACTATTAAGATCCTTAGTTTGGCCTATACTCCCTAGTCCTATAATTACTTAATCCTTAACCTCTAAGTTTTTATAGTTTCTTACTCCATCTCTTATAGGCTTCTTTAGTACTACTTAGGTTTATTAGCTCTGCGCTATACTATAGTTTTTAACTTAGCTTTTATTAATATATACTCTACGCCTTATACGACTATAGAACTCTATCCTAACCTCTCTTAGTCTATTCCCTTTAGAAGACCCCATTGTTAATCTTAATCGCCTAATTAATTAATTCCCTTAGGGTATCCGCATCTTCCATTAGAATAATTATATCCTAGACTTTAGCCTTAAGTCCCTATTTATACTATGCCATAAGCGCCTTATTATTCTACTTAACCTATATTACTAGCGTCTAGAACTACGTTATATACTTAATTGCTAAGGTTCGCTACGTAATGTCTTAGAGTTTTCTTTTTACTATAGTTGTCGCCTTTAGGTCTTTAAATATTTATATAAGTTGTTCTATAAATCCGTTCTAACTTAAAAATATAAACCGTACTTCCTAGTTTATAGTCATTATGCCGTTTACTTATATTTCTATAAGGTAAGGCTTAAACTATTTAAGTGCTCTTCTTAATAAGAACAATCCTACATACGCTATTTAATCCATAGGTATGGCCAGCTTTGCTTCTTCCTGCGTAACCTTAAAATACATTTACGTAAGGAATCCTTTAAGCTTTAATCTCTCTCCTAAGAATCTTTTAATTAATAGTAACTTAACCTTTACTACTCCTATCCCGTTAATCCTTTATTTAAGTGCCATGTTATCTCCTATTAACTAGTTAACTATCTCTTATAGTTATCCGTACGTTACTAGTTGCTATAAGTTAGTATCTGCTATACTAGTGTCGTTACCTAATCTTAAAGTAGTTACTGCCGTCAATGGCGTTGTGGCTGCTTTTAGTGGCATATTATTTAATTTATTATTACCGTAACCGTAGTAGTAATTATATAACGGAACCTTATAGCAGGAACTACGGTGGGTTTGTTAATAGGCTAGGTATATAAGTATAGATAAATTAACAATGTAATAATAACTAGTGGAGTAGTTACCTAATAGATTAACTCTAATTATATTCTAAGAATTACTACAAGGAAGGAACTATCTAGGTAGGGACTAAGGGTCCTTAAATATACAACCATACTCTTAAGAAAGTCATTACTCTGTCTACTCTGTCTACTCTATTTGCTCTATTATAGATCTCGCAGATCACATAGATTATACAGATTACATCACGTGATTTTGCTTACTATTCCTCGTTATATGGTTCCACAGGTTCCATCCTAGACCGTACTTATATTAACCAACTAGCTTCCTTTAACTCTTCTCCAAGTAGTTGTAACATTGTACTTAAAGCGTTCGTAACACTCCTTCTATTATCGCTTCTATTTAAGGTCTACCTATCTTGCGATAAGTATAGTAGATCTCTATCTATACTAATAGTCTCTTATCCTCTATTACTATAGTAGTACTTTACTAGTATAGCGCTAGGTCTCCGCCTAGTAAGCTAATAGTTTTTGTATTTTTTTCTCTCTCTTTATTACTTATAGGTAGAGGGCTTCCTAGCTAGTATACTTGGGTGTATTACCTTTTTAAGGGGCCCTCGCTTCTTATATACGTCTTATTTCTTATATATATTTTAGTATTTAGTATATATTTTCTTTTACTAGGTAGCCTTATACTATAACTATTCTTTATATAGTAGTTATATTAATATATAAGTCTACTAGTAGAACTACTACTTTATATTCTAGTATAGTGCATAGTATTCTCCTATAGGTCCCTATAGTTCTATATAGGTACTAGTTTTATAGCTTAGCTAATAGCGCTAAGAAGCTTTTTATTAATACCTTACTACTTAGTCCTAGGCCCTAGATCTAGGAGCCGTATAGTATTATTAGCCTTACTATAAATAAATAAATAAATATCTATATAATTTCCTATATAATTATTTCTATAAATTCTATAATTAATTACTAGTATAAAAATATATATCTATACGCCTATATATTTATATAAAGCTCTATATAAAGCTCTATATAAGGCTCTATATAAAGTTCTATACAAGGCTCTATATAAAGCTCTACTCGAAGCTTAACTTAAAGCTTTGCTTAAAGCTCTACTTAAAGCTCTGCTTAAAGCTCTACTTAAAGCTCTACTTAAAGCTCTGCATAAGGCTCTACTTAAAGCTCTATATAAGGCTCTGCACAAAGCTCTATACAAAGCTCTACGCGAAGCTCTGCTCGAAGCTCTGCTTAAAGCTTTATACAAGGCTCTACACAAGGCTCTGTATAAGGTATTACAGCACTAGTAAAAACCAGTAGATTATAGCGGACAGTTGTAGACAGTTATAGACAGTTGCAGACAGTTGCAGACAGTTGCATATAGTTCTAAATAGTTGCCGTCACGTAACCAGAGAATCGTATATAATGTTAAGCGGCGCTACCCTCCGTCTCCTTTCCTTTCTCTAGCTTTAGATCTTTGTTTATAGACTACCAATTATACAGGCTTACGCGTTCCTCTTACCGTGCTCGTGCCTTAATTAACTAAGCCGCTAATATTATCTAAAGCTCATCTACTCTTCTTCCTAAGAAGGAACTTAAAAAATATCTACGAACTATAAATAAGAATAGAACATAGAAGTAGACCTAAAGGCTATTACTAAAACTTAAAGAACAAAACAGAACCAGAAGAATAAAAAAGAATAATAAGATCTATAGAACACGTATAGACTAGAACCCCTATAAGAATCCTACTAGAAGTTACCCTAATAACCGTATTACTATGCTAAGAACTACAGCGGCCGGCAAAGCAGCCGTAGGACCCTTAAATACCTCTAATAGTAAAACAGCAACTGACTTAAACTCCTAGGTGGAGCTTATAGCAGCCAATACTAAAATTAAATGACTTTAAGAGCTGCTTAAAGCTAGAGAACTCCTTATACCTAGTAAAGAGTTATCGGACACCTAGAGACTTACTATAGTCCTTAAGGCCCTAGCCCAACGTACAGCATTAGCATTATTATGGTCCGCGAAGGTTACGGACCCCTGTTGCTTACAGACGGAACTAACCCTATATTTAATAATTAGAAGCTTTAATTATAGGATAAGCTTAAAGTTAATACAGACTACTTCCCTACTACTTAGGCTAAAATAGCTTACGTTTTCGGCCGTACCGGCGGGGACGTATAGACGCACCTACGTCCTTAATATACACAGGACTTAGCAGGTCCCTTCCTCTTTAGAGAAGAGATAATTATACACCTATCTTCTATCTATAAGGACCCCTTTAAAGTATAGAACACCTAACTTAATTATAAAAGCCTAAATATAAAAACAACGGAGACCTTCTCGGCCTTTTAGACCCGCTTTCTACACCTAGCCGGCTAGGCTTAAATTCCCTAGGAAGATCTAATGCTAGACCTATTTAATAAGCTTACCCTAGACTTGCAGCAAGCTATACTGCTAGTTTTTACTACTATATAGACGCTAAAGGAACTTACGGACTAGTGCTTAGCTATTAACTAAGGCCTTCGCTAAATTAAGGCATATGCCAAACGGTATAAAGCTAGAAACCCTTTAAATCAGACTATAAGCAATATAAGAACAGCCTATAATACCCTAGCACAATTAGTAACCCCTATAGCACTACCTATACAGCCTACCGCCAATTTAGCAGCTAGCCGTGCAGTTAGCCCTACTATAGGTCTGGCAAATACTCGGCCTATATATAGCAACCCCTATATATAGGCCCTCAGTAATTAAGAAGCTTACTTCTTTTACGGTTAGAAAGGCTACCGTATAAAGGATTATCTAATAAACGTAAAAGTGGACAAGGTCCTATTAATCTAGAAGGATAGTATAAAGTTAGAAAAAGAGAAACCTTAGAGAAAGACTCCTCTTTAGGGTTAAAAGGGATTAATATATTAAATATTAATCTAAGTCGGCTAGTTAGTAAAAGAAGCTGCACTATCCCTTATACTTTATTTCGCAATAGATACTAAGTTTTAACCTTTGCTTTAGCTAACTTTAAAGCAAATGCCTTTGCCTTAATAGATACCTAGTATACCGTAAAGCTAGCTAACTTTCTAAATATACCTATTAAAGAACTGCCTAAACCAATTTCTATTCGCGGGTATAACGGGCGGATAAGGCTACCTATTACAACTATCTTATAGATTTACCTCCATGTCGATAAATAAAGGTAGTATAACGTCCCCTTCCTTATTATAAACCTAGGTAACTATAATATAATCTTAGGGTAAAAATAGCTAGCTTATTTAGGCTTATAGCTTAACATATAGAGTAGACGGCTTATTTGGCCAGAAACTCTACCCCTGACCCCTTCCTTTATAAAAGAAATTAGCATTATAATAGAAAACCTTATACGGCCCTAGATTAATACTATTTACTAGGCTAATGCTATACGTAGGGACTAGGCCTTTAAGAAAGATATATAGCTTAATTCGCAACAGATCTGTATACTATATCGCCCCTAGACTACCTATATTACGCCACCCGCATTAAAGACCTAGAAAGTTAGTAGTAACCTAAAAAAAAGCCCCCTATAGAGAGCTTAGGCCCTATACAGCCATAAAGAATAGTAAGGGACGTTAGATATTATACTAAACTAATAGATTGGAGGGATAATTTACGGAAAATAGAATAGGAGCTAAAAAAGATTATAAACCCTAAACTGTAAAATATAGTCTAGAAAATAGCTGTAAGGAAACTAGCGGACCTTCTACCAGTTAATGTCTACTATATTAGTGCCGTAGGATTCTACTAGAACCTAGTTTAGCCTAATACCGTCGCCTTTATAACAAGCTTATACAAAATTAATTAAATAATTAAAGAAAAGGGAAGTAAGCTTAGTGGACAAGAAAGCAAGCTTATAGATAAGGAACTAGTAGAATAAAAGCTGCCCTTTTAATACTAAAAATTTAAGGATGTATTCTCTAAAGTAGTATTTAATATACTTCCACCTTACTAACCGTATAACTATAAGATTAAGATTAAGCAGGGTAAGGAAAATACCCTTAGCTTTAGCCCCCTCTATAAGCAGTCTATTACCGAATTATAGGCCATAAAGTAGTATCTTATTAATAACCTAAATAAGGGCTTTATTAAGCCTAGCTAAGCCCCTTTTACCTCGCCTATTCTCTTTATTAAAAAACTAAATAGAGGACTCCGCTTCTATATTAACTACTATAAGCTAAATAACCTAACCCGCAAGGACCGCTATCCGCTACCCCTACTTAATAAGACTCTAGCCTAAATAAGTAGAGCTAAAGTCTTTATAAAACTTAATATCTACTAGGCCTTCTACTAAATTAGAATAAACCCTGCGTCTAAAGATTTTATTATATTTTAGACCTATTACAGAACGTATAAATATAAGATACTCCCTTTTAAACTAACTAATAGGCTAGCTATATACCAACGGTACATAAATAATGTACTCTTTAACTACCTTAACGACTTCTATACGGCCTATTTAGATAATATTATAATCTACTCTAAGAACGAGCTAGAATATAAGGAGTACGTCTATAAAGTCCTATAACGGCTCCGCGAGGCTAGCCTCTAGGTTAATATTAAAAAGTTAAAGTTCAGTGTTAAGCGTATAAAGTACTTAGGTTTTATTATTAGTATAAACGGAATTAAAACCAACCTAAAAAAAACAGCCATAATTAACTAGTGGGCACCCCCATGGACCGTAAAGGGGGTATAATTATTTTTAGGTTTTTGTAACTTCTACTAACGCTTTATTAAGAACTATAGTAGAATCGCCTGGCCTCTTAACCATCTTACTAAAAAAGACTAGCCCTTTTACTTTAACGCTATATATAGGCAGGCCTTTAATAAGCTTAAGAAACGGCTAGTATTAGCTCCCTTACTTACCTATTTTAACCTAGAACGGCCCTTAATGGTAAAAACTAATACCTTAAATAGCGCAATAGCTAGTGTTTTTTCCCAGAAGCAACTGGATAGAGAGTGGCACCCTATTATATACTATTTGAAGACTATAATAAATGCTAAGCTAAACTACCATATCTATAACAAAGAAATGCTAGCTATTATCTCTAGCTTTTAGCACTAGCGTATATAGCTAAAGGGGACCCCTAAGCCGATTAAGGTAGTTTTAGATTATAAGGCCCTAGAATACTTTATAACAACTAAGGCCCTTATAGCCTAGTAGGTACGCTAGGCGGATACCCTATCTTAGTTTAACTTCTTAATTATATATAGACTAGGCGCTATAAACTATATAGACGCTCTTATAAAGCGTAAGCAAGACTTAAATAACTAAATAGCTATAAAGATCTTATTACGGACCTAGACGCTATTATAACTAAAATACCTTAACCTCTAGATACGGGCAGAACTAAGCATAGACTCCTTAGGCGCCGAGATATATTCTATTAACTCCTCTGAACTTAACCTTATTAATAAACTACTATAGGCTAACTAAATAACCCCCTCTCTATAGGAGTACTATAAAAAGGTAAAAAATATTACTAGCCTATAGTCCCTTAAAAACGGACTATTTAAGCACTAGGAACGGCTAGTAGTAGCTAAGGAATAGAACTTACGGACCTGGCTTATTGCTAAAGCTTATACCTAGGTCTCTATAGCCTACCCTAGAAAAAATAAAACCTGTAAGATTATTAGCGACCGCTATTACTAGCCTAAAATAGTTATAAATATTAACCGCTATATATGGAACTATAATAACTGTTATAAATTTATAATTCTATAAGATAAGACCCTAGAACTATTAAAACCACTCCCGATACTAGAACGCCCCTAGTAGTATATCTTTATAGACTTTTATAAACTACCTATAGACTGTAACGGATATAATATAGTTATAATCCTAGTTAACTACTTTAGCAAGCGCCCGTTTTTAATCCCCTATTATAAAAATATTAATGCTAAAGAGGCGACCTAACTATATATCTACTACGTCTACTAAATTTACGGACTACTAGATACTATTATATCCAATTATAGGCCGTAATTTATTTTAGCTTTCTAGAATAAGTTTACCTAGATCTTAGGTATTAAGCTAAAGCTTTCTATAGTATACCACCCCTAAATAGATAGTTAGACGGAAATTATAAATTAATACTTAGACTAGAGACTTCGGCCTTTCGTTAACTACTTCTAAGATAACTAGGCTAAACTGCTACCCCTAATAAACTACGCCCAAGCGACCCTACCTTATAATTCTATAGGATTTGCCCCTATCTAGCTAGAAATAGGCTACTTACCCCATATAAGCTTTAACTAGGAAAGACTAAAAGGACCCTAGACTATACGCAAAAAACTATCTTATAAGGAAGCCTAGCAGTACGCTAAGCGCTTAGAAGAAGCCTAGATAGTAGCCTGTACAAATCTAGAAAAGGCTTAGAAATTAATATAATAGTAGGCGAATAAGCATAGGCAAGAGCCTAACTTTGCCGTAGAAGATATAGTCTAGGTTATAATAAAGAACTAAAAGACGGAACGACCTAGCTATAAGCTAGACTATTAGATAGTAGGACCGTATAAGGTTCTTAAAAAGATAGGCAACGCGTATAAAGTAAAGCTCCCAGATTTAATTAAAGTTTACCCTATTTTCTCTTTAGATAAACTACGGAAAGCCGTAAATAACCTATTACCTAGATAAAAGAATAAACCTCCCCTGCTAATCTAAGTTAATAGCGATAATAAATAGGAAATTAAAGAAATACTGGCCTGTAAGCTTATAAGGGGAACGTTAAAATATTATATTAGTTGGAAAGGGTACGACCTGGACCCTACTTAGTACCCTATATAGAACTTTATAGATAGCCCCTATAAGCTTTAGAAATTCTATAGTTATTACCCTAATAAACCCGGACCCCTAAAGTACCTTAATAAGTGGATAGAGTGCTAGAATAGCGAAGACGATAAGCTGCCTATTAAGTATAAAGATAAGAATACCCTATGGATATAATACGGACGTACAAAGCCTAAGGGCAGGCTTTTTCGGAGGGGGGGTAATATTACGGCACTGGTGGAAACCGGTAGATTATAGCGGACAGTTGTAGATAGTTATAAAAGTTATTATTGGACCAAGGAAAAATAATATTAAGTTAGCTTGTATTAATACACTATAAATTATTATATTTTGTTGTAAAATTAAATAAGTTTATAATGAGTATTTATAATTATATGTGTTTAATATTATTGTTGGTTACACAAGGGGGATATCACGTAGCTACGGTTCGTAGATAGTATAATAATTGTTCTGTTCTGTTTTCTTCTTAAAGAAAGGGGTAAGGAACTTAAGGTTCCTTACCACGCTAGTGCCGCGGCAGTACGTGATGGCAACTTGCCGTACGTAACGGCAACTTGCTATATATGACGGTAATATACCTTATATGGTAACCATTTGCCTTTATTCCCAACACTAGCAACTCTTCTTTTATAGTTGCCATCTATATATATATACCGCTTAACTAACGGAACAAAAATTAATCCTCCTTACTTACTATTGCTATTGTAATATAAGTCTCACTGTCCCAAAATTTGCCTCTTAGCATGTGGTGCTTTCTTGCTTATAAGTTATAGGTAGGTATCTTATTAGTAGGGCCGCTAAGGCGCTAGCGGTAAGCGAGCTAATAGCGATTTTCCATCCCGGGGATAGAAAATCCTGATTAGCTAGTTTAAGTTAGGGTCTACAGAATCTAACTAATTAGATAACTTTAACCGCCGGTTAAAGTTCCTGGACATCTTAAGACCTTATATAACTAAGAAATTTCTAGGGACTCCCTTTTAACCTAACCTTTAACTTATATACGTAGAGTATTTATATTAATAAACGTCTCTAGTACCTTATTTAGGTTTGCCTTTATTATTATATCTACTGGGTTATCTTAGCTATTAATCCATTAAATCTTAAAGAGTTTTTAACGCTTATAGGATTACCGAAGTGCCATAATATTAATTATAAGGCGCTTCTCCTTTATAGTACTAAGCTTAACTAAACACTTATAGAGGGAAAATAAATCGGTGCATACAATTGTAGGGATAATAGGAAGTTTAAGTCGATTTATAATTATCTTTAGGGTAGTTCCAATTACACTTACTATATTAACTCCGCTAACTATTCTATATATCTCTAACGCTAAAATACTTTGGGTAACGCGCTTGCTCTTAGTTAAGCTCTAATAAATAAGATTGCCATAGATTATAAAGTCATTCTCTCTAGTAAATTTATTCGTGATAATAATCTTATATTCTAACTAGGAGCTAAAATCTTTATTATTTATAAACAATCCATTAATAAATATAAAGAGCTTAGCAGTAGGAAGATTAATAGGTACGTAGAGTAGTCCCTAATTAAGATGGTTTATTTACTAGAAAAGACGTTTATTTAGGGTAAAAACGTCATCCTTAGTTAGTTTCTGGTATTAGGCGGCAACGGAGAGATTAAATAAAGCCTTAGGTTAATAGATAGAAGCAATATAAGCTCTACAAGCGCGTTACTCTATATATTCTTGCTTTAGGGAATTAACGTTAATAACGTTAATCTTCTTATCTTAACCCTTCTAGTATAAAGCAATGGAATCCTTATTTAGGGAGAGGATGCATCTATTAAAGAGTAATAGTATTATTAAGTTAAGCTTTTCCTTTAGCTTTGCTATAAGATTTGCCTTTACTAGCTTATCCTCTTTAAGAGCTAAGAATTGGTTATCTCCTAAGATAATTGTATTATTAGTTTATATACCAACAATTCCAAATAGGGTTCCTGTGGTTATAATAAGGAAGTAGGGATTAAATATAGAAGTAGTTATTAAAAGCTTCTCTTTATAGTGCTTGCTGTAGATAGCCCACTAGTAAATTCCTACCTCTACAATTCTATATAATGGCTTAAGTACAACCATAATTGTATCTTTAGGATACTGGTAGCAAATTTGCTCCGGAAGGTATACTAATATTAAGCGCTAAAGGTACGTCTCTAATTAGGTATAGGCTTAAGTAATATCTTATAAATAAACTGCTATTCTATTCTTTATTAAAAAGGGAGCTAATATAATAATAACTTGCTAACTAGCTCGTTAAATTATAGGAGATTATATAAGAATTATCTCTTTACTATTATTGTTGTAACCTTAGATAATAAGCCTTAATTTCTTAAATGGGGCGTTAGTAGCTTTGCCCTTAATCTCGTTAACTATTCTTAACTTAAAGATGCGAACTCTATTAAACTTAGTAGGGTTATATTTCTTAAATTTAAAGACTCCTCTTATAATAAGACCGTTAATCTCCTGCTTATTGGATGCTTAGAAAGGAGCTCCTAGGGTTATAATATGACCTTCCTTTTGGAGCTGTTTTGCGAGCTTAAAGTTAGCCTTTTCTTTGGCTGTTATAAAGGCTATTAATAACTTAACTTTATTCTTAATAGCGGCAATAAATTGTTCTTTAAAATTAATAAGGTGTTAGCGATTTTATAATCCCTTTAGGCGACCTCTACCGCATTATAGTTATGGCGTATCTACTATAATTATATCGGGATCGTAGTCGCCTTCTAGAGTATATTAATTGTAGTTCTCTTCTAGGGCATCTTCTAGGGCATCCTATAAAGGCTCGGAATTGTTATCTTTATAGTAAGGCTTAATAACAGTTAAACGGAATTAGGTAGGTCCGTAAGGCATCTAAATAGTATAAGTTTAACCATTAATTGTAATAAGTTAATATAGGCCTAACCATCCTCCCCTTTTACGCCATATGTATACTTTAGACTAAAGTAGCAGATTAAGCGCAGTTAAGGTATTTAGGCTATTTTTTATTCCTAGTGCGTTATTAACCTAGCGTGTAGTATAGAGGCGTCGCACCTCCTTTATTACCTTATGAATCGCCTTAGCTTGTTATATAACGGAGGGAGATAGTAGAGAATTATTAGTTATTTATAGGTAGGCGCTAAAGACTAGCAATATAGGTATAAGTCTATCCGGGCTAGCGGAATTATTAATAGCTTTAATAGCCATTTATAAGGTAAGTTCTTTACTAGCGTTCTTTAGTTCTAAAGAGATAATCTTATATACGCGGCATAATAGCGTATAATATCGCTTTACTTTTCTAATACTATTATATGCCTTAATAGGGACTTCCTTAACCTTAATTGCTATTACCTTTATTTATTATTAGAACTCTATAAATAAGAAGTTCTTTCCTGCATTATAGACGATTTAATTAGGGGGTCCTAGGTAGATATTAATCTAGCATAACTAAAGGGTATCCTATGCGTTCCTAGCTAATATATCCTTTAAAAATTGTGCGGCTTGGAAGAAGGTTAAGAAGTTAATAACTTAGAGTACTGGCTTGCCGCTAAGGTATATAACGTTGACAATAATATAGAAGTTAAAGTTGTAGTTATTTTTAAGGGTGAACTTAAATCGGCTAGGGGACCTCTGGTTTATTTAGTAGTAATAATAGTATTTTATAAAATGCTTAATTGCCTTAACCTTAACTTTATAGCCTATTTACTAAAGAACCCTAAGCAATTGGTAAACTAATAGGTGACTAAAACGACGGTGTAGTTGGCGTAACTCTAACTTAGTTAAATAGCTTTAAGCAATACTCTTTTTTAGTTATTAAAGGAGCAGCCAAAGGTAACCCTATTTATATATAATAGGCACCTAATTATCTCCTTACACGAGTATATTCTTAAGGTTATTAAGCTTAACGCCTAGTTTATTTATATCTCTAATATAAAATAGAAATGGGGTGTTTATGGGAATAATATAAAAAGTAATATACCCTAAGGGGGTTTAAACCCTAATTGTGCTAAGAGAGATTGCAGTACCTTTACTAAAACGAATCGTGTGTTAACCTACCGTTAAATAGTTAATCTAAATAAAGCTATTAAGCTACTAAAGGGCTTAAACTTAAGATTCTCCTGCTATAGATACTCCTACGGCTCTAGTATCCGGCATAATACTATAGAAGACGTTCGCCAAGTATCTGTCGTTAAAGGAAAACGCGGAGCTCTTCTTTGGCTTATTAAAGATATCTAACTTCGTAATAAAATGGAGCGTAGATTGGTTATTAAGAATAGCGATGGTTTATATACCATTTACCTTACTATACTTAGTAAAGTATTAGTTAGGTAAGTAATCCTTAATTTCTATATCTATAAGGAGCTGTTTGGTCTTATTAACCTTACCCTTAAAGTCTTTTACGCCTTTGTATTAAACCAAAAAGCTTTAGAAGTAGGTTATAGTAACCTTATAATTTCTAACGTTTCTTATACTCTAACGGAACTTATTATATACCTCTTTTCGCTTATTAAGGGAGTATCTAGTTAACTAGCAATTTAGCTTTTTATAAATATAGCACTTCTTTTAGCAATTACTTTGAAATAAACCTCCACAAGGACCTCCATAATTACCTTATAGTTAACATTAATTATACCCTTTACTATATTCCCTACCACAGCCGCTATATATTTAATTAGTCTAGTTATAATTATATTAGTTAGGAATGCTTAGTTAGGTAGGGCTTTCGGTATAGAGCTATTAAGATTCTTATATTCGCATTACAGTACCTACAGCGGAGCGTAGCTCAGCATATATTCCTTTAAACGTGTCTATAGGTTTATATAGCGCTAAGTTATATTTAGGAACGCTATAGCATGCTAAAATAACCTAGTCCCTTAGGCTGTTCTTATTTTANTAAGTTTTAGTAAGTCCNCNTTAGATTTTCTAGAGTTTATTAAAGAGTAGTTAAAGGCACTNTAAANNAGTCTTTATTNGGTTANAAGNNATAACTCTTTANAATATAGTCTNNNGCTATTTAGANATATAAAGNTAGCNATTCTTATTAGTCTTAAAGTAGGCTCTAGTAAGCTAAAGCATTATATTAAAGCTATAGTTTTTACCCGCAATATAGTTATAATAGAATGTTACTGCCCGTCCCTTTAACATAATAGAGAAAGCGTAGTAGTACTAGTGGTATTAAATTCTAATTTTGTTGCAACAGTTATAGAAGACCTATAGTTTTACTCCAAGTATATTATATAATTCTTCTTTAAACTTCTTCTCTTCGTCTAAATATACCTTTATTAGATTCGTAACTTCTTATAGTAGAGGGTCACCAGTTAGCTAGAGTAGAGAAGCTAAAAGCAGTAGAGGTAGAGGACAAGTACCTCTAGGTAGGAGAGCACCTTTAGGTAGGAGAGTAGCATTCTAGGGGTTTTATTCTAAATTAAAGTTGCCTTCTAAAGAATATGGGTTAGTTCTAGGTTTCCATAGTTAATATATAATCTTAGCTTCCGTCCATACTGGTTTTTCTATACTAGTAATAACAGCCTAAATATTGCTAGCAATTAGGTTACTATTCTTAGTAACGTATACCCCATTCCTACAGAGGAAGTCTTAAAAATCCTAAACAATATTAATATTGCTAAGTGCCTAGGTGTTAGCGGTCCATCCTATAAAATCCTCCCTAAAATATTCCCACAGCTGTATATTGGCGTAGTATCTACTTTAGTAGAATATAATATAGTATAGGAGAAAGCTATTAACTTGTTTTATAGTATAAGTTATTATATTAAAGGTAAATTCGTCCTAATTTTTATTAATAAGTTTCGCGTATAAAGCTACCCCTAGTAGTAAGGAGTCTTCCTAGTCGTTTAAAGTAGGCGTAGCCATATTTTTAGAGGGAGGGAAGTATTATTGGCGTAGGGATTGTCGTTTGGTACGCGTTCGTGATATATATTTGTTGTTTAGTACGCGTTTATAACGTATATTTGCGATTATAGGGCTTAGGACTAGTTCTAGCCTTAAATCGCGAAGACTTATAAAGTATGTTGTTCTGCGTAATAGACGCAAGAATCTATAATCTTCGAAAGGCTTAGGACCAGTTCTAGCCTTTAAATCCTTAGATTTATAGAAGAGTTCTATTTAAGGTTTAGGACCAGTTCTAACCTTAAAAGATAGCTTCCTTTAGCACGAGTAGCACTAGTACAGTGGCTTATCTCTTCTTGGTGGAATACCTAGCTACTCTATAGTATAACAGTAAAGTTAACCACTGATTAGTGTTGGTTATATAAGGGGGATATCACGTAGCTACGGTTCGTAGATAGTATAATAATTATTCTATTCTGTTTTCTTCTTAAAGAAAGGGGTAAGGAACTTAAGGTTCCTCACTACGCTAGTGCCGCGGCGGCACGTGATGGCAACTTGCCGCACGTAACGGTAACTTGCCACACGTGACGGCAATATGCCTTATATGGTGACCATTTGCCTTTATTCCCAACAATTATATTTATATTTTTATGTTTTTATACTTTTATGTTATTAAACGGTTGTGAAGTAATACATTTCATAATCATTCTATTTGATAATAGCGGTCTCAGTTAAATAAGCATATTAATCTTACCATATTAAAGGCAAAATGTCCTTTTTTATACAGGTAGCAACACTGTATAATAAGTTATAAAAACTCGTAGCGATATATGTGAAATAAATAATTTAGCAATTTTATATTCTTTAGACTCTCATTTAACACCAATAAGTTATTGTCTCTCATTTCTGTATTTCACAATTATTATAATTAAACCTTTTTAATTTTTTATTCTTTTATTACAGAGAATATCCGATTTAAACGGATGTGATTTTTCAATCAAATAAGATATAAAAAAAGTTATACAATTTGAATATCAAATATAAATAAGTTAAATATTATTAAGAAAAGATATAAATTACAAAAAATATATAAATGATAGAAAGCTAAAAAATAAAAAATTAAAGCAATTAAAATATACAAAGTATATGAAGTAATAACACCAGTATCCAAACTAGAAATAGATTTACTTAAACTTAGTAAACTTTTTTCTAAACTAGTTGCAAACAGTTATAGACAGTTGTATATAGTTCTAAACAGTTGCCGTTACGTGACTAGAGGATCGTATATAACGTTAAGCGGCGCCGCCCTCCGTCTCCTTTCCTTTCTCTAGCTTTAGATCTTTGTTTATAGACTACCAATCGTATAGGCTTACGCGTCCCTCTTACCGTGCTCGTGCCTTAATTGACTAAGTCGCTAATATAAGGCTCTATATAAAGCTTTATATAAAGCTCTATATAAAGCTTTATATAAAGCTTACCCCCTTCTATAAGGCAAATCTATACCTACTAGCAGTCCTTAAGTATTATTTAAAGCTGGCTTATTAATTTAGGTACTCTAGCTGCGGTAAGAAGAGGGCGGCGGTAGTTGTGGGAGGGGTGTAGCCGCTACGACTTAGGGGCGTCGGGCGCGATAATAAGACAATAAATTGGAATCGGGCAAATTGGGTAACGTAGTCTTCTTCGCTAGGTTTAATTTAGTAATTCTAGCTATTAGGAATAGCTTGGGGAGCTATAGAAGTTAAGATAATTTAGCTTAAAGTAGGTGTATATAGGCCCAAATACCCTACGCGGGATTAATAAAAATCCGAACTATATACTAGACCTTCTAACGAAGTTCTTGCCAAAAGCGGCTAGCGTCTTGGCAAGATAGGCCTTGGCAAGAAGGTCTGGGAACGAGACAATACTGAGTTACCTTAGCGAGCTTAGACGCGATTTTTTAGCTAGCATCGGAATAACCTAAGCCGTCTTCCGAATTGCAATATCACGTCTGAGAGGGTTTGGCGAGTTTTGTTAAAAGCATAAGCAAAATCCGTAAAACGGATATTACGAATATCTAATTCATTTATTCACACAACGCATTATTATTACTAAAAGTTAATACAATATTTTTAAGACCTAGGGCTTCTAAATGGTATGAATTTTATAATACGGCTATTGCTTAGTCCTAATATTAATTTTGTTAAAGTTAAAAAACGCGTTGTTAAAAGCATAAGCACATATTGTATCTTATTAAGTAGTCTGCTAATATAGATAAAACTATACAGATATATAGACATCTACTACTTAAAGCCATTGCAACACTTAGTAGGTGCTATAGTTAGGTCCTTCCTTAAAAATACCCTCCCTTGGCCCGGAGTGCCTCCACTACTACTAGGGGGCAGAACCTCGTGCAGAGCCTTAGTAAAGCCTCATGCAGAGCCAGTAGAGCTTCGTGCAAAGCTTCGTGCAGAGCTTCGTGCAGAGCTTCGTGTAGAGCCTTAGCAGAGCCTTAGCAGAGCTCCGTACAGAGATTCGTGCAGAGCCACGTGCAGGCGTGCAGACGTGTAGCTGTGCAGACGTGTAGCTGTGCAGACGTGCAGACGTTTGTACGGGCGATCAATTGCAGAGACGTTTGTAGAGATGATTGTATGGGCAATTGATCAATTAATTGTATGGGCGTTTGTACGGGCGATTGTAGAACCTTCCTAGTATATTAGTGCTGCGTGTTAGTAGAGCTTTAGAGCTCTATATAGGTGAAGAAAAGAGACTATATATGCATGAGGTAGGTGGCGAAACGCTGATANCAATAGAGCTGACGACTACGATTTGTAATTGCCACTGTCGACAACGCCACTCAGTCAGTATTTTGTAATGGGAATTGACAATAGGGCTTTGAGTAGAGCTTCGAGCAGGGCTTCGAGCAGAGCTTCGAGCAGGGCTTCGAGTAGAGCTTCGAGCAGAGCTTCGAGTAGAGCTTCGAGTAGAGCTTCGAGCAGGGCTTCGAGCAGAGCTTCGAGCAGAGCTTCGAGCAGAGCTTCGAGCAGAGCTTCGAGCAGAGCTTCGAGCAGAGCTTTGAGCAGAGCTTCGAGCAGAGCTTTGAGCAGAGCTTCGAGCAGAGCTTTGAGCAGAGCTTTGAGCAGAGCTTTGAGCAGAGCTTCGAGCAGAGCTTCGTGCGGAGCCTCAAGCAGGGCTTCGTGCGGAGCTTCGAGCAGGGCTTCGTGCGGAGCTTCGAGCAGGGCTTCGTGCGGAGCTTCATGCAGAGCTTTTGCAGAGCTCTGGTAGAGCTCCGTGCAGAGCTCCGTGCAGAGCTCCGTGCAGGTCTCCCCCTGAGCTTCGTTCTGCAGAGCTCTCGCAAAGCTCCACAGCTCTACGCAGAGGGCTGGCGGCGTGGGCGTTGGTGTTTACTGCGCGGCTTGGCGGTGCAGAGGTGGAATTAGGGCCTCTACGGCGACGAATTCCTCTTAACGTCGCGCGTGTATAAGGAGCTAAAGATCTCATAACTTATAGAGTAGGCTTTTCTCTATAATTTGGTGTAATTTTTATATTAACAGGTTTTGTGGGAGGGTAAATCAATTTCGTTAAAGTTAATGAGGTCTTCTCATATAAACCGTGTTTAGAGCTCGCCAAAGTGCCTCAGACCAAGAAAACGATTACCGTCCTAAATCAGCTTAGCGGACGGTGCGGATATTCCTATATCCGCAATCGATTTCTTGGTCTGAGCTTCTGAGGTAAATGCTGAGGTAAGTCTGCGCTTGCTGAGGTAATGAGTCAACTGAGATAATGGAACAGTGCCTCAGGCGTGATTCCGGTGGGTTCGCACAAATGTAGTTAGTCAGCTTGCGGACCGATCGAAAATCCGCACCAACGGAATCACGTCTGAGCCTGCTGAGGTAAGTGGCCCCCAATATTCGACGATAGGCGACATGTAAGATGCCGCTTGAAGGCTAGTCCCACTGCAGACTGGCAAAATCACCACACCTTTATTTCTTTTTCCTCTCTTTTGGCTGGAGAACCGCCTCCGCGACAACTCCCCTGTTTTGCTATAATAGAAGGCGCACGCGTCGTGCAGCAGGCAAGCCTCTCATGGTTCCAAACCTAGTGTTTGGCAGATTTCCTTCTCGATCACACTTTCTCTGCCTTCTATGGATCAGGAACAAATAGTTCCCATTCGGCCTTCCCATCAACAAACCCTCCAGCCACCCGATCAAGATGACGCTGTTCAAGAACAATTACATGCACCTCAGCCATCGCTTCAGCCATCTCCTCAGCCATCGATGCAAACATCGCCTCAGCCATCACCTCAACCATCCGACCAGGGAGATGTTATTGAATTGCAACCACTTATCAGCCAAACTTCTCGTCCTCCAACTCCTCAACCTTCCGATCTGGAAGAATCTCTAAAGGATCAGGATGCACATAATCACGAAAATTCCGGGTCGTCGCCCGGAAAAGAGAAGAGAAAATTTGTCCTTGGCAACATTCGGAAGCGTTCCTGTTCCTCACTGATTCACCTTCTTCCTGCTGGGATATGTGCTATGCTCATCATTCTCGGTCGACTGCAGGTTTTCTGGTTTGAGAACGACCACCCTAAAATCATGAACTCTCTTCAATTTGCCGCCAAAGTCCATGAGCTGCTGATTCTTGCATCTTTGTCTGCCATGATACTTGAATACACAAGGAGACTCATTTCCGTTGATGGTTTGCCATTCGGGCTTCTCTCCGCTGTTCATCGTGGAGCCGACATCAACTTACTAAGAGAATCTGCATTCTGGTGGTCCATTTGTCAGAAGAAGAAGAGCACCTTGGCACTCGGAATCATTCTGGTTTTCAGCGCGCTTCTCTCAGTTCTTGTCGGCCCATCATCCGCTATTGCATTCATTCCCACTGCTGGGTGGTATAACTTCCCGGGTGCCTTCACAAATACATCGGACAGAATCAATATTCGGTCTCCTGATTCAACAGATTCAAATGGCTCATCACTCTCGAAAACGCAAATGTCTCGAAATCTGTGGATTACTCCCTTGAATGAGAACTCCATAGACGGGATCAACGGAGTATGTTCTCAGCCAGAAGACCTAACTTGCCCCGGTAGAGTCACTCCTCAACTGTTGCTAGATCTGGTTGGGACGTATCGAACCACCACACCCCGCAATGGATCAGATGAACCTTTTGCAGCCGTCAATAGGACATATGATTCCCCTGCAGCCGTCAACTATAGTCTTTCTGAGATAGAGGTTCCTGGGGCCGCTGTACTATATCCAATCGTTTCGGAGATTGTTAACGACACTGCTGGCAACCAAAAGGTGGACCGACCCGTCGCAGTCACGGCTGCTTCTACACCATCCAGCTTTCTTATGCGATCAATGGCATCTGTCTGGCGTTTGATTGAACGGCGTACGAAAAATTTTGGTCCGATAATGAACACGATGAATCCCCGATTCAGCGTCTCTCCCAAGAGCGACGTATATCAACCAGTTGTCCAAGCACAATGCTATTGGTTCGGAACTTCCAGTGATATAAACAATTCAACGCAGATGCAACTTGTTGGCGACGGTATGTTGACCTTTGATAATGGTCTTGGGTGGCGGCTCGCAGATAGCGCCGCGTGGGTCGTCCCTAAGGATCTGATGAACAATATCATACGGGATAGAACAAACTTCTCTTCGACTGCATTCGATTACGAATTCGGAGTGGATTGGATTGAAGCAGAAGATGTAAACGCACCCGGAAAATTCTCGATTTCAGCCATTGTATCAATCCCCTTCGACATGGCTGGGGAATTGCAGAGGCCGAGTTCGGTCGGGTTGATTCCTTGCGTCTTCAACGCGTACTGGATGCCGACTAACATCACATTCGATCCGCATTCCCAGCGTTCATTTGCGACCACCTGGACATCCTATCTGAGCACCATGGCGGCAGCAGTGCAACAAGCCCATGGAGGCCATCCTCCCGGCCTCCCTGCCCCATTGGATTTTATTCAAATAGATGGTAGCTGGGCGAATCTCTTGAATATGCCGACAATATTTCAAATGATCCCCGTATACGATTCATCCTACCCGAACCCTGCATTTCTGCTACAAGACCCATCTCACAAAGACTCTAGGATGCAGGACTACATTTCAGCTATCACCGTTGGTATCAACGCTGCTATGGCGGCTGGCATCGCCAACTATGGCATCCGTCCGCTCATGGCGTACGAGAGAACTGCAGATGACGGCAGAAGGACAACGATAATATTGGACCACGACGGGTTTTTGAACGGCCTTGAATTTGACGAGCAAGTTGAAAGCAGTCCCGGTGACGACGACGCGAGTTCAGAATTCGGTCTCTACGATGTTCGCATGGTCGTAGAGCGCTATGGTTACGCTTCGGGAGCCAGAACAGAGACGATCCAATTTGCGTTCGCCATACTTTACATCTACCTTTTGGTATTCCTTTTCTATTGGGGGTTTGCCATATACTATAAATTCATCGAGCATCGGCCCTCAATATACAGCTGGAGCAGCGTGCAAGATCTTCTGGCCTTAGCGCTAAATTCACCTCCACCAGAGGACCTGGAGAACTGCGGAGCTGGCATCAAGAAAAGGAATATCTGGAGAAAGCATGTAAAGATTCGGGCCGATGCGGATAATAGGTTAGCAATAGTATTTGGGTAGAGGAAAGATATGGCAGGAGTAGAGACGAAACAGAGATATGCATAAGGGCAGGTCGATTTGGTTAATGCGATCACCACGGCTCATGGCGACCAGAGCATGCTGTCAGTTCTCAAAGTGCGTTTCATGCTGTTACTTATTTTCAAGAGGTTAAAAGAGGAATAACGGTATTGAGAAGTGGAGCCGAGGCAAATGCAGACTTGCTAACAATCAAGCGGACCCAATCAATTAAAGGAGGCTTAAAATTTGGAATTAACTAATCTGCTAAGGCCCTAATTGATTAAGGGCACTACTATTCGCACACCCCTAATTACTACACATACACTGAGCATACACCCCCTACCCTATTTAGTTTAGACGCTTCCTTATAAAGTTAGATATTTCCTCATTAAGTTAGAATATCACGTGCGTTTGACTTGTTTGCGCCTGCATTACGAAAATCAAAGTGCGAGCCCATCCCTTAACCCGCTGAGATGGGCTCAACGTTATCGATAAGGATCTAGCCAATAGGAGGCTCTCTCTCAGCTCTCCGTGATGGAGTGTTGCTGCACGGGCCTGAAAACTGGCCCGAGCGTTGTCCACCAGCGGGTTAAGGGATAGTATAGCTCAAATGCTGAGGGCTCTCTACGAGTAGATCTGTTAACACGATTGGCAATTGTAGAGCCAGTTGTAGAGTTAGTTGGCCGACCGCCCCGACGCTCTATAATTGCAGGCTCTTGGATGCGAAGCAGAGGTGTTAATTTGGGGCGCAGGCGTGGCCGCGGGCGTGCGCGCGGGCGTGCGCGAAGCAAAGGCGGCAGCACCTAAATTAGTTTGCGCGACGCCTTACAAAGTACTGCGCAATCTAATTAATCGACTTAGGCGCGATCTAAATTTAGACTCTACTACTTATACTATAACTAAAATCAAGACTTAATCGTGATGTTGTGGTTGTAAAATTTATGTGGCGCGCACTTTGATTTTCGTGTTGCAGTCGCAAACAAGTCAAACGCACGTGATATTCTAACTTGTTGACCCGAGGTACGAGTGGTCTATTATATTCGGATCCTGGAATTCAAACTCTCGCCAAGCCGGCTTCTGATTGGTTAGATGAAAAAGCGCGCGCGGTAAGTTGTGGCAGGATCCACGTAACGAACATTAAAATATTATGAATATTAAAATATCCTAGTATTGCGCCTTCCTTTTTGTTGACACCTCTATTAATACTACTATATATATTATAAATATAGCAGATCCTACTGTAATTTAGTGCAGCAAGTGCTATATTCACAAGCCCCGCCTTAGCTTTGTTAAAGACGGCCCTTTAAAGAAGCTTTTAAAGCTATGCCAGTTATATCGGTCAAAGGCGCGTCTTCCCTATATATTACTTCTACCTCTGCTTACTTTTCTAGATCTCCAAATATAATTTAAATAAGCGGAGAGCTCTTATAGAGTTAGGTTCTACTACTAAGACTTATCCTACAAGGCGCTAGCGAACTGCTCTACCTAAAAATGATACCGAGAACGCCTTCCTGCCTCGCGGCCAGAATAGCCAAGATACCCCTGAGATAGCTTAACGGCGGAAGATAATTAGGGCAATACAACGGGAGCACCGTATTCTTAATTGGTGGGGTAAAGCTTACTCGCCTACCCCTCCGCTATATACTATAGATAAAGCTCCGTGTAGCAGAGGCACTCTAAATAGCCTAAATACGTCCTTGCCGGAACTAGCTCCTATGCCTACTCTACCGCCAATACCTACCCTTCCGCTAATACCTACCCTACCGCTAATACCACCTTTCTTGCGGCAAGCTCCGACTACGGCCACACTACTACCTATTTCGGCTGTTAATTGGGAGCGAATTAAGAAGTTTAGGAGTATACTATAGGCTGAATGTATAGAGACGTGCAGTCGTTATAAGGAGTAGTGGTTCTAAATGGGCCTAGCTACGGAGGGTAATAATATAGGTGTATATAAAGCCTGCATTAAGGACGCTAATAGCCTTAAAAATCCAACCCTTTTACCCCTATTTGGTAAAAGCAACGGGCTTAATCCGGGGCCTGTTCCTGGCTTCCTACCTATACTTATCGCGATAGAGGAGCTTCTGATTGCGCGCGTATACGTTTATCTACAAGTCATGCGTATACGCGGCTAGCAATATCGCTATACTGGCTACGTCTGCTGCTTTAGCCAGAATATACTAAAGACTTAAAGGCAGCTACTACGGCTACCTACTAAACTCGATATACTGGTCGTGAGGCCTACGGTGGTAGAGGGTGGCGAATACCTAAGTCAGCGGTTTACCAAGTGGTATGCTGTAAGGCGCTCTATTATAGCACAGTGGCTTTACTTTCTAAAGGTTAATTATCTTAATTATCGCAACATTGAAATATATAGCACCCGGCTTATAAGCTTACCCGAAAATGGCTCTATATTAGATTAGCTACCTTATATTAATAAGTTAAAGTTTAATTCTAGTGGCCCGACGGCTTACCCTACTACTCCTATACAACATCCTTATGCTATTAATCCTCTGCCTACCGAGCTTGGCAGTAATATACTAGACGGCGAATTTAATGACGATGTACTAGATACTTTAGTTCCTGATCTAGTACCTAACCTTAATAAATTGGAGCTTTTGGGTTGTAAGGTTTAACACTAATAAGACCTATAAGTGGGCCTAGAGGTTCCTACTGTGCGATAGACACCTCTCTCTAAGCGATCAGCTAGTTTTATCATGCGCGGCGCCTTTCCTACTCTATTTCCTTATGGTAAAGCCGATTTTAACATGCTACGAAGCTGTACGGTTACCCTAGCTGCGTACGCTAAGCATATGCTTAAGTATCAGGACGGTCAGTTTGGCCGCCACCCCTTATTTCGCTACTACGTGTTTAATCGGATTATAAGAGAGCAAGCCCTTAGCGCCACCCGCTTCCTTTACGGCTAATTAAATAAGAATGGTCTATTTTTAGATAAGCTTAGTAATCTTATAAATAGTAATAGGGGTGGCTAGTTGCTAAATAAGATTATACGATATATATAAAACCTTAAGGGCACTAGACCTTACTAGAGGCAGAAGAGAAATAAGCTTACGGCTTATACTAAGAATATTAAGAGCGGGTCTTTATTCTTTACACTTAGCGCTGCTAATTTATATTAGCATGATCTACACTTTTATATGCCTCTATTTAACGAATATAAGGCTATTAATAAGGCTTAGCGCTACCGGATTGCTTCTTAAAATCTTAATAATAATTCGCATATTGCTGCTTACTGGCTGCATCGCCGCTTTAATTTATTTAGGAAGCACGTGCTTATAGGCCTATTTAATAGCATAGACTTTTAGTCCTGATATAAGTGGTAGGTATAAGGTAGCGGCTATATACATAGCTTCTTATGGAGTTTAATAGCCCTAAGGCTAGATCCGTTAGCTAGTAAGTTAAGGGCGGCTTTTACTAAGTACTGGACTACTTTTATATCTATAGTTAATTCTAATTAATCTAGGCCTCCCGATCTTTAATATCCTTCTGCTCTTAGCTATAAAGAACAGCTTAATACTAGTGAGCTTCTTACTGCCTACCATAATCGATTTTAACGGCACCGTAATTGCACTAAATCTTACTGCTTAAGATTGAAGAAAGGCTCTACTGGAGTAAAGAAGTACCGCTTCTATTTTCCACGCTCTCTCTATAATAAGGCCGCTGTATTAAAGGATTAAAATCTATATTACTGGACGTTCTATTTACAGCGTAACGATAAGCTTCTTAATAGTTATAATGCAGCTATAATATTAGCGTAGATGGCGAATATTAATACGTCACCCGCTATAAGTATATTAGTAATAGTTAACTATATAGGCAAATATTGCAGCAAGGAAGAGAAGAAGTTAACTTCCTACTAGAAGTTACTCTAATTAGTACAGCCGCACGCTAATAGCCTTTATGCCTTTAGTTTGGTCGTGGCTAGGTTTATAAATAAGCTTATTACTAAACGCGATTAGTTAGCGTAGGAGGTATACTATCTACTTCTTAACATTCCCCTTTATAAAGGCTCTAGGAATATAGTGACTTTAGACTACTACTAGGAGGACGATCGAAGTGCTATATATAAGCTTAATAATAGGCAACTAAGAGGGTGCGGACTGTCTAACTATAAGAAATATAAGCGCCGCCTAGATAGGGTAGAGGATATTACTTTCCTTAATTTTCTACTCTATTTTAATTACTCTACTTATAAGCGTTGGCTAAGAGCAAGGCCTTAAGTTATATTGTACTTTCCGCAATATAACGGTGATTATTTCTATCTGTAGTATCCTAAGTTCTGCTATATAAAGCTTATTCTTTATTACCTATAGAGGGAGTATAAGAAAGTAGCTACTTATATTAATAAATTTAGGGCCCCTAATTATATGGCTTCCTATTAGGCTTATATTAACTCTTATTAGCACCTACCTAACTACTTCTGTAATTAGAAACTAGAGAAAGGTCGCGAAACTGCTAATAATATTAATAAGTTTAAGGACGATTTCGCAGACGACTTGGAGCTATACTAGTCCTTTAAGGCCCTATATACCTGCGTTTAAAATACTAATAGAGTTAAAATTAAGGATCCTAATAGGCTTAGTAATAGGGAGCTTAATTATAACTATAACTAAAGTACGTATTAGGGTACGTACCCGCAGCTTAATAAGAGGACTTATTGGCAGGAAGTACGGCTATAGCCTCTACCGTAGAGCCGCCTATTCTAAATAGTAACTCCGTCCTCCTTATAACTAGGTCAGCGTTATATCTATAATGTTGTAGTTAATTACTATAGGCAGATCTAAGTGGGCCTTAGCCCCCCCTTACTGCGGATTAATATTAATGGAGAGGTAGGAACCGGCAAATTATATCTTATTGCTGTCCTTTCTATTACGCTCTATAATATAGCAAGGGCTAATAGCAAGCCGTCGCCATTAGCTTAAGCGGCCCCTACTAGGGTAGCTGCCTTTAATATTAACGGCAGAACTATATATAATCTATTAAGGTTGCTAGTAAACCATCCGTTTAACAAATTACCTACTACCAGTCTTACGCCTCTACAACAAGCTTTTAAGGATATTTACTATCTTATCCTTAACGAGAAATCTATAATTAGGCAAGTATATCTAGCCTAGATTAATTACCGCCTCCGTTAGATCTACCCTACGCGTAATGACAACTACTTTAGAGGCTTAAATATCTTGCTAGTAGGCGATTTCTATTAGCTTCCCCCTGTAAGTTAGGCGGCCTTATATAGCAATTTACCCGCTAGGCCGTTAGAGCTTACTAGCTATGGAAAGGGAGCCTATAAGGCGATTAACCAAATAGCTGTCCTAGATTAAGTTATGCGGTAGGGCGGTAATAACGCTAAGAGCTCTATATTTAGGACCGCCCTTATAGAGCTATATAGTAATTCTATAAGTAATTCGACCTAGAAGCTTTTTTTAACTAGGTATAAGCAGGACCTATCCATTAATAAGGTTACGGGCTTCAATAATGTAATTCGGCTATATGGCACACGCGCTGCTATAGGTAAGTATAATACTATTCAGCTTCGCAACCTTTTACAGCTAGTAGTGGCTATTAAGTTAGTTAACACTAGTGTAGGTATATAGAAAGTTACTCCTAATTAGTGCGATACTATAGAGAATCTAGCCCTATATATTGGCGCGAAAGTAATGCTAATATAGAATATCTGGGTTAAACTAGGCTTAGTAAATGGTACTACTAGTACAGTTAAAGATGTCGTATGGAAGGGACACGCGGATATTAAAAAGGATCAGCCTTAGTTACTACTAATTGCGGTAGATAGGTATAACGGACCTACCCTATTCACTTGGCAGGATGGTAAGAAAGTTATCCCTATATTTTCCGTGCTTTATAAGTAGGAGGGTATAAGAGGCTCTTACTTATAGCGTTAATTTTCAATTACTCTAGCTTTTGCTCTTACTATATATAAAAGCTAGGGCTTAATACTTAACTAGGTAGTTCTAGATGTTAAGAAAAAGGATAAGATAGCCGGGCTAACCTATATAGCAATCTTACGAGTTAAGAAGCTTTTAGGGCTTATATTCGAACGTGGGTTCGATATAGAATGATTTTAGTTATCTATAAGTAAGACTAAAGAGGCATAATAAGAAGATTTTGTACGGAGGTAACAGCAACTACTTATAAACGACTTTTCCTAAATAGGAAATTATGTACTGGCTTAGAGGTAAGCGGAGAATATAGCATTTATCTCGGTTTCCTAATTTTTAAACAGCTTAACCACGAAATCTAATTTTCTAAATTTTAACCCCCCTATCTGTTCTACCTTCTTACCGCTTTTGGAGCTGTTAGATATACATATAATAGTATATAGGGAGAATTAGCAGTATTGCCGGATTAATATTGCTACTATCTGTAGCGTTGATCGATTTTTGAAAATTTTCATTTTTTTTTTAAAGGGCGGAAATGTCGCTTATATAAGGAGTTACGTAACCTCCAAGAATACATGCTACTTAGGACCGCATATTAGCAGCCACGACTTCTCTATACTATAGTTGTCACGGCTAGCTTCCCGTGGGAGCGATCTAATAGATTAAGCAACAATAAGGGGCTATATTATAAATAGACTAAGGTAAGGGCTCAAAGAAGGGTGCGCGGTAGACGACTATGTACATGTTCGGTTGTCGGGGCAACGTTGGGGCGACGTTGATCCGTGACCGACGACGCCTTAATGGTAGCTATATAGATGAACCGTCACAATAGTTAAGATTTTATATATACCGCACCTAGAGCTACTTAAAATAACTATTACCTATAGATCTGTCAATTTACAAATTAAAAATTAGACGTGGTTAGAGCTATTAGTAGGGGTCATTAATCGCGCTCTCTATAATAAAATCCGACTAACGAATGAACTAACGAATTAAATTAAAAGTTCGGAACGTCCAAATAAGGTTCTGCTAAGACGCTAGCTGGACCCTAACCTGGACCCTTTCTAACCTATTAAATTCTAAAAATGACGATCTCTACCGAATTAAAAATCAACCTTATCCTTAACAAGCCATCTAATTGGATTTAATGGTTCTTTATTATCTAAGACACAGCCAAAACTAATGAGGTATGGCAGTATATTAACCCATCTAAGAAGAAAGACGATCTTCTAAAGCTAAAACTACCAAGTTGGCCCACACTAAGGGACATACTACCTACGGCTACATTGATAGCAAAGCTAGACCTAAATTAGCTTACTGCCTACAACTAGCTCTACGCCGAATATAAGGACGATCTACGCGTATACTAGAAGCAAAAATAGGCTATAAACGATATTAACAACTATATCGTTCGCACCATATTGGTAGCCTACCTTTTACTTATTAACAGCCTCAGTAGTCGGTTATATTAAATATTTGAGGCGTCTCTACCACTGTAGTAGCCACTGCAGTGACAGAGACACCCCGTATTTTGGTAAGTAATTAAGCCCATCTTATACGAGAATCTCGTGCTTATTAGTACTTACCAAATTATATACTCGCAGGGCCTCCTCCCGTCTATAAATACTCCCTTCTCTATACCTTCCTCTCTTCTTTTCTTCTTCCTTATAAGAGCTAGAGGTGCTCTAATACTCCTCTCTAGTCCCCACTAAGGGATCTATTAGTTAACGTAGTGATATAGACAGCATCTGACAAGGAGACGGGTAAAAGAGGAGATAGGAAGGACGGAGGGGCGTCCGGTAGGTGTTAGCTGAGCAACGTTAATGTCTATATTATGGCTGCCTAATCTCCTGTTCGTAGGCCTCCTCTTATCTATAAATACTCCCTCCTCTATACCTTCCTCTCTTCTTCTTTCTTCTTCCTTATAAAAGGTGCTCTAATACCCCTCCCTAGTCCCTACTAAAGGATCTATTAGTTAATATGGTGATATAGATAATATCTGACGAGGAGACGGGTAAGAGAGGAGATAGGAAGGACGGAGGGGCGTCTAGTAGGTGTTAGCCAAGCAATATTAATGTCTATATTATAGCTGCCTAATCTCCCGTTCGTAGGCCTCCTCCCGTCTATAAATACTCCCTCCTCTATACCTTCCTCTCTTCTTCTTTCTTCTTCCTTATAAGAGGTGCTCTAATACCCCTCCCTAGTCCCCACTAAGGGATCTATTGGTCGACGTGGCAATATAGATAGCATCTGACAAGGAGACGGGTAAGAGAGGAGACAGGAAGGACGGAGGAACCTCTGGTAGGTATTAGTTGAGCAACGTTAACGGCGGTTTTTATTACCCAAAAATTGCATTATATGACGATATTTGGGAACGCAAATATGTACCCCCGTCCCATACTTATACCACTACTAAATATTCTAGATTTTGCACTCAGAGCTGCTTATAATAGGCATTCCTAGAAAATCTGCCGGTTTAAAGCTCTATAATTAAATGTTATTAACGTTTTATATAGGGGTTATTAATTAAGCTTTCGGGACATAATTTTTAAAGTTTAACACTATACTAATATCACGACCTTCTTGCAGTGGCCGAGCCACCCCCAATCTCCTCCCCCTCCTCCCCCCTCCTATTACTTGGCGCCAAGCTATTACATTATCGCCGAGCTATTGCGTCGTCGTACGTCCGAACTGGGTGGGCAATAACGTGGTTAATAGTTATTAGGCATTAAAAATATTTAGTATATAAAGCTTTAAATTGGAATTACAATCTACTATATTATATCCTACGTAGAGGGCTCTGTATTAAAGCTCTGCAGTCTAAATATATGCTATATTCGTGACCAATATAATCTTTAAGCCCAGCTTAAGTAGGGTGCCTTGGTTACTGCAGTAGATCCTTACCTAGTGGTAACTAAGGCGCCTTAATCTTACTACTACTTCTAAATTAAGCAAAAGCTCTATATAGGGGGGTCCCAGGGGGTCTCCCCCTGGAAAACCTCATCTCTATATATATTAATTAAAGTCTATATAATAAAGCTCTAAGTTAAAGCTTTAGGTTATAAACTTGGGTCAAAATTTGCGTTAGGGGACCAACGTTCCGCATGTTAAGCTTTGCAGTGTGGGGAAATAAATAAGCGACTTGATTCTAAATCTATGGAAATCAAGTGGTATAAATATATGAGGTAGATGGCAAGAGACTGACGTCGATAATCTATAAGTAGTAAGATATATAATATCAAGAAACAGTAGTACGCAGGTAAAACAAAATGACGTTTTAGCACAGTACCAGTAGTCAGTTACATACCCTCCAACCCCTTCTTAAGAACCATAAAATTATATATGATCTGCTCTAAACCCTCTTTAAGCCAAACTCAGAGGCCTACACTACCTGTCCTGATACCGGCGAACCAAGATGCGTCAAATTTAATCATTGTGAGGAGAAAGCAAGACCGAGCGGAGCCAAGTACTTCCACCCGGTCTTGCTTTCTCCTCACAATGATTAAATTTGACGCATCTTGGTTCGCCGGTACCAGGACAGGTAGTATAGACCTCTGAGTTTGGCTTAAAGAGGGTCCAGAGCAGATTATATGTGATTTCATGGTTCTTAAGAAGGGGTTGGAGGCGTTCAGTCGTAGACGTGTAGGTGGTTTTAATAAATCCAATTAAGAGGTTCAGATGTTCCAAATATACTTTAATCTTAGAGTCAACGTTCGTGCTCCAGAAGGATATATACTCCTACTCGCGTGAAGGTAGCATTTTGTTATCTTAGTAAGCGACTTAAACAGCAAGGGCAGAACTTAAGGCGCACTCACTAATACTAAAGTGTTACTAGTCTTAACGCCACTTACTTTTAACTAATCAGCTATCTACTTACCTTAAGTCTGCCATGCCGTCTGAGGGCCTTTAGTGCGAGTTTTGGTGAGGCTCGACTTAAATTTTCGCAATTTTGTATAAGATACTCTCTTCTATATATTTAACTCCCTAATAACGCCTATTTAACCTAATAAGCTAACGAGTTAAGTTAGACCAGTTTCCTCTACAATTGATTACTTTTTTATAATGGGAACACTACTTCCTTACGAGTTACGCGTTTCTACTAACGCGTCCTTATTTTCCCTAGCTCTACTAACACGCAGCACTAATATACTAGGAAGTCTCTATAATTGCCTATAAAATCGTCCGTATAAACGTCTTCACTATTGTCTCTATAAATGCCTGTATAAACGTCTGTATAAGCGCTTACACAAAGCTCTATATAAAGTTGTTTACAAGGCCTTTAAAGACAAGCCTAAATATAAGCTCTATATAAAGCTCTGCACGACGCTCTACTTAAAGCTCTACTTAAGGCTCTATATAAGACTCTACTCAAAGCTCTATCAAAGCTCTACTTAAAGCTCTATTAAAGCTCTGCTTGAAGCTCTATCAAAGCTCTGCTTAAAGCTCTATTAAAGCTTTACTCAAAGCTCTATCGAACCGTCTAGTGCTTAACATTTTTGGGTTTAGGACCATCTAACGTATTTAACGTGGCTTTGGAGCTGTAGGGTGGTTGGGGTTAATATGCATTTTATCCGGGCAGTATATAACTAGGTCTTAGGGGAGGGTTAAAGAGGCTAGTGGGTTTAGGGGGTTATAGTGCTTTGAGGCATTAGGGGGGATTCACGGAGTTAACCCAATAAGACATGTTAAGAAATTTCGACCCCTAATTTTAGAACTTTATATTAGCTAAAATATATAAATAAGTACATAGATAAATAAAGCGGCCCTTAAAATATAATTGATTACCTTTTAATATAGTTAACTAGTTAACTAGTGGAGATATATTACTCTTTAGTAGCGTCGCGTTTTATTAATAAGTCGACCCTCCTATATTTTTGCACTAAAGACGTCAATTAAGATAGTAATGCTAAAATATAGGGGTTATATAACGCTAGCAGGGGTTTTATAAAGCTATACTATTTAGGTACTAGGAAATTTGTATTTTAGTTACGGGTAATTATTAGGAAACGGCGGTTTGGAGAACGCCATATATAGCTTAATGCCACTACAATAACCATCGCTTTTAAACTCTATCTAACACCTTAGTTACACTCTTGCCATTTTAACAAGGGTATAGCCGGTATAAATTGGCCGCCCTCCTAGTAACATATAAGAACCTTATACGCTAGCCAATCTACTATGTAACTTGGCCGGGGTGGCTATGTTTAGAAGTTATGCACTTTAACAGTAAATAATACTAATACGGTTTTGGAAATATTAACTAAATAATAGCGCTAGGCTTATTATAATATCTATTAGAATTAACACAAGCTTAAGTCTCTATATACCAATTCTTACGCTATATCTTAATACCATTATTCTTCGCTTTTGCTAGGGTTAGATAATATTCGCTTACTTCGCCTAATACTATATAACAAGACGCCCGCGAAGCCCTACTGCACGCGTCCACGTCGCCGCGGGTGGAAACATCATTAGGAAATCGTTTTCTTTTGATGGCCAAGTGTAGAGGCGATGGTAGGGAGCCGTCGCAGCGCGTGCAGCACGCTGTCGTCGCGGTTCTGTGGTGTTAAGCTCGCGACGCGTACTATCGTACAAAGCATCGCCCTCAACAACACCAGGAGCCTTACTGCCTCCGCTTGAGGCTCCTGCTCTACCACCTAGGGAGGCCTATCAAGGGATACTGGGATACGAAAACCACCCGATGTACGACTACCTGGCTCGTAGCTAGGCCCGAAACTGGCCTTATCATTAGCCAGTCGACGTGGACGCGCCCTAGTTATACAACAGGACACCCTTGGGCTTGCACCAGCTCTGAGATCGCAAGACGAGGGCGTAGGGAAACCCTTTTTTATAAGAACTTGTTAAGGTTAACGCGTCGCAGATACCTCGTACGAAACTTGTTAAGGCCCCTAAAGCCACCGCGAAGAACTTGTTAAGGCCCTACCTAGAGAACTCGTTAAGGCCCCTCTACAAGAGCCTATCCGGTACATCCAGGAGACTCAGAAGAGGGTCTTAATAGGCGTGGTGCGCGCGACCTGGATGAGACAGTGACGCGACGGCGACGCGACGGCGACGCGACGGCGACTAGACGGCTCGACGAGGTGGAAACACGGGCAAAGCTCTAGGCAGCGGAAACACAGGCCAGCTTCGACGGCCCTATGGCGACCAGGCGACTCACAGGAGGGTCTTAATAGGCGTGGTGCACGTAACCTACGCATATATATATGGGGGAGGCTCTAAGGAAACACAGGCCAGTCGTACGAGGACTTGACAGTTAGAGACACAGGCTAGCCTATAAAAAGGGGGGACATAAGCTTAGTTAGTAGAATAGGGTAGGGTAGGTCGCCTGGCAGGGACCTAGTCTATAACCCGTTCTGCAAGACACGGTCGGCCTGTTATGAGGAGACTCTTACAGGTAACGCGAAACGGGAACCTCCCGCGGGGCGTAGTGCGTAGTAGCCACTGCTGGCTCTAGGGACCTCACCCCTTAGCTGGGCTCTGACCCCTAGTGCACCTGGTAGGCAGGCAGGATCACGTCTTGGCCGGAGAGACTACTACGTAGCTCGAGAGAACGGATGCGCGTGTCGGTGTACCAATAGATAGGACTGCTCGCTAGGGCAGTACGGCTGCTCGCCAGGGCAGTACGGCTACTCACTAGGGCAGTACGCTAGTGAGGTACGCTTAAGGAGCAAACAGGAGTTACTTAGGCGGGAGAGGATTTGGCTGGGCCTTGACCGTAGAAGGTATACCTAGCTACATTGCAGGATGCAGCCACGACGCCCTCGTAGGACTACGCCAGTAGGCGCGTGAGACGGGAGTTGCGACCCCTGCAAATGGTAGCTTATGCCCGCGCTAGCGGAAACAATAAAGAGAAGCGTAAAACTAGAGGCTATGGAAGGCTCCTAAGCCATACGAAAGCGTACCAACTCTAGGAGGAAACTCTTATATAGACCGCGGGGGGGCGGACTAGTACTCGGGCCAATCCCGTTATAAGATATCTGAAAGAACTGGTGAGAATCCCCGTATTAGGTGGTGGCAGCCAACTGCTTGTAGACTAGGACTAAAGTACTAGAAAACTGGGGTAGAGGCCTAGATAAGTAGGCATGTTAAACTCTACTGTATTACTAGCTAATATATAACTACCTACCCCTTTGCTCCTCCGTCCGTCGTCGCAAGGGCGCCGCCGGTTGTATACCCCCTGAAGACACGTCACCACGACGCTAGCTACCACAACCAACGATTCCACCACAACCAGTCTGCCACAGAGCAGACGACCTCCTCTACAACCAGTCTGCCACAGAGCAGACGACCTCCTCTACAACCAGTCTACCGCAGGGCAGACGACCTCCTCTATAACTGTCTGCCGCAGGGTAGACGACCTCTTCTACAACCAGTCTGCCGCAGGGCAGACGACCTCTTCTACAACCAGTCTGCCGCAGGGCAGACGACCTCTTCTACAACCGTCTGCCGCAGGGTAGACGACCTCTTCTACAACCAGTCTGCCGCAGGGTAGACGACCTCTTCTACAACCAGTCTGCCGCAGGGTAGACGACCTCTTCTACAACCAGTCTGCCGCAGGGTAGACGACCTCTTCTACAACCAGTCTGCCGCAGGGTAGACGACCTCTTCTACAACCAGTCTGCCGCAGGGCAGACGACCTCCTCTACAACTATCTACTGCAGGGCAGACGACCTCTATAACCAGTCTGCTGCAGAGCAGACGACCTCCTACAATCAGTCTACAGCCGTTATACTATAGACGACCTCTACTGCAACCGGTCTACGGCTGTCGCGCTATAGGCAATCAGACTATAGAGGACCGCAGGCGTACCGTAGGCGCACCATAGGCGTACCGCAGACGATGCACTGCTAGGGTAGCTATAGTAGGGGATAGGGGAAGGGGACTGGCCCGTGTTACTATTAGCACGTTAAATATAAGGTGTATAGGCGAATTGGTGTTTATACCCTATACAGACAACCTCATAAAAATTTTCCTATAGGAGTGGGTTTATGTAACGAGGTTCGCCCTTATAAAATACTATTAGTAGGTTACTTTTGGGGAGAGTACCTACTAATTACTAATTCCCTACCTATTTCTTTAGCAAGGAGGAGGAATAGGGTACAGAATAAAACAGTCGTATAGGGGTAATTGGTAGCTACTTTTAAGCTAGTAAGCTATATGGTTTCTCTTATTTCTTATATGCAAAACTACGTCAAAAATCTATCTTTTAGAGCGCTTTTTCTACTCTAGGAACGGCAGAATACGGCAGAAATAGATAAAAGAGCCAGGATTTCCTTAGTGCGATTTTCTTGGTATAAACTGGACCATAGTAAGCAAAATATTAGGATAAAACACCAATAGGCTAGGAGCTCCCCCTAGTATTTAAAACGGGCCAGAGTGTCCACTTAGCTACTAGTACATNTTAAGCTGCCTAGNAAGGATTCATNTATATAGAACTATAGCGCCATAGCCTAGAGGCTGCATGCGCAGTATTGTACGTAGTATAATACAATTGGATAAAAAAAAAATATATATATATATATATATAACAAGACGGCCGATATACTATACAAGCTTTTTAAGTACTTACTTTAGGGTTTAGGTGGAGGGATTTATCTACGCGAAGCTTTATTCTATCTCCATATATAAGTATTATTTGCCTATTACGGTAAACCTTTATACGGCGCTATTATGTCTTAGAGATAGCTCTTTAGAACGAATTATATAGAGCAGATAGTGTTTATATTAATTAAGATAATAGGGAAGAGCGAGGTTATTAGGTTTAGCTTATAGCGAAGATCTATAGTAACGCAAACTAAGTAATTATTTGGCTTAGTAAAATGGCGGATAAGGGATAAAAGTAATACAGTATATTAGATATGCTAACCCATAGCAATATAGAAGGCGTCTTAACCATCCTCTAATATCTTCTTCTTACTCTCTAAATGCTTACGTATCTGCATAGTCTCGGCTAGCTTAGTAGTAAGAAAACAGATCTCTTAATTACTGTACTAAGCCATAACCTTAGGTAAGAGTATATCTGTAAGAGGAGTAATAAGGTATCTTTTAATTACTTACTTTATAATTGCGCCTATAAAGTACTTTTACTCGTCCTATACAGTCTTAGTGTTTCGCTAGGAATTAATAAGTCTTACTATACCTTATAGTAAGCATTATAAGCATTAAGCGCCTACTCGGCAGAAAATCTATCTATATCTTGCTAAATAGTACGCTTAAGCCCTTATTAGAAGATATTAGGCTTAATATATTCTTTTTACTTATAGCCCAATCCACTTATAAAAGTCTTTTATAAGATAGAAACTATAGCCTCCTAACTTAACTTTAAGATTTTATATAAATACCATTCCTGTTGGATTTTCTATAAAGTGTCCATAAAGTAGTAGTTATAGGTAATTAAATACCGTCTCTTGTCCCTAGAAATTAGCTTAATCTTATTAATAGCTACTTTATAAGCACGTTTTAGGGCTAGTAGAATAGTTATAGCTAGAAGTCGTAATTTAACCTCTGGGGTAGTAATATAATCCAGAACATATAGTAAGGATTTCTCGCACGCGCTAGCGACTAAATCAGCATAGCCCCGAGCTAAAATTTCCTACCGTTTAGACTAATCTTAGAATAAGTAACTAATAAGTATAAGGTTAAATATTCTGGGTAGCTCGTGTCTATAGCTTTATTATAAGATCTAAATTACCTACTAAACTGCTTAGTTCCTAGTTAGTCTTTTAGGTATACTAAACACTGTCTTTCCTACTCTTATATTATTAGGTAAGGAAAGGGGTTCATTGGCGGTATAGCTAGCGTCTTTATTAGTTATGGCCTCCGTCTTAATTTTATATTTATACCCTCGCTAACGCATCCGCTTAGTAAACTTTATATTAAGATGCTAAACTACTGCTTAAAGTCTACAAGTATTTTATTTATTCTCCACTACGACCTTAATATTAACGCTGCTAAAAAAGGCATTCTCGTAGTTTCTATTAACGCCTATATTAAGTATATCCCATACGGAGGTAAAAAGCTCTGCTAAGTATACTCTTCAATTTATAAGAGTACTACGGCTTCTTCTAAAAGTTTTAAGCTTAATATAAGTCCTTCTAATTATTTTATTAAGTTTTGCCTTAAGAGCTAGGAGCTTTTTCTTTAGATAATTGAATAAAAGGTTACTTAAGCGTTCTCGGAGAGGATCTATACCTTTTATCCGTTAAGGAAGAGCTTTATAATTACTAGTAGTAAAAAATACACATTCTTTTATATTTCTCTTCGTAAATAATAACTAGTATTCGCTGTCTGTACGGTTTTTTAATAAATATTATCTAAGTTCAAAGAATATATCCCGGTTCTGTACTAGATTAAGCTAGACCCCCTTATTTTTAGAATCGTACCGCAGATAATTAGGCTTAGTAATAATATTAAGGGTGCGCGTTCCTTTTAGGTCGAACTTACGGCAATTTTTTAGAATAACTTAATTTGCATAGTTATTCTTAGCTAATATAACCGCGAGAACAATTATACGTTCTTCTAAAATGTAGTCTTCGACTAAAGACTTAATAAGTTTAATATTATCCTCTAATTGTAATTTATTGGAAGAATGTATAAGGCCAGGGAGGTTAACTAAAGTCCTATTTAGATTGTTAACTTAAATTCAGGTCGAGGCCGAAAGAAGTATAGCTATAAGAAAGAGACCTATAGTTAAAGGCGCCTAGGTCCGTAAATTTCAATGCTTAGTATATCTCTTAAAAATGCCTTATATAAACCTAGACCTATAATTACGGTAGCTTTATTAATAAGAGAGGGGAGCTCGCTAAAGTCTTTAATAAACCTTAAAAATGTGTAAAGCTTGTATTGCTCGTCCTCCGGGTAACTATTATTAGGGTTAATCTTATATAAGATTAATAACTTAATGCCGCGTCTTATAATAATTTCTGTTATAAACTGGGTGTATAAGTTTTCCTTCTATGGAAATGGAATTTTAGTAATCACTTTAAGAACGGAGCTTTTACTAGAGGACTGGTTACTACAAACCACAATTTAAGGCAGCTGTAAGGTCGAACTTAAGCCCGTATAGCGAAGTCGGTCGACTAAGTCTATAAGCTTACGTTGCTTAGTACTTTAAAGGGCCTCTAGTAAACTAGTAGTTAGTAGGGCCAAGGCCGCTAAGCTTAAATCATTATATAAAGCAATATCAATTATACGCTTAACCCCCATCTTTGTCAGCTGTAAGTTTAGAGTAACGACTATAATTAGCGGAAGAATAATTTAAAGTTTACCAATTTATGGAGCGGAGAAGGTAGGATAGTAATTACCTCAGCAAGCTTAAACGTGGTTTTATTAATGTGGATTTTCAATTAGTCTGTAAGCTAATTAACTAAGTTTATTATGCACTACGTCTAAGGCACTTTCGCAAGATTTGTTAAGCGCGTCAACAATATCCGCGTATTGGGGTTTGCGGATATTAAAACAGCTTTTTAGTTATAATAATCTATATAATTAATACACATCCCTATATACTGCACAAATCTACGCTAATATTTACCTATTTAGTTCTAGGTATTCTATTAAACCTAGCAAGTTAAATGGCTCCTCCTTTACAAGAGATCTATCCGTATCCTTAAGCATATATTTTCTCTCTAGAATTAGTCCTAAGAGGAGATTAAGAAAATGAGTTACCTATTAGCTGTATTTATAGAGAAAACCACCACGTTTTTTATCTAAAATATTAATAAGCAATTTAAAATTATCTACTAGAAGTCTTTTAATACTATAGGAAGTTAGCCTAGTGTAAATTCTGCTAGTAGGAAGGAAGTTTACTCGCGGTCGTGGATATTAAAATCACTATTAGTTGGGATTAAAGCAAGAATACTAGTATTAAATTAAGCTGCTAGTATATGCCAGTTGCGTCCTTAACTAAGTCTATTTTTTAGGGTAGTTAGTTGTTTATTATATTTAACTATATACCTTATAAGTTTAGGATACGCTAAGGATAGTATATCGTCTAAAGTGTGGGAAGCAGCCTGGCCGCAATAACCTAGTTCTAATATTTGCTCTTTATTCCGCTGACATCTAGTTTACCGGACTAGTTAAAGCTAGTAATTCTATTTTAGCTATATGCGAGCTTCTACCAATCTAATTAGGTGGAATCGCTTTATAATAAAAGCTGTAGTAAGTGAGATATCTAATTAATTAAGAAACTCCATGTTTGTAGATACTATATTACTAAAAAAAAGAATAACTATGCTTATACTCTCTTAAATAGTAAGATAGAAATTTCGTAGCTATATAAAAGCATCCTAGCTAGTAACCGTAAAGAATAAGCGAGTAAGGAGCCAGAGCCTATTAAAATTGTCTAACGAGCTGCGGTTAGTAAAGGTTTAATATATCTCTATTAACGAAAATTTGCAGTTATAAATAGGTGGAATCTCCTTTAGAGTTTATTTCTGTAGCCTCTTGACCTTATAGGAGTGCTAATTATTAACTTTTCGTTTGCTCCGAAGCCGCTTTAATATTTTCCTTTTAGACCTAGTAATTGCTGCGTTTAGTGTTTTAGTAGGCTTAACTTACTATAATTGCTTTTTATTTATAGGTGATTATGCTCCTTTTCTCTAGTATATTTTACTTTAAAGTTTAAAATCGCTAACGGAGGAGACGTCTTTTGTACGTTCTTCTATTACGTTATCCTATCTATAAATATTATCTAACTCTACCTTATCCTGCCCCTCTTTACGCGCCTATATTTAGTCGTCCCGCCTTATATATTAGAGATTATAGTTAATTAATTATTAAGGCTTTTTATAGTATTACTCGTCTACCTAAGACAGTAACTATTCTTTCTCTCCTTTTTAGTTATCTGTATAATTATAGGGTTAACTACTAGGACTTTACTATAATATCTCCACACTTTAGATTAATAAGTTTATAGCTACAGAGGAGAACTAGTTTTCTATATAGGATAAAAGGTATTAAAAAGAAGGTGCGGGAGACTTTTAGGGGGTCGTACTAACGCCTTAAGATGGCGTTAAATTACCGTTATAAGAGGAAAACTGATTAGTAGTACTTGCCTTAATCTGTTTAGCTAGCTTACTTATAGGTAAAGTAGATAAGCTAGAAGCTAAAAGAAGCTTATTAGGATTAATAAAATTACTATTATAATTCTGTAAATCTTCTTTAAATAAGTCTTTAGTGGTAATATAGCATATAGCTATAGAATTAATAGCTATAGAAAGTATAAGTGCCTAATTATAAATTAGCTAGGAATACTTTAGATTTATATCTAAGAGCTAGTTAAGCTTAAAGCAGATATAATAATAAAGGATCGTAAGTTTCTATAATAGCTATATTAGTTATAAAAATTAAATATAAAGGGGAAGTAAATAAGGCATATATTTTCACTAATAGTATCTATTAGTATACCTTAAGTCGGTTTATTGCAAGTAAGGGGTTTATAGTTTAAAGGCGGATACTACGCTTACGCGTGTAAGCGGAACCTATAGAGACTAACGCATAGGTCTTGGCTTATTAATTGCCTGAATATTTTAAGTAATGGAATACAATTAAAAGGCAGATCTAGCCTTGTAGGGCAATAGCTCTATTAATAACTATCGCTCTAAGGTGCACCTTTAAAATCCTAGATAAGCCTATTTCCCATAATTATAGCGGCCGACTTTATAGCGGCCACCCTTCTTTAGGTAAGGAAAGAGGCTTTAGTTAAACGGATAACACCCTAATGTAATAATTGTGCTATATAGAAGAGGTTATGCGTATTAGACATTACGCTAAGACGCTATAACTATCGCAGAAACGCTACCCTACGTCCTAAAAAGGACCCTTATAGATTATTAGTGTTACTAGGCAACAGTCTATAAATAAAAAATTATTTCTGCCTTTAAATCTACAGGTAACTTTATTATTGCTCTAGCTTAAAAATTCTTTAAACTATTTTAGACAACCCCTAATATATCTAACCCTATCTAAGAGCTATAGAAGCTCTTAGAGAGCGAGTACATTATTAATAATTAGCTGCAATTATGCGAAACTAACCCCTTAACCACTAATTTATTTAAAGTCTCTTTTTCTTTCCTTAAACTATAGAAGCGGAATTAGCATTATAAGGCCGCTTTAGACGAAGTTTAATAACTCCAGCCGCGTTCTTAATTGCTACCTAGAAATTTTATAGATAATAGTAACTAGCGCGTTAGCAGTGGACGAGGTAAAGAGAGTGGGGTAATAATATAGTTGCAAAACAGAAAGAACAGATTTAACGGAAGTGTAAATAAGAAAACTACCTTACTAATAAAGCTGCCGATTAAGAGACTAGGGCAATTATCTAAAACCTATTAATACGCTTAGAATAACACCGCTTCTAATAACCCGGACCTTATTAACAATATTAACATTAACTAGCTCTAGCTTAAAGAGTATCTCTCTATAATAACCTCTAAACTTAACTTCCGCATACCCATAACGCTCTCCCGCTTTACTATATTTATAGCAGCAACTAAGCTTATAAGCGCTAGTTGTAACTATAGGTTATAATCGCGCAGCCTAACGAAGAGGATTGGCGACTTAAGAGCAGCGAAACCGCCTATTAGAGTAAAGGCGGCAATAAAGGTACTATAAGATATTAAAGTGCTACGGAATAGATTTATTAACATCCAGGATGGCATTAGTATCCTACTGCGATATTTATAGGTAGTTTCCCCTCTTAATAATAGATTTTGGCAGCAACGGCTTATAAGGCACATTTGCATAGAACCAGCTTAATACACTTAATAACCGTAAGTATTGTAATATCTTCTTTAATCGCTCCGCCCGCCCTAACGACTTTAATAACTTTAATAGTAAAGCTACAGCGCATGCTAGGGAATTGCTTAAGGAATTGCTGTTAATTTAAGACGCTACGTTATAATGCTAAGATCTTAGAAAGCTAGAGCCGTCTTAAATAAAGAAGGTCTTCCGACTATTGCTAGACCTAGCTACTAAGTTAGAAAACCGGGACAATGACTAAAAGGTCTAAGTGGAGAATGTGTATAACTTTTCTATGCTTTTGCTAACTACGTAAATGCTATCTTACTAACTCTATCTTCTTATGCAGTATAACTCAAATATTCCCAAAATCGCTAGTCCCAACCAGCTTATAGGATCTCCCCTTTAAATTAAAACGTGTAGACTATTGTATTTACCTCTCCTAATTTAAGAAATAAGAAGTACGCACCTAAGATATACTTACTCCCCGTAATATTAACATCTATAACTATAGTATTAATTAAGCAGGCTCGGTAGATTATGTTAAGTGGCTCCTATAACTCGCGGTAATAGAATATAAGAAGAGTCTACCTAAAACGGACGGTATGGTATAACTAGGCGTCTAAATGGCAGCCCTTAAAAAGCGGTTAAAAGGGCTTATAAAATAAAAAAAGACAGGGTCTAAGAAATAGGGGATATATTTAAAACCTATGCCGTACTTAAAGGTTAAGGGGCTGGATTTAAAGATGTACTAGTATTATATTAGGGAGGAGGGCGAGATAGTAAGTTAGTTACGCTCTATAATTATACTCTCTTAAATGGTATCTATATATAGTACGCTAATATTAGCCGTCTATAGATACTTTATAGGCCTAAGAACTTTAGCTTAATAAAAGAAATAAAGGGTATATATTAGGCTTTAAATGCCTTAAGAGAAATGGTAAAATATAGCTGAGATAAGTATTAGCTGTGGTTTTAGGAGATAATGCTTTAGGAGAGTTAAGGCTCTTAAATTTACGGCACGTTAGACTTCTAAATGCCCTTAAAAACAACTAATTAACCCTTAAGGTAAGAAAGATAGAATAATTTATGGTAAATCTAAGCATATCTATATTATATAGCTTTTATAGCAATTGAAGCGCTTTGATTACCCTTTATTAGTAAGGGGGTACCTATAGGAACTCCCTAAGACTACGTGACCCCTGCTTAGGTAGTATATAGATTTATTATTTATAATACTCTATCCTTATAGAGTCTACACCACTATATACCTGCGTTCCACCGTAATATCCTTTTAGGTGCTTTTCTATATATACATCCACTAAAATAGACAAAGTAGAGAGTCTATATTCTTTGGGGCCTAGATAGTCGGTACTATACTACGGTTTCTTACTGCCTCTTATAAGCGACTACAATATTAATAAACCTAGCCACTTCTTACGTTTATTATAGGGATCTTAGTTACTAAGAGCTAGCTAAATACATCCTAGCGCTAGTACTAGCTCTAGTTTAGAAGCTAACTAACAAATAAAAAGCGGAGAAATGTACCTAAAAGTTGCGTTTAAAAGACCACCTAATGTATTACTGGCGTAGAGCGCAATCTCTTTAGTAGCGTAACTAAGCATTATAGCAAGCGGAATAATAGCAATAAAGTTAACAATAAATATGGTAATACCGTTAACGTAAAGATAATTAACTATAAAGCCGACGGGAACGGCAAGAAGAAGTATATTTATTTATAAGCTAAATAAGACGGTACGAACTTAATCCTTAGTAGGTATCTTACGCTTTATAGCTGCTTTTAGCCTTCCCTCTTTAGTTATTGGCTTAAGATATAAGGATCTTCGCAGGCCTATATTGGCCTCTTTATCGGGTCGTTTATTATTAAACCTTATCCAGGCTACTTAATAGGCTTTTAAGAGTGTTGCTAGATCTAAATATGCTATTATAAGCACGGTTTTTAATTGTTCCTAGAAAGAGCACAATAGAGAAGGGCGATTTTATAGTCTGGAGGGTACCTATATATAGCAAAGACTAAGAAGTTCAATGGTACTTAGGCTAACACCAACGCCTTAAATCCACAATAGTGCGTTTGGCTTTTTTTTTAAGTTAATTCTACGAGCGAGGATTTAAAGCAAATTCCAGAATAGTTGTTATAGAGGAGAGGAGGATTAGCGTTAATAACTAGATAGAATAGTTAGTAAAAAAAGGAGAAGATAGAGTGTTCTAATAGATAAATAATAAGTGAAAAGTAAACCGACTACTTATAGAAATAAGGACGCAGTAGAATGTATAAATAAGGGTGTAAATCTATATGCCTCTAAGTACTGGCTGCTTAGTATCTTAAATACAAGTCCTCCCTTAACGTAAGGCAGATTAATAGGAGTTATTATACCGCCTATATAAGGCAGAGCGCTTATAAAGGGCTTAGCTAGAATACTAGTTAAACCACCCTATAACGCACTAATAGCTTCTTTACCACAGATAAAGAGTGAATATACAAGGTTAACTAGCTAAGGTAAGTCTACTACTTAAGTAGTATCCTACTCCGTAAAGGGTGGGCATTAGAAGTAGATTACATAATACTATTCCTACTAGGTAAGGCGTTATTAGGGGGTTATTATTAGCTTATAACTTTATATAAACGCCTCCGAACCCTACACTGTTAGGGCTGTTTAAAAGCTAAGTTGCCTATTTACCTTATCTTAACCCTAGGTTAGGCTCGTCAGCTATTAAGGCAATAGGAAGTTACGTTAAGGCGTATAATAGGGCTTAAGTAAAGCCATATAACTGGATGGGCATTGCTATATAAAGCAACGCTTAACCAGCTGCCTCTATATCGCCGTCTTAGAATAATTAGAAGAAAGGGGTTAATACTAGCCCTTGTCGTTTAATATAACCCTCCTATGGAGGCATAGTAAAGTAGGGTATAGACGGGGAAGGATCATGCTCCTATTGTGGCCGTATAATAGCGCATTTGTAATACTATGTCTTATTCCACTTGGAATTGGAATTAGAATTGCCGTTGGAATCTGAATTAGAATTAGAATTGCCTTGTAGGGTTGCAAATGCGGAGCTATTGGCAGGGGTAGAGGATGCCTGCTACATGCGGTAATGCTCCTTAAATTCCTTAATGAGATTGATGATAGATGGGGCAGGTTCATCCTTCCGTTCCTTGCGAATGAGATCTACTTCTAGTGCTCCTGCGAAGCTAGAAGAGATGGGCTTGATTGCTCGAACGAAGTCATAGTGTGGCCTGAATCCCTGTATGTCCGGTAGCTTCAATTGCTCCGCAAGCTTGTAAACGTTTCGCCAGCTATTCAGCCATTTTTCGATACTCTGCTTCTTATTGTAGACCTTCAGTGCCGTGTATTAATTTAGGACGTCATGCTTTCGACCTGATGTAGTAGGAGCTAGTGCGGTCTTTAATGCCTAAAGCCGTTCGTGTACCGTGTTGAGGCCGTCGATGAGTGGAAGGTAGGCTACCGGTTAACTATAATCTAACTATTAATAGACAATCTAAAGGGCTTTCCTTTCTCTATATAAAAGGCTTTACCTTTATACTGTTGGTGGTGCGTCCCTATTAATAAAATAAATTTATAACCGCTATTAGCAAGTTCTTGCTTCTCCTCCTTTACATTAGGGTAATATTTAAGGGGAAAATATATAAGGCTGTATATCGGCTTTAATCCCTAGAACTTCTAAATAGCAACTGCGGTTACAGCCTTACTAAATTTTTTGCTATTAAAATCTAGATACCGACCTTAAATACGGAAATATTTATCTCCTTTATCGTCCTCTTTTACCTCGCCTAAGTTAAATCTCGTATATCTATACTTCTTAGTGCTATAGCATTTCCTATATACCAATTTATTTGACTTAAAAAGAGTCTTATATAACGGAACCTTATAGCAAGAACTACGATGGGCTCGTTATTGGGCTAGGTGTGTAGGTAATATAAGTTAAAGTCAACAACGTAATAATAACTGGTGGAGTGGTTACCTAACAGATTAACTCTAATTATATTCTAAGAATTACTACAAGGAAGGAACTATCTAGGTAGGGATTAAGGGTCCTTAAATACACAACCGTACTCCTATAAAATCCTTTTTATATGTAATATACATATACTCTATCTACTCTGTTATAGATCCTATAGATCCTATAAATTATATAAATCACCCTATATAACCTTGGTTACCATTTCTCATTATATAGCTCTATTAGCTTTATCCTAGACCGTGCTTTAATTAACTAACTGGCTTCTTCCAACTCTTCTCTAAGTAGTTATAACATTATACTTAAAGCGTCCGTAACACCATCTCCCTCCTCTCTATCTTTGTCCTTAAAGATTCCTAATATCTTCAAGTCGTTTACTAGAGGTGTAATATCCGTCTAATTAATTTAGTTAATATCCTTACTTATTATACCTAAAGTAATTTCTTCTTCTTCTATAGCCCGTCGGTCTCATACCGTTACTACAATATTGTCTTTTAGTAAGATTATACCGTCTCTATATTCTCGTTATTTAAAAGAGGGATTAGTTTATATTGCGTTAGTAAGTCTATCTTCTTAATAACCGTCCTCTTACTTAGAGTGCACTAAAGCGAATATTTATTCGTCTTATAATATTTGCTCTATCTCTAATACTAAATATATACAACCTATTACTCTTAATAGTTATCTAGTTCCCTAATTAATTTGTTTTAGGGTCTTATATTTAATCTACTGCTACACAGCTAGATAATAAACTGTCTATTACTCTAGCGGAATTATATTATTTTTATAATGCTAAATAAGAGGCTGCTAAAGCTTAGCAAAAAGCCCTTAACTCCCGTCTCACTACGTCCGCTTAGTTAATCTATCTTAAGAAGGTTTATAAAAAGGTTCGTTCTAAGGAATAGAAACTTATAAAATAAGGTTTATAGGAACTTAGTAATAAAAGAACGGATTTTCCTCTAATAGAGAAGGAAATAGATCTAAGTAGCTCGGTAACTGCTCTTCTTAGGTCCCCCTTAGGTGGCTTATTCTTTGGCGATTCTTCTTTATTAATACTACCTAACCTAATCTCTTCCGATACTCCTATACCTTTTTTATAGCGTTCTTTAAATTTTCTAGTAGCTCCTAGGTAGTCTTATTATAGCCTATCCACTTAACCTTATACTATATTTTATTGTTAATGTCCTTATAACTAATAATCTTTAAAACTTGCTATTTATCTTCTTCCTATCCTCTATACGTATCTACTTTATAAACTAATAGCTTAATATTTCTATATGCTAGCTCTAGCATTATAATATGCTATATAGGGTAGATCTTTATTTTGGCTAGTAGGTTTAACTTAAACGTAACTAGTGAAATCCTTTACGTAATTTTAAAAGGTCCTAGTCTAACATAGTCTAACTTCTTACTTAGTTGTTAACTCTCAAAAAATTTATATAGTAGCCACACTTTATCTCCCTCCTTAAGATCTAGTCCCTTAGATCTCTTAGTATTATAATACTTTTTTATTTTCTCTTATACTTTCTTTACTAATTCTATAAGGTCTATATAAAGATTTATTAACGTCTTTATTCTTTCTTTAGCTATACTACTTATCTTCTTCGCTTATTATGGTGATAACGATATCCTTAGCTTATATCTATAATTTGCCTTAAATAGTAATATGCCTATTCCTTCTTAAGGTATTATATTATATATAAACTATATAACTAGTAATAGCGATACCTAATTATTCTATACGTAATTAATATAATGCCTTAGATACTGTTCTAGTGTTAAATTTAATCTTTCCGTTTAACCGTCTGTCTGCAGATAATATACGGTAGAAGTTACTACTTAAACTCCTTACTCTGCTAAGAACACTTCCTAGAATACTGCTATAAATCTTAGATCTCTATCCAATATAATCTTATTTAGTACTTCGTGTCTTATAAATACTTCTTTAATATAGATTCTAGTGATATCTTCTACTAATATTTCCTCTGTGTATGCTATAAAGTATCCCTACTTTATAAGCTTATCCACTATTACTAAGATCGCGTTATAATCTTATCCAGTAATAGAATCTCTTAACTTTAGTAACTTAATAATAAAGTCCTATAATATAACCTCCTATAGTCTCTCTAGTATTTTAATAGGTTATAGCCCTCCATATAGCTTATGCCTTGTTAGTTTATTTCTTTAGTAATCTAGATATTCTCTTATAACTTTTCGCGCTAAGCCCTAAATTCCGTTAATAATATACTCCTCCTAGAGTCTTAATACTAAGCCCGTAGCTCTATTATGTTCTTAAGTTAATCCCTTATAGAAGTCCTCTATAAACTACTCTATTATGCTTCTTAGGATATACTTTACTTTTTAATTTTTGTATATATCCATCTGTAGATCTTCTAGCTATGCTTCTAGAATTCTTTATACCTAAAAGCTTTTTAGTATCTCGTAGACCTTATCTAGCTCGTTACTCTTTTAAGTTACTATAATTTTTAGATAATTATACCTAATTAATCCGTCTATATCTTTTCGCAGTAAAGCCCCTAATGGCTTTCCATTATTTTATAGTTTAGCTTTTCAACTTAAAGTATCTGCTCGCGTATTATCTATACCCTTAGTATACTAAATCTTAAAATGGTATTCTATAAGCATCTCTGCCCATCTAACCTATCTTTAGTTAAGTTCCTTTATTATTAGGAATCCTATTAGGTTCTTATAATCCGTCTTAACTATAAATAGTTTCTCTATACCTTATAAGAATGCTCTCTATTTCTTTAGTGCTATAACTATACCTAATAACTCCTTATTATAGGTGTTATAGTTTAACTCTAGTAGTATTATCTTTTAACTATAGTATACTACTAGGTGCTATCTATCTTAATATTTTTATATAAAGTATGCCCCTAGTATATAGTCTAATATATCTATCTCTATAACCGTCTCTAGTCCTAGTTAATAGATTTTAAGAATTAGCTCCTAGGTAAATAATCTTTTAACTTTCCTAAATAGCTCTTACTGTTCCTTTCCCTATGCCTATAGTTCTTCTTTTTTTATTAATTACGTAAACGGCTTAATATCCTTTAACTATTATGCTATAAACCTTCTACAGTAATTATAAAATCCTAAAAATAACCTTAACTATATTATATTCTCTAGTTCTTACCAATTTACTATAGCCTTAATCTTCTTTAGATCTATACTAAGTTAGCCTAGTTTAATAATAAATCTAACAAAATTGGTCTTCCTAGTAAAGAACTCGCATTTCTTAATTGCTACTAGTATCTGTTCTTCTTATAGTCTCTTTAAAACCCATTTAACGTGTTCTCTATGTTCTTCCTTAGTTATTAAGTAGATAATAATATTATTAAGGTATACTATAATAAATTTATCTAAGTGTTCTCTTAATATATTATTAATACGCTTCTAGAACGTTACTAGTGCGTTTATAAGCCCGAATTGCATAACTAATGGTTTATATAGTCCTTCCTTTAACCTAAAGGCTGCCTTCTATTCGTCGCCTTCCTTAATCCTAATCTAATAGTACGCCTATCTTAGATCTATCTTCGTAAAGATTTGCGCGTTACCTATTCTGTCTTAAATTTCGCTAATTAAGGGTAAAGGATACCTATCCTTTTAAGTGATGCTGTTTAACTATCTATAGTCGATATATAGCCTTAGCTTACCATTCTTCTTTGGTATAAACAGTACTGGATAACCCGCTAATAACTACGATGGTCTAATATATCCCTTTTATAGGTTTTTCTAGATAAACTCTTTAAGTGCTCTACCTTCTTCTTCGGTAAGCTTATAGATTGGAAAGAACTTTAAACTTATTTCTAGTTTTAATTCTATCTTATAGTCCTATGCTGTATACTCTAACAGCTTTTTACTTTCTAGTAACTATAATTTCTTGCTATACTTATAGTATCTCTTTAGTATATAACTTAAGCCTCGCTTAGTCTCTTTATATATCGCTCTAACTTAGTACTATACTATTTCAGCTTATTATTATATCTTACGGCGTTAAGTATTTCTAATATTAACCTAACCTGTAATCTAATTAATCTTTAAATTATATTCCTATAACTAAGGCATCCCTAGTACTGCCTTATCCTATCCTAATAGTAGGATATTAAAAGACATTTTAATTTGTCTTCCCTTAATGGTTATCTAAATAGGTCCTATTTTAAGGTTAATAATCCCTCCTCCGTAGGCTATTGGATCTCCTAAAATCGTAACTAATAGGTAAGATTGCTCCTTCTGTTTATAAGGTAGCCCTATTTTCTTAACTGCTGCTAGTAAGATATAGTTTCGTATTGCTCTACTATCTATTAGCGCTTTAAACTACTAATCTTACTAATTAACTCTTAAATTTAGGTGTTATCCTTAAATTCCTTTAAGGGTCTAAGGCTCTACTACTAGCTCCCTCTAGTCCTATGGGCCTCTACTTTTCCTAACTATTAGCTGCTTAATCCTATCGCACTTAGCTTACTCTTTAGCCAATGCCTAGTTCGCTTTTTATCTTTAATATACTATAGATATATATTTTCTAGGCATTCCCACTACTATTATCCGTCTAAGCATTCTTCTATAAGGAATCTTCCTGGCTAAAGTATTAAATCCCCTTCCTCTTAGACTTCTGCTGGATGCTATCTATATATATATTTAATATTCCTGTATTATTGCTTATCTATTATCTAGTATATTCTTATAGGGTATTTCCAATTCTTTTCCTTTAGATTTTTATGCATCTTGCATATATCGTCTACGTATGCAATCTATAATAGCGTATAGTATACTAGGTGCTTTAGGTTAACTCTTAACTTATTCTTATCCTTAAGTTTAAACCTTTATTATGCTAATCTAAACGTTATAACTTTATTTATAGGTACTAAGATATATCTCTTACTTCTCTAGTCCTCTAATTATTTCTCTAAACCCTTTAACGTTATTATTAAGGCTCCTTTAATATAACTTATGGCCTTTTCTATAATCGGGTAGTCCTAGATAACTTTTTTATCTAACTATATATAGAAATCTTCCTACTTATCATTATGTCGCTGCCTATACTACCTTTAGTATAGCTGTTAGAGTATATACGGCTTGTCCGTAAGGAAGTATCTTCTTAATACTATATTATAACAGCCCTTTATATGTTATTCTTTAAACCTAGTAGGAATTCCTAAATCCTCTTCATTTTCTAGTTTGGTAAGCTACTTAGCTTTTAGTATACCTACCCTAGGCCTATTAGTAATTCTTTATACTAGTGCTCTGTCCCTTATACGTCCTCATATACTAGATCTCTTATCTAGTTTCTATTCTTACTATATAATAATTCTTTGCCTAAACTCTTCTATAGTTTTTTTTAGTTTACGTCTTATTAACGGATCCTTAAAGTCTTCTTGCTTCTTAATCTTAATATTAACTTTTTAATCTTTAGGCCGAACACTGCGTTCCCCTAGTAAGTCTTCTGGGTTTATATACCTGTCTCCCAGTCTAATCGCTGTTTGCGCTATAGATTCTCTAATCTATAAAGAAGCTCCTTACCTCTTATTTATGGGTGTCCTTATTTATGCCCCAAATTCTTAACCCCTTAAATTCTTTAATCCTAAGCTTGCTTCTATCTTAAGCTTAGCTTTAGCCTTAGTTTAACTAGGCTTACTTAGTGTTTTTATCTCGTCTTAAGAGTCTTAAATCTCACTTATCTTATCTTATCTTAAGAATCTTATACCTTTAGGAAACTTCGTCCTGAGCTCATTTATATATTACTAAACTAAGCTATTGCTCTACTCCATTGGTTATTGTCTATTATAGGTCCTTAAGCTTACCTTATTTCGTCTTAAGAATCTTAATTATCTTATATCTCGTTATAAGAATCTTAAGCCTATAGCCTTTTGCCTTTATTAAGTGCCGAAGTAGTTTACTGCCCTACTTCTCTTATATCTCGCGAAGTAATAGACATCGTGTTTAATAGGGTCTTAATCCCTACTAATATTCCCTATTTTATAGTGGAATTATCCTCTACCTTTAGTATAATATCTTTAATAGCTGCGCGTTCCCAGTAAACCGCTTCTATTACCTTATCGTTATAAAATACTTCGCCTTTATTAAATTTATTATCCTTAATATTCAATCTGCGAGCTAGTTTATTAGTTCCTTTATATCCTATAGGTGCTAGCTCTTATAGCTAATAGCTTACGCCGTACTTAGCGTCCTTATAAATTTAGTATACGTTATTATAACAAAACGCAAAACTTCTAATTAAACATTCTTTTGTTCCTCGCAGTATATTATTATCCCTCTATATATATATATCGTCTACTAGTCTTATCCCTTTTACTATATAGTGACTTTACCTACTTCTATAGTCTTTAATATAGTAACCTTATTTTCCGCAATTTATATAAGCTCCCTCTTTAAACCATTTTTCTTGCTGTGGAGTCCGCCTAAACGTCTTCTGCTGCTAAGATCCCTAGTTTAGCCTCTGCTTCTTAGACCTTTAATCACTTAATCCTTATCCCCTAGGTTTCTATAGTTATTTACTCCATCTCTTATAGGCTTTTTTAATACTACTTAGGTCTATTAACTTTGCGCCATACTATAGTTTTTAACTTAGCTTTAGTTATTGCGTACTCTACGCCTTATATAACTATAGAACTCTATCCTAACCTCTTTTAGCCTATTCCCTTTAGTAGATCTAATTGTTAATCTTAATTACTTAATCTATTAGTTCCCTTAGGGTATCTATATCTTCTATTAGGATAATTACGTCCTAGACTTTAGCTTTAAGTCCTTATTTATACTATACTATAAGCGCCCTATTATTCTACTCTACTTATATTACTAACGTTTGGAACTGCGTTATATACTTAATTGCCGAGGTTCGTTACGTAATATCTTAGAGTTTTCTTTTTACTGTGGTTACTGCCTCTGGGTCTCTAAATATTTATATAAGTTGCTTTATAAATCTATTTTAGCTTAAGAACATAAACCTTACTTCTTAGTTTGTCGTCGTTATTCCATTTACCTAGATTTCTGTAAGGTAAGGCTTAAACCACTTAAGTGCTTTTTCTGTTAGGAACAATCCCGTATACGCTATTTAATCTATAAATGTTACTAGCTTTGCTTCTTCCTGCGTAACCTTAAAGTGCATTTACGTAAGAAATCCTTTAAGCTTTAACTTCTCTCCTAAGAATCTTTTAATCGATAGTAACTTAACCTTTACTGCGCCTATCCCGTTAATCCTATTTTCTAACGTCGTATTATTTTCTATTAACTAGTTAACTATCTCTTATAGTTGTCCGACCGTTATAGGTTGCTATAAGTTAGTATCTGCTATATTGGTGTTGTTACCTAACCTTAAAGTAGTTGCTGCCGTTAATGGCGTTATAGTGGCTGCTTTTGGTGGCATATTATTCAACTTTCTGTACTTAATACCGTAACTAGGTAGTAATTGTGTAACGGAACCTTATAGCAAGAACTACGATAGGCTCGTTATTGGGCTAGGTATATAGGTGATATAAGTTAAAGTCAACAACGTAATAATAACTGGTGGAGTGGTTGCCTAATAGATTAACTCTAATTATATTCTAAGAATCACTATAAGGAAGGAACTATCTAGGTAGGGACTAAGGGTCCTTAAATACACAACTATACTCCTATAAAATCCTTCTTATACGTAATATACGTATGCTCTATCTACTCTATTACAGATCCTATAGATCCTATAGATTATATAGATCACCCTACATAACCTCGGTTACTATTCCTTATCATATAGCTCTATTGGCTTTATCCTAGACCGTGCTCTAATTAACCAACTGGCTTCTTCCGACTCTTCTCCAAGTAGTCGTAATATTGTATTTAAAGCGTCCGTAATATCTAGAGTAGATTAAATATAATTTCTTCGCTATCTTATAGCGATTTAAGGCGCTGTTTTATTAAGGCATATTGTTGGTAATATAAGGTAATATCATATATCTACAAGTTGTAGGTAGTATGATAATTGTTATTTTCTTTTTATTGGAATGAGGAAGGGCGAGGAGCTTAAGACTCCTCGCCACGCTAGTGCCGCGGCGACACGTGACGACCGCTTGCCTTATTCCCGACACTAGCAACTCTTCTTTTATAGTTGCCATCTATATACAAATACTGCTTAACTAGCGTAGTGTTATAGGACTACCCTGTAATACCTTGCATACGCCTACTAATTAAGCCCAGTTATAAGACCGTAATTTACCGCAATCTGCCGCAATCTGCCATATTCTGCCAGGCTATAGAATTCTACCTAATTCTGCCAAGCTATAGACTTCTGCCAAATTCTGCTTAGTTATAGACTTTTACTAAATTCTACTAAGCTATAGACTTCTGCTAAATTCTACTAAGCTATAAACTTCTGCTAAATTCTGCTAAGCTATAGACTTCTACTAAATTCTACTAGAACCGTAACGGCGTATAGTACGTGCCTGTTAACTATTGCCATTATAATATATGTCTTGCTCCTACTCCCTTTTAACCTAACCCTTAACTTATATATATAGAGTATTTATATTAATAAATGTCTCTAGAGCCTTGTTTGGGTTTACCTTTATTATTACATCTACTAGATTATCTTAGCCGTTAATCTATTAAATCTTAAAGAGTTCTTGCCGTTTGTAGGATTGCTAAAGTGCTATAATATTAATTATAAGGCGCTTCTCCTTTATAGTACTAAGCTTAATTAAATACTTATAGAGGGAGTATAAGTTAGTGTATATAATTATAGGGATAATAGAAAGTGCGAGTTAATCTATAATTATCTTTAGGGTAGTTCCAATTGTAATTACCATATTAACTCCACTAACCATTCTATATATCTCTAACGCTAAAACGCTTTAAGTAACGCGCTTATTCTTGGTTAAGCTCTAATAAATAAGATTACCGTAGATTATGAAGTCGTTTTCTCTAGTAGATTCGTTCGCAATAATAATCTTATATCCCAACTAAGAGCTAAAATCTTTATTATTTATAAACGATCTATTAACAAATATAAAGAGCTTAGTAGTGGGAAGATTAATAGGCACGTAGAGTAGTCCCTAATCAAGATGGTTTATTTACTAAGAAAGACGTTTATTTAGGGCAAGAATGTTATCCTTAGTTAGTTCCTGGTGTTAGGTGGTAACAGAGAGGTTAAATAAAGCCTTAGGTTAATAAATAGAAGTAATATAAGCTCTATAAGCGCGTTGCTCTATATATTCTTACTTTAGGGAATTAACGTTAATAATGTTAATCTTCTTACCTTAACCCTTCTGGCGTAAAGCAATAAAATCCTTATTTAGGAAGAGGATGCATTTATTAAAAAGTAATAGTATTATTAAATTAAGCTTTTCCTTTGGCTTTGCTATAAGATTTACCTTTACTAGCTTATCCTTTTTAAGAGCTAAGAATTAGTTGTCTCCTAAGATAATTGTATTATTAGTTTATATACCAATAATTCCAAATAGGGTTCCTGTAGTTATAATAAAGAAGTATAGATTAAATATAGAAGTAGTTATTAAAAGCTTCTCTTTATAGTGCTTATTATAGGTAGCCTACTAATAAGTTCCTACCTCTGCAATTCTATATAATGGCTTAAGCATAACTATAATTATATCTTCAGGATATTGGTAGCAAATTTGCTCTAGAAGGTATGCCAATATTAGGCGCTAAAGGTACGTCTCTAATTAGGTATAGACTTAAGTAATATCTTATAAGTAAACCGCCATTCTATTCTTTATTAAGGAGGAAGCTAGCGCAATAATAACTTACTAACTAGCTCATTAAATTATAGAAGACTGCATAAGAATTACCTCCTTACTATTGTCGTTATAGCCTTAGATAATAAGCCTTAATTTCTTAAATAGGGCGTTAGTAACTTTACCCTTAATCTCGTTAACTATTCTTAACTTAAAGATGCGAACTTTATTAAACTTAGTAGGGTTATACTTCTTAAATTTAAAGACTCCTCTTATAATAAGACTATCGATTTCCTGCTTATTAGATACTTAGAAAGGAGCTCTAGGGGTTATAATACGACCTTCCTTTTAGAGCTGTTTTGCGAGCTTAAAGTTAGCCTTCTCCTTAGCTGTTATAAAGGCCATTAATAACTTAACTCTATTCTTAATAGCGGCAATGAATTACTCTTTAAAATTAATAAGGTGTTAGCAATTTTATAATTCCTTTAGGCAACCTCTACCGCGTCGTAGTTACGGTATATCTACTACAATTATATTAGAATTATAGTCGCCTTCTAGAGCATATTAATTATAGTTTTTCTTTAAGGCATTTTTTAGGGCATTCTATAAAGGCTTAAAACTGTTATCTTTATAGTAAGGCTTAATAACAGTTAAACGGAATTAAGTAGGTCTATAAGGCATCTAAATAGTGCAAGTTTAACTATTAATTATAATAAGTTAATATAGGCCTAACTATTCTCCCTTTTTACGCTATACGCGTACCTTAGACTAGAGTGGTAAATTAAGCGTAGTTAAGGTATTTAGGCCATTTCTTATTCTAAGTGCATTATTAACCTAGCGTATAGCGTAGAGATATTATACCTCCTTTATTGCCTTATAAATAGCCTTAGCTTATTATATAATAGAGGGAGATAGTAGAGAATTATTAGTTATTTAAGGGTAGGCGCTAAAGACTAGCAATATAAGTATAAGTCTATCCAGGCCAGCGGAATTATTAATAGCTTTAATAGCTATTTATAAGGTAAGTTCTTCGCTAGCGTCCTTTAGTTTTAAAGAGATAATCTTATATACGCGGCGTAATAGTGTGTAATATCGCTCCACTTTTCTAATACTATTATATGCCTTAATAGGGACTTCTTTAACCTTAATTACTATTGCCTTTATCTATTGTCGAAACTCTATAGATAAGAAGTTCTTTCTTATATTATAGATAATTTAATTAGGGGGTTCTAGGTAGACATTAATCCAGTATAATTAAAGGGTATCCTATACGTTTCTAGCTAATATATCCTTTAAAAAGCGTGCGGCTTAAAAGGAGGTTAAGAAGTTAATAACTTAGAGTACTAGCTTACCGCTAAGATATATAACGTTAACAATAATATAGAAGTTGAAGTTATAGTTATCTTTAAGGGTAAACTTAAATTGGCTAGGGGACTTTTGGTTTATTTAGTAGTAATAGCAGTACTTTATAAGATACTTAATCGCCTTAACCTTAACTTTATAACCTACTTACTAAAGAACCCTAAGTAATTAGTAAACTAATAGGTAACTAAAACGATGGTATAGTTAGCGTAACTCTAACTTAGTTAAATAGCTTTAAGTAACACTCTTTTCTAATTATTAAAGGAGTAGCTAAGGGTGACCCTACTTACGTACAATAGGCGCCTAATTATCTCCCTATATAAGCATATTCTTAAAGTTATTAAGCTTAACGCCTAATTTATCTATATCTCTAATGCAAAATAGAAATAGGGTGTTTATAGAAACAACGTAAAAAATAATATACCCTAAGGGGGTTTAGACTCTAATTGTGCTAAAAGAGATTATAGTACCCTTGCTAAAACAAATTGTATATTAGCCTGCCGTTAATTAGTCAATCTAAATAGAGTTATTAAGCTACTAAAGAGCTTAAACTTAAGGTTCTCCTACTATAGATACTCCTACGGCTCTAGTATCTGGCATAATACTATAAAAGATATTTGCTAAGTATCTATTATTAAAGGAAAACGCAGAACTCTCCTTTAGCTTATTAAAGATATCTAACTTTATAATAGAATAAAGAATAGATTAGTTATTAAAAATAGCGACAGTTTATAAGCTATTTACCTTACTATACTTAGTAAAGTATTAGTTATTAAAAATAGCGACAGTTTATAAGCTATTTACCTTACTATACTTAGTAAAGTATTAGTTAGGAAAATAGTCCTTAATTTCTATATCTATAAGGAGCTATTTAGCCTCATTAACCTCACCCTTAAGATCTTCTATACCTTTATATTAAACTAAAAAGCTTTAGAAGTAGGCCGTAGTAACCTTATAATTTCCAATATTTCTTATACTCTATATTACGAACGCTTTAAGTACAATGTTACGACTACTTGGAGAAGAGTCGGAGGAAGCTAGTTGGTTAATACAAGCACGGTCTAGGATAGAACCCGTAGAACCATATAATAAGGAATGGTAAGCAGAGTCACGTAATGTAATCTATATAATCTGTATAATCTGCAAGATTTATAATAAAGCGAACAGAGCAGATAGAGTAAACAGAGCAATAACTTTCTTAGGAGTACGGTTGTGTATTTAAGGACCCTTAGTCCCTACCTAGATAGTTCCTTCCTTATAGTAATTCTCAGAATATAATTAGAGTTAATCTATTAGGCAACCACTCTACTAGTTATTATTACGTTATTAATTTATCTATACCTATACACCTAGCCTATTAATAAACCCACCGTAGTTTCTGCTACAAGGTTCCGTTATATAATTACTACCACGGTTATAGTAACAATAAATTTAATAATATGCCACTAAAAGCAGCCACGACGCCATTAATAGCAGCAACTACTTTAAGATTAGGTAACGACACTAGTATAATAGACACTAACTTATAGCAACCAGTAACGTACGGATAACTATAAGAGATAGTTAACTAGTTAATAGGAGATAACGCGGCACTTAAATAAAGGATTAACGGGATAGAAGCAGTAAAGGTTAAGTTACCATTAATTAAAAGATTCTTAGGAGAGAGATTAAAGCTTAAAGGATTTCTTACCTAAATGCATTTTAAGGTTATATAGAAAGGAGTAAAGCTAGCCATATTTATAGATCAAATAGCGTATACAGGATTGTTCTTATTAGGAAGAGCACTTAAATAGTTTAAGCCTTACCTTATAGAGATATAAGTAAACGGCATAACAACTATAAACTAGGAAGTACGGTTTATATTTTTAAGTTAGAACGGATTTATAGAACGACTTATATAAATATTTAGAGACCTAAAGGCAACAACTATAGCAGAAAGAAAACTCTAAAATATTACGCAGTAAACTTTAGCAATTAAGTATATAACGCAGTTCTAGACGCTAGCAATGTAGGTTAAGTAGAATAATAAGGCGCTTATAGCATAGTATAAATAGGGACTTAAGGCTAAAGTCTAGGACGTAATCATTCTAATAGAAGATACGGACACCCTAAGGGAATTAATTAATTAGGTAATTAAGATTAATAATAGGATCTTCTAAAGGGAATAAACCAAGAGAGGTTAGAATAGAGTTCTATAGTTATATAAGGCGTAAAGCACGCATTAACAAAAGCTAAGTTAGAAACTATAGTATAGCGTAGAGCTAATAGACCTAAGTAGTACTAAAGAAGCCTATAAGAGATGGAGCAAGAAACTATAGAAACTTAGAGGTTAAGGATTAAGTAATTATAGGACTAGGGAGTATAGGCTAAACTAAGGATCTTAATAGTAGAAGATGTTTAAGTGGACTTTATAATAAAAGTAATGGTTTAAAGATAAAGCTTATATAAATTACGGAAAATTAGGTTATTTTACTAAAGATTATAAAGATAGTTAGAGATACTATATAATAAAGGGAACTAGACTAGTAGTATATAATATATATATATAGAGGGATAATAGTACGCTATAAGGAACAAAAGAGTGTTTAATTAGAAGTTTTGCGTTTTATTATAATAACGCATACTAAATTTATAAAGACGCTAAGTACGGCGTAAGCTATTGGCCATAAGAGCTAGAGTTAAAGGGACTTAAAGGAACTAAAGAGTTAGACGAAAAATAAGATTAACTCTATAAGCTAGATTAAGATATTACAGTAATATACGGATAAAGATTAGTAACAATAATAATAGAGTTAGAGTACTTATTAATTAATAATAATAAGAAAGAAAAAGGAACTAACTAGGGGTATCTAAACCTTAATAGCGTACTAGAAGTAGAGACTGAGACCGCTATAGAGTAAGGTTTAGTAACGGGTATTATAATACCATTAGATATGGCATCTATTACTTTATAAAATAGAAGGAGTAATATCTAGAGATAATTAAGTAAGTAGACAACTGCTAGTGCTAGCTTACCACTTAATAAAGGCAAAAGGCCAAAGGCTTAAGATTTTTAAGACAAGATAAAAGAGATCTAAGATTCTAAAGTAAGGATAAGGACAGCTTAGGGACCTATAATAGACGAAAACTAATAAAGTAGAGCAACGGCTTAGTTTAAAGATATAAGAATAAGCTTAGGATAAGAATTCCTAATGGTATAAGACTCTTAAGATAAGATAAGTAAGATTTAAGACTTTTAAGACGAGATAAGAATACCCTAAAAGCCTAGTTAGACTAAGGCTAGAGTATAGCTTAAAAAAGAAGTAAGCTTAGAATTAAGGATTTTAGGGAACTAAGAATTTAGAGAACGAATAAGGACATCTATAGGCAGGAAGTAAGAGACTCTACTATAGATTAGAGAATCCGCAGTATAAACAGTAGTTAGACTAGGAGATAGATATATAGACCTAGAGGACTTATTAGGGGAACGTAGTGCTCACCCTAAAGATTAAAAAGTCGATACTAAGATTAGGAAGTAAGATAACTTTAAGGATCTACTTACAAGACGCGAATAAAAAGAGATTATAGATGAATTTAGAGCAAGAATAGAAACTAAATAAGAGATCTAATATATTAGGACGTATAAGGGACAGAGCGCTAGTATAAAGAATTACTAATAGGCTAAGAATAGGTATATTAAGAGCTAAGTGGCTTACTAAACTAGAATAAGAGGAGGATTTAGGGATTTTAACTAGGTTTAAAGAACGATATATAAAGGGCTATTATAATATAGTAATAAGAAGATACTTTCTTGCGGATAGACCGTATATACTTAAGGAGCTATACTAAAAGTGGTATAGGTAAAGATATAATAATAAGTAGGAAGATTTCTATATATAGCTAAACAAAAAAGTTATTTAAGACTAACTAATTACGGAAAAAGCGATAACTTATATTAAAGGAGCTTTAATTATAATATTAAAGGATTTAAAGGAGTAATTAGAGAACTAAAGAAGTAAAAGATAAATCTTAGTACCTATAAATAAAGTTATAACGCTTAAATTAACGTAGTATAGGTTTAAACTTAAGGATAAAAATAAGCTGAGAGTTAACCTAAAACACTAGGCGTATTATACACTATTATAGATAGTATATATAGATAATACGTGCAATATATATAAAGCACCTAAAGATAAAAACCAGAAGTATCTAGTAAGGATATATTAGGCACCGGATAAGGCAAAATACAGAAATGTTAAGTATATATATAGTTGGCACCTAGTAGAAGTCCAAGGATAAGGGAACTTAATACTTTAGCTAGGAAGATTCCTTACGGAAGAATGTCTAGAGAACACCTATCTATAGTATATTAAAGAAAAGAAGCGAACTAAGTATTGGCCTAAGTTAAACTAAGTATAAATAAGATCTAGTAGCCAATAGTTAGGAAAAGTAGAGGCCTATAAAACTAGAGGGAACTAGTAGTAGAGCCTTAGACCCTTAAAGAAATTTAAGGACAATACCTAAATTTATAAGTTAAGTGGCAGGATTAATAGTTTAAGGTATTAATAAATAGTAAAGCAATAAGGAACTATATCTTACTAATAGCAGTTAAAAGGATAGGGCTACTACACAGATAAAAGGAGCACTTTTACCTATTAGTTATAATTTTAGGAGATATAATAGCCTATAAAGGAGGTATTATTAATCTTAAAACAGGACCTATTTAGTTAACTATTAAAGGAAGATAAATTAAGATGTCTTTTAATATCCTACTATTAGGGAAGGATAAGGCGATATTAGGGATGCCTTAGTTATAGGAATATAATCTAAAAATTAATTGGATTATAGGTCAGGTTAATATTAAAGATACTTAACGCCGTAAGATGTAATAATAAACTAAGCTAGTATAGTACTAAGTTGGAGCAATATATAAAGAGATTAATTAAGGATTAAATTACGTACTAAAGAGATACTATAAATATAGCAAAAAGTTATAGTTACTAGAAAGTAAAAAGCTATTAGAGTATATAGTATAGGATTATAAGATAGAATTAGAACTAGAAATAAGTCTAAAGTTTTTTCTAATCTATAAGCTTACTAAAGAAGAAGGTAGAGCGCTTAAAGAGTTTATTTAGGAGAACTTATAAAAGGGATATATTAGACTATTACAATTATTAGTGGGTTATTTAGTATTATTTATACCTAAAAAGAATAAAAAACTAAGACTATATATTAACTATAAATAGTTAAACAGCATTACCAGAAAGGATAGGTATCCTTTACCCTTAATTAGCGAAATCTAAGATAGGATTAGTAACGCATAAATCTTTATAAAGATAGATCTAAGATAGGCATATTATTAGATTAGGATTAAGAAAGGTAATAAATAAAAGGCAGCCTTTAGGTTAAAGGAAGGACTATATAAGCTATTAGTTATATAATTTAGGCTTATAAACACACTAGTAACATTTTAGAAGCGTATTAATAATATATTAAGAGAACACTTAAATAAGTTTATTATGGTATACCTTAATAATATTATTATCTACTTAATAAATAAGGAAGAGTACGGAGAATATATTAAATAGGTCTTAAAGAGACTATATAAAGAATAGATACTAGTAGCAATTAAGAAATGCGAGTTCTTTACTAGGAAGACAGATTTTATTAAATTTATTATTAAACTAGGCTAACTTAGTATAGATCTAAAGAAGATTAAGGCTATAATAAATTAGTAAGAATTAGAGAATATAATATAGTTAAAATTATTTTTAGGGTTTTATAATTACTATAGAAGGTTTATAGCTTAATGGTTAAGGGATATTAAGCTATTTATAAGGTTAACTAAGAAAGAGGAACCTTAGATATAGGGAAAGAAATATAAAAAATTATTTAAAGAGGTTAAGGAGTTGTTTACTTAGGATTTAATCCTTAAAATCTACTAACCAAAGTTAGAGACAGTGGTTAAGACGGATATATTAGACTTTATACTAGAAGTGTGCTTTCTATAGAAATATAAGGATAAATAGTACCTAGTGGTATACTATTGTTGGAAACACAGGGTGACTTACCAATAACGACTACTCGAGTAGGGTTACAGTAATGTTGGTTAATTCTTTTTAATTAGAATGAGGAAGGGCGAGGAGCTTAAGGCTCCTCGCCACGCTAGTGCCGCGGCGACACGTGACGACACGTGACAACCGCTTGCCTCATTCCCGACACTGGCAACTCTTCTTTTGTGGTTGCTATCTATATACACTTATAGATTGCTACTATATAAAGATATAAAGCTAAGGAGAAGAAGAAGAAAAGGAAGGATGTTAGGGTTTAACGCAAATATAAAGGGACTGCTAAGGCGCTAGCAGTAAGCGAGCCAATAGCGATTTTCTATGCCGGGTATGGAAAATCCTAATTAGTTGGCAGAAGTCGGGGTCAGCAGAATATGGCAGAATTTGGTAGGTAGCACGCCCTAGGAAACTGTATCGTTAAAATAGGGTTATGGAGCTAGCGGAGCGTAACTGGATGCGGCTAGCTCAAGCAAATGGGAACGACAGTTGGCCAATAGGAATGCTCTTAAATTGCCTTTGTTATCGCATCTGCCGGGTTGTCTTGGCCATTAATCCATTAAATCCTAAACAGTTCTTAATGCTCCACGAGGACCTCCATAAGGACCTCTGCGAGAACCTCTACAAGGACCTCTGCGAGAACCTCTATAAGGACCTCCGCGAGGACCTCCATGAGGACCTCTGCGAGAACCTCCACGAGGACCTCCGCGAGAACCTCCATGAGGACCTCCGCGAGAACCTCCATGAGGACCTCCGCGAGGACCTCCATGAGGGCCTCCGCAAGGACCTCCATGAGGACCTTCACGAGGACCTCCGCGAGGACCTTCACGAGGACCTCCGCAAGGACCTCCGCAAGGACCTCCATAAGGACCTCCGCAAGGACCTCCATAAGGACCTCCGCAAGGACCTCTATGAGGACCTCCGCAAGGACCTCTATAAGGACCTCCACGAGAACCTCCACGATTGCTTTGTGGTCGACATTGATTGTACCCTTTGCCGTATTCCAATTTTTTGCTAAACTTCTTCTCTTGATCTTGCGGTAGTAACGTAGATCTGGGTTGTTGCGGGGGTTGTTACGGAGATTGCTGTGGAGATTATTGCGGTGGTAACGTAGAGCTTAATGGAACAGGGTGTGGTACCTAATCCTACTGTGGTAGCGTTTAAAGGTTATTAGGCCGCGAAGCAAGGGGATCTTACGCTTGCTTAGATTAAGGGGTAGTAGTTAAAGTTACGGGTTAAATTGGTGGATACTGGGGAGCTAAAGATAGAGGTAGAGGTAATGGATACGGAACTAAAGACGGAGGTAGAAGTAATGGATACTGGGAAACTAAAGATAGAGGTGGAAGCGTCTCTGGTGGTGTATTGCTTAGATTCCCTTATAAGTTAAGTTTCTTTTAGTGCTTAATTTCTTATAGATTCCATCGTAGGCTAAGCTTCTTTTAGTGCTTAATCTCTTATAGAGTCTATTTATGCTCTTCTTTTACGTTAATAACATACTCCTAAATATTATCTCCAATAGTGCCCCCATCTATAGGGACAAATACTCTATTCTCCTAAAGGAAGTTATGGAAGTCTCATATAATAACCTTCTTCGCAAGAGCCTATGTTTCCTTTATCTATTTAACAAAGTCCTCCTTTATATAATACCATAGCATATTATTAACGTATTCGCTGTCCTTATAGTATACTATACGGTATAATAAGAATCCGTTTAGGTCCTGTTGCTCGGCATTTATAGGGTTAATGTCTGTGTCCCACGTCTCCAGGTTAATGCTTTTCTCGTACTTCTTTGGGTAGGTTGACGCCATAGTAGGTATAGAATCGACGGGGTGTCGTATATCAAAGGTAGGTAGGGTTTTTAGCTTTATAGAATCTCGTAGGTTTGCTGTTAAAAGGTAGGTAATTAAGATGTTGTTGACGCGTTTTGGACGTTGACTTTAGGACTGTAGGTTTAGTGATATTTTTGACCTAAAGTACTCGACCAAATCTTCGTATACGTAGTTATTTAACGCGTTTCGGACGTTAATTTTGGGACCGTAGGTTCAGTAACACTTTTGACCTAAAGTACTCAACCAAATCTTCGTAAACGTGGTTGTTCTGCGTAATAGATGTAACTTAGTATCTCCTAGTACTCAGTGATACTTCTGTTACTAGTTTTCCGTAAGTCTAAGGTAGCACAGTATCGCTAGGATCCATTCCATATGAGCGTATATAGCACCCCTGCACGAGACTATCTCTTCTGTTCGAAAACCTAGCTGCTCTATGGTTAACTGTGTATTCAACTACTGATTAGTGTTAAAAACATAGGGTGACTCACCAATAACGACTACTCGAGTAGGGTTACAGTGATGTTGGTTAATTCTTTTTGATTGGAATGAGGAAGGGCGAGGAGCTTAAGGCTCCTCGCCACGCTAGTGCCGCGGCGACACGTGACGACACGTGATAACCGCTTGCCTTATTCCCGACAACTATAGTTGGAAGATAATATTACTAAAATTAAACTATAACATCTATAACAAGGAGTTATTAGGTATAGTTATAGCACTATAAAAATAGAGAGCATTCTTATAAGGCATAGAGAAACTATTTATAGTTAAGATGGATTATAAGAACCTAATAGGGTTCCTAATAATAAAAGAACTTAATTAAAGATAAGTTAGATAGGTAGAGATGCTTATAGAATATTATTTTAAGATTTAGTATACTAAGGGTACAGATAACATATAAGCAGATACTCTAAGTAGAAAGGCTAAACTATAAAATAATAAAAAGCCATTAGGAGCTTTACTGCGGAAAGATATAAATAGATTAATTAGGTATAACTATCTAAAAATTATAGCAATAAAAGAAACTAGTTAGACCTATAAATTACTAGAGAGCGATTAGTTATAAAAAATCTAAGATAAATAGGTAGAGGATCTAAACTTAGAGTAGTATAAGAACCGAGAAGTAATATATATGCTAAGAAATATTATAAAAGAGTTTATTAAGTTATTCTATAAAGGACTAACTTAAGGATATAATAGAGCTATAGGCTTAGTATTAAGACTCTAAGAGGAGTATATTATTAATGGAATTTAGGGACTAGTAAGATAAGTTATAAGAAAATATCTAGATTGCTAAAGAAATAAACTAATAAGGCATAAGCTATACGGAGGACTATAACCTATTAAAATACTAGAGAGACTATAGGAGGTTATATTATAGGACTTTATTATTAAGTTACTAAAGTTAAGAGACCCTATTACCGGATAAGATTATAACGTAATCTTAGTAATAGTAGACAAGCTTATAAAGTAGGGATACTTTATAGCATATATAGAAGAAATCTTAATAGAAGATATTGCTAAAATTTATATTAAGGAAGTATTTATAAGATATAAAGCACTAAGTAAAATTATATTGGATAGGGATCTAAGATTTATAGCAGCATTTTAGGAGGTATTCTTAGCGGAATAAGGAGTTAGAGTAGTAACTTCTACCGCATATTATCTACAGATAGACGGTTAAATAGAAAGATTAAACTAGACACTAGAATAGTATCTAAGGCACTATATTAATTATATATAAAATAATTAGGTATTACTATTACTAGTTATATAGTTTATATATAATATAATACTATAAGAAGGAATAGGTATATTACCATTTAAGGCAAATTATAGATATAAGCTGAGGACTTTATTATTGCTATAATACGCCAAGAAGATAAGTAGCATAGCTAAGTAAAGAATAGAGAATTTAATAAATCTTTATATAAACCTTATAGAAATAGCTAAGGTGGTATAGTAAAGAATAAAAAGGTACTATAACGCTAAGAGATCTAAGGGACTAGATCTTAAGAAGGGGGATAAAGTATAGCTACTATACAAAAATTTCAAGAGTTAACAACTAAGTAAGAAGTTAGACTACGTTAGACTAAGACCTTTTAAAATTATTTAGAGGATTTTACCGGTTACGTTTAAGTTAAACCTACTAGCTAAAATAAAGATCTACCCTATATAGTATATTACGATACTAAAGCTAGTATATAAAGATATTAAGCCACTAGTTTATAAGGCAGATATATATAGAGGATAGGAAGAAGACAAATAATAAGTTTTAAAGATCGTTAGCTATAAGGACATTAATAATAAAATATGTATAAAGTAAAGTGGATAGGCTATAATAAGACTACCTAGGAACTACTAAAGAACCTAAAGAACGCTATAGGAAAGGTATAGGAGTATTAAAAGAGAATAGGTTAGAAAGCATTAATAAAGAAAAATTACTAAAGAATAAGCCACCTAAGGGGGACCTAAGAGAAACAATTACTAAACTACTTAGAGTTATTTTCTTCTCTATTAGAAGAGAATCCATTCTTTTATTATTAAGTTCCTATAGACCTTACTTTATAAGTTTCTACTCCTTAGAACGAACCTTCTTATAAACCTTCTTAAGACGGATTAACCAAGCGGATATAGTAAGACGAGAATCTAGGGCCCGTTATTAAGCATTAGTAGCCTCTTACTTAGCGTCCTAGGATTAACAAAGTTCCGCCAAAGTAATAAATAGTTTATTATTAAGCTTTATAGCAGCAAATTAAATATAAGACCCTATAATAAATTACTTAAGGAACTTAATAACTATTAAGAGTAATAGGATATATATATTTAGCGTTAGAAATAAAGCAAATATTATAAAACAACTAAATGTTTACTTTAGTATACTCTAAATAAGAAGAGGGTTATTAAGATAAAGGACTTACTAGCGTAATATAAACTAACCCCTCTTTTATATAACAAGAATATAGAGACGGCATTATTTTACTAAGTAATAGTATAGACGAAACTGTACGCGTATAATAAAGAGTTAAAGAAAAAAAAGATGCTTTAGGTATAATAAGTAACAATATTAACTAAATTAATTAAACAGATATTATACCTCTAGTATATAACTTAGAGATACTAGGTATCTTTAAGGACAAAGATAAAGAGGAGGGAGATGGTATTATAAACGCTTTAAGTATAATATTATAACTACTTAGAGAAAAGTTAAAGGAAGCTAGTTAGTTAATATAAGCACAGTCTAAGATAGAACCCGTAGAACTATGTAACGAGGAATAGTAAGCAGAGTTATGTAATGTAATCTATATAATCTATATAATCTACGAGATCTATAATAAAGCAAATAGAGTAGACAGAGTAGATAGAGCAACAACTTTCTTAGGAGTACGGTTGTGTATTTAAGGACCCTTAGTCCCTACCTAAATAGTTCCTTCCTTATAGTAATTCTTAGAATACAATTAGAGTTAATCTATTAGGCAACTACTCCACCAGTTATTATTACGTTGTTAATTTATCTATACCTACACACCTAGCCTATTAACGAACCTACCGTAGTTCCTACTATAAGGTTCCGTTACACTCTAGCGAAACTTATTATATACCTCCTTTCATTTATTAAGAGAATGCCTAATTAACTAATAAATTCGGTTTCTTACAAATATAGCACTTCTTCTAGCGATTACTTTAAAATAAACCTCTACGAGGACCTCTATAATTGCCTTATAGTTAACATTAATTATACCCTTTACCGTATTCCCTACTACGGCCACTATATATTTAGTTAGTCTAGTTATAATTATATTAGTTTAGAATACTAGTTTAGACAGGGTTTACAATATAGAATTGTTAAGATTCTTATATTTGTATTACAGTACCTATAATAGAGCGCAGTTTGGTATATACTCCTTTAAATATATCCATAGGTTTATATAGCGCCAAATTACACTTAGGAATGCTATGGCAGGCTAAGATAACCTAGTCCCTTAAACTATTCTTATTTTAGTAAGTTTCGGTAAGGCCACGTTAGATTTTCTAGAGTTTATTAAAGAGTAATTAAAGGCACTTTAAGTAAGTCTTTATTAGGTTAGAAGCAATAACTCTTTAAAATATAGTCTCCCGCTATTTAGATATATAAAGTTAGCGGTTCTCATCAGTTTTAAAGTGGGCTTTAGTAAGCTAAAGCATTACATTAAAGCTATAGTTTTTACCCGTAATATAGTCGTAATAGAATATTGCCGCTTATCCCTTTAATATAATAGAGAAAGTATAATAGTACTAGTGGTATTAAATTCTGACCTTATTATAACAGTCATAAAAGACCTATAGTTTTGCTCTAAGTATGTCATACAATTCTCCTCTAAATTTCTTCTCTTTGTCTAAATATACCTTTATTAAATTCGTGACTTCTTATAGTAGAGGCTTACCGGTTAGTTAGGATAGAGGAAGTAGAGGCGGCGGAGGAGGTAAAGGAAGAGCACCTCTAGGTGGGAGGGCACCTTTAAGTAGGAGGGTAGCGTTCTGGGGTTTTTAATATAAATTAAAGTTGCCTTTTAAAGAATATAGGTTGGTTCTAGGTTTCCATAGTTAACGTATAATCTTAGCTTCCGTCCATACTAGTTCTTTTATACTAATAATAACGGCCTAAATATTACTAGCAATTAGGTTACCGTTTTTAGTAATATATACCCTATTCCTACAGAGGAAGTCTTAAAAATCTTAAACAATATTAACGTTGCTAAGTGCCTAGGTATTAGCAGTCCATCCTATAAAATCCTCCTTAAAATACTCCTATAGTTATAAATCGGCGTAGTGTTTATTTCGGTAAAATATAATATAGTGTAGGAGAAAGCCGTTAACTTGTTTTATGGTATAAGTTATTATATTAAAGGCGAATTCATTCTAATCTTTATTAATGAGTTTCGCGTACTTAGCTACCCCTAGTAGTAAGGAGTCTTTTTAGTCGTTTAGAGTAGCCATGCTTTTAGAGGAAGGGAAGTATTATTGGTATAGGGATTATCGTTTAGTACGCGTTCGTGATAAAAATCTACAATTATAGGGCTTAGGACTAGTTCTAGCCTTAAATCGCAAAGACTTATAAAGCGTGTTGTTCTATATAATGGACGCAAGAATTTATAATCTAGGAAAGGCTTAGGACCAGTTCTAGCCTTTTAGATCCTTAGATTCGTGGAAGAGTTCTATTTAAGGTTTAAGACCAGTTCTGACCTTAAAAGATAGCTTCCTCTAGTATAAGTAGCACTGGTATAGTAGCTCGTCTCTTCTTAGTGGAATACCTAGCTGTTCTATAGTATAATAGTGAAGTTAACCACTAATTAGTGTTAGTAACATAAGGTAATATTATATATCTATAAGTTGTAGGTAGTATAATAATTGTTATTTTCTTTTTATTAGAATAAGGAAGAGCAAGGAGCTTAAGACTCCTCGCCACGCTAGTGCCGCGGCGACACGTGACGACCGCTTGCCTTATTTCCAATATATATATATCCCTAATATAGTTTACTAAGAGGTTAAGGTGGGTGCTGTTCTTTAGGGCTCCCTTATAAGCTTCTAGCTTAGGAAGGAAGTAGTATAATATATTCCGCTCTACCTAGTCTTAAGTTAGCAGCCAATCTAGGGCCTAATGGATAGGGTTTTATACCGTAGGTTTGTCTTCCTTAAGGTAAGTTCTATCTATACCTTATAAAACGGACCTAAGTATATTCCGTAGGCCCTTAGACTTAACGTCAATAAGGTATATTATACGTTTAGTCTTTTTATCTATTGTTTTACCATTAATAATATAAATCTGGTAGCTATTTTTATGCTTACTAATATATATATAAATAATAAATATATATTTGTTATATATATCTACCTTAGAAGGTACTATAGAGGATTTAACTATTTTATACTTTAAGGTTATATTATCTTAGCTATATATAGAAGATCAGCTAGGGTTACACTTTCGGTTTAGTAGGGATATACATTTTATTAACTATCTTATACTCTACCTTTAAAGCTTAGGCTTTTGGTTCTTAAGATTAGGAACTGTCTATAGCTTAAGGCTCGGTAGCCTTAAGAGAGTCTATAGCGCTAGGTGTTACTTTTACTACCTTTAATATGTTTTTAAGCAGCTCCGTAAGGTAAAGCACAGTAACTAAGTCTAAGGGCGGTATAACTAGGCTAGAAAGAGGCGTTTGCGGACTTCCGTAGCTAGAAGAAATGTCTAGAGACACCTTAAACAGCTTTATAGTCTTAAGCTAGTTTAACATTATTACTTTATAAAGCTTTAGTAACGTAGTACTAAATTAAAGTATAAAATTGGTAATAAGCTAAGTGTATAGAGTAAGGAGCTAAGTGTAGAGAAGGTTAATAGTATTAGTTCTTAAATAAGATCCGCCCTCTTTATACCCAGCGATGCGACATACCACGTAAATGCTTTCCCCTATTTATCCTAGGAGACGCCATGTTATATATATCGACATTAATTCCGATATAGTAGAGGACCGAGTAAATGTTATACGATCTTGCCGTAACTGTAGAAATAGAGCTGAGATCTACATTTGGGATCTCGATTCCGGCGCTAGAGTGGCGTAAAAAGGACATTTAACTGCTTTAATTGATGCGTAGAAGCCTAACGGATATTGTGGACCCATTTTCGTTGTCAAAGCCACTATATATATGTTTGTTTTTAAATACTAGTATATAAATTCATTTTTAAATACTAGCGCGTGACTTCGCTTTTAAATACTAGCGTGTAAGTTCGCTTCTAAATACTAGTATATAAGTTTGCTTTTATATTTAAGACTATATATTTGCTAGGTAGGCCTAAAAAATTAAAGTTATACCCTTAGGATAAAATAACTCATTGGGTTGTATACAAAAACCTATTAAAATTTAACTTCTCGCTCTTCTCTATATACGTGCTAGTATGTAATAAAATCTTGTTAGATAGTTTATATAGAGCTATTTATTGATGAAATAGGTTAATTAATTAATAATCTTAGTTTTAACTTGATTGTTAATTAACCTAGGGCCCCTAGGCTTAGACGAAGATATTTATAATGCACGTGACCCGTATACGTAACTCGTGTACGTCCTACGCCTTTAAGAATATAGAGGTAATCGTTACGGGCTTGTTTTCTAATACATTCTCCTTATCTGCCAGGGAGAATCATACACTTATCTTTAAATAATACCCCCCTAGCACGCAGTACCTAAGTTAAAAAAGGAAAGATGGAGATAGTAGAGGCGGAAGGAGGCTTAATACGTTAATCGCGTCAAGAACGCGCCAAGACAACTAAGGCCCTTAAAAACGATAATTATAAGAGTAATACAGAAGATACGGTTTATGTGGCAGTAGTAGCCCCTAGTGCACTACGATTAAAGCGTATAGGGAAAAAACTACGCCCTAAGAATTAAATAGTGTTAACAAGAAACCGCGTAATAGCTGAAAAGAGAGTAAAGTAGCTAGCAACTACGGTAAACTAATTAACAACTAAGAAGATAAATACAATAACGAACACGTAGATTAAGGTGCTAACTAACCTAGTTACGTTACTACTAGGGGTATTAGAGGAGTAGAAAGAGGCACAAGCGAACTAAATTAAAGTTATTACCGAAATGTTTATAGAGTAGATTAACGCGCTTAGAGTAGAGGTTATGGAAAAGATAGAGGTGATTTAGACCTAATTATCTAATATTTAAGCACCACTAAGCGCGGCTCCGTCGTACGTGGATGTTACCTATATACTACTAAGTAGTTAACTAAGCAACCTAACGTCCTTCCCTTTAAGGAATACCCTACCATCGACTATTACTGACACGCTGTACTGTATAGTTGACATATTTAGAGTTAAAGAGGAAAATAAGAACAAAGTATAACTGGGGGTAATTAGACAAGCAATTAAAAACAATATACGTATAACGGAAGGCCACAAGAGCTAGCGCTATACAGCAGTAATTAAAGACCCTAGGAACCCCATACGTATTAAGATAACTTGCAGGAATAAAGCTAAGCTCTAATGTATAAAAGAAGCGGCCTAGAAGACCTTAGTACCTAGTGTTTGGGTGCTGCGAGACTAGCTCTACCTAGTAAAAATTAACAACGCCAATTAAACAGCAGTTTTTAACTAGGAAGGAAAGATTTAAGATAAAGTAGCAGAGGTGCTAGGAAAAGAGAATAATGTATATATAGCCCAGATAAAATAGCTTAGTAAAAAAGACACAGGAAAGGCATATGGATTAACAGTGGTATATATTACTAAAAGTAGTAAGGCAGCACGGTTGCTGCAGGACTAATACTTTTATATTATAGGGGAATCAGCCTATATTAGAACCTATAAACCTAAAAGCGGCCTAACGTAATGCTACTGGTGTTAGATACTAGGATATAAAGCATTTATATATATAAGACCGCAAGTATATGCTAGATGCGCTTAAGAAGGATATTATTATAATGACTGCTAAGAATAGATCCTAAAATGTATACTATGCGGAGGACCATATAAATTGTTTAGTAAAAATTGCCGAGTACTTTATCTTACCCGCTATGCATAAGACACTTTAGGTACTTTAACTAAATATCTAAAAGCAAAGTATGGTACAGTAGAGCCTAATAAATAATAAACAACTAAAAGACTTTGGGGTGCTAGTAATATCAGAGCTATACGCATGGAAAACGGATAATATAGTTGTAATAGTCCCTATAGGATACCTAAATTGGACTAAGGTAATACCCACGGTTTACTATAAAGAGAGGTAGGCGGTACGGAGTATGCTATAGATTTAAAAAGATATTAAGGCCGAATAGGTGCCAGTATAATCAGCAGACCTTACCGCGGTGGTACTGCGCCTTCCCGACTAATTAGTACTAGTGGTGTTAGTATATATTAAGGGAAAGAATATAAAGGCACTATAGGATACAACTGGCAAACTATACTAACTAATTTTGGAAATATAAAATAAGATGGGTATATAAACCAATATAATACTCGCAGGAGACTTTAACCGGCACGACTAGCTATAGGGAGGAAATAACGTCTTACCGGCAAGACAGGGAGAAGCCGACCCAATTATTAACTTTATAGGAGATCACTCCCTGCGTAGCCTGCTGCCTAGGGGTACGAAAATATAGTAAAATAGCAACCATAAGATAATAATTAACCTAATCCTTGTATTAGACGAGCTAGTATCTATAATAGTAAAGTATATAGTATATGGGACAGAACACGGATCTAATTATAGGGCAATTAAGATGATATTCGACATTGCGGTCCCTAAACGCGCCATAAAATAGAGAATGCTATTTAAGAACGTATTATAGAACGAAATTAGGAATAGGGTTGCTACCGCCCTCTATATTATCCTAGTAGGTAGTAGAGTGCAGCAGCAAATAGACTAGCTTATAAATGTAGTGCTAAAGGCAGTTTACGCATTAACTCTAAAAGCTAGACCTTTACTATATATATAAAGGTAGTGGACAATAGACCTTACAAAGCTCCACCAGGTATACACTTACTAGAAAAACCAGGCTAAGAACTAACGCTAAGCGCACGGTCCAACTCTTGTAGGACACCAGCGGAAGGGGATACGTCCTCTTGGTTGGTCTATCGACTTGCAGGAAACATGATATTAATAACAACCTCGTAAGCTATTACGCTGCACACTCAAGCTATATAGATCTCTATACCAGCAATTCTCAATTCCATTCAACGAAGCATGGCGTCATCAACTCCCTTCTACGTCCCGGTTTCCCTTCCCCATACAGCACTCCTGCTATCCGACGTCCAGACCCAGATCCTCGCGCGCTTCCCCAAAGAAACACAGGAGGCATACCTTGGCGAGATCCAAAAACTGCTATCCTTTTTCCGAGCGGAGATTGCGCGTCACCGGTCCGCTGATAAATCATCGACCTCTCTTACGATGAAGTCCCTCTTATAATTCACCACACTCTACCTTTTAACCTCAATTCCAATGCATTCGTCTCGCCGTACAACAAACTAGCAAAATGGGTGACCCAGCTTGAGGCTAAGGGTTTTTTCGGTTCTGCTCCTTCGGACCCACACACCCCGAATTATGCCATCCCGGCCGTTTTGGCTCCTTCCTCCGGCTGGGGTTCGAAAGACGAAATCGTTCTGCCGAAGGTTCAACCGAGTTGCTTTGGTTCGTCAGACCTGCTGTCTTATTTAAGAGCAAGGGGCATCAAACACGTTATCTTAGTAGGCTTAACGACCATGGGCAGCATCCTAGGGACTGCGAGAGCAGGGGCAGATCTCGATTTCCACATCATCTGCGTAAGAGAAGGGATCATTGATGACGAAAAGGAAGTTAACGATTTCTTGATGGAGAGGGTTTTGCCCAAGTTCGTAGATGTAGTTAGTATGGAAGATGTGCTTGCGCTATCTAGATAGGGATCAGATGCCGGACCTCAAGCAAGCGAAAGCAGCCCAAGCAGCAAAATAATGGAAATAGAAATAGGTTCGAAAACCACTTTCAATAGACGAGAAGTATGTGAAAAAGAGAAACTGTAACTTAGGTGCTGCATGACTGTTTGATCACTTCACAAGGTGGACGCCATTTATCTAGAAATATCATAGATTACCCGCATCTAAGTATAATAAAAGCAGTAAAAATAGATACATTGAAAGCAAATTGCCCTCGTCACGCCAACCTTGCATATACGCCAAAACACGCAGCGCGAGGTATGGTACAGGTGAAGGAATTAAGGCAAGGGAAGAAAATGACTTTTAGTAACCATCCGAACCGTAAGAATATGAAAGTGCAGATGTGTCGTATCCAAGGGCAAGGAACCCTATGTACCGTATACAGACACAAACGCGGATGTACCATTACCTACCGTATCTCATATGATGAATCAGCACATGAGATAAGACAGACGCGTGGTGCATTTTTACATAGTGAAAACCTAGAAGGTCATCTTGGTGCCTTTAAAGTCTCCGAAACCGCCGCGGTTGTACGAGGATCCACCGCGACCTCCACGGCCACCGCCACGACCACCGCGATCACCGAAGCCACCCCGGCCCCGACCGCCACGTCCGCCACGATCTCCGAAACCGCCACGGCCTCTGCCACCACCTCGTCCGAAGCTGCCACCACGGAAAGAGCCGCCGTCATTGGAGCGTGGGGTAGCAAAATCAAGCCGAATAGCACGACCAGCAATGTCAGCTCCATTCAGAGCTTCTAGAGCAGCCTGGGCCTCGTCAACAGAGCTGAAGCCGACATATCCGAAGCCCTTGGGTGCGCCGGTCTCTTGATCAGTTGGGAGAGAAACGCGAGTGATGGTACCATACTCCTGGAAAGCCTCGGAGATCATGTCGTTGGTAGCGTCGAAGGAGATGTTACCAACAAAGATGGTATCGCTTGGTGTACTCTTCTGGTCACCAAAGCGTTTGGCACGGTCGTTGGTGCGCTCTTTGAAGCCAGCGTTGTCATTGCTGCGAGGAGTGCTAAAGTCAATATTCATGGCACGTCCGTCAAGTTCGACGCCATTCTTGGCTTCCAAAGCAGCTTTAGCAGCTGCAGCAGTAGCAAATTCGACATAACCAAATCTTGACAAGTTAGCAAACGAACACGGAAGTATGGGAACAAATGGCTAACCCTTTAGCTTTGCCGGTATTCTTGTCCGTAATAATTCGACATCCAGTGATCTCCCCGAATTCCGTGAATTCACGGCTGAGCCATTCCTCGTCAATGTTCCAGCTCAGGTTACCGACGAACAAGTTTTTGATTCCTTCATCTTCGGTCTTAGTTTTCTTGGCGGAGGGAGTTGGCTCAGCTTCAGCCTTGCGCTTCTTCGTGAGAGCTTCATCTTCTGCCTCCTCGGAGTCGCTGGCATCCGAGTCATCAGAATCAGAATCATTGTTAGATTCAGTTGCCGAGTCATCGGAGTCTTCGTCAGAGGAACCCTAGGGTTTTCGGTTATTCATGCCTGATTGAACTCTACAAAATATGTTACTGACATTGTCCTCGACCTTCTTAAGAGTGCCATTGAGCTTATTCGCATCAACAGATCCCTTAACCTTGACAGCCGGCTCCTCATCCTCAGTTTCATGTTCACTGCTCTCGCTCTCGTCTGAAGAACCGTCTTCTGACTCAGATTCGTCTTTAGCGGCTGTTTTAGAGAAACCATTGGCCTTCGCTGGAGTTACTTCGGCCTCGCTCTCACTGTCATCCTCACTGCTGTCACTATCGGCGTCGCTCGATTCGTCAGAGTCGGCCTTGGAAACGGCCTTTGCGACACCATTAGTCTTCGCGGGAGTCTTTGTCTCGACCTCCTCATCGCTACTAGCAGAGCTAGAGCTTGTCTCATCGTCTTCACTGTCGCTGGCATCGCTGGAGCTCGATTCAGGTTCAGGAGTTGGTACCTTTTTGGCTTTCTTGCTTAGTTTCTCCTTAACCGAGCGACTCGCGACTGCAGATTTGGCAATCTCTTTGCTCTTTGCCTTTGGAGTCTGAGCGGGTTTTTTCACACGCCCATCCTTGACAGCCGAGAGTTCCGATTTCTTTGAACCCTTCTTTGAGGACTTGGCGATATCGCCTTTTCCTGATTTAACCTTGGGCATAATGAGGTATTTCTATCTCCGATCTAAGATAAATTAGTATGAGCTATGAGACATGAGTTATCAGCGATAAGGAATGGGGTTGGTAAGAATCAACTGGAACGAGTGATATCTCGTCTCTGGGTTGAATATCTCGACTGAAGATCGAGCGCAAGATTGGTTTTGAGGAGTTTGCCTCCTCAAAATGGTTATCTCAACGTGCGGCAAGCCCACTGTTTCTCTCGAGTCCGCGCGAAGCGGGAAGCCCTCAAGCCCACAAGTAGCCCACAAGCCCACAGAAGATTGCTTCAAGGCGAAGTGTTCCCACAAAAGCCGAGAAGGTAAATGGAAAAACCCACAGTAGCCCAAAAGCCCACTGAATCTCGCTCACGCTCTTCGGCGTGATGAAAGCCCACAGAAATGATATTGACCCACGAGTGTGTGAAGGAAGATTTTGCGTCTGATGCCCACTGACTTATGCTCTGGTTATGACGATATTGTCGACAATGCCCACAAGAATGCCCTCAATGTATGACTCGAGCTGTATTCTCGAGACAGAAGGATGCCTCTGCAAAGAAGTGATGTGCGGCGGAAGGTGTGGTTGAAGGAAATGGAGAGGCGGGAAGTCGAGTTTTTCAGTGCGAGCAAAATGTTTCGGAGCTTGGACCATTTAAGATAAAGTTGGGCAGGCGGTGAAGGGTTCAAATCCGCGCTTATCCCAGTTTAGTGCTAGCGTTCCGCGTGAATTTGAGCTCCAGTCCTACTGCAATGCTCCAGACAACACTTCTCTAATTACAAACCCATCTTTACCTCCGGCTTTCCCAGCGTACGATGCGCCCTCCTACCACGAAGCTTATCTCTCTCACCTCGTAATTATGGCCTCTCCGCAGCAGTCCCATAAACCGAGAAGGAGAAGAAAAATTGAAGAAGGCTCCCTCGCACATATTACTCATGCAGCAGTCCCATAAACCGAGAAGGAGAAGAAAAATTGAAGAAGGCTCCCTCGCACATATTACTCATGGTACTATTGATATGGATTTGAATTCAAATACTCGAAAACCAGCATTTCCACTTGTCGCTTTTCTTTGGCCTGCGAAAGGAACGGTATCACAATGGGTTACTCTTCCGTTAATTCTAATGGTTGTGGGGCTTTTCCGCTGGACAACGGGATTCTGGGGATACTCAGGTATCTCTATGGTGCTGCAGGTTATGAGGATGCTGGACTGACTTAGCCAGGCTATGAATCGCCACCTATGCATGGAGACTTTGAAGCTCAGCGCCACTGGATGGAGATCACAACACGTTTACCCGTTTCACAATGGTATTTTCATGACTTAAAATGGTGGGGATTGGATTATCCTCCTCTTACAGCCTATCACAGCTGGGTACTGGGTATAATGTAGGTATCTTAATGCCATGGTTCATTCACTCATTACTTACCGTTAACAGAGGTACCTGCATCAAGCCAGAGTGGTTTGCTCTCTTCACTTCTCGGGGCCTTGATGACCCTTCGTTAAAAGTTTATATGCGAGCTACTGTCTTCATCTCCGAATATCTCGTATACATACCAGCCGCCATCATCTTCCTACGCCGATACTCCCGTCTCCAGGGTGTCAATGTATGGGAAGCATCAATTGCGCTTGTAGCAATCCTGATGCAACCCGCAACTATCCTCATCGACCATGGTCATTTCCAATACAACACTGTCATGCTTGGCCTGGTTCTTGCTAGTATGTCTAGCATGATTGCAGGAAGGCCGTTGTGGAGCTGCGTATTTTTTGTGGGCGCCCTAGGATTCAAACAAATGGCGCTGTTCTATGCGCCTGCTGTTTTCGTATATTTACTTGGGATCTGCATCGTCCCTCGCATCAATCCTGCACGCTTTATAGGCATAACTATAAGCACAGTGCTATCGTTCGCTATCCTTTTCGCTCCATTCCTCCTCGGAGTTGCGTACGATACTTACAGAGGAGTACAGATGGAGGACCTTCCTGTTCCTCCTATCTTGGCAACTCTACCTGTTCCAATAAATGAAAAGGCATGGTACTATCCCACAGTATTACAATTTGCGCAGTCGATCCACCGAATATTTCCCTTTGCTCGTGGCTTATTCGAGGACAAAGTCGCCAATGTCTGGTGCGCAATTCATACCTTCCATAAGCTGCACAAATATTCCAGCATCCTAGTTCAACGCGCTGCTCTTTTGGCCACCACCGCTGCTATAACACCCCCTTGCCTTATCTTATTACTGAATCCGCGAAAAGAACTTCTTCCTTTAGCGCTGGCAGCTACATCGTGGGGCTTCTTCCTATGTTCCTACCAGGTACACGAGAAAAATGTTCTTCTGCCTCTCTTGCCCATGACAGTTCTTCTTAGTGGCACTGGAGGATTGCTCCCTTCAGTACGGGCCTGGGTTGGACTTGCAAATATGCTAGGAGCTTGGACCATGTTCCCCCTACTCAAGAGAGATGAATTGAGGGTTCCCTATTTCGTCCTGTCCTTACTTTGGGCATACCTTCTTGGACTACCGCCAGCCTCACTTTCTGCCTATCATGAAGGAACTTCTGGTGGCTTAAGCTTACCGACAAAGATACTACATCTGAACTTCTACTTAGCTATGATCGGATGGCATGTCATTGAAGCTTTTATTCCCCCACCAGTAAATAAACCAGACCTCTGGATTGTGGCGAACGTCCTTGTTGGTGCCGCAGGCTTTGGAGTCTGCTATCTCTGGTGCTTGTGGGTGCTGCTCATGAAGAGTGGTCTTCTAGGGTCAAAAACTGTTGGAAAAGAAAGAGAAAAGGAACAGTAAAAGATTTTCTATTCGATCTCAAGAACGTCTACAAGATACCCATTTTGAATATTCACGAGTGGAATTTAATTCATTTTGTGCTGCATGTAGTATACATCCTTCCGTGCCTGAAAAAACTTATCCGCCTGCAAATGCTTGACGCCGTGACCATGCCCGATTCAAATGTTCCATGCCTAGCCCATATTGGTTTATAATACATCGTCCCCACTCATTGAGGCCTCTTCTGCTCACGGAAGCGAGAACCCGTATCCAGCCATGCAACTCCGGTACTTCGAGACGAGATCCTGGCATTCTTGCTGGGCGTTGTTGGAGGTGGAGAAGAGCATGCACTCGTCGCGGGCGGCCTTCTCATCTTTGCAGACGCAGCAGGGCTATTCAGAAATCTAGTCGGCATCTATCCTTAGAAGCAATTAGGGCATTTAGAGTTGTACCTTAACTTTTGCCGCGGCGTTTCCGGCAGGCTTCAGGTCTGCGCCTAGGTTGCTTGTGGCGGCAGGAGATGCTGGAGGGGTTTATCAGCAATAATTGAGTTCTAGAGAGGCTGGTAGAAGCTTACTGGCTTGCATTGAACTCATCGTGACTGCGGATAAGTAGGAGATTGACGTGTATGAATACAATCTTGAGCTTTCAACAAAGTCGCTCATGTCATCCATCCGGTCTTGGCATCCCCGAGAAACGATACCGAACAGGGGTCTCGCCGAATCGCTGGCAAAAAAGCCCCACCAACACCAAAACAACAATCATACTACCATACAGTCTTCCTTCTCTCGCACAAACCTCTGCCTAAAGACTATTTTCTTTGATTTTAGATACCTTCTCTTACTTTTTGGTTAGTTTTGATATCATGGCTTCCAACAAAATCTTCTCTCTTGAGGGCAAAGGGCTTAAGCTCGACACCACCCAGGACATTGAACCACATATCAAGGATCTGAAAGTGAATAACGATGTGGAAGAAGTCCGGCTTCTGGGAAACACACTGGGCATAGGAGCATCTGAGGCACTGGCGAAGGTTTTAAAGACGAAAAAGAAGCTACAAGTATGATCATCTTCCTGTTTGAAGTACCCCACACAACATCCCGTCTATCAATTCCGGATTTTACCCCCTATAACTTACCTCTGATTTCCTCCACACATACACATATATGTATCCGTTCATCCATTCATCCATTCAAACTAGACGCTAACTTTCGTATCATAGATCGCCAACCTCGCCGACATCTTCACAGCGCGCCTACTCTCCGAAATCCCACTAGCCCTCTCCCACCTTCTGACATCCCTCCTCACCCTCCCGAACCTCCACACCATCAACCTTTCCGACAACGCCTTCGGGCTCAATACCCAAGCTCCTCTCGTTGCTTTCCTCTCCTCCCACACCCCTCTCCGCCACCTCATCCTCAACAACAACGGCCTAGGCCCCGCCGCCGGCGTCCTTATCGCCGATGCGCTCACCGCGCTCGCCGCAAAGAAAGAAGCCGCACGTAAGGAGGGCAAGGAGGTCGCAAACCTCGAGACCGTGATCTGCGGACGCAACAGGCTAGAAAACGGGAGCATGGGCGCATGGGCCAAGGCGTACGCCGCGCACCGTAGCGTGCGCGAGGTCAAGATGGTCCAGAACGGCATCCGGCAGGAGGGCATCACCCACTTACTGAAGGACGGCCTGTCGCATGCGAACCAGCTGCGCGTATTGGATCTGCAGGACAACACTTTTACGGCGCTGGGCGCGCGCGCGCTGAGCGATGTTGTGGGCGGCTGGGCTCAGCTGCAGGAGCTCGGCGTCGGGGATTGTTTGCTTAGTGGGCGTGGCGGTGTCATGCTGGGTAAGGCGTTGCGGGAGGGGAATAATGCGAAGTTGGAGGTGCTGAGGTTGCAATTTAATGAGATTGACGCCAAGGGAGTGAAGGGGCTTGCTGATGCTCATGAAAAACTTCCTGCGCTTCGGCGTGTGGAGCTGAATGGGAACCGTTTCAGTGAGGACGACGAGGGTGTGGAGAAGCTAAGGGAGGTATTGGAAGCACGGAAAGAGAAAGCGGATGGAGTTGGTGAGGATGACGAGTATTGGGGGCTTGACGAATTGGATGAGTTGGAGGATGAGAGCGATGAGGAAGAGGAAGAAGGCGCGGAGAGTGGAGATGAGGAAGAGGGCGTTGAGGTTGAGGAGAAGGCAGCAAGGGAAATAGCCGCAGCACAGCAGGCGGAGGAGGAAAATGTGCCATTGGAGAACGATAAGAGCGTCAATGATTTAGCAGATGCGCTGAGAAAAACTCAGATTAAATAGAGATATGGCAAAGATTGGACGAGTTCGGGACTGGGTAGCGGTGGATGTAGATACCATTGATAGAAGACAGCGCTTCATAGAAGATAATTCAGTTTCCGGTCTTCGCTGGTGACCATCTATTTCTTACTTGTGCCATATATAGCACATATTGAAGATATAGCTTTTAAGCTACATTATTTCAAGTAAAAAGACGATTGATGTCAAATAATGTAAACTGATACCCTCTGAAGTCCTGAATTGAATACTCCTAATACATGTTTCTTCGTTCAGCCGGGTGATCAAAAAGCCAAACCCACTACATTTATCTGAATTTTACCTTCTTATTCCGGACGCACAGCTGACACAAGAAATGTAGGATAGCCCCGAGACGGACTACACAGACGTCAGCGCATCTCTAACGCTTCGTTACTATTATTGATTATTCGGCCTAGCCAGGGACGAGAGACTCCCTTGCTTTAAGCGCCACAAAATCGCATCCTTTCCGCAGCAACAATCCTACTTGACCATACATTACGCCTTCTGGCGCGTCCATCTCCTTCCACTCTGACGCTAGATCTATGGCTTGCGTGGACGTGACCATCGCCAATTTAGTAGGCGCTAGCCACTCTGCTTCAATCGTAAGTATTGGTTCTTCATTTAGGTTACTGTATAGATCCTCTGCACTCTGGGCCATAATACCCCGCGCGTGAGCATAGGAAAGCTCGATGTGGATGCGTGGAGTATGAAGGCGGAGAGGGGGGGAAGTTTGGGTAAAGGTGTGATGGGACGGTGCACCCTGTTGAAGAAGGATTATTTCTGGGATTATTAATTTGTGTCGCTTAGGAGGTTCGGGTGTCGTTTTGTCGCTCAGGAGTGGCAGCAGTGACGCCATTTGAGTTGTCGGCGTTGTTGGCGTAATTGGAGATGCTGCAAGTTCTGGCGGTTGCGAGGAACTTTCTTCAGAGTTACGCCGATCATCTACTGGTATACTGAACACTGAGTCAGGCTTCGAGGAAGATGAAGCGGATGAAGCGATGACTGGATCGGGGTCTGATGAGATTTCAGGAGCATCGTGCAAGGTAGCTTGTTGTTCCACAGGCGAATGTTGAATAGTTTCAATATCTAGGTGTGTTGAGGAGGAATTCCTCAGGATCGATACCGGGACGTGTGTATCCGCGCCTCGAGACAGCATACTTCGAGCGATTGGAGCTGTGTTCCCTGGAGTTACAGTTCTGGTAGAGACGGCTGATACTGCTGAAGGAGTGAAGGGAGCTATCGAAAAGACATCGCTCTCATTTGGATAAAGCCTTGGGACTGCTCCTGTCTCAATGCTATTGATGAGGGTTTGCTCAATTCCGGTATTAAACTCTTGAACAACAGCCCTCAACTCGGTCCGCTGCCCCCCAGAGACTTGCAGCGCAGCGAGATTTGGTAGCGTCCATGTATCGTATAACTTACCATGAGTTCTCGGAGTATGAAAGGCGCCATGTTGCTTGAGAAAAAGGTTGCAGAGAAAACATGCACTTTTGTTAGAAACAATTACACGGGGCTTGAGCTGTGTATTGCCATGTTCCTCGTAATAGAAAAGGAGCTGGATCTCAGCATGAACTTTGTATTCGATTCCGCACACTCGATTCCGGACTTCAGATTGTAGCGCTGGCAAGCTGCATTGGTTTAGCTGCTGTAATTTCGTCATCGTGGCCTTTAATTTGCGAGATCCATAGCCGTTGAGGTACCGATTTAGTAGGCCAGTTGAGGGTAATGTTATAGGATGCTGTAGATGGGTAGCAAGCGACGAGGGAGCAACGGAAACCCCGCGGACTTCGATAGATTTGAGAATCGGGAAGGTGCGGGCTGCTTTAAGTAGGTGTTTGGCGGTGGAAATATAATGTGCAAGCTTTCTGAGCCGTAGCATGAACTTCTCCTTGTCGTTCTGAATCCAGGAGTTCTCACAAGGAATTTGTTCCATCACCTCAGCCAAGCCTTCCCTGTGTTCCGTCCAAATGGAATTTGCAGTTATAAGCATGGATGTCAGTAGTTGTTCACCGGTATTTGACTGCGTATCGCCAGCTGGCATTTGCTCAAGCTGGTTGAACTGATCTTGGAGTTTCTCAGACAAAGTTGTTAAGCCCTGATTGGCCTTAGCAGCATTTCCGCAGGTTTTATAAAATACAGTAAGGGCGTCTTTGAGGCGGGTTGCTACTGGGGCTTTGAGCGCCTTCATCGAGGAAGGTGTGTGACTTGAGCTCAAACGACGTAGCAATCGGGACCGGCCGTGTACAACTATCTGCCGCAAAAGGGCAGGGTAGTTCTCTCGAATTGGATCTAGGTAGACTCAGTGCTTATAGCCTTGCTATAGTATTAGAGGGGCTGTCGAACCACGAGCTTCGTTCTCCAGAATTGAGACAATACCACGCATTCCAGATGTGAGGGTGTCCAGGTTACCCGCATTGGCAGCCACGCTGACAATAAGGCCTTGTCGATTCGGTTTTTCTTCAATACAGAGAGCCATAATCCTGTTTGGGTCATTGCTGTAAGTTGACACGAATGCAAGGCAATCGGCAATGTCTCGCTCGTGCCGCAGCTTAAGAGCTCTCTCGTCGAGCTCCAAGCATGGAATAGCATTCTCGTTAGGCCTTCCCGGCTCGGAATTAACTTTCTGGAGAAGGGTTATGTTCTCTGCCAGACGCAGGGGACTATCTGCCATGCCGTAATTGAGTCAAAGGATTCATTGTGGTGTTAAGGTGATGAAAAGACTCCAACGCTGACGGACATTTGAAGTCTAAGTGAGGAGAAGGATGCAGCATGCGCCGCATGCCGGGAAGCTGGGGCTTCAGTCTAGGAGAGTATTAATTGGGTGATACAGTCTGATTCGGCTGCATGCAGATGCACGGGCACGCGACCGTCCAGCAGAGGTGAGGTCACTTTCTGACCTATCACAAAGACATGAATTCTAGATATACCTACCTGTAGGTTTGCAGTTGCTACAACCTGGAATGAGAGTCCGTTTTCCTAGTCTTCTTTTTTGAACTTGCCTGTCAGCCGAAGCTCTGCAAACAAAGTTTCTTAGTATACAAGCTCGACCAATTATAAAGTGTGATACTCACCGGTTTCTCTACCTTACCGCGCTGAATAATTATGTTCACAATTACTAGCACTTTCGCCTTAAATCCTTCAATCGCTGCCTTTCACAATTCCTCTGGCGTTCGAATTAGGAAACCTTCCCCACCACACGCTTCAACAACCTTATCATAACCGACCTCAAAACCCAAAGCTCAGCTCCTCAGTCCGCCTTCCACACCCTCACCCCTCACACTCTTTTCTTGTTTCCTCAGCCGGTCTTCAGAACGAATTTGAATCACCAAAGTATATCCCTCCATTGTTGATGACAAAAATCAACACATTCATTTGAAATCGAGTCATTGTCTCAACCTCCATGCCGCTAAAGCCAAATGCGCTATCGCCCTCGGTAGTCACAATCTTCTTCCTACTGCTTGTGCCCCACGATGCCTCCGCGGCTAAGCCGTTGTAGGCCTCGTGCGCAGTAATAGCGTACCCGAGACCTACACCCATTGTAGCATAGGAACCCGCATCCAGTCGTAGGCGGGAGTACTCAACTGGGAAGACGGAGCGGGATATGTCCAATGTATTGGCGCCTTTAGATACGTAAACAATTCCGCCATCTTCCGGAGGCGAGAGAGAGTGAAGGGCGGACTTTATAACGTGGAAAGCGTGCGCATAAGAAAAGGGAATTGAGGAATCGGCGGCAGCGGCAGCGGCAGCGGCTTTAGCTTCATTTTTATGCTTCGCTTCAGATAATATTATTATGAAGTCAGAAGACGAAGAATTGTAGTACCAGTTGGACAGGTGATGGAGCAGTTGAGCAACCACGACGTTAATATCTCCAACAATACCTAATCCAGCATTACTCCTGTTGCGACCAATTTCTTCGGGCGATATATCAAATAAAGCGGGTGGTAGGATTCCATTTTGGAGCCTCCCAGAAGTGGAATATCCGGTTTAGTCGAGCACCTAAAATTAGGACTACGTCTGCAAGTTGTAATCTATATAGAACTGTTCAAAGGGCCTTGGCGCTTTTTGATTCGTCAAAAAAATTATTCGGGTCACCTGATCTACTCACGTGCTACCCCATTAAATTTTGAATTCTACCCCTTACTGCTCTCTATCTTCCCCCCGTTTACTATACCCTACCTACTACTAATATACTACTCCCTGCCTACCTCCAAAATGCCTTCTAATCACATATTTTGCACTGCCTATAAGCAGTATTACTCTTTTACTAACTTTGTAACGAACCGTCTTAGAGCTCCGTATAAGACCTATAAACCTTATAAGGTTAATACTTTTTTCCCTTCTTTTTAATTTAATTGCCTTTCTAACTCTATATATATAGGAGAGAAGAAAGGGGCGGTCCCGATGATCTTTAGCGGACCTTCGGCAGCCTGCCGCTGCTTCTGCTGCTACTTCTACCGCTACTTCCGCTGCTGCTTCCGCTGCTGCTTCCGCTGCTACTTCCGCTACTGCTTCTTCCTCTACTTCCCGCCTCCTTATACCGCCCGTATCGATCTAGCCGCGACCTACTATAGCCCGCCCTATTACGGACCAGTTGGATATTAGGCCTATAAATACGGCCTGTGATTACTGCTAAGCTTTATACTAGATAGATAAACGGATTGGTTCTACGTAGGCTAAATAGCCTCGCTTTAAGAGCTGCTATAAGCAAGGCGATGTTATCCTACCTTTATTTAAACCTCCGCCGCAGTATTTATAGACCCTACTACAGTCCCGGGAACGCTTCGCCCGTACGTTTTAGGACTAGCTCCGTTCGTATAATGCGGCTTTAGCTTTTACCTCCGTTAACTGCACCGTTACTAACCATAGCGCTACTTTGGCCGGTATTAATTGTTTCTAGATTTATGGCGAACTGTACTACCTTGCTAGGCCTATAGAAGCTCCCTTTAAAGCTACACCTTAATATGCTTAGCTTTACTTTTACGACTCTACCTACGCTACCAATATTTATCTGTAGACTAATCCGCAGCTTAATGCGGAGGTTTTACGGCGTCTTACTAATATGCTACACGAGATTAGCAACCCTTTTATTACCTTATACTAAACCGCTATAGAACAGCTTTAGGCGTAGGTGTAGGTGTAGGCGCAGGCGTAGGCGTAAGCTATATCTACTCCGTTACAGATTATTCTAAACCCGCAAATATAGCTAATCGTTAAGGCGGGCGCTAATTGGCGCCGTAAAAATCTACCTACGGCTATTAAGGTCACTGTTGTTATTCCTAATAAGCATAAAAGCGCTAGCTTCCGTAATATTATTTTTACTAACCATAGCTGGCCTAGGGAGCCCCCGCGGTACTACTATATTAACTTAAACTATGCCGCCTATATGCCGCTATACTATATACTGCTCTTTTCTTATAGCGACCCTAGCTAGCACTGGGGTATATAGCTCCGTAGTAATTCCCGTACCCACTAGTATAACCGCCTTCCTTAGCGAGCTTACTTTTAGTTCTACCTTTACATCTATAACAGCTCTAAATTAGTGCCGTTCGCCTTCTAGCGCCTATTTCAGCAGTACGTCGTTAACGCCTAGGCCCTATATAACTAGAATAAGCTTAATTAGATCCGTTCCCACTAGTCTAATATTTATACGGACCTATATAACGGCATTACGGATGCTATCTCCTGTAGAGATTTTAACCCTAATTCTATTGGCCGCCGCGTTATTCTTCCTTTAAGTTACCTTAGCAGCGCCCGCTTTATCAGCTAGTACTACTAAAATTCTATAGCAATAGTCCGCCGTTACGGCCGTCTAAGCCTATTTATTATTTTTATAGCTAATCCGCGGTAGGATAAAATTACCTATAAGCTTTTACCTTTCTAAACCGCTATTAACCGCCCTAATTTAGTTGCCCGTGTCTTTTATATAAAGGTTATCTACCTTCTATATAACCTTAAGAAAAACCAGATTTTTAGTAGATTCCTTAGCTATATTTAGACTATTAAATATCAAAAATAGTACCTACCGTATCTCTACCTTCTTCTCTTTTTATATCTAGAGGACCATAATACGTTAATAGATCCTATAGTTATTAACCGTTATATATCCACAAAGCTCCCGCGGCCTTAGGATAACCCTACTAAACGACTTACCAACATTATACGGACTATAATAGTCTATAGGCCCTACGGTACTAATAACCTAAACGCCCCCTATATAGTTGCCGGTGCTTACGGCCGTCCGCTAACCTACTTAAAGTAATTTCTAAAGCCGTTCTGCCCCGCAACGGCCATATATAACAATAATTACCCTTAATATCGCCACTATAATAATTTATGGTTATGGCCTGTCCGTATACTAGGCGGTAATAATATTACCATAAACCTTAATAACCGCTAGGTTATACTATATAATCCCTATCTTAGCGCAAAGTATAGGGCCTATATTAACGTTAAGGTCTGCGCCTTTATATAGGCCGTAAAGTATATTTATAAGTATATTTATAAGGGGACCGACTAAATAATTATATAGCTCTTGGACGATAATAACGAAATTAGTAGGTACCTTTATAGTAGATATGTTGGCCCTATAGAGGCCATCTAGCGGCTATTTAAGTTCCTAGTTTATAAGGAATACCCCCCTATAATACAGCTTACCGTACACCTTCCTAGCCAGCAGCCTATTTATTTTTAGCCAGACGAGTCTATAGAGGACCTATAACAGCGCCTTAAAATAGCCTATTTAACTTTAACTACTTAGTTTTAGTATAACTCTAAAAATATAGATAGTTATGCTACGCTTTACTAGGACTTCCCTTATAGATATACCTTTATGGTAAAAACATACTAGTAGTAGCGCCGCGTCCGCCTAAAGGATACTATTATTGGCCGTATATATTACTATAGCCCCGTTACTAGCGAACGGTATTATTTACGGCTACTACTTACCGTTATTTCTAGCGCTACCTCTTTTAAGCACCTCTGTACTATCGCTAGCACTATTTACCTAACCTTTTAAGCCGCTTACGTAGCTTTAGGGCTCCTTAATAACGACTAAGAGTAGGTTAACTGCCTATAGAAAGCATCCGTATTCGCTACTAGCGCCTAACTACGATCTCTTTTTATAACTTCTTTGGTTTATAGCCCCGTAAGCGACCCTCCTACCTTTTAGGCGAAATTTAAGCCGTCTCTCTATAATAATCTCTCTCGCGTTTTAGAGCGTTGGCCTAATCTTCTAAGCAGCATCAACAATATATATCTGGATTACGGCCTATATCTTATCTAGTAGGTGCTTATAGACTATAGCAAAACTCTTATAGATTACTTTCTGCCTTTACTGTAGCACCGCTAGGACCTTATAGATGGTAACCCGCTTATTACTATAGAGCTTAATTACAGCACTACTAAGGAAGGCCGCCTTTTTACAGAGCTGCGTTCCTAGCTGAATTCTAACCAGGCTGCCTACTTTACTATAGTTACTACCGCTATAGATACGGACCCGCAGAACGCCCGTTTTTTCCTATAGGGCCCTACAGGCACCGGTAAAACCTTTCTTTACCGCTATATCTGCCACTACTACCGCTCTTACGGCCGCATTATTCTCTATATCGCCTCTTCTAGTATAGCTGCCCTTTTACTACCTAGCGGCTAAACTACCCACTCCCGTTTTCGCATTCCTATTAATCTATATAAGGAATCCGTATATAACGTGCCTAAAGACTCCTAGCTAGTGCAGTTACTATACTCTACTACCCTTATAATTTGGGACAAAGCACCGATATAGCACTGTTACTGCTTTAAAGCTATATACTATATATTTACGGACGTCCATTCTAATACCTAGGCTCTTTTTAGCGGCGTTCCCGTTATTTTAGGTAGTAATTTTACTTAGATCCTCCCTATTATAAAACAGGGGACCTATACTAATGTTATTGCGGCCTGCTTACGGCAGTTCTTCTTATAGCCTTCCCTCTATATTCTATCGCTACGCTAGAATATACGCGTTTTAGACGGCGAGCTAAATTAGCGCTTTGCTACCTAGATCTATAGTCTTTCTTATAACCCTACTCTTACTAGCCGTATCTAGTTGCCTACTAGTATTGCCCAGTTTACCGGTCTATAGCCTTTTATTAACTCCGTTTACCCTCCCACTCTTTTATAGTAGGCGTATACTAATCTCCATATATTCTACGGCCGTGCTATCTTAACTATCCGTAACAACACCATTGCTGCTATTAATAATACTATCCTCCACTCTCTTAATAGCCCTAAGTCCGTTTTCTACTCTACGGATACCGTATAATAGGATAATCTAAATACTAAAAGTACTCTCCCCCCAGAGCTTTTACAGAGCTTTAACCCTATATATCTTTCTCCCGTATGGCTCTGCCTTAAGGTTAGCGCTCTAATAATCCTTTTACGGAACCTATATCCTAAAGAGGGCCTCTATAACGGTACCCATATAGTTCTTACCCGGATAGGCCGCCGCTATCTTAAAGCCTATATTCTTAGCGGCACCTTTACTAACCAGCTATAGGTTATCCCGTAGATTATGCTGTCTTCTACAAAAGGCGAGCTGCCATTTATTATTAATTAACGGCAGTTTCCTATCTGTTTATCTTTTGCGATAACCATAAATAAGTTATAGGGTCAGTCTTTTAACTTTATAGGCGTTAATTTACGGATACCAGCTTTTACACACGGTTAGCTCTATATTATACTGTCTTGGGTTACTACCGTAAATAGTATTTTAGTACTGCTTCCCCCAAATTAAATAGAAACAGACAATATTATATATCCAGAAGTTTTACTTAATAGTGGTGGTGGTAGTAGTACTATTACTTAAAGAAGAAGATAACGACGATAATAATATAAATAGCTATATTAATATACATCACGTGATCAATTATGTGAATCTATACGCGATTATCACGTAAAGGCCACCTGAGTCGAAACAGCGAAAGGCCACCTAAGTCGAGCCGCGACACGCCCCTCGCGTAGCGAGGGGCAGATTGAGTTTCCTCCTAGTGCTGTTGACCTTGCAGAGGAGGTACTCTGAAGGTGTGAATCTGATAGTACACCTTTACCCATTGGACTAGGAAGGAAAGGTATCTGTGTTTTGTTAATAAGCTCGCGGATTACACCTTCTGCTCTTGCATACGCAGCGCCCTTCCCAATAACTACTAGAGGCGCCTTCGCAATCTTGACAAGCTGAGAAATTTTGAAACAGCCTTGCTTCATCGGCGCTACTTGCTGATGGTGGATGGATAACCCCTCCTTGCTCGATACCGTATGGCGATTCTGCAGTATCCGTTATGAGGTCTGCTGGAAGGTCCACAAATCCGGTTCCTGGCCTGCCGTACCACGAAGATCTATACGCATTTGCGATTATTTGAGGTGTAGATTGGATATCCGGTGGACGGACAGAAATTTTGGTTTGTGACGTAAGCAGTGATATAGAATCAAGTTCCTGGAAAGCCCCTTTTCCGACCAGATGGGTCTCGCTAGAGCCTCCCAGAAGTAATAGGGGGAATGCATTGGCCGATGAATGGCCGATCTGTATTCTCATGTATTCTCATCAGCACTTATTGAGCACATATGATAAAAAGATATCCTTGCTGAGCTCTTTCGCGGTGCGAAGATGAATGACATACTCCAGCTATTGCATGAAGCACACCTAGACCTCCAACGACCAGGCACACACCTGGTTCCTGTCAAATAGCCATATGCTGTAGCAGCATGACTTGCAGCTTGCTTATTGCGAAAACCAATAAAACGTATCCCTAAGTTTATGGCCTGTTCTGCAATATCTGAGATTGGAACGCCGACGAGATCAAAGATGACGGTGACTCCAAGATGCCGCCAAGCTCGGGCTATGATATGCGCTCCTGTGGTTGAAGACGAAGCCATTGGGTGAACAGTTAGAGGTAAAACGCCAGGCAAGGCCGTTATAGTCTACTGTATATACGCTATATATCGGCTACATGTCGATGAGATAATATGAGGAGAACAGAACGAACCGAGGCGAAAACTCCCCCACGCGCGTAGCCAAGAATCCTGGCAGCCCTACCTATGCACTTGGACCGAGCTTAACTTCAATCAGACCTCAGCTCATCAGGCTTTCAACAACAGCTGAGCAGACATGAAAGATACTTATTGTAGCACACGTCCGTTATGTCTTGATTTGAATTTTATATCGTCTCGTCGCTCTAAGACTTCTTTTCAACTTCAGGGGAAATTGGGAGCTGGTATTCATAGCTACGTGTATGCCCGGCCACGTCACGACGAGCGAATAAGAAAATATTAATAAAACCCTGAGGTGACTTCGAGCTGCGAGCTCGGTCGTTCTTATGGCAATATCTAAACGACAGAAGACCATGCAATCTCATGAGGCGGATCATCACACCAACAGTTGCTCACTTCACGACGCTGATTGCGACCGCTTTTGTAACGCAATCAAAAGGGATGGTCTACCATGCACACGGACAGCAACAACAATTAATCCGGACTATCTGCCAACCTGTGGACAGCACATCCGCCAGCTTATTCCAAGAGGACGATGTCGAGCCGTTGCGAAATGCGGACAACCCTGTAACCGGTTATTCAAACTGGAGCCGACATTCATGGAAATATGCGAATGGCATGATCAAGGTCGCAATGATCTACCTTGCCATCTTATGAGACTTCCCACGGAACTACGTCTGGCTATATTCCGCTTCCTCTTCCCAGAAGATGCCATACCGGCGAAGCCACTACCGGAGATCAGCCGCTGGCGACAAGGGTATTCGAATGTGAACACCGCAATATTCCGCGTTAGCAAGCAAATTTCAGAGGAAGCTACAAGCGTCCTATATGACACTATTCCATTCTGTGTTGTGATTACGGAATTGAGCATTTCTATTTGTGGCATGATGTGGACAAGGGGAGAATGGGGAAGGGACACTTTCGGGCTAACAAAAGACCGTTTTGCATCCGTCCAGCTCAGACGAATACGAAACCTTCGTATTCAGTTGCGAATTGTAGAGAGGGCAGTTTGGGATGCTCCAGTCAGTACAGCACTACCGGAACGCGAGGACACGCTTTTATATGATTTAAGGATCATTGTTCGGCAATTTCTCCGTCTCATCGACGGTAACCAAAACATCCAGAAAGTCCATGTTGTTCCCGCCGTCATAGGCTTTGCGGATTGGAAACGGGACGAAATCGTAGCAGCAGCGATCTTCGTTCTCAAACCTTTCACTGTGTTACGCGGAATCAACATCCCTTTTCTGGACAACATAACAGGCACGACTGTTCGTTCGTCGGCATATACTGCTCTGATAAACGATGATTTTTCGTACACGCGTAGTCCAATCGGCATTGCACCCACCAAGGTGGAACCAAGGGAAACCTACCCCGAAGATGATTTGTACGCTTCATACCAACGGCAGTGGAATAAACTCCTAAGGGGAAATGAGCCAGTGCCAGCGACTTCGCCCCTGTTTGAAAAAGTTGCGAAGCTGGAAGTCCTGCTCCGATCGCTGCTGGATCGACGGCTAAATGGTGCATTCAAATTCTCTCCTCAGGAGCTGCTGTTTCGAGCTCGAGTAGCAGCAGAGGTTGATGACTCGCACCATTTCTCACGTATCCACGCCTTTCTCGCGAAGGAATGGGCTCGCTATCTCCAAGAACAAGCTGCTGCTAACTTTCGTATGACAAAGAAAATTCTAGACATCTCAGATGATCCTAAGCATAACGGGTTAGGGCCGTATTTCAATACAATCTGTGCGACTGATGCGTCCTATGCAGCTAAATTAACCAAATTAAGTTATCTGGATGTATCAGACGAGAATGTTACAGACGATTCGTTTGAGGATCTACTGAAGGGGATAGAGCCGCCGGATTACAGAGAAGATGGTGTTACATCATGGCTAGACGAAGAGGGTACTCAGCACATTAAGAAAGGTGATAGAACCTGGTTATGTTTGCGTACTCCGACACTGGTAAGCTCGCCGAGACAGCCTGCATGACTTGAAACTAACATGCATAGGTGAGAAAACTCAGGCGAACAGCAACACTAACTGCTGCACCGCATATATCATTTCACTAGACTATTTGCTCATGTAAAATTGCCAGTATTTTACGAAACGGCTTGGCGTTGTCTTTTCCGAAGCTTCCGCGAAGACCCGCTTTTTTTTAATCTGTGACGTATTTGCTCTATACTCATTCAGGATTGAATAATATCATGCTATGCATTTGGTCTTTTGTAGCACTTAAATTTAGAATGTTGATACTGTAGAGTTCATCCAGCGCAAAGCAATGATATCATCCCGGGCGATATTTAAAATTAGCGTGTCATGATTCGCTTTTCCAGGTCTCAAATAAAGTTGTTAACTCTTTGATTCATTGTCTCTTACTAATCGCTGCTGATGTCCATCCCTGTCCTCATCCCAAAGCTGAAAGCGAGTGGACTCACGATAAACCAGGCGCATGGGCCGGAGCGTTGGCTGTGAGCAAGATTTTACCCATCAAAAAACCCTTTTATTACAAGATTTACAAAAAAAACTGTAGATAAACCCTTGTCTCCCCTTACCGTACCGAAGCATCCTAAACCTTCCCCAACAAAGCCCTCCCAAGCCACTTCTCCTCCAAATTTCACCACCTGATCCCACTGCCCTAACCCCCCACGAAATTTAAAATAAATTAAAAAAAGCCCCTCACGCCGCCCTCCTCCGCATCCCGACCAGCAGCCCCAACGGCTTCCTCAAAAACCCCTCCCGCGTCTCCATCTCCCCCTGGCGCAGCTCAAACTCGTACCGTCTGAACACGGTACCGACGATGAGCGCCAACTCCATCTCAGCCACGTTCCGGCCCACGCAGGCGCGCGGGCCGTGGCTGAAGGGGATGAACGCCGCGCGCTGCTTCTCGGTCGCCTCGGCCCAGCGCTCGGGGCGGAAGGCGTCGGCGTCGGGGCCCCAGATCGCGGGCGAGTGGTGGATCGTGTAGGCGGGCACGGACAGCACCGTGCCCTGCGGGAAGTGGTGGTTGTTGATGGTTATGCCGGGCCCCGGGGGGATCTGGCGCGGCAGGCCGAGGGAGGAGGTCGAGTGGATGCGCATGGTTTCTTTGATGACGGCGTCGAGACTGGGGGAAGGTGTTAGTCGGTGCTTCGGGCTCGCTGTGGGGTCTCTGTTGCTTCTAGGGTCTGGAAGGGAGGGGCTAGGAGGGAGAGTAATACGAAAAGAGGGAAGGGGGGGAATGGGAAAGGGGAAACGTACTATGGCAGATCCTTGACCATTGTGAATGTCGGCACAGTCTCCATGTCCGGAATCGCCTCGTCGAGCTCTTTCTGCAGCTTCGCCACGACCTCCGGATGCCGCAGGCAGTGGAACAGCAGCGCGCAGCTGGTGTTGCTCGTGGTGTCACTGCCCGCGATCAGCTGCGTCAGCGCCTCGGCGGTTAGCTCCTCACGGCCCAGTTTCTCACCCTTCTCGTCGCGGCTCTCCATGAGGCGGGCAAGCAGGTCGACGCGGTCGGTTTTCGGGTTCGCGAGACGTGCGTTCACGCGCGCGACGGCGATGCCGGCGAGGTTCTCGATCGCTTTCATGCCGTTGGAGAAGAAGGGGTCGGGCAAGTACTTGGCGTAGGGTTTGAGTTGGGGGAAGCAGCCAATTGTGCTAGAAGCAGACAAGTCAGTAAACCCACCTTGGGGGAAAATCCAAGTATGTGTAGTTTCGTAGAGTGTGTAAGTAATGGGAAAGTGATGGCTTGGACTTTTACTCACCCAGATACCTCACCCCTGCGATTAAGCACTTCGATAGCAGGCGCAAACGTCGGCGGCGCATCAGGTGTCAACCGCACCTCTGCGACGTCCTTCCCTCGCGCGAGCATGCCGAATGGTGTACCGAATGCCAGGTCTCCTATGATATCGAAAGCAAGGTAGTTGAACCAGTGAAGCGCATCCATCTGCTCATAGCCGCCTTTCGCTGAGGCGGCCATGCGGTCCCATTGTGCGACCAGCTCTTCGAGGCTGTGGTGCATGTACTGCTCGAACTGGCCGATGGACTTGGCGCTGAAGGTGTGGGCCACGGTCTTGCGCTTGCGGGTGTGCTCCGCGCGGTCGCGGGTGTTGAAGAGGCCGCGCTGGATGGAGACGAAGGCGTCGTAGTACTCGCTATTTAGTTACTCTCAGCTTAAGATCTAACGCCGCTCGTTGATATGATACATAAGAGGGCTTTAATATACCTCTTCAAGAATCCGTTGCCGTGTCCATATATGACAGGAATTGCATCTGCATCCGCGATCGAGACGTGATTTGGTTGGATTCTAACCATTGTGCCATAGTTCTTATGAGCCGCGTCGACTGCGAGGAAACGCTTCCCTCTCCTACATTGAAGAAGCAACCAGAGGTTCGACCATGCCGCAGGAAACGGCGCAGGGATATCTCGAATAGACCAGTTACGGAGGTACGGTAGGACGTAGTAGAGGACAGGAAACGCTAGAAGCGCATACGGGGTGAACAGGAAGGAGAGAAACATGATTGATTCGAAGTCGACGAGCAGAGCAGAAAATAACGGCTGTTGGCAGCGGAAACGGCGTCTCTTTTGAATATCTTCAAAGCTCAGGCGGGTTTAAGGTCTTTGCAGGGTTCAGCTGGGCTTGCTCAGGATCCGAGCCCGGGGATCCGAGCCCAAGGATGGAGCTTCTTCCCAAATTACCCAATAAGACTCGTTTCCGCCAGCCGTTGACCGAAAGTCGTGCCCAGCCGTCGGCCCGCGACCTCGCTGTGGGAAGCCTACCTAGGTAGCTAGCCCTTAATTCTACCCCGAGTTTCCTCCGTAGTGGGTTGCTTGAAGCTTAATCGCACTCCCGGATGCACAATTCTGGATTTGCTTCCCTGGCTTCCCTGGCTTCTGGTGCTTACCGATGCTTATTTAAGGAGAGGTCCTGCACGAGAAGTACCGACTCTGCTACCGTTCCTTATAAGGACGTCAGCTTCCCGGCTACTGTAACATGATACAGCTAGTCCGAACATATTGGTAAAAACCGCGCAGCGACAAAAAACGCGCCATATCCCCCCAACTATATACAATACTGCAAGTATGGCTAGATATATAAATAAGAAGTTTTAGAATAATATCCTTAAGTATGAAAAAGGCTTTTAGCCATTAATTGTAATATCTAAAGCCTTAGGTGGGCGTATATACGGGGTATTTATAGGGAATCGTCAGGAATTCTGCAAAGTGGCAGATGCCTCGAGCTCATGTGTTAAGCTAAATGTGCTCAGAGTTGATCAAAATGACGCTGGAGTGATCAAAATGGCGCAGGGCTGGCCAAAATGGCGCAGGCTGGCCCCGGCACCGGGCGCATTTCGCGAATACACATCAGCTCAAGGCATGCTTCTGCCACTTTGCAGAATTCCTGACGATGCGGCTCTTAATCTTACAATCACAGAAATCTACTACCTCTTTATGCTAACGTACAGCTCTAGGCACTATGATTAATAGCTAAAACATCTTTTTATATTAAAAAAAGTGTTATTTTAGAGCTTATTGTACTATCCCTTCAGCTGGTGTATTTCGTCCTACTGTTATCTGGCCAATAGAATCAATCGGATCAGGGCTCCGTGAACATACGCGTACTTTTAGGGTGTGGTGCGTTTCTGTCGCTGCGCGGTTTTACCGATATTTTCGGAACGACCGAACGGCCCTGGGCACCTAGCTTTTAACCCCCTCACACTAGCTGTACATAGCAATCGTAGCGAACGCCTATGCTTGGCAGTAAGGACTTTAAGCTGTTCGCGATCGGCCTCTCTCCACAGCGTCGTAATCTTTGTCAAATATCGTGAGGTTTCCACCTATCCCTTAACACGCTGGTTTGCGTCCTACCGTTATCGATAAGAACTACCCAATTAAATCAATTAAATAAGGCTATACGCGTTGTTTTGATCCTAGTGTTGTGCACGGACCATTTGATCTTAGGACGCAAGCGTGTTAAGGGATACGATATTGCCAAACTTCATCGGCTACTATTCGCGTTCTGGCGGATATTGGCTGTTGTAACCCCACGAACGGAGGCGTAGGCAAAAAGGGACGAAGAGGGAACGTACATCAGGCAAGTTCTGAATTCGATTCTCAACTAGGACAATTCTCCAAACGGTCCTTGCGTGCAGCCATAGCCGTTCGCTACAATTACTATGTACAGTTGGCGGCAAGTGGGCGAATTTAAATTTCGCCAGAGAAGGGGGTGAAGCTTGCTAAAACCAAAAACGCTGGGATTCGCCAAAAATAATAGCTGACATAGCCATTCATCTACAATGGTATCTTAAGAGGCCACTGCTACAAAACTGCAGTGTCCAAACCTAAAAACAAGAATCAGAATCATCTAAATTCATTAAGTCGTGAAAATCCAGTCGTCGAATTTAACCATAAACAAGCTGAAATGTTGTCCCTCGATAGTGTATGGTATTTTCCTCCTCGCGGTCCCACCCCTGTATATCAGGTGCCAGGCCAACATGGAAGCGATCCTTGACGTCGATTCCATATTGCAACATCATCTTGTTATCCGCTTTCAGCTCCTTCCTACTTTTTACGCATCCACAGTCATCACCCTCCTTCAACCCGCGTCCATGAACGGCGTAAGCGATCGTTAGGAATGTTGCCTTCCGGAAAGGTAATCGCTTCCTGCTGTTGTAAACCAAGTCCCCCACACTGAGAAGTATGGCGATGCAGAGTAAGCTGAGAAGGATGAATAGGATGTACAGTCGCACGACGTAGACCGGTTTTGGAGGTTCGCCGATCGTCGGAACCGTCGCCGTACCGAAATAACCTGCAGTGGTGATGGAGGCAATTGCTTCGGCTAGGACACCCATTAGGCTGTCATAGTGCTCAACTGTGGGCATGATGTAAAAGGGTTCGAGGGTCATGCGGTAGATGTAATCGTGTTTGAGATACAGTAGCCAGGGAACCGCGGTCATATACTCGGATAGCGCGTCGAGGGCAACGGTGTCGAGCCCAGTTGTGTTCTTTCCCGGGGTATCCGTACAATTGAACATAGAGTCGTGATTCGCAATGCAGGAGCTGACCTGCCATGTCATTGTCGGTGTGCATTTAACGCGGGACACCCAAGTTCCGTGGCCGACAGCAGTTATTGCGTGCTCGTTCACTGACATGTTTGGGGTGAAGTTCTTGACCAGAGATGTTTGCGCAAGGTATGAAGTCCCTCCTAATGGGATACCGCTAGCAGTCTTTGTTGCGTTGCTCCACATGAAAAGCGGGATATCATCTTCATCGCTATGCTGAATGGAGCCATCGGGAAACGTGAAGTTGACACTCAAATGGTCATTGTGGTTGCTGATTGTGTATCCAATATCGTCGTTAGCTGCCTCACAACCCGAATTCCACTTGAACGTCACTACTCCATCGTACTGTACTCCTGGGTTGAATGTCATGTTGACAGTCGCGGTGGGACCAAGCTGGTAAGGAGTTTTATTGAGCATAGCTCGTCTGCTGATGACGTAGCCTCTGAAGGTGTCCCCCAGCATAGTCAAGAAAAAGTCGCTGTCGTCGAATCGGCTGACGAAAGGTCCGGAGCCATTATATCCCATGGTGCTTGACAGGTTCATCAGGTTCGAAGGGTACGCCGGCAATCCAACAACACCTTGGTCACGAGTTTGCGGAGCATATTGGCCAGTAGCTAGGATCAACGAGCTGATAGGAACGACGGAAACGCCTATTAGCAACAGCATAGCTTGCATTACTGCTCGTCTGCGCGAATATTTCCACACTGCCGTCAAGGAAAACACTCCAGTATCAATCATCGTATCCATATCGGCGGCGCTGACTGGTACCCTATGAGCGATGGAGAAAGGGTGAAGGAGTCCGAACTCCCGACACACTAGATCGATTAGAGCAGCGGCAGGGACGAGAAAGCTAACGGAAGCTGCGCCGGCATAGAACTGGTCTACTCTGAGATTGCCGGTGGATAAAACACGCTTGAACTGTCCGGCGTAGACTGGTCCCGAATAGCACCAGCCGATGATTGCGAGTATCCAGATTGTGTAAAGGATAAGGCCACCAAGGTACCATCTCAGAGGTTCTTTGCACTTCAAAAGCGATTCGGAACCACTGGTGTTCTTCTTCTCCTTCTTCTCAACACTGTCTAGGTTCTCGTACGTCCAAGAATTTCTGGTGAGGTTGTCGTATGTAGCCATCATAGACTGGGTGTACTCATAATTTTCGAAGGGGTTGATGGAGTTGAGTGAAAGGCTGAATCTGGGGACGAAGTAAATAAATCAGACAGGCTAGAGTTTTATGAAAAATCCAGATAAGATGGCAGCGGTATGCATGCTGAGCACTGCCAAATGCGAAGGCAAAATATCGAGGCTGGTAATCGGTCAATAATCACCGGGATGCAAGACCACTTAGTGTGGCGCGTCACGAAAAGCATCTGACGAGTAATATGTCCCTAGTTGGTGAGATTTGCATAAGGCTGTTAGGCAGTCGGGGCTCAGGTGCTCCAGAACCAGGAAACGTGGACAAGAGGACAGGAAACTAGCAGTTCTAGAGACGCTGCCTTACAATACCATTTGCCATTTACGGCTCCCAAACAGCTAATGCCTTTCGAGAGACAATATTGTCGCTTCATGATGAACGAAACCGATCCCAGAGATGAAGTATGCACGACCTGTGGCTGCATAGAGAACCCGCAGGGCTGCATGGTGGTTGACTCCCTGGTTGCTCGTCAATTCTCAAGCCATGTGTCAGCATGTTATGGATACCTTTCGCAACGCGCACGATCGGACATACGCGTCGGTGAAATAAGTCTGGTTGTAAGCTGCAGGCTTGTAGTCATTTTGGAAGCGCTAGTGGACGCTGTGCGTCAGATCATTAATGGCTTGCCTGCTCCTGCGCCCGCTGCTCGGACTGCGCCCGCTGCTACTCGGTGTGCGCCCGCTGCTCAGTCAGAAATAATGATATGATGGTTTGATATCGGGCGGTGGGGTAAAAGGCTTGGTTTTCGGATAGGTCGCAATACGGTAATGGTGCCGGGAGGGAGGGTAGGGTCGGGGAACGGACCTCTTCTAGGGCTGATCCACCAGTTTCAATCATCTCCCTTGCTGGCTGCAAGTACGTACTTGCTGCGGCTGAAACCTAGCACTTATGAACTCCCACCATCGCTGTTGCAATCTCAGGCAATGCTTCTGTAACGTTGGCCTCCGTTTCGTCTTGGCTCGCAAATCTCAACAACGTGCACCTCTTCCGCACCCCTGCTAGTACCGACTCGTCTAGCAGTTTTCCAGCGCTGCTGCGATCTGAACTAGCGAACATTCTCTTCCTGAGGCCATGACAGATGTAAACCGCCGTCCTGATTTCTCAGCAGCTTCGATATGCTCTCTCGCCACGCTCTACCCAAGCCCGTTATCTGACTAAAAGTCTGCTTAAGTCAAATTAATAATTCTACTAAGAAGACAACTACGATGTAACAGCGCCATAACCAGGGGTGCCTCGAAGTTAAGGTTGTACCAGTGCTGCGCCGCATCTAGTAATTCGGACTTGAGCGCGTGATTTTTGCCTCGACAGCATTATCCCTTGCATTGATTGCGTCCTGAGATATGTGGCCCGTACGCGCGATCAAGAACATCAACCCCAAATAGATAACTTTATCAACCACCCCCACGCAAAACGGGGCCCGTGTCGGCGGGAACACGTAGATCGACTTAGCACCAGGGAGTGAAGCTCTGAATATATAATATATATACGAAATTTGACATATTCGCGGCCTTATCTACGGCGTCTCAGTGATCTGGCAGACCGATTGACCGCCTGCATATACAGCTTACTGATTGGTGCGCAAGGCGCATAGCTCTAAGGACGTTAATATCATGCAAGGGATGAGTTGATGTCGATGAGATGGATTTTGTCTTCGCCCACGAGATTTACAAGCGCATTTGCTGCGGCGAGTTTGTCTGAACCGGGAAAGCCGTTTAGCCAAATCAATAGAGGCGGTGTCATTCTGGCGACGTAAATATACAGTGGTAGAGATAGAGTATGCAGGTACCCATTGAAAAGGGAAGACAGAAGTCACACATTATTATTAGTTGTATTAATGACTCATTTCTTCTTCGAGTCGTTATTTTGTTCGGTGCTCGTGCAGTCTGAGCTGAAACGTATGTCCTTGGCGTATTACTACATGTCGAAGATCTCCACGACTATGATTTCGCATGTACTCACACTCTCGGTGTATCTGTGCTGCCTCCTATCGCTTTTGCAAAGGGTCCTCAAACTCCACTTTTTCATCTGTGATAGCTACATTCAAATCTTGGCTCGATATTAGTACATGCGCACTGCATGTCCTCGCATTTTTAACCCCATTTCAATCATGCGTACAATTCTTCGTCACCTTCAGCCGCATCACCAAACCCACCCTCCGCAATTTCAGTGCTTCCTTTCGCTTTTCCTTTGCCCTTAGTTTTCCCTTTCCCTTTGGCGGGGTCAAAGCCCGCCCCATCTCCGCTGGAGGATCCATTCAGCTTCAAATGATCTGTCCGAATGACATAGTCGTCCTCGCTATCGTCCTTCCCTCCGGCTTCACCATCAGCTTGGTCACCATCGAAAGGAGATGCCGAATCCACTTTGCCTTTGCCTTTGCCTTTGCTCCTATCATAACTTGAAACTCGGCTCCCTGGAAGACGTGTGAAGTTTGCACTCGCACCCAATGCTGGAGCGATCGCTTTCTGTTCCTCCTGCTTCCGTGCTCCCTCGCCTTCAAATGTCTTGCGCACCCGCTCATAGTGTTTCAGCTCATCCACACTCACGCTAGGCACCAGTTCTCTCCCAGCATCGACGAAATCTTGCTCTGTAACCACTACGACTGTATCTTCTTCCTTGGCCAAATGGTCGAAGAAGTAAGCAATGGAGATTGGGCCGATGTGCCCAGCTTGTGATGGCGATTTAGGATTAGAGAGAGAATGGGCGGAGTTATAGGATTTGACTTTCTCATCGACAGCCCGGGCTTGGCGGGTGATGGCTTTGAGCATGGCATCGGAGCAGAGGGCGTACAAGTCTGCACCAGTATAGGTAAAGGGTAGAGTGGAAGCGACACGAGGAAGAGAGATAGTTGGATGGAGAATAAATCTGTTAGTGGGAAAGGTTAGCAGTCTAACGAGAATATAGAAAGTAAGATAGGAAATACATACTTCCTCGTCAAAGCCTCTAGAATTGTCAGCTGCTTGTCGTGCGTGTCCGACACGCCCAGATATAGCATTTTATCGAACCGCCCTGGTCGCAGCAGTGCCTGATCTAGCAAGTCCGGTCGATTTGTCGCGCCGATAACGAAGACGCCTTCCCCACCATCACTCATGCCATCCAGCTCCGCAAGAAGCTGGCTAACAATACGATCCATGACGCCGCCGCTATCCCCCTGGTTACCGCGCTTTGGCGCGACAGAGTCTAATTCGTCGAAGAAAACAACGCAAGGCCTTGCATCTCGAGCTCGTTGGAATACACGCCGCACATTGGCTTCTGACTCTCCAATATACATATTCAGAAGTTCCGGTCCCTTGACGCTGAAGAAGTTGAGCGAAAACTCTGTCGCGATGGCCTTAGCAAGAAGTGTCTTGCCTGTTCCAGGCGGGCCATAGAACAAAATACCACTCCGTTTCTTCATACCCTTGGCGAACAGCTCTGGGTGTACTAGCGGCAGCTGAATTGTTTCCATGACGGCATCTTTGACGTGCGTGAGACCGCCGACGTCGGACCAGCTGACGTTAGGAATCTTAGGTGCTCCAATAGCATCAGCGAAATTCTTTCGCGCCGCTTCAACGGCAGTGTCGAAATCACCTTTCGTTAGGCTGTTACTAGAAGGGCCACCGGCGAGCTCAATGTCTTTTATTGTGACGAGGTCTGAGGAAGAAGAGGATTTTGTAGCAATTTGGGCTAGAAGCTCAAGGCGGGTACGTTTCGCTACAATTGCACGATCAACAACATCTACAAGGTCTCCTGCCACAAGGGCGGCAGTTTTGACGGCAATGTTGGAGAGCTCCACGTCAGGAGAAAGACGAATTCCAGTATCCCCAACTATGCCTCGTAATATTCCTTTTCTTTCCTTTTCGTCTGGAGCTGTCATTTCGAGTTCGTGAGTGAAGAGGCCTCGTATACCATCAGGGACTTTGTCAACCTCCGTTGTAGTGGCGATTAGGACCCTTGAATCAGCGAGGACCTCCTTGAGCGCTGTCGTCATGCGGTCGGCGTTCAATGCTTCCACGTGTTTGAGAAGCAAAGCTGTGTACTCTGCCCCACACGTGAGAGCGCGTTCCGCCCTAGCCTTGAGGAAAGCCTCCGTCTTAACATCTCCACCACCAGCGCCCCCCTCGGTCAAGATATCGAAAGCATCGATAGGGAATATATGAAGTCCAAGATCCTCGCAAGCTCGAGTTGCTACCGTACATTTACCGATTCCGCGTTGAGTTGATGTGATCAAGATTGCTAAAGGTGGGAGGCCCAAATGTATAGCTCTTGGACTGGTAGCAGCGGACATTAGTTCTCTAAGACGATGCCTGAGAGATGAGAGGTAAGCTTTAGGCAGCTCGCCTATCCCAACGGCCTTTGAGGTAGAAACTCCAGATGTTGCAGGCGGTCGTTTTGCGCCAAGGTAATATTGCCATGAACTGTTCATTGTTGCGGGGACCTTGCCTTGCTCACTACCGGCTTGCACCATTTTCGTACTTGCAGCGTCGACGGAAACGACTCCGCCCCAAATATCTAATTCCTCATCATCGCGGAGCTCAGAAGATGTGCTTGCTACGACGTTACCAACTTTGAACCATGCAACCGCCTTTGCATTCCAGTCGTGGCCATTTGTTGATTCTTCTGAGCCGCTATGTCTTGACTTGAATAGGAGCTCATCGCTCCCGGAATCTTCCTCTGTGTTCGGCCCTTGGAAAACAGCCTTTCCAAGAGACTCGTCGATCGCAATTCCGACTAAATCACCACTCTTGACTAGGCGCCGTTTCTGCTCAAAATGCTCCTTCAGTGCAGCGAATAAGCTTGGTTGGAGCAAGCGGTCTGTAGAAAGGGGCGTAGAAAGTTTCAATAGAGTAACTTCCTTCGCTGATGGAGGTACGGAAGAACTAGTTATTCGTGGCTTATGTATAGAGGTCCTGCTCATATGTGAAGATTGGTGGGGCGTAAGTGATACGATGCGGAGGTGGGTTGGATCTCCAAGATTTGCTAGGAGTACCGGAGAAAGATATGCTTGTGACGTTGTGTTGTGTTGGATCATGCCTGAAAAGCTTGACCTTCGATCCATTGGTTTGTGGACGGGGTATCGATGAGTTTTTTTTGACAAATTCTCAGGGAGCCCGTATATTTTGACGGCGCGCCATTCAGGAGAGTCCTCGTCCTCATTTCCAAAGGCCCCTAAGCCCCAGGAGCCAAGACCATGCTGCGGAGGTTCTGCAGCCGCCTCCAATTTTACCCAATCTCCGGAGAAGCAGCCTATCTTTACCAGAGTGTTGGTGTCTACAAAAACTCGAGCTTCTTCATCATCATCACTCCCGGGCTTTGGGTGAACCAATTCATCCGGGATGGACTCAAGGAGTCCTTGAGCTTTGAATACCCTGCCTTTCGATGTAGGTCCCCGAGCTGTTGTTGCAGTAAAACTCGAGAAGATAGAACCTGGTGTTGCAATGCCGTTTGTTTGGAATACTCCAGGTCGAGGTGTTGCGGAACTGAATGACGAGAGAACCCCAGAAGACTGAGGTGGAAGCATAGGCGCACTTAATGATATCATGTCTTCTGAATCGTCGGATAAATCACCAGCATCTGTCCCAGACATCTCCGAGTCCAGATTATCGGCAGTTGAATGTCCAAGGTCTTCTTCTGGCGGGGTTGCGCCTTGCGATGGGGTTCTCTCCTCCGCTGCTGAATAGAATGTCTCATTTGACGTATCGTCATCATCGTCCCCTACACCGTTGGGAAACATAGTAGGGTGAGCTGGTGGTAACACCTTGGATGACTTGGAATGTCCGTGTGATCGAAGCACAACAATTTTCGTAGTTGGTAAAAGCAATCCTTGGGATACCGGCTCACAAGCTGTTACCTTGGCCGGGGGTGGGGGAACATGAGTGATAGGGTGGGATGGAATTGGAAGCGGTAACAAATCCCCCGTATGCACGATTGTAGGCGCTTTGAGAGCATCCCTTACTGCGTTCTTCCATCCTTGCTCCTGCGATGCTATATCCACGGCATTTTTGGTCTTACTTCCAGTCCCATTTACCTCAAGAAAGCGGTCTTTTGGCCCTTTGGCAGCACCATTCGGACGGCTAAATCCAAACCCTCCGCCAAATTTTGCGTGCACTTCATCTAGCTTCCTTAATGCCTCGGTATCAAGGCTAACAAAGACAGTGTCTAGCCCTAGAGGCACCGCATCAAGTATTCGGATCTCAATAGGTGCGTCCCGTCTTTGTGTCTTGTTTGGTGAGACTGAATGAAGAGTATGCACGAAAGACTGTAGAGCTAGTGATGCGGCAGGAAATTGGAGGGACGAGTGTGGTCGGGTAGTTGATACATCGTTCTTTTCGGCAGCTCGGACAGGTAGTATAGTCCAAGTAGTGCTGTGAGGCGCGACGACGGAGCTTGGTAACCAAGGCGTTATTGCGACGTGATGGACGCGACTCTGTTGGTCTGCCAACTCACGGCTTACTGCAGCACTTACCCGTTAGTCTTTACAAACCCTTGAGGCAATGATATGTGTACTCGAAGATTTACTTACAACCAGGAAAAAGGTCTGCGAATAGGTCCTCAGATAGAACACCGATTTCACCCTTCATTCTTTCATCCAGCAGCAATCGAGCAGAAATGGCAGGCCTGTCTGCCCTCCTCCTTCGCCGCCTCTTTCGAGGGTTGAAGGGGCTCACCGAGGCCTCCATATTCTTGGATAAATGTCAGGAAATTCAATTGTAGCAGCAAGGTAGAAACTGTTGCTTCTCAGGTCTGCATAAGGGCAATGCGCTTGGGAATAATGCCAAGCAAGCGAACATGCCGAGGTAAAGACTTCTTTACTAGCAGGTGAAGATGAAATGCCGTGGGTATGAGAAGCGACTGCGTTTGTGTAGCAATATAGAGTGCTGGAAGATATTTCCCAGGACCTCAAGGCAATCATAACTTAGTGTATGTGGAACCTTTCTCCGTAGCTCACATGGAGGAGAATGCGGAGTAAATTTAAGGCGCAGCGGAGGCTAACGAGGGCGGAGCGGGGATCTTGGCGGCTCCCACCCGTGGAGCGAAGACTAGGCGTTTGCTTATTTTAGACACAACATCATTCGACGGTGTACTTACCACAGTCCGCCATCAAGACTCAAACTCAAAGGACTCGGTCTAGGGACCATTCAATATCCCGGGAATGATTCTAGACGTTGAGATGTCATTACCCAAATTAGTAATGGTTCGCCGAGAATCCTGACATCATGTAGCAACACATGCGAACTTGCGATAGTAGCGGTAGTGATGAACTAGCCACGCAGCTCATCCACTTCACTGTTATCGCCCGGCTATCTCCTGCTATTTCATCTAGTGTCGTAGTTTTAGCCGTTGCTAGATTTCTTTGGCCTGTGTCTGGTTTGAGCTTTTACAATTCCTTCTCAACTTTCTGTTGACGGTCATCCCGAGGCCAAACCTACATAGACCTTGTGTTCTCCACAAAACCGTCACTACCCTAAGCAAAACTTTACAAGGGGCAAACATGCCTAGCCTCACCACCGTCAAGCAAAAGGTTGAGGACAAAGCGAACTCGAAGACTCAAGCAGGTATTGAATTCGCGCATCAAGCGGAGCGCCTCGCCCAGTACAGCCCGTCGCAGGAAGACGAATTTACAGGTTCTACTCAGGCTGTTGAGGCAAAGTTTATAACGGGACAGGATCCTGTAGTAGAGACTGCTGATGGTGGACGCTTACCGGCTGTGCCTATCGAGGAAGCTAACCGTTTAAGAGACATATTCGATGATCGTGATTCATCCCCAAATGAGCCAGTTCAGAACGGCACACAAGAAGCGAAGGATGGATCTATACACGGCGCACGTCCAAGTGATGGAGAGTCCAAGCAAAGCACCAACCCTGAAGCGCCATTGCGACAGGCCGTCCTTTCCTCGAGAACAAATCCGTTATTTCCGCCGTTGCCAATGTATGGCCCGCCCACGCTACTACGAAGTATACAATATTGGAGTTTTAGAGTGTCCTCTGCTATACTATCACTTTGCTTCCTAATGGTCATTATATTGGGTGCCGCTTTTACAAGCATACCACTCGCTTGGAAGCATGTTTGGATAAGACTAAAGCTCCAGAACCCAAACAAAAGGAGGCCATTCTTTCAGGAGGAGGAAAGACGAAAGCGTGCAAGAAGAGACGCAGAGAAGGCGTGGAAGAGGAAAAAATATCAGGAAAGAAGAGGCAGTGATAGTAATAAGGCGGATGCGGACAACGAAGGTGAAGAATGGAAAGGCGCGGACGAATTCGTCCCTCTAGAAGGCGGCCCAGATCCCATTGTCTGTGATGTGGGTTATTATGCACGACGCGTTGGGTTGGGCTGTGAAATATTCGACGTCCAAACGGAGGATGATTTCGTAATCGAGTTGTGGCACTTATATAACCCACGCGAGTATCAGCGCGCAAGTTCAGCTAAGAGAGCTCCGCATTCCCCTGATGTTTTCCCAGCCAATTTTGCCGCCAATCGATCAGCCCATGGCGCCTCAGGATCTCAATACAGGCCTGGGGACAAAAAATACCCCATCCTCCTTATCCATGGCTTACTTCAGTCAGCGGGAGCATACTGCACAAATGACGATGATAGTTTGGCTTTCTTTCTTGCAAAATCGGGTTACGATGTCTGGCTCGGTAATAACCGCTGCGGTTTCAAGCCTCGTCATAATCTGCTCAAGTACAGTGACCCACGTATGTGGGCATGGAATATACGACAAATGGGTGTTATGGACCTGCCTGCACTCATCTCGCGCGTACTCTCTGAGACCGGCTTCGAAAAGCTCGCCCTCATCGCCCATAGTCAAGGCACCACACAAACCCTCGTGGCACTTGCCAAAGAACAACGACCAGATATCGGGAACAAAATCAGCGTCTTTTGTGCACTCGCTCCTGCTGCCTACGCCGGACCGTTAATCGGAAAAATATACTTCAAATTTATGCGTGTGATTAGCCCCGGCATGTTCCGCGCTATATTTGGCATCCATGCATTCATTCCATTTATGATGTCTATGCATTCGATATTACCTGGGGGTTTCTACGGTGCAATGGGTTACCGAGTCTTCTCCTTTCTATTCAACTGGACAGACGATAGGTGGGAAAGGGATCTTCGCGACAGAATGTTCCAGTTTGCGCCCGTATATGTTAGCGCAGAGAGTATGCGGTGGTGGTTAGGCCGTGAGTGCTTTGCGCGACAGAAGTGCATTCTCGCCACGCGTGAGGAGAAGAAGATCGAGGATCGTGAAGATGAAGAGGAAGACCGAGAACGGGCGCGATCAGGCGAAGAATCCTCTAGCGAAGATGAAGACGAATCCGCACATCCGCACTCAAGCTCCGACCCCAACCAAGCTTCCCCGTTGGGCCCGCATCAAGATAAGGGCAAGAAGACTACCCGCACTCGCCGCAACACCGACCGCTCTCGCTATGCTTGGTATGGCCCACAAACTCCCCCCTTTGCACTATGGGTTTGTGGAGCCGATGATCTCGTCGACGGTCGGCGACTGCTTCGGCGTTTCGAGCGCGACCGCGAACCCCACGTTGACGTTGTGCATGCCAAGATCATTGAAGGTTACGAACATCTCGATGTCATTTGGGCCATAGATTCTATCGAGAAAGTAGGGAAAGAGGTGAGAGAAGTAATCTGGCGGACAGCATCTGAAGATGCAAGAAAGTTGTGCCGGACTCCTAAGGGCTGTGAGGATATCGAAGAGTTCCATGAACGCGACGAGTGGAGAGAAAGCGCAAATACGGGCCTCGATGCGTCTGCAGGAGAATGGAGTGAGAAGAGGAGAGAACAAGTTTCAAGACGCGGGAGAAAAGGGATAGTGAATTAAAAGCTAAGGTGAGGTGGAAATAAATAAATAAACCCGGCCTGCTTCATTAATAAAGATATGACGTACTGTACTATACTCCTCTTTTTCGTTTTCATCTTTTGCATTCTTTTATTCGTTCAATAGATTCCCTCAATGCTAGCATTTATTAGAAGCATTCGTCGTATATATGTACCATGGGTATATGTTTAGACTGGAAAGGAAGGAAGGATGTAGGAGATTTTCTTGTTAGAAAAGGTGCAGAAGGTCTCAAAATTTTATAGCCGCAAGAAGTATATAATGAGGAGCTCCGGCCATAAGAGATGCCCAGGCAGGGGTATGCTGTTTTATAAGGGTGGATATAATACCACTCGGAAGCAAATTAATCTGCTATCGAAAATCCGAATGTATGCCTTGGCCAATCGGGGGATTGCCGGGTCGGCCTTAACCTTGGTGAAACGAAACACCACGCGAACATCCCGCGTCTTGGCTAAACGTCGAGGGCTTGGGGCAATTTTTGTCTCGACATCGCCTCGCTCGCACAAAAGCATTGTTGTTCTTAATTACTCTTCCATAAGGTGAGCATGTTGACGAATTTCAAATTCTACATCTATCTACATTCATCTGCTTCCAGGCTTACAAATTGACCTTCAGGTTGTTAGGGGGGCAACGTTCCGTTTATTCCCATCTCGCCCGCCCTTTCAGAACAAGGCAACCTTTTGCCTGACCACGTACTTCTCCCGACTTAAAGCTCTAGATCGCATCTCTACTTCAGCATATATTCGCATAAAATCGAAACTCTGCAATCTGCCAGAACATCTTCGAAAGCTTGTCCGCCTAGTCTTCAACGACCGATAAAATCACAGCTGCAGTTTCCAACCCACTACAATCCCACGAGGGAGAACAGACATATATCAGGAAATACCCTCGATTCTCGGGTACCTGCGTTTCATATTGCTGAACAGGAATTTAGAGGGTGGCCTCAGCCTCCCAAGGTTGAAGAGGAGGGAACCAAGGAGAGCACCTCAAGGAACAGCGACGCACGCAAGTGTGGAGGATAAACGCGTCGTCTTGTGAGGTACTTGGCTGTGGCTTGATACCTGGCAAGTGATCTATAAAGGAGGAGGCCCTATGAAGCCTGAAGCCTCCCCAGAACCTCCTTCGTCTGGCTTGGTATCCTGGAACCAAGCCGGCGTTCAGCTTATTGCACCAGTTCACCGGGATTCTCGGGAATTTTTTTGGGCCCAATCAAACCCTCCAACGTGTGAATATTGCGTACCATTAGTTTCGGCACCCAAGTCCCACTACCATTCACATTTGCCAAGAACAAACTCGACAGTCTAACTATACGTCTCGCGATCTGGTTGCCTAATTCAACAGACTTTATTAACCTTGGATATTTCACGCCTGGTGTCAATTCAGCCAGCACTCAACATGGATGACCAACCCACACAGCCGTTGACACAACAGGTCCTCGATCCTCGAAGGCTTGGCAGAAATAATTCTGGCTTAAGCGAGTCAGATATTTCGGATGTCCTATGTATACTCCATCCCGCTTCGCTAGCAGCGTATCGTATCGTCTCCGATACCGCGATATACAAGCCCCAGCATATATTGCAGAATGAAAGTCTCATTTCTTATAATGAATACGGAGCGAACATTGATGAGCAAGAAACCATAATATTGGACGGAGGGGGAATGAGCGCCGCGGGGAACGATCTAGCTTTGCGCATGTCTTCTAACACTGTGAACCCACATTTGGGCTTCTCCTTCGGACGGAATGCCCAAATGTGCGACATTATGATTCTTAGGGACTCGGCAAAACGTTTTAGCAACGTCCACTGCAGAATCTATGTCAATCACAATGGGGTACTTATGCTAGAGGATGTGTCGACAAACGGAACCCTGGTCGACGATGTTTTTCTCAAGGGCAAAGAGAGTAACTACCCATCGACGCGGATGATCAATCCTGGATCCATTATCCAAATTTTATCTTCCGTAGAGGACGAAAAAATCAAATTTATTGTGCGGTTTCCTTCACGAGAAGGACATGAACACGAATATCAGCGCAAGTTCACAAATTACGTGGCTCGCTGCGCTATAGCCAATGACCGAGGGCGAGGGCGGGGTCGTCAAGGAACCAATCTTAAGATTGCTGGAGCACCTGGTAACCTGATTGAGGGACGTGGCACGGCTTCTGTTCTCCCAAATGCATATAGTAATTCACATGGCATGCAATGGAATGGAGGGAATAAGTACAATGTCGTAGGTAAGTAAAAATAAGTACCCTAGAGGGCTCTCGACCATATTCTAATAACATCATAGGCATGCTCGGAAAAGGTGCATTTGCTACCGTATACCAACTTGCTACTGCATTAGACGGTGAGCCACTAGCGGCTAAGGAACTCGAAAAGAGGCGATTCATGAAGAATGGACAACTTGACCAACGTCTCGACAACGAAATGCGAATCATGAAAGAACTCCGTCATCCGAATATTGTACAGTACATCGATTATCAGGATGTTGGGCGTCACCTGTACATCATTATGGAATACGTTCCATGCGGAGATCTACAAGGGTATCTATCTACTAAGGGCAACCTACCAGAACACTCTGCCAAACTCATGGCTCGCCAAATCCTTAGTTCCTTGGCCTATCTGCACAAGAAGAAGATCACTCATCGCGACATCAAGCCGGACAACATTTTGATTGCTTGCGAAGATCCATTTACCGTCAAACTTTCCGATTTTGGCCTCTCAAAAGTGGTAAAAAACAACGAGACTTTCCTAAAGACATTCTGCGGAACCCTGTTATATTGCGCTCCTGAGGTCTTCCCTCACTACGATGCCCATGTTGCCGCGCAAGGAACAAAACGCAGACGAGGTACAGCTCAAAAGTCAACATTTCATTCATACAGTCAGTCTGTTGACGTATGGTCTTTTGCTGCCGTTTTGTGGTTTGCCCTTTGTGGCAGCCCACCTTTTGAGGGCGTTAGTGATCCAACGGGCAAGGGCATGTTCAACAAAATCATGGAGACAAGTCTGGACGTCACACCATTAAAAAGAGTTGGTATTTCGAATGAGTGTATTGACTTGTTGCTTAAAATGCTGAATACCGATCCGACCTCACGACCTACTGAACGGCAGTGTTTAAGGCACAAATGGCTTTATGATGGTACCGAAGTGGCGGACGATGCCCCACTTAATGCTATACAAGAAGAAGAGGAAGATAACGGTGCAGAAGAGGCTGAGGAACAACTGTCGCAGCTTAGCATCCACGAGAAATCTTCTGGTTCTGATGCTCCTAGCGATGAAGAGGAAGTGGACTTTGCCACAGAAGATTTCGACTTTCTCCTTAACAAAAACCCTTCTAAACGCGTCAAAACCGATCAGCTATTTCCCCGAAATCAGCCCCGTGACAGGGACGACTTTGATTCCAGCCCTGAAGCCTCTTATCATTCTGCAGCTGGACAAGCTGGAGAAATTCCTGATGAGAGCTTCGCACTGATTCCACAGCCCGCTGGCCGTCCTCGCCTTTTCGGTGAAATAGGCCAGTCCGCCCTTCGGAGCTCCGGTGTCCTAGACGTACAGGCAAATGCCGCTCTTTCCATCTATACTTCAGACGACAAGGCCCCACACCCAGACAACCATCAGAGTGCACTTCTGCGTAATGGCGCTGAGCCAGCCAGCTCGCCTTCTGCAGATCGGATTATTGCCCAGATGGATGGCGTGCTTTCCTCACCCAGTCTTCTTGGGGCCGAATCACTGGTTCGAGAACTCAACATGACATCGCCGCAATCACCCAATTCTGCTGCTGCGACCCCGAACGAGCCATCAACACCAAAGACACCTGAGGTAGAGCAGCATTCGTCCCTTGATCTGGGCGAGACCATGTCAAGTGAACGGACGCCGAAAGCGCCAGTTTTCAATCGACAGATCAATCTTCGAAAGACCGCCTCATTCTACTACGACCCCTACGACCCTACTACTCACAATCTTGAGTATGCCTCGAAGGTCAGTGGCCACGACTTCGTTGCCGAAGCGGCAGCGTCGAAAGATGCGCTCCACGGCCTTCCTGACACAATGCATTTCTCTGCGTCAAGCTCAGAAAATGGCAGTACACATGCCAACATATCTGCAAACTCTACACCTGTCACAACTTCCATGCCCGCCGAATTCCTTCGCCCACCTCCACGACTAGGCAAGCTGACCGCAACCCCCGACTCCTTCTCACCAATCGTGCTCAAACTAGATCAGAACAACACCTCTTGGGGTCGCCTCCTGGAAAATACAATCGTGTATCCACAGGTCAACGACACCCGCATCCCAAAGAAGGCATTTACAATATGGTTCCACGCCGAAGAAGGACACGATTTTAAAGAACTTGAGGAGCAAGGCAGAGACTGGACCAAGCTTGATGGGCTGTATACTGGGATTAACACATTCACAAGAAATGGTATATATGTCAACGGCGTGCACTTGAGACAAAAAGACGACAAAGGACGAGTGTTGTACGGGAGGTTGTACAGCGGAGACGTAATTACCGTCTTTCTGGACCGCAAGGAGGGCAAGTGCCTGAAGTTCGTATGCGAGTTCTATCACGGTGCAGCGCGACAGAAGAGAGAGCCAGGAACGCGGTTTGAGGTGAAGAAAGGATCTTAGGTATCTCGCCAGCTTCGCGGGTAGAGCTTGACGCCACACGGATGGTGATATTTTTACGACTTTAATTTCATTCCCCTTGATCAAAGTCATAAAATTCGGGTTCTTCCTAGGCCATCTCCGCCATTTCTTTCCTAAGGGGCTTTATCTTAGTTCAGAGTTAGCTTGGCGTTGGTGGAGCGGGCTTGCATTTTGTCCCTCTCTCCTTAACATTTCATTATTTCCCTCATCTTACTATCGGGCTAGCGATCTCATTGGGAGGACGTTTTGGTGCTTGGTAGTAGGACTACGCAATTTGGCCGTTGCGAGAATTTGCCTGGGCGGTGACGGTTTTGGGATGCACGCCCGCGCTGTTTACGCTTTGTGGTGATGTGTCGCAACGTCTTTAACGGTGCAGTTTGCAGAGTTGCTGGTCTGTTGGGTAATGCGGAAGTGCCGTTTGGAGGATTGTGTGTATATAGATCTCATCAGGGGCTCGCTTGCTTGTGCAATGCGGAAGCCGGGAATTTAGGACTCTCATGGGCATAGAAAAATTGGAGCTGTTAAACAAGTACAATTGCGTCTACTTATAGATTGGTGTTACCAAGGTATACGCAAATCCCCCAGTTTTGATGCCAGACGCATGTTTGATTACATTAAAAGATCCTAAGGATCAAGGAGATTTTCAGTGAACAAAACCCAGTATTTTCCGGAGTGAAAGTTGACCTTGATACTAAACCTAAGTCCCCTAATTATCCTTCTCCGGTGTCTGTGAAGTTTCAAACCCCAGATCACACCAGCTGAAAATTTCCCTTTGATACGCTAGGTGCATACAGCGAATTGTTTTAAAGAAGGATTCTCAATACACTCTAGAGACCTTCACTACACAGGAATGCTCTCATCTGGTAAGAGAATCTAACTGGCAAAATTGTAATGAAGAAACGAGGCTATAATACTACAAAAATGCATATTTAGCTCGAGGCGCTAAACGCTGGGCAACACTTTCCAGAGCCAAATATCTCATATAGGAGACAGGTCACTTCTTTCTCATCGAAGGAAGCCCCGAAAGCAGGGTGCCGCATCTAACCGGCGGAGTCTTGCACATCCTGCACATCCTGCACCCTGCACGTCCAATGAGACGTACAATTACTTTCCAGAGATAATGGACGTGATGCTCTTCAGGGCTGTAAAACCATAAAATAGAACGCCATTATATAATAGGAACAGCAATGGTTCGCAGCCAAAGCCCTGGGTTGGAGTTGACACCGTCTGGTCTGGGCTCCCATTCCCTGCTTGTGACACTAAAACGCCCCTCACAGCTCTCTCCCTCCTTCCACCATGTCAACCAACCCAGCCCCAACTGTCCCATCCACCCAATCCACTGACCCAGACGGTCTAGTTCACGGCCTTACAGTCGTAGAGCTCCAAACTCTCTCTGAAAAATGTCTTGAAGCAAGAGCATCGGCTTACTGTATGCATTCCGCCCATATTCTCAATGCCTTAACGTATCTAGCCTACACCTACACAGTCTCATTCTCCTCTTATAACCACCTCAAAGGCCACGCAGCTAACATTTCCGAGAAGGCCCCTACTCCCTCTTCCGCGTCGGCTGCGCCCTGCTCCTCAAAACCCCCCCCCCAACCAGCTCGGCCATCATCACGGGCGCCAACGTCGAAAACGCCTCGTACCCGGTCGGGACGTGCGCGGAGCGGGTCGCCATGGGCGCCGCCGTGGTGCAGGGGCACCGGATGGGCAGCTTCAAGGCCGTCGCGGTCGCGACCGACATGGACGACTTCTGCAGCCCGTGCGGCATGTGCCGCCAGTTCCTGCGCGAGTTCTGCGAGCCGCACACGCCCATCTTCATGCACAATCGCTCCGGCGGCTATGAGGTCAAGACGCTGGAGCAGCTGCTGCCTATGTCGTTTGGGCCGGAGGCGCTGCCGCCGAGGGAGGCGTTGCAGGCGATGGGGGTGAAGATGCCGTAGAAGGCGTAGGGGGGCCGATTGCTGAGACTGTGGAGGTAGTGGGTTCAGTAGATATTTGTGCAGTTTGAGGTGATGGATCTAGAGTTAGATTTGCTTTTGAGGAGATCTAGACTTGTGAAATTTTTAGCAGAGTGATGCATTTAGGATTAAAGACTACAGGCTGCGTAATATCATTCTATGATACTATTTATCAGACAGTCATGCATTGTGGAGTATTTTTGGTTAATGGCTTTTCCCAGTGATGCCTTTTTCCCCCTAATTTCACCGCAGCAATCCAATTTACCGATATAGGTCCATGCTAAATCAATCAAATCGGCACGGTCAATGGATTCATAATCCTAGTTGTCCTTGTCAGTCACCATAATCTCACAGTTAGAAAGAGTGACTTACGAAGCGCCCCCATCAACCACCAAATTTGCACCCGTAATATAACTACTGAAGCCACTAGCTAAGAAACCTGCAACTCTACCAATTTCATGTGGTAGACCGGCGCGCTCAAGGCCGATGTGAGACTTCTGTGCCTATTGCGGGGAGAAGAGAAGATTAGAACATCAACCGGCATTAATGGCAGGGGAGAAAAGGGAGAGATTACAGATTCGGATTGCAACCTGGACGGTGGGAATTGGGAGTCCATGCCACGCATGTCAAACTATCATGTATTAGCTATCTTTGGCTTGTTCGGATGAAAGTGCAGCATACCCCTTTCAGGTCGGCTCCTACATCAATTTGGCCGGGAGAGATACAGTTGATGCGAACACCAGTGCCTATTGAGACTACGGTAAGCAAAATTCCGTAGTGGATTGGTCAGTACATGCGGAAAGGTGCAATACTGACCTTTCAGCACCACAACACCAGCTCTAACAACGCCCAAAGCAGCATGCGAGCTCATGGTGAAGCAGGGACCCCAGCATCCTACGGCAACTCTATCAGCTTAGTCCCTCATATGGGTCTCCGTCCCACCACGACCATTTCTCCTTCTCAGCCAATATTCACCCCCTTTGTTTGTTACCAAATAGCATTGTTATCCCAACTTACCACCGTACGTGCTTGCAACTGACCCCACCACAATGATACTCCCATACGCCTGATCCTTCGGGGCGGCATTCAGATAATTTCCTTTCGGTGTCGTCTTCGCCATAGCCGGCGGCGCATACTTGAGCGCAAAAAATGGCGCCATTGAGTTCGCCTCGAAGCACATGCNCAGATCGGCAGGTGAAGTATCAGCGATGGAGGGAGGGCCGAGCAGGCCTGAGGAGGTGACCCACACGTCGAGTCTGCAGATATCATTGGGCTCAGTTAATGTACTGTGCTGTACCCGTATCATTCAAGAGGAGAAGAGGTGGTTACCTTCCCCATGAGTTCAGCACGTCGTCGATTAAACCTAGTGTATCCTCCTCGCTGGTGATTTTATACGGGTATCCGATTATTTCCGTATTGGGATGTGCCTTATTGACCTCGTCGGCTAGCTGGGCGTAGGGCTCATTCGGAGTGGATGAGCAGGCGTAGATGCAGGCGGCGCCGTGAGCTATACAGATGTAGTGATATGGTTAGCTGGACAGTCAACCTCGAATTGAACGTATCATAAGAAATGCTTCAATTAGAATTTGAAAACGACATGGAACTACTGCAGAACTAAAAGGCATTCCAATGAAGCTCAATTGATAACCCAAAGATACACTCAGCACTTACTCGCAAGCTCTGTAACAATTGCTTTGCCTACCGGCTGAGTCGCGCCTGTGACAACGCAGACGAAGCCATACTGTACACCTCAATTGCATCAGCTCAAGCTTCGTTCAACTTTTCTTTCTCCCACTCTTTTCCAATTCCTTTTCTATCCCTCTCCTATGCCCTCCACACCCATCCCTCAACAGTAAAGCCAGAAACAAGAAAGAACTCACCAACTTCCCATCCGCCCGATACGGCGAGAAATGCTCCGAGTCCAACCTCTCTTTATCCTCAGTCCCGTTAATAGTCATAATTACACAATTTCAATATCTTTTTTCCACGCCCGAACTCTCAGCACGAAGCAGTAAATAAAAGAAAAGCAATGAAAACCGTGACACAGCTAGATGGGCCAAGCGGGACGACCACGCTGGAGGTCAGGATAGTGCACTCGCTCGATCCGCTGAACATCGAATCGAATCGGGCGCAATTGATGGCACTGGGCAAATCCACGGCGCGCGGAGATGCTGAGTAGCTGCCAAAAAAATGCACGTGTGCTCTTATCGCGAGGGGCTTATCGCTGCCTTGGCTGCAGATGGTGGGCAAGGGAGGGGTGCGGCAGGGGAAAGGGTTGGGGAAAGAAAAGTGAGTGAGGTTTGGAGTGTATACAAGAACGGGAGACGTAAAGTAGGTACAGTATGAATAACAGTTATCGTGTGTATAAAATACTTTTCCCTAAACCAGCTTGAATCATAATAACAGTAAAACTACAGCTCATCCTTATACACCTCTTCGCTGCCCCGATTGTCCTCCTCTTCGTCTCTCTTCCTCCTTCCCTCCTCTCCCTTCTGCTTCCCCTTCTTCTCACTCCCCCTATCATCATCGTCCTCCGCCTCAATAATACCCCTGAACTCCCTTCCACGCGGCGTATCCACTAAATCAAGTTTCCACCCCTTTCTACCTGCCAACTTCTGCAGATCCCGCTTCAGCTTCTCCACATCTTTCGGGTCAGCGATATTTAGCTTTTTGAGTTCTTTCTCATTCATAGTTTTCCCGTCACTGCTCGCCACGGTCCCGATGTAGACTTCTTTCCCTCCACCCACTACGACGGATTTCTCAATGACTTTGCCTTCGGACCCGACGTCGCGCTGCGCACCGACTTCGATGCCGCCGATAGTCGGGCGAGGCGGCGGGTCTTTCTTGCCCTGCGTTTCTTCGTCTGTGGCGAGCGCCATGAATTGCTCAGCTACCATCGATTTGGCGGCCTTCCAGGTGTCGATGTCGGCTTCGGCGATGACTGGCTGGCAGGAAATGGCGTGAGGCCGGTTTTCCTGGGGCGGGAGGAAGGCGACGTCGTTGCAAAGGCGAGGCGTATATATCACCATCAGGTAGGAGCAGGTCGCGACTTCCTTGATCATGCCGATGCGGTCGGCGGATTGGGGGTGGCAGTGGAACTAAGCATACCCGTCAGCATTTGCAAACTCTGTAGATCAGTGGGTTGTAGAAGGTTGTAGTGGACTCACCTGCACCTCAATCTTCCGCTCCTTGCCCGTGAGATCGCACTCAGTGCCTCCACCAAGCCTCTGCACCATATACCTAGTCGTGCCCTTAGTCTCCAGCCTCGCAACCTCCATCCCGCCCAACCCCTCATCCGGCTCCGCATCCAGCGTCTTCCTCTGCTCCGCCTCCGCCCTCTCCTCCGCCGCCCTCTTCTTCCCCTTCCCCTTCCCCTTAGCCCCCGGAAACCTGCCCAGCACGAAGCTCTTGACCGTCGTGTCCTCGACGGGCGGGTAGACGGGGACGCCGCGGCTCGGGGGCAGCTGGTGGAACTGGCGGACCTCGTCGTTGTAGCAGAAGCTGTAGCTCCACCAGCCACTGAGGAAGTAGATGCAATCGCCCTGCATGCCCTGCAGCAGCTCCCAGCCACGGTCCGTCGCGCGCATCAGCTCCTTCTCCTCCTCGTCCTTGGCCTGCGCCGCGTCCGCTGTCGTGTTCGCCTCGTTCGCCGCCACCACCGGGATGCTGCACAGGTACCGCTGCCCGTCCACCACGACGGCCTCGTATGTCTCGTCTACCTCGTCGCTGGCTTCGCCACCGCTGCCAATGTTGCCGCCGCGCGTGTTGTGACCTGCTGGGGAGAGCTCTTGCGTCTCGCGGGAGTCCGGGACCGGCGAGGGTGTTGCGCGGGAGACGGCATGGGCGAGGCGTGAGGATGCATAGTTTTCTGTTACGAAGGAGTCGGGGAAGCGGACTTCATACTGCAGACACGAGAGTGTTAGTGGTTGTTCACTACTGTGGAGAAGTGAGATGCAAGCGCACCTGAGGGAAGGCAAGCAGGTCGTCGAAGACGCTGAAGGCGTGCGGACTCGCGATGACGAGCCTGAGAAAGGCTGGGAGCGCCCAGAAGTTCTTCATTGTTATCGCATTGGGTGTGTAAGATTAGATGGTGGAGAAATGGAGTGGTGGTGTTGTGGAGAAAGGCGGAGCCTGGAGCTTGGAGACAGATGTCAGGTTCGCGAAATGGTCCGACATTGCAGGTGTCACGCAGTAGGATCAATAATCGACGCAAGCAACATCTACCACAACGAGTATTTAGCTGAAAGATATCATAAAATTCGAGATATTCAATGATATTCATTACAAATTTCAATTGCAAGACTATCTAAAAAAAAACGAACTATGACTAGCTTCAGCATATTAAACCACGAGCAAAATCTGCTCTTGAAAAGTACTCGAAGTCACTCATTATATGTAAAAAAGTGGCTTCGAATAATCCCGAGATTTTTAATGTAGCTTCAAGAGTGCCACGTAGACAAGTAGGAATTTCTAGTTCTAAGTCTCCAGCTCTAAACCGTGTCAAAAACAACCATTTGAATTAACTCCGAGGCCTTCAATCCCTCTAACCAAGTAGTGTTGAAGAGCTTATACATCTCAGACAACCTGAAGAAATTCTGGAGGGTAGATTATAAACACACGAATACTTTTACTCCCACAAAATGAGTCCCAATGCCTAAAAACCTTGCCGAAAAAGGTTATCAAGTTTTAACGCCTATCTACTCCCATATTGATACAGAAACCACACACCCTTCTCTTCCCAATTACCCCATCCACAGCCCCAACCCCCCTCTCTCAAACCAACCTCCTCACCTCCCCTCTCAATGCATAAGCACAACCGGCTTTCCCTTCTCCCATGCATCCAAGCTCTCCTTAATATTAACCCAATATCTCAACCTCACAGCCTCTCTTCCCGCACTCTCCACATCATCCCTCCGAAACGCCTCCTCCAACACCCCGACACTCCTCTCAATCCGCCCCTCATTCACGTCCCGCAGCACCCCAACCTCCTCCTCGCTCTCCGCCTCCTCAATCGCCTCCCGCGCCTCCATCACCTCCATCAGCAGCCCCGCATCCTCGACGCGCGCCGCCTCGTCCCCGCCGACGTCGATCCCCCGCAGCGAGAGCAGGTACTGCGCCCGCAGCAGCGGCGACTGCAGCGTCTTGTACGCCTCGTTGATGCGCGCGGACAGCGCCTGCGCGCGCGCCTTGTGTGCGACCGGGTGCAGGTCCGGGTGCGCGCGGGCCTGGAGCCGCAGGAACTCTCTGCGCAGCGCCGAGAGGTCGATGTGGAAGGTGCCCGCGGGGGGCGGGCCCGCGGGGAGCGAGTTCGGGAAGAAGTGGTAGTGGGTTTGCGGGTCGTCGCTGCGGCGGGAGGAGGTGCTGAAGGGGCGTTTGCGGGTGGAGGGTTCGGAGACTGGGTTGTGGGAACTAGGAGAGAGGGATGTGGTGTGAAGGAGGTAGGAGGGGTGTGGTTGGCGTGCGGTGAATGGTGCGAGGGAGGATTCGGCGGTGAGGGCGCCGCGCAGCCATGTCAGGGCTGCAGGTGAGGCGGGGCNCATGGCTGGTGGTTGGATGTCCTAATATAGTGAATATTACTGAGTTTTAAGAGTAGAACAGCAGGTAGAATGGTTGTCCGTAGGGTTAAGGGCGAGGCTGGTGGTCGAGGGTTTCTTTGAGCGAAGTCGGCTCGCGAGAGTTACAGTTGCGGCTCTTTCGACGTCATCGGTCGCCAGTAAAAACTGGTTAGTACGATACGGGTTGCACAAGGGTATGGCCGGTGCGGGTCAGCCACCTCCCTGCTAGCGCGCCCAAGTAGCGCTGGCGTGTAATAGACGTCGTATATTTATAGTAAAGATATTAATCTTATAGAGGTAACTTTAAGAGAGATTTTAAAGTAATCCTTTTATCTATCCCTAAGCCTAACGTTATAAAATAGAAGATTTCTAACTAGAGTATTTCTAAGTAGCGCATTTCACATTTCTAAGGTCGAAAGCGCATTCTATAAGAAAAAGTATATAAAGCAAGCAGGTAGGACTGGTAGTGGGTAGGGAGGTGGTGTAGCAGATAAAGCTACTGAATGCTCTGTTGCAGCAGCTTGAACACGGCCTCGTGTCCGTTCTTGTCCGCCCGCGACAGCGGCGTCTGACCATTGTAGGCCTTCGAGTCGACGTCGACCTTGCCCGTCTCGAGCAGCAGCTTGACCACGGCCTCGTGCCCGTTCCCGGCCGCCCACGACAGCGGCGTCTGACCGCACTTGTCCTTCGAGTCGACGTCGACCTTACCCGTCTCGAGCAGCAACTTAACCACGGCCTCGTGCCCGTTCCCAGCCGCCCACGACAGTAGCGTCTGACCGTACTCGTCCTTCAAGTCTACGTCGGCCTTGCCCGTCTCGAGCAGCAGCTTAACCACGGCCTCGTTCCCGTTCCCAGCCGCCCACGACAGCGGCGTCCGACCGCACTTGTCCTTCGAGTCGACCTCGACCTTGCCCGTCTCGAGCAGCAGCTTAACCACAGCCTCGTTCCCGTTCCCGGCCGCCCACGACAGCGGTGTCTGACCGTACTTGTCCTTCGAGCCGACGTCGACATTGCCCGTCCCGAGCAGCAGCTTGACCACGACCTCGTGCCCTTTCTCGGCCGCCCGCGACAGCGGCATCTTACCGGACATGTTGTCCTTCGAGTCGACGTCGACGTTCCCCGTCTCGAGCAGCAGCTTGACTACGGCCTCGTGCCCGTTCCCAGCCGCCCACGACAGCGGCGTCTGACCGTACTTGTCCTTCGAGTCGACGTCGACCCTGCCCGTCTCGAGCAGCAGCTTGACCACGGCCCCGTGCCCGTTCCTAGCCGCCCACGACATCGGCGTCTGACCGTACTTGTCCTTCGAGTCGACGTCGACCTTCCCCGTCTCGAGCAGCAGCTTGACCACGGCCTCGTTCCCGTTCCTAGCCGCCCACGATAGCGGCGTCTGACCACCGTTCTTGTCCTTCGAGTCGACGTCGACCTTGCCCGTCTCGAGCAGTAGCTTCAACACGGCCTCGTGCCCCTTCTCAGCCGCCTCCGACAGCGGCGTCCGACCACCGTAGTCCCTCGAGTCGACGTCGACCTTGCCCGTCTCGAGCAGCAGCTTGACCACGGCCTCGTTCCCGTTCCCAGCCGCCCACGACAGCGGCGCCTGACCACCGTAGGCCTTCGAGTCGACATCAACCTTGCCCGTCTCGAGCAGCAGCTTGACCACGACCTCGTGCCTGTTCCTAGCCGCCCACGACAGCGGCGTCTGACCGTACTTGTTGTCCTTCGAGTCGACATCGACCTTGCCCACCTTGAGCAGCAGCTTGACCACGCCACGGCCCCGTGCCCGTTCCTAGCCGCCCACGACAGCGGCGTCTGACCGTACTTGTTGTCCTTCGAGTTGACGTCAAACTTGCCTGTCTCAAGCAACTGCTTGACAAAGATTGCGTCTCCGATCATAGCCGCTTTCAGTAGGGCTGCTCTGCTATTGGTAATTCGGTATAACAATTTCGCCATCGCATTTACTTTTTTGCTGCGCGGAGCACCGATCTTAGTAGACACTTCACCATTAGTTTGCTGTTGATCTAGCTGCTGCAGTGACTGGCTGGCCGGCTCTGCGTTAGGATTTGAAGTTAAAGGTCGTTGTGGAGCCGGTTCTAGCATGTTAATCTGATTGATGCTAATATCCCCTGCCAAATCTTTTTCAATGATAGCCTTGTAAAGCGTGCCAACAATGAATATGCGGTGCTGTGTAAAGAGCGCAGGAGTTATGCCAACGCTCTCTAGCTCTTTACGCAGCTGCCGCCACGCTTCTTTGTCATCGGCAGAGAGCGAGCCAGTTGTTTGGGCAGATGCCACCGATCCATCTCGTTTTCCGGCCTGAAGCTCGTCTAGAAAGGTCTTAAGCATTTGTTCTATCCTTCCCTGTGATGAACTAGAAAGGGAGCTATTAGGCGGCTTGAAAAGCGCAAAGTAGGGGATTCTGATTAGCTATACCTTAGTGTATTGGTATTAAATAAATTAAGCATGCCGACATAAGACGTAATTCTTAACCTAATGTTCGCCAGATCATCTGCACGCAAGCCCATCCTTTCCCAGGTATATTGAGTCTGAGTACCAACACTATCAAAGTGTTCCTTCAGAGATTGAAGATCTCCCAAGACCCCGTAACAGTTCTGCGATATATCGCATAGCTGCGGATGACAACTGGTGTCAATGCCATGGCTTCTAGCGTTCATTTCTGTAGTTTCCAAAATGGCAAGAAGAGAGCCAAGCTCATTTTGGACCTGTTTGAAGTACTCAGATGAGGTAAAGAAGGATTCGTAGAGGGGGCGCGCAATGGGCCGGATTTCAGTGATGTTATCTACAACCGGCGAGACATTCTGTCAGCGACAAAGTCCTACGTGTCATATTTGATACATACGTATATTGATATCCCTTGCCGCATTAATGTCACCATTGAATACCGCACCCCCTTGAGAGTTTGTGTGGCCGGAGTAGATGCGCTGTGTTCGTGACGATGAAGCCATAGCTGCTTATGAACTTGTTCGGCATTAGATGGGTTTTCAATAGAAGTTGGCTCGCGCCGTTGTGCCTACGAATGGCGGTATTCCATATCAAAGGTTGGAAGACAGCCTTTTAGTTAAGATAAAGTAACGAAGGCACGCAAACTTAAGACTCGGAGAGGAGGTTGCGATAGATATCAATTTGGAAGGGCAGCGTGCTCAGCCTCACTTTGCTTCTGCCAAGATGTGCGGGGCAGCCGCCGCAGGACAGAGCGACAGGCATTGCGCATCAACGTAGCATCTTGCTCAGTTAACACCCATCAACAAACTAAAGAAAGTATGGAGGAGTTATACTCAACTGAGGGAGACTACGGGCTTCGGACACTCTCTGAGCCTGATGAGGCATACGTGGAGTACGTAACCCCCTATCATTATCACTTTGGAACGCTAACTAAGATGTCGCTTTAGTGTTGTATTCGTCCATGGGTTGACCGGCAATCGCGAAACGACCTGGACTCACAAGCAGACCAAGACTTTCTGGCCACAGACACTACTTGGGGGCGATTTGGTCAATGCTCGCATCCTGACCTTCGGCTACGATGCCGATATTATCGGCGTTCTTAAGATGGCAGGTTCGAATACTCTAAGGGACCACGGGAAGTCGCTTGCAAACGATTTGGCCCTGCGGCGGATGAAATCTTGCTCGGTCAGTGAAATGCCATAACAGAGTTAACATTAAAAGCAACAACTCAATAATCACAGAACCAGCGTCCACTTATCTTCGTCGCGCATAGCCTTGGAGGGCTTGTGGTGGAACAAGCTCTACTAATTGCCCGCGGCGCAGCGCAACAGCATCTCAAAGATATCTTGGAGTCGACAGCCGCAATCGCCTTTATGGGCACTCCACATTGCGGCTCAACCCATGCGGACTGGGCCACGCCTCTAACACGTCTTTCCAAAGCCCTCCGACGGACTAACAGCCAGATTGTACAGGTCCTCGAGCCTGGATCAGAGATACTAGCAAACTTGGGGCAAGAGTTCCATACAATGCTAGATGACCGAATTAGGAACCAGAAGCAGACGATAGAGATCTTCTGCTTCTACGAGGAGCTGCCGGTAACAGGGATTGGCAAGGTGGGTACTAGGGAAATTGATTGGACCCAAGAACTAAAGCTAATTAGTATGGTTAGATAGTACCAGATCATTCTGCAATACTCAGCGCCTATCCAAATCGCAGCATACATGGCAACCACATGGATATGACAAAATTTAGTAGTGCTAAGGACGCTGGATATGCTGCTGTCAGTGATCAGCTCTGGTTGTGGGCTGACACCCTAAAGAAGAAGACAGAAGCTCAATGTATAGAAGAGATACGGGAAAGACGTAACAAGAAGTTTGGGACGATGCAAGATGTTGGTTCGTCAGTGTATTCTGGATCTGTGAACTCTGGCGGTGGACCAGTTTTCCAAGGTAATCAAAGCGCCGGAAGAGATTTTAATGTCAATCAAGGGTTTCGCTAATATGCTTTGTCATAATGAACTTCTATTGAGAACGGTAGCTGTGTTGTGTTGTTGTCGATTTAAAACTATCAGAGTGACGTCAAGTATATTCGCCACGTCATAACCCCGGGTGGGTTGGACTCCAGCATTCTTACCACGGGCAGGTTTAAAAGTTCCGCATTAGTCTATAATTATGTGACGTAAGCTAGCGCTAGCAGGGAGGTACCGAGTCATACCCTTGTACGGCCGAGCGTGCGTTATCCCTTACCCATCGAGGTCCTCAGACGAAGTGATCTGTGCGCGAACACTACAGTTATCGATAAGGACTAGCCAATCAATCGAGCTGAATTTAATGCCCTCACTGAGGAATATAAAGCTTTTAATTATATAGTAATTTAATATATACACCTAATTTTAGGAGTTAAGTCGCTTAATATAAGGTTATTAGCACCTGTCCTTCCTATAGAACTATTTTATATTATCCCTTTACTCGTTAAGGCGCAACGCCAAGCTGGCTCGTCTACAAACACTAGTATCAGATATACAAATAAGAGCCTCTTATTAGCTAGATCCCTATCGATATCGTTACGCCAGAACCAACGGGTTAAGGGATATAGGTAATTAATTAATAGAATCTATAGATATACCTATTGTTTAAACCTAGTATTCGCGTATAGACTACTTATTTATTAGACGCTAATAGGTTAAGGGATAAAATTAAACTATTAATTACACTACTACTATTAGTATCTATAAAATATCATTTTATAGAAACGACGATTGCTAGAGACCTTATATTGTAAGAGTATATATATTAAATCCCGCCGCGCTTGCAAACAAGTTCGCAAGCACTCTCTATCTTTTTAGCCGTATGGCGACGTGGAGGCGGGACACGTTATATATATTAAGCTTATATATTAATTTACTATAAAATCAAAAGCTTTATATTTCTTAGTACGGCTATTAAATTTAGTCAATCTAATTAGTGGATTCTTATCGATAACACGAGGACTAATTTTAACGGTTTAAGGGTTAGATGCTGAAAGCTAAAGATCTATTTCTATAGCTGGTAGCACTTTCGCATTAACCTTCTTATTGCGGTTCTAGGACTTCAGCGTGCCTAGATACTCCTCCCCAAGCACCCTCTTTCTCGTCTCTATCACCTTCAACATTAGCTCTTCCGTCGCCTTAGCCTCTTTATACTTCCCCTGGATCTCTAGCACTGACCCAAGGTAGCTAACGCTAGTGAGCGTGTATGGGTGCTCTGGCCCAAGCACCTTCTCCCTTCCTTTTAGTGACCGCCGGTGCATTGCTTCCGCCTCTTTATACTTCTCCTGCCTCGACAACACCGACCCAAGGTGGCTAACGCTAGTGAGCGTGTCTGGGTGCTCTGGCCCAAGCACCTTCTCCCTTCCTTTTAGTGACCGCCGGTGCATCGCTTCCGCCTCTTTATACTTTCCCTGCCTTAATAACACCGACCCAATGTTACTAACGCTAGTGAGCGTGTCTGGGTGCTCCGGCCCAAGCACCTTCTCCCCTCCTTTTAGTGACCGCCGGTGCATTGCTTCCGCCTCTTTATACTTCCCCTGCCTTGACAATGCCGACCCAAGGCGGCTGACGCTAGTGAGCGCGTCTGGGTGCTCTGGCCTAAGTGTCTTCTCTGATCCTTCTAGTTCTCGTCTATGCATCGCCTCGGCCTCTTTATGCTTCCCCTGCCTCGACAATATCGACCCAAGGTTACTAACACTAGTGAGCGTGTCTGGGTGCTCTGGCCCAAGCACCTTCTCCCTTCCCTTTAGTGACCGCCGGTGCATTGCTTCCGCCACTTTATACTTCCCCTGCCTCGACAACACCGACCCAAGGCTACTAACGCTAGTGAGCGTGTCTGGATGCTCCAGTCCAAGCACCTCCTCGTATCCTTTTAGTGACCGCCGGTGCATCGCTTCCGCCTCTTTATACTTCCCCTGCCTCGACAATGCCGACCCAAGGCGGCTGATGCTAGTGAGCGCGTCTGGGTGCTCTGGCCCAAGTGTCTTCTCTGATCCTTCTAGGTCTCGTCTATGCATCGCCTCGGCCTCTTTATGCTTCCCCTGCCTCGACAACACCGACCCAAGGTTACTAACGCTAGTGAGCGTGTCTGGGTGCTCTGGCCCAAGCACCTTCTCCCTTCCTTTTAGTGACCGCCGGTGCATTGCTTCCGCCTCTTTATACTCCCCCTGCCTTGACAATACCGACCCAAGGTTACTAACGCTAGTGAGCGTGTCTGGATGCTCCAGCCCAAGCACCTTCTCGTATCCTTTTAGTGACCGCCGGTGCATCGCTTCCGCATCCTTATACTTCCCCTGCCTCTCTAACACCAACCCAAGGCTGCTGACGCTATTAAGCGTATCTGGGTGCTCCAGTCCTAAGGTGGCCTCCCTTGCCTGCAAAGCACCGATATCCATCTCCTTCGCTATATCATACTTTCCCATCTCCCTTGCATACCATGCAGTTTTGAAAAGAACTAACGCCCACGCCTTTACCGCCTTTGCATCCGTCGGCCGGCACCCTACCGCCGCTTGAGCGTGCGGGAACAGCGCTCGACATATTGTCCAGTTCTCGTGACGCCCCACCGGATAGCTGTCATCCATCAGCCTTACGTACTTCTCCCTCCACCCCTCTAGCTCGTCGTACAGCTCCAGCCATTTCTTTGTCGAGAACTGCACCAGTCGATGCATCTCGAATTCCTTCCCGTTAGCGCTCATCTCAACTAACGAATAGCTTGTCAATGTATGAATATCGTCTTCAAAGTCGGCTTCTCCATCCTCGTCTCGCTGATATCGATTGTGAAGAAGCGATTCCGGAATCCCCTGCCTATCGAAAAGACTCATCAGCGATAGCAGTCGAGCAGCTGTAGGCATATCTTTCCGGATATGCTCGAATGAGATCTGCCAGGTCGCGATAATGGAGTTGGATGCTCTACCGTCTCTACGACTGTCTCGAAGGCCCTTGTTAAGCAGGCGGGCTCGGTCATAGTCGCTTCTGCGAACTTCATCTAGGTATCTTGAGATAGTCATACGTGGCGCTCTCTGCTCGATGTAAGCCGCCGCCTGGGTAATGGCAAGAGGCATGTAATCAAGAGCTTGTAGCAGTTCGACCGCTTTCTCATCAGCATCGAAGCTGAGCTTCTTCTGGAGAAGAGCCAACGCATCGCCCTCGTCCAATGGCTTAACCTCAACAACATTAGCGCGGCTTCCCACCAAGTCGTAAGCCAGCTCTGCGTTCCGAGACGTAACAAGAATTGACCCATTTAGCGATTGCGGTAGGAAGTCTGATAGTGGTTCTGTTGCTTGACTTAGATTATTGGCCCCATGAGCCTGTGATATGTTATGTATAGGGAAGAAAACGCTGGAATCGTCAGCATTGTCGATAATTATCGCCCACTGCCCGTTCGACTCGTCGCATAGCCAGTTGCGAACGAGCCGGAGAACATCCGCTTTGGGGTCGTCCCACCCCTCCATCCTCGTCGTCTCAGCGATTCTCCGGTACCCCTCTTCGAATCTCGCTTGCGCGCCTGCGTGCACCCAGAACACCCACGTTGTCGGCGACTCATCCCGCACCTGGTAGGCGTACTCGATGGCAATCTGAGATTTCCTGTGCAGATGGTCAGCCGCTGTTCGCTGCGAGCATGCAATGTCTGGTGTCTACCCAACGCCTCCAAGGCCAACGAGCGCCGCACGAGATGCTGGCTTAGCGCATATCTGGTGTATCTTGTCGAGGCCGTCCCGGTGGATGAAGTGGTCGTCCCGACGGAAGGGAACGGTGGACGAGGGAGGAGGTTTTGGATGGCGGTCATATAGAACGGTGACGGGTGCTGTAGAGACAGTTAGCCAAAGCATTCCCTTGGCGAACTTTCAACATGGCATGGTGGAAGGATAGAAAGCTTACCATTGTATATGTCGCGTCCCGCGTTGTCTTTACCTTGCTGGACTATAGTCGCGGTAACAGCCTCATTTCGAAAGCTTTCGGGCCTGGCGGCTTGGGAAGGAGCCATTACATGTCGGACGAGACCTCATACGGGAGTTGGTAAATGATGTCCCTGAGCGACACTTCGGAGGTCACTGCTTACCCAAGATGCGGAGTGACAGACCAGCGCTAGGGTTCAGCCTTATCCCATCACCTGTCAGGGCACTACGTTATCGATAAGAATACGGCCCGTGCGTATAACACCCAGGAACCGTACTTAGTCTATGCTTTATGATTGGCCAAATTCTTATCGATAACGTAGGACGATAATTGACAGGTGGTGGGGTACTGGTCATAACGTACCCTAACCCCTCCTTACCCCTACATCTCAGTTATGCAAGAATGTTTCGTTTATCTAAACACAAGCGCAAAGATAAGTCTCTAGCATCGCCCACAAACACTACCGCAGCCGATGATGTGAGCAGCAGCACTAGTTCGATGGCTCTCGCATCTCGGCGAGCTCCTATGATAGCCGCAGCTTCACCTTCGACGCCGTCTATGGCATTCCCAGCAGAGTATCCGTAAGCAAGCCAGATCCGTTACTTAACCTACGTCGCTCACCTTCCTGCAGTGAGTCGATAGATGGCCGGTTTGGGGCCCAGACAATCTCGAATCCAGCAGACGCTGAGATAGAGTAAGAGCAAGAGCTCGTCCTAACTCTACAGTACCGTTAGCTAATTACACCCCCAGCATCTGGTTTGTCCATGGCTTGACCGGAGACCGCGAGTCGACTTGGACGCATCCAAATGGCACCTTTACCCCAGACCTCATGCATGCCCGGTTTCCGACTGCGCGAATCATCACCTACGGCTACGACGCCAACGTTGTAGGCCTCTGGGAGAATGCGAGTGGAGAAGGCCTCCGTGGGCATGGAAAAGCCCTGGCATATGCCATCTCCAACAGTCGATTGAACGAGATCAAGCGTCCCATCTTCTTCATTTCCCACAGCCTCGGTGGTCTGGTCACCGAACAGGCCCTTCTCGTTTGCCTGGAGCCGAACGAGCCTCGTCTCCGCAGTATTGCTGTTTCCACAGCGGGAGTCATCTTCATGGGCACGCCGCATTCTGGATCCTATCTCGCGACGTGGGGATATACTCTGGCAAGGCTCTTGGATCGATTCTGGAGAACGAACAAGAGGATCCTCTCGGTGCTGAAGCGGCGGTCGGAGATCCTTAGGGGGGTTGGAGAGGTGTTCCAGCGTCAGTTGACAACCGATGGAGGACTAAATCATGTCAAGATCTTCTGTTTCTACGAGACCGTCGCTGTGGATGTCGTCGGATTCGTGGTACCAGAAGAGTCTGCAACGATGCTGCCGTATCCGAATTGTGGGATCGATGCTAACCACATGGATATGACGAAGTTCACCAGCTTGAACGATGCCGGGTTCATTAGCGTCAAAGGTGTTCTCGATGACTGGATCAAGCGAGGAAGGGAGCAGGCGACTCGAGAAACCAACGCGCAACCCAACGACGTTGCGTCTGCGGCTAAGTTGACATTTAACAATGGTCCGATCAAAGCGGAAGTATTTCAGCAAGGCACCGACAACGCAGGGAGGGATATTAATCATGGCAATGTGACGAATCAAAGTGCGCGACGAGGTTAGATCAACAGAGATCAGAATTAGGGTTATGGAAATAATGGAGCCGCAGCAAGGCTGAACAGCGCTGCACGCAGTCCGCCTCACGCCGCGCATTATCGATAAGGTCCAGCATCATATTATGCTTTCGAGTCGCACGTAGATAATGGAGACCTAAGTAGAGTATTTTCTAAGCAGCGCATTCCAAGCAGCGGAATTCCAAGCAGTACATTTCTAAAGTTAAAAGTATATTCTATATAAAAAAGTTATATAAAGCAAGCAAGTATGAAAGGTGGTGGGTGGGGAGGTAACCCGCTGATTCGGGTTAAAATATTATAGCTCTATTCTACGAGAAGTTAGTCATAGGTAGTCGGTCTAGTTTTGAAATCCTATTGTGATCTTGCCTTACTACTATCCCACACGTTATCGATAAGAATTCAGCCAATCAGATCAATGCATGAAAATTGTCGTGATCAAAAATACAAGGGCAGGCCCGTAGCTTTTCACCTACATCATTCGACGGGTGCAGCTCTGCGTACTTATTCGTCTACTCTACTAGCTTATCTATGATCTTACTAGTAAAGAATCAACTGAATATAGTGAATGGACCGTTTCGATCAAGCATAGGAGGTAGATTTGAGGTGCTATGGTCGTCGAATCGTTAATATGCAAAGGCTCGAAATTGGGCAGCTCCCATGGCTCGGGGGGTGGTTTTTTAGCAGCCCGGTTTGGTGGAATGTTATATTAAGTTGGTTAAACAAGATCTATATTATTGGAAGTACGATTGGAAGGCATAATTGATGGTAATTAATTAATTAAATCTACATAGGCCATACGCGTAGTTTTGATTCTGGTGTTCCGCACGGGCCACATGCCTTGTGGACGTCGGCGGGTTAAGGGATACCTTACATACTTCTCTACGTCTAATTATCTCTAAAATACTACGAGCTAAAAGCCCTTTATCTTCTCTATCGCCTCTACGTTATAGTAATATTATAGCTTTATTATGCGAGAAGTTAGATATAGGTAGTCGGTTAGCCTAGTAGAAACATTCAGTTTTAAATATAACTTAACTTTTACGATGATGTATCTCGCCCCTTAATACTCTAGATATAGGCCTATAGTATATATTTATAAATATATAATTACCTAAAGAATCCATTACATCAAGCATATATATTATAAATATTATTTGATTTTTAAAACATGCGATTCTCACCAAAGCGACGCCCATAAGCTCTCAGACGCTCCGCAGAAGATTTTGTCAGGTGACAGGGGTGCGCAGGGGGCTGAAATTAGTGCGTTGTTCTAACTGGTCCAAGAGTTAGCAGGTGTTTTAGCGTGTCACGGAACAAATCTTCTGCGGAGCGTGCCCTCGCTCCGCTGCCCACGATAGCGGCGTCCGACCGTAGTCATCCTTCGAGTCAACGTCGACCTTACCCGTCTCGAGCAGCAGCTTAACCACGGCCTCGTGCCCTCGCATCACCGCCCACGATAGCGGCGTCTGACCAGAGTTGCCCTTTAAGTTGACGTTTCACCTTGCCTGTCTCAAGCAGCAGCTTAACCACGGCCTCGTGCCCTCGCATCACCGGCCCACGATAGCGGCGTCTGACCAGAGTTGCCCTTTAAGTTGACGTTCGACCCTTGCCTGTCTCAAGCAGCCAGCTTAACCACGGCCTCGTGCCCTTGCTCCGCCGCCCACAATAGCGGCGTCCGACCGTAGTCATCCTTCGGAGTTGACGGTCGGACCTTACCCGTCCTCGAGCAGCAGCTTAACCACGGCCTCGTGCCCTCGCATCACCGCCCACGATAGCGGCGTCTGACCAGAGTTCCTTTAAGTTGACGTCGACCTTGCCTGTCTCAAGCAGCACTTAACCCACGGCCTCGTGCCCTCGCATCACCGCCACACGGTAGCGGCGCTCTGACCAGAGTTGCCCTTTAAGTTGACGTCGACCTTTACCTGTCTCAAGCAGCAGCTTAACCACGGCTCGTGCCCTTGCTCCGCCGCCCCACGATAGCGGCTTTAAGTTGACGTCGACCTTGCCTGTCTCAAGCAGCAGCTTAACCACGGCCTCGTGCCCTTGCTCCGCCGCCCACGATAGCGGCGTCCGACCGTGCCTTCGCTCTGCTGCCCGCCATAGCGGCGTCCGACCGTGCCTTCGCCCTACTACCCGCGATAGCGGCGTCCGACCATGCCCTCGCTCTGCTGCCCGCGATAGCGGCGTCCGACTGTAGTAGTCGTCCTTTGAGTTAACGTCGACCTTGCCCGTCTCAAGTAGCAGCTTAACCAAGGCCTCGTGCCCTCGCTCTGCCGCCCACGATAATAGTGTCTGACCGTGCCCTATGTCCTTTAAGTCGACGTCGACCTTGCCCGTCTCAAGCAGCAGCTTAACCACGGCCTCATGCCTTCGCTCTACCGCCCACGATAGCGGCGTCCGACCGTGCCACATGTCCTTCGAGTTAACGTCGGCCTTGCCTGTCTCAAGCAGCAGCTTAACCACGGCCTCGTGCCCTCGCTCTGCCGCCCACGACAATAGCGTCTGACCGTGCCCTATGTTCTTTAAGTTGACGTCGACCTTGCCCGTCTCAAGCAGCAGCTTAACCACGGCCTCGTGCCCTCCCTCCGTCGCCCACGATAGTAGCGTCTGACCGTGCCCTATGTCCTTCGAGCCGATGTCGACCTTGCCCGTCTTAAGCAGCAGCTTAACCACGGCCTCGTGCCCTCTTACTGCCGCCCATGATAGCAGCGTCCGACCAGACTTATCCTTTGAGTTAACGTCAACCGTGTCTATCTCGAGCAGCAGCTTGACCACAGCCTCATGCCCTCCCTCCGCCGCCCACGATAGCGGCGTCCGACCGTGCCCTATGTCCTTGAAGTTAACGTCGACCCTGCCCGTTTCAAGCAGCAGCTTAACCACGGCCTCGTGCCCTCCCTCCGCCGCCCACGATAGCGGCGTCCGACTAGACTTGTCCTTTGAGTTAACATCGACCTTATCCGTCTCGAGTAGTAGTTTGGCCACGGCCTCGTGCCCTCGCTCTGCCGCCCACGATAGCGGCGTCCGACCGTGCCCTATGTCCTTCAAGTTAACGTTGACCTTGCCCGTCTCAAGCAGCAGCTTGACCACGGCCTCGTGCCCTCGCTCTGCCGCCCGCGATAGCGGCGTCCGACCGTGCCCAGTGTCCTTTAGGTCGACATCGGCCTTACCCGTCTCAAGCAGCAGCTTAACCACGGCCTCATGCCCTCGCTCTGCCGCCCGCGACAGCGGCGTCCGACCGTGTCCTATGTCCTTTGAGTCGACATCAGCCTTGCCCGTCTCGAGCAGCAGCTTAGCCACGGCCTCGTGCCCTCGCTCTGCCGCCCACGATAGCGGCGTCCGACCGTGCCCAGTGTCCTTTAGGTCGACATCGGCCTTGCCCGTCTCAAGCAGCAGCTTGACCACGGCCTCATGCCCTCGCTCTGCCGCCCGCGACAGCGGCGTCCGACCGTGCCCTATGTCCTTTAAGTCGACGTCGACTTTGCCCGTCTCGAGCAGCAGCTTAACCACGGCCTTGTTCCCTCCCTGCGCCGCCCACGATAGCGGCGTTAGACCGTGCACTATGTCCTTTAAGTTGACGTCGACCTTACCCGTCTCAAGCAGCAGCTTAACCACGGCCTCATGCCCTCCCTGCGCCGCCCGCGATAGCGGCGTCCGACCGTGCCCTATGTCCTTCGAGTCAACGTCGACCTTGCCCGTGTCGAGCAGCAGCTTAACCACGGCCTCGTGCCCTCGCTCTGCCGCCCGCGATAGCGGTGTCTGACCGTGCCCTCGCTCTGCCGTCCACAAATGCAACGTCCGACTGTACCCTATGTCCTTCGAGTCGACGTCGACCTTGCCCGTCTTAAGCAGCAGCTTGACCACGGCCTCGTGCCCTCCCAGCGCCGCCCGCGATAGCGGCGTCTGACCAGACTTGTCCTTTAAGTCGACGTTAACCTTGTCCGTCTTAAGCAGTAGCTTAACCACGGCCTCGTGCCCTTGCTTCGCCGCCCACGATAGCGGCGTCTGACCAGACTTGTCCTTCGAGTTAACGTCGACCTTGCCCGTTTCAAGCAGCAGCTTAACCACGGCCTCGTGCCCTCCCTCCGCCGCCCGCGATAGCGGCGTCTGACCAAAGTTGTCCTTTGAGTCGACGTCAACCTTGCCCGTCTTAAGCAGCGGCTTGACCACGGCCTCGTGCCCTCCCTCCGCTGCCAACGATAGCGGTGTCTGACCGCACCTCTTGTCCTTTGAGTCAACATCGACCTTGCCCGTCTCGAGCAGTAGCTTAACCACGACCTCGTGCCCTCCCTCCGCCGCCCACGATAGCGGCGTCTGACCGTACCCCTTGTCCTTTGAATCGACGTCGACCTTACCCGTCTTAAGCAGCAGCTTGACCACGGCCTTGTGCCCTCCCTCCACCGCCCACGACAGCGGCGTCCGACTAGAGTACCCCTTTGAGTCAACGTCGACATTGCCCGTCTCGAGTAGCAGCTTAACCACGGCCTCGTGCCCTCGCTTTGCCGCCCACGATAGCGGCGTCTGACCGTAGTCCTTGTCCTTTAAGTCAACGTCGACCTTGCCCGTCTCGAGCAGCAGCCTGACTACGGCCTTGTGCCCTCCCTCCGCCGCCCACGATAGCGGCGTCCGACCGCGCCCTATGTCCTTCGAGTCGAAGTCGACTTTGCCCGTCTCGAGCAGTAGCTTGACCACGGCCTCGTGCCCTCCCTCCGCCGCCCACGATAGCGGCGTCCGACCGTAAGAATCCTGGAGATCTGGATTATACCTATTCTTTAGTAGACCTATTATTATTCCCCCTAGTCCAAAGTACGCTGCAATGTGTACTCCTGTTATTTGTGTTGGCACGTTTTGACTATAGCCAGAGTAGCTTCCGGAAGCCATCATCGCCTGACTAGCGGCGGAGGCCTTAGCTCTGCTCTCCAACAGGTTGAGAATCAAGTCCTCCTTAATTGACGCCGTGTAAGCATGGTAGCCCCAATTTCGCGCTGCATAGTCATAAAGGACGTTCGTCTGCAATCGTGCTTCAAACTCTTTATCAGATTGACAGAAACCCGTCTTAAAAACGTCGAATAACAGATAGGTGACGCAGACACTTGTAATATCCATCTGGGCATTAGGAAACCAAGAAGTCCATGTCCGCTCAAAGTATTCCTGTGTAGTATAGTGGACTAAGCGGACAATTCTACTCTGCTCATCAATAGTGACCAATCCAGCGCATACAGATCGTAGGACTTGAACACTCGGAAGGTAGTCTTCATCCAACTTTTTTGCACCCGGTCTAACACCAAGGGCATGTCGAAGTTCTGCAGTGGAAAGCGGCCTTTTAGCGTGGATAATCCATCCTAGAATATGTTTTGCGAGTTCTTGAACGCGACTCCCTTGATCTTCAATTCTTTTCATCGCCTGCTTATAAGTCTTATTTAATCCGTCTATTCCCTTAGCTAGATACTGTAAGGCTTCTTTAATGTCTCCCTTTGTCGGCTGGTTTATAAGAGTATTCATATGTAGCTGCGCAAGGAGGAACCTAATATTAAGATTAAAATGGATCTGTACGGTATTTAATAGAAAGCCTTGCATACATTCCATCAACAGCTCTAATAACTTCTTTTCTAATCGTGCCTCGAAGGGCGTCATCCACAATATCAGACGGTAGAAGTGATATCTGCCCGTCTAGATAGCTCTCAACATCATCGTCCCTCGCACGGATCTGGAGGGATAGGGCTCCTTTAAACAGCTTCGCAATGTTATCATTAATCCGAGAAGTAGCAAAGAGATTTGCCTTAGTCTTGTCTTGAAGGTTGAAGATCGCTAATAGGAACTGTTTAATATCGGAAATACCGCATTCGTCAAGTGCATCAACGATAATAAGGACTCTTGAATACTGAGCGGCGACTGATTTCAAGGCTTCTAGAATTTTGTTAAATGATGGCCGGGTTCGCTCGCGGTTGTGGCATTCATAAAGTGTTTTTACGCTTTCAGGCACGGGCGCTCGCCTTTGGACTAACTGCTTAAGAAGGCTTAAGAGTAGATCTTCAGGCTTTTGCTGTTGCTGCTGTCGGAAGTTGCAGTATAGGTATACAATGCCAACGCTAAAATCAGACCGATATTTGGAGTAGAGGTGATCCACGACGATAGATGTAAGAATTGTCTTGCCTGCTCCTGGAATGCCTGAGCAGAAGAGAGTCTTGTTTCTTTGGTTGAGCCATGTATTAAATTCAGTTGTATGCAGCAGCCATGTTCCCGTTCCTTCCTGTCGTCTCTGAATGAAGTCACTTTGCTGAGGACCGTAGTCGATTGGCGTGAGCCAGTTGAGGATCTCAAGGTCTTCGTTTCTATCCAACTTGGACTTTATTGTTTTAACATTGTCGAGAACTGCATCTATTAGACACTCTTTACCGCCTTAACACAAGCTTAAGAATGACTAACCGCCAGAGAAAAGATCGCTGATCCTATTCTCAGCCTCGATTTTGTTTGGAGGAATTCGATAGAGAAGGTCTTTCGCGTATGCAGCCGCCACCATTGCTGCATACCCTTGCCACTCTTTATTCTTATGGGTGTCCGAGTAGTCGCATATACCACGAATGACTAGACAGGGAAATTGATTCATTAAGCCTGCCGCTTCCATCTCAAAACATAGAACGTTAATTTCCTTTGCAAATTTATCCCGAATCAAAGCATCCTTCATTAACTGGTTCGCTGAGGCAATCAGACCGTAGTGAATTGCCGGATTATCCTCGTCTTTGGCCCGTTCGTGTCGTAGTATCAAGTTTGACGGGTCGTTATTACAGACTGCTGCACAGCTTGCTTCATTGTTTAAAGGATGTGTGACTCCGGTTTGATACAGCCGGTCGCTACTTGGGCTCGGTCGCTGATACTTCTTCCGCAGCCTTGATTTCTTCTCAAGGATACTCTTAATAGCCTCTTCAAGCTGATGACCTTCGCTTTCATACTGGGCTTTAAGTCCATTTATTGCAGCCCGCAGGACCGTTGGTGGCTGGTTTAAGAACCCTGTTGGTTGAAAGCTCTGGTCTTGGATCATTTTGCCGAAGTCGTACTGAAAGACGCCGCCCTTCCCATCGCGAGGAGCGCTGACCACGATGTCGCCTAGACGGATATCATGCTTTGGACTTGGCGCACCACCGCCAATGCCGACCATTAGACCGATTCTGACGTTGGGAAAGCTATGGAGCATGTCTTTTGCGACGCTTGCTGCAGAGGATATGCCGTATTCCCCGTTAGGCAAGACGGCGATAACAACATTATGTTTCCCAAATTTGCCTAGTGTGTAATCGTTATTGTCATTGGGGGACACATATTCCGGTCCGTCGTGCTTTTCGTCGAGAAAGGCTTGCGCGGCAACGTACTCCGTAGTTATAGCGCAGATCCAGCCGACTGTGTAATCACTATGAGCCAACCCCCGCCTAGGGGTGTTGGCTACTGGCGTCCGAGCATCATTACAATCTATCTTCCTCCTCTTCTCTTCGCCCGATATAGCTTCTTGATTATTCTCAGGCTCAAATTCTCGCTTTGGCATCGTCTAAGGGGTTTAACTAATGGAATGGAAGCGCGCCGGGACGTGGGGTCTTGGGAGGATGAATTTGGAACAAGTGTTCAATCGAATTTAGTCAGTCCTGTTCAGTCGCAGGTGTTTATTAGTGAGGGCTCGGTAGCCTCAACTTGCTCAAATCGAAACTAGGCACTCAGGAGCAGGAGAATTGGAATGAAGGAAATGGGATGAAATGCGAGGGCCCATAAGAAAAGAAAAGGGAAATAGAGTGAGGCGACTGGCTCAGCCTCATAAGCTGAAATCTGATAGGTGTTGGGCACAATGCTGCACAGCCGCCATAATCGCCACGTCAACTTGCATTTATGGCTTTGATTGGATTTATTGAACCCGAACAGAATAAAATTATCGCCTACGCTGAAGCCAAAGCTTGTGTTGATCTAAAGCATAGCACTGCCATGAGCGCAAAGCATAAGAGCTTAAATGTAAATGGCCTGTGGAAGTGTGTTGTGTAGCAGGCGGGTACGCTAGGGAGGTTGTACGGCCAAGCGTATCGTTATACCGATGGTATTGTTATACGTGAAGTCACGTGTTGGGTTAATAAGCAGGAAAAGGAAGCCGACACGTCAAGTGTCCGAAAAGGGCGTAGGATCTACCTTACAGCTAAATAGCCTTCCTCCCATACAAAGTTTCTTCTGGTTATACCGATTTTAGTGGCTGGAACTTAACAATATCATTAGAAGTCAGTTTATCGTAAAATACGCCAAAAAAGTTTTGATTAAGAGATGTAGATCGTAATACGGAGTATATCGTTGTAATCAAATATCGTATTAAAGAGTTTTTACTGTATATTCAATATAGATACAACAAGCATAACTCAAGCTCTGTGCCAATCGGAATACTAGCATCTTTCATTCAGATAGTTTTGCTACACTTTTCGAATATCTCATGTCCAAAATCTTCACCAATTACTCCCGTTACAGTGTTATGCCCGAAAGGCTAGAACTTTATTCGTTCCATATCAACATGAGGACCAGTTCACCGAAATATTATACCCTTCTATCGGCCACCTACGGTCCCCCAACGCCCCCGAGAGCCCAAAAAAAGCCCATTGCAGTCTAGTTGTAGACGTATTAATCTACTATCAGCTTCACCTCGACACTAACCTCCTTGACATGATTTACCCATCCAGGGTACTGTTCACAGTCAGCCAAGTCCTCTCCCATCGCCAAAGGCACAAGCAGAAAGACAACAAGCAGACTCACCAACGCCCTGACCCAAACCCCGACCCTATCACCCGGCCTCAGCTTCTCCACAAACGCCTTCCCAATTCCCCTCCCTGGCTGCATCTCCTGGACTTCTCCCGGCCGCCACTCCACTCTATGCACCATCTCCTGCGACCTCGCACAGACGTTCGACTGGATGTGCCAGACGACCGTCTCCTCGCGGCTGGACGCTGAGCACGGCACCAGCGTGTAGCCAACTGGGTTCAAACACACGGCCGTTGGGTGCGGGTTGAAGGTGTAGGGTAGGCGGAGAGGGCGTGCCGGCGGGGAGCAGGGGATCGGGCGAAGGATGCAAGCTTCGAACCAGGTATAAGAGCCGCTATAGGTGCCTGAGTAAATAGGAGCGGTTAGTTGGGGCCGTGGTGGAATATGCAGGAAAGATAAATTCAGAGCTATGCTCAATCATGTACCAGAAATATATAGAGTATGGAGACATTGAAATGGAAAGGCAGAGAGCACAACAGAGGCAGGAATGGCATAGAAATTCCCGCCCTGCAATAATTTAACTGCAAAGAAACCATACCTCTACAGGCCCTGTCCCCACCCCACCCCTGATCGTGGCTCCTAAGCTCAAAGCTCACGCTCCTCGTGCGGACTCGCTCGCCATTGACGCCCTCGGGGATCGGATTCGTGACCGCATAGAGGACGGCAGCTGAATTTAGCCGGTGGGTGCTGGCAGGCACGTCTAGTTCTGTTGCCTCGTGCCCGCGCACCACGGGGTAGTAGTCGGCGAGATCAATGACTGCGAGCGCGAGCTCTGTCGGCAGCTTCAGCTGTATAAGAAGCGACCGCACAAGCAGCGTCTCCGCGCTTGTGGGGTTGTAGAAAGAGCCATCGTTGCTGGTGCTGGTGCTGGCATCGGTGGTGGTGGGGGGTTCGGGAAACGTCATAGTGGACAGTATGCGGTTGATGAGGAACATGTGGAGTAGTCAAGGATCGAACAAGATCCTTAAGCCAGCCTGCCAACTTAAAAGAGCATTGGGCCGGTGGCAATGTTGAGTATTTCTTCTGCTGGCCAGGTAGCAGTGGTAAAAGACCTCCCCCCACAACCAGAATGACGTCGAGGACACTTGATACATGAAAGCGCTGTGGCTGGCCTTACCCGTCCCTCGTCACCGTTCTGTGCAACCGTTGGCTTTTTCCAGCAGCTCGTCCCTTTTCCATCTTTCCTCCTTACCTTCTCAAGGGTCGCGCGCGAGGACAGCTTCTTCCCCAGCTCGCCGATCACGACGTCGCGCGCCGCAATTGCGCTTCCGCCCGCTCACTCAGCCGTCCTTTAAAAAAAAGAATATGCCCCGGGTGCTGTTCTCGGCACTCCAGAGTTCTCCCAGTCCATCATGACGCGTCTGCTCCCCCCACCAGGTACATCTCTCCAGCTCTCTCTCCAGCACCCCCTCTGCATCCTCCGCGCCTTTAGCTAACCTCATCCCAGGGGAGGGCCATCGCATCCAGCCCCGCGCGCCCGAGCACCACCACGGCAATCCCGCCATCCCCCTCACCTCCATCCTCAGCGTCTCCCTCGGCCTAGCCTACACAACGCTCCGCTCCATCGCCGGCCGCATCGCCCCGGGCACCTTCCTGCGCGCGACCGCCGCGTCCGCCTGCCTCACGCTGCCGCTGCTCAGCATCGCGCCGGCCTTCAAGACCCACGTCTTCGTCCGCCCGGCGCTCGCCCACGACGGCGCCGCCCCGCCCCGCCGCCGCCTGTGGGAGAACAACGGCCGCCTCGGCCGCGACGACTGCCTGCTGGCGGGCGGGGCGCTGGGCGCGCTGGCGGCCCTGCGCGCGCGCTCCTTCCCCGGCGCGGCGGGCTGGCGCCGCTACGTCGGCGCCGTGACGGCGGGTTCCTGCGCCGGGTGGTTCGTCGGGCAGAGCGCGTTCCCGGACTCCAGGCACGCGGCGAGCGTGCTGGCGTGGCGGGGGCAGATGCGGCGCGCCGCGGAGCTGGAGATGCAGCTGGCGCTCGATGCTGAGTCCGATGCTGGCCGCGCCCTCGTCGTGCGCAAGGCCATGCTGTGGCTGGCGTCGCTGGACTTGCGGCGGTATGGGGGCGCGCGCGCGGTGAGGGCGTCGCGGCAGATTGAGGGGTTGCAGCAGGGCATGGAGTCGCCGCAGGGGGCGGGATCACAGCAGAGCATAGCAGCGCAGCCGGGCATGAGGCCGCAGCCGATCACGGTACCGCTATTCCCCGACGACGAGGGCGATGAGAACGACGAGGGCGATGAGGACGAGGACGAGGCCTCGACGCTCCCGCCGGGCACCGCGCCGCACACCGTCGCCGTGCTCGACGGCAAGCTGCTCTTCATGCCCGAAACCGACTACCTGTGGAGTCCGCGGTCCGCCGAGGACGGGCTGCGGACGCTGCGCCAGCACATTGCGGAGCTGCAGGACGAGCGCGCGCACCTGGCCAAGGAGGCCGAGTTCGTGTGGCTCGAGCTGGCGAAGAAGGAGCACGCGTACTACAGCGAGCACGACGACGACGACAACGCGCGCGAGGTCCAGCGCCGCGCGTTAAACCTACTCGACAGCATCCACCACAGCCACTGGCGCCGCATCTCCGACATCGACTGGATGCTTGCCAACTCGAAGAAGAACACGCGCCAGATCGAGGCGATGCAGGCGGGCGACGGCCAGGTCGCCTGGCTGCCGCGGCCACAGGCGCTAGCTGGCTCCGTGCACAGTCCTGAGCTCACGCGGAATTGCATCCGGTCGCATTGGGAGGGCACGAAACATGTCATCGGCGTGTTAGAGGAGGTGGCTTCGTCGCCGAATACCCCGGAAGAGGCGCGCAAACGGGTCAATGCCGATTTGGAGGATGTGCGCGTGAGCCTCAAAGCTACAGAAGCTTTATTAAAGGAATTTGAGGAAAAGACGCAAGAGGCAGATAGGAATAGTGACGGCTCAAGTCGAGCCAGATAACGCGTCACAGTTCAGCAGGCCCTCAAATATTCTGAGCCTGAAGATCGGTATTGTAGCTATGCTATCTATCGACTCGTGGTTTGTGTACGCTGCACAATATTTCGGCATTATGGAGAACGGATCCATCATCCCAATAATAATAGCCAAAGTACGAACACTACCGATAGTATTGCAATTAAATTAAGGAAGCGGTGCAACATAAGCAGCTTGAAATATCAAAGGATTATAAGACCCTTAAGCATCCTGATACTCGAAGGATATGATGCAGCTTGGAAAGAAACGGGTATATTCGCAATCAAGCACTATGCTTAAGCTAATCTCTAAAAGCTTCTAATCTTACAATCTCGGGTAAAGCCGACTCACGGCTGAGTAAAACGGACAAAATAAATTCTATCTCAACTTATTCTCTATCGAAAAACAGTGTTCAGATACCTGAAGTTTGTGGTTGAAAACTTGCCGCAGCCGAAATGATTCATGCCTCCTCAACTCGTTTGCTCGCGCTGCCGAATGTATGTGAAGGAAATAATCCGGGCTCTGTGTGGTCCCGGCCATGGATAAAGAGTATTAAGGAAGGCGTGCATTACCGCAAATATGAACTTGGAAAGACTCCGGTATCAAGGTAAATATTCCAGTTTCGCGCAAATAAGGGTATGTCAAATGGCCTCCGACTATGTAAACGCCTGGGAACACCTAAAGGCACACGCTCAAGCCTCCGCCTCGAGCGTCTGAGCAGTCGCCGCAGTCGATTGATTCGTAGAATCTGTTCCAGCACCCGCAGTGGCATCTTCAGCACCCTTGTCGCCACTAGCATCACGATCCCTACTTTCATAATGTGCCCTAGTGGCTCTGTCGCCGGCGCCGCTTTGATCCTCATCTTGACTTGGCGTCTGCTCGTCGTCTTCGTGGTCCATGTCGACGTCTGTCCCATTCCCATTGTCGGCCGGACTAATCTCTTCAACCCGCCTGGTTTCCTCCTCGCGCTTAATCTTCATTTCTAGAGGAGAGCCACTAGCCGCAAATAACTGTTTGGAGTAGTCATGTCTTGCTCTAGCCTCATCCACTCCATGCGGGAACATCTGCTTCATAATCAACTGATGTTTGTGCTGGGTACTCGGTCCTGCGCCCTCAGCCCCGGCCGTTGGGCTCGGCGTGTCGACGCCCATGGTGTTAGGTCGAGAAGTTGCAAGGCTGGAGGTTGGTGTAAATTGGCGCTGGGCCGCCTTTGCTTCTTCTTTCTTTGCGTGGACTTTACGGAGATTGGCGGCAGAGGACTGCGAACGCATATCCGGCCGGCCATCTTTCCTGATGAGTATTCCTTCTGCATTTCTGATGGGTTTCGTGCGGGTCTTTTTGGTGTGGGCGTAGGGATCGCCTCCGATCCCGACACCTGGGCCTGGGGTAACACCCTGCAGGCCCATGCTCACGGCTCTCCCGGCTGAGCTGGTGGGCCGCGAAGAACGCGAGGCCGTGCCACCGCCACCAGATCCGCGCCTTACAAGCCCGCGGCCCGTCTTGGTGCCACCAGGGGTCACGGGGTTGTAGTGACCGTCCGGACTGGTCTGCGCACCGGCTCCTTGCCAATCCTCCTTTTCCCATTCCGGGGTTCCTAGGTCGGAATCAACAGGGATGCTTTTTCTGGAACGTCCTCCGCGGCTGCTAGGACCCCCCCGCCCACGACCCCGGGGACTACGATGCTCTGGATGGTTGGAGGCGTGCTGCGATTCTGAATGCCAGCTATCTTCTGGGTTGGGTTCCTGCGTCGAGTAAGGAATGAAAGTGGACGGGGTAGCAGATGACTCGGTCAACGACTCGCGCAACTGAGTCTGGGATTGAGGATGCGACTGATTTCCTCTCGTTTCGCTGTCCGACGTGTCCATGCGGTCGTAGAGAGCGTGTGCGTGCGGCTTGGCTTCATATGTCATACGCGGCTCGATGGGTGCGAGCTTAGGACGTTTGGGCGATCCGACAGGTTGACCAACAATTTCGTGTGGACCCTCGATGCCATTGGAGTGTCCACGTTTGGCGCTGGAATTGACAGACACCCAACCGGTCGGCTTGGCCTCGGGTTCTAGGGTGTGGGTATGAGGCTGGTCGGGCGTAGGCGTTGGGTGGTATGTCGATGGCAGTCTTAGATCTGGGCGGATAGGAGTAGCAATATCCGGCGCGGTGGAAGGAGTCCCGTGATAGCTCGAGACGGTATGCGTAGAGTGGGCGGAATGCGCAGAGGGCTCACGCGGGGATGGGAATGGATGTGAGCTGGAAGAGGCGGCGCCAGTTTCCTCCAAGCGGTTGATTCTACGCTTCATGATTTCGATAGTCACCCTCAACGTGTCGACTTCATTGGCCTTCTGCCCGATCGTAGCAAGATTATTCGCCAGGAGCTCAAGCGTAGAGTCTTGCGCTGCCGATGGTGGTGGTGGCGGTGGCGGCGGTGCTGCAGTCATCGGACGAGAATGCAGCTCCATCCTGATCGACTCCAACATCTCATGAACACCCCTCATCTCGTGTTGAAGCCTGTTGACCGCATCCTCCACCCTCTTGATTTCTCCATGCTGAAACTGCAATTGATTCTGCATGTCTCCTCCCTGTCGCTTGATGTCTCGTGCCTGGATCTGCAGGTTCGCCGTGTTGTGACCGATCTGCGTCTGCAGACGCGAGATGGCATCGAATTGCACCTCTTGCGGGTTGGGATAGTGTTGGCCATTGGGTTTGTGCGCTGGATTGGGCGAGCTGGGCAATACCGGAGGGATTGAGTAGTCACGATCACGGAATCTGTTGGCAAGATTCACTCCCGAGTCCTTAGCGGTGGGTGGTACGAAGGCAGCCGACGTAGTCCGAGGCGGCGGCAGCGGTGCAGACGGCAGCACTGGTGAGGGAAGTGTAGCTTTCGATGCAGGCGCATTCTGCTGATGCGGCGGGGCAGTTGTGACTGCAGATACCGGGGAATTGTGGCGGTAGGGAGGGTGAGGTTGAGGGAGCTGCGGTGGAGGGTGATGAGGTGCAGCCGCTGGTGCAGCCGACTCGACCTCCATTTCTGATGGTGGTGATTTGGAGTCTTCTTGCTGGAGCTGATCAGGTACAGGGTCCAGCAGCGGGTCAACCAATTTGAATTTGCCCGCGTGCTCGCATTTCAATTCTATGCGTGGCAGCTTGAAGAAGTCGCGATGACTACGAGCGAAGGCGAAAATCAGTCAGCTTCAGGAAAATGGATGTAAATGGACGTAAAATGCAGATAAATGAATTGGTGGCAGCGACCCTTCATATGCATAAAGTGGTGGGCGATGAGCACGTCTCACCTGCACGACCCTTGAAACGAGCGCCACAGCCCTCGCGGTCGGTGCAAGGCAAAAAAGAAAGGCGGATGAGTGGGCTTGAGGGTGCGTGCGTACATACCTGTAGCTGTGCTTCTCCTTCGGGGCGTCGACAACAGTAAATCCCAAGATTTCCGGGCAGCGCGGGCAGGACAGCGGCTGGATTTGACTGGGGGAGAGGAAAGATCAGGTCAGTAAACGGGGACTTGGATGGACTTGGGTGGAGCTTGGATCATTATTTGCGGCCGGGCGGGCTTAATACATAAAATGTACAGTGTGGAAATTATTTGAAATGCAGACTAGCGCGACGCGCTTAAAAAATTAAATAGCATGCTCCTCGTTCCAATTGATTGGGGACCGGGATAAGGGGACGATTGAAAAGATTGCAGCCGCTAGATCAGACCAGAAGCTTACCATCCATTTAAAGCCGTCCCAAGACTGGCCGCTTTCTGCCTGCCCGACTCCTTGAGCAAGCTGTTGTAGGATCCCAGCATTGCCGGCAGGTAGTAGGTGCCCGTGATTTTGACCCACCCGTTATAGAACTCGCCAACCTGGGTGCTGCACTTCTTGCAGAAGCCCTTGGTCGACCGCGTCACGGGAAAGTCGCCATCTGGCGATGCTAGCTGAGCTGCTGCTGCTGCTTGCGAATGAGCGTCTTGCACGATGGGGGTGTCGCTGATACGAGATCGCTTGCGCGTGGCGGCCATCTGAACCAGACCAGCAAAGAAAATTTGCCTTCGCGGAAGATTGATCCCTTCGTGGTAACCCCTTGGGCCCGAAACGATCACTAAAAGTAGGTAATCAAAACGTCCAAAAGGGGATCGGATGGAAACAGGAAGAAAAAAAAAAGTTGTGTAGGAGGGTACGACGCAATAAGCCCTGGGATGGGTCTATCGGCAAGTAGGTATGCGATCTCACGGGTCTCTCGAGAAGAGGCTGACGTGCCAATGTCATAAGAGACCCGCCCAGTGGCCGCTCAGGATTGGGGGTGTGATGATAGGGGGGTTTCAGGGTTGATTACGTTGAGAGAGAGCAAAGGATTAGATCGAATGTTTAAGTTTAGGAGCTAAGCAAGCGCTTTCCACGTTTAGCATACACAGGCTTGTTCGGGTTTACTTCATACCCTGCACAGCCTAGCGCCCAAGGTGGATAGTTGCTGTGTGTCACTTACAAGTCCCTATTACGAAAGACTGTAGATTTCTTGATTCATTGCAATTTCCCGCCCAAGCGACCTGAGAGCACGACCATATCGCCGCCATATCGCCGCCATATCGCCAGGTTGCCCGTTGGCAACCCAACTTGCTGAGCTGCTCAGCAAGCGCAGCTGCTAAACGTCACCTGGAAATTTGCGACTAAATATGCCGGAGCTTTTATTGCATTTCACGTATTGGGCCCTCCACTTAGCTGCGCTCGCCAACGCGACCACGCAGCGCCGCTATCTTCGGCACGATGCAGAACACGCTGGCAAATGAGAAAAGCAAGCGTCGCCAACGCCCCCTCCCCTAGCTGGTGATGCAGCAGAGTAACTCTGCGCCGTAGCTTCGATCTCACACATCTTTGTCCCGATATAGCGCGCTTTATTGCGGTATCCGCCGTCCATTAAGCCTTGCAATAGATTACCCTCCCAAAGCAAGGGATAGCGAGTTACGGCAATGGCTGTATCTCCTATATCTATTCTTGATTGCATAGGGGGCTTGTTTCACTTCGCTGCCGCGACAGCCTATTTCCCCAAATCCAATCGGCGCCTGGATAAAAATACGGATCGTCAAAGCATGCCATCAGCCCATTAGTCCACCAAGGCCACCACGTCCGTTTAAACAATGCCTGCCTGCCTGCTCCGCCTCTATATAGCAATGGATAGGAGTGCAGCTTGCGACAATAATGTTGCACAGCACCCCAAAATAGTATTTGTAAATAAGACATGGATCTCACTTAACGACTATGAACCCGAGGCCGTCTCTTGCTATTCTGCACGCTTTACGCAACGCTTGTTCCTCCGTATCCGTCCACTTGACGCTAATTTCATCCCATTTCTTCACAGAATATTCTCTCCGAAACTGCTGCTGCATTGCCTGTAAGCGCACTGTTTCACGCAGATCGCCTGTGCCGCTGTAAACCATGAAGGCCGTACAAGCCGGCAGCGACTGAAAGACGTCAACAATGTGAGAGACGGTCTTTGCCACAGCTCGTCCGAGCGCAGCGCCACTAGCCTCGCCACCGTCGCTGTTTCCATCAGGCTGCGACAGTGTCTTCATGGCATTCGCGCGCAACTCAGCGTTGTCTTCAGTCTTAGACCTCGACCACCATCCCCGAACTGCCTCTAGTTCACGCAGTCGGCCCCAGACAAAATCCACTCCTCCAACAGGCGAGTCTTCGCCGTTAACAGAGCCCTTCGCAGCCCTTTTGATGCCTTCAACTACCTCAGCATCGGTCTTACAGCCAATGCATACGTCTGCGTGAGCTCCGTGTCCTCTTGAAGGATCGCCCCAATCAACGACAGCACCCATCCTAAACTCCTCTGCATCGGCATGCGTTTTGAGGAATTTAGGTTTCGGTGAACGACCGAGTCTCTTGAAGATTGACTCACCGCCTGCATCGCTAGTACCCCACATCGGACCCCTCTCGCACTTCTGCTTGACGAGGTCGAGGCAGGCCCGAGCGTCCTCAACGCTGTCGTGTCCACTACTGCCGTGATTCTGGATCTCGCGAGAGAGATATCTCTGGCAAAGCCATTTGAGCGAAGACTTTAAAGGCGGGCCACGCGGATGAGGATAGATGATAGACGTATCCACAATAAATGGATGAGTGATTTTGAGTGCCGTGAGATCAGAATTAAGAGAATGTCCCACAAGGATTGTACGGGGTGTAATGATTTCCAAAAGACGCTTCTGGATGTCGGACAACCTAGTTGTCACATTTTCAAGCATAGCCTTAGTGATGCCGGAGTAACTAGGAAAATTTTAGTGAGAATTACAGAAGAGGAATCTCGAGCACGTACGCCGTAACGTAGTCTATGATCGGCGTTTCTGGCTTGACCAATTCATCCAATAGTACAGACCCATCCCAAGCTATCAGACTGATGCGCGTGAGTTCGAATTGGTCTCCTTCGGTTTTGCACATCTCGCAATCCATAGCAACGACGGTCCTGCCGGCAGTGAGACTACCTTTCTCAATCTTCTTGTCCAGCACATCGCCATCGTCCAGTGCTGCCACATTTGTATCAACCCAGCCATCCTCCATAGTCTGATGTTTTGCCTTCCTCCCCTCCATGGCTTCTTGTTTTGCAGTCGCCGCTGTGAACCAGGCCGGATGAATTACGTAATCGTTTTCTTGTAGATCCATGATATTTGCAATGTATTCCGTAATAGGTGTGCGCTTATTTTGCCAATTCTTCCCATTTTGTGGAGCGGGGCCTTTAGACGCCTTCTTAAACATTTTCTCCTCTCTCGTCTTTGGTATAGGTGCGGTTAGCATTGCATGTAAGGGCGAGTGTATGCGTAGGGTTCTGTCGTCACCGGGCGTTTTGATGGGCCAGATGTGAGGAAACACTTCTGCTAACGGTTTGAGTGGTTCAGCTAGCTTATCAGGATTAAGCTTGACGGGGTAGTAGTCGTCTGGTGTCATGTGAAGTCGTTCTGGTCTATTCTGCTCCACATTAGGTTTACCCGATTCCTGTAGCTTCTCAGAGCCACTCTGGACCACATTGTCTTTGGCAGTTTTAGGCGCTGATGGAGCTGTCTCTAGAGGTATTCTACCATTGAACATGCCAGCTTCTAAGCCTGGCACCATGAGCACGACCACTTGTCTGATCGCAGCCTGATGCCGTACAGACACCCACTGAGGTCCTGGGCCATCCGCAAGAATATACAGTGTTAGAGCTTGTAAGTCGCCGATCTTGATTTGATGATAGAGTCGAAAATTGGGAGAGTGGATGATGGCGGGATAGTTCCCGCTCTCCTTGTCTAAAGGCTTCTGCTTTTTGATAGGCCGCCCGTCTTTCCCGACTGTCTCCCACTCGTCTCCCTCGTCCTTGTTACTAGTGGTAGCATTGAGCTTCTTGTCCTGAGAGTCAGACACTCCTGCAGGGTTCTTCAGCCGGGACAGCGTTTCGCCCACGCCGAATTGGTTGCCTTGGTCATCGCCCTCGTACTCTTGGTGGTTACGCTTTCTCCCTCGCCTCCCCATAGTGAATAATCTCCGGGAATGGCGGGGTGGTCTTTGCGCGGGGCAGTACTGTCAAAAGACGCTTAAAGAGTTAGAGTTGCGAGGAAATTCAAGTCGCAAACGGGTCCGTGCACTGGAACAACAGGCCTTCCGGGGGCATAAATTGACAAGCCACAGAACAATTCATCAATTACTTGGTAGACTACCTGTCTAAAAATATCTACTTCCAATTAAATCTTGCACTTCTCCAACTGTGCATAGACCTCCTGAAACTCTACTAATTTCGCTATGCTATCGGTATACATAAAAATGTGCAAGACTTGCATAATTTATGCTTTTCGTGGAAAATCGCTAAAAAGCCACCTGCACGAGACAACCTCCCCTTATCTCCTCTTTCTTGGTCTTTGAATCATGTCTTAGCAGCTCATGCGAGGAATAGGTTCTCAAAGTATCTTGAAAGCACGGAATGCCATCTTGTAATTGAAACCAATCATTCCACCTAGTACGCCTTGTGAGGCCGCTTTGCAGTTCTCTATACAGACATGGCAACTCAACATGCACTCTCACTCCCAGAACTTCTGTCTATTATCCTGGCATATGTTCATGAAGATCAGTCACTATTTACCTGCATGTTCGTAAACAGCCTATGGGCAGCGGAAGCAGCATCTATCCAATGGGCTGATCAGCCACCACTTCCCCGACTCGAGACTATACACCCAGAGCGTCAACAATACTATGCCAACAAGGTTCGAAATTGCTCTATTCGCCTTGACACTACGGTCGGCTCAGTCCTCTCATTCGTCAATATGCGCAATCTAGCCTTCCCAAGGCTAGACACTATTAAGCTTGCCATGAATTGCACTACAGAGGACTTTATGCTCGACGAGAACATGATGCATCCATTTCTACCGCCTATGCTACGGGCGCTTCACATTCCAGGATACATGCCAAGCCACATCAACGAGAAATTACTCCCTATGATAGCGGTAAGAAAGCTATTTCACATCAATTTGAGCAGATCATTCCCGCCTTCGCTCAGGAGCGTGAAGTGAAACGGAGGCGCGGAGGCCTCTAAGAAATAGCTTTGAGCCCTTCAGCCCTCCAGCAGTGATAATCCTAAGGCATTGAAGCGCGGCTCGGAAGCACTATCCAGGGCTCAAGCTGTGAAGAAACTTTTGCTCAATAGCTCGAGAATTTCCTAAGATGAAGGGAGAGTGCCGATTGAACTGAAGGGAGTTCAGTTTTTTGGGGGGCGGCGGCGCTTTATATTCTAACTGTCATTAGACATATAGCGGTACTATAGCTAACAGCTTCTATCTAGACTCGTTGCTGTCTTTTGAAGTCTATTGGAGTTACGTATACCACACGAACCGATTTGATCCCTCTGCCTAAATTACGAGCAGCTCAATCGGTTGATGCCCTTATGGACCTGTTCAGAGCACTCCCATCAGCCGAAGGACTCGACCTAATCAAAATGGACATTGCAGTACCCCTCAATCATCTTACCTATCTCGCGAGACGTCCATTATTGAGAAGCCTCAGTCTTGAGCTTCAACCAGCAGGTACAGGCATTACCGATTTCCTAACCAACTCACAATTGGCCATGTTCCCCGATCTCCGTGAGCTCACCCTCAAAGCCCCAGTCAACCTCGCAATAACTCTCTGTCGTCGTCTGCAAGCAATTTCAACTCTCCGCATTCAAATTTCAGCTCCCCTCAACGGGGATGAAATGCAAAAGCGAATTTTGATGGATGAGTTCTTTTCAACTATCATGTATTTTCCGGCCCTCCAAAAGCTCGAATTAAGCTTTGGTTTTGCCTGGGATTTGGATTTTCGTGAGGAGTGGTATGATGATCCTCGACAGTGGTTTCCACTGACATCTCGCTCATTGAGTGCATTGGCTACACATTGCCGCCATCTCCGGACCTTGCTATTCTCACGAAATGTAGACAGCTCATGCCTATTCACTAGCACCGACATCAGCAACTCCGACATCCTGTACCTAGCGTCCAACCTTCCTCACTTACGCTTCTTCGAGTATTCAGTCGAGCCAATAGTAAAGCGGACTTACCAATACTTAAACTGGCCATCCAGAACAATTTATTCGAAATCAACCCAAGGAAAATGTTTCACTGCATCTCTCATAGCACTAGGAACGCATTGCCAGTCTCTCGAATATCTGCAGTTCACCGTTCCAATCGATCTGCGCGAACTTAATCTCCATGAAAGGCCTTTGTTTCCGAAGTTGAGGCAACTCTGGCTATGTGATGGCACATTTAGCCTTTCGAGTTCTCTAACAGAAGGCTTATCTCCCATCATTCCCATCCTTGAGTACCACTTCCCTAATCTTACATCTCTCACGGTCCCTACCTCGCAATTGTTTGGAGAAGATTGTGTGTACTGCCCTCCATGGGAGCTTACCGAAATCTTCACCAGGTTTGGTCCGATCATGGTCAATGGGTTCCACGGATACATGGAACCCGAGTTTGACGGTTGGTTTGAAGAGGCAGAGCAGGCCGATGAACCAAGTGTATGGGGCGATGGGCTCGATGAACCTGAAGATGAACCTGAATCCGACACGTCAGACTACAATGATAAGCAAATGTAATAGTAGCATCTAGGACTGGGTTCGTGTTTCCAAAACAGTAAACTTATTCATGACTTTTAGAAACTAATAATTAATCTCATGTCTTAAGCACAACCCTACAAAATCTTGCTAGGCTACTGCAAAGCACACAAATTTCCGCATTTGGTTCGTCTTCTACTACCTCCTATTTCCTCATCGCCTCATCTCATAGTCGTAGTTCCGTGGATCGCAAGTATATCGTTCCAACTCTCCGATTCCCCTTGCCCAAAACTAGCCCCTGATACTCCAAGTATCTTGAATATCAGACCGTTACACAAATTCGCCAGCCGATCGAGCAGTTGCCTAATTTGGACGTGTGGCATGTTTGATGAGTCAAGCGAACCGAAGTCTGCCCTACTATGGTATCCGGCAAAAGTATTGTACAGGAGTTCCTTGCAGAGCATTTTACACCAATAAGAAAGCCGGATTGTATAGAAACATGAACCTTCTTAATTTTCCTCCTTTTTTATTTGCCGCAAAAGTGTATTAAAAACAAGCCACAAGCCATCCAACCCCCTGCAACGCACCGACAATGTACAATACTTTCGCCGGATACCATAGTAAGCTAAAATTAACGCCAACGCTACTAATGCTTAGCAAGTCTCACTAGGCCAGAACCAGTTATTTCTGTTTAGAGGCATAAAACCCGCAATTCTGCAATAGCAAATTTTTTCTCTTTCTGTATTGGATGCATCGAAAAGCCCGTCCAGTCAGAGAAGAAGGCCCAAGTAACTCCGAATTTTCCGAACCTTAATTAACATGCAGATGCACAATTGGAGTTTCAAGACGTCCACTTTGTGATCCTTGAGGCCTGTAATATCGCCATATCACGCCTATATTGCCTTTTTCTTGTGTCATATTGTTGACCGAGCGCCGATCACTGATCGTCTACTAGATTGAGACTAGATCAGGGGTATCTTGGCCTTGTATACATATTCATTCTTTTTCGCAGATTAGTCACGCCCGGGATAGTTCCTGACCTGGTATTTCCGGTCGACACATATTCTCAAAACTACTTGCATATTCAATTTAATAGTGTTTCGCAGGGCCGCACGGCTAATACGTTAAGGCAGCAAGAAATACATCCCTGCGAAGAAACCATGTTCTATATTAAACAATCCTTAATTCATTCAGTAGCAGCCACACAGCCTGCACGGCTCCGGCTTCTCCCCCCCCCACACACACCCAATTTCGCTAACAATTAGTCAAGTGCACCATCCAGCGTAGACTCTGTGCACTTATAAAAAGGCTGTGCACTCGCAAGTAAGGTATGTGCACTTACAAGAAAGGTAAAGTCTCTAATAATTTAAGCTTAATTAAGAGTTAAACTTAAAATTCTCTAGTGTGCAAGAAAGCGAAATTAGGTGTGTGTTACAAGCGCACGCAGGGGGAGAAGCCGGAGCTCGCAAGCTGTAAGGGCATTTACATACGACTAAATTTAGGGGCTGCCTCCGACGTCCATGCGCCCCCTTAAGTAGGGCCCTTTTGGATTGCCCTTACAGCGCTATGTATACTGGTAAGAGTCCGAATTTGAATCGCCCGCAATTATTGCTATACTTGAGAAATATATGTTTGTAGGGGGGGTTACTTGGGCAGTCTCTTTGAGCTCGGCGACGTGCACGTGATAGGTCACGTGACAGCGCGCGGGCCATCTCCCGGGGCCATCTCGCCCTTAGATTCTTCTTCATAGAGCATCATATGTATCATTTCCACCAGCCTACTCAGTAGCCTGACAATATATGTAAGGGCAGGATTAGATAGGAGCAAGAAAAACTGTCTCTCAACTTCGTGCTCGCATGAGAATGCCTTGCAGGACCTGCGCATCTAGTGGAATAACCCTAATCTAGAGATGGATTTGGTCCAGCCTTGCCCTATCAATAAAAATCTTCCTTATCCCAGTGTTTTCCCTTGATGTGCTCGAACCCCTTTCTATCACGGCCTTCTTACGTTCATTCTAAGCACCAAGAAAGTTTCAGCTTCAAAGCCTTCAATATGATTGAGATAAATAATCGCCATTAGCGATAGGGAAACTCCACTAATAATTAGATATCCACAATCTAGGTCCCTTTGAAGCCATGCACTAAACAAAGAGATTCGAGAGTAGAGTCGAATGGCAATATGGACTTTAGAAGGCTTTTGAGGTATTTCAGGAGAAACATGAGGAGTTCAGAGAAAATCTCCTCAAGTAAGCTAGCTAGACGACCGAACTGAGAATGAAAGCACAAAAAAGGGCCTCCACTCATACTTCCCGAATTTGAATTTACAGTTCTAATTAGCATAAAGTGAGCAGATAACAACCATATCGGAAAAAGGTAGGCTTAACATGAAAGCTCTTGTTAGTCATCGGTTGATCACGATACGGTGCATAAGTAGTAGAGAAGCGTATAAAGGCTGTTCCTCGGCTGTTGCTGTAACCTCGGACGCATTACGGTCTATTTGCCCAAAACGATGTTGTTTGAAGGTCTCTCTACCTGAAGTTGAGTTGGTGTTGAGATACCCGGTTCCTGGCCGTTTCTTCGCCGTGGCCGATTTGCGCTAGTCCTAATGTGCGCGTCCCATTCGCAAACCTTGGAATCGTCGTCACAAGCAACTTCCACGAACCTCTGAATTTCCCCTCGTGCCATTGTCATTTTCCAACCCAAGTTCAACACCAAGATATTGCCGTTAGCTCTACTCAACAGTATCTACCACCTTTACTATCCCTCTACCCTCCTCGGAGGCCCTGTCCGCCTCCTTGAAGCAGAGCTGTTTATTCGTTTGAGAGCACCCTAGGCATTAGGAGGCCAACACTGTACAGTCCGCTAGCATTATCGAAATGGCATCGCTAGGCGATGACCTGCTCGGCATAGTCAACAAGTTGCAAGACTTGGTTTTCAATACCATCGGAAATGATTCCTTGGATTTGCCTCAGATTGTATGCCCCACTCCCTCAGAGTCAACTAAAGGAAGGCCAGTCTATACTAACAGCTCAAACAGGTTGTAGTAGGATCGCAATCATCAGGAAAATCATCTGTACTTGAAAATATTGTTGGCAGAGATTTCCTTCCGCGCGGAAGCGGCATCGTAACCCGGCGACCACTAATTCTTCAACTTATCAACGTCCCCAGCGAGCGCGATGACGAGCCAGAAAATCATGAAGTTCACATACCACACACACCAGCAAGTGTAGCGGGACAGCAGGAGTGGGCAGAGTTCCATCATATCCCTGGCCGACGATTTTATGACTTTTCCGAGGTCAAACGGGAAATCGAGGCGGAGACGGCAAGAATCGCGGGAAACAATAAAGGCATTAACAGGCAACCCATAAACCTCAAAATCTATTCTCCCCATGTTCTAAGCTTGACGCTGGTGGATTTGCCAGGCTTGACTAAGGTTGGTTGTATAAATTTTTTTTCTCCGAGCATAAAGGAGCTAAGACACTCATCTAGGTGCCTATTGGAGATCAGCCATCGGATATCGAGAAACAAACGAGGAATCTCATCTCTGAATATATTGCTAAGCCCAACAGCATAATCCTAGCCGTTTCTCCGGCAAATGTCGACCTCGTCAATTCTGAAGCCCTCAAGCTTGCCAGACATGTGGATCCTATGGGTCGAAGAACAATTGGCGTCCTTACAAAATTAGATCTTATGGACCATGGCACAAATGCGTTGGATATCCTCTCCGGCCGGGTATACCCCCTCAAGCTCGGCTTCATTGGTGTAGTGAACAGATCACAACAGGATATTCAAGGAAACAAATCCTTAGCCGATGCTTTGCAAGCCGAACGGGACTTCTTCAGACATCACCCAGCGTACAGGAATATGGCACACCGATGTGGAACAGAGTTTCTAGCGAAGAGCCTCAACCAGACCTTGATGGCGCACATCCGAGAAAGGTTACCGGATATTAAAGCCCGACTCAACACCTTAATGGGTCAAACGCAACAGGAGTTGGCAAGCTATGGAGATGTGGCATTCACCGGAAAGGAACATCGAGGATCACTGATATTGCAACTTATGACCCGTTTTGCGTCTTCTTTCATCTCGTCTATTGATGGTACTTCATCTGAAATTTCAACGAAAGAGCTCTGTGGTGGTGCAAGAATATACTATATCTTCAACTCTGTTTTTGGAAACTCTTTGGAATCCATCGACCCCACCACAAATCTATCCGTTCTTGATATCCGGACAGCCATTCGAAACTCTACGGGGCCTCGTCCTAGCTTGTTCGTCCCGGAACTAGCATTCGACCTTCTCGTAAAACCGCAGATCAAACTTCTTGATGTTCCGAGCCAGCGATGTGTTGAGCTCGTATATGAAGAGCTTATTAAAATTTGCCATACTTGTGGTTCTACTGAGCTTAGTCGGTATCCTCGTCTCCAAGGAAAGCTGATAGAAGTCGTCTCCGATCTTCTCCGTGAGCGCCTTGGACCATGCTCAACCTACGTCGAGTCACTAATTGCCATCCAACGGGCATACATAAACACAAACCACCCTAATTTCCTTGGCGCTGCTGCTGCTATGTCGTCCGTTATCAACGACAAGCAAGAGAGAGAGAAGAAGGTTGCCCTCGCCGAGGAGAGGAAAAAACGTGAGAAGCGACGAATGAAAGAGCCCAATGGCATCAATGGTGTCGAAACACCTGAAGATGAAGAGGAAGCAGAAGCGCCTGGAGAGAGAGTTGGGCACCTTCCCCTTCGTGGCCATGCAAGTAAGGCCAGCAGGAGTATGTCTCCAGCGATTGGGCGCACTATGCTGAATGGGACTCACGGTATCGTAGGCGCCATGAATGGGCCTCGCTCGGGCTCCCCAACGCGGCTTAGCGCACAAGGGGGTCCCGGATCTACACGGGATAGTTTCCTCAACTATTTCTTCGGCAAAGAGGGCCAGATGCCTGCCGGTTCACACCCATCTGCTCCAGGGAATGCCACCTATCCCGACCGACCTGGTAGCCGACATGTTAGCCAAAATATTGAACCCAGTTTCGCAGCGAGCATCCGTAGAGGCGACACTCGGGTCCCCGAGCGTCATGTGCTAGAGATGGTACCAGATGACTTTGACAACAGTCCTGCAACGCAAAATTTCGAGAGCCCATTCGTAAGTCTCCCTTTCCCCTTTAATTGGCCCCGTATAATAGGCTAATAAATTGTAGCCACTTGAGAACGAAGCGCCGGCACTTACCGAGCGGGAGGCTCTCGAAACTGAACTCATCCGACGTCTCATCTCGTCCTACTTCAACATTGTACGCGAAACAATAGCTGATCAAGTCCCCAAAGCCGTGATGCATTTGCTCGTCAATCACTCTAAAGATGCAGTGCAGAACCGGCTCGTCAGCGAGCTCTACAGGGAGGACCTCTTCCAAGAGCTTCTGTACGAAGACGACACAATCAAAGCCGAGCGCGAGAAGTGCGAGAAGCTGCTGAAGACATACAAAGAGGCAGCGAAGATCGTTGGGGAGGTGTTGTAACGTACGATAATGTTCACGTCGGTTCCATTGTAAGTTAGAGGCTGTAAAATGTGTCCATAGTCATCATTCCACTTGGTCAAGAATGTGGCGTTAGGGAGAGCCCTGAAAACCTTTCTTGGGCTCCAAACCTGCGCTGCATTTTCTACTCTTCTGCCATCACCGTGGTGTGAGGTGGCAGGGCGTTCGCGGCCCTTTCTCTTATTTTTTGTTAATGGATTGTATCATATTCTTGATGCTCAATGAGAACGAAGCCGTACATTTCGCTAGTGTGTTATACAATAGAAGTCTAGTTGAAGATTAGTTGTGGAGAAGACTTTTGGGTTCCCCACTTGTCCCCTAAAAGTTTCCTTTGTGGATCTTGGTGTCGATTTGCGGGGATCTCCGTATGTCCAATCCCCAACTTCAACATCTCATACCAGAACCTTAACAAGCTAACAATTCAGCATTCAGCATTCAGCATTCAGCATGGGTTAATTCTCAATGCATTTCTTTAAGGAGTACTAAGAAAGTCTTCGTAAACGGAATTAACGTGAAGCTAAACTGTGACTCGAAGATTAGGGTTACCGGACGAATCATCTCCACCTCACATCCAGAACCAATTGGCACAACGGAATGTGGCCGAGACAGGTTATCTTCCTACAGAATTGCCACGGACTATACGTATCCAGCCATCCAACCATCTCCCCATCGAATAATATGCCTTTTGATCCCGTCGGCGTTGTGGAAGAAAGCTGAAGCTTCAAGTCGTTACAAGCATAGAATGTTTCGCTCTCGAGCTGTTGAAATTGAAGTTATGGGTTATTTCCCTCGCCAGTCTTTAGCACTAATGATGACGGTGGGCGTCAATATATGTGATCTAAACGGAAGATTCTGCAAGCGACAGAACATACAATCTTATCTTTCTATCAACTATATTGTTATCGGTCGTAGGGTTTTCACCAAAAGGGATAGGTCCACAATGCCCATAGCCGGACCGCCTAAAAACCGACAAGGCCGCAAAGCTCAGCGTAATCATCAATTGCAAGCTAACCTACTTAGAAACATGGCGCCGCAAGACGAACCACCAAAAACGCAACGAGTTGAGCGCTCTGCCACTGTTGACTTGCTTCTTCCCAACTCCAAATACCACATTCAGAAGTCCCCTTGGATGAAGCTCTATTAAGTGTTTCATTCCCGGAGGATTTTTCGGTCCAAACACTGTCTGCTCTTCAAAATGGATAAACTGTCACTACTATCAAAGAGTATCTTCAACAGTACGAACCCGGCCTGGTCAAGAAATGCCTGAAAGATGTACAAAGCCCGTCACCTGCCATATTCTATGCCGTTGAGCGCAACTGTGCTGAGGCCGCCGAAACCCTTCCCTCATATGGCGCAGACCCGCAATCAAAGGGGACTGTATACAACATACCAGTGATTGCTCTCGCGATAATACATGGAAGGCAAGCGGTTATCGACGTTACGAATATTGTTAAGATATTTCTGGGATCTGGCATGGAACCAAACAGGGCTGCCATTAATATTCAATATCAGTATGAGGCCGTATTGAATATTAATATTGAAAGTAATTCAGTATTAAAAAGATACTGAATATTAAATGTAGTACAGTCTTGGCATGGTGTTTTAATTTTAAGTAGGCTCCGTACGCCCCTAAGCTTTAGTAGAGCTTTAAAATAGCTGCTCTCTCGCAACTGCTCTCTTACCACTATTATTAAGTTCATGATCCTTAGCGCGGTGTAGTAGGTATTAGTTACTCTCTAGATTTTGCTAAGAGCTTAGAAGCCTCTCATACTACGTTTATCGCCATAAGCCTCTCGTCGGCAGTAATATTACTTAATAGCTAACTCTTTAAGCACTCCGTATGTTTAATACTTATACTCCCTAGTAATATACGCTCCTATAAGACTATTCGCCGTGTACCTAAAAAGATTTGCTCTACCTCTGCCGACATTAACGGTATAAATAATATATTAATAGCCATTTAAGAAAGTCGTAGGTAGTTAGCTCTGCGAGTTAGATTAAGCTACCACTATAGCGCTGTGCCTTGGATTAAAATAGGCTTTACTTTAATAAAATATTTATACTTGTTTTCTACGCTACTAGTAATATTAAGCATATATATATATAGAGTTTAGTATTAGAAGGCTTAGTAGAGCGATTAGTAGAGGTAACTTTTAGTTTAACTCTATAATATATATATTACTCCTTCTAAAGCTTCCTTACTACCATAAATAATTACTTATACCACTTCTTATTCCAGTGCCTCTTAATATAGACTTTTTAATATAAGGGGTAAAGGAGAATTAAGGCGGCATATATAGAAGTATTGTTAGTAAGCTTATAGTATTTATTAAAGGTATAGTAGCTTATAACAATAGCAGTAAGAAGGCGTTAATTTCGGCAATATTATTTCTATAAAATTACTAATTAGTAGAGTAGGGTAGGCAAAGATCTAATCTTATCTCGATACAATCGATGATCTACTATCGATAAGATATCTCGAAGTATCATAATATTCCTTGGCATTCCCCATCAAATTTTCTTCTATTGAATTTACTACTTTTCTACTATAATATTGTACGAAATATGGCTTTAGGAGCTGATTTATCTCTATTTAAAACTACTCCTAGCTTAATTAAGAGCTCCGGCATATAATAGGCTTAGCTTTAGTCTCTAGTCTATATATTTACTTACCTACTATATAAAAATAAGCTAATATATAATAAAAAGAACTAAAGGTGTAACGGCGCTATCGCACGTTACCTGCCAAATTCTGCCAAATTCTGCCGACCTACGATTGGCTCGCCCAAAGCTAGCGCCTTAGCGGCTTACCTTATATATTTGTTTACATCGGTCCTAGCAACCCCTTTTCCCTTTTCTTAGCTTAGTATCTTTATAAGATAGCATTCCACAAGCTTTGGTTTAGAGGCATTTATATAAGCCGTTATATTATACTAAGCACTCCTTATATTGCCTAGGAAGGCCTTAATTAATATCCCACCCTAAAAGAAACTTTATCTATAATAACGCGCTAATATATTATACTTAGATACTAAACAACACTATACTGCCTAGGAAGGCCTTAATAATATCCCACTTTATAAGCTAAATAAGATTAAACCTATACCCCCTAGAATTAAAATTAAAGCGTATAATACCGACAAACCTTAAGAAGCTAATAATGGCACCTAAAGTAAGCTTATTTAAAAGAGCTACTTCCACTTAAGAGAAACCTAAGATCTAATTGGGATTAAAAATTGAAGATATTATTATTATTATAGACGTGCGTAAGTAGATTTGTGCCCTTACGGCTGGCTAGAAAGCCAATTATCTTAAAGTAAGAAATATATAAAAGACCCTATAAGAGATCCTAGAAAGCCTTACAGCCCTATAAAATAGCCTAGCTTCCCCCCTTTAAAGCCCTAGCTAACCTATTTACTCTACTAAATGCGATATACTAGGGAGTACAAATATAATAATAAAGTAATTAAAAATTATTAAGCTCCCTAACCCCTAATCCCTATCTAATAGAATAGACTCTACCTTTAAAAATTGGAGGATTTAAGTATAAGAAAAACTCCGTGTTAACTATAACTATTTCCCCTCTAAAGAAGCTAAGATGCTTTACCTCTTTAGTTAAACTATAGAAGATACCTAACGTCACCTTTAAGCCAAATTTAAGGACGACTTCTCTGTCCGCTTTATATCTATTAGTAAAATACTATAGTATTTAGCCGCTATATATATAAACCCAAACAAAGTATAAAATGTGCGTTATAACTATAATAGTTTAATAATAAAGTTAAACTAATCCTTTATTAAGTTTTAGATTTAATTCTTACACCTAGTAGGCGAAGGCTAGGTTCCCCTTAAGAACTACTATTTGGACCTATATAATAAGCTAACGGTTTAACTATAAGAGAAGATTATAGTAGCCTTAGATAACCTACTAACCTACTAAAGACTTATAGCCTAATATTTATTACTAGACTTAGAACTAAAGCGAATTAATACCTATTTATTAGGACGCTAAGGCCCTAAAGGTATATAGTAACGTAATAATAGTAGCGGAATATAATAGGTATCTGGTTCTTGATGGAGTAAAACTATAGAACTAAATTCTGCTGTTCTCTGGTGCGGGGCGACTACGTTTTATAGGCGCCTCGCCTGCGCTAAACTGGTTGCAGTAAGTGCGTCTCTACGGCCTAACAATTGCCCCCTTCTTAAGCGGCTGTCTTTAGCCGACGCTATTATATAATAGGAGTGTTGTTATTATCCTTCGCCGAATAAGAAATATGCAGTATAGGATAATATAATTAGATAATTAGACAATAGGATAATAGGATAATAGGATAATAGGATAATAGGATAATAGGATAATAGGATAATAGGATAATAGGATAATAGGATAATAGGATAATAGGATAATAGGATAATAGGATAATAGGATAATAGGATAATAGGATAATAGGATAATAGGATAATAGGATAATAGAATGCTAGGGCCCTGTAAAGATCTATAAAGGTAGAAGTCCCCCTAAGGTAAGATACTAGATTTCCCTCGCCGTACCTTTTTCTATTCCTTTAGCCTATACCTTACTATCTTTATGTCACGGGATGGGGCAGTGGCTACAAGACGTATATATTCAAGGAGTCTACAAGACGTTGCGCGATCGATCGTAAGGGTCGAGGGCGTAAGGAGGTGATATACCTACGCGTAGCTGATATAAGCTGTACGCGAGGTGTACGCGAGAGCACGGGGCTCTCCTATNGAGGCCCCTGCGGTNGGGTTCNNTANNACTACCCCCCCTNCTATANAGGCGGAGCTCCNGCGACGCTNTGGTTACTATATATATATAAAAGGGACACTTAGGGTATAGAAAAAAAGAAAGGGGGGTATTACTAAAGGCTTAAAACAATATTATATAATAAGGCTTGGCATCTAAAAATCCAACTAATTAGATAACTTTAACCGCCAGTTAAAGTTCCTAGATATCTTAACAATATTCCGGTTATATAATCGCACTTTACCATAATCTAACGGCAATTTAACGGCAATTTGCCCCTATATGGCAATATATAACGGTTTAACTCTATAAGGGCTCCTATAGAGGATTAGGTATAAAATCTCTACATAGGCCTAGTTTCTATAGGTTCGCGTAGTAAAAGTCGCTAATTAGATCCTTTATATTTTTAAAGTCTTCCCATAGTTGCTATTTTAGCTAATTTATATCAAATCCTATATATATAGCTCTATAGTAAAGCTATCGTCCTCTGCCTTTGCTAAAGTATTTAGAGTTAATAATTTGTTTAACGGTCCACTCCTTATAGTTCTCGTCTTTATTCTCGTCTTAGATTAGTACTAGTAGGGGTTTAGGCTATATCTACCCTAGTAAGGGGTTAGGCTAGTAAAGGTATAGTAGCTATAGGTAAAATATAGGCTATATCCCGCGGGTGGCTAGGGTAGGTAAAAGCTCTAGCTTATATACGGCTCCCCTATTAATAACTTATTTAATTAGGTAGGGGCTAAGGTTCTTATAATTAAGTAACTTTATAGGCCTCTATGTAGAGATATTACGTATATCTAGCTATACCCAGTCGCCAACACGTATCTCCGGTGGTGGCGTTCTATAACGGTCGGCGAAGTAGGCCTACTTTACTTAAGCCCAGGCCATTTCTCCCTTGCAGTAGTTAAGTAGATTTTTTATACAGTCTATATACTAGTTAGCAAGTAGCATCTTAAGGCGTTTTCTATATAGCAGTTTCTTATTAATAGGTTCTAGTAGTTTTATACTAGATTAGGGGTAATATCCCTTATTCGCGAAGAACGGGGTAAATCCTATAGTAGTTAAGACGTGGTTATTCGCTGCGAATTCACCTAATAGGAGATAATCCACCTAGTTATCTTAACTATAGGCGACTACCTATTATAGGTACGCTTTTATGCTATTATTAGCGTTTTCTGGTTACCTAGCAGTTTCGTAGTAGAAGGATATAGATATCTTAATGGAGATGCTAAGGCGTTAGCAGATTCGTCTCTATATATTAGAGCCAAACTATATACCTTAATTGGACGTAATTAAGTTAGGTAACCTATATAATCGGTAGATTTTATAAAGAAAGGCGTTAGTAACATTGCTAACGGCTACGCCTTCAGTTAGGACGTAGTGGCGCTCTTTTATAAGTCGGCATATTATTATAAGGATATTCTTATAGGTACGGCTATATCGCTTATAGGGTGGTAGGTTAATAACAAAATCTATAGCGATATCTACCCATTATTATATGGGTACTAGTAGAGGGTGCAGTAGTCCTTAGTACTTTATATTAAAGGCCTTAGCGCGCTTATAACTATAGCAGGCGCCTATAAAGCATTTAACTAAGTCTATTATTTTAGGCCAGAAGTAGTATCGGCTAAAAAGCTTATAGGTTCCTCCTCTACCTAGGTAGCCGCTTAATCAGAGATCGTAGGCCATTTAGATTAGTTACCATTATAGATTTTCTAAGTTAGGGACGAATAAATGGCCTCTATAATAGAGCCTATTCTCTTTTACTTCTAAGGCTGCTATATTAATCTAGCCTAAGCTTTAGAGTTTAGTTAGCAGCATATAGGCGCTGGCGGTCTTTGCGGCAATAAGTTAATACAGTAATGGGTTAATAGAGGTGTTATATACCGTAGTAATAAGCTTATTAATTTTGGGAGGTAATTCTAGTTCTATGGTGTAAAGCTAAGGTATAGTTAGCTCTATTATAGGTAGCATACCTAGGGCCAAATTCCGTGCTTTTAGAATCGTTTATTGTTGAAACTAGTTATAGGGGTTATCTTTAAACTAAGGAAGGTCTTATAAGCGGCGTATTAGGCTATTAGGCTTAGTACCTTATACTCCTGGCCTATATACAATTTTAAAGTTAAAACTAGAGAGGAACTCATTCCAGTGTGCTTAGCGTTAGTTTAGCTGTTTTATAGTTATAAAGTACTTAAGGTTGCAATAATCCGTAAGGATTTTAGTTGGCTAGTTAGGTTCTACTAAAGAGAGTTCTAGTTAAAATTCCTTAAACGCTTATATAATCGCGAGAAGTTCCTTATTATAGATCTTGTAGTTATATTCTTATAGTATAAGTTTAGACAAATAGAATATAACTAGGTAGAGGAGACCATTGTCGCCCATTTAGGAAAGAACGCCTACGTTAACGTAGTCTAAGGAGTTAGTCTTAAGATAGAGTTATTATCCTGGTATAAAGTAAGCTAGGATAGGTGCTTTAGTAAAAGCATTTTTAAGGTCTTAGAACGCCTTCTCGTATTTAAGTATTTAGATAAAACGTAGATATATTTTTCTTCCTTTTATAGAAAGGCCCTTCGTTCACATTATTACTATAAGTAGTGCTATAACACCTAAGAAGTTATATATAAATTTTTAATAAAAGTTAATAAAACTAAGGAAAGCTTATACGTCTTTAATGCAGTTAGGGGTTTACTATTTAGTAATTATATATACCTTCTTAGGGTCTATACAGACACCCTTAGTAGTAACAATTAGTTTAAGGTATTTTACTTCTATAACTAAGAATTCGCACTTCTTTAAATTAATATAAAGTCCTATATCCCTAAGGCGCTGTAGGACCTTTTAAACGTACTCGGTATGCTTAGAAGGGTTATTACTATAAATAAGTATATTATCTAGGTACGCAGAGTAGAAGTCATTAAGGTAGTCCTATAAGGCGTTATTAATATAGCTTTAGAAGCTGCCTAGGCCATTATATACGCTAAAGGGTATAACGGTATATTTAAATTGGCTAAAGCGTAATATAAATACGGTTTTCCATTTATTACCTTCTTATATTTAGAGGCAGTTAAAGGTAGCAATAATATTAAGCTTAGTATAGATTTTAGCTTAGCTAAGCCGCTTAAAAGTCTCACGTATAAGTGGTACAAGGTATTAGTTCTTAATTATAATAGCGTTAAGTCCTCTATAGTTAACGCAGAATTAAATACCTTCTTCTAGCTTCTTAGTAAGGAGGATAGGGGCGGCTGCTAGGGATATACTGGGGCGAATAAACCCTTTATTAAGGTGTTTGTCGATATACTTTTTAACAACTAGAAATTCATCTTTTAACATTAGGTAAGGTCTCTTATAGGGTAGCGTTTTTCCTTATTTAATATTAATGGCATAGTTATTAGGTCAATATAGGGGGAGTATATCTATACTCTTTTATAAGCATATATTAATAAAGTTATAATATCTCTTAGGGAGGAGCTTGCGGAGTTCCTCGTTAGTAAGTCCTTTTTTAAGCTTTATAAACTTCTTAAAGTCTAAAGGTGAAAGTCCGTAGAGTTCTGCGGAGGCATCGTTTTTTAAAAGGTTAACTATATCTATCCTATTACTATAGAGGACGTAGTCCTATTCTTTATTAAGCTTATATAGTTATAATTAGAAGGCTGCGGTAACGGTCTAGCCTTTCCTATATGCTATATGGTAGAAGGCCGCGGCACTTATATAGTAGTAGTTAGTTATAGGTAGGGTAATAAGGGGTTCCTTAGGTTGGTATCCTAAGGAGTAGATAAAGGCGGCTAGGCTATATCCTAGGCAGGTCTCTCTATAATATTTAGAGTTAAAGGTTACTTCTCTCTTTTTCCAGTTAATGGCGGGGTTATATTATTTAAGCTAGTTTATTTTAAGGATAATAGGGTAGTTAGCAAGTAGTATAATATAGGCCTAGAGTTCTTTCTAGTGCCCATTTATATCTAGGTAGAGTTGTGCTATATAGGTAATCTTCTATATAGTATAACTACTATTAGCGAGTTATAGGGCGCGGGCTTTAGTAAGGGGTAAGGTAGGTAGGTTATAAGTACACACAAATTAGGTATCTATAAATTTATTAATAGCTCCGCAATTAATTATAGAACGGCTTTTATATTATTTTTTAGCAGTAGTTCCTATTATAGGTAAAACTATCTATTTTCGTCCATTTATCTTTACTAAGTTATCTATTAAGCAAGCCGATATATAAATCCCCTTATTATTAGGGCGTCCCAACCTACGACTTAGGGCTAAAACTTAGCGTTTTCCGTTTCCGTATCCAACTCTACCGCTATTACTACGTCTTTATCTTATATAGTAGTGGCATATAGCAACATATTTGGTGTTTAAGGTACTAGGTTAGGTATTAGGCGGCGGCTACTAAACCTAGCTATTAGGCAGTTTAGGCTATAGCTATAATAGCCTTCTTAATAACATTTATAGCAATACTTTAGCTTCTAAAGTAGCTTGCGTTCTCTATCTAGTAGCTTCTATAGAAAGGTTAGTATAGAAAGGTCGATATTAGGACTAGTAGTATTACTTAGGGTAGTAGGCGTTGGTGGTTTAGTAGGTCCGGAGGGCTTCTATAGGGAGGTCTTTAGGTAGGGGTTTATAGTAGTAATCTAATTTAGTTGTTGTTTAATCTTCTGTATAGCTGCTACCATATTATAAACATTATTATAGTTATAGCTGGCGGCTGCGTAACTAAGGCAATAAGTAACTTTTTTAAGGAGATCTTCCTAGTCTTTAGTATTATCTTAGATAAGGGCTTTAGTGTATTCCTAGAATTTAATATAGAACTTATTAAATAATTTAGTAGGGCTTATCTTTAGGGCACGTAGTTTAGCTTAGTTGGTGACTAGTAGGTCGTGGTTACGGTATATTAGGTTAAGATTATTAAGGACTTCTTAGTAGGACTACCACTTCTAGGGGCTATTGGTCTCCCATTAGGCGAAGAGTCTATTAAATAGTATACCCTTTATTCGCCTAATAATATAGCTAATCTTAGTGTCTTCTATAGGAAAAAGGCAGGCGCTTTAAGTTAGTTTCTTACGGATTTGCATCTTCTAGTGGCTATATTCTTTGCGGTCTCCCTAGAAAATTAGGGAATTAAGGTAATATACATTAGACCCTACAATAGCAGCTTAGGTTTAGTCGTTATAGCTTTTATTATCGCTTTAGTAGGGGTTCCCGTTAGATAAGGCTACTTAGCGCTAACCCTCTGTTAAGTATTAAGTAGGTAAAGTTGCCAGGGGCGTAGAGACTTAAGTGGCGTTATATGCAGTAGAGAGGTATCTAGCGTTATTATAAATGTGCTTATTAAGCTAAGATTATAGGTATTTAATTATACCTTCTCTTTTAGTAACCGTAGCAATAAGTATAATCTTAGCCTTCTTTAACTGTTAGACGTCGCGTTTAGACACACGGAGGTTATCTTTAGTTTTTTAACGCGTGTTATTGGCGAGCGCCTCACGAGCTTATAGGTCTTAGATAATATCGCAATCTTAGGCAGTACGCATCTCGGCTTATATAAGCTTTAGGTAGTAGTTCTATAGAAGGTGGTAGTATTTATTAGGTTTTCGTACTACTATTTTTATAAACGTCTTAGCGTCTCGTATTTTAATTTTAATAGGTAGTAACCCTTCCGCTTACTTATCTATAGTTATATAGTTAATAAAAGATAAAACATTATCAGTGTCCATTTCCTTAGGGGTTAAAGCTAGGGCTAATAAATTAAATTCTCTTAGGATTAATTAGCGTTGTAGGTTAAGTATAGGTATTGGATTATTCTTTAGGTTTAATATAGTAGCTAGTAAGAAATATCGTCTTACTATTATGGGTTCCTTAGAAGTATAAAGTAAGGTAACTTATAGGCACGCTGCTTTTAGCAGCGCCTATAGTATTGTAGAGACGTAGAATTGGTCATAGGCTAGGTATTAGTGGTAAAAAGGCACAACGTAATGTTACGGGACGGGGCAGTGGCTACAAGACGTATGTATTTAAGGAGTCTACAAAACATTACGCGATCGATCGTAAGGGTCGAGGGCGTAAGGAGGTAATATACCTACGCGTAGCTAATATAAGCTATACGCGAGGTATACGCGAGAGCACGGGGCTCTCCTATGGAGGCCCCTGTGGTGGGGTTCCGTGACACTTTATAACTTTTAATTAACTATAGATCGCAAGCGTTAGACTACCGGTTCGCCTACTAGTGGACTTTCTATAAGTATTCTCCATACTAGCTTATAGCGGTCACTAACCCTACTAAACGCCGTCTAAACTTCTACATTGTTTATAAGGTGCTCCCCCAGCCTTACTTAAATTAATTTGCCTCTACTATACTAAATATATAGCTATTACTAGGCGGGCTACCTATAGTAAGTAGGCTAACTATAATTACGGTTACTGCTAATAACTAAATAAGTTATACTAAGCAGTAAGTCTATATACATTAGTTTAGATTTAAATAGCTAATAAGACTAAGTCCCTAAGGCCTTCTATAGCTGCCTAAATAAACTACTTACCCTTATTAATAGGGCTAAGCGCTAGCGGGTTACTAGCGGGGATATAGTTAACCTTAATACTTGCGTTACTACTGCCTAGAAATCCTTTATAAAGGATATTAAGGCCTTAGTACGCACTAGCGCTAAGTATAGTCTCCGCTAGCGCCTAAAGGGCAAAGACTTTCCTTTACTCTAAGTATAGAAATTATAGGCTATCCGTTATACCCTTAAAGGGATTCTTAATATAATATATGCTTTAATATATATTATAATATAAGTATTTTGCTAGCGTAGCGTATTATTAATAGTACTTATAGGCTAATATACCTCCTATTATAAGGGATAAGGAGGAGAATAAGGGTAAAAAGGATAAGGAGGAGGGAGAGGAGGATATAGAGGGAGAGGAGGAGGAGGAAAAGGAAGGGGAGGAGAGGGAGGATTTAATGGAGCTGTAGAGTATCTGTATTTCTATTAGCGTACTACTATTACTCTACCGTTATTCTATTATTGCCCCGCTAGTAGGGTATAATTCTAATTGTTCTAGTTCTCCCCTCTACTTTTTTTTCTATTTACCTTTTATAGTAAAATAACTATTATACGTCTCCTTTATATCCTTATTAATATTCTCTACTAAAACCTATTAGTTATACTCCTTTAGCTAGCCTTTTTACTTAACTAGGTACTATAGGGTTTAGTTATATTTTTTCCTTTTATATATATATTTTTTCCTTATACTAGTCCTTTTAGCCCTTTTAATGATATAGCTTAATAGGCCCTAGTAATAGGTCTTTAATAGCGCTCTTATATTATTTATATAGCTTTAGTAAGCTAATATAGAATATAAGGTAGATATAGTAAGACGTAGGTAGATATAGCTAGTATACCTACTTTCTAACTAGTTTAGCTATACTAAAAGGTTTAATAAAGCGTGTTACAAGCTTCTTATTTAGCCGTTTTTATTTAAGGTTCTTAGTTAATAGTGGAGCTAGATCCCCTATATTATATATCTATAGTTAATAATAACAATTATAGTATTTTACTTATACCTCTATAGCGCTTTCCTAGCGTTTCGCTAGCGCTTTACGTTTAAGGGATATTCTTTTAATCCTCTTTAAGGCGGCTAGGATAGAACTACTATTATCCGCCTTAACCTTATATTTTAAACGCGGGTAAAATTTATAATAGGCATAAAATGGGCTTATATCTATTATACTATATTTAGTATTATTATAGGCGAATTCGGCTAGTAATAAAAGGCCTACCTAGTTATTTTACTTTTTGTTATAAAATATATAATAATAATTCTTCTTTGATTAACGTCTGATACGGATGCTATCTAGCCCCACGCAGACTACTCCGTACACAAGGGAAAAGTAATATTGACGGGAAAAAACCCTTGCTGCTGGGGGGGAGGAAAAACCCTATGAGCCACCTCAGTAGGATGAAAAACCCCGATTTGCCATGTCCGTCCGTAGCAGCGGCCCTGCGGGCCTACAGCTACGTCCTGCCTCCTTGGATGTTTCGAACTCCTTGGGAACCACTGCTTCCTTCTCTAGCTCATCAAAGCTGGGGTTCACTACGTCCCAGCTAGGCCCTACTAATCGATTGCTGTGTCTTATTGTCTCATTATGTCCCATATCTTAACCATCCCCTATATGCTATCTCTTATAGACCATTGCCGTATACGCCATGCCTCCCCCCCCCTAGAGCCATCGAAGGCGTAAGGGGGATTTATCCATTCTAACTACCGTAATACAGATAAGTAAGCGGAATATTGTGTATTTGGGTATCTTTTGTGCCTAGGCCCCAGCTAGGCCCTTTCTAAGGGTCACCACTCCGTCGAAAGGAGACAGGGAAAACCGTGGGTTGTAATCTAGGCTGCTAGGTAGTATTCGGTAGTAAGACGGCGAGTGACCGCATGCTCCGCGGGCGATCGCCCTGGGGGTTAGAAGGGGCCGTATATTTGCTCGTTCGTTCGCTTGTTGCCTGTTCGTCGATGTGAGGTCGTCGATGCTTTCTATTGGGGGTAAGGGGATGTTATCGAAAGCTGTTTATCCACGTTGGATTACACAGGTGCTTGATAGGAGAACTAGTAGCTGTATTGTGAAGGGGTACCGTTAGTAGTGGTTTTCGAGATCTCACCATCCCATGCGAAAACTTTTCACTACGCCCCACGACGCATACAACCACCAGGTCCTACTTGCACGCGCTATGCAACGTCTCTGCGTTGGCTCTAGGTCTAAACTTCGAAGACCCAGGTTCGTAGCCGTCACCACGTACAGGTGCAGAATCCGTTTTCGACGGCCTTATAAAATATATAGAGGTAATACTTTAGGGTTTAGTTCTAGTATTTTATTTACCCGTCTATTTATAGGTAAAAGGCTATACTTAGCCTATATTTTATCTTTATAGCAAAGTATAGCTCTAACTAGAACTTACTAGTAAAGATACTACTATAATTAAATATAATCCCTCTAGGAATTCCAAAATAGCGTATTACTGTAAGGGATATTATTGCGGACACCTTAGGTTGCCTTTAGGACAACCCCTAAACGCCCCTTAGATAGTCGCCGGTCATATACCAGAGGCACGTGCCTGTAGTATATAGTCTCCACAATCCTAGAGGCCTTACCTCCTTAAAAATTCGTCTCTCTTACCAATCTATCTTGTTCCAATCGTGTCCTTATAGCCCCCTGTCTATAAGATCCCCTTATATTTAAATCCTTTCTACTCTTTTTTAGAAGGGCAGTCGGCTTTAAGGACCAGATTATTTATTTATATTATTTGTTTACAACTACTATCCTCCCTTAAAATCTCGCGATAACCTAAATGGAAACTCCACGGATACCTTATAGAAAGCCGTCGCGTAAAGGCAGGAAGGTCCCTCTAATAGCAAGAAATTACGACAATATAACCCTTTAGGCAAGATGGCTAAATAAGCCCTAATACCTAGATGCTCTAGGAGCTCGAAGACTCTTGTATACCTATAGTCACCGGCAACGCTAAGGAAAATATAGACACCCTCTACAACGGTCGCAACACTACTAGAAAGCAGCTGGAACCCCTCCGGCCCTACCTAGGCTAATTAGAAGATTAAGCGCTAGAGGTAACTCTAAGATCTTCCCCTAAGCTAGAAATGCTAGAGGAATACACTAATATATTTAACCAGGGAACCAACCGGAACCCTCCCGGAAGACCACTGGCCTATAATTGGCATAGCGGTGGTATATAGACTGCTTATAAGCTAAGCGGGCCTACCCCTTTAGGTAATTTAAGCTAATTACTAACTCAAGACCCAAGCCCCGTTGGGAAGCCTATACTAGCTACTAGTACTAACACTACCTCTATAGTAGGAGCCTCCCTAGGCCCGAGTTTGGAAGGTTAAGAGCCCTATACTAATCTCCTTTAAGATAGATATTGGGAAGCTATCGCAAGGCTCTTNGAAGCTATGNNGGAGNAAGCNACTAATAAATATATTAGAACCCTTTAAGGGCAAATCTAGATTTAGTAGGGTCTAATTTAAGCTAGATAAATTCTTTTATAACCTAGTTAAGGCTAAGGGCTTCTTAGGGGCTACCTAGTACCTACCTAAAGAGGTATAGAAGACTTAGAAAGGCACCTACGTAATAAATGGAAAAAGGATATAGACCAACTGGCTAAGGCCTTTAATAGTTTAGAACTTCGTCATAGACCTAACGCCTAATAGCTGGACGATTAGGTTCGTGAGGTAGATAACTTCTTTAAGATACTAATAATATGAGATAATACCAAAGAGCGTATACGCTAGATTATCAGTAAGATTAAAAACCGATCGCTAAACTAGATTACGCTTAATCAACTTAATAAAGAGTAAATTATAACATAGCTATAGCTATAGACCTTTTTAAAGGGTTGGACCTAAGATTTGTATATTATATAATATAATAATGTAGAACAATTCTGAAATGGTACGTAGCTAAACCGTTAAGACTTCCGCCAGTTTATAAACTTTGTGGAAACTTATACTTAATAGATGGATCTAGAGCCCTTTAAAAATAAGGACGGCAGCATCCATAAGAAGGAGAAGATTAGATTTATCTGGGCTAGAATTAAGCTAGTAATTCATAATAAAATAAAGCGCGTAGGAGCCCTATTGCGGATTACCGTATATACGGATTTTGAACGAGCGGTTCTAAATGCTGAGGATATAGTAAGGAACTAGACCTCTTCCGGTAGGAAGCTAGGGGGTTACTAAAAGTATAGGCACTTTAGTAGTAACGTAGGGCAGACCCAACCTTTAAAGAAGCCGTTCTTAAAGAGAACTTTAGAAGGGTTAAAGTTAGGAACCTTAAATAACGGGAAAAACTCCCAGGGCCAACCCGATACCTATTTAGTACCTTTATAGGAATACTCTAAGAAGTTAAGAAAAAACTCCAGAGGTAGATCCTATTGGAAAAATAAGTAGGGTAACAACCGCACTAATAATCTAAAAAAAGAAAAGCCCTAGTTGCGGACCTCTTTTGGCTACAACTAGGGCAAGATACGGAAGGAGAGACTCTCCGTATTACTGTTAAGCTGGAAATAATACTCCCTATAAGTAAGGTATAATAGTTCTAAGCACTATATAACAGCAGCGCTAAAATTAATCTTATACAATATGATTTGGTAAAAGAGTATAAACTTATCCTATTATAAAGGTGGCGGAAACCTATTATAGGCTTTCTGGATAAGTATTGGATTAAACTATATAGTGCCTATAAGCTTATAGTATCAGTGGCTAATATATACAACTGCACTAAGGTAGTTAGCCCGCAACCCTTCTAGGTGGCTAACTTTGTAGGTTATAACCTTATCCTTAGATACCCTTAGCTAGCGGAAGTAGATTTTAAGATATGCTTTAAGACTAGAGCCTTTAAATAGTGGAATAATAAAGATTTAGAAGGGCGTATATTACTAATAAGCCTAAAGGACATCCTAGAGAATGTAGCCCTAGGTAAAATAGTATACGCTCTACACCTAAAGGAGTATCGGATCTAACCTCTGTTTGGTGGCAAGATGGGTATAAAGCCTAGTATAGGTGATAACCCCCCTATAATGGAGACCCTATGGGGAACTGCCGGATAGGTCGCGGAGATATTGTAGGGAGGCGGCGATCTTAAGGATCTTATAAGATACTTCAACCGCTATAGATTACTCTAGCTTAAGTAATATATAGAGAGTATACTACGGCACCTTAAACGCTACGTTAAGGAGTTCCCTACCCTCTACTAGCTACTATATAAAACGGTTTAACGTACGGTGGCAACCATATATGAGCAACTACTATAGCGCACGACGCTGCCCGCAAGCATCCTAAGGGAGCTCTGGGACCTACCTAACGATAACGCGGAGGATAAACGCGACCCCAATTTATTAAATATCCTAGTAGGCCTAAGGGACTTACTAAGGGTATTTTTAGGCAGAAGAGTAAAAGTCCTACTATAGAACTTAGAGTACGATTATATAATTAATTTGGAAGAAGGTAAACAACTATTAAACCTTCCTATCTACAACCTCTCGCGTAAAGAGCTTGAGATCCTATAGGAGTACTTTAATAGGTTACTGGAAAAGGGGTAGATCCGGCCTAGTAAGTCGCCGTCAGGCGTACTAATCCTCTTTGTTCTAAAACTAGATGGAACTATAAGGCTATATATAGACTATCGCGGTCTTAATAAGATTATAATTAAGAACCGTTACCTACTACCACTAGTTAGTAAAATGCTAAATCGACTATCTAGGGCGAAGATCTTCACAAAGCTAGATTTATAAGACGCCTACTATAGGCTCTGTATTAAAGAAGGGGATAAGTAAAAGACCGCTTTTAAGACCTAATACGGCCACTTTAAGTATCTGGTGATGCCTTTTAGGCTAGCTAATACGCCTGCGATATTCTAATTGTATATTTATAGAGCCTTAGGGGGACTAGTCAACCGCATATACGTCGTTTATTTAGATGACATTTTAATTTACTTAGAAGATGAAAATCAACACGAATAATATGTCCGCGAAGTGCTGGAACGTTTAGATAATTAGGGCCTCTACGCTAAGGCGTTAAAGTATATCTTTAACACTAAGCAGGTTGAGTTCCTGGGTTATATCGTAACGCCTATAGGTGTAGTTATAGACCTAGTACGGGTGCAGATAATCTAGGAGTGGCCGGAGCTAGAAAGCTACTAGGATGTTTAAGTGTTCCTAGGCTTTACTAATTTCTATAGGCGCTTTATTTATAACTACTTAGACGTTACCTAATACCTATCTAACTATGTTATGGAAGCTTCCTAAGACCTAACCTAAGGAGTAAAAAGCTTAAAGGCGGTAAGGAAGAAAACTAAGAAGGGACTAACTAAATAGTATAAGCTATGGTTATGGCCCGGAAAGGTTTAAAAGGCCTTTTAGGAACTTCGCGTAAAGTTTATAGAAGCTTTATTGCTGCGGCATTTCGACCTAAATTAGCTATTAATAATAATTACTAATATATTAAATTTTGCCCTTACTGGTATCCTATTATAACCTAATAGGCATTTAGATGCTACCTAGCTCCATTAAAGACTAGTAGCATTTTATAGTAGAAAATTCCAGGGACCTAAAGTTAGGTATTATACCCACGACAAGGAACTGCTAGCTATAGTTAACTGCTTTAAATAGTGGCGACACTACCTTAAGTACGCGAGCTATACCACTTATATACTCTTAGATCACTATAATCTACGCTACTTTATAACTATAAAGGAGCTTACACCTTAATAAGCTAGATAGGTAGAGGAGCTTGCGCAATTTAATTTTAAGATTAAATATAAGCTAAGGGAAAATAACCCTGCTAATAAACCGTTATGACGGCTAGATTATGCCAAAGGCTTTAAAACGGGAGAAGGAAAACAGATAATAGATATCTTACTCCCTATATTATAGAATAAGCTCCGGGTATAGGATGCTTAAGTACCTATAGCTCTATGTACTGAGTCTTAGGCGGTATAAGCCCTATTGGTTTCTACTAATGTTTTAGCTAGTACCCGGTCCGTTGTCAATAAGGGTCTAAATATACCTAGATAGGACGTCCCTAATATATTCTCGGAACCTAGTAATACACTATTTCTAATTATTAAGCTATCCCCTTAAACAAATAGCGAAGCCATAGAGTAATTGGAACTCGGAGCCCTATAATAACTAAAGGACTTTAACCTTATAGCGGCCTTCCTGACGTACATATATTAAAGAGTTATAAGATTTATAGTACTATCTAGTCTTATACTTAGAGCAGTATAGGATAAAACAGCTTTTACTTAGGAACCATCTGAAGGGTTAATAGATCTCATCCGTAAGGTGTAACGGAGGGACGCTTTCTATGCTATTCTTAATACGGAAGTAGACCGGAAACGTAATGGAAAGGAAACTACTAGGCGCCACTATTGGGAACTAAACCCGATGGGCTTACTGCGTAAAGGTAGTAAGGTTTAGGTGCCATAAGAAGCAAATCTATAATAGAAGATTCTTATAAAGAATTACAATAATCCTTTAGGCGGCCACTATAGTTAAGCAAAGACAGTAGAATTACTTTAGCGTAAATACTATTGGCCAAGGCTTAATTAGGAAGTAAAGGAGTATATTAGCTATTATGAGAAGTGTTAAGTATATAAGATCCGCAGGCATAAGCTATAGGGTCTACTTAAATTAGTTCCCCCTGCTAGTAAGCTATGGCGATATTACGCTATAGACTTTATTACGGATCTCCCGCTATTTAAAGATGGCTAAGGACGAACATACGATTTGGTCCTTGTACTTATTAATAGGTTTTTAAAGTACGTCTAATACCTTCCCGTTAATAAGACGATTAACGCATAAGAGCTCGCTAACCTAATTAAGGAGAAATGCTTTCTTAAAGTAGATTAGCCGCACTTTATTATTACTAATAGGGGCAGCATCTTTATAAGTTAGTACTGGTCAGATCTATACTTCCATTTAAAGATAGACTACTGGTATAGTACGGCTTTCTACCTGTAGACGGATAGGTAAACGGAACGCCAGAATTAGGAACTGGAGTCTTACCTACGGATGTATTTAAACTACTAGCAAAACAACTAGTGCGAGCTACTTCCGTACGCGGAGTACGCTTATAATTTAAAGTAATATATATCGTATAAGTATGCACTAATCCAGATTACCTATGGCGTTTAACTATTTGGGTTTAATAGTATACCCGACGATTACTAGTTAAGGCCGTATGATTAGTTATAGGATCCTACTGGGAAGTTTAAGGACATCCACCGGAGAGTATAAGGATACCTTTAGGAATGGGAGGAGTAATAGAAGTATATAAAGTAGAGCCTATAAGATACCTAAGAGCAGTAGAGACTTTAGTATAACTGTAAGCACTAGGATAAGCATTTCGGAGTAGGCAATAAGGTTCTATTATGTTTAACGAATATTAAGACCTGTTGACTATTAAAGAAGCTTGATATAAGATACCTAGGTCCCTTCTAAGTTAAGGAATAAATTGGTAAGCTAGCCTATTGTCTCTAGCTACCCCTATCTATAGCCTATATATATCTAGTGTTTTATATAAACCTACTAGAGCTATAGTATAGACTATTACTAGAAAAGAACTTCCGTCTAGGTCCAATTGAACACCCTAAAGTGGTGGGCGAGCGGTATGAGGTTAAAGCTATACTACGCTATAAGTCTGTTAAGAACAAGCTTTAATTTAAAGTTAAATGGCTAGGCTAGCCCGCTAAGGACTCTATATAGGAACCAGAGGATTACCTTAATTATTATAAAGATATTCTAAAAGAATATTAGGACTAAGGTTTATAATTTATAAGTCGTAGAAAGCGCTCTAATACTATGGTGTTATCGCGACCTATAAAGAAAGCTTGTAAAAAGAGTAAATAGGTTAAATCGGATATGGAACGGATAGGCTCCGGAAACTATAGGGATAGGGCTACAGCTTAAGGCAGGACGGGTCCTTAGCCTTTTTATGTATATAGCATAGAGTTAATAGGGCATTTTGCTAGAATTGCATTCCTATTTATTAATCTATATTAGGAATATTATTCCTAGGGCTTCTAAGCCCTTTCTAAAAGCCTTATAAGGCCTTCCTAAGCACCTAATTAAGGTCCTTGATTACTACTATATATAAGAACGAATCCTAAAAGTCTAAACTATAAATGCCCAATCTAAAAAGCCACTACGCCTTATTATTAGGAGTAGGATTAGTATCTATCGGGCCACTAAGTGATGGCTGATAAGAATGGGATCTAGATGCCTTAGTAGGCGTATGAGTAGGTATAAAAACAGGGGTAGGACAATAAGGTATAGCTAGAGCAGAGACTCTTAAACGCTTAACACTAATATTAGGTCCAAACCAATACTAACGAAGCTCTTACGGCGTAAGCTTATAGTCAATAAAGATACGCTTAAGCCTAGAATAAACAGAGATATTAGCTGGCTAATATAGTTTAGAACCACCAAGACCTTACTACAGTAACTATTAGTTACCTATCTAGTAGGTATCTGAAGGGTAACCTACCTAATAACGTATTATATTATGCTCTTTTGAAACTTAACGCGTATATGTAAACTCCTTCCTATAGTAGATAGCAACCTTCTTCTTATTACCCCTATCTTTTACCCTATCCTTAGTATACCAACCTTACTCTTATATTAGGCGTTACTGGCTGGCTTACTAGGAATTATAGGCAGTGTAGATAGCCGTAGCATAGTCTTAAATTCGGCTAAGTCGTTTAGCATTTACGCTAGAATAAGAGAGAGCCTGGGCGATGTAGTAGTTAAAGACATTAAAGGAACGTCGCCACTTAGGCCCAGGCTATTAAAGCTTAAAGTCAGCAATGGAAATCTATTAAGAATAGAAAAGCTTACCTTAACGCAACTACCGCTCTTAGTACGTATGCATCGATTATAAGGACTAAAGGTATTGGATCTAACGCAGTGCGTCTTATTACAAGCCTTTAGAATCCTATTATCAGATTTCTAGTCTTTCGAAGACGTGTAGGCAAAATTATTTAGGCAGGACCAGCACTAGTTGCGAGTTAGCGGAGGTTGGGGTTTTATATGCAAAGGTAGGGCTAGGATACGCTGTAAAATCTACTTAGAAGAGTAGTTAGCAGGAGAACGAAGAGGCATATTGAATTATTAATGGAAAAGAAGAAAATCTTAATAATATATCGAAGATACGTCCAAAATTGGACGAAGGTTAATAATGGGAAAGTAAGGTGTTAAGGAAAAGGAGCTGCTTAATAAGCAAAGGTGTCCTTATACTTTACTGTCCAATACCCTTCCGGTAAATAGCCGCAACCTTACCGATATAACTCCGTTACAATAGCGCTATTTAGAAGGAAGGAAACACGCGTATAAGTCATTTAACTATTACTTTCTTATAAAAACTAACTACGCAGCCAGGGGAAGGCAATTAAGACATTAAATTAAAGACGTATATAGGTTAAATTAGACCTAAAATAATACTATAGTATTAAAGAATAACGTCATAGACGTTCTTAACAATCGTATAATAGCTACAATTGCTATCGCGAAATGTCCCTATTTGCTAGGTAGTAGAGCTACGCTAAATATACGGCATAGGACCACCAGATTTAAAACTATATATACTAAATCTTAAGAGATAAGTCTCTTTAACTGACTAATTAATACCTTAACCGTATCTAATAGCCTAAGGGCAAATACGGGAGTAATATGTTAGTGACGTAAAGGATTATAAGAAAAGGATTATAAGAAAGAATTATAGACCATATCTTAGTAGTTAAAGACGACGGCAAGCTAAGGCTCTGTACGTTAAATCCTATACCAAAAGGTTCTATAGAACTATATTGGAACATTAAATTGCCTATAACACTTGTAATTAATTATAAACCGGCATAAAGGCTTAGAAGCAGAGTTATATAAAAATCCCTATATTAGCCTAGGTAGTTACCGGTATGCTTCTAGTAGACTTCTAATAGGTCTCCTAGTAATCCTTACGTCTTTTCTCTAGTTACGTTTTTCCCTTATTAAGGTTTTTTAGGAGTTTAAAGTAGGGGTTAGATAGATAGATAATATACAGCGGCATACCAACACCTCTCCAATATCTCTCCGAACCTCTTCCGGGATAAGCCCTTATAATCTCCCTACCATAAGGTAATGGCGATCGGGGGCCGACCGTAAGAAGGGGGGGGGCAATGTAAGGGATATTATTGCGGATACCTCGGGTTGCCCTCAGGACAACCCCCGGACGCCCCTCGGATGGTCGCCGGTCACGTGCCGGAGGCACGTGCCCGTAGTATATAGTCTCCACGATCTTAGAGGCCTTACCTCCTTAAGGATTCGTCTCTCTCACTAATCTATCTTATTCCAATCGTGTCCTTATAGCCCCCTGTCTATAAGATCCCCTCACAACTACTTTATTAAGGAAGATATCTATAAGTTTAGTTATAGTAATAGTTTTTACTATTAGTAGATATAAGGCTATTTTAATATAGCGGTTAACTACTATATATATTATGTTATATACACTATTACCTTATCTACTAGGTAGTAGGCCTATAATAAAGTCTATTATAATCTCCTGCCACGGCTAGTCTAGGTAAGGTAGCGCTTAAAGCTCGCTATAAGGGTAATATTAAGGCGTGTATATATATTAGTATATATTATAGGTAGAGATATAGTTTATAACGTCTATATTTATACTAAGCTAGTAGTACTTATACGAGAGTAGATTTAGAGTCTTTTTCTTACTAAAGTAGCTAGCTAGAGCATTATTATAGTAGATCTATAGGAGCTTTATATAAACTGCTGGGTCTAGGGGTATATATAACCTCCTGTGGTAATAAAGTAGTCTAGCGGAATTAAACTACTATACTAGCTTTAAGTAGGCGCGTTAACGGTATCTTGCCGTATTTACGCTATTGCTGCGCTTTTATAGCATAAAGTTATTTTTTAATTTAAAGTCCTTTAATAAGCTTAATAACTGTTTCCGTACTAGACTTATAAGCACTCTCTTAAGTACTTACTTCTCTAACTTAGGTCCTTATTATACGCTACTTAACGGTATATATATAGGTTACCTAGTTAAACTATAATACTTATTACCTAGGTATACCGCTATTAGGTTACTAGCTTATAGCTATAAAAACAATACCTTTATAGAAGGCTTGCTTTCCTATATACCTAATAAAACTTTTATCTTAGGTTAGTAGCCTTATATTCCTAAAGTCCTTTAAAGTAGTAGTAGTATAGTATCTTTTTTAGCGGACCCCTACGCCTAGGGGTTACCTTAACAGCACGTCTATAAGGTTTATTTTTCCTACCCTATACTTAATAATAAAGTTATAGGTAGCTAATACTATAGCCTATCTAGCTTACCGTCTATTAAGGGCTTTTACTTTTATAAAACCCTTTAGATTATTATAATCTATAAGCACTTTTAGGCAGCTTAATAGCCCCTTAATATAGTATCTCTAATACTTAAAAGCTTTTATAATAGCTAGTAGCTCCTAATTATAGGTCTTATAATTACGCTCTACTAGTAAAAGCTTTCTAAATTAAAAGGGTATTAGATACTAAAGGCTATCTTTAAATAGCTATAATATAATAGCTACTAGGCCTTATATTAAGGCATTAGTTTTTAACTAGGTTAGTAGGCCTAGCGTATAGTATTATAGGAGCGGCGCTGTTATAAAGGTGTTATAGAACCAGCGTATTACCTACTCCGCCTTTTTTTTTAGCTAACTAAAAGGCCTAGCTTTATAGCCGTTTTTTACTCCCTTTAGGAGATTAGTAATAGGCTTTATAATAGTAAAGTATTTATTAATAAACTAGTAATAGAAGTTAGCAAAACCTAAGAAGACCTAGACATCCCTATAGAATTAAGGGCTCTACTATTTAGTAATAGCTTCTACCTAGCTAGAATCTATTACTATACCTTTAGAACTAATAATATATTCTAGAAACTTAACCTTTTATATACTAAACCTATACTTTTTAAAGTTTATATATAGTTAATATTATTATAACCTATATAGCACTTCTAGTATATAGCGCTAGTATTCCTCTAGATTTTTAAAGAAAATTAGAATATTATTAAGGTAGACTATATAAAAGACGTCTACCAGTTTTAATAAGGCTTAATTAATATAGCCCTAAAAGGTCGCTGGTCCGTTAGTTAGCCTAAAAGGTAAAACTAAATACTTAAAGTAGCTGTAACGCAGGCGGAACGCTATCTTTTACTTATCGCCCTAATAGATATAAAGGCGGTAATACGTATTTATTAGGTTTAACTTAATAAAGATTTTAGAACCTATTAAGCGGTCTAAGGTTTTACTAATTAATGGTAGTATAAGATAATTCTTAATTGTTACCTTATTAAGGCCTTTATAGTCTATATAGAGCTATAGCTTTTTATCCTTTTTAGGTATAAATAAGATAGGTACCCCTATAAAACTAGTACTTAGTTAGATCTAACCTTTAGCTAAGGCGTTATCTAAATACTCCCTAAGTACCTTTAGCTCCTTAACTAAAAGGTTATAGAGCGGTCTATATAGGACCTCCTATCCCTATTTTAGGTTAATAATATAGTTACCTTAGTAATATTAGGGTAGCTTCCCTACTTCTTTATATAAGAAGATATTACTAACTTTTCCCAACTATAAGGGAAGGACCAGTAAGCTGCCGTTATCTTACTAGGTATTAATCTAGTAATTACTAGGGCGAAAACCCTAGATTCTCTCTAGAGAGACTCCGCAAAACCCTTAAGGGTTTATAGTAATAGGGACGAGCCATTTAGCTTTTATCGCTACGCCTTTACTTTATAATCGATAAGAAGTTAGGCCTTTTTTAACCCTAGTATACCTAGGGTAATAATAGGGGATGCGTTAGCTATTTTATAGTATATAAGAGTTACTTCCCCAATCTTGCCCTAGTTATTTTTTATTCTTAGTAGTACTTTATAGGCTTTATAGTAATATACCTAAGTTTTATTTAACTAGGAGTAGGTAGGTAATTCTATATTTAGTGTCTTAAAGTTATACTTTATAGTAAATCGCTAGTTAATTATATTTACTTTAGCGCTAAGATTAAGTATTACTAAGGTCTCCTTCTAGATTTACTTAAATAAGACTTTTTTTAAGATAGTAATAGCTTACGCCCTATAGGTATAAGGGGCTCTAAGGGCGCCTACCTTTTCCTAGCGTAGAAATAGCGCTTATACTATTAGAAGGCGGCTGCTATTACTATTACTACTCTAAGCACTATTACTACTCATATTCTAGCTTACCACAATTTTTGCAGTTCTCCTTAGGTTAGGTTAAACCCCTAGCGGTATTACTTCGCCCTGCTATCGCGTTACTGGCGGTAGTCTTAGAGTTTACTTTCCCTAAGTTACCTAATAGGGTAGTCTTTATATTTAAGTTCGCGGCGCGCCTATTACTTTTAGCCTATAGGGCGCTTACGCTCTTCTAGTTTTCCTCTAATAGGGTAGCTAGGGAAACTAGCTAATCTTAAGTTTATAGGAATTTCTAATAGTTAGTAATAGTAAGCTGTAGCTATAGCTATAGCTTCGCAAATAGGTATATTATTAGATGCTTTACATTATAAGGAGGGTTAATTTATACTTTTAAGGAGGTTAGGTAAGTAGAAAACTTATTTATAGGTTAATTAGTTCGCTATATTACCCTTATATATATTAGGGCTATAAAGAGTTCTTAATTAATAGGGCTTTTAATCTAATTAAGTAGGAATTCTGTTAGCTCCTCCTAGGCAAACTATATATCTAAATAGTTATCTTTATATTATAGCTAAAGGGTTTTATTAGTCCCCTTTATATATTATATAATAAATATAACTTTAGTATTTTTATTCGCGAAGGCGTTAGCCTCTAAGTAAAATACTAGCTTTAAGCTATCGCGGAAGTCTTAGTGCTCTTATATAGTCTTACTGTAATATAGAGTAATTTTTTATTTTAACGGCCTGTTTTAACGGAGTGCCTATTATATTAGTAGCCTTCTATTTAGGATTTAGATATATTAAGCTACTATTTAAGTACTCTAATAGGATACTTTAAGGTAGTGGGTCTAGGTTAGGAATGGGAGTTAATATTACCTTACCGCATTAACGCCGTCTTAGCATTTCCACCTCCTCTCTAAACAACTATAGTTTTCCTTACTCTAGGAGTTATAGCTTCTTATTCTCTAGTCGTCGTATTTCTTCCTATATAGTATCCTCGCCCATAGCTTTTAGTTCTATTTAGGACGTAAGTCCGCCTATATTATCCTAAGGCCGATCCCCAAACTTAGTACTACACACTATACTAACGTTACGCCCGCGTCTCGCTATTAGGTTAATAGACTATAATACAGTTAATAAATATAGGTCGTCTTTTTAATAGAAGGCTGTCGCTATATAGTCGCAGCCTTAGTAGACCGCGGTATTGCTAAACCGCTACCCCTAAAAAGGGATAAGAATTTAGAACTATTAGGACGCTAAGGCCCTAAGGGTATATAGTAATATAATAATAGTAGCGGAATGCAATAGGTATCTGGTTCTTAATGGAGTAAAACTATAGAACTAAATTCTGCTGTTCTCTGGTGTGAGGTAACTATATTTTATAGGCGCCTCGCCTACGCCTTGCCTACGCTAAGCCGGTTACGGCAAGTGCGTCTCTACGGCCTAACACCATTCTAATTAATAAAAAATGGCTTATAGTAGTTAAAACTTATTAACTATACCTATAAGAGCCGGAGTAGGAAGATAAGTTATAACGGCTTTTATACTAAAAGCAGTTATATTTACGTACTAGCGAGCCTCGCCTAACTAGCTATATAATATACTATTAATTAGTACTCGTTATAATACCCTAATTAACCCTACCTCGGCTATATGCTATAACTATAATAAAGAGGGTTATTTTGTTTTATTTTGCCTAAAGTTAAAGAATATAGGTAATATTAAGGAGATAGAGAAAGGAGAAATGTTTAATAAGTTGGGAAAAGAAGAACCCTAGGGAAAGACTCCCCCCTAGGGTACCCTATCGATCTTAAAGAGATTAATCTTAGTTAGTTAATAGGTGGAAAGTATTTTATAGTTCTATATATAGCAACGTATTCTACCAGCGAGCCGGCCACCCCACCGAGCCGGCCACTTCAAATACACCAAAAAGGCGATATTTTAATCTTAAATATCTCAACCACTACTTAATAATATTTTCTAAAAATTTAAATATAAGCTTTTATATACCTATTTTAGTACTTATTACAATATAAGAGTATGCGCTCCGGTAGTTGTTAAGATATTTAAAAATNTCTCTATTTTTAACCCCTAAACTCTATATTATAATAACCACCAAGCTATACGCTTTAGTATTATAATATACACTAAAATAGGTATATAAGAGCTTATATTTAAATTTTCAGAAAATATTATTAAGTAGTGGTTAAGATATTTAAGGTTAAAATATCGCCTTTTTGGTGTATTTTGAAGTGGCCGGCTCGCTGGTAGAATACGTTATCTTAAAATGGATATAGAGTTAATATAACCGCCCTTATTAATACTAGAGTAAATAGCTTTGCTTTTATAAATACTGCCTATATAAATAATGTTGCTAGGTTTCTAAATACAAAAGCTACTGTATAATTACAGCACCTATTATACCAAACGCGTGCTTACGCGTTCGGTACACCAGGTACGCGTTTACGCGTTTAGTGCACTAACCACTCGCTTACGTGTCTGGTGCACTTATAAAGCACTAACTAATTAGGGGGGAGGTGCATTAGTATATAGACCACGTAGTCTGCTTTATATAATTAATAGTTACTATCTAAACAAGCATATAATACTATATGTATTTCGTGCCCGTAGATACGACTTACTTATGCTATTAAGTTAGTATAAACACTAATTAGTAAGCGCGTATAGATTAGTAATTACTTAACACCTCCCCCAAGCAATACTTAATAGTAACTACCCGTTTAGACTCCTAGTACAACCTGCTAGAAGGTTAGAAGTTAGGAATTACGGACTATTACTAACCCTATATACTTAGTTAAGTCTTAGTATAGTTACTAGAAGTTATAGACGTAAATATAGACTTATACGGAACCCTTATCCTTAACCTCTTTAAACCTTAAACCCCTATTCCTACTACACCCTCTTTTAATACCTCCGATGTCTTTTTAGACCCCTTACGGAGACCCTCTACCCTTTTACGAACCGTTACGGACCCATTAATTACCTTTATGGACTATTACGGAGACCTCTTACCCTTCTATAAACTACCACGGACCTACTAACCGCCTTTACGGACCCTATAAGACCTCTACCACCTACTACGTACTATATAATATGGCAGATATTAGTAAGCAAGCCAGCGAAGGTTAAAAGAAGTAGAGATAAGGCGTCGACGTTACGTCTATAAATGACGTTAATAACTATATTAGCTTTAAAATCCTTAAATATAGACACTTTAAGCTTATAAATGACAACCTATGGGAGTAATATAAGGAAGACTTTACGGACTTTACGGAAGCTATTTTTAAGGCTTATAACCCTACTACTATCTATAACCTACAAACCCTTTTACGTTACTAAGACGTATAGGTTAAAAGGGATAAACGAGTTACTGTTATATAGTCTCTATATAACACACTATATAAGGAGGACTAAACAAAATAGACTAAAGAGCAGATCTTAGATTATATTAAAACTAGTAACCTCTTTACCTCCTTTAAACTTAATAGAATCTCTAGCCTTATAGCTAACCCATTTAACCGAATTTGTTTTATAAACCCAAGTGGCATTAGAATTAATTTTACTGGCTAAAGTATACCTAATACTTAAGTTACGGACTATAATACCCCTATAACCTAAATTACGGACTATAATACCCCTATAAACCAAAATACGGACTAAATTACCCCTATTATTTAAGTTACAGATCCGTAAGCTATATATCTGCAAGCTATAGATCCGCAAGTTATAGATCCGCAACCCACCTAAGTAAAAACCTACGGTAAGGAGCTAGCTAATCTGGCTAAGCTCTATACCGACAAATCTAAGTATAGCAGTAAAAACGATAACTTTAACTTTAAACTTACTATCTTTACGGACCTCTATTAGAAGGCTAATATTCCTAAATAGAAATTTAGCTAAGCCTACTCCACTATACTGCGCGGCCTAGTACTTAACCACTATTATACTAACCTTAAGAGCAACCCCCTTAGTGTTCCCTTTAATAAGCTATGTAAAGCTACGCGTAACTACTTTAAAGGACCGGAATATAAGCGTGATATTCTTACTTAATGGAATGCGACTAAGCTATAGACCGTAATTAATAAGAACACTAAAAAATCGACTATAGAGTGCCTGCAAATTCTTATTAAAGACCTTCGGCACCTATAGCACGGCCTTAATACTAAGCTTTAAACAGACGACTTCTTATATAATAAACTTATTACAGCCTACTAGGAAGTAAAGCCCTATAAGTACGCCTACTATAAGCCTATAGATACCTTAGCTGGCCTTATTAATAACCTACGCTCCTCTATTATAATGTATAAAGTCTTAAACCCACTAGGCAGCACTTAAGCCTTTATTACGGATATTTAATATCCACAAACAGACTTAGATGTCTACTTTACGGACCGCCGCTACTGCTAGCAGTACCCGTACTGACCAAGTCCTACCCATAACCCCTATAGTAACCTCTATATAAAAACATACCCCCACAGACAAACTAGCCAGAAGTGCTTTATATACGGTAAGAAAGGATATTAGTCTATAAGGCATACCTGGGAAGAACGTAATAAGTCTAGGAAGAGACTTAATAGCTATATTAACTAGTTTATTTTAGAATATAAAGGAAAGGAAGTAGAAGAGCCCCCTAATAAGTTAATAGAAGCCCTTATAATTAACTTTAACTTAAATACTTAGAAATAAAAGACCTTAGAGACATTTCTAACCACTTTTAGACCTTTTACGAATAGCCAAGCCTTTAATATTACGACCGTATTAGCCGACCGTTCCTTTATACACTTAGTTGCGCCCAAAAACTATTCCGTAAGTACCCCTATTATAAATGTTATAGATTATAAGTAGAACCTATTTACATATATTACTATAGAACGCTATACCCCTAAGGAATTCTACGGTATTATAATTAATATAGGTACCTCTAAGAAGTCTACCGCAGGCTACGGATAATATCTTATATATAGGACCACTACAAATAATAATACGGACATTAATATTACGCAAACTGGGGCCGTAAACGTCTAATTTGGTATTAACTTAACCGCATTAATTAGATTAGTTAAAGTTAAGACTCTAATTAGCCTAGTTAACTTCTATATAGTAAAAGCGGATACCCCCTTCTTACTCTATCTTATAGATATAGATAAGTTATAGGTATACTATAATAATGTTACAGACACCCTAATTGGCCCCGCAACTGCCCTAGGAAGCAAGTATATTACCCTACTAATTATACGATAATTTGGACACCCGTTCCTTATATAGGGAGAGACTTTATAAACCTATATTTAGGAATCTTTCGACTATAACCTATACTACCTTACTAGTACTAAGATCTACCGCCTATACCGCTGTTTCGGCCACCTGTTAGCTAAAAAGCTATATAGAGTTCTTAAACGCTCTAGATATAATGATGTTAATAGGAAGGCAATTAACCACCTAACTAAATACTGCTCCTTTTGCTAGAAATACGGACGTTCCCTAGGCTAATTTAAGTTTACCCTTTATAAGGACCTTAACTTTAACTACTTAGTATATATAGACATTATGTATATTAACGGCAGTCTAGTATTATATATAATTAACGAGGTAACCTACTATTAAGCCGCCTATTAGTTGCAAAATATATCTATAAAATATACTTGGGATATTTTATGGACCTGCTAGATTAATATATACGTCAGACCTCCGTAGTATATTACCCACGACGCCGGTAGGAACTTTATTAGTAAGGAATTCTAGCAGTATGCTACGGCTATAGCTATATTAATAAAAGCTATTCTAGTTAAGGCGTACTAGTCTATTAGGCTTATTAAGCAAGCTTACCTAGCCTTATAGAGAGCTTACTAGATTATTATAGACGAGTATAAGGACATCTAAAAGGAACTAGCTTTATAGATGGCCGTAAAAGCTATTAACAACACCGCTGGCCCTAACGGACTAGTACCCACCCTCTTGGTTTATAGAGCCTACCTAAGAATAAGTAACTTAGGCCCTCCTGCCCTATCTATTATAGAACAAGCAGCTATAATACGGAAGGTAATAACTAAAATAGTTAAGCTACGGGCTAAGTAAGCTATTAATAACGCCCTGTACTACCATAACGGACCTAATATAACCCTAGTATATAACCTCCTGCTTAACTCTAAAGTCCTTATATAGTGTAAAAGCGATAGTTGGAATGGACCTTATTATCTACTAGCTGTAGAAAACGAGACGTACTGTATATAGCTTCCTAGTAGGCTAACCAGCTTTAGAAGCACGTCCGTAAAACCCTACTTTCGGCCTGAAAACACCTATGACGTTAAACTAGACGAACTAGAAGTACCTATTAAACTAGACGAACCGAAAGCACCTGCCGAATTAGATAAACTGGAAGCACCCTTACCTATCCTAGAAGTCCCCTAGAAACCTACTAAACCTACTAAACCTACTATAAAGCGTAGTTAAGGATGCCCCTAAAAGCACCCCATAACTAAGAATACTATAATAGAAAATCACCTAACCTCCGCAGGAATATCTATAAGGCAATCTCCGCCTGCGGATATATTAGTTCTAGTATAGGAAACCCCGTTTACGGACTTATAACATAAAGAGATTAACGGACTACTTAAAAAGGGTGTCTTTGCGGTTATAATAGAGAAAGANNTCNNGNAAGGNNTCNNTATATTTAACTTANNCTTTATTAANAAGATTAAGCACCCTAGTACTAATAAAGCCTTTAAGAAATTAAGGCTTATTATATAAGCTTATAACAATAAGGGAAAGGACTTAGTCCTTACGCAATCGCCTACAATTTAATAAGTTAGCTAATAAATTATACTTATACTTGCGCTAGGACTATAGTAAACTAAACCCGTAGCCCTATACTTACGGGATATCTTACAAGCCTACGTGCAGTCTAATACTTACCTAAGTAGGGACATCTTTATATGATTACCTTATAAGCTTAACTTATAACCAGGAATAATTTTATAGGTTATAAAACCTCTTTACGGAGTACCAAAAGCTAGAAACCACTGGTTTAAGACGTACCACTAGCATTATATTAATAAGCTTAAAATAGAACAGTTAACCTACGACCCCTGCCTCCTATATAGCCCATTAAACGGCCTTAGTATTATTGGACTTTAAACAGATAATACCCTATTCCTAGCAGACTAGACCTTTATAGACGCTAAAGAAACTAAACTATAAAAGGCCAAGTTCTTAGTAAAGCTGCGAGAGCAGTTAACTAAGTAAAATCCAATTAAGTTTAATAAAGGCCTAATTACATAAAAGGGTAACCTAATTAAGCTAACTTAGGAACGCTAAGCTTAAAACCTAAAGCTTATTATAGCAAAGCCTACGGACCTTACTAGTTCCCACGGAGAGACCCGTAAGACCGTAAATATAAAGGATTAATATACTACACAGCGTGCAAGAGGCGCCTATATTACTATAGTCTGCCAACCTAAATCTGCCTATAACTTATCCTTTACGGCCCAGGCAGTAGATCTGTAAGAAGAAAATATTAAACAGCTTAATAAGCGCATTTAGTGGCAAATTGATAATGCAGTAAGGGGACTTACTTTTATACCACTAGACCTAAATTCCCTTAGCCTACTAGCATTTACGGACGCCTCCTTTACTAATAATAAAGACCTATTATTACAAATTAGCTTTATAATTATACTTACGGACCGCAATTAGGACATAAATATACTGCACTAGTCTTTAATTAAGTGCAAATAAGTAACCTATAGTGTACTAGCTTCTAAACTATATATACTAGCTTATGGATTTAATATAGCAGCTATAATTAAATTAATAGTCTAGAAGATTCTATAACTAGAGCAGTTACCCCTAGTTTTATATACTAATTTAAAGTCCCTTTATGACTGCCTAGTTAAACTAGGTATAATATAAGAGAAGAGGCTTATAGTCGACCTAATGTGCTTATATTAGGCCTATAAACGACGTGAGATTACAGAGGTTAAATGGATCAGTAGTAGAGACAACCTAGCGGACGCCATAACTAAGGCAAAGCCGTATTAAGCCCTTAAAACCCTAATTAACACGAATAAGCTTAACCTAAAAGTTATAGAATGGGTAGAACGGGACTAACGGAGCACCTATAGTATGTTTACGGCCCGTTAGAAGGCCGTACGGCTTGTTATACAGTATAGGTAGAAAACGGTAGAAAGCTACGGTGGAAGTTAGTGGACTTACGTAACCTGCCGAATTTTATAGGGTGGTTGAATTGACTAATTACGATTTTCCATCCCCGGGATGGAAAATCGCCATTAGTTCGCTTAGCACTAGCGCCTTAGCGGCCCTTAAAATCTGACTTATAGCTCGTCTACTGCCTATTAAAAGGCCATACGGTTCATTTTACGGACTGTAAGCAGAACTTACGGCCAGCTTAGGGCACCGTTTGGAAGGCAGCCTAGATGGCACCTTGGGGAGATTTCCTATGTATTTTCCTTTATGTTCTATAGTTTTATTAAAGCAATTACGGAGGCTATACACAGGTGGTTTCATTTTTTAAGTACTGCTAGTGTATAATTATAGTACCTGTTGTACTAAACGCGTGCTTACGCGTTTGGTATACCAGGTACGCGTTTACGCGTTTAGTGCACCAACCACTCGCTTATACGTCTAGTGCACTTATAAAGCACTAACTAATTAGGGGGGAGGTGCATTAGTATATAGACTACGTAGTCTGCTTTATATAATTGACAGTTACCATCTAAACAAGCATACGATACTACATGTATTTCGTGCCCGTGGATACGACTTACTTATACTATTAAGTTAGTACGAACAGCTACCTAACTAGAGAAGCCTATTTAGATAAAAGGCTATAATAACTAAGCCGGTTAGCCGGTTACCTATATCTTAAAATTATATAGTATCCCTTTTTATATCTTAGACCTAGAATCCTATAATATAATCCTTAGCCGAAAATAGATATCCTATTTTAATATTTAGCTAAATATATAATAAAGATAATTTATCTGGCTAGAGGATAGACTAAAAGTACCCTCCTTTATTAGGGAAATCCAAACTAACTATAAGATACTAACCATAAAGACTAACCCTATCTACTAGTAAGACGTCCAGGCCCGTAACCTAGCCTTTACTTAAAAAGACGCCTGCCGTAAAGCTAGAAAAAACTCTATACTAATAAAGATACTCTTTTAAAGTACTATGTTTAAAGAGGACTTTATATATAGTAGTGGAATAGGTAGTAATGTAGATAATATCTAAATTAGGCAGATCTAACTAGTATAGAAAAGAACGTATTAATAGGATATAAGAGATAACCTTTAAAAGATACAATAGGAGCTAAAAGGAGTAATAATAATGCTAGTACCCTAGAAGCCCCTAAGGCTATATACGCCCCTATTATTATATAACCCCCCTATAGTAAATATCGCCGTAATTAGTACTATAGTGTTTTACTTTAATATATGCTGGAAGGATAATAAGGTCTTTATAACAAGCTTATATAAGATTAATCAAATTATTAATAATAGGGAAGAAGAGTTAGCTAAGGGAACTAACGAGAAACTAGTTAAACGCCTCCTTCTTACTATCTATATAAACTATAAGGATGTATTTTTAAAAGCGGTTTTAAATAAGTTACCCCTTACCAGATATATAATTATAATATTTAATTAGAAGCCAATAACTTACTAAGCTATAGCCCCCTCTACTAATAATTAATAGATAAGCTAAAAGCAATTTTTATATATACTAAATTTGGGTTAAACCTAAGAGTTTAATTAGTTTAAAAAAAAACTAGTTACCTAATAGGGGGACGTGCTGCCTTACGTATTACCCTATTAAATTCGTAATCGTGACCTTATAAGCTCTTCTTTCCTACCCCTTACTGCTTTCTATCTTCTACCTTAGTTACTACTTCCTACCTACTACCTAAATGCCTTCCAATTGTATGTTTTGTACTAGCTGTAACTAATATTGCTCTTCTACTAAGTTTGTAACAAACTGTTATAAAGCTCTGTATAAGACCTGTAACTCTTATAGGGTTAATTCTTTACTCTTTTTTAATAACTTATTACCTTTCTAACACTATATATATATAGGAGAAAAGAAATAAATAGTCCTGCCGACCTTTACCGGACCTTCCGCTGTCTATAAACTAAACTATAGCCGCTACTGCTTCTGCCGCTGCTTCCGCCGCTGCTTCTCCCCTTATACCGCCCATATTAATCTAGCCGCGACCTTCCGTATCAATCTAGCCGCGGCCGCCCGTATTAATTTAGCCGCGACCTATCACTGTCCGCCCTATCGCGGAGCAGCTAGATTGTAGTCCTATTACTACCATCCGCTATATTACGGAGCAGCTAGATCTTGGTTCTATAGACGTTACCTATAACTTCTATACGGCCCTATATTGGATTAATAAACGTGTTAGTATATTACTGCCTAGCAATCTATAGTTTAAAGCCTACTATAAGTATAGTAATATAAACCTCCGCTAGAACATCTATATAATCTTTTAAAGTCGCGTAATACTTCTATTAGGTAGTTTAGGGAGCGGCTCCGCGTATATAATGCAGCATTAGCTTTTACGTCCGTAAACTATACCGTTACTAACTATAGTATAGCCTATAGCAGCCTAAATTACTTATAGATATATAGTAAGCTTTACTATCTATAGGGCCCGTTAAAGCCTCCTCCTAATATTACTCCGTAGTATACGTAACTCTACTTTTATAACCCTAGTTATACCATAGATGTTTAGCTATAGGCCTATCCTAATACCTAGCTAAATGCAACTATTTTATAGTTTATTGCTATACTATCTAAGATACAGAACCCTTTTATCGCCCTCTATTAAACCGCAAGGGAACGGCTTTAGGATTAGCCCGTAACAACCCTATTATAGATTATCTTAAACCTATAAATACGGCTTATCTTAAAGGCGGGTGCTAATTGCCGCTATAAGAACCTCTTAATAAGTAATAAGATAGCTGTTATTATACTAAATAAGTATAGTTATAAGAGGCCAGTCTAACCGGAACGTATAATTATCTAATTAATAGTGTAGAATAAGAGTTATAGGTAAGTAGAAGATAAGTTAAGGTAGAACAATCCTTACAAATAAAGGATAAATACTTTCTAACCTCTTCTATTTAGAGACTAATTGCTAGTTCTTCTCTAGAGGAGAACTAGCTCCCTATATAATCCTTCTAAGACGCTAGCAAAACCCTTTACCCCTTATCTGTCTAACTATGTCTTTTAGGACGTAGATAGAATATAGATAAGACCTCCTTTTATCTTATCTAATATGTACCTTCTAGGGAACTCCGTTATAATTACCTCCCCTTTAAGGGTCTTAGTCCTCTAAGACTTCGCCTCTACTAAGCTTTTATAGAGTTCTAGCTAAAACCACTAGGGAAAATTCTTAGTAGAAAGGTACTCTATAATACGGCTTATAGCTAGTTCTTTACTAGCGTAGAACCTTACTTTATCCTTAGTTCCTCTACTCTTCTCCTACTATAGCTCCTTATAATACCTTTATAATAGAACTAAAATAATAATAATAAAAATTAGATAGGATTTACCTTTCTTATTATAAGAGTTTATTATAAGTTGATCTGGAGGTTATCTTATGCAATATATCCATAAGCTACTATCTTTATTCATCTAAAATAGGTTCTAATAATAACGTCTTTATTTTAATTTTCTTCCAGTTTATAAGCTGTCGCCTCTTACGCGTCTTTTTATTAATAATACTATTCGTCTCGCCTTTTAACAGACTATTTCTTCTATATCTTCACTTTCAGCTTCTATATCTCTAGCTATTCTTTTATAATTGCTTTATTCTCTTCTTATAACACATCTATAAGTAATAGGATCCCTATTTTATCTCTATTAATAATACTAACTCTTTATAGTATTCTCTTATAATAGCTTAAGGTTATACTACGCGTCCCTAGACTAGCGGTGGTATTATTTTAGTGCCATCCTAAACCACCTCTATTACTCCTACGGTAATTTCTCTAAAGTGCTACCGTTATTGCGTTTACGCGCTTATATTAGACCTATCCCACGCCTATAAGATGCCTTACTCCAGTAAAAACAAATCTAAGTATTCCCATTGCCGTAGTAGAAGAAAGACCTACGTTTTAGTATTTTCCATTCTATCCTATTCTAAATTTTACTAATTATATTAGATCCCTACTATCTATACGCGTAAAACTTACAAGCTCTATCGCGCTATCTGGAATTTCCGCTTATATTTAAATAGTAATAGATAGAGATAGAAGGTATCTACCTTTACTTATAGGCTCTTTAATTTAATAAGGGTTTCTACTACTATAGAGATGTAATAATCTCGGATATATAGTGTCTAAGAGCGTATATATAAGTAGCTTACCCTTATAAATAATAACATTTGCACTCTTACACGGGCCTTTCTAGCTAGGTAAGTTTCTCTAGTAATATATTTAGGAACTATACTAATTCTCTTAGCTAACGGCTTTTAGATCCCTGCTTAGATACTAATTTAAAGCCTAAAGATACTAAGGATAGCAATAAAAGTCTAGATAAACGTTCTCCTTACTAGTCTCCTGCCCGTGCTAGTCCTTCTAGTACCCATTATTCTAAGAAGAATATTAGTGGAAGTGCTAATGCTTCTAGGGATAGAGGAGCTAATAATACCGTTAAGATAGAAGGGGAGGCTTCTATTACTGCTACTAGTATTTAAGTTATTATCTAGCTCTTTCTTTCTTTTTATAGAATAGCTTTATATAGTGCTTCTCGGGTACCTCTAGAATGCCCTATTATTAGGAATTAACTTTATACTTTAGGGATGCCTTTATTCTAAGCTTTAGTGATAATTTATATAAAGGCAGTATACTATTATAATCCCTATATATAATAAACGGGTAGTATTTCTATAGGTGCTTTATAATTTTTTTTAAATTTTTTTAATTCTTTATAGGCTGTCCTTTACTTCTCTTTGTACTATTAACTCTACTATATATCTCCGGTGCTAGACCAGATACTCTCTTTTTATCCCTAGGGGGTCCTTCTAAATCCTTAAGGCCTTTTCTTATATTGCTACTACTCATTCTTAAATAGCGTCTTCTTTAGATAGTATCCCTAGTGGTTCTCCTATAAATTTTATAGGCTTCCCCTTATAGGGTTCTAGGATCCCTATTATAATAGTAAAACGTTTCCGTTCTTAATACCTATACTTAACCTTATAGTTTTAATTTATGGGGTCTTCCCTATTATCTTATCTGTGGTATATCTAGAACCGTTACTAAATCTTTACCTTTAGTCCTTAGGAAGGTTTTAATTACTATATTATATCCTAGCTAAAGGTGCTCCTTAGGTTCCTAACTATTATACGCCTAAAAGTATCCTTTCTAGCAAACTAAAAATTCGCGCTTTTTTTTTAGCGCTATCTTTAGTCTAAAATATCTTCTATATTCCATTCTAGTTCCCTATTAATTTCGCTAAATAGTAACGGTTCTACACTATCTTTTCTCTAGTATAGCTTTAGTAAGGAAATATAAAATATAGGATATAGGATATATTAGGTATAATTTTGGTAATTCTAATTTATAGGCTTAATTTCCTTTAGTTTTTTTTAACTATCTTAAAGGGTCCGAGCTACTAGTAATCCAGCTTCTTTTTAATACATTTTATTCGGATATTTTTTATAAATAGTAAGACTTCGTCTCCTATCTTAAATTCTTTTAGAATATATTTTTTATTATAGTACCTTTTTTATATAGCCTAGGCGTCTAGTAATTGCTTTTTAAGTTCTTATTTACGAATTCTTATTTACTTAATTCTCTTAGACGCTGCTAGTGCCTCCCTTTTAGGAATAATATCTTTAATATTCTAGGGGTTATTTGCTTTTACCCCAAATAATACTTTATAAGGGGTTATTTTTATACTGCTATAGATGCTTATATTATATATATATTATATTAAAGCTAACTATAATATCTAATTATCCTATTAATAATTAATATAGTAGCGGAGGTAGTGTTCTAATAACATATTTAGACGCTCTATTAGCCTATTTATTTATAAGTAAAAGGCGGTACTTATTCTTTGCTATATTTTTAATAAGAGATAGAATAAAGACTAGAATACGCTATTAAATATAGTACCTCTATTAAATATAATTCCCCTTAGTATGCTAAATAAGAGCTACTATTTTAAAAACAGGTCTACTAGTTCTACTATTATAATTATTATTATAACAGCAAAGTACCCTAAGAACTTTATATATCTATTAATAATTACTAGAATAGCGTTAGCAACCTCTTCCGTTCTTATTTTAGTAGGGGGTAAGCCTATTATAAAAATTATTATTAATTCTAATATAAGTCCCTACGGAATAGGAAGTACTAATAACTCGCTATATAGGCGATATCTAGATATCTATACCCTTTAGCACGTATTATATCTTAATATATAGTCCTTAACCTCTTTAGATATTCTATCTTAAAAGTATTTCCTTTAAACGGCCTTAAGGGTTCTGTTAGCACCGTAGTAACCCCTAAGAGGGTTATTATAGAAAACCTTTAGAATTTTATCTTAAACCGCTTAGTCCTTTAGGATATATATAGCACCCTTAAAGCGTAATAGACCCTTTTAGTCTTGCTACTATAGCTTCTTAGTAACTCCGGCTAAATTAGTCTCTACTATATTTTTCTACCTCTCCCTAAAAATAAAGGCGTCCCTTTATTATACTTAAAGAAGAAGATCTAAAAAGGTTTTATATAGATTACTTACTTCTATTTCGCCTGCCGCCATTATAAATATAAGGCGTAGTATAAGATATTTTAAACTATTAGTACTAGTAGATTCTCCTACCGTTATTGTTACGGCTCGTACAAATGCCTCTGAACCGAAGCTTGTAGAATGCTGTATTACGAAGATACTAAGCTAAGGAGCAGAAGAAGGTCGAGGAAGGGCTAGGTCTATATACACGAGCCAAGTCTCCAAGCGAGCCCCTGACTAGGCTGCATGTAGACGTCGCAGGGGCAGTGCCCCAGCGCCGTCACAGTTATATAGTATGCTATACTATAGATAGGTATCTTACCTATTTCCCTTAGATCTGGATACTCGTAGCTAATACGCTATTAAGTTAAAGGTGCCGCGACACCCCTAGCATATCCCGTAGAATTCTCGCTAATTCTAAAGTATACTAACTTTATAACGTCTGCCTGGCCTATAATTTAGTCTATAACTATATTTTATAGCTATATTACTAGGACCTCTACCCTATTATAAAATTCTATAGTTTTAGGAAAAGAGTCTTTTTTCTTCCTAAGCAAATTTTATAATATAGGGATTATTTCCCCTATACTGTCCTAGATCCTTCCTATCTTATAATCTAGATATCTTAATAACCTATTAGTGGGATTTATCTTTTTTAGGCGGTATATAATTTTAAAATCGTACTATAATAGTACCTCTACCTATCTAGCTTATTAACTACTTAACACCTTTATAGTTATAAAGTATTTTAGGTTATTATAGTCTATAAGGACTTTAATAGGGTAATTACTTCCTATATAATAATATCGCTAGTACTTTATTACTATAACTATCGCGAGTAACTCCTAGTTATGCGTTATATAACGCTATTTTATAGGGGTTATTTTCCTTATATTAAATCTATCTCTACTCCAATTTAATACCTTAAATAAATTCTTTTAATTATCCTTTAATGCGGATATAGATAAGGTTCCTATACTATAACCAATATACCCTATAGGGAGTGTAGCGGCCAACTCTGTAATAAAACCAGTAGTGCTATAAGATATAATTAAAGAGCTCGCAAAACGCGGGTGCTATAAGCGTATATTAACGGCCTTACTAAAGGATAATTATAGAGCCTATAGGAAAGAAGCAAACGCGTGGAAAAGTAAGGCAATATATTATTTATGCAGTTCTATACTAATATTTTAAAACTAATAGAAGCTATTAGATAAGCTATTACTAAGCTAGTTATATTGGCAAGAGGATAAGAAAAGCAAATTTTAAGCCTTTTATAGTTAAACTTAGTTCCTATAGAGGTTACTAGTACTTAAACTTTTAAAGCTAAGCTTAGGGATATCGAATTACCTTAAAACCTTAAATGTCTACTAAAATATAAGCCCTTAAGATATGAAGTTATTTACAGCTTCTATCGTAATTGGCATTATACCCTTAGTGAAGTTATTTAACCGTTAGTGGAAATGGCAAATAGCGTATAATATGCCGTTTATTTTCTAAAGGCTAAGCTAGATATTATAGGTTGCTATCTATAGTGCAAAAAGTGCCTCCTAAGGTAAGACTTTAGCTTAGTACAGGAAGGCGTTTACTTATCTTTTTAATAGGATTCTAATAAAGTTATACACCTTTTCTAGGACTATGGCGTTCTATATAAGCTAACTTTACTAACAAGCGTATATTTCTGCTATAAATGTTCTCTATAAATAGAATTAGACTTAAATTAGGCTAATTATTATTCTGGCTACCTTTAAACCCCTCCTATATTCTGCGGCCTCGTATATACTTACGGAATTATCGCTATTACTAGGCGCTGCCCATTTTGCTTTAGCTAATTAGAATATTAACAATTTCTAAAGCCGCGTTACTTTAACGTATATATTAATTAGTATATAAATAAGTTACCTAAGGGGCTAGCAGACTGTCTGGTATATAAGTATACCTCCTAAAATTCTCGTAAGTTATAAAGTTACTTAGACAAAATCTATGGAGTTTATCCTATAGGTATAGGAAAGAGCCTAAAATATAAAAGAGAGAGAAATAACGGAGGAGGAGATATATAATTTTACGCTAGCAAGATATAATATTTATTAGATATTAAATAATATAATACTATTTTACTTTATAATTATTCGCCGTATATTCCTACTTAACCTAAATTATAATAAATATATATTTATATCCCAGTTTCTAAATTTATTAATTTTGTTTTTAGAATATATTCTATAAATAAAATCTAAATCTTAGTTAATAGATTTAGAATATAGTTTCTTAAACGGCTTAACTTTATATATATATCTGCCAGCTAAGCCGTTTTTACTAACTTCTTTATATAGCTCTTTTACTCCCTCGCTTACTTATAAGGCTCCCTTACTTCCTTATAAATCCCCCTTACTCTATTATAAAGCCTCCTTATCTCTATATAGTTGTTTAGGAAAAATGTGTATATTTATCTTTATAAGAAGCCCCCTAAACTTTCTTAGACTATAACGCCTATACCCTAGACGTAGAAGATGCTACCTTATATAATTAACTAACTAGGCGTTTAACTAGGGGGATAAAAATCGGTATATTGACTATTAATTACCTTTAGCATATTAAAGTATTCCTTAGGAAAGCCTAGCTAAGTTTAACTCTAACTAATCCTAAGTTAATACAGACGAAGAAGATATTATTAAATTAGAGCGGCCGTGCGATTTAGCTAAGGCGCCTATTAATTAAGGCATCTAGTAAGCTAAAATTTAAGTAACGTAGTTAAGGTGTATTACGAAATTAACTTAATAGTAGCTAGGATAGTTTTATATTACTTTATATAGCAAGATAGAATTAATATATCTAAGAGTGGGAATTATAAAGAAATTCTTTTTTTCTAATTACCTACTAATATGGGCAATGTACTGTTTCTGTAGCTTAGGACAGGTTTTAGATAGCCGCACTATAATAATTAATTGTCCTATATTTTTAAGGCAAGGCTAGTAGCAATAGTTATAATAACGTGTATATAAAAAAACCTAAGCTTTTAGGCGTTCCTAAAGTTAATCTAACGTGACTTTTATAGGGCTCTTCTATATACCCGTTTAGTTAGTAAGGATTAAAGAATGTAGGTAAAGTAGATAATAGATAAGGGATATAGGCGAGGATTATAAGAACCTATAGAAGGCGCCTATAAGTCTATATAAGGCGTAAGCCCTAAATAAATATATATTTAGTACCGTATATTTTTATTAGAGGCTATATACTAAATCCATTTTAATAACAAAAGTAGGTAAGGCTAAAATAATTATACTGTTATATCTTAATATATAACCAACACATTAGATATAAGAAAGCCGTTAGAAATAGTATATATAGATTTAGTAAGACATTAATAACTAAAGATACTAAAAGTCCTAATTAAGCGGCGTTAAGCCTAGTGTATACTAATCTCCTTATATTGCAATTGTTTCTGTCCTATCTCGCGCGTAATAAAAATCTTAATATATACTATTTTTTAAGAAAGAGTAAGAAAACCGCAAAGGGCCTATAAAAGCAGTTTGGCTATTATCTAACCCTTTATAGTAGGAGGGATAAAAGGGTAATAAACTAGTTAGGGTAATAGAAGGTGTTCGCGCTATAATTTACTAGGGTCTTCTCCAGTTAATATAGGCAATTTAAAACTTTAGCTAGTTAGTAATAAATTTAATATACTATAAGGAGAAGTTTACCGTTATAAAAGGGATATTATAGTCCTTATAAGTAGCTACTAGTACTATATACGCTAGGATAGGGAGTACTATAATAGCGTTTATAAGAACTATTATAGTAAGCCTTTAAATAGGGTTGTTATGCTCTATAGTAAATAAATTAAGCAATTCTTAGCAGTAGGAGCCTTAATAGTTTATAAAATTAGGCTACTTTCTAATACAGCTTCTAAGGAGAATTAAATATATATAGGTAATAAAGATCTTTTTAAGGCTAATAAGGCCAACCTCTAATATAAACTAAAAGTAGGAACTCTGTAGAAGGGATATATAGCCTACTTTAGCAATTAAACTATAGATATAGGTTAGAGGGAGAGATTAGGAGAGTATATAGGGAGAACCTATAGTTTAAAGAGTGCTATCTTTAATAAGAACACTACTGCCCTAACCCCCGTAAAAATCGGCTTACCACTATCAACTTTTAAAAGAATATTGTTTAGCGACGTATACTATATTTATTAGCTTTACCCCTCTATAAATTTACTTTATAAATTACTTTAATAATTAGAGGAATAGTTATAAACCCGTATAAAATAATAAGCGATAATCTTGCGTTAGCTATAATAGGATATTAGTTTTATTTCTGGCCTAAAAATAAATTATAGTTTAATATACAGTATATATAATCCCGAAATGCATTAATAATAACTAAAACAATAGTAGAAATAAATTAGGGCAATAAGAGGAGGGCTACTAGTACTAAAGCTTGTTGTATTACTTTCTGTTTTCTATTATAAAAATAAAAATAGAAGTAGAAACTTAGGTAGATAAATATATAAGTAGTTAAGATATACTAAAGGAGAGTTATTAATTTTATTATAATAGCGGCGAAGAGTATCTATATAAACGAACGAGGGCCGCGATATATATGTATACGCATACGGCTAGCATACTTTTAGGATACGGTTTTATTTTATTTTACTTCTTTACTTAATGCTTAAACTAGATATAGTCGGCTTTAGATAATATTTAGTTAGTCCCCTATAATAAACCTTAGTGGCCTAACTAAAGAGCATTACATTTTGTAACGGAGCCTTGTAGCAGGAACTACGGTAGACTCGTTAATAGGCTAGGTGTATAGGTATTACAAGTAAGTTAATAACGTAATAATAACTAGTGGAGTAGTTACCTAATAGATTAACTCTAATTATATTCTAAGAATTACTATAAGAAAGGAACTATCTAGGTAGGGACTAAGGGTCCTTAAATACATAACCGTACTCCTATAAAAGTTATTACTCTATCTACTCTATCTACTCTATTTACTCTATTACAGATCTCGCAGATTATATAGATTACACAGATTATATTATATAACTCTGCTTACTATTCATTGTTATATAGTTCTATAGGTTCTATCTTAGACCATATTTATATTAACTAATTAGCTTCTTCTAACTCTTCTTTAAGTAGTTATAATATTATACTTAAAGCGTTTATAACACCATCTCCCTCCTCTTTATCTTTGTCCTTAAAGATACCTAGTATCTTTAAGTTGTTTACTAGAGGTATAATATCCATCTAATTAATTTAGTTAATATCGTTACTTATAATACCTAAAGCCTCTTTTTCTTCCTTAACTCTTTATTATACGCGTATAGTTTCTTCCATACTATTACTTAGTAAAGTAATACCATCTCCGTATTCTTGTTATATAAAAGAGGGGTTAGTTTACGTTACGTTAGTAAATCCTTTATCTTAGCAACCCTCTTCTTACTTAAAGTATACTAAAGTAAATATTTAATTATCTTACGATGTTCGCTTAATTTCTAATACTAAGTATACGCGTCCTATAACTCTTAATAGTCTTTAAGTTCCCTAAGTAATTTACTATAGGGTTTTATATTTAATTTACTGCTATAAAGCTTAATAATAAGTTATCCGTCGCTTTAGTGGAACTTTATTATTTATATAACGCTAAAAAAGAGGCTGCCAATACTTAACAACGTACTCTTAATTCTTATCTTGCTACGTCTACTTAGCTAATTTATCTTAAGAAAGTTCGCGAGAAAGTTTATTTTAAGGAGTAGAAGCTTATAAAATAAGATCTATAGGAACTTAGTAATAAAAAAACGGATTCTCTTCTAATAAAGAAGGAAATAACTCTAAGTAGTTTAGTAGTTGTTTTTTCTAGGTCCCCCTTAGGTAACTTATTCTTTAGTAATTCCTCTTTATTAATATTGCCTAACCTTTTTTCTTTTAATACTCCTATACCTTTCCTATAGCGTTTTTTTAAATTTTTTAATAGCTTCTAGGTAGTCTTATTATAGCCTATCCACTTTACTTTATACTATATTTTATTATCTACATCCTTATAACTAACAACTCTTAAAACTTACTATTTATCTTCTTCTTATCCTCTATATATATCTGCCTTATAGACCAGTGGCTTAATATTCCTATATACTAGCTCTAGTATTGCAATATATTATATAGGGTAGATCTTTATTTTAGCTAGTAGGTTTAACTTAAATATAACCAGTAAAATCCTTTATATAATTTNNAAAGGTNCTAGTNTAANATNGTCNAANTTCTTACTTANTNNTTAACTNTTAAAATTTTTATATAGTANCTATACTTTATCTCCCTCCTTAAGATCTAGTCCCTTAGATCTCTTAGCATCGTAGTACTTTTTTATTCTTTGCTATACTACCTTAGCTGTTTCTATAAGGTCTATATAAAGGTCCATTAAACTCTTTATTCTTTACTTAGCTATACTACTTATCTTCTTTACTTATTATAGCAATAGTAAAGTCCTTAGCTTATATCCGTAATTCGCCTTAAATAGTAATATACCTATTCCCTTTTATAGTGTTATATTATATACAAACTATATAACTAGTAATAGCGATACCTAATTATTTTGTGTATAATTAATATAGTGCCTTAGATACTATTCTAGTGTCTAATTTAATCTTTCCGTTTAACTATCTGTCTATAGATAATATGCGGTAGAAGTTACTACTTTAACTCCTTACTCTGCTAAGAATACTTCCTAGAATGCTACTATAAATCTTAAATCTCTATCTAATATAATTTTGCCTAGTGCTCCGTATTTTACAAATACTTCTTTAATATAAATTCTAGCGACATCTTCTGCTAATATTTCTTCTGTATATGCTATAAAGTACCCCCACTTTATAAGCTTGTCTATTATTACTAAGATTACATTATAATCTTATCTGGTAATAGGGTCTCTTAACTTTAGTAACTTAATAATAAAGTCCTATAATATAACCTCCTATAGTCTCTTTGGTATTTTAATAGGTTGTAGTTCTTTATATAGTTTATACCTTATTAATTTATTCCTTTAGCAATCTAGATATTCTTTTATAACTTACCTAGCTAGTTCCTAAATTCCATTAATAATATACTCTTCTTAAAGTCTTAACACTAAGCCTATAGCTCCATTATATCCTTAAGTTAATCCTTTATAAAATAACTTAATAAACTCCTTTATAATAGTTCTTAGTATATACATTACTTTTTAATTTTTATACTATTCTAAGTCTAAATCCTTTATTTATGCGTCTAGGATCTTTTATATCTAGTTACTCTCTAGTAATTTATAGATCTTCTCTTCTTATATTGCTATAATCTTTGGGTAATTATATCTAATTAGTCTATCTATATCTTTTCGCAATAAAGCCCCTAATGGCTTTTTATTATTTTATAGTTTAGTCTTTCTACTTAAAGCATTTACTTGTGTATTCTCTATACCCTTAATATACTAAATTTTAAAATAGTATTCCGTAAGCATTTCCGCCTATCTAACCTATCTATAATTAAGTTCTTTTATTATTAGGAACCCCGTTAGGTTCTTATAATCCGTTTTAACTATAAATAGTTTCTCTATACCTTATAAGAATAATCTCTATTCCTTTAATACTATAACTATACCTAATAACTCCTTATTATAGATGTTATAGTTTAGTTCCAGTAGTGTTATTTTTTTTAACTATAGTATACCACTAGGTGCCATCCATCTTAATATTTCTATAGAAAGTACGCTTTTAGTGCATAGTCTAATATATCCGTTTTAACTACTATCTCTAACTATAGTTAGTAGATTTTAAGGACTGGTTCCTAGGTAAATAACTATTTAATCTTCTTAAATAGTTCCTTTTATTCCTCTCCCTATACCTATAGTTCTTCCTTCTTTATTAATCTCGTAAGTGGCTTAATATTTTTTTTAACTATTAAGCTATAAACCTTCTATAGTAATTGCAGAACCCTAGGAATAACCTTAACTATATTATATTCTCTAGTTCTTACTAATTTACTATAGCCTTAATCTTCTTTAGATCTATACTAAGTTAGCCTAGTTTAATAATAAATCTAATAAAATTGGTTTTCTTAGTAAAGAACTCGCATTTCTTAATTACTACTAGCATCTATTCTTCTTATAGTCTCTTTAAAACCCATTTAACGTGTTCTCTATATTCTTCCTTATTTATTAAGTAGATAATAATATTGTTAAGGTATACTATAACAAATTCATCTAAATATTCTCTTAATATATTATTAATACGCTTCTAAAATATTGCTAGTATATTTATAAGCCCAAATTATATAACTAATAGTTTATATAGTCCTTCCTTTGACCTAAAGGCTGCCTTTTATTTATTACCTTCCTTAATTCTAATCTAATAGTACGCCTATCTTAGATCTATCTTTATAAAGATTTACGCATTACTAATCCTATCTTAGATTTCGCTAATTAAGGGTAAAGGATACCTATCCTTTCTAGTAATGCTGTTTAACTATCTATAGTTAATATATAGCCTAAGTTTCCTATTCTTCTTTGGTATAAATAGTACTAGATATCCTGCTAATAACTATAATAGTCTAATATATCCCTTTTANANNTTNTNTTAGATAAACTCNTTAAGTGCTNNTAACTNNTNTTNNGTNANCTTATANGTTAGNNAGAACCTTANACTTATTCCTAGTTCTAACTCTATCTTATAGTCCTATACTATATAATCTAATAGCTTTTTACTCTCTAGTAACTATAGCTTTTTACTATACTTATGGTATCTTTTTAGTATATAGCTTAATTCTTAATTGGTCTCTTTATATATTACTCTAACTTAGTACTATACTAACTTAGTTTATTATTACATCTTATGTTGTTATATATCTCTAATATTAACCTAACCTATAACCTAATTAATTTTTAGATTATATTCCTGTAACTAAGGTATTCCTAATACTGCCTTATTATTCCCTAATNGTANTATATTAAAAGANATCTTAATNTATNTNCCTTTAATNGTTANCTAAATNNGTCCTNTTTTAAGATTAATAATACCTCCTCTATAGGCTATTAGATCTCCTAAAATTGTTATTAATAGGTAAAAGTGCTCTTTCTGCCTGTATAGTAGCCCTATCCTTTTAACTGCTATTAGTAAAATATGGTTCCTTATTGCTCTACTATCTACTAATACTTTAAACTATTAATCTTACTATTAGATTCTTAGATTTAGGTATCGTCCTTAAATTCCTTTAAGGGTCTAAGGCTCTACTACTAGCTCCCTCTAGTCCTATAGGCCTCTACTTTTCCTAACTATTAGCTGCTTAATCCTATTATACTTAGCTTATTCTTTAGCTAATACATAGTTCGTTTTTTATCTTTAATATACTATAGATAGGTGTTCTTTAGATATTCCTACTATTATTATCTATCTAAGTATTCTTCCGTAAGGAATTTTCCTGGTTAAAGTATTAAATCTCCTTCCTCTTAGACTTCTGCTAAATGCTAGCCGTGTATATACTTAGTATTCCTATACTATTGTTTATCTATTATCTAGTATATCCTTATAGGGTATTTCCGATTCTTTTCTTTTGGATTTTTGTGTATTTTATATATATTATCTATATATGCAATCCATAATAGCGTATAGTGCGCTAGGTGCTTTAGGTTAACTCTTAACTTATTTTTATCTTTAAGTTTAAACCTTTATTATACTAATCTAAATATTACAACTTTATTTATAGGTATTAAGACGCGTTTCTTACTTTTCTAGTCCTTTAATCGTTCCTCTAGATCCTTTAATATTATAATTAATACTCCCTTAATATAGTTTATCGCTTTTCCGTAATTAAGTGGTCTTAGATAACTTTTTCGTCTAACTATATATAGAAATCTTCCCACTTATTATTATGTTGCTGTTTATACTACTTTTAGTATAGCTGCTAGAGTATATACGGCTTGTTTATAAGGAAGTATCTTCTTATTACTACGTTATAATAGCCCTTTATATATCGTTCTTTGAACCTAGTAGAAATCCCTAAATCCTCTTTACTTTCTAATTCGGTAAGCTATTTAGCTCTTAATATGCCTACTCTCGGCCTATTAGTAATTCTTTATATGGGTGCTCTGTCCCTTATATATCCTAATATACTAGATCTTTTATCTAGTTTCTATTCTTACTATAAGGTAATTCTTACTCTAAACTTCTCTATAGTTTCTTTCTTTTCGCGTTTTATAAGTGGATCCTTAAAGTTTTCTTACTTCTTAATCTTAGTATTAAACTCTTAATCTTTAGTCTAAATATCTTATTTAACTAGTAAGTCCTCTAGGTCTATATATCTGTCTCCTAATTTAACTACTATTTATATTATAGATTCTCTAATCTATAAAGAAGCTCCTTGCTTCTTACTTATAGGTATTCTAATTTATACTCCGAATTTTTAATCCCTTAGATTTTTTAATTCTAAGCTTGCTTCTAACTTAAGCTTAGCTTCAGCCTTAGTCTAATTAGGCTTTACTAGTGTCCTTATCTCGTCTTAAGAGTCCTAGATCTTACTTATCTCGTCTTAAAAGTCTTATACTGTTAGGAACACTTATCCTAAGCTTATTCATATATTTTTAAACTAAGCTACTACTCTACTCTATCGGTTATTGTCTATTATAGGTCTATAAGCATACCTTATTTTATTTTAAGAATCTTAGTTATTTCTTATCTTATCTTAAGAATCTTAAGCCTTTAGCCTTTTGCCTTTATTAAGTGGTAAGCTAGCACTAGCAGTTGTTTACTTACTTAATTATCTCTAGATATTGCTCCTTCTATCTTATAAAGTAATAGATGCCGTATCTAATAGTGTTATAATACCTATTACTAAACCTTACTCTATAGCGGTCTTAGTCTCTGCTTCTATTACGTTATTAAGGTTTAGATACCCCTAGTTAGTCCCTTTACTATCCTTATTGCTGTTAATTAATAAGTACTCTAACTCTATTATTATTATTACTAATTTTTATCCGTATATTACTATAATATCTTAATCTAGCTTATAGAGTTAATCTTATTCCTTATTTAACTCTTTAGTTCCTTTAAGTTCTCTTAACTTTAGCTCTTATAGCTAATAGCTTATACTATACTTAGCGTCTTTATAAATTTAGTATACGTTATTATAATAAAACGCGAAACTTCTAATTAAATACTCTTTTGTTCCTTATAGCGCACTATTATTCCTCTATATATATGTGTTATATACTACTAGTCTAGTTCCCTTTACTGCGTAATAACTCTAACCACTTCTATAATCTCTAGTAAAATAACCCTATTTTCCGCAATTTATATAAGCTCTATCTTTAAACTATTATTTTTACTATAGAGTTCGCTCAAACGTCTTCTACTACTAAGATCCTTAATTTAGCCTATACTCCTTAGTCCTATAATTGCTTAATCCTTAACCTCTAGGTTTCTATAGTTTCTTACTCTATCTTTTATAGGTTTCTTTAGTACTACTTAGGTCTATTAGCTCTGCGCTATACCATAATTTCTAATTTAGCTTTAGTTATTGCGTGCTTTACGTCTTATATAATTATAGAACTCTATCCTAGCCCCTCTTAGCCTATTCCCTTTAGAAGATCTTATTATTAATCTTAATTGCTTAATCTATTAATTCCCTTAGGGTGTCCGCATCTTCTATTAAAATAATTACATTCTGGACTTTAGTCTTAAGTCCCTATTTATACTATGCCATAAGCGCCTTATTGTTCCACTTAAGTTATATAGCTAGCGTTTAGAATTATATTATATATTTAATTGCTAAAGTTTATTATATTAGGTTCTAAAGCTTCCTTTCCGCTATAGTTATTACTTTTAGGTCCCTAAATATTTATATAAGTCGCTTTACAAATCTATTCTAGCTTAAAAATATAAACCGTACTTCTTAATTTATTATTATTATTCCATTTACTTATATCTCTATAAGGTAAGGCTTAAACTATTTAAGTACTCTTCCTAATAAGAACAATCCTGTATATGCTACTTAATCTATAATTATTACTAGCTTTACTCCTTCTTACATAACCTTAAAGTGTATTTGCGTAAGAAATCCCTTAAGCTTTAATTTTTCTCCCGAGAATCTTTTAATTAATAGTAACTTAACCTTTACTACTCCTATCCTATTAATCCTATTTTTAAGTGCCGTATTATCTCCCGTTAACTAATTAACTATTATTTATAACTATCCTACTATTACAGGCTATTATAAGTTAGTGTTTGCTATACTAGTGTCGTTACCTAATCCTAACATAGTTGCCGCCGTTAATGGCGTTATAGTAGCTGCTTTTGGTGGCATACTGTTTAACTTATTAAAACTATAACTAAGGTAGTAATTATATAACGGAGCCTTATAGTAGAAACTACGGTAGACTTATTAATAGGCTAGGTATATAGGTATTATAAGTAAGTTAACAACATAATAATAACTAGTGGAGTAGTTACCTAATAGATTAACTCTAATTATATTCTAAGAATTACTATAAGGAAGGAACTATCTAGGTAGGGACTAAGGGTCCTTAAATACATAACCGTACTCCTATGAAAGTCGTTACTCTATGTTACGGAACCCCACCGCAGGGGCCTCCATAGGAGAGCCCCGTGCTCTTACGTACACCTCGCGTACAGCTTATGTCAGCTACGCGTAGGTATATCACCTCCTTACGCCCTCGACCCTTACGATCGATCGCGTAACGTCTTGTAGACTCCTTGAATACATACGTCTTGTAGCCACTGCCCCATCCCGTGATATTACGTTGCGCCTTTTTACCACTAACACCTAGCCTACGACCAATTCTACGTCTCTATAATACTATAGGCGCTGCCAGAAGCAGCGTACCTATAAGTTACCTCACTTTATACTTCTAAGGAACCTACGATAGTAAGATGATATTCCTTACTAGCCACTATGTCAAACCTAAAGAATAATCTAATACCTATACTTAACCTACGACGCCAATTAATCCCAGGAGAATTTGATTTATTAGCCCTAGCCTTAACCCCTAAGGAGATGGATACCGACAATGTCTTATTTTTTATTGACTATATAACTACGGACAAGTAAGCGGAAGGGCTACTACCTATTAAAATCGAAATATGAGACGCCGAGATGTTTATAAAAATGGTAGCATGAGAACCCGATAAATACTACCGCCTTCTATAGAACTACTACCTAAAGCTTACATAAGCCGAGATGCGTGCTGCTTAAGATCGCGATATTATCTAAGACCTATAAGCTTGTGAGGCGCTTACCGATAATACGCGTTAAGAAACTAAAGACGACCTCTGCGTATCTAAACGCGACGTCCAACAGTTAAAGAAGGCTGAGATTATACTTATTGCTACGGTTACTGAAAGAGAAGGTATAATTAAATACCTATAATCTTAGCTTAATGAGTATATTCGTAATAACGCTAGACACCTCTCTACTGTATATAACGCCACTTAAGTCTCTACGCCCCTGGTAACTTTACCTACTTAACGCTTAACGGAGGGTTAGCGCCGAGCAGCCTTACCTAATAGAAACCCCTACTAAAGCGATGACAAAAGCTATAACGACCAAACCTAAGCTGCCACTATAGGGTCTAATATACGTTACCCTAATCCCCTAGTTTTTTAAGAAGACCGCAAAGAATATAGCCACTAGAAGATATAAATCCGCGAGAAACTAACTTAGAGCGCCTGCCTTTTTCCTACGGAAGATATTAAGATTGGCTATATTATTGGGCGAATAAAGGGTATACTATTTAACAGACTCTTCGCCTAATGGGAGACTAATAGCCCCTAAAAGTGGTAGTCCTATTAAGAAGTCCTTAACGATCTCGACCTAATATACCGTAACTATAACCTACTAGCCACTAACTAAGCTAAACTACGTGCCCTAAAGATAAGCCCTACTAAATTATTTAATAAGTTCTATGTTAAATTCTAGGAATATACTAGAGCCCTTACCCGAGATAATACTAAAGACTAGGAAGATCTCCTTAAAAAAGTCACTTATTACCTTAGTTACGCAGCCGCCAGCTATAACTATAATAATATTTATAATATGGTAGCAGCTATACAGAAGATTAAACGACGACTAAATTAGATCGCTACTATAAACCCCTGCCTGAAGACCTCTCTATAGAAGCCCTCCGGACCTACTAAACCACTGACGCCCACTACCCTAAGTAATACTACTAGTCCTAATATCGACCTTTCCATACCAACCTTCCCGTAGAAGCTACTAGATAGAGAACGCGAGCTACTTTAAAAGCTAAAGCGTTGCTATAGATGTCGTTAAGAAGGCTGTTATAGCTATAGCCTAAACTGCCTAATGGTTAGGTTTAGTAGCTGCCGCCTAATACTTAACCTAGTACCTTAAACACTAAATACGTTGCTATATACCACTACCGTATAAGACGAAGACGTAGTAACAGCGGTAGAGTTAGATACGGAAATAGAAAACGCTAAGTCCTAGCCCTAAGTTGTAGGTTAGGACGCCCTAATAATAAGGGGATCTATATATCGGCCTGCTTAATAGATAACTTAGTAAAGATAAATAGACGGAAACAGATAGTTTTACCTGTAATAGGAACTACTGCTAAAAAATAATATAAAAGCCGTTCTATAATTAATTGCGGAGCTACTAATAAATTTATAGATACTTAATTTGTGTGTACTTATAACCTACCTACCTTACCCCTTATTAAAGCCCGCGCCCTATAACTCACTAACGGTAGTTATACCGTATAGAAGATTACCTATATGGCATAACTTCACCTAGATATAAATGGGCACTAGGAAGAACTCTGGGCCTATATTATACTACTTACTAACTACCCTATTATCCTTGAAATGAACTAGCTTAAATAATACAACCCCGCCATTAACTGGAAAAAGAGAGAAGTAACCTTTAACTTTAAATACTGTAGAGAGACCTACCTAGGATATGGCCTAGCCGCCTCTATCTATTCCCCAGGATACTAACCTAAGGAACCCCTTATTACCCTACCTACGACTAACTACCACTACGTAAGTGCTGCGGCCTTCTACCGCATAGCACGTAGGAAAGGCTAAACCATTACCGCAGCCTCCTAATTACGACTATATAAGCTTAATAAAGAATAGGACTACGTCCTCTATAGTAACAGGATAGATATAGTCGACCTTTTAGAAAATAATGCCCCCGCAGAACTCTATGGACTTTTACCTTTAGACTTTAAGAAGTTTATAAAGCTTAAAAAAGGACTTACTAATAAGGAACTCCGCAAGCTCCTCCCTAAGAGGTACTATAACTTTATTAACGTGTGCTTACAAAAGAGCGTAGATATACTCCCCCTACATTAACCTAATAACTATGCCATTAATATTAAATAAGGAAAAACGCCACCCTATAAGAGACCCTATCTAATATTAAAAGACGAACTTCTAGTTATTAAAAAGTATATTGACGAACACCTTAACAAAGGGTTTATTCGCCCTAGCATGTCCCTAGCAGCCGCCCCTATCCTCCTTACTAAGAAGCTAGGAGGAGGTATTTAATTTTACATTAACTATAGAGGACTTAACGCTATTACGATTAAGAACTGATACCCTATACCGCTTATACGTGAGACTCTTAAGCGGCTTAGCTAAGCCAAAATCTATACTAAGCTTAATATTATCGCCGCCTTTAACTACCTCTAAATACAAGAAGGTAACGAATGGAAAACCGCATTTGTATCGCGCTTTAGCCAATTCAAATATACCGTTATGCCCTTTGGCGTATATAACGGCCCAGGCAGCTTCTAAAGCTATATTAATAACGCCTTACAGGACTACCTTAACAACTTCTGCTCTGCGTACCTAAATAATATACTTATTTATAGTAATAACCCTTTTAAGTATACTAAGCACGTTTAAAAGGTCCTATAGCGCCTTAGGGACGTAGGACTTTATATTAATTTAAAGAAGTGCGAATTCTTAGTTACAGAAGTAAAATACCTTAGATTAATTATTACTACTAAGGGTGTCTATATAGACCCTAAAAAGGTATACATAATTACTAAATAGCAAACCCCTAACTGCATTAAAGACGTATAAGCTTTCCTTAGTTTCACTAACTTCTATTGAAAATTTATATATAACTTCTTGGGTGTTATAGCACTACTTATAGCAATAATGCGAACAAAGGGCCTTTCCGTAAAAGGAAGAAAAACATATTTACGTTTTATCTGGACGCCTAAATGCGAGAAGGCGTTTTAAGACCTTAAAGATGCTTTTACTAAAGCACCTATCCTAGCTCACTTTATACCAGGACGATAACTCTATCTTAAAACTAACTCCTTAGACCACGTTAATGCAGGCGTCCTCTCTTAGATAGGTAATAACGGTTTCCTCCACCTAGTTGCATTCTATTTATCTAAGCTTATACTATAAGAATATAACTACAAAATCTATAATAAGGAACTTCTCGCAATTATATAAGCGTTTAAGGAATTCTAATTAGAACTCTTCTTAGCAGAACCTAACTAGCCAACTAAAGTCCTTACGGATTATCGTAACCTTAAGTACTTTATAACTATAAAACAGCTAAACCGACGCTAAGCATACTGGAACGAGTTCCTCTCTAGTTTTAACTTTAAAATCGTATATAGGCTAGGAGTATAAGGTACTAAGCCTAATAGCCTAACACGCCGCTTATAAGACCTTCCTTAGTCTAAAGATGACCTTTATAACCAGTTCCAATAATAGACGATCCTAAAAGCACGGAATTTGGCCCTAGGTATGCTACCTATAATAGAGCTAACTGTACCTTAGCTCCACACCATAGAACTAGAATTACCTCCCAAAATTAACAAGCTTATTACTACGGCATATAACACCTCTGTTGACCCATTACTATATTAACTTATTGCCGCAAAGACCGCTAGCGCCTATACGCTGCTAACTAAACTTTAAAGCTTAGGCTAGATTAATATAGCAGCCTTAAAAGTAAAAGAGAATAGGCTCTATTATAGAGGCTATCTATTCGTCCCTAACTTAGAAAATCTATAACAGCAACTAATCTAAATGGCCTATAACCTCTAATTAAGCGGCCATTTAGGCAGAGGAGGAACCTATAAGCTTCTTAGCCAATACTACTTCTAGCCTAAAATAATAGACTTAGTTAAACGCTTTATAGGCGCCTACTACGGTTATAAGCGCGCTAAGGCCTTTAATATAAAGTACTAAGGACTACTACACCCTCTACTAGTACCTATACGACGATGGGTAGATATCGCCATAGATTTCGTTATTAACCTACCACCCTATAAGCGATATGGCCGTACCTATAAGAACATCTTTATAATAATATACCGACTTATAAAAGAGCGCCACTACGTCCCAACCAAAGGCGTAGCCGTTAGCAACGTTACTAACGCCTTCCTCCGCGAAATCTACCGATTATATAGGTTACCTAACTCGATTACGTCCGACCGAGGTATATAGTTTGGCTCTAATATATAGAGACGAATCTGCTAACGCCTTGGCATCTCCGTTAAGATATCTATATCCTTTCACTATAAAACTACTAGGTAACCAGAAAACGCTAACGCTAGCATAAAAGCGTACCTATAATAGGTAGTCGCCTATAGTTAAGATAACTGGGTAGATTACCTCCTACTAGGTAAATTCGTAGCGAATAACTACGTCTTAACTACTATAGGACTTACCCCGTTCTTCGCGAATAAGGAATATTACCCCTAATCTAGCATAGAACCACTAGAACCTATTAATAAAAAACTGCTATATAGAAAACGCCTTAAGATGCTACTTACCGACCAGTATATAGACCGTATAAAAAACCTACTTAACTACTATAAGGGAGAAATGGCCTGGGCTTAAGTAAAGTAGGCCTACTTCGCCGACTATTATAGAACGCCACCACCGGAGATGCGTGTTGGCGACTAGGTATAGCTAGATGCACACAATATCTCTATGCAGAGGCCTATAAAGTCACTTAATTATAAGAACCTCAGCCCCTATCTAATTAAACGAGTTATTAATAGGGGAGCCGTATACGAGCTAGAGCTTTTGCCTACCCTAGCCACCCACGGGATATAGCCTATATTTTACCTATAGCTACTATACCTTTACTAGCCTAACCTCTTACCGGGGTAGATATAGCTTAAACCCCCACTAGTACTAATTTGAGATAAGAACGAAGACAAGAACTATAAGGAGTAGACCGTTAAACAAATTATCAACTCTAAATACTTTAGCAAAGGCAGAGGACGACAGCTCTACTACAGAGCTATATACACAGGATTTAACATAGATTAGCCAGAATGGCAACTATAAGAAGACTTCGAAAATGCAAAGGATCTAATTAGCGACTTTTACTATACGAACCTACAGAAACCGGGCCTAAGCAGAGATTTTATACCTAATCCTCTATAGGAGCCCTTATAGAGTTAAACCGTTATATATTACTATATAGGGGCAAATTGCCGTCAGATTGCCGTCAGATTGCGGTAAAGTGCGATTACATGACCGGAATATCGTTGAGATGTCCAGGAACTTCGACCGGCGGTTAAAGTTATCTAATTGGTCGGATTCTTAGATACCAAGCCTTATTATATAACATTATTTCAAGCCTTTAGCAATACCCCCCTTTCTTCTTTTCTATACCCTAAGTGTCCCTTCTATATATATATAGTAACCACAGCGTCGCCGAAGCTCTGCCTCTATAGGAGGGGGGGTAGTGTTACGGAACCCCACCGCAGGGGCCTCCATACCGTATTTCATCGCGTAACACCCGGGCCTACGTGACGCCCGATTTTCAGATAAAACTCCATCAACTTTTGAAGCTCTGCAGCCACATATATATGATAAATTAATCAGATTTTTTGGTGTAGCAATTAGGAGAACTTAGAGACTCTATTAGCAATAATAAACTATATGCGATACCTCTGCGGGAGGTTAATTTGCCTACTGCGCCGGGTCCTACCTAGTAGAGGCCCTATATCTTTAATAGATAATAAATCAACATTAATATCCTCCTAATCACTAGCTATAGGTGTAATAACCTTCTTCTTGCATTTCTTGGCCTGTTTAAGATCATTTTTTAGCTATTAATTAACCTGCCGAGCGATCTTTACCTCCTCGCGCTAAGCCTTCTTGACCTGCTCCTTCTGCAATTAAATCTCCTTCGCAGTAGCCCTTATACGCTTCCTCTCCTCTAGCATACGCGCCTTTTTAGTCTTTTTAGCCTCCTTGCGCTTAGTCTCCTTATCTTTTTAAAGCTGTAGAGCCTTTTCGTTGGCCTCTTTTTGAGCTTGACAATCGCGCGCGTCTTTAACTTTGTTTGGCGACTAGAAGACTGCACTACTATTATATTCTAGGGGCGCTTTAAGTAGGAGAGGCTTGCTACGCTGCTAACGGCGCTTTTTATTAATAAGAGCTTCCTTGAGGCGCTTATTTTTATGCTAAAGGAGCGTACAACGTGCTGAGATTAAGTGGACCGTCTAACTAAGCTGTCGTGATTCTTTATTGTATATATTATTGACAGCTATACGTAAAAGTCATTTAATCTTCCTCTAATCTAAAGCACTAAGCACTGAGCTTATACTCTTACTTAAAGATGGCCGGTTCTTCTAATTAACATTAAATTAATTAAGGATTACTTGGGGATTAAATGGTGATAAACTAGTCGTTTTAAAGGCCTTAAGGATAGTCTTAGACTTAAATAAGGTCTGCTAGGCCTTATTAAACATACAGAAAAAGTCTCTTTTTGTGATTAATGATAGTCCTTAGCATCTATCCATAAAGTCGGCCAGTTTAGCTGAGTACGCAGATGAGAGAGGTTTGAACATACAAACGTCAAGAGGCTGTAGCGTATGGGTTGAATGGGGTGGATATATAGCTAGGAGGATCTTATTATCGTTACAAAACTTAATAAATTCCATTATGACATGCGATCCATGGCCATCTAGTATTAGAAGTCGATAAAATTAACGTACCTTTGCTTTTATCTCGCGATTAAACACCTATTTAAGCTATAATAGCCCTATTTAATTGTTTGTCCATCTAGAGGGAGATAAGGAGAAAAAGGTCTTATGCTTTACAGGATCAAAATCCTATAACTAGGTGTCTTATATATTGCTAGAAGCAGCTTAATAAATTAGCGCAGGTGTGAGAGAAGTTCCGTCAGCGTAGATATAAGCTATCGTTATAATCCACTCGCAATTGCCATCCTATATAATCTGCTTAATGCCCCCCTCTTTATATCGACGTCGGGAGAAGATCCTTTTTATTTTGGACAGTATACCAATTAAAAAGCCCTTCTTATCCATATTATATATATGCCGTGGATCAATATTATATTGCTCAAATTTTTGCCGTAAGAGCTTAAAATATAGTGAGTATTTAAAGGCTGAATCAGCTCGTTTGCGGGAGGCGTCTATGCCAGATGTCCATCGTGATACAAGATCAATGTCGTGTCGCTTAATTAATCGATTAACCCAGTTCTTGTTAGGTTCTTTACCACCTATTTCTAATACGAAATTTCGTATCATTTGTCTTATAGGTGGTAGGCCTCTTGCGTAAAGCTTATCAATATATTATATAAGCTCCTTCTCTTATATTATGTTGAGTAGTCGTTGATTCTCGCACTTCGTGGCATGGGTACCCTAAACGCCTTTATGACGCCGTGATAGCGTAGAGCGATTAATACCAAACTTTCTTGCAGTTACAGCGTAGTTAGGTTTTTCTCTAGGTCTTAGCGATTCCAATGATGCCAGCGCAGCCTCAAGAGGGTCCATATTGGTAGAGATATTGGGTGTTGAAAAGTTGCCGATTTTTGGTTTTGTGGGCGTCACGCGGGCCCGGGCGTTACGCGATGAAGCACGGTAGGAGAGCCCCGTGCTCTCGCATACACCTCGCATACAGCTTATATCAGCTACGCGTAGGTATATCACCTCCTTACGCCCTCAACCCTTACGATCGATCGCGCAACGTCTTGTAGACTCCTCGAATACATACGTCTTATAGCCACTACCCCGTCCTGTAACACTCTATCTGCTCTATCTACTCTGTTTACTCTGTTACAGATCTTACAGAATACACAGATTACATAGATTATATCACGTGACTCTGCTTACTATTCCTCGTCATATAGTTCTACGGGTTCCATCTTAGACCGTGCTTATATTAACTAACTAGCTTCTTCCGACTCTTCTCCAAGTAGTCATAACATTGTACTTAAAGCGTTCGTAACACATTTTAGGGCGTCTTGTTTTTAGCCCGGATACTTATACTTTAGAATTCTTATAGTTAGGAGCTTGAACTTTAGATTACTTTTAGGCCGGAGCCCATACTTTAGGGTCACTTTCTATTTAAGCGCCCGTGCTTTATAGCGTCACTTTTTATCTAGGCGCCCGTGCTTTATGGCGTCTTATTTTTAGTTTTAGGGCCCATACGCGCAGACCTATTAATTGTAGTCGTTATGCCTTATAAGACTTAGCGGCTAGATAAGGGCGGAGATTCTATACCCTCCTATTAATTCCGGTTGTTAGCGTAGCTACGTTTATACGGCCTTTTTATAGGGGAAGTTTTAGTATTTTTACTATTTAAGGGAAAGTAAGGCTATATAGATGTGGCTGCGCTAATAACCGGAATTAATAGGAGGGTATAACATACAATAAGACGGCCTACGCCTTAGCCGCTAGCTATAAGCCCCTACCTAAATCTTAGCAAAACTTTACTTATATATAGTAGAAGAGCATAAAAGAGTAAAATATTATTCTATCTAACCTACCGACACCTTTAGATCCTTCTATACTTGCTAAAGAATTTCTTTTATCTAGGAATAAAGCCCCCTATCTTCCTTCTCCTACCTCCCATTTATTAGGAAAACTACCTTTTACAGCTTATTAACCTATAGAATTAGCGGTTTATAGTAAGGCGTAAATATCTTAGTATAGTTAAGAAAATGCCTCTCCCTACTTACTAGCCCAGACTTTAACTTAGCTAGCTTTATAGTATTCTTATAGTTCTAGCACTTAAACTTAGTTATACTGATATCTTTACCTAGCCTGTTATAGTATATATATATCTAAAAAAGCCCCTAAAAGAACAACTCTAGATTATACCTAAAGGAGTGTTTCTTACTAAGAAGCACTCTAATTACTATAAACGCTCTTATACTAGTCTTGCCCTATACTCCTAAAGGCCCTTCCCGTCGCTCTTTAATCGCAAGATTAAGGTCAATTAAGAAGGATTGTTAAGAAGGATTATCGTCTTCCTTGTTTATTAAGAGGTTGCCTATTAAAATGTTATATTAGAGGATGCCAGCCTGCGTATATAAAGACTCGTATTCTTTAATACTACCCTTTAGCGTAGTAAGCATTGTAGCCTAAGAGCTTACCTTATAAAGAGCCTTTTTATAGTTATAAGTAATAACGTGTTAATATACTTAATTTTATATAATAGGGTACTTAATCGGAGAGGTCGAATACGTGCGCTTACTAGGCGGTAATAAGGTATAGCTAGAAGATCTCTTTTTAGTACTTCGGCCTATCCTTATACTGCCTTATACTCTAGTTAGTTTTAAAGGTATTATTAAGCCTTCTAGCTTATAGTTTATTGCTTTAGTAATATCTAACCCCTTATAGATATTAAAGATATTATTATCTTGTCTACTTATATAAATAGTCTTATAGTAATAGTACCTAGCCATATTAACTACTTCTTTCTCTATTACCTTACGCAGTAGGTTGCCTTCTTCCTCGCGCTCTAGGTACTGCTATAAGTCTTTAATAATAAGGGGTGCCTTAAAGATGTTACCTTTACGGTATGCTTTCTAGTAAGTTATTGCTTAACTAGCAATATAGCGTGCCTGCTTTATAACTTCGTTAAGGATAATTAAGGATAAGACGCTCGGTCTAACCCTTACGTACAATTTTAATATATTAGTTGCCGTCTAATATTAGGATAGTAGGGTTGAATCTAAGCTATTCCTTATTTATCTAGAGGAATCCTAATATCGCCGAGGTAAATTATAGTCCATCTTTATTAATATTGAATAATAAAGATATAATACCTCCTACCTAGTTATACTCCTATAACTATATAATAGATCTATAGAGGGTAAAGCCTAGGATAAAGCGATAAGTATCCTAAGTAGCGAAGACTTCTCTTATATATTTTCCTAAATCAAACTATGCTTTTAAGGCTATATTATTATTTAAATTACTCTTTAGCTCTCCTAGTACAAGTATATACAACTAATAGTGTTAGGAGCTTTCGCCGGCTATTAAATTATTTATAAAACTGATATCTAGCTTTTGGTCGGCCGTAGATCCTTATAAGGGCTGCTAAATATACTATACTAGTCTTTGTTATATCTTAGGAGCGAACCCGTACTCCTTTACGAAGTCTAGAAATAATTTAATTAACTTATTAAACTACTCTAGGACTTTACTTTCTTTTGCGCCTTTAGGCCAGTTACGCCAGCCGCCCTTCTTAGCGTATAATAGATTATCCCCTTCCTTATATTTCTTAAAAACGGCAGCGCTTACTGCCTTAAGGCCTTCTACTTTGCTAAAGAATGCTTTATATAAGTTAGGAATCCCAACGTAAAGAGGGCTAAGCTCCTCCTTTAGAACATTATCCACGTATTTCCTATATTTAGACGAGTTAGAAAAGCTGCTTATATTGCGTTAATATAGGGTTTAAATATAGAATAGTAGCGGTTGGGGGAAAGGTATAGACTTTATTATAGTGGCGATAGTATTACTCTAAACGTCCTTATCTAATTCGCAATTAATAACTGTTTTAGGAGAAGGGTAAACCGTTAAATATTAAAGTTATTAGAATTAACTAAGGAGCTAAATTAAACAAGGTTATAAAGAAGATTACTATAGCTAGCGCTAAATAGCAGTAGTTAAGCAGCGGGAAGGTTTTATAATGCCAGAATAAGGTTAACTATAAGATTTTTAAATCCTATATGTGTTAGAGAGAACTTATAACAGACAAATTAATAATTACCTTTATCGCCTATCTAGCGTAATAAGTCTAAAGAGCTAGGGATATCTAGATTTTAATAAGTTAAGTTAAATAAATTGCGAAAGCTATTTGGTCCTTCTCTAATAGGCTTTATTTTAATTATCTTTAATTTAAAGAAATTTTCTATTGCGAGAAAACGCGCCAAAGGTTATATTGGGAGGGCTGACGTAGTAGGTAAGTAAGTAGGCGAGGAGGGAAGATTAAAGAGGCTAGTATATAACGGATGGTTAATAGTAGATAAGTATAGGGAGGTTAAGAATATATTAAGCGCGTTTTGCAATAAGGAAATAACTAGGGAGAAAAGTAAGGAAGGAAGTAAGGTAAGAGCGAATATAGGGATAATTAAAGATTGGGTATAGAAAAGTTAAGCTAATTTAATATGGCTTAAACTAAGGCTTTATAGGGCTTAGTTAAATACTAAGCTATAAGGACTAGTTTTAGTTTATTTTAAAACGCGTAAGGCTCTAATATAGTAAGGCTAAAAGGGCTTCTAAAAGCAGGTTAACTAGGGTTGGTTATATAAGCGCCTATATATAATTACGTGACTGGTTTTAAAATAAGCTAAACCTAATATACTAATATAGACAGTCAGCCTCTTTTTACAGCGGTTAATTGACCTATTTCCTGAAATTAGGATCTAGTTTCTTAAAACAGAATCTAGTTTTCGGGATCGCGCCCTTTTTATAGCAGTTAATTAGCTATATCCTAGAACTGGAATTAAGACCTTAACTTTAGAATTGGATTTAGTTTTAGAATCTTAATTTAAGCTAGAATAAAAATAGCCCTATACTTACTCTCTTCCAAAACTATTAAGCCGCTTACACTATCTCGTTAGCCGTGTAGATGTGGCCCGTGCGCGACCTTAAGAACACTCTACGCGCGATTTTAACAGTGTAGGGATACCTTTTTAGCTATATTTGGTGTGTTTAGCTTAGTAGGCGTTCCTAATAGTTAACTAGCCCATTTCCTAAAAATAGAATTATACGGTCTCTAAAATCAGAATAGAGTCTTTAAAATTAGACCTAGTTCTTAGAGTAAGATTTAGTTTTTAGAGTCGCAACTTAGGCCAACATTAAGGGATATATCCTGTATTTATTCTTAATATTCCCACCTTATTAATATAAAATTTAGAGTTAACCTATACGCTAATTATTCTATAAAAATACCAGAGAGCTACTAAGCTATTAATTATTTATTATAGTTATGTATCTAAAGCAAAGATTACTATTGAGATTAAAGCGAGCTATAAATAAGAATTTTTAAAAGTAAAAGGGGACCTTCTTAGAAAAGGCTAATAAATTAAAGCGACACTTTAACGTAGATTGCTATATCCTTATATAGCGTAATAGTCGATTTTATATTTATACGTCCATAAATTAACCTTTATAGCCTCTAAACCTATAAGACCTAGTAAGCTTCTTCTCTTTATTACTATAGAATATGCTAACTATTTTAAAGGAAAGGTTCTATTCTGTTCTAGTTAAGAAGACTTTAGTATATTTTAACTAGGTTAAAGGGTTAATAAAGGTTAATTTTAAAACATCCGGATTGAAAAGCGACGACCTTTAAGGACTAAGTAAGTTATAGGGTGGCTGACTTATTACTGCTAAGTATAATGTATTTAACCACTTATCCGCAAATACTAGTTATCTACGCACCCTACTAAAATCGCGACGCGTCTTCTATAAAATCATTAATGGCATTAATATAGAACCTCTAGAAGCTTTAGTAAGAAGGTAAACTAGCTCTTTTAAAGCAGTCTATTTAAAATAAATAATTTTTAAGCCTTTATAAAGTCGATTTTAATAGGGTGTGTAGATGACTGGTATTTGCGGATAAGTGGTCAAATACGTTACTATATAAAGGTGGAGGACTTATTAAGCTTGCTTGCTATAAGCGAGTCTCTAACTTCAATCCAATATATAAGAATTTGTTTATTTACGTGCGGATAATTATAAGAGATTCTTAATATAGAAGTAACTAGATAGAAATAAAATACCAAGCTAAGGAAATCCTAATTAACGCCTTAATCCTTAATAAATGCTAAAAGAGATAAACGTGATTACGAAAATCTTTATAAGAAATTTCTTATTTCTTAGACTTTTTAGAATCTCTATCTCTAGTATAATCCGCCTTTTTCTTACGTACTATTCTCCTTTATATCCCTTTTAATAGATCCTTTAATACTTCTCCTAGTTACTCTCCTTACTTACACAGTTTACCCCTTTTAGCTATTTCCATTATAACATCTTTAAGTGGTTTACAGTCATGGGACAAAAGTCTTCGCGTCTAAGCGATTTTACACCAAAACTCACCTAAAACACAGCTATATTTTACCACAATAACATTAATTTATTAAGCTGCTATTAAAAGTATTAATTATTTTTTACTACTATTAAAATTTTATAATTATAGAATTTTATTCTAATAATGTGGCAAAATATTATTATATAGTAAAGTTAGAGAAGATTAAAAAAGGAGCATTTTATATACAAATTCGCTTAAATTTTACAATACTTAACTTTGAAGTATATTGATTTAAATTAATTCTTTATTAAATAAGAATCTAAATACGTAGATTTTTAGAAATATTACTTATTTTTAATTATTAAAATTATTAAAATTATGAAAATTAATTTATAATTTATAGTTATAGAAATTGTGGTGCGAATATAGTGAGTTTTGGTGTTAAATCGCTTTAACGCGAAGACTTTTGTCCTAGTATTGTATGTATCTTAGTATAATAGTAAAGGAGATAGGGATTCCTAGTATAGTATAATATAAGTCTCTTTAGTAGTATATCCACGGCTGAAACCTAGGTAGGATACTAGTATATTACTATAATAGGGCTAAACCTAGATGTAACGGCGCTATCGCACATTACCTGCCAAATTCTGCCATATTCTGCCGACCTGCGATTAGCCCGCCTAAAGCTAGCGCCTTGGCGGCTCACCCTATATATTTGTTTATATCGGTCCTAGCGACCCCTTTTCCTTCTCTTTAGCTTAGTATCTTTGTAAGATAGCATTCTATAAGCTTCGGTTTAGAAGCATTTGTATAAGCCGTTATATTATACTAAGCTCTCCCTATATTGCCTGGGAAGGCCTTAATAATATCCCACCCTAAAAGAAAAAAACTTCGTCTATAACGACGCGTTAACGCGCTATACTTAGACACTAAAATAACTCTATATTGCCTAGGAAGGCCTAGATAATATCCCACCTTATAAGCTAAATAGGACTAGACCTGCACCCCTGGAATTAAAACTAAAGTATATAATACTAACAAACCCTAGGAAGCTAACAATGGTACCTAAAGTAAGCTTATTTAAGAGAGCTGCCTCTACCTAAGAGGAACCTAAGATTTAATTAGGATTAGAAATTAAAGACAACGATAACGTTGTAGACGTACGCGAGTAGATTTGCGCCCTTATAGCTAGTTAGGAAGCTGATTGTCTTAAGGCAAGAAATATATAAGAGACCCTATAAGAGATCCTAGAGAGCCTTGCGGCCCTATAAAATGGCCCAGCTTCCCCTTCTTAAAGCCCTAGCTAATATGCTTACTCTACTAAATGCGATATACTAGGGAGTATAGATATAATGATAAAGTAAGTAAAGTCCGTTAAGCTCCCTAACCCCTAACTACTGTCCGACGGGATAGACCCTATTTTTAAGAATTAGAGGATTTAAGTATAAGGAAAACTTCGCGTTAACTATAACTATTTCCTTTCTAAGGAAGCCAAAATGCTTTACCTTTTTAGTTAAACCACTGGGGACGCCTAACGGCACCTTTAAGCTAAGTTTAAGGACGATTCCCCTGTCCGATTTATATCTATTAATGAGATAATATAGCACCTAGTGGCTATTTATGTTAACCTAAACAAAGTATAGGACGCCTGGTATGACTATAATCGCCTAATAATAAAACCGAACTAACCCTTTGCTAAATTCTAGACTTAATTTCTATACCTTATAGGAGAAGGCTAGGTTCCCCTTAAGAACTACTAATTAGACTTATATAATAAGCTAATAATTCCTCTAAAGCAAAAACAGCCTTCTATTTAATTAGAAGACTAGGCAATATACAAAGAGGTCTATCTCTACAAGCCCTACGACAGCTCTATATAGCTTGCGTTACCACTATAGCAGACTACGGTGTACAATGCTGGTGGAAAAGCAAATCTAGAGACTACCTACTAGATAGGTACCAATCTCTACAAAACGAGGCCCTAAAACTAGTTCTAGGAGCGTTTAAGGATCTCCTAGCCAAGCTGTAGAGATCGAAGCCTCTATTCCTCCTCCTAGAATTAAGATTGAAAAGCTTTGCAATAACTACGCATTAAAGAATCCTAAAATTCAAGGAAAACCACGTAATTAAGAAGGTCTATATAGAAGAGATCAACAAAGATAGGACGAATTAGCAGCTAATTCTAGCTCTAGTTCTAGCCCTAAAACTCTACTATAAAGTACTCTTACAGCCAAAGACAACAGCCTACTATCTTTAGCCTCTAGAGTTCAGCAGCTAATTCAAAACTGGAAAATAGAGAGAATCTCTCTAGAATGGCAAAAACCGTGGTCTCCTCCTATCTCTGCATTCTTTTCTATCTCAAGGGGTAGTAAAGAAGAAGCTGCACAAGAACATCTAAGACTAGTAGAAAGTTTACAAGAATCCCTAGAGTGGGACCTAGTAGATATATACTATACAGATGGCTCTAAAGACAATAAATTAAATGCAGCTGCTATATGTAAAAATAGGGGAGAGAAATAGGATTAAATATGCAACGAACTGGAATCTAGGACCCTATATGGAAATTATGGACGCAGAGCTCTATGCAGTCTATAGGGCCCTAGAACACCTAAAACAACAAAGACTAGAAGAGAAACAAGTCTACTATATCTTTATAGATAGCCAAGCGGCTATTAAGAGATTACAGCTTAATTCTCTTATAGGGGGGCAAGAACTAGTCTTTAAAATTACGCAAAGCTGTTCCTACTTAGCTAGTAAGGGGATCTCTATTAACTTCTACTGGGTTCCTAGCCATCTAGGAATCTATGGGAACGAAATAGCAGATAAGCTTAGGCAAAAAAGGGCCTTTCTAGAAGAAAAACTACAATCTTCTTATACCTCCTTAGCCTATATAAGGGAGAGCGGCAAGAGAAGAGATACTAGAACAGTGGAAAATAACTGGCAGCAGAATAGGAATAAAGGAAAACACTATACTAGGATCTGTAAAGGAAGCCATTCCTTTTCTCCTTAAAGCCCTAAGGATAAATATTCCTAAAAGGCTACAATCGGCCTTTCTTTCCAGCTAAAGCTAGGAAAAGGCTATTTCAAATCCTTTACTAAAGTAAATAGGAGAGGATAAAGAAGGTAGATGCTTTAGGGAATGTAGAGCACTACAAACCCCTAGACATCTACTACTAGACTTGCAACCTATATAGGGAAGAAAGAAGAGAAATGCGAAAGAAACTAGGCTCTTCTCTCTCTCTAAAGAAGCTATTTTGTACACAAAAAGGAAGAGAAGGCGCTTTTCCTATTTCTAAGTAGGACAGGGATAGCTACTAGAAAGTGGCTAATAACAGCAGGATCTATAGGAGGTAACTCCTACTAGGCTCCTAGAAAAGAGATATTAGTAAGCAAAAGGACAGAAATAAATTACAAAAGGACAGGGAAAGGCGTTAGGATTTCTTATTTCTTATAGTTTTCTACCGTTTTCTCATTNCCTAGTAGTTGCTTNTAACTTAGTATTTTACTAAGGAACTATAAACCCCTAGTTTAGGGGCTTATAAACTACTAGGACATAGTTACTAGTACATGTTAAGCTGCCCTAAGGGATTCATGTATATAGGACTATAGCGCCATAGCCTAGAGGCTGCATGCGCAGTATTGTACGTAGTATAATACAATGGATAAAAAATAAAAAATAAAAAAAAGCTAATAATTCGGCTATAAGAGAAGATTGCTATAACCTTAAACGACCTTCTAACGTATAATAGACTTGTAACTTATTACCTATTACTAGATTTAGAACTAAAGTAAATTAACACCTGCCCTAATTAGTAGAAGTAACCCTAGAATAATTAAAACTTATTAGCTATACCTATAGGAGCTAGAGTAGGAAGATAAGCTACGACCGCTCTTATACTAAAAGCGGTTATATTTATGCACCGGCGGGCCTTGCCCAACTAGCCATATACTATACCCTTAACTAGTATTCGTCGCAATACCCTAATTAACCCTGCCTCGGCCACTTACTATAACTATAATAAGGAGGGTTACTTTACCTTATCTTGCTTAGAGCTAAAGGATATAGGTAATATTAAGGAAATAGAGGAAGGAGAAATGTTTAATAAGTTGGGAAAAGAAGAGCCCTAGGGAAAGACTTCCCCCTAGGGTACCCTATTGATCTTAAAAAGATTAATTTTAGTTAGTTAATAGGTGGAAAGTATTTTACCGTTTTATATATAGTATCTTAAAATGGATATAGAGTAAATATAACTGCCCTTATTAATACTAGAGCAAATAGCTTCGCCTTTATAAATACTACCTATGCAAATAATATTGCTAAATTTTTAAATGCAGAAGCTATTTAACTAGAGAAGCCTGTTTAGGTAAAAGGCTATAACGGCTAAGCTAGTTAGCCGGTTACCTATGTTTTAAAGTTATATATTGCTCTTAATAGACAACGCTAATATGGTATCCCTTTTTGTATCCTAGACCTAGGGTTCTATAATATAATCCTTAGATAAAAATAAAAATCCTATTTTGATATTTGGCTAAACGTGCGATAAAGACAGTTTATTTGGCTGGAGGATAGACCGAAGTTACCCTCTTTTATTAGGGAAATCCAAACCGACCGCAAGACACTAGCTATAAGGGCTGACCCTACCTACTAGTAGGATGTCCGGGCCCGTGACCTAGCCTTTACTTAAGAAGACGCCCGCCGTAAAGCTGGAAAGAACTCTATACTAATAAAGATACTCTCCCGAAGCGCTATATTTAAAGAAAACTCTACGTATAAAAGCAGGATAGATAGTGACGTAGACAACGTCCGAATCGCGTAGATTTGACCGGTATAGAAAAGAACGTATTAATAGGATATAAGGGATAACCTTTAAAAGATGCAACAGGAGCTAAAAGGAGTAATAATAATGCTAATACCCCGGAAGTATATAAAGTTACGTATGCCCCTATTGTTATATAACCCCCCCGCCGTAGACATTGCCGTAATTAGCGCGGTAGCGTTTTACTTTAATATATACTAGAAGGATAATAAGGTCTTTATAACGAGCCTATATAAGATTAACCGAATTATTAATAATAGGGAGGAAGAGCTAGCTAAGGAGACTGATAAGGAATTAGTTAAACGCCTCCTTTTTACTATTTATATAAATTACAAGGATATATTCTTAAAGGCGGCTTTAGATAAGTTACCCCCTTACCAGATATACAATTATAAGATTTAATTAGAAGCCAATAACTCGCTAGGTTATAGCCCCCTTTACTAATAATTAACGGATAAACTAAAAGCAATAAAGTAGTACTTAATTAATAACCTAGATAAAGGGTTTATTGAGCCAAGTTAAGCCCCTTTTACTTCTCCTATCCTATTTATAAAAAAGCCTAATAGAGGCCTTTGCTTTTGCATTAACTATTAGAAGCTAAATACTATTACTTAAAAGGATTAGTATCCTATTCCTTTAATTAATAAGACCCTTGCGCGTCTAAGCTAGGTAAAGATCTTTACTAAACTTAATATCCGCCAGGCTTTCTACTAAATTAGGATAGACCCCGTATCCGAAGATTTAATAACATTCCGTACCCGTTATAGTTCCTATAAATATAAAGTTCTTCCTTTTAGACTAATAAACGGACTAGCTACGTACTAAAGGTATATAAATGACGTTCTTTTTAATTACCTTAACGAGTTCTACATAGCATACCTAGACGATATTCTTATATACTTAGACAATAAACTTAAGCATTAAGTTTATGTTAAGAAGGTCCTAAAAAGACTATAAAACGTGGGTTTATAAGTTGATATTAAGAAATATAAGTTTGGGGTAAAACGTATAAAATACCTTAGGTTTATCGTAACTACGGAAGGAATTAAAGTTAACCCTAAGAAGGTAAAGGTAATCCGTAACTAGAAGCCCCCCTATATAGTAAAAGGAATCTAATCCTTCCTTAGTTTTTATAACTTCTACCGCCGGTTTATCCGTAACTATAGAATTGTGGCAAAACCTCTTATATAACTAATTAGGAAGGACACGCTTTTTATCTTTAACAATAGCTGTATAAAGGCCTTTAAAGAGATAAAGGATCGGCTTATCTCTTCCCTAATTCTTTATTACTATAACCCAGACCTTAAATTAATATTAAAAACGGACGCCTCTAATAGGGTCGTAGTGGGAATCCTATTATAATTACATCTAGACAGCGAATAGTACCCTATTACTTTCTTCTTAAAAATAATAGACCTAGCTAAGTATAACTATAAAGTATATAATAAAGAAATGCTAGCTATTATTTAATTACTCTCCTAATAGCGCGCAGAGCTTAAAGGTATAAACTCCCGGATTAGGATATATATAAATTATAAAGCCCTAAAGTACATTATAACTATAAAGCGGCTTACTAGATAATAAGCCTAGTAGGCCAAAATACTCTCCTAGTTCTTCTTTATAATTATATATTATTCTAGTAAGTAAAACTCTAAGGCTAATGCCCTAACCTAAAGAGAATAAGATATAGGACCCTAAGATAAGCTAAAGACCTAATATTGGACGCGCGCCCTCCTTTATATAGAATAGCTTAACTTACGGATTCTTAAGGAGCTAGACTCCTAGTAAAATAAGCTAGCACTAATAGAGGAGTCCTTAAATAAGCTAATAGGGCTAATTAACCGCCTTTTAATGGTAAACCGTATAGCTAATGCCCTAAGGTCCCTCCGTAAATAAGCCGCGAAGAAAGACCCCAATTTTAAGATAGAGGAAGGATTACTCCTATACTAGGAGCGGCTTATAGTCCCTAATATTAACAATTTATAGACTACTCTAATCCGCGAAGCTTATTGCTAAGTCTCTATAGTATACCCTAGCAAGAATAAGACCCGTAAAATTATTAACTGCCGCTACTACTAGCTAAGAATGGTTGCGGATATTAATCGATATATACGGAACTGCGAAGACTGCTAAAGAGCTATAATCCCACGGGATAAGACCCTAGGACTACTTAAGCCACTCCCAATACTAGAGCGCCTTTAGTAGTATATCTTTATAGACTTCTACGAACTACCTAGGGACTGTGACGGATATAATATAGTTATAGTTATAGTTAACCGCTTTAGTAAACGCCCGTTCTTAATTCCATATCATAAGAATATTAATACTAAAGAGGTAGCCTAGCTATATGTCTATTACGTCTACCAAATCTACGGACTACTAAATACTATTATATCTAATTATAGGCTATAGTTTATATTGGCCTTCTGGAATAAGTTTACCTAAATCTTAGGTATTAAGCTAAAGCTTTCTATGGCTTATTACCCCTAAACAGACGGCTAAACGGAGATTGTAAATTAGTACCTAGACTAGAGGCTTAGGCCCTTCGTTAACTATTTCTAGAATAACTAGTCTAAACTACTACCCTTAATAGACTACGCGCAAGTAACCCTACCCCATAACTCTATAGGGTTTGCCCCAATTTAGCTGGAAATGGGATACTTACCTCGTATAAGCTTTAACTAAAAAAGGCCAGAAGAACCCTAGACTATATAAGAGAAGCTATCCTATACTAAGGCCCAACAGTACGCTAAATAATTAGAGGAAGCCTAGACGGTAGCCCACGAGAACCTAGAAAAAGCTTAGAGGTTAATAGAACAGCAGGCGAATAAATACTATTAAGAGCCTGACTTTGTTTCTGGTAATATAGTCTAGGTTATAATAAGGAATTAGAAGACTAAACGACTTAGCTATAAGCTAGACTACTAGATAGCAGGACCGTATAAGGTTCTTAAGAAGATAGGTAACTTATATAAGATAAAGCTCCCAGATTTAATTAGGGTTTACCCTATTTTCTTACTAGATAAGTTACGGAAAGCTATAAATGACCTATTACCTAGACAAAAGAATGAGCCCCCCCTACTAGTTTAAGTAAACAGTGATAATAAATAGGAGGTTAACAAAATACTAGCCTATAAGTTAGTACGGGGAACGCTGAAATACCATATTAAATAGAAGGGCTACAATCCTAACCTAACCTAGTACCCTGTATGGAACTTTATAGGCTACCCCTAGAAGCTTAAAGAGTTTTATAATTAATACCCTAATACGCCTAGACCCCTAAAGTACTTAGATAAATAGATGGAATGCTAGTATAATAAAGATAATAAGTTACCGGAAGAATATAGGGACAAAAACGCCCTAAAGCCCTAATACAGCTATCTGCCAAATTCTGCCATATTCGGCCGTTTTCTGCAAGTACCGTAAAATTTCAGATGTTAAGGAACTTTAACCGGCGGTCGAAGTTGTCTAATTAGTTAGATCCGTGCTAAGACTTTTAGCGGCTACCCTTTTTAGCCTAGTACTTTCACTTAGCCCATAACCGCCTTTTTATACTTAGTCTAGACGTACTTATATCCTTTTTTGTCTCCTTATCTTATATTTTATAATCCTACGTTTATAAGCCTAGTGCTACCCTATTTCTAACTAAGCCTAAAGGCAGGCTTTCTTTTAAAGAGGGGGGTGATGTAACGGCGCTATCGCACGTTACCTGCTAAATTCTACCATATTCTGCCGACCTGCGATTAGCCCGCCCAAAGCTAGCGCCTTAGCAGCTTACCCTATATATTTGTTTACATCGGTCCTAGCGACCCCTTTTCCTTCTCTTTAGCTTAGTATCTTTATAAGATAGTATTCTACAAGCTTTGGTTTAGAAGTATTTATATAAGCCGTTATACTAGATATAATTGCTTTATAACTAGGGCTTTAGAGATATCTTAAGTCCCCTATTATATAATAAGAAGGTAACTATAATATAAAATACCTTACTTATCTACCTAAAATCGTGGTATTAGAAATTGTTAATACTTTATATAGGGGAGCTACTACCCTAAAAGGGGTTGTAAGATCGGCTAAACCATTATCTGCTTAATTATTAGTATTGCTAAATAATATATAGATGTCTTATAAATATACCTAGAGGCACCGGTAATATATATTTAGGACTTATAACTATATCTATTAGCTAGGATAAACCTTTAATATAGTTCTCTTTTAGTTAAGATAAGTTTATCTTAGCCTTGCTATTGTCCTCTATTAGCTTATATAAGCTTACCTTTACTTTACCGTAGCCTTCTAGTCCCTTAAGGTAATTAGGGTATATTTCCGTATCCTCTTATATATTACCCTTTATATTATTATTAATTATATAGATTAGGTGGAAACGTTTAAAGGAGCTCTTGCTACATCCGGCCTAAAAAGACCAAAACCAACCAAAAGAACCCTGAAAAACACCTAGAGAATCCCCCTAAGATATATGCATCGCAGGGGAGGTACACGTTAAACGACGGTGGCTCGCACTCGCGCGTGACCGCTAGAACTACGCCTAGCAATGGCCCTCTACAATAAAGATGGGCGAATACCATACTATAAAGCGGAAATACCTCTATTAAGAAGGCATCTAATAAAATATAAAGCCTATTGGACGCGTTTAGTATCCAGAATTATAGGGGAGTAACTATTAGCTATAACGAACTAATGCAGCTAGTAGAATGGCTCCGCTAGTCTAGCGAACCTTAGGCGCCTCTTTAGTAAACCCTTAATTAAATCCTCTAACGGCTAAGTAAAATTAAAAATAAGTATAATCCCCCCTTATCGGCGAACCGTACCTAGGCCGCTATAGCTGCGCTTTTATAGTATAGGGAACCTACCCCCCTTAAGTTAATAACTGGGTATATAATTATAATATAACTAAATATAGAATAAATAAAGGGGCTTAGGGGACAATTAGAAACAGAAGTTCTTATAAAGATATATAAAGAGGTCTATAACACTGTTATAGTCCAATACCTTAAGAGTGGAGATATTAGAGTTACCCTAAAGGACTAATAGGCAAAGGAACGAGCCGTAAGGGTAGAGGATAGGCTAGGAGAACGTATTGGTATAAAAGTACTCCATAAGGATTACCTAGTTAAAGTCCTAGCGGTTTCTATAAGCTTTAGGGTAGAAAAGGGACGCTAGGCGGACAATACAGTAATTATATAGGAGATAGTAAGATAAACGGAACGCCTTATACTAGGACTTAAAATTACCCGAATTTAATAGCTTTAATAGGAAAATGCAAACTAAGTATATAATAAGAATAACGAGAGGATATAAGGGTCGCTAAAGACTCGCTAGGGAGACGCCAAATAAACGTATAGCTCCCTTATTATTAGCATATATATACTAGGAATACAAAAACTCCTTATCTAAAAAGGAATAATTATAAATGGCCTTATATATAACACAAGGCTCTATAACCACAGACTACGCCTAGAATAATGCTATTGCTGTATATAATGGGGATATACCTAATCTATATACGCAGTATAGGTGTGCTACAGCCACTATATAGGCCCCTATAATACGAGATATTGCTTAAATTAAGACTAAATAAAATGCGTAAACTGCCACCGAAGCATATATAAGGCGTAGGAGAGAGAAGACTGCATTAAATATAGGAGACGGAAGGTAAGGGCTTAATAGCTGCGGGAATAACTACACGCTAGGTTATATGAATGGAAATAACAGGTAATAAGCTAGGGGGACGCAGGCGCCTTCTTAGCGTTTCCTACCTTTAATACTAGAGGGCTAGGCTAGCCATCTTAAGCCTTAATAGGCTAGAAGCGACGCCGCGCGATATTACTAGACTAATTAGGGATATAAGGGTCACAGGGGATATAAGGGAGAGGACGCCCCGTAGGAAGACCNCTATAGATAGCGATAGTAGGCTTAAGACTAGGATAATTAAGAATTAGACTTAATACGGCAAATATAATATTCGCAGCTAACCTATAAAGGGCATATAGCTAACTAGTAAAAACAGGGGAAGAACCGGTAATAATAACAGATTTAGATATAAAAGCGCTAATAGGAATATAAAATATAGGAATGGAAAGCTCTATATAAAATAAGTAGTAACTAGGGTATAGATATAAGAGATAGAAGCTTTAAATATCCTAAAGAAAGTGGAAATAGAAGAAGTAAGGAACAAAGGAGAGTTAAAGGACCCTTACTAGGGGTCCGCCACCTATCCATTATATAGTATAACTGCGGCAACACAAACCACCACCTTATAAGGCCCCTACTAGACAGTTTAGACCTAGAGAAACACTATATCCTTACTATACAAGAACTATATTATAATACCTTTATACAATTAATATACTGCCCCTAAGGATTTTAGCTTCTATATAAACCAAAAGCAGCTATACGCGTATACTTTATAATTAATAAGGCTATTAGCCTGTCCTTATAGTTATAGTAGGCAGTTAACCTAGATATTACAGTTATAATAATCTAAATATATAGGGGACCGGTATAAATTATTAATGTATATAACCCTAGGGTTAAAGGGGTCCTATAAATAGAGAATATTATATTAGTAATAAGCTTACTAGAAACCAAAGGTATAGAGTTTATCCTACTAGGAGATATAAACCTCTACTACCTACGGTAGGGAGGTATCTATATTACTATAGATTAATAGTTAGAGTGCCTACTAAGAGCTATAGATATCTAGGGCCTTAAGCTAGCCACCTCCCTAGGAGCAATTATATGGCAATAAGGCACCGCTAGAAATATAATTAACCTTATATTTATAGATAAAGGCCTATACTAGAGACTCGAAAGGTATAACCCCAAAGAAGAATAGGCACTTACTTTAGACTATATCCCTATTTAGATATAGCTAGACCTAGATACTAAAGCGTAACTAAATAAAAAAGATATGTAATAAGGAAGCTTAAGACAAATAGTTTCCTTAATATAGTTAAATAATAACTCTAAGATCTAGAAGAAATCTACCTAATACCAAACAAGCAAGGCTTATTGGCTACCCCTAAGGAAATTAACCGAAGACTAGAAAGGATCTAGGCAGCGATTAAAAATAGGCTAGAAGAGCACTGCCCGATCTTAAAACTGGGCCCCTATACGCGATATGCATAGTCTATATAATGCGCAGTTTTGGTTACCAGCTAATAATAAGCAAGAAGGAAATATATAAGCAGCCATAACCCTAAAGACGAGAGATAATATAAAGATATAAGAAACTAGCTAAAGAATACCCTAAAAAAAGAAGTAAGGAATAACTGGAGACGGTTTATAAATAAGCATACTTCTAACCTAAGCCTCCCCTATAATAAGGGCCTTTAGGCTATAGCAAAATAGGTAAAGAAAAAGGTAGGGCGCTTAGCAGAAGACTTATACCTACTACCCCTATAAAGAGCAGGAGAATTATAGGCTATAAATAACAATAATAAAAAGGTAAAGATCCTTATAGAAAGGTTCTTCCCCTAACCGGCTCTAGTAGACCTTAGTAATATTACGGGCGAAATACTAGTGACTTGCTTATGGGTCGACAGCGATATAATAATAGAGGAAATAGCTAGAACTATTAGCCGCCTTTTAAATAATATAGTACTAGGACCAGATAGAATTCTAAATAAGGCCCTAAAAACCTGTGGGCTATTTATAGTACCTTAGCTTATAGATGTAGCTAGAGCATGCTTTACTATAGGCTACTACCCATAACTTAAAAGATTTATAATAACGGTTGTCCTATAAAAAGAAGGTAAAGTAGATTACTTAATCCTAGGAAGCTACCGCCCTATTGCCTTAGAAAATACCCTTAGCAAGATCTTAGAAAGGGTAATAGCGGAACGCATAGTAGATACGGCAGAGGAATACGCCCTACTACTATAAAGCTAAATAGGGGCAAGAAAGAACCGCTTAACACTATTAGCACTTACACTACTCGCTACTACTATTAAATCTATATAGGCGATGCGAAAGGACTTTATAGTATTAATGCTTAGCCTAGACATTAGTGGTGCCTATAATAATATACCCCATAAGCATCTCCTGTATATCCTTAGGGTAAAGGGCTTCTTAGAATAGATTATATAATTTATCTAAGGGTTTACAGGCCAGAAAGAAATATTACTGGTCTTTAGCGGATACTAGAGCCCCCCTATTGCAGTTGCAATAGGAATACTATAAGGATTACCCCTCTTGCCTATACTCTTCCTTTTCTTTATAAGCAACCTACTTAACTTCTTTAAGGAAGGGGCGACCTAGGGGATAGGCTTTGTTAATAACATAAACCTAATTATATACGGGCTAATAGCCGCAAAGAATTGCAGAACACTAGAGAAAGCCTATAATACTTATATAAAATAGGCAAAATATTATAGAGTCCAATTCTTACTAGAGAAATACCAGCTAATCTATTTTATAAGAAAACGCAACTAATCTGCAGATCTTTAGTATATAATTCGCATCTAAGGCTTTAGGGGTTAACTAGTTTAGGGCCTAAGGGTATTAGAAGTATAGGTAGATAGTAAGCTCTGGTAGAGTGTATATGCGGTATAAGCGGCCCATAAAGGCTAAGTATAGTTTATCGCTTTATTTAGGATTGTTAATTCTATATAGGGTCCATACTTCTAGAGGTTACGCCTACTATATACAGCAGTTGTCCGGCCAACTATAATATATAAATCCAGTATTTAGGCCATTAGAGAAACTAAGAAGGGCCCTCCTAAATTACTTCTTAAACTACTTTAAAAGGTCTAGACAGCCTGCCTTTAAAGTATTATAGGCGGGTACAAGCGAACGGCCATAGTACTACTTAAGAAGGAATCCAATATTCCCCCCCTACAGTTATATATTAAAGCCGCTGTAATATAAAGGACGTAAAATAAACGTAACTCTAATATTATAAAGTATATTAAGACACGCCTAAGTAAACTATAGAGGGACCTTAGGGTGCCCTATAAAAGAACAAACTAATAACCCTAAAATAGGGAAGAGATATTAGAGAAACAGGTAAAAAAAGTAAAAAAAGAATGGTGCCGCTTTAGGGCCTAGGCCTATATAGAGGAGAAAGGGAGACGTATAAGAGGTTAGTAAAGATAATAGTAAGACAGAAAAAGGAGCTAAAGTAGAATATATAAGAACGCNANGAAACNATCTACTATAATATAATACTAGTTGGACTAATACTAGAGAGGTAAATGGGAGTTAAAGGTATAGAGGCTAACTTAGGTAAAATAAACCTAAGCTATAATATGGTTAACGCTATAGGGGGTAAATACCTAAGGGCTCTAAAAAGGCCTAATAAAGGCAGAAAATATAATAGNAATACTCTTAAGAATAGGAATAATAGGACTAAAAGATTGGCTTTACTGGGTGGGTATTCTAGTAGGTAGCCTAAGATGCAAATGTGGCTGGCTAAGATAGATACCAAAACACGTAATACTGCTATACCCCCTACGCACTAATTAAGAAATAATACTCTTAGCAGCTAGTATAGAGAACTATAATACACTGCTCTTAATATAAAAAGGCCTTAAGGCGGTTACTTAGTGGCTTATTAGTTAAAATATGCTAAATTAGTTCCGGGTTGTAAGGGAAATAGTAATAGAAGGTAAGGGGGCGAGCAGTAGGTGCCCCCTAGTAACTCTATAATAGTAGAGTAATAGTTTATAATACTAGCGCGTCCGTAGGCTTATTATAGCAGCAGTGGTTCCTAAAGAGGTTAAATAGTAAGGTAGTAGAGCACTATAGGCGACTTATAGGCGCTAAGTAGGCAAGTCCTAAAAGGCGGGGAGATAGATCACGGGGTTTTCTCATTTTTCTTAAATAGAGTTTTCTCCCTATATGTAAATAAGGAGTAGTCCGCGTAGGCCCAATAGGGATCTAAATCGGACGTTAAGCAATGAATTATTATTATTATATTGTTATTATTTTTGTAAAAATTAACCTTATTAGGTGTTTAAGCAGGCGTATAAGGTATCTATTTCTATATAGGGTTAGAAAGCTATAATTGTTTCTTCTCCCTACTAGTAGATACCGTGTCTTTATTATTAATATAATTTTAGGATAATTTAAGGTTTCTAGTAAGTTAATGATTAAGTATATTATCTTTAAGGCGGTAGTATATAGTAATGATTAAGGACCTATAGGTTATATTAGCAATATATCTAAGCTTAATTAAGGTAGTATATATAATGGCTAGTATTCTTATAAAGATAGTAAGGGATATATAGTTAAGAGGTTAGATTTAGAGGTGAGTTAATTTAATAGTATATAAGAACTAGGAGCACGATATTTATATTCTATTTCTCTCTTAGGGCGGAGTTAAGATAGAAGGTAGAAGGGAAAGGCGGAGTATACCTATTAACCTTTTCTACGTTATATGGTGTCTGTAGTACAATATTTAGTAGCTATAATTACTCTTAGCTTACGTATTATCTGCGCCTAAGACTATAGGAGCCTGGAGTAATCTATAAGTAAGGCATTATTAGGAAGTAGCTATTAGCTAAGCTATTACTAAATACGAATAACTAATAATCCCTAACAGACACCGTATACCCTAGTAGGGTTTAGAGGAATTTGTATAAAGTTATAAACTAGAACTAAAAGGTAACAATAATCCCCTAATAACGCCTCCCTTAGTAAGCATAGTATTATAATTTACTTTTAACGCCTGTTATTTACGGAGCAAGATACTGCTTAAGCAGTAGACTTACCCTAGCTAGTTAATCTTATATGTTAACTCCAAATCTATAGTAAAGGAGCTATTAGTGCGCTGCCGGGAGGTTTAATTAGTATTCTAGCTAAGCCCTTTATAAATGCCCCGCCTTATATAGGCGGTATAATAACTCCTACTAATCTGCCTTGCGCTAAGGGAGGACTTATATTTAAGGCGCTAAGTAGCCAGTATAGAGGTCTATAGGCTTGTTTTATATCCTAATAATATTGACCATAATTTCTCTTTAAGTGGTATCCCGCAACCCCATTATAAGTATAGTATCCCTAAATTGTTAGCTAGTAAGTGGGCGTTTATAGATAAAGAAACCTACTTTAGAGATAGCGACGGTAATATAGAAACGTTAACTAGTTAGGAGAGTAACTCTAGTAATAAGGATTAAGAATGGGACGCAGAGACGTTATATGGCGAAGAAAATCATTTTAGTACTAAAGACTAAGAAATAGGGGCAGATAGTAATAAAGGGGTGTTAAGCAATAAGGCTATATAGGCGACAATTAAATACGGTGGCCTTAACTTTATAGTCCTAAATCTATAAGTATAGGATATAAATATAAAGAAGAGTTCTAATAAAAGCTGGTAAAAGGGTTAAAACTTTAGCCTCTTTTTGTTTAGCCTATCGTGAAACAAAATAATATTTTACTATTTTCGCCAGAGTTACTACCTACTTAACTTATAGCGAGCTATAAAGCATTTATAACAATTTATATCTTCCCTTAAATAAGTTTATATATTACCTTAAAAGCAATAATAAAAGGTAAATCTATGCTAGTGACCTAGGATTTTTTAAATATCTTATAGACCTAGAACGCATGCCGCCTTAGTAACTATTAGTTATATTTAAGACTACAGTCCTTATAGATTTATACCTTAAGGATATATAAAAAAAAATTTATAGTGTTTTCTTTTTATTTAAATTATTTCTCTACTTATTATATATAGCGGTTATTTATCTATTCCAGTATAGTAGGGAGGGGTAGTTAGGTTATATAAGGGGGCTTAGACTTATAGCTACGCTTATAAGGCTGTTTATATAGGGACTTCTTTAAATATATATAAGGGGGCTTTAAGTCGTTATAAAGTTTAACGTAGTCTGCGGGCTAGTGGCCCACGCGGGCAAGTGGCCCACCTTAGAAAATACACCTTAATATCTCAACAACCACTCAATAATAAATTCTAATAATTTGGATTTGGGCTTTTATATATACTCTACAGCTTCTATTAAAGTTGCATAATAAATAGTTTAGTAGTTTTTAAGATATTAAAATTTAGGGGCTAAAACGAGGCCAAATTACTATATCTTAAAAACTACTAAACTATTAATTATGCAACTTTAATAGAAGCTGCAGAGTATATATAAAAGCCCAAATCCAAAATTTTAAATTTTTTTAATAAGTGGTTGTTGAGATATTAAGGTGTGAATTTTCTAATTTTTGGTGAGGTTTTGAGGTGGGCCACTTGCCCGCGTGGGCCACTAGCCCGCAGACTACGTTATAGGAGTTGTTATATAGGAACTTCTTCAATATTTCTAGATCTGGTCTTATTTATTTCTTTTATTTCTAGTTTTAGGATTATATAATATTTACTTCTTATTAATTTAGATTTATATATAATATATAAGGCTTAAATACAGCGAGGCTAAAGAGGACGCTAGTGTAGAGCTTAAAATTTGCATCCGTCTTTAACTTAGCTATTTATTATAAGTTCCGGATTATTAATAAAATCGTTTAAATATTTCTATTAATTCGCTCCGCCTAAATTACTAGGTATCCGTTATAAACAAAACTCTCCCCTATACGCTCTCCTGTTATTATTATTATTGCCGCTATAATATGGCCTAATAGTCACCTAATTATAAATAGCTTTTCCTTAAAGAGCAACGTAGATGGTAAGAAGAGTAGCGCAGATAAAAGGAAGTGGAACGCGTATAGGAAGAAGCAGAGCGCGTATAGGAAGAAGAATAACGTAGATAGTAAGAAGTAAAGCGAGCCTAGGAAGAAGCTAAAGAGAAAACCCGTAAGATAATACTGCCTAAGTTTCTTAACGCCTATTATACCTATCTCTACTTAGGCCTTACTGTTTAAACTAATGCAACGTTATTAATATAGGGCGACCCTACTAATACAAATAATAAGATTCGCCTTAAAAGGATTTAAGTATGGGAGGATTTTCTAGTATAGTAGGAAGCCATTTAAAACAACTTTATAAGATTAGATTTTATACTAGAACGGCACTGTTCGTACTAACTTAATAGCACGAGTAAGTTGTATCCACGGGCACGAAATACATGTAGTATCGTATACTTATTTGGATATGGATGGTAACTGTTAATTGTATAAAGCAGACTACGTGGTCTATATACTGATGCACCTCCCCCCTAATTAGTTAGTGCTTTATAAGTGCACCAAACGCGTAAGCGAGTGGTTAGTGCACTAAACGTGTAAACGCGTACCTGGTATACCGAACGCGTAAGCACGCGTTTGGTACAATAGGTGCTGTAATTATACACTAGCAGTACTTAAAAAATGAAACCACCTATATACAGCCTTCGTAATTGCTTTAATAAAACCATAGAATACAAAGGAAAATACATAGGAAATCTCCCCGAGGTGCCGTCTAGGCTGCCTTTTAAACGGTGCCCTAAGCTGGCCGTAAGTTCTACTTACGGTCCGTAAAATGAACCGTACGGCCTTCTAACAGGCCGTAGACATACCGTAGGTGCTCCGTTAGTTCCGTTCTACCCATTTTATAACTTTTAGGTTGAGCTTATTCGTGTTAATTAGGGTTTTAAGGGCTTGACACGGCTTTGCCTTAGTTATAGCGTCCGCTGGGTTGTCTCCGCTACTGATCTATTTGACCTCCGTAATCTTATGTTGTTTATAGGCCTGACGTAAGCACATTAGGTCGACTATGAGCCTCTTTTCTTGTGTTATACCTAGTTTAACTAGGCAGTTGTAAAGGGACTTTAAATTGGTGTATAAAACTAGGGGTAACTGCTTTAGTTATAGAATCTTCTAAACCGTTAATTTAATTGCAGCTGCTATATTAAATTTATAAGCTAGTATATATAGTTTAGAAGCTAGTACACTACGGGTTACTTATTTACACTTAATTAAAGACCAATATAGTATATTTACGTCCTAATTACGGTCCGTAAGTATAATTATAAAGCTAATTTGTGATGATAGGTCTTTATTATTAGCAAAGAAGGCGTCTGTAAATGCTAGTAGGCTAAGGGAATTTAGGTCTAGTGGTATAAAAGTAAATCCCCTTGCTATATTGTTAATTTGCCACTAAATACGCTTATTAAGCTGCTTAATATTTTCTTCTTGTAGATCTACTGCCTAGGCTATAAAGGATAAGTTATAGGTAGATTTGGGTTAGCAGACTATAGCAATATAGGCGCCTCTTATACGCTATATAGCGTATTAGTCCTTTATATTTACGGTCTTATAGGTCTCTCCGCGGGAACTAGTAAGGTCCGTAGGCTTTACTATAACAAGCTTTAGGTTTTAAGCTTGGCGTTCCTAAGTTAGCTTAATTAGGTTACCCTTTTATATAATTAGGCCTCTATTAAACTTAATCGGATTCTACTTAGTTAACTACTCTTATGGCTTTACTAAGAACTTAGCCTTTTATAGTTTAGTTTCTTTAGCGTCTGCAAAGGTCTAGTCTGCTAAAAATAGGGTATTATCTATTTAAAATCCAACAATACTAAGGCCGTTCAATAGGCTGTATAGGAGGCAGGGGTTATAGGTCGACTATTCCATTTTAAGCTTACTAACGTAATACTGGTGGTATGTCTTAAACTAGTAGTTCCTAGCTTCTGGTACTCTGTAAAGAGGTTTTATAACTTATAAAATTATTCCTGGTTATAGGTTAAGCTTATAGGGTAGTCGTATAAAGATATCCCTACTTAGGTAGATATTAGACTGCACGTAGGCTTATAAGATATCCCGTAAGTATAGGGCTATAGGTTTAGTTTGCTGTAGTCCTGGCATAAGTGTAAGTATAATTTATTAGCTAACTTGTTAAATTATAGGTGATTGCATAAGGACTAAGTCCTTTCCCTTATCGTTATAAGCTTATATAACAAGCCTTAATTTCTTAAAGGCTTTATCAGTACTAGGGTGCTTAATCTTATTAATAAAGCGTAAGTTAAATATACGGACGCCTTACAGAACGTCTTTCTTTATTATAACCGCAAAGATACCCTTTTTAAGTAGTCCGTTAATCTCTTTACGTTATAAGTCTATAAATAGGGTTTCCTATACTAGAACTGATATATTTATAGGCGGAGATTGTCTTGCGGATATTCCTGCGGAGGTTAGGTAATTTTCTGTTATAGTATTCTTAGTTATAGGGTGCTTTCGGGGGCGTCCTTAACTACGCTTTATAGTAGGTTTAGTAGGTTTAGTGGGTTTCTAGGGGACTTCTAGGGTAGGTAAGGGTGCTTCCAGTTTATCTAATTTGGCGGGTGCTTTTAGTTCATCTAGTTTAACAGGTGCTTCTAGTTCGTCTAGTTTAACGTCATAGGTGTTTTTGGGCCAAAAGTAGGGTTTTACGGACGTGCTTTTAAAGCTAGTTGGCCTACTAGGAAGCTATATATAGCACGTCTCGTTTTCTACGGCTAGTAGATAATAAGGTTTATTCTAACTGCCGCTTTTACGCTATATAAGGACTTTAGAGTTAAGTAAGAGGTCGTGTACTAGGGTTATATTAGGTCCATTACGGTAGTATAAGGCGTTATTAATAGCTTACTTAGCCTATAGCTTAACTATTTTAGTTATTACCTTCCGTATTATAGCTGCTCGTTCTATAATAGACGGGGCAGGAGGGCCTAGGTTGCTTATCCTTAGGTAAGCTCCGTAAACTAAGAGGGTAGGTACTAGTCCGTTAGGGCCAGCGGTGTCATTAATAGCTTTTACGGCCATCTATAAAGCTAGTTCCTTTTAGATATCCTTATACTTATTTATAATGATCTAGTAAGCTCTCTATAAGGTTAGGTAAGCTCGCTTAATAAGCCTAATAGACTAGTACGCCTTAACTGGAATAGCTTTTATTAATATAGCCATAGCCGTAGTATACTACTAGAATTCCTTGCTAATAAAGTTCCTATTAGCGTTATGGGTAATATACTACAGAGGTCTAACGTATGTGTTAATCTAGCAGGTCTGTAAAATATCCTAAGTATATTTTGCGGATATATTTTATAACTAACGGGCGGCTTAATAGTGGGTTGCCTCGTTAATTATATATAATACTGGACTGCCGTTAATATACATAATGTCTATATACACTAAGTAGTTAAAGTTAAGGTCCTTATAAAGGGTGAACTTAAATTAGCCTAGGGAACGTCTATATTTCTAGCAGAAGGAGCAGTATTTAGTTAGGTAGTTAATTGCCTTCCTATTAACGTTATTATGTCTAGAGCGTTTAAGGACTCTATATAGCTTTTCGGCTAATAGGTGGCCGAAACGGCGGTATAGGCGGTGAATCTTAGTACTAGTAAGGTAGCACGGGTTATAGTCGAAAGATTCCTAAATATAGGTCTGTAAAGTCTCTCCCTATATAAGGAACGGGTGTCTAAATCATTATATAATTAGTAGGGTAATATACTTACTTCCTAGGGCAGTTATAGGGCCAATTAGGGTGTCTGTAATATTATTATAGTATACCTATAACCTATCTATATCTATAAGATAGAGTAGGAAGAGGGTGTCCGCTTTTACTACGTAGAAGTTAACTAGGCCAATTAAAGTCTTTACTTTAACTAATCTAATTAATATAGTTAAGCTGATGCCGAATTAGACGTTTACGGCCCTAGTTTACGTAATATTAATATCCGTATTGTTATTTATGGTGGTCCTATATACAAGGTATTATCCGTAGCCTACGGTAGACTTCTTAGAGGCACCTATATTAATTATAATACCGTAGAATTCCTTAAGGGTATAGCGTTCTGTGGTAATATATGCAAATAGGTCCTACTTATAATTTATAATATCTATAACGGGGGTACTTATAGAATGGTTTTTGGGCGTAATTAAGTGTATAAAGGAACGGTCGGCTAATACGGTTGTAATATTGAAGGCTTAGCTGTCTATAAAAGGTCTAAAAGTGGTTAGGAATATCTCTAAGGTCTCTTATTCCTAAGCGTCTAAGTTAAAGTTAATTATAAGGGCTTCTATTAACTTATTAGGGGGCTCTTCTACTTCCTCTCCTTTGTATTCTAAAATAAACTGGTTAATATAGCTATTAAGTCTCTTCTTAGACTTATTACGTTCTTCCTAGGTATGCCTTATAGACTAATATCCTTTCTTACCGCACACGAAGCACTTCTAGCTAGTTTATCTGCGGGGGTATATTTTTGTACGGGGGTTACTATAGGGGTTATAGGTGGGACTTGGTCGGTACAGGTGCTGCTAGCGGTAGCGGCGGTCCGTAAAGTAGACGTCTAAGTCTGTTTACGGATATTAAATATCCGTAATAAAAGCTTAAGTGCTGCCTAGTGGGTTTAAGACTTTATATATTATAATAGAGGAGCGTAGGTTATTAATAAGGCCAGCTAAGGTATCTATAGGCTTATAGTAGGTGTACTTGCAGGGCTCTACTTCCTAGTAGGCTGTAATAAGTTTATTATGCAGGAAGTCGTCTATTTAAAGCTTGGTGTTAAGGCCGTGCTATAGGTACTAAAGGTCTTTAATAAGAATTTACAGGCACTCTATAGTCGATTTTTCAGTATTCTTATTAATTATGGTCTGTAGCTTAGTCGCATTTTATTAGGTAAGAATATTACACTTATATTCTAGTCCTTTAAAGTAGTTGCGCGTAGCTTTGTATAGCTTATTAAAGGGAACACTAAGGGGGTTACTCTTAAGGTTAGTATAGTAGTGGTTAAGTGCTAGGCCGCGTAGTATAGTGGAGTAGGCTTAGCTAAATTCCTATTTAGGAATATTAGCCTTCCAATAGAGGTCCATAAAGATAGTAAGTTTAAAGTTAAAGTTATCGTTTTTACCGCTATACTTAGATTTGTCGGTATAGAGCCTAGCCAGGTTAGCTAGCTCCTTACTATAGGTCTTTACTTAGGTAGATTACGGATCTATAACTTATAGATCTATAGCTTGCAGATATATAGCTTGCGGATCTATAACTTAAATAACGGGGGTAATTTGGTCCGTATTTTAGTTTATAGGGGTATTACAGTCCGTAATTTAGGTTACGGGGGTATTATGGTCCGTAACTTAAGTATTAGGTATACTTTAGCTAGTAAGATTAATTTTAATGCTACTTAGGTTTGTGGAACGAATTTAGTTAAATAGGTCAGCTATAAGGCTAAAGATTCTGTTAAGTTTAAAGGAGGTAAAGAGGTCGCTGGTTTTAATATAATCTAAGATCTGCTCTTTAGTCCATTCCATTTAGTCCTCCTTATATAGTGTATCATATAGAGACCGTGTAATAGTGACTTATTTATCCCTTTTAATCTATACGCCTTAGTAACGTAAAAGGGTTCGTAGGTTATAGATAGTAGTAGGGTTGCAAGCCTTAAAAATAGCTTCCGTAAAGTCCGCAAAGTCTTCCTTATATTGCTCCTATAGGTCGTTATTTATAAGCTTAAAGTGTCTATTTTTAAGGATTTTAAAGCTAATATAGTCGTTAACGTTGTTTATAGACGTAACGTTAACGCCTTATCTCTACTTCTTTTAACCTTCGCTGACTTGCTTACTAATGTCTGCTATACTATATAGTACGTAGCGGGTAGTAGAGGTCTTATAGGGTCCGTAAAGGCGGTTAGTAGGTCCGTAGTGGTTTATAGAAGGGTAAGAGGTCTCCGTAACGGTCCGTAAAGGTAATTAATAGGTCTATAATAGTTTGCAGAAGGGTAGGAGATCTCCATAAGGGGTTTAAAAAGACGTTAGAGGTGTTAAAAGAGGGTGTAGTAGGAATAGGGGTTTAAGGTTTAAAGAGGTTAAGGGTAGGGGTTCCGTATAGGTCTATATTTATATCTATAACTTCTAGTAACCGTACTAAGACTTAACTAAGTATATAGGGTTAGTGATAGTCCGTAATCCCCAACTTCCGACCTTTTAGTAGGTTATATTAGGAGTCTAAATAGGTAGTTACTGTCGAGTATTGCTTAGGGGAGGTGTTAAGTAATTACTAATCTGTGCGCGCTTACTGATTAGTATTTATACTAACTTAATAGCACAAGTAAGTTATATCCACGGGCACGAAATACATATAGTATCGTATACTTGTTTAGATAGTGACTGTTAATTATATAAAGCAGACTACGTGGTCTATATACTAATGCACCTCCCCCCTAATTAGTTAGTGCTTTATAAGTGCACTAGACGCGTAAGCGAGTGGTTAGTGCACTAAACGCGTAAACGCGTACCTGGTGTACCGAACGCGTAAGCACGCGTTTAGTATAACAGGTGCTGTAATTATACAGGCACTTTACTTCGCTATATATATTAGAAGAGTCTAGGGAGGCTATTTACTAAAAGATAATAAGTTCTAAGCTAGACTTAAATTACTTTTAGCGCTATACCGTTAAGGACTATATATTATTAATTATTAAATAACTCTATAATAATCTAACGCTTTAGCGGAAGTTCCGCCTAAAGGGGTTAGTAAAGTTTAAAAATTATACTAATACTCTTAGCCCGGAATGGCGGATAGAGGAGGATATATAATAAATAAGTATATTTAGGAACTAGTAACGGCAGTCGCCCCGTTTTTAAGCCTAGGCTAAGTAGATAAAGCCACTAGACTTAGCTGGCCTAGCCAAGCCTACGGCTATAGTAATAGTAGAATTAGTAAGGTTGTCGCGTCCTTATATAGATTAGTTCTATATATATAACACTTTTAGCAAGACTTAGAATATAGAGCATTATATTATTACTTTTATTATTAAGTATAAGGCTCCCTATAAACTAACTCTTAGCTATATCTATAAGGGTCTTAGTAATATAAAACTTAAGGAAGTAGTCCGCTACTACGAGATTAATAGCCTATAGGACCAATTCGGGCCATCTATTAACTAGAAGTTTTATACTAAAATATAATGCCTTATAATATACTTTGGAATATAGAGGTTAGCAAAGTAATAATAATTAACTTTAAATGGGCTAATGTTTTAAAACCGCGGGCTATGCTAGGTATTATTTTACTAAATTATAAGAGAAAACGGGTACCTAAGGAGGGTCTAAATAAGTAGTTGGAAGGATGTCGTAATAAATTTATACGGAAGATGTAATAGGCAATAATAGAACTCCGCGGGTTAAAATAGCTGGGGTGTTTACTATATTAGTGAATTAAATAGTCTTTATAGCCTCTAGACCCAGAAACCCTTATAGGCCCCCTTTTTTTCTATTATTCTATAAACTAACTTCTATTTTAAGGACAAATGCTATTCTCTACTAGTAAAGAAGACGCTAGTAGAGAGCTTTACCGCTTAGCTAATAGGAGAGCTAATAGTAGGCTCCGCTTTAACTATGCCTTAAAAGTCGAGCAGATTTACTAACTTAGGGATACTAGTATAGTATTACGAATGCGCTATAATATGGCCATAATAGGAGCATAATTATTCCCCGTTTATACCCTACTTTACTATACCTCTATAGGAGGGTTATATTAAATAATAAGGGCTAGCATTAACTCCTTTCTTTTAATTATTCCAAGACGGCGATATAGAGGCAGCCGGTTAAGTATTACTTTATATAATATACCTATCTAGTTATATGGCTTTACTTAAGCCCTATTATGCGCCTTAACGCAACTTCCTATCGCCTTAATAGCTAACGAGCCTGGCCTAAGGTTAAGATAAGGTAAATAGGCAACTTAGCTTTTAGATAGCCCCAATAGTATAGGGTTTAGAGGCGTTTGCATAAAATTATAAACTAGAACTAGAAGCTAATAATAACCCCCTAATAACGCCTTACCTAGTAGGAATAGCATTATATAATCTTCTTCTAACGCCTACCCTTTACGGAGCAGGATACTGCTTAAGTAGTAGACTTATCTTAGCCAGTTAATCTTATATATTTACTCTCCATCTATAGTAAAGGAGCTATTAATACGTTATAGGGTAGTTTAATTAGCATTCTAGCTAAGCCCTTTATAAGCGCTCCGCCTTATAGGCGGTATAATAACTCTTATTAATCTGCCTTGCGTTAAAGGAGGACTTATATTTAAAATACTAAGTAGCTAGTACTTAGGTATATAGACTTATACCCTTATTTATACGTTCTACTATATCCTTATTTCTATAAGTAGTCGGTTTACTTTTTACTTATTATTTATCTATTAGAACACTCTACCTTCTCCTTTTTTTACTAGCTATTCTATCTAGTTATTAACATTAATCCTCCTCTCCTCTATAGCAATTATTCTAGAATTTGCTTTAGATCCTCACTTATAAAATTAACTTTAAAAAAAAGCTAAACGCACTATTATGGATTTAAGGCGTTGGTGTTAGCCTAAGTACTATTAAACTTCTTAGTATTTGCTATATATAGGTACCCTTTAAACTATAAAATCGCCCTTCTCCATTGTGCTCTTTTTAGGAAAAATTAAAAATCGTGCTTATAATGGCATATTTAGATCTAGTAACACTCTTAAAAGCCTATTAAGCAGCCTAGATAAGGCCTAACAATAAACGACCTAATAAAGAGGCTGGTATAGGCCTATGAAGATCCTTATATCTTAAGCTAATAATTAAAGAGGAAAGGCTAAAAGCTTTAAAGCGTAATATACCTGTTAAGGGTTAGGTTCGTGCCGTTTTATTTAGCTTATAGATAAATATACTTCTTCTTACCATTCCCATCGGCTTTATAGTTAATTATCTTTATATTAACGGTGTTACTATATTTATTGTTAACTTTATTACCATTATTCCGCTTACTGTAATGCTTAGTTATACTACTAAAGAGATTACGCTCCGCGCCGGTAATACCTTAGGTGGTCTTTTAAATATAACTTTTAGGTATGTTTCTCTGCTTCTTATTTATCCTAATATTATTTAATATTTGGCGCAGAAACGCTATTAAATTAATTATTTTTATTTTAGCCCTAACAAAGGGCTAGATTACTTTTGTTAAAACTTCCTTAATTAGTAGTATGCTTTTAAACTTACTTTTTATCCTTAGTATATACTTTTTCTTTAAAGGTATTAACCGGATAGAACAATATTTTAATATAATAGTAGTAGATACTATAGCCGGTCTTCTAGCTCTATACATTAGTAATTTAATTATTTTAACCGCCTTCTACTCTACGCTATTAAGTAAGTTTAATAATAGCTTTAGACCTATAATAGATACTAACTTACGTAGCTATAAGCCCTAATAGCTTTATACTTAATCTAAAGCTTTCCTACAGGGCAGCTGTTATCCTCTTAATTATATATATTTGCTACCTTATATTCTAATTAAAGTTATATACTAAAATGTGTAATACTCTAAGCTAAAGGGCTCCTAAGCGTAAATCCTCCTAGGTTAAGCAGGGTATGTCTTTCTATAGTATTGTATATATCGGCGTTAGAGCGGCGGCTATATCTAAAGGCGGAGTAAACCAAGAACAGCTTATGTAGGATTTAAATATAAAAAAGGAAGATAACAAGATTAAGCAGCCCAAATTAACGATCTAGGGCGCAATTATAACCCTTAAACTCTTTACTATATTAGTTGCCTTCTATTCCGAGTTTATAGTTAATAGTATTAGTAATATTACGGCAAGCGGCACTATTTTTACTACTTTTATTGGTTTTATCCTACTCCTAATTATTAGGAACGCTGCTAAGTATATAATAGCGGTTATAGTAGCTTATAAGGATAAAATAAGTCTAGTAATTAATGTTGCTATTAAATCTAGTATATAAATTACTCTTTTAGTTCTCCCCTTTATTATTATACTTAGTTAGATTATAGGCTAGGATTATATAACGCTTTATTTTAATACTGTATAATTACAGCACCTGTTGTACCAAACGCGTGCTTACGCGTTCGGTACACCAGGTACGCGTTTACGCGTTCAGTGCACCAACCACTCGCTTACGCGTCTAGTGCACTTATAAAGCACTAACTAATCAGGGGGGAGGTGCATCAGTATATAGACCACGTAGTCTGCTTCATATAATCGACAGTTACCATCCAAACAAGCATACGATACTACATGTATTTCGTGCCCGTGGATACAACTTACTCGTGCTATTAAGTTAGTACGAACAAATACCTTTCTAATTACTATTTTGTTTATTACTATACTCCTAATAAACTATCTTATCTAAGATAGCAAATCTAGTAAGTTTTCCTTTCTATATAGGTAATCTACTCTAACTAATACTAAAATAGACTAGCTTAAAGGCGTTCTTATTATAGTAATCTATACTATTATTGCAATTACTAGCTGGCTTTATTTAAAATAAGTTTTAGATCCTTTCTATTTTACTTAATTTAAGCCTCTAATAACTATCTTACTCCTCTATTAGTATTAACTAGTTTCTATTACCTAAAGCTAAATAGTATTTTTATAAGCTGTGTATATAGCTTTCTAGCAAACCCTAGGCTAATTTTTTTGTATTTATTAAGCCGTCTAGGTTGCCTAAAATGCTACTTTCTTTTGTTTTCTCTTAAAATTAAAATTTTTTATTTTTTATATTTATGTCCCTTTTCTTTTATATATATATATAACTATAGAAGAGAATAGTTATATATAGACTGAGCTATATATGGCGAAATCCAGTCTCTAGAGAACGCTACTTAATTAGCCTATTTTATATATAAACTACTAGTACTATCTAGTACTATTATTTAATACTTAACTTAGTTTAGTAAGACGACTGCTAAGAGATCTGCTTCTAGGGCGGAATATTAGTATTATTAGTCTTGGCGCTTATATAGTCTATAAGCTTCTAGAATAGTTTAGATTATATAATCCCCTAGATTGTATACTAACTTATAAAGTAATAAGTCTAGCCTTTTCGCCTTTAGTAAATGATAAATACTGCTAATACAATTTTCTGGTATATGCTATAAGAATATATATAATAGCCTAGGTACTAAATCCTTAGCCGCGAGATCTTTAATATAAGGTAGTAGCAAAGAGTTACACTTCTAAAGTATACTTAGAAAATGTTTTATAGTAATTAGCCAATCTAAAACCTGTATTTATTATTAACTTATATATATCCTACTGTTATCTAGCTAAAGGTACCCATCTCTCCTAGGTCGTATTTACTTTTAACTATAGCTACTCTAAAACCATATATAAGTAATAAACGTCGTATATAAGCTATCTGCTTATTATAGGCAATAAGTAAGTGCCGAATAGACAGCAAATAGGTAGTAATACTAATGATGTTCGCTATAAAGAGGATATTATTATAGACTCTCGCGGCTAAGTTACCCCCTAGCTCTCTTACTACTTACTTACCACTCCTTCTAATTAAGAATTCTCTTTAAAGGAAAACTTTTTAATATAATATAATCTATTACTAAAGAGAGAAGGAGCTACCTACTACTACCTTCCTCCTTTCCTTCTTCCCTTCCCTTTCTTCTTTCGCTCGTTATCTTAAATATAAAGATAGTAATAATAATACGTTCTTCTTGCAATATATACTAGCGAAGGGGGAGTCTATATATATTAGTGAGACACTCTATATATATTAAATGTATATCTCTTAAAATGTATTATGCCACTTAGCTTAATAGAATATTTAGGGTAGCAATATTAAAACTCTCTCTAATATTCGGGGAGTTAAAAGTAGGTTTCCACGTACTTCTTTAGGATATCTTTTCGCGGTATATAGCGTATCTATTTTTCGTATAAGAACTTATTATTGCCTATATAAATAAGGTATACTAGGTAGAGAAGCTCTATAGGATATAACTAAATAGTCTTAGCTTTAGCGGCATCTAAAGTGCTAAGCTCTTATTAAATAGTCCTATAATCTTTATTATCCGGTAACTCTTTCTTTAGGGATATATAATTAGGAGTTTAGTAATTTAAGGTACTCTTAAGACCGATATCCTTCCGCTTTTATACGTGAGATATTTTCTTGCTTTTAAAGACAACGAAGTCTATTTTCTTCCGTTTTAAAGGTTTATATTAAGCCGTTTCTTATTAATAATATAGTTAAGCTAGGTTTTTAATAAACTTAACCTAGGCTTTTTTATTTTTAAAAGGTGTAAAGAGTATTCTAGTAATAGTAGCCCGCTCTTAAAGTTTAAATTCCTACCTTAGTAGTATTAATACCTTAGTTAGGCCCTTCCCACTAAGCTGCCTAGCTATCTTAATTATGTTAATTAAGTTGTGGAATTTACAAATAGCGGTTATTAATCGTTCCCTCTATAACCTTTAATACGTTATACTAATATTCTACTTAGTCTCTTTATATTACTAGTATAATTTAGTACCTTTAGCCTTGGTAATAGGGTAAAGGCCTTTACTATAGATACAGTTTTTATATTCTTCTTATTTATTATAAAGCGCTCTAAGCTTAGGGTTATTGCGGACTTCTTTTAGCTAGTTGTTATTAAGCTTTATAGGCGCTCGTCAATCTTATAATAGCCCCATTCTTGCAATAAATTTAATAAGGAGATCCTATAAAGGACTTCTAAAATAGATACTCTAGTAATTGTGTGTAATATGCGTTAGTATATAATACCTCTTATATATACTACCGAGATAGCCTATAGTCTAGTTCTATTCTTCTAGAGTAATAGTATCTATTTATATAATTAATATATAACTAGGTTTAGAGGTAATTGTTAAATAGACCTACTATTAATATTTTTACCTAAAGCCCGTTATAGCTGGTATAGCTCTAGTACCTCCTTAAACCTAGTAATAAGCCCTAGGCGTATAAATATGTTACAGTATTTAGCGTATAGAAAGGCCTTTTCTTTTATAATATTGCTACCCCTAGTTATATAGCTAATGTTATAGAAGAATAGCCGATCTAGTACTTCGTCCTCCTATTTAATATATAATATATCGCGGTATGCCGGTACCTTAAGGTTAAAGATGTCTTAAATACTTATAAAGTTATCTTAAAATGCGTCTTAACTAACGCTAATAGCTAAGATATATGAAACAATATAGAATATAGGGAGGTCTTTTAGATGGAATGTAAATTTCTTTCTATAGATTTATAGTTAGTAAGATATATTATTTAGATATAGCACAAAGCTTATAGTTTACTATCCTTTTCTTTATTCTTAATATATTTTAGGTTTATATTTACTATAACCGTACTCTTATTAGAGTGTTTCTTACTATAAATAACTATAACGTTAATATTCTTAAACTAGACGGCTTTATTACTGCCTTTAGTACTAGTGCTTTCTACTAAAGCGCCTAGTCTTATAGCTGTAGCTATACTAAGTAAAAGAAAAAGTAAAATTTAGACTTAAATAAAGCTATAGAGTGGCTTAGTATTGTTAATCTAAAGAGCGTAAAGAATAGTATAAAGGTCTTAGACAAATATAGCGTACTTTTTCTTTTTCGACTTATTAAGCTTAAGGCTTAAGATCTACTTTTATAGCTATTAGTCTACCTTAAAGGAGGGGTAGGAACTTATATTATAAATATTATTAAGGATATTACTGTCTATCTTATAGTGTGTAAGGTCTATATAGTATATACTAATTTGTTTTTAATAGCTCCGCATTAAGCTCTCCTTTTTAATTTAAAAATGTTTTTTCTACTAGCGGAGATATACTTTAAACACCTTTAGGGTATATTTACGCAGCTAGTTATCTAAGGTTTTTTAGGTTTTCTTTTTAATCTTTAGGCAATACCTAGTTTATAGTAATTAAAGGGTATAATAACGAGTTAGCGGAAATTTTTATAATTTACCTCTCCCAGATTTTGCCTTCCCTCTTCTATAGTTTCTTATTATAAAAAGTATAGTTCAGTTTCGCGGGTCCCTCCTCTTCTAATTTAGTAATGTCTTTTAGTATTTCCTTAGCTTTAAAGTCTAATTTTATATCTAATCCCGCATCTAACTCTGTATTAAACTCTGTATTTAATTCTCTATCTAATTCTATATCTAATTCTGTATTTAATTCCGCATCTAATTCTGTGTCTAATTCTCTAGAGTCTAAATTTATACTATCTTCTAAATAAATATATATATCTAGATCGGTATCTATGTCTAAGTCTAGACTTTAGAGTTATAAATTTAAGTTTTAGTAAACGGCGGCGGCGTAGAGCGCTCCTTTCTTCTCCATCCTATAGGCCGGAGCAGCTACTTTAATAGGTATACTACCATTTTGGTAACGACGAGTTTGCTAAATAGGTAAGGCGAGCATTATAGATAAGGATTAAATCGCCGGAGAGGGAGTAGAATAAGAGTAGTAAAGGGAGAAAAAGGAAGTTAAATAAGGGTAATAAAGGGAGAGAGTGCGGGGAGAGGGCGAGCAGGCTATTCCTTTAAGTAGACGCTAGCCTTTCTATATAGGCTGTACCATTGTTAAATTAACGCAAGCGCTGATAAGCTTTACTAAAGCTTATGTCCCGTTTCTAACCCCTTTAGGATAATAGGATGGGGTATAATAGGGATAGTAAGTGCTTAAGCGAATAGAGCTTTTTTAAAGCGGCGATATAATAGGGTCTAAGCGAGGTAAGAACGCCGCCAAAAGCAGCGGCTAATAACCCCTAAAAATAGATGCAATCCTACTACTACATGTATTTATATAGTAATAGTTAATTAAAAGCCTTTTATTAAGTAGTTTAATCGACTAGTTAATAAGTTTAAATATTAATCTTATTAGCTATAAGTTAACTATAGAAGTAAAAAAGCTAGCTTAGTAGGATATTGTATAATTACAGCACCTGGTGTACGAACGCGTAAATACGCGTTCGTGCACCAACCACCTACGTGCTGACTAATCAGGGGGGAGGCGCGTCAGTATATAGACCACGTAGTCTACCTTAATAGAATCGACAGTCACCATCCAAACAAGCATACGATACTACACGTATTTCGTACCCGTGGATACGACTCACTCGTGCTATTAAGTTAGTACGAACAGATATATTTAATAAAGCTTTATATTTAATTTAATTTAATATAAAAATAGAGCCTCTAGAGCCTTTACTACTAATTATTTTATTTATCTTTTTAAGCCTCTATAGATATATAGGATAAATTTAGCTATATTTAAATATTATATTAGGTAAATTAGGGTTAAATATTAATTAGTTAATGTTAATATTTATATATAGAGAGGTACTACTAAAAATCTGCGATAAAATATTATAAAGTCTATACTACTTTCCTAATTGGGACAGCTAGCTAGCAGCTTAACAGTTAGCGTATGTTATCTAACAGTTAGCGAACAGCGAGCGATCCAATTGACGCAGTTAGTCAGCTATTTTATTTAAGGTCGCAGCTAAGCTAACTATTAGACACACTAGCTAGGGTTTACTACGTCCTAGCTAGGCCTTGTCGATTGATTGCCGTATACTTATCGTTGTTTTCTCTTATATCTTAACCGTCCCCTATATACTATCTCTTGTTAACTATTACTATATACGCCTTGCCTCCCCCCCCCCTAAAGCCATTAAAGGCGTAAGGGGAATTTATCTGTTTTAGCTACCGCGGTACTAACAGCAGGATATGTTATATGCTTTGGGTATTTTTTGTGCCTAAGCCCCAGCTAGGCCCTTTCTAAGGGTTACTACTCCGTTAAAAGGAGATAAGGAAAACCGTGGGTCGCAATCCAGGCTGCTAAGTATTTAGTAGTTAACGGCAAGTGACCGTATGCTCCGCGGGCGATTGCCCTGGGGATTAAGAGGGGCCGTATATTTGCTTGTTCGTTCGTATTCATTTACTCGTTCGTTAATATAAGGTCGTCGATGCTTTCAATTGGGGGTCAAGGGACGTTAGATTCTGTATTGTATCCGCGAGGATTATATAGGGTTGAATAAGAGAATATAACAGGTTGTCTACTATAAAGGGGGTACCGTTAGTAGTAGTTTTCGAGATCTCATCATCCTATGTGAAAACTTTTCACTACTCCCCATAACATTTCGACCACCACTACGACCTCTTACCCGCAGCTGTGTTACGTCTCTGCGTTGGCTCTGCTAAGTCCAAAGACCAGTAGGTTCGTAGGCCTCACTACGTACAGGTGCAGAGTCCGATTTCGAGGACCAACTTCATTAAATACTGACTCCTTTAGATATTAAATCGACATGTTATGAAATTTGGCAATACCGTACGGGTGGAAACCTCACTATATTTGACAAAGATCACGACACTACGGAGATCGCTTGCAGCTACAATTATTATTATTATTATTAATTCTTGATTAACGTCTGATGCGGTCCCAATTAAGGTCTATGCAGACTACTGCCGTAATGTAGGTACAAAAAACCTCCAAGGCGAACGTGAGAGGTAATACTTCCAGATAGCATTCGTTCTACATTAACGGGAGGAAAAATACCGTTAGGTCGCTGCTCTGAGACCCCCGTACGGGGGTGTCCTGATTGCCTATCTTGCCCTGTCTGTCGTTCGTACTATGCTTCCTGATAAATTAAGTTGCCGTTTGATTTTGTGTGCCTGCCCTCTCCCATTCGAATACCCCATATACGTACGTGCATACGCCTATAGTCCTCCTGCTTGCAGCATGATTTCTACCCCAAAGGAACAGCGGGACGAATGTAGATCTAGATCTAGGTGTCTTGTCCTATCATCTAAGCTGAGTAATGGGTTATGTAAGTAGCTTGTGATTGGATGATTGTCTGGGAACGAGGTAAGCGCCAGCCACGGCCGTGATTAGGCTGAAAGTGCGAACAAAACCTGTAACCTGAAACCGTATGCTCCAAACCTCTCTTACGTTAAGTCAAGGACATTACAATTTGCCCAGGGAGCTCTATCTGGGATTTAAAGCATGGAAACTCACCTGTGTGCTGCGTGCTCCGCCATCAATCCCCGACAGCCTTATCACGGACCTGAGCGACTTAAGTCTGGCAATGGGTTCATCACACGCATATTCTACAGTCATTCAGACTCTTTGGATCATATTACAATATCTGCGGAAGTGGGACAATGCGATATGTGCTACTTATTTTTGCAAGCAATGCGCAACCCCGACGCCGTGGATCCCCAATGGGAATACAGTTCAGAGCTTTTCGACGAGTTCAGCGATCCGGAAAATGCGAACACTGCCGCTTTTGGAGTGAGTGTTAAAGACATGACATATTTTGAGGAGGACATGGTGAGCGGTGACATCGACAATCCAGAAGGACCTGTTCTCATATCGATCACTTTTCGAAACCGGCGAATTGACGAAGCAGAAAGCCGTTGTATTGATGTAGCCGTGCACTGGACGGACCCTGTGACTGTTACTAGAATAATCTCTCATGATCTGATCCTTGTCTCCAGCTTACCCGGTGAGTAGAGCTTATCTTCCATCGCAATCTCGACGCAACTAATGGTTGTCGTTCTTAGAGAAACTAATCCAGATCCTACAAATGCGCGACATAACGTCAGATAATAGTACTGGGAGTCCTTTCGTCACAGGGCTGATCAAAGAATGGATGAGAACATGTGATGAAGAGCACGAAATATGTCGAAAACGAAGGGCAGCAAGCAAACGTCGCCTTCCGACTCGCGTCATTTCTGTCGAAAACAACGAGACGAATCCCAAACTCATCTGTCCACCGGCAAATACCTTTGAGGATTACGTTTGCCTAAGCCACTGTTGGGGGAGGAGCCAGCATTTCAAGACTGAAACCACTTCACTGGAAGATCGTATGGCATCCATCGCATTCTCAGCTATGCCAAGGACGTTTCAGGACGTAGTGACTATCACTCGAAATATAGGGATGAAGCATCTCTGGATCGACAGCCTTTGTATTGTCCAGGATTCCGAGGAAGACTGGAACCGAGAGTCTGCAAAGATGGGACGGATCTATCATGATGCCAGCATAACGATTTTCGCAGAGGGGGCTGATAGCGATGATGGCGGATGCTTCGTGTCGCACAACAGCAGAGAAAAGAGGCTGTGCCGAAGTCCGATGTTCGACGAAATAATCTCTCTTTTTACTAGCCGTGCTCAGAGCCCAAGCTATATTCAAGCACAAGGTCGTCATAAGCTTGGGGGAAGCATGCCGACAGAGCATCTTCCGTTTGAGTCCAGCATGAGGCGGGGGCGGTTCCAAGAATGGCGTCTCCCTTTACATCAGAGAGGATGGGTATTACAGGAACAGATTTTATCCTTTAGGTCTCTCAACTACGACCTATGGGAGGCCTCCTGGCGGTGTCCGGGTTTTCAAGGCTGTGAATGTGTTCCGGAAGGCTTCCTAAGAGTGTCGTTCACGCACCAGGATTCCAAAATGGAAAAGGTTCTGTCTGACCAATGGGCACAGATTGTAGAAAAATTTGCACCTCGAAAATTGACATGCAGCAAAGATAAACTACCCGCACTTGGTGGAATTGCAAAAGAGTTCTCGCAGTACTGGCAAACAGATTATCTCGCTGGACTCTGGCGTCACCAGCTTCGTGAGCATCTTGCGTGGTCCGTTCCGGTCCGCACACACTCTTCTTGTGTTCGGCAAACCTCCAGGCCCCCCGAGTTCCGGGCTCCTTCGTGGTCTTGGGCAAGCATCGACACCAATCGTCTCCGGATGCAATCGATGCGAGGCTACTTGTCCTAATCGCGGCTTGATCATGGGTGTTTCCGAAGCGATGGTTTGATTTGCGACATTTTAGGCTGCTGGACTAGGCCACGCAGTGTACTGAATCCTTTCGGTGAAGTTCACTCTGGTGCACTTGTTCTCAAAGGACGCATGATGGTTGGCAAGTGTGGGCCAGGAAGGACGGACAGTCTGATATTTGATAGAACACCAGTTCATGATTTGAACAGCGGAAAACACATTGGGTGGTTTGATCCAGACGTCTATTCAGAAAGATCTTCGCTCGATCAGGTGTGGTGTATGCCTCTTTATGAAGTCGGGGATGGTACTCTTCAATGTTTAGCGCTAACTCCGTTTTCTGGGTCGGGTATTGCCATCAACCCAGCGGGATTGGAACAGGATCCGGCTCTCTCTTCAATGCGCGTTTATACTCGTGTTGGTATAGCATTGGGAGTTGTAGATGATGCTAGGGCCAGGGCAATCACAATACCAATAGACGGAGTTTGGAATTTCGACAGATCAGCCATCGAAGCTGCACATTATGCTTTGTTGGACTGGTTAGAAGCTGCAAATATTGAGACCGTTGTAGTTGTTTAGTATTATCACGTGGCTGGGCTGCTGTACGGTTGTAAAATAGTAATAGCACTGTATCGAATGAATAGAAGCAGAGAAATTAAGAATGGAGAGTAGACACAGAAAATAGAGAGGAAATAATGAAAGAAGGATGAGAGAGGTGATAGGGCGGTGTTATATTCTGGCGTTTAATATTCAGTCAATACCAGAAACTCGAGCTAGCTTCTATGGCCATCCTGCATGGGTGACCCAGTTCTGTGAAATTTCGTAGGATGGCCCGTTTCTGGGATATCTCATGAAATGGCCCATCTTTGGGCCACTGCTGACGCCTTTACCAAGTGGCTCATTTCTAGGCTTTATTGCCAGCTCACCCCTAAAACCGTCCTTTGCGTAGAGTCGACAGAAAATCATGAAAAGGATCGTCCAGTATTTTCTGTAATTGGGCCGGCTAGCGGAGTTGGGATAGAAAGGGTGATGGCTGGCATGTTAAGCGAGCTGAGGCTCATTAAAGCGGCGATGTGGCAGGGTGTAAGCGAGGTAAGAACGCCGCCAAAAGCGGCGGCCAAAAACCCCCGAAAACGGATGCTTTCCCACCACCACATATATTTAAGTAGGTACGGTAGTCGCTGCCCAAAGTTTTTGCACCTTCCCGATTAGGAAGTTAGGGCTCACCGCCCGCGGCAGAATAGTCAAAATCGTTAAAATTATACGCAAAGCTTTAAACAAAAGGGTATATATATATTTAATTGTCGGATTAAAAAGCTAGCTATTTGGAAGTTATTAAGCTCTGCGCGGGCGCAGCTGTCGGCTCTGCGGAGGCTTAAGAACGTCTTTAACTGGTTAAGTAGAGTCTTCTATATGCTTAATTCGCTAACGTCTTCCTGTAGCTTTTAAAGTCTTTTATATAGAGCTTTGGTGTTATAGAAGCTCTACCAAACTTAATGCACCGTTAATCGTCCTACTGTCCGAATCTACTGCCCCACTAAAGGTAGGTAAAGAGTCCTTCCTTATCTACTTCCTTTTTGGCTAATTAATCGTGTTCTATCTAATATCTACCTTATAGTGTTAAACTTCCTCCTCCTTCTTCTCCTGCTGCTGCTACTGCTACTGATATTACGGCTCTATAAAGCTAGCTTTAAACTCCGCCTTTTTTAAGTTTCTACCCTTTATATCCGGTCGGTTCTGCTATATAGATAGAGGAGAATTAATAAGTAGTAGAGGCTTAAGTGGAGGAGGCTTAGAGGCAGCTAAGGGTTAATTAAAAGGCTTTACAGTTTACTATATAGCCCGTTAGTAGCGGTAAAGCTTTAGGGTATAGGTATATAGTAGAGGCTCAATATCTATTAAGGCGTTTAGTAGATAAGGTCCTATTTATATATACTACGGAAGCTCTAGCGGCAGAGGCTTCCTAAGAGGTAGCTTATTTAGATTAACGCGATTAAGGTATAAGAGCACCTACTTTTGTATATAAGCAACTATATTGCGATAATAGCCATTTTAGCGCTTAAGAGCCTTCTAATCTTGTACATTATCGGTAGCGCCTTCTTAATACTTATTGCCGCCTTTATAGCGGATTACCTCTTATATATATTAAGGAATCCGCTTAATCTAAGCCTATATTTGCTACTATTTAAGTTTATTCTATACCTACTACTAAGCTCGCTCTACTTCTACTCTATTCTTTAGCGCTCCCTTTTTTATAGTAACCCGCTTAAGATAGTACTAGTAAGGCTTAATTATATTTAGATTAGGCAAGTTACTGGGCTAAAGTAGGCGCTAGAGACCTTCTGTATTAAAGTAAACTTATTAATACTTTAATAAGTAAGCAGGAGCCTTATTCTCTTAAATAATTATATCTAGGCGGTTAATCTAATACTTAATTATAAAAGAAATAAGGATTGGAAGGAGGCACTTAGTAAAATACTAATATTAATTAATACCACCTTTCTTAGCTGCACGCTTAATGGCGCCGTTTTCCTTAGTTATTTAGAATTAAGGCTTCCTCCCTAGCCTATTGCGAAGCCTAAGTTGTTATATACTAGTAGTAAGCTCCTATACCTTACGCAGCTCTGGCTTAATTGCGTTATTGATCTTTTAAAACTTAAGCTTAGAGGCCTTTTTCTCCGCTATAGTTTTAGGCTTCTATATAAGGTAGGGTAACTTTTAATTATATAAGAAGGCCCCCCAAAATATAAACGTAGTAGCTTTTGTTACGAACGCTTTAAGTACAATATTACGACTACTTGGAGAAGAGTCGGAAGAAGCTAGTTGGTTAATACAAGCACGGTCTAGGATGGAACCCGTGGAACTATGTGACGAGGAATAGTAAGCAGAGTCACGTGATATAATCTGTGTAATCTGTGTAATCTGCGAGATCTGTGATAGAGCGAATAGAGCAGACAGAGTAGATAGAGTAACGACTTTTATAGGAGTACGGTTGTGTATTTAAGGACCCTTAGTCCCTACCTAGATAGTTCCTTCCTTATAGTTGTCACGGAACCCCACCGCAGGGGCCTCCATAGGAGAGCCCCGTGCTCTCGCGTACACCTCGCGTACAGCTTATGTCAGCTACGCGTAGGTATATCACCTCCTTACGCCCTCGACCCTTACGATCGATCGCGCAACGTCTTGTAGACTCCTCGAATACATACGCTCTGTAGCCACTGCCCTCGTTCCGTGACAGTATATCACCTCCTTACGCCCTCGACCCTTACGATCGATCGCGCAACGTCTTGTAGACTCCTCGAATACATACGTCTTGTAGCCACTGCCCCGTCCCGTGACATAGTAATTCTTAAAATATAATTAGAGTTAATCTGTTAGGCAACTACTCTACTAGTTATTATTACGTTGTTAACTTACTTATAATACCTATATACCTAGCCTATTAATAAGTCTACCGTAGTTCCTGCTACAAGGCTCCGTTATATAATTACTACCTTAGTTACGGTTTTAATAAGTTAAATAGCATGCTACTAAAAGCAGCTACTATGACGCTATCGACGGCAGCAACTACGTTAGGATTAGGTAACAACACTAGTATAGCAGATACTAACTTATAACAGCCTATAATAGTGGGACAGTTATAAACAATAGTTAATTAGTTAATGGGAGATAATACGGCACTTAAAAATAGGATTAATAAGATAAGAGTAGCAAAGGTTAAGTTACCATTAATTAAAAGATTCTTAAGAGAAAGATTAAAGCTTAAGGGATTTCTTATATAAATATACTTTAAGGTTACGTAAGAAGAAGTAAAGCTGGTAATAACTATGGATTAAGTAGTATATGTAGAATTGTTCTTATTAGGAAGAGTACTTAAATAGTTTAAGCCTTACCTTATAGAGATATAAGTAAATAGAATAATAATAATAAACTAAGAAGTATAGTTTATGTTTTTAAGCTAGAATAGATTTATAGAGCAACTTATATAAATATTCAAGGACCTAGAAGTAATAACTATAGTAAAAAGAAAGCTTTAGGACCTAATACAATAAACTTTAGCAATTAAGTATATAATATAATTCTAAACGCTAGCTATATAACTTAAGTGGAATAATAAGGCGCTTATAGTATAGTATAAACAGGGACTTAAGGCTAAAGTTTAGGATGTAATTATTTTAATAGAAGATGCGGATACCCTAAGGGAATTAATAGATTAAGTAATTAAGATTAATAACAGGATCTTCTAAAGGGAACAGGCTAAGAGGGGCTAGGATAGAGTTTTATAATTATATAAAACGTAGAGCACGTAATAACTAAAGCTAAATTAGAAACTATGGTATAGCGCAAAGCTAATAGACCTAAGTAGTACTAAAGAAACCTATAAAAAATAGAGTAAGAAACTATAAAAACCTAGAGGTTAAGGATTAAGCAATTATAGGACTAAGGAGCATAGGCTAAACTAAGGATCTTAGTAGTAGAAGATGTTTAAGTGAACTTTATAGTAAAAATAATAGTTTAAAGATAGAGCTTATATAAATTGCGGAAAATAGGGTTATTTTACCAGAGACTATAGAAGTAGTTAAAGTTATTACGTAGTAAAGGGAACTAGACTAGTAGTATGTAATATATACGTATAGAGGGACAATAGTACGCTACGAGGAACAAAAGAGTGTTTAATTAGAAGTTTCGCGTTTTATTATAATAACGCATGCCAAATTTATAAAGACGTTAAGTATAGTGCAAGCTATTAGCTATAAGAGCTAGAGTTAAGAGGACTTAAAGGAACTAAAGAGTTAAATAAGGAATAAGATTAACTCTATAAGCTAGATTAAGATATTACAGTAATATACAGATAAAGATTAGTAATAATAATAATAGAGTTAAAGTACTTATTAATTAATAGCAATAAGGACGGTAAAGGAACTAACTAGGGGTATCTAAACCTTAATAACGTAATAGAAGTAGAGACTAAGACCGCTATAGAGTAAGGTTTAGTAACAGGTATTATAATACTATTAGATACGGCATCTATTACTTTATAAGATAGAAGGAGTAATATCTAGAGATAATTAAGTAAGTAAATAACTGCTAGTGCTAGCTTACTACTCAATAAAGGCAAAAGGCCAAAGGCTTAAGATTCTTAAGATAAAATAAAAGACGACTAAGATTCTTAAGATAAGATAAGGCATACTTATAGACCTATAACGGATGATAACTAATAAAGTAAAGCAGTAGCTTAGTTTAAGAATATATAAATAAGCTTAGGATAAGTGTTCCTAACGGCATAAGACTCTTAAGACGAGATAAGTAAGATCTAGGACTCTTAAGACGAGATAAGGACACTAGTAAAGCCTAGTTAGACTAAGGCTAAAGCTAAGCTTAAGTTAGAAGCAAGCTTAGGATTAAAGAATNTAAGGGATTAAGAATTTAGAGTATAAATTAGGATACCTATAAGCAAGAGGTAAGGAGCTTCTTTATAGATTAGAGAATCTATAATATAAACAGCAGTTAGATTAGGAGATAGATATATAAACCTAAAGGACTTACTAGTTAAATAAGATATTTAGACTAAAGATTAAAAGTTTAATACCGAGATTAAGAAGTAAGAAAATTTTAAGGATCTACTTATAAGACACAAAAAGAAAGAAACCATAGAGGAGTTTAAAGCAAAAATTACCTTATAGTAAGAATAGAAATTAAATAAGAGATTTAGTACGTTAGGATATATAAGGGACAGAGCACCTATATAAAGAATTACTAATAGGCTAAGAGTAGGTATACTAAGAGCTAAATGGCTTACTAAACTAGAAAGTAAAGAGGATTTAGGGATTCTTACTAGGTTTAAAGAATAATATATAAAGGGCTATTATAACGTAGTAATAAGAAGATACTTCCTTACAAATAAGCCGTATATACTCCAGTAGCTATACTAAAAGTAGTATAGATAGCGATATAATAATAAGTAGGAAGATTTCTATATATAGTTAGACGAAAAAGTTATCTAAGACTACTTAATTACGGAAAAAGCAATAAACTATATTAAGGGAGCATTAATTATAACATTAAAGGATCTAGAGGAATAATTAGAGGACTAAAGAAGTAAGAAACGCGTCTTAGTACCTATAAATAAAGTTATAACGTTTAGATTAGCATAATAAAGGTTTAAACTTAAAGATAAAAATAAGTTAAGAGTTAACCTAAAGCACCTAGCGCATTATATACTATTATAGATTGCATATATGGATAATATATACGAAATACACAAAAATCAAAAAAAAAATATTAGAAATACCCTATAAGGATATACTAGATAATAGATAAATAATAGTATAGGAATGCCAAGTATATATATAGCTAGCATCTAGTAGAAGTCTAAGAGGAAGGAGATTTAATACTTTAATTAGGAAGATTCCTTACGGAAGAATACTTAAATAGATAATAATAGTAGAAATATCTAAAGAATACCTATTTATAGCATATTAAAGACAAAAAATAAACTAGGCATTAGCTAAAGAATAAGCTAAGTATAATAGGATTAAGTAGCTAATAGTTAGGAAAAGTAGAGGCCTACAGAACTAAAGGGAGCTAGTAGTAGAGCCTTAGACCCTTAAAGGAATTTAAGGATAATACCTAAATCTAAAAATCTAATAGTAAGATTAACAGTTTAAAGTATTAGTGGATAGTGGAGCAATAAGGAACCATATCTTACTAGTAGTAGTTAAAAGGATAGGGCTACCATATAGGCAGAAAGAGTACCCTTACTTATTAGTAACAATTTTAGGAGATCTAATAGCCTATAGAGAAGGCATTATTAATCTTAAAACAGAACCAATTTAGATAACCATTAAAGGAAGATAAATTAAGATGTCTTTTAATATACTACCATTAGGGAATAATAAGGCAGTATTAGGAATACCTTAGTTATAGGAATACAATCTAAAGATTAATTAGGTTATAGGTTAGGTTAATATTAGAGATATATAACAACATAAAATGCAATAATAAACTAAGTTAGTATGGTACTAAGTTAGAGCAATATATAAAGAGACTAATTAAGGATTAAGCTATATACTAAAAAGATACTATAAGTATAGCAAAAAGCTATAGTTACTAGAGAGTGAAAAGCTGTTAGATTATATAGCATAGGACTATAAGATAGAGTTAGAACTAGAAATAAGTCTAAAGCTCTACCCAACTTATAAGTTAACAGAAAAAGAGTTATAAGTACTTAAGGAGTTTGTCTAAGAAAATCTTTAAAAGGGATATATTAGACTATTATAGTTATTAGTAGAATATCCGGTACTATTCGTACTAAAGAAGAATAGGAAACTTAGGCTATATATTAACTATAGACAATTAAATAGCATTACTAGAAAAGATAGGTATTCTTTACCCTTAATTAGCGAAATCTAAGACAGGATCGGTAATACGCAAATCTTTACAAAGATAGATCTAAGATAGGTGTACCATTAAATTAGAATTAAGAAAGGCAATAAATAAAAGGCAGCTTTTAGGTTAAAGGAAGGACTATATAAACTATTAGTTATGCAATTTAGGCTTATAAACGCACTAGTAATATTTCAGAAGCGTATTAATAATATATTAAGAGAACATTTAGATGAATTTATTATGGTATACCTTAACAATATTATTATTTACTTAATAAGTAAGGAAGAATATAGAGAACACGTTAAATAGGTCTTAAAGAGACTATAAGAAGAACAGATACTAGTAGTAATTAAGAAATGCGAGTTCTTTACCAGAAAAACCAATTTTATTAAATTTATTATTAAACTAGGCCAACTTAGCATAGATCTAAAGAAGATTAAGGCTATAGTAAATTGGTAAGAACTAGAGAATATAATATAGTTAAGGTTATTTCTAGGGTTCTATAATTACTATAGAAGGTTTATAGCTTAATAGTTAAAGAATATTAAGCTACTTACGAAATTAATAAAGAAGGAAGAACTATAGGTATAGGGAGAGGTGTCACAGTGCTGCAATGAAGTAGACTAAATAACTACGTTATGGTATAAAGAGGGGAAGAAGGTGGAAAGGGGGTATTGTATACAAATAGTAGGGCCGGCCGCTAAGTCGCTAGTGGTGGGCCAGCCAATAGTAGGGAACAGTACGAGACAGTATGAAACAGTATGCGTCAGGTTAGTGCCGTAACAGTACTCCTCTCCCCTAGATGGTTTAGTCCCCAAACCAAATAGATAACTTAAAAATAGGCAGTGTACGGGGTTGCCTATTTTCTACCGTAAAGATATTAGTTCCGCTTACCGCCCTTAACCGAGCTAATGGCGATTTTTTATGCCGGGCATAGAAAATCCTAATTGGTTAGTTTAGTGAGTAAGGTCGGTAGAACTCTACACCGCCACCCGAATCGGTCCGTATGGCGTTTTTTGGTAAGAATTTGGCCAATTAGATAACTTCGACCGCCGGTCAAAGTTCTATAACATCTTAACCACCACAAATTTTAATGCGGTGGTCGGCCGCAACCTCAGCGTGACTTTTCCTTATCTTATACCCAGTCTGGGGGTCCTGGCTTCTTAGGGTGTTGCTTATAGAAGCGCTATATAGCTTATTTGCAACCCTTTAGGTCTTCCTCTAGCTGCCAGGTTATATCCTTATAATATTTCCATTTAATCTTATAAGTTAGGCCCTGGGGGTCTTCGTTATATACATTAAGGATTTTCTTAAACTCCCATTTATCTTCTATATTACCATTATTATCTCTCTCTACCACTCGTCCTTGTATATTACGGCGCTCTATAGTATTAATATTTGCTTGGCTAGGGATCTCTTTAACAGCCTAGAGGCGGACTTTAGATATATAAAAGGATTTATTTACTCAGATGTGGTCTAAGAGGTCTACTATAACTGCCCCTTAGTATACTGCGAGTACGGGGTACGGGCCGTCCCATTTATTGTCCCATTTCTTCTTAGGTCTGTTTATCTTTATATTTTCTAAGCTAACTATAACTATATCACCTTTATAGAATAACGCGCTCTTATCCCTATAGGTATTAGCATTATCTTTATAGCGTTACTATAAAATCCAGGCTAGGGCCTTAAGCTATATTAATATCCGCTTAAAGCGGTTGGCCACAGAGTCTGCGTGGAAGAACTCCTTCTTTGCTTATACTAATAGTGTTAGTAGGTAGGGGCCAGCAGGCTCAATTCTAAGGCGAGGGTTAAAGCCATAATTTATAAAAAATAGGGAGATGCCTATGCTCTTGTTAACTTGGTTATTTATAGCAAACTTAATAAGCGGTAGGTAGTTAACCTAGTCGTCCTATATAAAGCTAATAAAAGTATAAAGGTATTTATTTACAGCGGCGTTAATAATTTTAGTTTGGCCGTCCGTTTCTAGGTGTTAGGCTAAGCTTAATCGCAAGGTTATCTTAAGGCGTTTACTTAGTCGTCGCTAGAAGTCGCTGACAAATTATATACCGTGATTAGAGATAATTATGCTTAGTACACCGTAGAGCTTATATACGTTGTTAACAAAGCCATTAACTAACTCCTCTATTAAGAGTCCTGTTACTAGAACAAGGTATTATATTTTAGTTAGGCGGTCTATAATAACAAGGATATATTTATATGCCTTACCGTAGCGTTAGTATACTGGTAGCGTTATAATATAGTTAATTAAGATATCGGTCCACGGGCGGGCGGGTAATTTTAGTAGCTTTAGGAAACCAGGCGGGGCAGAACGGGGGGTCTTAGTGCAAAAGTATAGGGCATAGTCTTTAACAAAGGTAGCCGTAAACTGGGAGATTCCTAGCTACTAATATGTTCGGTTTAAGAGGTTAAGAGTCTTAACCCAGCCGGGGTAACTAGCAGGGCCGCTACTATAAGAGTGATGGGTAACTTCTAGGTGGAGGTCTAGGGCGTTAGGGATGAAGAGATGTTAGCGGAAGTAGATCTGTCCGTTAACAATACTACATTCTAACTTATCGCAACGGAGTAATTTCCTAATTTTCTTTGGCTAACGGCAAGCTTTCCGATTACGTAGGGCTGCTACTATATCTCTTGTAAGTTCGTTCTCCTGGTATCCTAGCCAGATTAACTCATCTAGTGACTTTTTAGCTATTTCGGGGTTTAGAGCGGCTATAAACTCTGCGTTATTAGAGTTACGGGACTTATATAGTAATTCTTCTAAGATTATAGGGTTAACTTTCTAGGGCGGTATAACGACTTGGGCTCGGTGGCGGAGGCGTTTATTATTAGCGTCCTTAGGCCTTATTCCTAGTAGCCGGCTTAGGGCGTTAAGGAGCGTGGCTTTGCTACTGGGTCTATATATAATTATAAAGTTAAACTATAAAAGGAACTCTACCCACCAGACTTAGCGCTGGTTTAGCTGCTTAGTAGTTATAAACGTTTGTAGGTTCTTATAGTCGGTAATAATTTTAAACGGCTTCTTAGTCCCTTATAGCTTAGGACGCCATTCCTCTAAAGCCTTAATAATAGCTAGGAGTTCTTTATTGTAGATCTTATAGTTATATTCCAGCGCGGAGTGCTTTACGGAGAAGAATGCGACCAGTCTTAATTTTCCGTTATTATTATACTAGGAAAGGACTCCGCCGGAAGCCTAATTTAATACATCTGTCTCTACCACTGTTTTCTTTATATAGTTATAGTATGCTAGTACTAGTGCTGAAGTAAAGGCTCCCTTAAGGGCCTTAAACGATTTGGCTTGTTTTAGTCCCTATAGCCATCCGATATCCTTCTTTAGAAGTTTTGTTATAGGTATAGCAATGGCAGAGTAGCCTTAGATAAATCGTTGGTAGAAGTTCGCGAAGCCGAGAAATTATTATAGTTTTTTAATTAATGTTGGGTCCTTCTATTTCTATAAGGCCTGTATCTTCTTAGGGTCTATAGTTATGCTATTAGTCGAGATAATTAAGCCGAGGTATTTTGTTTTAGTAGAGTAGAACTTAGACTTATTAATATTAATCTAAAGTCCAGCATTGCTAAGTCTTTGGATGACTTCATTTATATACTTAGTATGCTCGGCGCGTGTTTTAGAAAAGATAAGGACGTTGTTAAGGTAGGTAGTGTAGTAGTCGTTAAGGGCGTTGTGTAGAATATAGTTAATATAGTTTTAAAACGTAGCGGGTGCGTTATAGAGGCTAAATAGTATAACTAGTATTTTATAGAGTCCGAACCGGGTAATAAATGCTATAAGCTATTTATGGCCCTCTATAATCCGGATCCGGTTAAACGCAGTAATTATATTAAGTTTAGTAAAGTACTTGGCGCCATAAAGTGCGTTAAGTGTCTCGCGGATTAGTGGCAGTGGGTATTAATTCTTAATAGTGACTATATTTAGGCCTTGGTAGTTATAGTAGATTTATATACCGCCGCCAGGCTTAACAGCGAGGAGAAGTGGTGCAGTAGCTAGTGAGGTTGATTCGCGGATAAAACCCTTATTTAGTATCTTATTAATCCACTTCTTTACACATCTAAGTTTAGCAGGTAAGAGTGGTCTATTTTTATAGTACGGGGCCTAGTTTCCGGGGGTGATCTTAATTTTATAGTCCTATGGTTAGTAAGGGGGCAGCTTATCTATATTCTTAGGGAGGAAGTGCTTAATATATTTACTAAACTCCTTTAGTAGGCGTTGTAGAATATCTTCGCGGGTTAATCCTGGTTTGCCTTTTAGGAATTTTTTAATATTAGTGTCGACTATCTTCTGACATAAAAGCTCGGGTTTGGTTTTTAGATTTATCTTAAGGAAGTTATAGAAATAGGGGGGGAGCGCTTTACGGGCTTCCTTTATCGTATAGTCGCCTTCTATTAGCCAGCGGAAAGACCTTTTTAATAGGTTCGGTACTTCTATTAGGCCTATAGGCAGCTCTTTAAGCAGCTGTCGGTGCTTATTTTATTTAACCAGTTCTACTAGCTCCGCTATATAGATCCTTATTACCTTTACGTCTTTTTATTTATAGAATTGGGTAAAATTAATAGTATGGGTGTATTTAATATTGTCTAGGTTAGGGCGTATCTGGCTCTCTAGTGCTATAGCTAGGCTAGCACGGCTTAGTCGGCCTAGGGGGGCGGAAACGAGGCAGTGGCCCTATACGGTACGCGCGGGAGACAGGTATAAGGTTAGGCGTTGTGGTGGCGCGGTTTCTATTATCCGGGTCTTAGTAGTTCCATAGCCAGTCCTTGCTATAACGCGAGCTATTATGTGCGTATATAGTATATAGCTTAGTTCTAGGTGTCGGGCTAGGTGGCTAGGGTTTAAATAGTGCCTAGGTTAGGGTTGGTTTCTTAGTAGTAGCGGCGCGAAGCGGACCTTCTTCCTTGGTCTCGGCAGGGCTGGCTAGCCCGTCGTTTTAGTCTTAAGTGCTAGGTTAGTCCAGTCTTCCACTATCTCGTTTCTTTACAGCTATATAGGCTCCCCTTTATTAGGAACGTCTTCTACTATTAGGGCTTTATATATAGTCCTAGGCACTAGGCTTAGTAGTGCTAAGTGTCCATATGGGGCGTCCCTACTAACGTCAGCTATCCCCCACGGGAGGTAGTGCCTAGAGTAGTAGTCTAAGTTAAAGCGGATTTTAAGTTTCCTAAAGCTGGGACGGGGCTCATGCTTCTAAAGCTAGGGCATACTTAGGATAATTGGGGTAGCGGGTAAGAGTTTAGTAACGAAAAAGAGTATGGCTTTAGTATAGAGGCCGATTAATATTTAGGCGGTGAAGTAGTCTATAATAAGCGAAGTTAGAATACCGTCTGCGAGGCGCAGTGGCCTAGGTGCCAGTAGCTTCTTAGTTATAACGTTATACTTTCTTATAATAGACTCTGCGTCGGCAAATGCTATTACAGTACTACCGGAGTCTACTAGGCTTACTATATTAATATAAACTTGGGGGTATGGGTTATATAATAAGGAGAGTTAGGTTTAAATAAGGATTAATTTCTTGTTACTGTTTACTAATCTAAGATTAAGTGGTAGTTTACTAATAGAAAGGACTAATTAATCTAGTAACAGGGACCTAATCTTCTTATCTTCCTCCTTATATAGTTTAGACCCTTAGGCGCGACTTAGTCTAAGGGTCTGCCTTTTAATAATTGGGGTATAGGGCTGTCTTGGTGGGGCGGTCTAGTATCCATCTAGCTGGCGGTGTCTGTTTTTATTTCGGTTAGGGTATAGGAAGATAATACCTTGCTAACAACGTGGCCGTGTTCGTATTCGCTAGCGCGAAGTTATTAATACTGGGCGTTGTTAACGGGTTGGGCTCCCATATAGGGCATGGTTTGGAGTAACTGAGCCGTAGGGTTAAAGGGGGGGGGTCGTCCGCCGCGGCCATAATAGGCTCCGCGGTCGCCGCGTTTATAATGGACTCTATAGTCGCCGCGTCCGCGGTTATTTATTTACGTTGTTTAATAGGGTGGCATTGGGACTAGGTTTACTGTCTTAGCGGGGTTATAGGTATCCTTCTAGTGGCTAGGTAGGCTATAGGCAAGGCACAGTCTATTATTAATACGGCGCTTACGCTCCGTGTCTAAGATTTTATTAAGGTCTATAGGTTCTCTAGTTACTGTTAGGGTTAGGGTTGACATAGGGGCAGGGGCTTGGGTAGGTAGGCGGTGGTTAGCGTTCTTCTTAAGGTTGGCTTGGTGTATATAGTTCGTGAGGTTCTTAGCAAATATATCTATCTGCTTGCTCTAACCTATATAGTTACTATTATTAATTTTATAGGCCAGTCTAAGTACCAGCTCTTCTATCTTCGGAGAGATAAACTTTTGGAGTAGGTCCACCTTCTATTTATCTATCTTTTTGGCGTGGACTATTAGCTTATTAAGCTCTCCCTTCCAGGACTAGTAATTACGCTCGCCTTAGGGGAAATAGTTAAGCTTGTTCTTTGTGACCTGGGTTATATTAAGGACCTCGTAGTAGGCAGTAAGGTCTTTAAGTATATCTTCCTTAGTAGGCCATTTCCACGCAGATGTGTTGTTTGGGTTCTCGTGTATAAGCTCTAGGCCCTACTTAATAAACTTATAGGCCTTATCCTCTAGCATGTCTGAGATGTAAAGGATCTGGGACTGAACTGTGTTAAAGTAGTCTCAGTCCCAGTTAAAGACTCCCTTAATCTTAATATGCTAGGTCTTAAAATTAGCTTATCGTTCTAGCGGGGTGCCTTTTCCGCTGAATATTGGCGGGTCTTTAGATCTCCGTTTTTTCTGCTAGGTTACTACCGTTGTTATAGGGGTTAATTGTTTTAGAACGGTAATAGTCTCTGCCTAGGAGTTGATAGTTCCTATCTAGAAAGCGATGAGGGCACTAAGGTTTTTGTTAGCTTTTTTATTGGCGGTGTTTGTGTTATATATACACTATAGTCCTACTTTAATATTGTTAAGGAACTTATTAGTATAGTTAATAAGGGTAAGGTAAGCTTTGCTAGGCTTAAAGGTCTTAGGGTATAGTGGGGAGCGGCAGATTATCCACGCGATATTAGGGTATGTCTCTATAAATAGGTCTGCGAAAACGTCGCGGGGGTTCTAGGTTTCGGCCATTTCGGCGTTATTAGTGTCGCCTATCTAGGCGCTAGGTAAAAACTGAGGATTGTTCTAGGACTGTGCTGGGGATATGTCGGTTTCAGTAGAGGCGCGCGTAGGTCGCGATTGCTCTAGGGCGGAGGTTAATTGGCTAGGGTATAGGGAATCAGTGATCGCGACAGGGCGCAAATTAAAGATACCATAAACTGTCACAGTGCTGCAATAAAGTAGACTGAATAACTACGTTATGGTATGAAGAGGGGAAGAAGGTGGAAAGGGGGTATTGTATATAAATAGTAGGGCCGGCCGCTAAGTCGCTAGTGGTGGGCTAGCTAACAGTAGGGAACAGTACGAGATAGTATGAAACAGTATGCGTTAGGTTAGTGCCGTGACAAGAGGAATAAAAGGAACTATTTAAGAAGATTAAATAGTTATTTACTTAGGAACTAGTCCTTAAAATCTACTAACTATAGTTAGAGATAGTGGTTAAAATAAATATATTAGACTATGTACTAGGAGCGTACTTTCTATAGAAATATTAAGATAGATAGCACCTAGTGGCATACTATAGTTAAAAAATAATACTACTGGAACTAAACTATAACATCTATAATAAGGAGTTGTTAGGTATAGTTATAGTATTAAAAAAATAGAGATTATTCTTATAAGGCATAGAGAAACTATTTATAGTTAAAACGGATTATAAGAACCTAACGGGGTTCCTAATAACAAAAGAACTTAATTATAGATAGGTTAGATAGGCGGAAATGCTTATAGAATACCATTTTAAAATTTAGTATACTAAGGGTATAGAGAATATATAAGTAGATACTCTAAGTAGAAAGACTAAACTATAAAATAATAAAAAGCCATTAGGGGCTTTGTTGCGAAAAGACATAGATAAACTAATTAGGTATAATTACTTAAAGATTATAGTAATATAAGAAGAGAAGATCTATAAATTACTAGAGAGTAACTAAATATAAAAGATCCTAAACGCATAAATAGAGGATTTAGACTTAGAATAGTATAAAAATTAAGAAGTAATATATATACTAAGAACTATTATAAAGAAGTTTATTAAGTTATTTTATAAAGGACTAACTTAAGGATATAACGGAGCTATAGGCTTAGTATTAAGACTTTAAAAAGAGTATATTATTAATAAAATCTAGGAACTAGCTAGGTAAGTTATAAAAGAATATCTAAATTACTAAAGGAATAAACTAATAAGGTATAAACTATATAGAGAACTATAACCTATTAAAATACTAGAGAGACTATAAGAGGTTATATTATGGGACTTTATTATTAAGTTACTAAAGTTAAGAGACCCTATTACCAGATAAGATTATAACGCGATCTTAGTAATAATAGACAAGCTTATAAAGTAGGGGTACTTTATAGCATATATAGAAGAAATATTAGCAGAAGATATTGCTAAAATCTATATTAAAGATGTGTTTGTAAGATACGGAGTACTAGGTAAAATTATATTAGATAGAGATCTAAGATTTATAGTAGTATTTTAGGAAGTATTCTTAGTAAAGCAAGGAGTTAGAGCAGTAACTTCTACCGCATATTATCTATAGATAGACGGTTAAATAAAAAGATTAAATTAGACACTAGAATAGTATCTAAGGCACTATATTAATTATATATAAAACAATTAGGTATCGCTATTACTAGTTATATAGTTTATATATAATACAACACTATAAGAGGGAATAGGTACGTTACTATTTAAGGCAAATTATGGATATAAGCTAAGGACCTTACTATCGCTATAATAAGTAAAGAAGATAAGTAGTATAGCTAAATAAAGAATAAAGAGTTTAATAGACCTTTATGCAGACCTTATAGAAACAGCTAAGGTAGTATAGTAAAGAATAAAAAAGTACTATAATGCTAAGAGATTTAAGGGACTAGATTTTAAGGAGGGAGGTAAAGTATGGCTACTATATAAAATTTTTAAAAGTTAACAACTAAGTAAGAAATTGGACTATATTAGACTAGGACCTTTTAAAATTACATAAAGGATTTTACTGGTTATATTTAAGTTAAACCTACTAGCTAGGATAAAGATCTACCCTATATAATATATTGCAATACTAGAGCTAGTATACGGGAATATTAAGCCACTAGTCTATAAGGTAGATATATATAGAGGACAAGAAGAAGATAAATAGTAAGTTTTAAAAGTCGTTAGTTATAAGGACGTAGACAATAAAATATAGTATAAAGTAAAGTAGATAGGCTATAATAAGACTACCTAGGAGCCACTAGAAAATTTAAAAAACGCTATAGGAAAGGTATAGGAGTATTAGAAGAGAAAAGGTCAGGCAATATTAATAAAGAGGAATCGCTAAAGAACAAGTTACCTAAGGGGGACTTAGGAAGAACAACTGCTAAACTACTTAGAGTTATTTCCTTCTCTATTAGAAAAGAATCCGTTCTTTTATTACTAAGTTCCTATAAACCTTATTCTATAAGCTTTTACTCCTTAAAATAAACTTTTTTATAAACTTTCTTAAGACAAATTAGCTGAGTAGACGCAGCGAGACGAGAATTAAGAGCACGTTGTTAAGCATTAGCAGCCTCTTTCTTAGCGTTACGCGAATAATAAAGTTCTGCTAAAGTAATGGACAACTTATTAAGCTTTATAGTAGCAAATTAAATATAAAACCCTATAGTAAATTACTTAGGGAACTTAGAGACTATTAAGAGTCATAAGACGCGCATACTTAGTATTAAAAATTAAGCAAATATTATAAGACAATTAAATATTTGCTTTAGTATACTCTAAGTAAGAAGAGGGTTACTAAGACAAAGGACTTACCAACGTAATATAAACTAACCCCTCTTTCGCATAATAAGAACATAGAGATGGTATTACTTTACTAAGCAACAGTATAGAAGAAACTATACGCGTATAATAAAGAGTTAAGGAAAAAAAAAGGGCTTTAGGTATTATAAGTAACGATATTAACTAAATTAATTAGACGGATATTATACCTCTAGTAAATAACTTAGAGATACTAGATATCTTTAAGGACAAAGATAAAGAGGAGGGAGATAGTGTTACGAACGCTTTAAGTATAATATTATAACTACTTAGAGAAGAGTTAGAAGAAGCTAGTTAGTTAATATAAGCACGGTCTAGGATAAAACCCGTAGAACCATATAACAAGGAATAGTAAGCAGAGTTATATAATGTAATCTATATAATCTATATAATCTATAAGATCTATAATAGAGCAAACAGAGTAGACAGAGTAGATAGAGTAACGACTTTTATAGGAGTATGGTTGTGTATTTAAGGACCCTTAGTCCCTACCTAGATAGTTCCTTCCTTATAGTGATTCTTAGAATATAATTGGAGTTAATCTATTAGGCAACCACTCTACTAGTTATTATTACGTTGTTAACTTACTTATAATACCTACACACCTAGCCTATTAACGAGTCCACCGTAGTTCCTACTACAAGGCTCCGTTACAGCTTTCTTAAATTAAGGACGTATACTTAACTTATTAACCTTTTCCTAAGCTAATTACTAGAGCTTATAACCGCCCCTCCTAATATATAAAATAACGCCAGTTTTATTAATCCAAATTACGCTTTTTTAATCCTTAATTATCTAATCCTTATATTATAAAGTAAACTAAAGTTAAGCTTCCTTTATAGCCTTTATAAGACAAGGCTTTTTTATAGGCTTTATTTTCCGGTATCTATAACGTCATAGAACTCGCTAGACAGTTTTAGCAGAGTAGCCGCATTCTACAGCAATGTATTTATAAGATTTCTCTCGCCCATAGCGGTTATAGGTAACTTTCTTTAGTATTTGTTGTTTAAACTCACAGGTAACTATGCGCTTTATACCAGAATAAGGAGCGTTAATAACGTAACCGTTAAAAACGAGAGGATTTATAACAGAATTCCAGCCGCAATTAGCGGCTTTTATAAATAGGTACTAAAGGGCGCGTCATTTAATAGAGGTAATATTTTAGATCTATTAGAGAGTAGCTCTAATAGCCTTTATAGCTAGGGCCTAAGCCCTAGTCATAATCTAGTAGAAGACTATAGTTAATAAAGTAAGATTTAAGGAAGGCAAGCTCTTACCCGCCATTTTACATAGCAACTAAGAAACTTTAGTGGCGTTAAGTTAGTATAATAAGAGTAAGAAGCTATAGAAAGTATTCTACCGCGGGTAGTAAGCCCTAACTTCCTAATCGGGAAGGTGCAAAAACTTTAGGCAGCGACCACCGTATATAGAGCATAATAATATTATTTGTAGTATAGTATTAGTCGAATTTAGGTATTGCGTAGCTATTATAGCTATTAAGGATAAGTAGATAGTGGGTTCCCTTTGTATAAGATTCTATATATATATTAAAGTACTTAATCTATTTAAAGCCTAGCTAATCTATTATTTAGCTATTATCGCTTACGGCAATTACCTAATTAGCTAGTAGATTTTAATACTAGTTTAATTAATGGACCTTTCCCGTAAGAATAATAAAGGGCGGAATCGCCTAGCCAGAGGCGTTAATTCCCTTAATCGCCGTTGTTTATTTATAATTCCCTAGTTATATAATAGTTGCTTAGCCAATTATATTAGAGCTTATAACCACTTTAAATATCGCAACTACGCCCATTATAAATCCTATCTCGATAAAATTATAGCTATTGTTATTAAGGATACCGTATAACTAACCTCGTCTCTTAAACGCGCTTAAACTACGCGTTAATCGTGTCTAGATCCTTGCATTTGGCGCGCTATAAATAGAACTTTTAGTTCTATTTTGTTTTTAGCTTAGGCTAGTTATTAATAAAGTAAGATACCTAGTTCTTTCCAACTAGTTAAGGTAGAGGGTTATAGCCGTACGCTGTAAGTAAAGTGTCTGCTATTTTTTGTACGTTAATAATCTAGGACGGAAATCCTTATCGATCTAAGTCTAGAATCTACTAAACTAAAGCCTGCTCTTTAGAGAGCTTTAGCTTTTATTTTTGTAAGTTTAACTTAGCGATTAATAGAGATCCTTTAATCCGATGTCGCAGAGTTATTCTAGGGATATTGTACGACTTTGTGGCTTTACAAACGCTTAAAAATTGATTGTTTTGAATAGCGTATTTAGTAAGAAGTAGTCTACCCTCTTTCTGAAGCAATTGAGGGTTCTGCATTAATGCCATAATTGATTTTGTTGAAGACGCGTCTTGGTGATGGTGGGGTGGGCCAGTGACTGGGGTGGGCCAGTGAGTGGTGAAACACGTTACCTTATTTTTACTACCTTAACTCTAAAAATATTTAATATTTAATACTGATGGCAGCCCTGGAACCAAAGATCATACCGGAATATATGTGGTCTGTATACCTAGAAACGCCAAAACCTATGGGTGGTAATACTTGGCTTGATGAGAACTCTCCAAGCACCTGGTGTGGGCCGAAGGTTCGCCCTCACTTAGCATCCGTGCTACATCTAGCCTACCGATATTTGCTTCACCGGGCTAGTCGGTTACCCCCAGTCGATGCCTGAAGAAAGCAAATTTCGCAAGCCCATAACATCACGGAACTCATGAAGATTCCTTACAACATAATCGGATAACTCCCGGCCTCAAACCTCATCTTGCAAAACGCCTTTGCTCATATCGCTATGGAATCAAAGGACCCCTTGATGATTGCTTTTGCGGAACCATCGGGACACGGGAAGACCAGAATGGCTAGGCATATGGGTGGCCTCCTTTCTGTAGATATGACAGCCATTGATTGCGCTCAGATGGAGAGTGACATGGGCCTATTCAGATCTACAGCTGGTTACCATCGTTCGGAAGCGGGGTCTCAATTAAATATTTTCTTGCCCAGCACAACGGAAAACGTGCCGTTGTTTTCTTGGACGAATTCGACAAAACTAACGAAGGATTGGCCACTCCCTCCTTCTAGTTTGCGATTGGGGCAAATGCAAAATCCACCCTCAAATTTTCGTTTATCTCGACCTCCACCTACTATAAACCGCCTATCTACCTAATTTAGCAATTGGCTTAGTATAGCGTAACGCTAACCTAGCTTAGTATAACGCTAATTTACGTACTAAGCTGTAAATAAGCCTAGGTAGTTCTAGAAATTCTATAAAACTTGGCGCGCTATATCTCCCTCCCTTTAACCGAGATTTTGGGGGCCGACTAAAGAACCTAGATTCAGTTTATAGTAGGTAGAGGTCGAAATAAACGTAACTTTGGGGGTGGATTTTGTATTTACCCTTTACAATTCTAGTAAGCATTCTATTTTGGCTTCTTGATTCGATATTTCTCGTGATGTTTCTCGTATCACACTCCGATCCCTGAAACAGTAATTCAAAATAGCCACTAATATATCTAGGTGCATACAATGATAGATGAAATAACACGTTAGTTGATTGTTCTAGAATGATCTGGATTCTAGCGACAAACTTTGGTGATATGAAGATAATGGAATTCCATGATTACACGTTAGTTGATTGTTCTAGAATGATCTGGATTCTAGCGACAAACTTTGGTGATATGAAGATAATGGAATTCCATGAGGAGATGGCAGCGAAGAACGGGACCGTGTTTCCTTAGTACCATTGCAAGCTGGTCTCAGAGTCGCATTTGGAGAAAGTTTGGCATGAGTGCTCATCCTAGCCGTCGTTCCCGATTTCACAACACCAGAAAGCTGACTCGTTCCAGGCTCCTTTCACAGGCGTTAACCTTATAGTCCCTTTCTTGCCATTCGGCCCCAGCGAACAAGCAATTGTCGCGCATAAGTTCGTTTTGTACTTGGCTGGCCAAATCAGGAAGCCGCTTGATCTTCGTCCAGAAACCAAACGGTACATTGCACACTGCTACCTGGACATAGTTGACGATAGCAAGGTTCGTTCCCATATTGCAAGAACAGGATATGACAAAGAATTGGGTGAGCACTCCCTATACCATGCAGTGAACAATGTCAAGAGAGATGTGGTTACTTGGCATTGCAATGATACTGAAGAGCTCATTGCTGAGGATACCAATAATATACTAGGAGCGGTGGCGGAGATTTAGCATCATCCAATGTAGCAAAAGGTCGATTTCGCTGACCATAAAATACTGGGAATGTAGAATGCTTTCCAGAGCTACGGCCTCTAGGATATTTTGTATCTCGAGTACGCTCGTAGAGATGCCAGGTCACCAGATTCTTCGAAAATGGCCAATTTGACCAATTATACCATGATAATACCGTACTTTACCATGAACATGCCGAGATATGGCCTACATGACTTTTTACTCTTGGAGGAGAAGGAGGAGAAGGAGGAGGAGGAGAAGGAGGAGAAGGAGGAGAAGGGGAAGGAGATAAAGGAGTAATTACCTTAGTTATAACCTATGTGCTGGAAATCCTTACACCAAAAATCAATCACATGGCGACAATTTGTTACCTAGTAATTGCGCGAAAGGCAGGACCCTAGGATGAGTAATGACCGGCGATCAAGCTGAATAGATGGAGGGTGGCTGCGGCGTGACTCTTCAGCTCGACCTACCGACCGCCGCCCGGTAGATCATATGCAAGAAAGTGCCGGGCTCATTCGAGACCTCACTCGGTGATCTGCAGATTCATCATTTGGCAATGGTGAGTAGCTGAAGTAGACAATAGTGCCATTCATCAGGCCCATTTAAATGCGCTTAAACCATATGGAGTCATGCCTACTTTGGTGGCTGTATTTTTAAACCGCTATATTTTTGGCGGCTAGACATCTCTATCTTATCGGTTTTCTGGATCATCAACTGCATCTTCTTGTGTTAGAGTTTGAGTCAATAAAAGGGAGCTCTTAAAAAGGCAGGGAAAGAGGTACTGATATGCAGCGGTATTGCAGTTGATGGGAGTCTGCTCCAACAAGCATCGTCGCCATCCAAGGCATAATTCTTCAGTAGAAGAAAGAGGTGAATATTGACTGGAGTTGATATAGTTCCGTTTAGTAGTACCATTATGACTTGTGCCTAAATGGAGCTAGCTATCTTATCTGTTTAGGTCCCCTTTGTCAGAAGTAATCTGCAGACCGTAATGCGACAGTTCAATTCCCGCAAAATATCCTTGAGACCTTGCACCTTGAGGTCTTGATTATAGGCTAGTAATTTAGCTAGATGGTATTCTATTTGACACTGGTAACCCCACGGTACATCCAATCTCTGACCATTGAATGCCCAGGTGGTAAGATTTATCTGTTTCCGATCCTTCGTGTGTGCAAAAAGCAAATATGTAGTGCTCCTGCGAAGTCAATTGTTAACTCGTGCAACAAGATTCGCGAGATTTAGAAGGTATTCGAAGGTGCTCAGATGATGGCACACCATAGTACTAACAGTGGGAGAAGATAAAGTTAGATTACTTCTCTTGCCGGGTGTCCCTGGCGCCCGGTGTGTGGGAGAGGGGGTTTGTGCGACCTGACTATCAGATGGTCAATCCTGATTGCCAAGACTTCAACGTCAACCTCTCCTGGACCTGATTCTCAACTTCAAGCCAGTCCTCAGCCAAAGTCCCGGCACATCCATACATCAAACGACTCTTTTGAGCGTCCGAGACAGAGTTATCAGATGAGCGACTTAAACAGTGGTAAGGCTGACTCGGCGATTTTCCTTGATCTGCCCAGGCGTGGGTGAATTGCTTGATGCGATCCTGATTTCGATAGTATTCCATTAGCCTTTCCCATTTGGCCGCGCTCTTGTCTCATCTCGCTCATATATCTCCTGCGCGAGACCTCCAGCTGACGAATTTAGCGTTAATTGTAATTAGCTCACTGTTGCGTCCAATTGTAGCCCTTTGGCCGCTTTGGCTGCTCTGATCGCCTCACTTCTCGCCCTGCATTTGACGACCTACCAGCCAGTCCTTCTCTGATCCATACCCCTATGGAACCCTTCCGACATGAAGTCTGTCATCTTTGGCAAAAGATTGACAAACAGTTGGGTCGGTCAAGATGTTTTCGGACTCTATTCCTCCTGTTAGGAGTTTGTCACAACGGAATGGTGTGGGCCTCTCGCGAACACCCGTTCGCCAAGCTTTTATGCTCATAAACAGCTTTATGTACCTTCCTTGTGGCACAACGGGTTCGGACCTCCCCGATCCTGAGGCATCAGTCTCGTTTTCCATGGTTCTGTATTCGGAAGGCGCAGCGAAGATCACGTCCGTGCAATGAGCATATGGCTGGGAAAACAATGACAGTTGTGTGACATATCCTACCCCACGGAGTAGAGTGAGAGGTCTCGACCACCGGGGCTAGGCCTTTTATCTTCCTGTATCAGGATAGCAGATGGCATTCTACTATGACATCTAGAAATGATTCCCATTATGCGCGATGACAGACCGATGACACAGATCCTTGTAGCCGACTTCCTTCGGTTTCGTTTCTGCTGTCATTTCCCCATCGGACGAGCTGTTATAGTTTTGCGCGATTTGTTCCCCACGCATCCCGGCAGATCGGTCCGCCTACTTGCTCCGCCTTTTATGTTGTCTTCTTGGCGTCTTGTTTACTTGCGATTCGGAGCTCAATCGACCAAGCCCAGACTTTCATGTGCTTGCGAATATGGCAGTAACCTCGGCCTTGGAAATAGCAGTCTGCCCTGCAGAAGTGAAGCTGCAAATGGGGGCTGTCGGCATCTTCGTATTGTGAATGATTGGGTTCTGTGCGTTGTCAGGATTCTCGAAGACCACATATGGTGTTTAGGAAAGGTTTTTACCATGCCATTTTTGTCTAACGGGCATGCACAGTGGCTTTGAATCCTTCGTTTCTCCGCCTCACGTCAAGTCATTGGCTTTCGTTTAATGTTTCTGAGGAATCCATGACTTTAGAAGCCACCCTTACCAACTATTTGTACCGATCGTCAATGCCCTTGCTTTGATACTCGGCCTGATCCATTCTTTCTTCAACAGCGTTCACCCTGTAACATTCTATACTTTCCCGAGCTATTTTTGCGCCTTCGATTCTACAATGGGATGTTCTTGTACTTGTCAGTGTGCGTTGCGGACCGCTCAAAAAGCGGGTAGCTCACCTGTGGTACTTCATTCCCTTACACAGCCTTTCGGAAACACAAATGGCGGCACATTCAGTTATGATGTATTAGACTACGGCCTTAGTAAGTCTCCGGTCATCTTTTCCCTGTGTTCTTGACGAAGGCCGGCTCTGGGATGTGGAAGCTTTCTCTCCCTTTTCCTAGGCTCTAAATACATACGTGCTGACAATCTTCAAGAATTCAATCAGTTCTCACAACACGAACTAGAATTTATTACCGTAATGTCCCCCTTAGATGGAAGAATCGCCATGGATGGTAGTGCCCCCCAGGAAGATGAGTCTCGCCTTACGTCTTCGCCACGTGACCCTTACCCTCCAACGATATCTGATGAGGATTGTTTTCTGCCGGAGATCGGCCGAGGTATTACCCGTGGACGTAGTGATAGTGTTTCTCAGCCCCTTTTCTCTCCGCAAGGCCCTCAGATGTCCTTAGAATATTCTAACACTGGTGTCCCAAGACGTTTCCCATCCCCCAAACCTGCCAGGGTCTGTAATGAATCTTGCCAACACTCTGCTTTTAGTGAGCTTACGTATTGCAGTTCCTAGAACCCATTCAGTATAGCCTGCAGATGCTCGGGGCTAATCATGAGGTGGCTGACCTTGTGCTTCGTCAACACTCAACCGTCGGCCAGGATCCACTCGACCGTTTTCTTCGGGGATCATATTCGACTTTCGAACGTCTGCAAGATTCTTGTAATTATCCCAAGTAAAACACATAACTCACCAACCATGGTTCACCTCGAAAAGCCTAAAGGCCATGGGTTGTTATTTTCGCTACTCAATACAATAGTCTGGATTGATTGCATGATCCCCCGCCTTTTCACCGTTTTCACCGTTCCTTTTTCTTAACTCCTACCAATAATGTCCCCGGTTTCACACATCTCGCTTAGGAGCCGCACCTACAAGGGGGGTACATGTGCAGATAACTAGCCTCTTGGCATAGAACGTATGAGATGCTTCACTTTGTCCATACAAATCTGCCTAGACGCTAGCAACCCGCACATGTACCCACCTTATAGCCGTGCTTGCCGTTCGCGTACGTCCCACCACCACCTCACTGGAACGATGCAGGCATGACTAGTGGCTTGCATTCATCTCGATCACAACATAGTCACTGGACACAGCATTATATTTGTCGTCGGAACTGGCCTCTTCATTAGGGTCACTTGATCTTCCTATACTTGGGTACCATCCAGAGAATGACATCTGCAGCAGGGAAGAGCAAAAAATAAAGAAATAGAATGAAAACTTTTGGTTCCAGTGCTCTTTGCACCTAGAATTAGGGGCGCAACATCCTTCAAATTCCGCCAACATCATGGTAGCCCGAGTATCCAACTAACTGACCATTTCATGAAGAACCGATGATCCACTCCGTTCTCTGGAGGAACTTAAAAGAGCTTGAAGCTGAGAATGACCTGATGGACGTCAAGAATCTACAGCCCTCAGTCGTCTGAGTCTGGGAGATTGGAATAAAGGTTGAAATCTTACTTGAAAATACTGGGCTAGTTAACTGGCGCACCACACTGTGGGCAGTTTTTCCCGGGGATCACCCAGACTTCTTCATTCCTCTCAACAAGACAAGCCGGGCAGCGCCTTCCAGGGACCTAAGACAGCTTTAGTCAATTTCGTTGTCTGCGTGAAACGCGAGTCCTAAATCTACTTGACCATCATCTACTTACTGTCATGGTCGCAATGGGGATCCCACTGGAGAAGTCCTGAACGACTTCTACCAAAAGATGTTCGGCACTGAGGCTCTCCAGAGAAATTTGACGGCAGATGCTGTACGGCATATTGAGGAGTAATGGCAATGAAAAAGTGGCTTGTGCTGGGCTAGAGGTGAAGATTTGAAAGATTCAAAGTGATCAAGTTTGGGAATTTGGAAATTTGGGAATGGGATAGAGGATTCAGTGGGAATTTATACTTGACTGTCTCTTCGCTTGGGCTCTGCTTGGTTGTAACCAATATGCTGAACTTCGTATGTCGTCTCCGGTTACCAAGTCCGGCTCGAGTCTGGACGAGGATAGCCCATCGATCCAAGGTTACAGTTGCAGCTTTGAGGATGCGCGCCGTGGTGAATACTGTAACACATTACGCCATGGTTCGAGGTCTTTTCAGGATTTGCTCCAAGTTCAGTCCTTTGCACATCATCTTGACCACTTATCCTTGTGATGACACGCGTACATCCAATGACCCCATTACCTTTTCGACTTACGGCTGAGGTATGCCTATAGGATTGCTGGCTGAGAGAGTGAAAGCATATTTGAAAAAACAAACTCGGTAGATCCAGAGAGAGCCTCGAATAGCTTCAGGGTACCGGCTGTAGTTCATGCAGTTCAGGCTATCCAATCGCATCCTATCGCTCGAGGCTCTCTGTTTCGGATAGGAAAGATCTATAACTAGTATTCGGAAAGCTCAAGCTAGATGGTCGCGGCATCGGGACCTGGAGCGAAAAGTCTTGGCCAATCTTGGTGGCGTTTTAAGTTTGGGACTCTAATATGGTACAAGCACAAGAAAATTATCGTGTCGATCGGGCGGTTGTAGCGTTCGGCCCTTTCTGGTTAGTGGTTTCTTTCGATGAAGAGTACCTGTCACATTGCACTAGCAACGTAGGAGGCCTGAAGACGCTGGGAACTTAACGAACAGTTTGAAAAATCAGTATTGGTGTGAAAGCAGCTACCCTCCGAAGAGATTCTAATTGGCGTTTTGCTAAAGCCACCGGCCCAGGGAGTTGAATGTGATCTGTCACTTGCCGTTTGGCTAACTTAAAGCGTGTGCTGTGCCGCAATTTTGCATATTTGACCCTTGTTCTTTCTGCTCCCTGCGCAGTGACTGAAACCGAGTTCGAGGTATTTAAAGACGAGTTGGAGCATATAAAGGTCATGATCGAAGTCTCCCCGGTTCTATATAAAATTTGGTCATTCTCACGGAGAGTCGTCCGACTCTGGGCAAGACGACGGCGCACAAACGAAAAACCGCAATGCAGCTCTCAACGCTAACTCTTCCGGGGAACCCTGTGCTTCAACAAGCCACGGGCTTTCGGACGCTGCAACTAATCGTGCACGTTTGAATGTATGTGCAACGGGCAGAAGAAAAATTCAATTCCATGTCATAGGCGCTGCTTCTTCCCGCTCCATCCGCGTCCCGGCCGTCTTGAGGTGTACCTTGTAGTATTTTCGTCCCTTAGAGCCAGGTAAATTCCGCTTTCTCCACTCTTTGTTCTCGTCAGAAGAGGAGGCAGAAGATCCGTGAGTAACGGGTTGTACGATATGTACGGAGAGTGATACTCATGAGTTCCGGTGTTTGCCATTTCGTATTACCATTAGGCCCGCTGCCGTCCTCCTAAGCACTTATCATCAGATTGGATGAAAGCTAATTGTAGTCAGCTTTCATCACCTATGAGCCCTCTCCCTTGTCTTCGGTGATTGACGCAACTAACCTCACCGCTTCTCCCAAGCATTGCACCTGACATCGAAGGCTTTGATAGTCGGCCTAGCCCTGAACTGATCGTCAACCCGGCACGCGGCCAATCGATCTACCAATTCACGGCTCGCATCCATCTCGATTGGCGATCGGTAGTGAAACCTTATCTCGAAGACAGCCGCTTCGAATATACTGTTTACGTCTTATGTTGACGATTTCTGACGGCAAACGCGCGGTCCATGAGAGGTGCTGGCATTATCACACTAAAAAGTGTGTCGGATGACTCGCGCCTCCTGACTTACGCAGCTTCAGTCTCGGTTATAAAATTATCTGCGGATTCGCTATAGTATTTCACACAGATTTGGCCCAATAGAATACCTGTTGAAAGCACGCAAAACGACAAGGCTAGCTCATTAGGGTTCTATGGCACTGCTTTTCTAGCAGGATGATTTCACCACTAGAGATATAGTATATCTCGGGCGTATTGAGGCTAGGCGGTCGTTGTTTGGACGTACGACTTTTAATTCCAGGTGCGGGACATGCAGCAAAAATTGTAGCGGGCTTTCGGAGCCCCTCGGACTTTAGCACCAACCCCAACAAATACCTGTTTTTCTCCCTGCAGAAGCAAGACATACTACTCAGCTGATCTATGAATTATGTGGTCCGAAAGCCAAAATTGGAGGCATTAGAGGCTGAGAAGATATGGGGTAGATTATTGCCAAGGGATCACGCCATACCCCTCTGCTATGTATGGGCAGTTCAATTTCTTTTGTTGACGTCTGTTTAATTGGCATTTCACGGTTCGTTCCTTCTCTTCTATGTAGGTCTAAGTTCTTGTATTACAACATCCCTTCCAAGCCAGTGAGCCACATTGATGATACCCTACGCCTTCGGCTTCGGCCAATTGGACAGCCGGTGTATGTTATCCGCTTACGGCTAGATAATGGGATGTCTGTGGAATGCGCATAGCAGCTAAGGCTGTGTGCAAGATAATAATGCAGGTGCAGAGGCTAAGGCATTCGGTGGCGGGAAAATACACGAAGTTTCGGAGAAACCTCCTACGACATTTACAGGATCAAATGAAGGCCGAATATTTTAGGAGAAGGCCTAGACTAATCACGCTTAACTTGAGCCACTTCGTTCCTCGGATGGCTAGTAACTAATTGCACATATCTTTTACACAACAACAGGACGGCCGGACTATCTACCGCACGATGCTTCACTGAGGGCTGGTCTAGCTCTTTAGGCTCCCCCTCTGCAGCTTCTGCTCCCTCGGCGTTCGTTCCGATTCTAATAGCAACACTACTATCTAAATAAGCGTCCTTCTCTGTGTACGACAGTGAAAGGAGCTAGCAAATTTCGCGCGCGCTACTCGAAACACTAACACATCGGGATCCCATCGGTCCACCGCATATTCTAGAGACTGAACCGTCAATTATCAGAGAATCAGCCAAACCCCCTTATGAATACCTACATCACGATAATTCCACAGTAACCAGACTCCCGGTCCCCCAATTTCTAAGATTATCCCCAACCGCTTGAAATGAGAATAGGTCCGTTATAACAGCCGATCATGGCTGCTCTCGCCCCTCCTTGGAGTTCACACCCGCCTCCTTCTAGCAATGAGGAATCATAACGAGGAAATCATTTTGGCCTGACAGTCCCAGGACCGCAAAGGCCGAAGAGTCACGCGACAACCTACTCATTTTATTACCGCCGCGGTAATGGCTACAAGAGTGGCTGCATGTCCGCGGGTTCCAACCTCGTGTACTGCCGTATGTCGCCATCCGCTTAAAACGTGAAAAAGGGGGCGAAAAGCCGAGAATCCAACCGCGTGTCGCACTGCAGGTCCCGACAGGATGACTGCTGCATGTTAATCTTTGCTGGGGGGCCTCGATGCGCGGCCGCGCGCGTAGCTGCGTCTCTCACACGCGCTACACAAGGCTCGCGGCAAGCAGCCGCTCCACTCGGAGATTTATCGTTCCCTAGACCCGTTTTGTTGGGACGGTAGGGCTATAGTTATGGAGAACTTTAGTTTTCATTAGTATATCTGCTTAAGGGTATCTAGGGAAAAGCTGTATTTCATTGGTATTCGTAATAGTGATTCTGCGCAGATAGGTTACGCATCCCGAGCAGCCATGTGTCAAAAGAGGAAAATAAAAAGTAATCATGGATCAATCGTTGCCTCCGAGCGCCAGCCCTATGATCACGTCATTCTGCATTCCGGAGATAATAATGCGTGCGCTGTGTTACGTGATAGACCTGTTCCGAAAAAAATAGTTCCTTTCTTCTCGATTGCAGCACGCTCGTTATGCCCATCCCAAATTTTAGAAGTGCATGTTGCTCCTTTGTAAAACCGATCACAACCCCACTCTTGGCAAGAACTATGAAGAGCGAGCCTCAACATGCATCTGGGTTATCGCATTCGGCTACCCGTCAGCCACCGAAGGTCTTTTGTATCTTCACAAACAATACGCCCTTGCTGAGCACGCCATTAGCGTCGAAAAGGTGGATCATGCGGTAGCCGGGCTGCAGACGGTCGAGACGGAAGCAAGCCCATGCGGCCAGGTCGTCGTGCAAGCGGTCATCGTCCATTATTTTGAACCTGCGGTGAGAGAAATGGTCCGTTAGTATGGTTCGCGAGGTAATGAAAACACGTTGCAAAGTAGCTAGGGAATACTGGAAACACTAGGAGACTAGAAGGAAAGGCGGGAATGCACAGCATAAGTTCCCCGGGAGGATCGCTCACGGAAAGCTTGTTAGCGGAGATTTAAGTCTCTGGGCGGCGGGCCCTTCCGATGTGGCTGCGGCACGGCACAAGTGTGTAGTTTAATGAAACGACAAGGAACATGGTCGGAATGTGCGTCATCATAATGTTTGGATACAGCACACGCTGGATTAAGCAGGTGCTGAACTTGCGGTATTGTTTTTCAAAAGGGAGAAAAATGCTGGCTGCGGTTACTTACCTCACAAAGCTCAGTTCTGCAGTTACGCCCTTGATGTTTGAGAACTGGACGACTTCCCGTTGAAAGTCCGGATTCGAAGTCTTTGCAGTTTTCGTTCGTCGTTTGTAATCACCGCCTTTGCTCTTCCCCCCTCCGGGGATTGGCTCGTCACTTCTCTCTTGGTGCTTTTCGACATGCAACTCGCATTTGATATACGGCTTAAAGCTTTTCTCTTTGTGCTCTCTGTTAGGTAGCGGAATGTTTTGACCAGCGAAAATCTCAATTGTGAGGTCGAGATTGTGGTGCGCGCTGGCAGACCTTTGTTGCACAGCTTCGCTTGCACTGCGATAGCCTTCGGGTTTCAAGACCCATCCATTGTGCCCAGCAAACATGGCTTCGTTCAGCATCATTCCAGAATCCCATTTTTGCCAATTAAGAGCAACGATTTGAACACCAGTACGCCAGAATATGGATGGGTCCAGGTTTGATGAAGTGACACGAATTCCCTTGGGATACGCGCGCATAAAGTATTTCTGTGATAAACTTAACGTTAACTGGAGCTCAACAGACCGCTAGTAAAAATATCAACGGACCTTGTTGTGTTGAAATAGCGCTGATGGCGACTGTTGATGTATTTCCATCAATGATTTCTCGGACAAGGAAAAGATATGTGTGGGAATCTTTGCCTCTAACAGACGATGCTGTTAGCCCAGGTCAATGATACAAAGACTAGATGTAAACTGGACTCACCGGGCTGATCAAAACTCTTGAAGTGATAGCTTCTGGTATAAATCCCAAGTCGACCTAACGCTTCGCAAATCTTGCCCTTCTTCTCCGCTGGCTTCGCTTCTGACTCGGGTACCTCAGAAGGAGAGGATGAGGATAGTGATGTAGTGCTGGAAGACTTTGTTACCTCATTTGATAATTCAAGGGAAGTCGGCTTAGGTTCTTCTGGTGGGCTGGGAGGCGTATATTTGACTTTGATAAGGATTTTTCTCCTGAGTTCGTCCAGACGCGGGAGGGTAAGATCGTCCGTAGACCCAGATGAACTGAGTGGGATATCAACAAGCATTCCCTTCCAACATTCCTCCATGATTTCTACCATGATTTCTTGCTGGTCTATGCAGGTATGTACTTCGAGACTAATAATCACTGGTAGTTCCCTACGGACTGTAAGCGTCAATAATTTAGAGGAAATCACGTTCATTGTATACTGACGAGGTCACAAAGGCATAATCACGAATTGTCTCGCAAACCGATCGGAAAGGAGTTTCTTTCGTAAGAGTGTATCCTAATTAAGTCCAATACACTTAGCCAAGCCATCAAAAAGAGGGAGGTTAGATAAGTACCATGCAGGACCCTCGGCTCAGCTCTTATTGAACGTGATCTCCATGGCGTAATAATATCCGAAGGAGCATTAGGCTGAGATGTAGAAACTGGCCCTACATCTACACTGTTGCTTTTAGAATGCCCAGACAACCTCTTTCCAAAACGTGATTCAAGTTTTTTTCTAATGCTCTTTTCCAGATTATCTCTCTTGCGGCCGGAGGCCCATTCTATAGATTCGTCTTCTGAGCTAGAGGGTAATTCACCGTCCCAAACGTCAATTTCTACGCAACGACAGCCTCGTAGGAGCACCTGAAAAACATTAGCAATAAGTATATAATGAAACCTCATTTAATAGGCTTATATTTGTGAATGGCACTATAGGTGGTAGCAAGATAGCTGAATATACTGACATTTTTATACGCATCTACACTGGCAACACTTGACAACTGATTGCCAGTCAAGTAAGTGTTGTGGCTTGACGATATGAAATAATTGGATATTGGATAGGTACAGTCCAATTCGGTGATATGACCCATAGCATTTGACTGGTCCGACGAGAGGTATTTCACCAGATGGGCGAGGGAGCTATCCGTTTTCAAGATCTCCGCATCTTTTGAGTGCACATCCTGTTCATCGGCAAGCCACTTGATAAGCCCATCTTTTGTTCCTAAGTTATACCGCTTATCCAACTCGTCATAGACTGCTTTCATGTACTGTGCTACGACCAGACTAAGATATTCCACAGATGTCGCATCGTTGCTAATGTTGCTTGGGGTGCCTCCTCCCGCTTGGAGCTCTGCATTGGCAGATTTAGGCGCAGATATAGCAGGAATTGTAAATTTGGTAGCTTTAAGAGCCTGTTCAGTGGAAGGGTGATTGCCTGCCATCGTGAAGGCTGGCTTGGGTAGTAGGCGGTGGGTTAGGTGTTGAGGACGAATTTGCTTTTCTTCTTTAGCTGCATCTACACCGGTGTCTATCAGCTCTGGTCTGAAAGTTATTTTCTTTAGACAATAGGCTTATAATCAGATTCATCTATGATATTCGCCAAGCAGCGAAGTTGAGAGAGAGGAGGAAGCCGCAGCCTGGTGGTTCATCATCCATCAGCCAGCTGAGTTGGACCTGACGAAATCTTGGCAGAACCCAAGCACAGGTTGCTGTGGTTGGCTTGACCATCCCTCATCCATGGTAGGTAGACAAAGAACTCTTTAAGCTTCGAGCAAGAGGGCGGGCGCAAGGAACAATGAAGGTGAGCAACCGAGAGACTTGAGGTAAACCTAGAATTCCATGCTCGGTCTCGAGTTCCTGTTGCCAAGCGTCAACGTCATAATCAAGGGTCCTCGGGGGTCCTTTGCTGGGTCCGCCCGCTCTTTCATGCAATGTTCAGCGACCATCACTAATGGCTTCCAAGCCACTAAAGGATGCGGAGGGCGAAGTAAAGTCCTGGGGGTTCGGTCACGTCTTTACCTGGACGGATGGGCCGTAAGTTTGCCTTTCTGCAACCGCTTCAAACTGACAGCTAACGGTGGGGTGTAAAGGAATGCATATTATCCTCCGCACTCACACAGTGGTATCACGACCCACCTGATTCTACGTGGCGACCTCACCATAACATATTCTAATGATCCAAAACCCAAGAAAGAGACATTCGGCCCTGGTTCTCGGCTTGACGTAGATGCGCAGCGAGTTCATGAGGTCTGGATGGGGGATGAAGGATGTACATATGTCATCGGAGAGTGATCACACGAATATTGCTTTCGGATTATCACCATTCTTTATTCTAGGAAAGAGAAATCTCATCTAAGGGCCTTCTCACTAGCTCTACCCCAGGCACGTATTTGGAGGCATAAAAATGCACAGTTGAATTTGGGGTGTTGTATTTGCTTTCGCAAGTCTAGGCCGACTACTTTATGTTCAAGCCTCTATATCTGGGGGCCCTACTGTCTAGCACTCAGTAGGCCTTTTTTCAAAGTACTACTCCTCTACCGCAGAGTCATCCCACCACAGCAGTGGTCCAAGTCCAGCTTGCGACATTGAGCCCTGGATTCATCAGCCAAAAACTGCATCAGAATGTGCTAGAAACATACCACAATCCTATATGGTGAATTGCGCTCCTCGTTCTCGTCCCTGCGCAGAGGATGCTGGGGAGATTGGTCCTCCCATTGCTCTGACTCTACCCGGAAGCGTACCACTTCTTCAACGTCAAAGAATAGCTCTGCAGAATCTGTATCCCAGACCCAAACATTCTCGGCATTGTTACTAGAAATAATATTAGTTCGCGCATATATTCGCCTGGGGAATTAAAGGCAGAGGCGTACAATCTTACGCCCTCGAATAAATTGACTGGTGCGGGTATAAATATATCACTGAAAAAATCCAGATGAACTAAACGAAATAAAGTTCAATATCTTTGATCAAACACGGTGCTTGAGGAAGTACATACTTGTAATTCCCGTGATATTACAGTGTTTGATTTTGCCTTGGATTATTTCACCTTTGAAAGGCCTGAAAACCACCATGCGAAATTCCACTGAGAGATAAAGGTATTAGCCAAGACTGGTCACTATAGAGCGAGACAAAGTATCGTGGTAAGCATGTCAGATTGTAAACTCATACCATTAACATTAACGATTCCTGTACCGTGACCGATGAGGCCTTCGGAAGATTTTAAAAGATCGAAGAAACAAATGCATAACCCGATTTTTTGAATAACCTAGACGGGCATACCGTGAGTCTACACTAATATCGGGCTCTGAAACTGGAAAAGCTCAGACCTTGTTTGAATATTTCTTATTGATATTGTCCTTTAGGGCTTGGACACTCGGCTTTTCGAAATCTTGAGGTGAGATCTGTATCAAATCGGATATCGTAGTCAAGGGGGAAATTAGAAAATACTTTGACGGATTGGAGCAAAAGGAAGCTTACGAGAATGAACATGGCTGCGGTGAGAGCTGACTCATGCTCTAAGGATAAAAGGAAAAGAAAAGCAACGGCTTCAGAATAGATGTATAGAATACTTTTAAGCCCGATCTTTTAAGCCTTCGTTAGGAGAGCAAACAAACATAAGAAGGTTGTGGATGCCCAGCTGAGGGTAAAGAACTGACATGACTATTGGATTGGCTGTTAAGAAATTCAAAATATTCTGCCGGCAGAAGGCTTCACACCGCCCCAAATTTACGCTCAACTTCCCCAGCTACGAAGCTTAGCTTTCCTTCAAAACTGTCATAAGACACTGAAATAAGCCTCTCGAGATCAAAGACCTTGGATTTATCTAACCTAAAGAGGCTCCATAAGTTATGTCTCCGCAACCCACCTAACACATATTTACGAAACAATCCTCACGCAAATGAAAAATGAGCTCGTCATTTTCATTTCCTCCGCCTCCTCCACCTCCTCCGAAAGCATCAGCTCCCGACCGTACACCAGAAAATGTGTCATACCAGAGAGGCGGATACGACAGCTCTTATGGAGGTAGAGGAGGAAGAGGAGACCGAGGAAGTAGAGGGAGAGGCCGTGGCAATAATCATAGAGGGTCACAGCGAGGTGGTTATAGATCGGAGCAACCCCATATTTCAAATGCGGAGAATTTTCGCTCTAATGGAAGTGGAAACATCAATGTGCAAGCGCAGATGAGAGGGCAATCTCGGTTTCAGCAATACTCGCAAGGATATTCTGCACCAAACTCCTATCCACCGTCCTCGACTCAGTGCAACCAACCAACTGTAACCCTAGCCTCGTATCCGAACCCAAACTTCTTGCCTTTGAACACAACTTCTCCATCACAATGGAATCTGCCCGCCCAAACATCAGTCAGCCCGGCAACTTACGCTCAAACACTCTCCTTTTTAATGGCATCACATGCTGGAGTGCAGTCCACGAACATACCAACGACAAACATTCTATACAATAATCCCTCACCAGACAATCAAACTTCAAGCACATATGTATCCTCAAAATCCCCCCCCAGCGCCAAGAGAAAAAGAGGGCCAAGTAATCCATATCAAGGTAGTCATGCTTCTCTAAATAGTGCTCGTACTTCGCAGCAACAGCGGCCTCCAAAAGCAAAAGTCAATGTAGCACCTGCTGTCCCAAGCTTTGGATTTGCGCTGCCTACAGTGTCACAACAGCCACCTTCATCAGTGGATGCAGTTGACAATTCAAGCAAGAAAAAAAAAAGGAAGTTCAACCAGCTTGGCCTTACTCCCAAAAGTGAAGAACATGAGGATAGTGAAGATGGGGATGTTGATGAGGAAGCCGCTTTTCAGAAAGCCAGTGAAGGGTCAGTATAAGCCGCCCTGTTTTGCTTTATTTTATTAACTAGGTAATACCTTAGGTTGGTATTCGATTACAAAGGTCAAACTTCAACCCTTAAGTCTCCTGCGGATATCGCGGCATGGATTAAGGAGCGGAAGAAACGCTTTCCAACCAAAGCGCGCATCGAGGAGAAAATAAAAGAAGAGGAAATTGAGAAGGCTCACAAACAGGAGATGCATCGGCGCGTGAAGGAGCAGAATGAAGCTAATAAAAGGGTACGTGATGACTTTGGAGCTAATCACAGCCCGATGAGCAAAAACTTGTCTTCAGATAATGGAGACGAACATCGGAAGATGGTTTTAGAGAAGCAACTTAAAAGAGCTGAGAAGCTACGCAAAAAGTTGCAGAGAAGTGAGGAGAAAGCAGCTAGGGCAGCTGATGCGCTCGCTCGGGCAAATTCTTCCCGTAATTCAACATCTACATCAACAAGCAAAGTTCAAAGAGGAGATGATGACCCCGCTGATGTGCAACCCGTCATTTGCAGCGACGAACAGGACCATTCAATGACCACAAAGGTTGTCGATTTGAATGAAGCGAGACAACATTTAGAAGGCGAGTCTAGAAAATTACCAACAGTGTCGGAGAATATTCTTCACCAAAAGGTCAATTTAGGCCTAGATTATGATAGCAATACAAGCGGCTCCGAAATGGGCGTGGAGAGCGACGATTTATCTTCCATATCAACTTCAGACTCAAAATCCGAATCCGAATCAGACATCTCATCATCTGATGTAAGTGACAGCGATTTTGCACCGGAAGCAGAGTCTTCAAAATTGAACAATCCTATCCGCGTACCGCCACCAAAGGCAAAGACACAGCATCAAAAGACAGAAGTATCCATCTGCTCGGCATATAAGAAAACTGGAAAATGCGGTTATGGAAGGCATTGCAAGTTTTCGCACCTTCCCAGAGAGGCCGGGCAAGAGCGAAAGACCCGTAAGCGTCTATACGACCGGGTGAGTCTACCTCCTCGCTAATCCAGTTTCTGAAAACTAATTCATGGCTTTTAGTTAGTCGAGCAGGACCAGAGAGAAGCAGATATACTTGCATTCCAAGCGATCAAATATCTGGGTAGGAACGGCTTTTTAGCGTAGGGGTGTTACGGGGCTAGGGGAGTTCCGTTAGGCTGCATCTTTAGCTCTGTTAGATATATGCACGCTTTACCGCGGTAGATAGAGCTTTGACCGGAAGGTCCAATCAATATGCAAGATCCGAGAACTAGGACCATTCATGAGAAGAGCGGTCAGTCAGGAGACTTCGCGTTAGAGAATCTCTTGGCGTTTGAAGTCTTGAAGGCTCTTCTTGAACACGTCATGACCTTTTTCCAACCCGAAACAAAGTCACTCTAAGCATGACTGACCAAAAACATGCATATATTGGGAAATCTCGAGTTGCTGGCAATGGCCTTTTTGCTGAAAAAGAAATTCTAGCTGGAGAGCTGATTCTATCTATCTCACGACCCTTGATCGGAGCCCTAGACGTCGCCCGCCTGACAGATACGTGTGCGAATTGCTTCACATGGACTGCAAGACCCTCGATTGTTACCGGTACCTATGCTGCAGAAGGCGTAAGTGTCAAGAAGTGCTCCGGCTGCCAGCAAGTACGGTATTGTAGCAAGGTAAGAAGACATTGTGGTGATCAGGGGTGTTTGATGTTCAGAGTTTGGTCTTAACGTCAATTGTGACATTTTCACAGAAGTGCCAGCGACAAGCATGGAAACGCTATCACAAAGACGAGTGTGATTTGATCGGTAACATGGATGGTAAACAACTTCCAAAAGCGGTCAGGGCGACAATGCAGATACTCTCAATGCAAGCAAAAGGTCTCATCAGCGATAATATCTGGACGCCATTCCTCCGACTAGAATCGCATATTAATGAAATGCGTGCCTCCGGAGACCAGTGGGCCGACATTCAGATCATGGCTCAAGGCGCATATAATTTCTCCGGCACTCAATATGCTTTCGACTTGCAATTCGCCACGGAGGTATTTGCAAAAGTGAGTAGGGAAGCACGTTAAGAACTTTGACTAGAAAGCTCATTGTTTGATAGGTTCTAACAAATTGCATGACTTTGGTGACTCCCACACTGGATCCTTTAGGCATCTGCTTAGATCCTATTGCTGCATACGCAAACCATTCTTGCGATCCTAACGCCTTTGCAGTCATGGATGGACCAGAGTTATCTTTTCGTTCTCTCAAACCAATAAAGAAGGATGAAGAGATACTTATCTCCTACGTCGATGTCACAAATCCACATGCGCGCCGTCAGTACGAGCTCAAGCATCGGTGGTTCTTCAGCTGCAGTTGCTCCAAATGCCGGAAAGGCCCTACCTTGCGAGAAGACCTTTTCAACTTTACTCCGGACGAGCTGGACCAAGGATGGCGCGAAACTGCAGATCATCTCCTGAAAGTTACGGATTTTGCTAACGATCCATCAAATTGGGTCGGCGCCGGACCTGAAGCTAGAAGAATTTCAGTACTTCAAGGTGCCGCATTTGATCATTATGAGGAGGCCCAAGCACTATCAGACCCTAAAGCAGCCGTTGAAAAACTTGAACACGGTATGCTGCTATGTCACCAGTCCAAATTATGGCCAATCCACCGTCAACCCTACGCTGCTATGCGACATGTCCTTCTCGTGAACATGGTATCCGCTGGAAATTATCCTCTCGCTTTTGCGCAAGGAGCGAGGACGTATTTCCTGGTTGACCCGATCCTTTATCCGCAGACACACCACCCAGTCCGCGTGGTGCATAACTGGACCTTAGCAATGCTGACCCTTTACATCGCGGGCGAACAAGAAAACGTGATAGTGAAGAGCATGCTAGAGATGGGCACAAATATTGGCGTTATTGCCTATGGACTGCTGTACGAAGTTGTGAGCAACGTTGACAAGAGCCATGGCCGTTCCAGTAGCTTCGCAAAGGCAGTGCACAGGAAGATGGAGGAGGTTACAGTAGACATGACGAGAGGTAATCCAGGTGCGTTGCGCGGTATGATGAATAAAATCAAAGAGGAATGGCCAGTCTTCGAGCAAATGGGTAAATGGCTTGAGTTCTAAGAGCAGTGGGTAGCCCCCCTCCTATCAAAGCAAATAAAAGAACAACCTCATGGGCCTCTGAGCGCCATCCGCGAAGACTAAAAGATCACATTGTCCTATTGCGCTGTGACTATGATGTTTACGGGTCATACCCGGCATTACCTCTTGCACATCTATTGCAATGAAGGAAAGCTAAGCATATTTTGTCTATTTTCTTAATATTGAAGAAAGTTGCTTGTTTCGCCTATTTTACTAGTACTTCTAGTCATTGCTGTTCGAGGTGGTCACAATTCTGATAGCAACTCAATCAGAAGCAGCATGTACTCATATTCATCTAACTGGACGGATCTTGCTTGACATAGTTTCATGAATTTGCGATGATAGACAGCCTGTTGACAGCCCTGGTGTGCTGTAGAAGTTTCCAGTCATGAACTCGGAGGCTAGGAGCGCTCGTAATAGTCAATCCTTCCCATGAAAGAAGATACATGCAGCACTGACGACCTCAGCCAAGTCTAGAAAGATTGACTCCTTGTGCAGAAGCTGGTCACCAATCTGCTGAATTGTCTGCCGTCCGTCAGCTCACTCTGCTACAACCTTAGCATACGGACGACACTTCATCACTTTCATTCACTTCACATGAGGGCCACGACCATGTGACTTACTCGATCCGGAGCTTGTTATACAGCAGGTCACAGCCCTCTTTCTTCACCTGCAACTTAACCTTTTTCCTTCACAGACCTATTCGAGAAGTTGCTTCACAACCAGGTTTTACATCTAGACCAGAGCATCCGCCATTCTATCTCATCGACCGCCTCTTGCTTATCAGCACTTTGTTTCTTTTTGGGTTTGGCTAGCTTGTTACGACTTACTCTTCGAAATGGCCAAAGGTGCAGAGGAGGCCACTGGTCCGAAAGGCGGGCAGAAGGCTTTCACGGCGGAAACAGTCGCAGTGCTCTTGCTGGCCGTCAAAGGCAGCGGCGCCACCCCGAGCATTTCCAAACAGCAGTATGAAATGATGTCCGCATTGGATGGCACACGCACTGCCGATTCTTTTCAGCATCAGCTAAGAGCCGTGACGGCGAAAGCGCGCGAACTCCAGGCCCGCTTGGATGGTGGTGAGAAATTCGAAGCGGTCAAAGCCGCAAAGAAGAGAGGTATATACTTGGCTACCTTATAATCCATCTTGGTTATTCCTCACTGAATACTTGATATTTTTTCTGCCCTGTCTCTGTTTCTTGACATGGGGATTCCTCCATCTCCACGAGTCCCCTCTAATCCACCACCAGTCATCCTTCGCGAGTCCCGTCTTAATCTCAGAGCTGACACAACGAATGACCATAGGCACATCTGCCCTCGACGCTCCATCTCCACCGAACGGCAACATATCCTCCGCAATTCCGACTCCAGCTAAGAAACGTCGTGCTCCAGCGAAGCCTCGAGCCAAAAAGGCGAAGAAGGTGACAGCTCCCAGCACTCCTGTGACCCCCAATGGCTACGCACCGGCCGATGCGAGCTCCTACGGAGAGTACAGCGTGGATTCGAAGACCGCACAACGCGCTATCAATTACGATTTCGACTTCCCTGATACGATCGAAGGAGAGTCGGATGGTGAGGCATTCTAGTCTCGTTGAACGAGATTATCGGTTGGAGATATCGGCGCGTGCGAATGTAGTAAACGTGGAACAACTTTTCTTTCGCTTATGCGGCTCGCGAACACTGGAAGGGCGCTTTGAATTGGACTGGAGCAAAGATGTTTCTTCTTCAGCATCGGGCATCGAGATACTCGCTTTCCTTTGCGACGTAGCCATTCGCTTGCTTTCTTCTCTCTGGCTTGTTAGGGTGTTTTTTTTTGACCTAGTCACTGCATAACTTCTGGCAATTGGGTGATGGCTGAATGTTTACTATGGAGCTCATTGAACGGATGAACTGGACGCGATAATGCATGGGAGCACATCTTCGGAGCATATGGGATCTGGTATATACTTCAACTAAGAAACACTACTGCTTGGAAACACTTTGAATACCGAAATTGAAATTTGGTTTATGCTGTGATGAAGGAAAACGAAAAAGATTATGCATAAATGACTGTGAACAAGGTCTTCAGTGTGCAGTGGTGATAAAAGCAAAGAGAAAATAGGTTTAGATTTACTCCACCGAGGCCCAGACTCCTTTCAGTGCGTACAACCCCACCTAGGCTAAACGATCGGTCCATTAAAGCTAAACTTCTGCCTGTTGCAGTAAAGTTAAATCTACCTAATTAAGTTTATCTCGCTTGGCAAAGTCGGGGTTTGGGGTAGGTAGGCCGACCTTTTAGTGTGGCCGACCTGCGTCCACAAAAACCAAATTTCATGCGGTGTTTACGTCAGAGTCTCGCGTGATCCCGTGGTCCGGAATTTCCCCCTTTATATAGACCATGAAAGTCTTGAAAAGTGGAAATTAAACTCGCGTAGTACCACGGGCAATGACCAAAATCTTTACTGCTAAACAGGAAGGTCCACAGACGGAGAAGCTGCCGGTGTCCGGGCCAGTGTTAGTGTTAGTCACGAGATACAATAATGGTGAAAGCAGAAATGGAGTGATTATCACCGTCGGACCGTCCACGACAATTTCTTTCTCTCGCCAACCATCACCAACCATTTCGTGGGGGGGCCGGCAAAGGCAGTCACGTTGCCGCCCCCAAGAGAATGAGTTTCAGCCCCTGAATTTCCCCCGCATTTATTGGATATCGTTCTCCATCCCGTATGCAGCTAAAGCGTGCCGATGATGGCTTAGCTGAGCCGTTGGCGTCGCGAATGGCGTTGTTTTGTTGATTGTTTTTGCATTTCATGGGGTGCATCGGCGCGCAAACAACCCCGGTATCGTCAACGAGCCTTTCATGCGAACCCCCAGGCTGGCTCAAGCTGGTCAAAGCTGGCTGGTCTAAGCTGCACACCCTGTCACTGTTGCATGTCTGATTGGAGCAGGCCAGGTGCTCATTATAGAGGCATCCGAGGCCAATTCCAAGCCACCTCGGCCTGGCTCATTCCTCCGTGACAGTCCGCTGCGCCCAAGCATTCCTTCTATCCCTTCTATTCCTTAAGTTTCTCCATCCTTTCTCCCCTTCTTTTCTCACGCTCACACTTGACAATTTCTTGACACTCTTTCAGCTACTAAACACGTAAATATTTACTCTCGTTACCCTAGACGCACACGTACTTTTTGTAATACACGCCCTCAATTCTCCGTCAAGATGCGCTTCTTCCAGTCTGCTCTTCTCGCCGTGTCGGCGCTTGCATCTGCGGCTCTGGCTCAGTCGGATACTCTCTCATTCACCAACGTTCCTACATCTGTGACAGTAGGAAATTCCTACCCGATCGAGTGGAAGACTTCTGATACCACTTCGGTAAGGCTGCCTTCAGATCTCAGTTCTAAGTCGGAGCTAATCAATCGCATAGCCCATCACCATTCTTCTGCGCAAGGGCCCCTCTGGAAACCTTCTGACCATTTCCACTTTGACCTGTACGAACCCTCCCCGAAAAGCGTACTAAATAATCTACTAACAGGCTCTGGCAGCAACCGCAACTGGCACTGCATACACATGGATTCCGGACAAGAGCTTGGTAGACGGCTCCGACTATGCTCTTCAGATCACCCAAGGCACCCAGATCAACTACTCTGGCCAGATTTCCCTTAGCGGTGGTAGTCTATCCGCCGTCTCTTCCTCCGCTTCCGCCTCCGCCTCATCCAGTGTATCCGCCTCATCCAGTGCATCTGCAGCGTCGGTCAGCAACTCTATCCTCTCGACGACAGCTATAACTGGAAACAGCACCGCCTCGGTCACACCCTCAGTCTCCGCTGCCTCGACTGGCAAGGGCAACAGCACCATCTCAACCGCGACTCTTTCTGCCACCAAGATTACCAGCGCGATTACCAGCGCCGCCTCAACCGGTGCCGGTGCCTCAGGCACGCAGACGGCCGCGCAAGGTGCCCCCACCCCCAGTGGCGCAGCAGGACAGCTAGGTTCCAGCCCAATGGCGCTGATCTTCGGTGCCGTGGCCGCTATGGCGTACTTGAACTAAAGCGCTTCTTAAAATATAAGAGACAGCGCTATGCATGTTTTGCGTATTTGTATGGCAAACCAGCCATAGTGTTTCTTCGTTTTGCGTGGATTGGTGTGTGCGGATGGATGGGAAAGCGTTACGTTATTAAATGCATTGTGCCTACTTCGTAAACTCTGTTCTAAACCGTTTAGTTTTGGCAGACCAAAATGTCTAATTATCACTTTTCCGTGTCTCTACCATGCATCTCCCTCGTTGCATTGAGGCTTCCTGCGTCGTAGCCCATTCAAGATATAAGTATTGTCTACACTCGATACGTCTGACCCACTTGCCTCGCTTCAGCCTAATCTCTGCCGCTCTCCATCCAGCCTCGGCTGTTGCATCTCCGTGCTTGAGGCGTGCATGTCCTTTGGTGTATACCACGGCGCTATTCAGACGTGGTTGCGATGCAGGTCTGCCTGATTGATGGCGCTGGCCAATTAAGCTTGAAGACAAGCTTGAAAGTCAAAAGTCCCGCGTCGGCCGCGCACGCGCGCTTCAGGCCGTCAGCCGTGGTTCTGGCGCACGCATGCAGACACGCACACACACGCACGACCTGCATTTGCTAGCGCCGCATATTCGTTGCCGGAGCATGCACCAGGAAACTGCGGGCTGCTGCGGTGAAACGTTAGAAAGCGTGCAGCGCGCACCGGCGGCCAAAGCAAGCTCGGGATCGCCACAACACCACTGCAGCTGCATCTCTTCCTTAGAGAAATACGATGCTGTTTGATAAACTGTTACCATGATGGGATTTTAGAGGAACGACGCCAGCTGGGAGGCCTCGTTTTCGGGATGAGAAGGGCGTACGTCACCTAAGACTTTCAGCTTCGGTCGTAGGATGGAGATCCGGTGCGGGTCTGCCTAGCCTTATGCCGGTGCGTTGGTGGTAGGCGGAGTGCGTGAAGAGCCGCGGTGAGGGCTTAAGAGGATGAGAACCATCATTTTCTCACTTACAATTTCTTGCCGTCTGTTGTTTTGCTTAGTGCTTGTGAGTTTATCGCTTTTCAGACCGAGCTGTTGTCTTTTGTGAATTATATACGGTACGAAGAGGAGGCTTTTGTGCGGGAGGAAAAGGCGTCGATCGTGCTTTCAAGCGGATACCCGGAATTGAGAGGAGATTAGAAGACTGCTTGGTCCTTCGAGTATTTCATCTTACCTCTCGAGCCATTGCTCTTCTCCCATTATACCTCTCGCCAATCCTCCCCTCTGAACACCACACAGGCATATACACCTATCCATATAACAAAATGCGTCTCCTCCGCCTCCTTCCGGTCCTTCTAGCTCCCATCGCCCTCGCCCAAACTGAAAACTTTAACAAGTACCAAAACCCCTTCACAATCCCGCGGTCTGGCTTTAGCTTCAAGGCGGGTGAAGCAAGTGATATAGAATGGTCGCCGACGACGAACGGAACCGTGAGCATAATCCTGCGATCTGGACCTAGCTCGAATTTCGGCCATGGCGAGATCATCGCTTGTACGTCTTCTCTTAATACTCCACTCTCCTCTCACCAACCCTATCCACTTCTTCCCTTCCCACTTCCCATCCCCATAGTTCTCAACCCTCCCTCCCCCAGAACTACACCGACTAACCCATCCTAGCCCACATCTCCAACACCGGCACCTACACTTGGACCCCCAGCACATCGATAACGCTCGGGCTCAACTACGTCCTCGAAATCGTCAACGACGACAACCTGGAACAGACAAACTACAGCCCCTACTTCGTGATCAACAGCCCCAACACCGTCGTTTCCTCGACCGCCATCCTCACCTACGCCGCCGAGACGAGCGTGCAGAGCCTGACGTCCGCCTACCCGACTGAGGTCGTCGTCGGCGAGGTCGGCGGCACCGCGACCAGCGTCGGCCCCGCCGCTAGCATCACGTCCACGGGCGGGGTTCCTGGGAGCAAGACGCCGAGCGCGACGAGTGGGCTGACGGCTGCGAGTAGCGTTACGGTGGAGAGCGCGAATAGCTCGGCGACGAGCGGCTTGAGCACCGTTGTTAGTAGTGCGCAGGGCTCTTTGGCTGGGTTCGTGGCGACGACGTCGAGTAGGGCTGGTGCGAGCGTGCCGACTGGGACGAGCGGGAAGAGGGTTGCGATTGTGGTGGCGGCGGCTGTGGGGATGGCTTGGGGGGTTTGAGGTGGTGGGGCTAAGCGGATGAGGGGGGTTCGCGTGGTATAATGCTATAATAGATGTATGAGTACAGATGGACGAGACGGCACTCAGCGATGGGCCCCGACAACGAACAGACTGATATATGTAATAAGCGCGGATCTTCTCCCTGCTGGCGCTCTGGCAAAGCTGCCGCTATGATACCACGAGCGTAATATAGTAATAGATTGTATGGAACGAGCAGTAGCTCTTGTGGACGTTTTTTAAACAAGAAGATGGAATCAAAAATACAATGGGGGTATGTCTCCTACGTGACTCCATCAAATGCCAAAAGCTCGCGCGAGCAAGAAACCCAAGCAGTAACAACAGCAACGAATCCTTCCCTACCAACCTCCCCCTCCCCCCTTTCTTGACTTCATCTTAACACAGCATACACCACACCCTTCTCTTTCTTCCATCTCCCTCCTCTCAAGTCATCCACAACTCTACACCGCACCTACCGCCCATTCACAACCCCCGAACTATCCAACCTCCCTACCAACTTCTTAACCCCAGCCCACTCCTCTTGCCTCACATTCTCCGCGCCTCCCAGCTCCGCCCCAACCTCAAGCACCGTAACGACGCCATCCATCCCACCCACCGCAACCCTCTTCCCCTCATTCCGCTCCCACGCCAACTTATTCAAACTACGCGCCATGAAGCTCCCCCCACGGCGATCGCTCGGGTTCGTCTTAGCCACCGGCACCTCAACATCAGCATTGACATCCCAAACCTCAAGGCTGCCCGCACCGTCCACGAGCGCGAACACACCCGGCTTGACAGGCGACCAGCGCGCATCGTAGACGAGGTCCTCGCGCGCGAAATCCAGCAGCGGCTCGACAACCGCGGCGGCGGCACCACCGACCACATTCGTCGACGCGCCGGCGGCCGGCGGGCGCACCTTCCACAGCTTGACGCTCCAGTCGACGCTAGCGGACAGGACGAGGTCGCCGAGATCGAGCATGCCGCGCGCGGGGTGGAAGTCGAGGCTCATGACGGGAGCGGCGTGGCCGCGATACGCGACGCGGGCGTCGACGCCCGCCTTGGCGCCCGCGCGGTCGTAGCGGTGGCACGGGTAGATGCTCCCTTCCTCGGTGCCGGCGAGGAAGTAGGTCGGGTCGGCCTGCGGGAAGGCGATGCAGGTCGGGGCCATGTCTTCCGTCTTGGCCGGCGGCGGGTTCGTCAGCTCGAGGTGCTCCTGCGGCTGCGACAGCATGTCGACGGTCCAGCCGCAGACGACGCCGTCGGTGGAGCACGAGATGATGTTGTTGGCGTTCTGCGTCCCCACGATGTCGAGAGAGTAGACCGGGTGCGTGTGCCCGGAGCCTGTGAGGGGCGTCTTTTGCACCGGTGCGGATTTGGCCCGCGTGTCCCAGAGGAGGACTTGCCCGCTGTAGGCGCCGCCGATGATTAGGTTTGGGTGGAAGGGCGAGAATTTGGCCGTCAGGATGTCGGATTGCGCGTGGAACATGTATTCGGGCCGGTCGTGCATGTGCAGGTTCCATACTTGGATCAGCCCGTCTGGGTCGTGGGGCGCGGATGGGTTTTTGGTGTAGGATGCCAGGACGAGTTCAGGGAACTGGGGTTTTATACAGTTAATATATGATCTTGATGTTTGATGGGTGTATTATGTACCTTTGGAGAGAAGCCAAGATCACTGATCATCCGCTTCTTGCTCCATCGCTCGTCCCAAAACTGCGCAACCTCCTTTATCCGCCTTCCTTTCTTCGTCCCTGTGGCGCCGTATCCGTCGTCCTCATCATCCAAGCCGTTCGTGCCACCTAAGGCATAATCCGCCAAGATATCATATTCCTGCTCTAAGGCCCTCTCAATAACCTTACTTGACCTCTCCACGAAGTCGAGGAAGTCTTCCGAAGATGTGACAGCACTCAGCTCCTCGTTTGTTAATGTCCGCGCTGGGAAGTTTTGCTGCGATAGTGAAGCTGCTGTTGTAGTATCTGGTCCCAGCTGCTGTAAGGCTTTGAGCTCTTCCTCGATTTCCCTCCTAAGATTCTCCCTGAGCTCTTCATCTCTCTCCCTTTCCCTCCGACTCAACCTTTTCGCCGCACGCGGTGTCTTGACTCTTGTTGGCGATTCGTCAGCCTCCGAATCAGACCCGTGTGACCGTTGCTTGGGCGGAGACCAAGGTTTTGATGTTTGCACACCTTTGCTGTACGTGAGGATTTCCGGTCTCGGAGAGGAAAGCGTTTCATAAACAGTCGTGAGGGGCCCAATCGACAGCGTCTGTACCGCACCCACTGGCGGCGCAGGTGTATGAGAATGTTGGCTCGAAATCTCCGCATTATCACCGCTCAACTGTCCCGCACTGATTACTGAAGTTGGCCGGCTCCCTCTCCCTCCGGCTGGTGATCCTGGCGCCGTCGACCCTGGCCTGCTTTCCCCAACAAGTGTTGATATTAAATTGTCTAGTTCCCGTCTGCTGTCAGCTCGGCTCGGTGTAGGCTGCGCTAGCTGAGAGAGAGTATCAGCAGTGCTTCATTGAGCAGAGGAATGGACAAACCTCTGAAGCATCCCCAATGCTCTGTCGAGTTTGCGAGAACTCCCTCTGTCGTAGCTCTCTTTGCCGTTTGAGCTCTGCTAGCTTTGCTTTCTTGGCTAGGATTTCATCCCTCCGCTGCTGCATTGTCGAAGAGTGTTCCATAATGCGGAGTTATGATTGAGAGGCCGAGCCCTGGGGTTTCTAGATTTATTGACGAAGAACCGGTTCGTTGAGGCAGTTTAACGCGCTGCAGTATATCCCGTGTAATCACCCAGCTCCCCAGGAACTATAGAAGACTCGATATTAAAAGACGTCGCGAATATGAAAGATCGTGATCCGGTTGATTGTTTGCGCTCCAATTTCTGAAGATGCCAAGGGTATGGCACGCCAAGCAAAATCCGGCCCAGCGAGATTTCGGGATGAACCGTGAGCAAGTCAACTTCTTCAATCCATACTCCCACCACCTGTACACCACCGCATCTTCCTTGCAGACGTGCTGCGCACCATCCTAGGGTCGTGTTTAAGCAGTGGCAAACCCCTCCACCGCCATTGACCCTTCTCCGCTCGAATCGCGCCCTATCTGGTGATCGCGCGACTGTCACAATGTCCACCTCTGTCGGGGTCAACGTACGTTCTACTCGCTTAAAACTAGCTTTAGACTGCAATGGAAGCTCTCCACCACACTCTAGCTCCTTGGAATATAGACTCTGGAGCTAACCGGGATGAATTACAGGTCCTCCGATGGTCCGCGTTAGGTCTCGGCGTATTCTACGGCATCTACCACCAAGCCTCGATATCGTCACGGGAAAAGTCGAACAAGATAAATCGCGAGTATAAACACAAGGAGGAGCTGATAAACAAGGCGAAAGCCGAGTGGGCGAAGAAGACGATGCCGGCGGAGAGCAAGATGGCTAGTGGCGGTCGTATGTCTCCATCCCAATTCCGAAGGACCGCTGCTCTTGCTCGAGCTTCGAGGCTTTGCAGCCTTCCGCATCGAATCTAGAATAATACTAATACTTGAGCCCTGCAGTCATCACAGACCCGAACGATCCCAAGTTCGATCTCGAGGCATTTCTTACAGTGAAGGCAGCAGAGAAATAAAAGGAATGGCATTATTTCAATGGTGGACGTATTGGTCTGATGATTAAAGAGCTGTGCGTGCGTGGCATGGAAGAGTAGTAAAGGAACTTCTCCTGGGCAAGAGTTGTGCTTCCGACTCCGGGAATGGGCTCCGTTGTATTACCTGTACCTATTGTACAATATAGACTTGCCTTGTTGGTCATCTTTCAATCAACGGTTTTCTAATTCAACTCGCTATTATGGGAGCTGTCGCACCAATCATCAATTCATTCGACTGGAGAGAAGAGGAGGAGAATGGGAATTCTGTAATGGTTTGACTTGAAAGTTTGTAACTGACTATTGTGCTTGATTCCTGATATGAAGAGTAAGAATCAACATAATATATACTATACCCATCCAGCTCCTCTTGGCTTCGTCACCACCCCTGCCTTGCCCACCGAACAGCGACACTCGCAGTTCATCTGTCATAAAGTCTTAACGTCGGGATAGAGCTCCACATCTGACTCTTCCAAACTCCTACTGCCCCCATTTCCCCAGCCACGACCCGGAATCCTGTAGATCTAAGCATCTTACGTGCTTATGACGCCCAATTCTGCATAGCGACGGCGAGAGTCGTTCGCGGCGTCAAGCCGAAAAGAGGCACTGCGTCACTGCCTCGAGCCTAAAGCGTGAGAGCAAGGGGCCGAGATGCCGGGTGACTGCAGCGGGCCGTAGCAACAGCATAGTGTTTATAGGCTTATGGAATTGTGGAGCTTGTACATGGCATTCTGGTGCTGTGCGAAAATCTATGACGGCTAGCATGGTGGTATGCGAGATATGTAGCGATCAATTGGTGGAGAAGATCTCGCTAGCTGGATGGGGTAAGTCATTTAGATTCGGGGAATATATTGGTATATTACGTGCCACAGTGCGTAGAGCCAGTACAATGCCTTTCATCTATGTTTTAAGTACCAATGATTAGGATAGAGTATTGCGAAGACTAGTGAGCGAAATAGAATCAGATTGGTTTGGTTTTAATTCACCTCTAGAGACCTATTTCTAGCAATAACTCGGAGACCTCGTAGAAGATGCTAGAATCCGAGTGGCGAATACGACGACTATATAGATATATGTTCCCCTTAACCCCCTATAAAATAGATATAAAGAAAATAATATATTACATATATAAGGCTATTATAGGCTAGCCGAAAATCTGCCGATATCGTTCTTATAAGGTAAGACCTTTCCTTAAATTTAAGAAAGAAAATATATCCTACGAGAATGTTCTAACAATAAAGAGCAGTATTTAGAACATGCTTCCGTGGTCGGATGATCTCGTCCAAGTGCCTTTTCGTAGCCCACATATGCTCTCTAATAGAGTGGTAAAGCATCTTGGTACTGCTCTTGCTGGTATAGCAAGTACGCAAGGCGGTAGACGCTAGCCAGCGTGTCGGGATGCTCCTTCCCCAGCGCCTTCTCTTTCCCCTCCAGCGCTCGTCGGTTCATCTCCTCTGCCTGCTCGTACTTTCCCTGGCACCGCAACACTAAAGCTAGGTTATCGACACTCGTCAGCGTGTCGGGATGCTCCTTCCCCAGCGCCTTCTCTTGGCCTCCAGTGCTCGTCGGTTCATCTCCCTCTGCCTGCTCGTACTTTCCCTGGCACTGCAACACTAAAGCTAGGTTACCGACACTCGTCAGCGTGTCGGGATGCTCCTTCCCCAGCGCCTTCTCTTTCCCCTCCAGTGCTCGTCGGCTCATCTCCTCTGCCTGCTCGTACTTTCCCTGGTACTGCAACACTGAAGCTAGGTTGTTGACGCTCGTCAGCGTGGAGGGATGCTCCTTCCCCAGCGCCTTCTCTCTCCCCTCCAGCACTCGTCGGTTCATCTCCTCTGCCTGCTCGTACTTTCCCTGGCACCGCAACACTAAAGCTAGGTTGCCGACGCTCGTCAGCGTGTCGGGATGCTCCTTCCCTAGCGCCTTCTCTCTCCCCTCCAGCGCTCGTCGGTTCATCTCCTCTGCCTGCTCGTACTTTCCCTGGCCCTGCAATACCGACGCTAGAATACCTAAAGACATCAGCGTGTCTAAGTGCTCCGCCCCGAGTACATCTTGCCTCGTAGCTACAGCCTTGCGAGCCATTCTTCCTGCTGCTGTATACTTCCCCTGCGTCCATGCGTACCATCCGGCGTTGTTAAGAATATACGCCCACTCTTTTAACGATCTCTTATCTGTCGGCCGGCGCCCTACCGCTGCTTCAGCGTGAGGGAAAAGTCTCTGACATGTTGACCAGTTCTGGTAGTCTCCGGTCGGAAGAGCTCTACACATCTTTGAAATATACTCTTGCTTCCATCTCTCCAGCTGGCCCTGTATTTCTAGCCATTGCCGCGTTGATAGCTGCACTAGACGATGCATTTCGAATGATCCTCTCTGCACTTCTGTCGAGATTAGTGAGTAAGCTCGTAAGATGGTTACATCTTCCTCAAAACCGTCTGCAGTGCCATCTTCAGACTCTGTATCGATATCGCCATTTCTCTGCTCTTCGGTATTGTGGCCGCTTGAATCCTCCCTCTTGCCGTCGTTAAGTAGATCCTCTGGGATCCCTTGTCGATCAAAGAAACTCATTAGTGATAGCAAGTCAGCAGCCGAAGGCCTCGTGGCACGGATGTGTTCGAATGATATTTGCCACGTCGTGATAATCGAGTTGGAGGCGCTCTCATCCCTGCGAGTATCTCCTATGTCATAATTTAGGAGACTAGCCCGGCTCCGTTTGCTCTTCTGTAATTCCTCTAGGTACTTTGAAATAAACATGCGTGGTGCTCTTTGGTAGATGTATGCGGCGGCTTGTGTTATCGCGAGGGGTATGTATTCAAGTGCTCCAATCAGTTCTGCTCCGCTCTCGCTTTCGAAGTGAATCCCAAGCTTCTTCTCAAGTAGGGTGAGCGCCCCCTTCTGGTCCATCGGCCCTACCTTAATAATGTCCTGGTTCTGTCCCGTGAACCGAAAAGCTGTGTCTCTATTGCGAGTCGTGATGAGGATAGCTCCATTGGCGCTCTGGGGAAGGAATGCCGACAGCGGTCGGACCTGTCTTCTCGTAGTGCTTTCTCTCGTGACAATACTCGTGCTCTGCGGACTAAAGAAGACGCTGCTTTCATCAGCGTTGTCAACTATTATCACCCATTTCCCGCTTTCCGCACTGCACAGCCAGCTGTGAACTAGCTGTAGGATGTCTACGTTTGGCCCATCTCGACCAGGGAGCTTGGCCGCTCTTGCAATCGTTCTATACCCTTCCTCAAACCGGGCTACCTTGCTGCCGTGCACCCAGAATACCCATGTCTGGGGAGACCTTTCTCTTGTTTGGTACGAGAACTCGATAGCGAGCTGCGATTTCCTTCCAGCGCGTCAGATAATAATGTAGCGCGTTGTTGAGACAGGCTCACCCAACACCACCTAATCCTACAAGAGCTGTTCGGGCGGCCGGTACAGAACTCCTCTCATGGATTTGACTCAGTATTGCTCCGCGGTTAATGAAGTCGGGGTCGCGTCGGAACGGGATGGTAGAGGTAGGAGCGGCTGGGCCTTCGGGCCGAGCTATGGTCGAAGAGCAGTGTAAGCGTCCATTGCGGTGTTGTAGGGCTGGGAAGCAGGCTTACGAGGTTGATGGCTGTTGAAGCTAACAGAGACGGACCCCGAGCTGTGGCCCAGTTAGAAGCCCTGGTTGGCATTGCCTGGGAAATTTGCTGTCGCATGGGCGTGCGCCATTCTAGACGCGTTTTATCGTCGCATTAGCATTCATAGGACGTTGCGAAAGCTGGTGGGGAGAAAGACATGCGCAAGGCTAGTGCTCGCTTACTCCAGGACAAAAATAGGTTTGTCGTATTCTACAATTCTGCACCCGATGCTTTAAACACCGACTCAATCTTCAATCCTTCTTCGCCAGGTATTGCACGGTTGTCAACTTGCGGCCGTACTTCCCTTCGCAAAGCTTCGAATAATCGAGCCCCAGCACAGGTGGTCTGTCTACGTCTAAAGCATGGAGCCAGCCGGCCTCACAGCAGGTATTCTTGGACTTGCCGGCCTATTCAACAATGCAGTCGACTGCTTCGAATACGTCCAACTCGGACGGGAGTTTGGCAGAGACTATCAGACGAACCTGCTTAAATTAGATGACGCAAGGCTGAGGCTGTCACGATGGGGTCAATCTATGGGGTTGAGTGGCGAGTTGGAGGATTTGCAGGCACCCAAAAGGACGCTAGGGTCAGCGCAGGAAGTAGAACAGGCTAAATCCATGACAGTAGCGATCGATCGGTGGAGAAGATCGCGCTAGCTATATGGGGTAAGTCACTTAGATTCGGAGAATATGGTTCATGGGGAACTAGCCGACGACAAGGTAGTGGCATGTGCCTGATGGATGAGATCCAGGCAAGCTTATCGTCGGCGAAGTTCGGTTTCGGGAGCGCCTGACGCTGGTCATCGGTATCCCTTAACCCGTTGAAATTGGTCGTACGGTTATCGATAAGGGATAGCCAATTAGATCAATTATATCAAGGCCCGCGCGTTGTTTTGATTCGATGTTCGTGCACGGACCTTCCTCACTTCGGTCCTGACGGGTTAAGGATAGAGGAATGAGCATTGGCAGCTTTGGTGGTGCTGGCATTCCTAGAGGAGCCCCTAGCGTTCTTGGTAAACCTATTCATGCAGTAGTGAGAGAAGGCAATGGCCCGGATCGTAGTGCTTGATCTGTACGGGCACATACGCTATTCCTTCCCCTGGTAGGTTCTACGATAGTTGGACCGTGCGCGAACACTACGTAGAATCAAAAATACCCGTATGATCAAGGCTCCGTGATCATACAGTATCCCTGATTCTGGTGTTCGTGCACGGTCCAACTATCGTAGAACTCGGAATACTTCTCATTTGGAGAGTCTATGGGGATGCGGCATTCTGGATTGCTTAAGAAGCAGCCAACGGTGCCGTTGCAGGTAAACGTGGCTACAAGTATCAGATGTGCGCCTTCGTATATCTAGGCTATCTCTCTCCCAAAACCCCGGCCACCTTGCATGGTGCATAGGGTGTCGAACTACTGTCGATCCAGATGTGCTGTATTCTGAGCAGGCAGGTTTCAAGTCACCGTACGAACAGCATCTCCCCCCAACTTTAAGTTAAGGTTGTGAAGATATACGGAGGACGTGGATAGTGCATCTGCAATGTAATTTCCATTTCCATTTTCCATGATTGTTTCCATCCCGAGGAAATTGGTGGACAGCTTTTGAAATTGATATCTCATACTCTAACCATTCAGGAGGGATCTGATATGTGAGGAAGAGACATCCATTATTAATCCATAAACGAAAGAACAAGGGAAGAATGAGACGTATAGCTGGAATATGTGCAATTTCTGCAAGGTGTCACGCCGACTTGTAGATTTCAAGATGCCGAAGAGGAGCAGACAAGGTCGTGAGCCGGTTGGCTGCGTTGATTATCTGTCATCAGCTTCGTAGAGTGTTTTCCCACGTTCGTTATGCTTTAGCTTGAATTGAATATGAAGTATCGGCAGGGTAAGGCGGGGGCGCTCGCGATATGGAATGTGTGTAATAAGTAAGAGGTAGGTTCTCTAAGGGTAGTTATTGCGATAGTTATAGGATTTGGTTGCGTCTTTCGAAGCTAGTCAGCGGGCATCATCTTCTCACATGTACTTCCATCGTGCCCTTAAACCTTGTGGTGACCGCACCATGTAATGTCTTAGGTAGCAAAGCTATTAGTGAATAGTTCAGTTGAATTCTATGTAGGCATCTTCTAGGAAAAGAACGTTGGGCGGGAATAGGAAAGAAAGCGTCAACTGCGATCACGTGTCAAGCTAACCTGCAGGTGAAAACTTAGACACGATCTTCACACTGAGTAGGAAGCTAAGCTTCTGCCGCGCCGCTAAAGCACTAAAGGCGATATGGTTATCTGCACATTTCATAAACAGGGTCGCTGTACTCGTGGCGACTCTTGTTCCTTTGAGCATATCCAGTGGCCATCACCGGCTCCAGGGCTGGCTTTCAGGCCTGATGCACCAGCCTTTCAGCCGTCTCCCCAAAGTTTTGGTGTAAGCAATAACAAATCAAGGGCTACAGAGGTCCAAGCTTGCCGTTTCTTCCAAAAGGGGTTGTGCAAGAACGGTGCATCATGCAAGTTCAAGCATGAGGGTCTAAGTGCCATCAATAATGCCAGTGGCCTGTCGGGAGTGGAGAGTAAATTACCGATCTGTTCATTCTTTCTCAGAGGAGTTTGCAAACATGGCGATGAGTGCCGATTCTCCCATGAGACTGACGGTTCAACAACCTCTCCAGAGAAAAAGTCCACCGAATCTTCTACGGTAGTTCTTCCTCCGCCAGGCTCAAGCTCTTTGCCTAGCCTTTCCACTTCGATCTGGTCGTCTGTAACCCCTAACACTACTTTTCGGGACAATATCAAACTGTCGGCAAGAACAATTAGCGGAGCTTCAGTTACCTTCAAAGATGGAGCTGAAGTCTTAGCTCTCTCATTACCTTCAGATTTCTCAGCCGTTCAGATGTCCGGGCTTTCTTCTGATCAAACAACTCATAGCGTATCAGAATTTCTCGCCAGCAAAGGAATAGCCGGCATTACGCCTGCCGCAATCCGTATTAAGAAGATTCCTCAAACTGTACAGCAAGTTGCGGAGATCAAAGTCGAAAATCCCGATTTTGCTCGGACGTTTCTTGAACGTACTGGACCGAAGTTAGAGATGAATGGGAATTCTGTCCGTGTTATGCCACTACAAGTAGATACGCAGACAGATTCTTCGGCAAATCGGCTGCAACTCAATTCTGTGAGCTGCACTTGGTACCAGCCTTCCAAAGTCGCGTACCTCCATTACGAAAAGAAGGATCTTGCCCTTAGAGCTGCTGAAAAGCTTAACAAAAAAGAGCGGGGGAAAATTAGACACCGCAAATTGCAGATTAAATACGAACCACCAGAGTGGCAACCCATTCATAGCCACCGTCGGACGATCTATACCGTTCGGGTTGGAAACCTTGATGTAGACACTACTGAAGCAGAGATAACCGCACTTCTAGCGCGCCCAGACCCCTATGAAATCGACTTTGGGCCACCGACTTACAATTTGTCAAGCGAAGAAGCTGAAGAACGAGTGAAGAGTCTGCTTGAAGCGAAGGGTACCTTATCTGAATGGATCGTTAGCACTGATAGTAATGGTAGTCGAGTAAAGGCAATTGCTAAGTTCATCCACGCCGACGACGCTAGGAGAGCTGTGCAAGAGCTCAATGAGTGCGACATTGAGGCATCCGGCAACTCTAAACTACTTGTCGCTCCCATTGTATCTGTGAAGTTGTCAGTCCCTAGAAAGGTGCTGACAGCTGTCAAGATCGATCTGGACATTCTGAGAGACGAAGCTTGGAAGACAAAATATGTGCACATCAAGTCCTACGACGCTGTAGCTTCTCATGGGTTCCAGAATATTAGCACTACGCTGAGGATATATGGAGAGGATCGTGATGCGGTGGCGCAGACTAAAAGCTCCGTGGAGAAGATTTTAGCTGGAACGGTGGCTGCCGTCCAGGATAAGCAGGTCCAAGATTTATTTTTCTTCCGACCTGATGGGCTAAGGTTCTTGGAGCTACTAATGGATAGATATAAGGTCTTCATCTACCGAGATATGCGGAGATGCACCTTGCGTCTGTACGGAGTGCCTACGGCTATACTCGGGGCCCAAAATGCCCTTACAGACAAGGTTAAAGAGCTAGCGACTCAAATTCACACCATTACGCTTGATGACGAAAACCTCGAAGCTGCTTTGAAAGGCGGCTTCCGTCGTTTGGTTGCCGAACTTGGGAAAGACGCTGTTAAGATGGACATCATAGGTAACCCAAAGGTCATCACGGTTCGAGGCTCAGCAAAAGCTCTTGAGCAAGCCAAGGAAGTCCTCCATAATTCCAGTCAAACATCACTGGAAACCGGAATGGCGGCACTGCGAACGGAAGATGAGCTCGAGGAGACCTGCCCAGTCTGCTGGACTGAACCAGACGAACCTTTCAAGACTAGTTGCGGCCATACCTACTGCCTCTCCTGCCTCGCCTCGCAGTGCTCCTCTGCGAGTGATGCCACTCTCCCCCTTCGCTGTCTCGGGGCCTCCGCCACGTGCAACCATCTCCTTTCGCTTGCGGAGTTACATGGTGGCCTTCCTGCCGCAGTGTTCGAGACTCTTTTAGAAACTTCCTTCACCTCCTATGTCCGCAGTCGCCCAAATAATTTCCAGTACTGCCCCACGCCCGACTGTGACCGTGTCTACAAGACCACGTCAATTACAAACCCTCGCATATTCCAATGCGACAGCTGCATTACTCCAGTTTGCACAGGTTGCCACGTCGCCGCCCACGACGGCCTTACATGCGAAGCGTACAAGCTCCTAGCTCGAGGAGATGACGCATTCTCGAAGTGGAAGAAGGACAATGATGTGCGCGACTGCCCGAAGTGCGGGACGGCAATTGAGAAGACGGAAGGATGCAATCATATGCATTGCAAAGGCTGCGGCACTCATATTTGTTGGTTCTGCATGGAGACATTCGAGAGTGGGCTTGAGACGTACCATCATATGCAAAAGATGCACGAAGGTATTGGGTCTCATGGCGGATAACCAGATGAGCACCATTCTAGGAGCATCGTGCCGTATATCATGATTTACATGGCTTTTGATTATTGGGCTTGGAGGTAGGAGCCAAAGATTGCCTTTCCGTCCTCAGGATCTCCTTGGATTCTTTTTCAGCTCTCCAAACTATTTTTTTCTTTCTCCTAGTTTCGATATGACGAGAATGTTAACGGCCCTAAGATGTACGGAAATTGGAATATTGACGTCAAAATACGAGGTTGGAGTGGAGATAGCAATATTATCACAGTAAGGAAATAACTGAGAGTGGCGTTTTCAAGTTTGTGGAGACGGAAGGTAATCCTGATCACCTTGACACTCTCCGCCCTGCCTGTGAGCCTTTGAACTACCCAGCTTCCACTCTCGCCTTTTACTCTCGTCTTGAGGAACCGTAACCCTGCTTCCCAGCATCCGCAACCAAAACTAGAAGTCTCAAGGCCTTCTTCCCAAGTCCACCTACGCCTCAAATCCCCTCATCCAACCACATACCCCACCCACGCCAGCACGGCTAGCACGGCAAAAGCCACCCTCTGCGGCGCGCCCTCGCCAAACTCGGGGTCAATCCACATCGTGCCGGGGTACAGGATGGCGCTCATTCCCGTGATCCAATATAGGCTCCCCAGCAGCGCGGCGGTGAAGAGCGAGTCCTTGGGGGCACCGGTCGGCCGCCAGGTGTAGTAGAGAGTAAGGAGGCCGAGACACAGGCCCATGGACATGGTTTGGCCATTGTGGAATTTGGCGTGAGGGGGCCAGGCGGGGTTGAAGATGTGGGTTGGGCTGGGAGAGGAGGGGTTAGAGAGGATGGAGTTGAGGGTGGAGAGGTGGGAGGGGGATGGGTACTTCCAATCTGCTACGTAGCAGCCGGTTGAGGTAGTGATAGCGACGAGGGAGAGGATGAGTTTGCCTGGGGTGATTTTAGTCGGCATTGTCTTTCTGGCTGTTAGCTTCCGCTATGGGTTACTTTGGAGCGTGATGTTTGTCTTGATTCCGGATTAATCGACTCATTCCGGAATAAGGTAGCGCTCCAGAAGTGATATAAGTAGGTTACCGCGGTTATATCAAGCTTAAAATTGCCTCTAGTGTTACCCCACTACAGCTCTACGATTATAAGGCTTTTAGAGAGGGCAGAGGTAGATCTTATAGTAGAGTTCTTGACTTGTAAGGCGGCTTGGCTCGGCTTAGGAGCTTTGCGCGATTAATTAAGATCTAGGTCAACAATAATCATACACCCCCTAAATGATACGCGTAACCCCCCAATTGATATGCATACACCCCTACCCAAACAGCTTAGATCCTTCCACTTCAAGTTAGAATATCACGTGTGTTTAATGTTTACACCCAAATCACAAAAATTAAAGTGTTAAAATACAACACCTATAATACATTTAAGATCTAAGTTGACTGGTGGGGGTAGACTATGGAGTGCTTTGCGAGGCGCTATAAGGACCAGATGGGTGCTGCTGCCCCTACTTGACGTCTGTAGATTGCCTCTACGGCACGCCCGCGACTGCGTCCGGCCCGCGCTCGGGTAGTGCAGGCCAGTGTTTCGCTCGAATGCCGAGAGCTCCCGCTGAGTAGGGTTATTAATGCGATTTGTAGAGCCACTTGGGCGACCGTGACGACGCTTTACAATTGCAGGCTCTTGAAGGGCAAATGCGAAGTGTTGATTTAAATGTGGGCGTGGTGTTGTTTTTGTGGTTTGGGTGTAAACAAGTCAAACACACGTGATATTCTAACTTGAAGTGGAAGGATTTAAACTTGTTTGGGTAGGGGGTGTATGCATATCAATTGGGGGGTGTACGCGTATCATTTAGGGGGTGTATGTGTATGATTATTGTTGACCAAGATCTATAGGCGTCTCATAAATCAGACGCTCCGTAGTAGAATTTCAACCGAACTTAGTTAGATCAGCACGTACACGGTTACGGGGCAGGCACGCCGGAAAATTGGTTATATCTGCTTCTGTAAGCTTTGCAGTGTGGGGAATTGAACGGGGGACCTGATTGTAAATGTAGCTCTAAAGCCTCTATATATACACGGAGTAGGTAGCAAGAAGATGACGATGATCTACAATTGCCTCGGTAGACAGCGCTTACAGTCGGCAATAGGTAATGGAAATAGGTAGTGAGACATAGGTAGTGAGACATGATGTCAAGAAACGGGTGGTGAGTCACAAGGTGATACGAGCCTCCGTAGTCGGTTACAGCTTCCTATATTTCAAATTCTAGCACGGAGCGTCTCAGAGCTTATAGGCGTCCGTTTAGTAGTAACTAAGGTTTGAATTTTTTAAAATTTTATCCCTTCTTACAAATTATAGCCCAACTACAGTAGATATAATATATTTTATTTAATATATTAGTGTGAGGTATATTGCCAGGGTGCACGTAGGGAGCTGTAAGGCATATTGCCCAGGTGTACGGTAGGGAGCAGGCAAGCCGAGCATGAGTTACAGGAGAGTTGATGGAAGAGGACGATATGGTAAAGAGTAGGTATGGCAATACCCTAGTACAGAGACGAATCGAGCTGTAAGCCCGAGGAGCTTATAAGAAGGTGCCAAGGCTTAGTCGAAGGTACCCTGAGAGCTCCCGGGATGCAGCCAAGTAAGGGATAAAATATCCCTTACAATTAGATTCTAAGTAATTATTATCCTCTATATACACATTATAGCCCTATAAAAGTAGTATTATTTGTACCCAAAAGTAGGTAAAAATACGTTAAAATGGCCGTGCTTATTACTTCAAAAGGTATAAATTCTGCCGATTGATCACCAAGATCGACACGCGCCTTCAATCGGAGTTCACAAGGTAGATTCGTTCTTTGGAAGCTGTTAATCTGAGCGATTTAATTGGTCCAAATCCCGAGGATCTATACCACCAGGAGAAGGGATAGCAAGCTGATTGTTTGCTCTGCTGGGAAGCTGCATCCGCGGAATCCGAGATTGATCAGCCATGACATCCAGCCGTGCCATTAGTCACGCCGTAAGCAAGAAGGGCAAGTACCGCGAGCCACCTAGAGCCATAAAACCCGGAGTAAAAGAACCGAAGTATTATATACTTACAGGGCGCGCACCCACATATCCGGCAACTAAATCTATTCTGAAGGGCGTCTTGCAGAAACGCTGGGCGAAGGCTCACACACGAGCACGCCGTACAACGCCAGCGCTAAAGCCCGTCCTTAGCTAGTAGACGGCCCCACGCAGCAGGGAGCTTCCCTGGCTGTCACCCAGCAAAAGCCCCCAAATCCAAAACACCACATCACCAGCCGCACTCTCATTGCTGTTCGGGACGCCCGCAGACAACGCAGCCCAGGGCACACCCGCTCGGGTTTCGGGAAGTAAAAAACTGCAGGAAGTTTTGGACCCGGCGGTGTAGAAGCACGTCGTGCTTTTTCCTCTCAACCCAGGCGGGTGGGCTGCGGGCTGGGCACAGGGCGCTTTTTTGCAGCGGCACTTCAGCCCTAAGGCTCAATATTTCGGAGTCCGACTGGGAAAAGCAGACTACCTCATAAGCCGCCCCCAAATACGGTTTCTTACGTACTTTTTTTTTCTCCTCTTCTAGTCGTCGCTCGTTTAGAGCCGTTTATACACACTTAAGTTTTAAAGACCTCTTTCTCTTACTGTCATAATTACCTGTCAGCCCGCCTTTATCCGCTCTTGATAAGACGCTCATATATCTCACCACCAACATTACCTCTCCTCTCCTCACCTCACTTAACCCTACTCTCCCACTCCCAACCCACCACCGCTACTACGACTATGCCGGCCTCAATCTCCACCTCGAACCCCCCAGCCGACCCCTCCCTCTCCCTCCCCCGCCTCCTCTGCCTCCACGGCGGCGGCGTTAACGCCGCCATCTTCGCCGCGCAGTCCCGCTCACTGATAAAACACCTCTCGCGCTCCTTCCGGCTCGTCTGGGCCGACGCGCCCTTCCTCTGCCCGCCGCACGCCGACGTCATCGCCGTCTACGGGACCTACGCGCCCTTCCGGCGCTGGCTGCGCTGGCTGCCCGAGCACGCGGACATCGACGCGGACAGCGCGATCGAGGAGATCACGTACGCGCTGCGGCTGGCGATCGAGGACGATGACCGGGCCGGCGGCCGCGGCGAGTGGGTCGGCCTGATGGGGTTCTCGCAGGGCGCGAAGCTCGCCGCCAGTATGTTGCTGGAGCAGCAGGCGCGGGAGGCGCGCGCCGCGGCGACGGGGGAGGGTGTCGGGGTCGGCACATGTGGGGTTGAGGGCGTGCGGTGGCGGTTTGGCGTGCTGTTGGCTGGGCGGGCGCCGTTGGCTAGGCTGAACGAGGAGATTCAGCATAGTAGGGCGCTGGTTGGTGCCGAGGCGATTTCGGAGGGGTTTGGGTTTGTGGATGAAGTGGAGGAGGAGGCTGTGTTGAGGGCCCCGACGGTCCATGTGCATGGCATGGCGGATCCCGGGCTGCATCTGCATCAGAGGTTGCTGGAGCAGTATTGTGAGGAGGGGAGCGCGACGCTGGTGGAGTGGGATGGCGCGCATAGGATCCCGATTAAAGGGAAGGATGTAGAGAGAGTTGTCAACGCGATTTATGACGTCGCGGAGAAAACAGGCGTGCCGGTTACGAGGTCGGTGTGAGGCTGTGCGTGGATTTTTAGGGGAGGAAGAGGTAAAATGCTTTGGGAGGGCGTTGTTCTGGGCGGAGTTCTTATACCTAGACTGTGGAAGGACATTGGCATGTCTGCTGCGTGGATTTTTATGGTTATAGGCAGAATGGATGTAGAAATGGCATAGGGAATTATGAGCACAATCATCTCCGCAACACCATAGCAGTGCGGATGCGAGAGCCTAAAAGTTGGCTGAGGATGGCGATGCAGGCTGCTTTGGAAGCTAGTCGCGGAGTTCATGTGATCAAAGTGTAGTATTTCTTCACGGTGGGCTACGCTCTAGGCAATACTGCCGCATGCTTTGGGGGATTATTGAGAATGTGAAGGGTCATTCGCTATCCAACGAATTCTAATCATCTAGTCTATGCGTTGGGCTCCACAAATCGCCAGCGAACACTCCACTAAGGTCTATAGATTCGGGACTAAAAGGTTAAAAGTGACAAGATCTTTGCATTTTTGCATTTCTGAACGCTTCATATAAAGCAAACCAAGAGCTTCCATGCTCATTTTATTGTCTTCTGCACCGTACGAACCCTAATCTGAACAAAGCTAGGCTCCAGCATCAAAATCTCCGAAGGAAATCTACTCATCCAACTGTACATAGTTTGCAGGGAACAGGCCTGAGTTGCCGCCGTAGTGTCCAAGCCACCAGTCTTCGTCTGGGAATTCCTGCAAAGTAGTCAGTTTTGCTTTTTCATATTCTATGGGCTGCGGAAGCCGGAGTAACACTCACCACATCAGTAATGGTCGCCCCATCTGGGAAACTCAGCTCGTTGTCTTCAGCAGCCTCGTAGTCGTAAAGCGCCGTAGCTGTTGGTCCTTTCCCACCGCCAGCATGCGGCGGGCCGATAGGTGGTGCTGGTGCTTCAGGTTCTACGCGCATTGGCATCGGCGGCGGTTGCTCCTCCTCGGCATCACCCTCCACCAGCTCGACATAATTGCTCGGGAAAAGCCCTATTTCGCCCTGCGAATTCTGGCCCGTCCACCAATCATCGTCCACCATCTCGATATTGGTGACATATTCGCCCTCTCGCAGCTCGAGTTCGTTTTCTTCGGCCTTCTCGTAATCGTATTGGACGAGGGCACGCTTGCCTCCGCCATATGACTGGGCTGCGACCACAGCAGCGCCAGCACCGGCTCCGAACGTCGCTGCAGCTGCAGCCACGCCTGCCGCGCGCGCAGGATCTGACGCTTCAACATTAGGTTCCGGCGGTATGGCACGGGAGGCGGAAGCAGCGTGCTCAAGGGATTGCGTGGGCATTGGAGGATGCTCGAAGCGCTCCTCGGGAGGTGACATTTCCTGGGGTTCGGCGCCCCGACCAACAGGTATTGCGATGCGGACGGGAGAGCCCGAGGGCTCAGGACTAGGGCTGCGGGGTTGGCGTGGAGGCGATGGCATGCGTACGTGTTGCTCTGCTGGCAACTCATCTTCTTCTGCAGGTTGGGTGGGGCGGGTCGGCAGACCCGGAATAGGAATACCGCGACCAGACCCAGCGTTTGGCTTGCTAGACAAATCCATTGGTGGTGGAGCGGGTGCCTGAGGCTCTGGGACTGTTCGCGTGGTAGGTGCACCCATTGGTGCTGCGCCCTTGAAGCGATCTCGAATGGCGCTGACACCTCCTACGGGCGACGTAGGTTCTTCTTGTGGCTGCTCTTGGCCAGTGTTTTGTTGGCTGAGGTTGCTAGACGCAGATTGACCTGTTCGGGTTGTTTGTACAGGTGCCCATGACTTTCCTGTGTAACCGCTCTGCCATCCACCTCCACCACTTTTTTGGCTAGGTAGAGGGGATGTAGGGCCACCAAAGCCTGCAGATGGTGACTTATCACCTGTGCCACTCATTCCACGTTCACGGGCCTTTTTTTCCGCCCAAATTTGAGCGGGTGTCTTGCCGCCTTCATCTGCAAACGTTCTGCTTGCTGTACCAACTGGCGCTGGGGCAGCAGGTGTTGCGCCAAAAGGCGTGGGTGTAGGAGCCTTGGTTCCAGTGAAAGCAGCAGCACCGCCAAATTTCTTTGCGACCTTGGGCTTTGGTAGTGAGGTAAGTCGTTCAGATTGCGAAAATGTAGCTGATCGTTCCGCAAGAGATTTTGGCGCTTTCGGCTCATCGTTGGAAGGCGGTGGTACTCCAGCGGACGGGCCCTGTGCCTTTGCACGTATGGCTGCAATGTCAACTTTCCCAACCGGTTCATAAGCGCCTTTGACAACAGTAGGCCGATCATCCTGACCACCCTCTCTAGCCTGACGTCTGAGTGCAGCAATGTCGACCTTTCCAATAGGTTGATAACCCCCCTTCACCACATCGCTAAGCCCCTCATTAGACTGAGGAGCAGAAAATCGCGAGGGTCCCTGTTTCTGCGAAGTGAGCTCGCTTATGTTTACTTTTGTAGGTTTATAAGCCGGCTGCACTTTCTCGAGTTGTGTTCGCGTCACTGGCGGTGCGTCTGCACCCCACCCATCCTCGTCCACGTTGTGACGTTGCGGCCCGCTCGCGCGTGCTCGGGAGACTAAAGGATTGAAGCCAGCCCCACCGCCTCCAACACGAGTTGGTGTAAATACCGGCTTGGATGAAATAGGGGGTGGGGGCCCTCCTGAAGATGAGGCGGGCAATGCTGATCCGCCAGCGTATTTCGAGCCTGAGGCGTCTGCTACTTTTTGTACGATGCCTCCGGGTGTAAGATCACGATCTGATCTTGCGGTGACTTGAACATGGTAACCCTGCGGGCATAGAAATTTAGTTTAGAGCGAGAGCATACCGCGGAAGACATACATGGAGGAGCTTTGATACAACACCCAGGTGACTGCCAAAATACCCCTTAGTTCGTTCCGGGACACCTTCGCCGCACTGCAGTCACGGGGTTGTCAGCAAAGCACGTTGACAACCAATGCAGAATGATGCATACCCATGCTATTAGCACACATTTGGGAAGGGTTGTGTTTGGGTCCTTGACTTTCACGAAAGCAAACTGGATTCTGCCGTCGGAGAATTCGTCTATAAGATCGACAAGTTCGCCCTCTGCAAGTTGGCATTAGCAGTCTCATCTGCTGGCTGGGGTACATTGATTCAGCCCACCTCCAGTGCTCTGAACTTTTAGAACACTTTCCTTCCCGCTGTCCTGCTGGAATGCACTGACTAGCGGGGCAGCCACAGTAAAAACGGCCCATTGACCATATGTCGGAGAGCTGGCGGCGGCACCGGATGGAGGCGGGGCATTGACAATGGACTGGTAGCTCTTGGTGATATTCGGCCCATTGCTAGAGGTATTGAGAGTCGCCATGGCGGAGGGCGAGTAAGACGGACTGAAGAAACGGCAACGGGGATCGTGAATGGAACCAGGTAAGAAAAGAAGCTATGGAGGCTCTTGTGCAGAGAGGGAGTGCACACAGAGAGTGATACGCGAATGGCAGTAGCAGCAGGAGGCTCGAAGCGTCGTGGTGCAGGAGCTTGCTGGCCGTGGAGTTTAGTATATTGGAGCTCTGCCCAGCCAGCTTGTGGTGGAGGGGCCAAGGCTTTGGAGGCACGGGGGTCTGTCATCGGAGGCGGCGGGTTTTGCCGATCGCCTACCCCCCTGTTCCTCTCGTTGCCGCCTCACTTTCTCTGCTGCCATCATTCGCTCCCACTGCACTTGAGGAAAGTGAAGCTCACCCACTCCTTATATCCAAGACCCTCCCGACTCTCTTCTGCCTTGCCATCTGCACCTATCTCATCTTCTGTGCCCAACCCGCCTCTCACGCCGCTCATTGCTCTTCAACAGACCGCTCATTCGCCACACCACCGCTTGATCTCTTGCTGCATTCTCATGCCGCAAACCCTCCCATCTACATCTCAGCTACCCGTATCTTGCACAAAACCCTCCATGTTGCCAGCCTACCACGAACCGTGTGTGGAGATCCTCGCGTGAGGTGGGCCGGGAGATGAGCTGGAGGCGCTATGGAGGAGCGAGAACCCAGCACAGCAAGCGTTGCATCATCTTCGGATCTGTATTCTGAGTCGGACAGGAAACCCGACGCGCCTGCTAAGGATCCTCAGGATGGATCGACTTCTACAAAGCGCAAGGCTCAGCCTCTCGAATTCACCTTTGAAAAGAAGCGCAAGCTTCTACATGTCCCCAATTCCCCCTCCGCAATCCTTTCCTGTTGCGCTGGACTTCCGCCAGAAATCTGGCAGAACATCTTTCTTTCTTGCTCTCCCGTAACACTCGGTCGATTGTTGCAGGTGAATCGATCTTTCCATTCCTATCTTACAGACGCCCAATTGGTGTCTGATACAAGGCCTACTTCTGATCGCCTCACTATTCTCAAACCAGAGTCTATCTGGTCCTTCGTCCGCAATGCACATCCCACAAAGCCTCCCAGACCTCTTCCTGGAATGTCTGAGCTGGAAATGTGGAGGCTTATAATGGGCAAAAAATGCCAGTTCTGCGGAAAGCTAGACCATTCTATCTCTGGAGATAAGCTCTGGGATAAGGTTCCTGGCCCAAATGGAGTCCGCATAGCATGGTCCTTCGGGATTCGATCATGTGGAAAATGTTTGGTTGACAACTGCGACAAGGTATGTTTATCATGCTAAGTTTTAAAGATCTAAGTATAAATGATTATTATAGGAGCAGACGCTTTTCTTTTCTTCAGCTTCGGTACTCCTTCCAGCGCTTCCATTTGCATTCATCACATCCGACCTTAATCTCATTCCCGTGGCCGCCCTCCATGAATCATCTACATCTCCTCCAAACCTTGAGATATCGAAATACTATTACAAACCGCACGTTCAAGAAATGCAGCGTGAGCTCGAGGAAGCCCAAAGTCGAGGTTTTGCTGCAGCAGAAGAATGGTTCAAAGGACTTGAATCAAGGGGCAAAGAGACGATGAGCAATTCGGAGCGCTGGGAACGCTGGGAGACAAAATATCAGTGGTGGCTGAAGCATCAAGATTCTAGAAGAACAACTATTTCAACGTCAACATCTCCATCACCACAATACCGCCAACAAACGGGATCGCCAGTTCACCATCCTGTTACCCCTAGCGTAAGTGGGTCGACGGGAACCAGTAAGTGTCCGATGTTTTTGCAAGAATTGGTTTCAAGGCCGCTGCGCCAGGATTCTCTCCACAAAGAAGACTTTTCGCAGGAATCTTTGAGTAGGCCGAATCCTAACCGAACTTTAGCTATAGCACCCCAGCCATTGCCTCCGAAACCGGCAGTGACATCTCAACCTCCTTTTCCAGCGCCGACTCCTTCAGCTCCATTCCATCCGCATAAAACAGAGCGGAGCATTCATGATGTCAACGAAGCAAAAGCAGCCCGCAAAGCAGACATCGAACGCCGTTGTCAATCTCTCACCCCTCCCATTCCACCCAACGTTTTACGACATATGGACTCATTCAAAGCCGCAATTCAAATCTCTCAGCAAATGACACATCAGGGATGGGAATTGCTCAAACCCCGTCTACTTGCTCAACGAGCAGTAGCAGAGCAGACTGAAGTTGAACGTGCTGCACATGCAGCTTCCTTACAAAACAGGGTTGCTGACCGCCGTCAACAGGATGCTAGTCTTAAGGAAGTCAAAGAAGTGCTTGATCGCGAGTGGGAAGATTCACAGAAGCCTATTCGTGACCGCCTCGGCTCTTACGCTGATGACTTCACCACAAAAGAATGGGCAAGCAAAGCAATTGATGATGAAAATAGTCCTAGGTTTGCTGCTGAGTTGTTGCTCTATGTCCGCCAGAGGTTCTATGCCGACCTTGCCAAGGAGCATGAAGATTCTTCCAATACTGCCCCTGAGGATGGATTGGACCCATTGAACCGGACCCCTCCTAAGAAGTTGATCCTGGAAAATATGAAGTGGGTATATGATAACAAAATTAAGCCTCTAACAGAAAACCGGAAAGAGCTTTTCCTCTGCAATGGCAACGGATGCGAAGGTACCCAGAGATTCTATGGATTCGAAGGAGTCATCCAACATTATGGCGCCAAGCACACTAATGCTTTCAGTGTGGGCAATATCGTCGTCCATTGGAGAGAAGCAGAATGGCCGGAGGAACCGCCTTTTCAGACAGACCCAAATGGATCCCGGAATACCTCTCACACTATACCCCCTAGCACAGGCCATGGACATTCAGGACACGGCTCATTTCCTTATTATGGTGGGTATTCTCGGGGAACTACATCCACGCCTCATCTGCCGCTTCATCTACCACAGGCAAGCCCTGGTCCCTATCGTCATCCGTATAGAAGTCAACATAATGGGCCGTTTCAACCACCACCTCCTCCAAACGTAATGCCGGGACCGAATTACGACTATCAATCTATGCCTCTACAGCCATATGGACCGCCACAGCCCATAGATACTTATAGTTCCTATCAGACAATGGCACCTTCTGTTTATGCTCCAGCTCCTGTCAACCCTGGGTACTTAATGTCTCCCGCGATGCCAGGTATTCTAAACCCTTCCATGCAAGGAAATGCCCCAGGTTTTCCTAACCCATATGGTGCTGGAATTCATACGTCTCCCCACCAGGCTCCTTCTGGCACTGCTACGACCGAAGCCGAGGCCGAGGTGTCTCACCCTGAATATCGTACAACTCTCTACGAGGAGCAAGTTAGAGAACTAGAGCAAATAGCTCGAGACGTCTGGGCAAGCACCTCCGGAATCAAGGATCTTCCAAATAGCGTGAGGGTGTATGTGGTGATGCAGCATGTAATTTCCAAGTTTGAGCTCCAATTCAGTCACGCACCTCTTTTGGATCATTTCATAGACGCTCTTCAAAGCAATTCTTCCCTCAAGCCCCTCAAGTCTGCCACTGGCCTTTCCTGCAAAGCATGTCATCTTCAATATCCCCACCAATCTTCAATTCATTCCCATCTGTCTCGAGTTGAAGAGAGAAGGACGTTCAGCGTTCTATCTTTATTCTCTCATTTCAAATCAGATCATCTTGACAGACCTGGAGTTGGGGCAGAGTATCAAAATGGCCAACAGTACCCCCATTCGGACTGGAAGGAAGACATGATTGAGCTCCCTAGTGACAGGACTATATTAGGCTTTATTCACGCTCCGGGAATGGATGATGACAAATTGAATATTATAGCTAGAGTTTTTCCTACACTATTTCCTACACCGTTGCCAAGGATTGGGGTAGTGGACAGCACTGGTATTTCGTCGGCCTCTCGTACTGGATCAAAGGACCCAAAGGAAGCCGGCGATGCAAGGCGGACTCCTGCAGTCTCAGTAGAAAATTCGGGATCTCCGTCAAATGGATCTCCACATGGACGTTCGCCCCAGGTCATCCCAAGGCCAGGCGAAGAAGAATATGATCCCTTTCGGCCGGCCCTACCCCGAGAGCCAAAGCATCCTATGAGGCCCACCCACAGGAGATCATCGCATCACTGGAGTCCTCCATCGGATGAGCGTAGGCCCGTATTTTACTCTGCGGAGAGATATTACGTAGGTGGTTCGAAAAATCGCTTCGGAGACAATTTCGGCGCTGACAGTCAACATATTCAGCTTGCCAGGGATCCCGTAGATGATGAGCGCAATGGCCCTTCCTATCATGGTTTTACAGAATTGAGTCCTTCAAGCTCACGATCAATCCGAGATTCCGGACCCGTCTATGAAGGCATCCGAGAGAGGCGTCCAGTAATCCTTGAGCGTGAAAGTTACCATGTTCCAGGCCCAAATGGAGTAGTTTATTCTGACCGTCCAGGTTTCGATCCTCAAGAGCATCCTTATGTTCGAGAGGTTCGGTATCGAGACGATGATGGGCCGCGTAGTGAATACCGCCTGGCTAGAGGTGCTAATGTCCGTCAGCGAAGCCCATCGCCCTCCAAGGCAGAAATAGAAGCAGAACGTTTCTTAAATGAGTTGGTTCCTGGGGAAAACTACCCCTCTAAAATAGCTGAGCAAAACAGTCCAGAAGAAGAGGAGAAGAGAAAAGCGAAATGGGCTGCTGAAGCAGACGTGGAGGATGGATCGCGATATACGCCCCCTCCACCGAATATGCCAGCACCCGCAGATGATCATCTAGATTCCATGCCTCAACCAGGAAGCCTACAAGTGACGCCAGTCCCCCCTATCTCCAATGGATCAAGATACGAAGACTCTCGCCAAAATGGCCACCGACCACCAACGCCCGAATCCGGAGGCACATCCAGAAGGCCTGGCTCATACCGTCGAAGAGAAAGACACATGGAACATGTGCCTTCGCGATATGCCAGATACATGAGTGCTGCCCGCGAAGAGCCATACGCTCGCGGCAACAGCATCACCCGTTCTCATAGTAGATACGAACGGAGGTATGACCGATACGATGAGCAGCGCCGCCGCCTTGACCAGGAAACTCCACAACCCAGCGCAGATCCAGAGCCCGAGCGCCATTATTCACGAGACCACAGCGTCGACCAAGGCTATCCTGAGGACCCTTACTACCACCAAATTAGGCATTCACGCCGCGAGTATATTCCTATCGATGACCCTGCTCCTCCCATACGCTATCGCTATACTGGCGACCCAGCCGATGCTCCTCCTCCCACCTTCGTAGAAGATTACGACGAACCTCACACCTACCAATACGTCCGCGTGCACCGCGAGCCCCGCGAAGTGCGCGCGCCCTACCCACATCCGACCAACCGATACGTCTCGGATCGCCCCTCGGGCGAGTCCGACCACTTAATTCATTACGTACCCGTGTCTTACAATCGCGACACCTTGCACCGCGGCGACCCACACCATGATGATCGTCCATACGTTTACTACGAAGAGAGGCCAGCACGACCGCCTTACGGCCCGGAGGGAGGACTAGAGCGGGTTAATTATGAGGCGGATATTGGACCAGCAGATGGCAGGAGAGTGTTTGAGAGCGAGGCTGGGCCGCCGAGTGTGCCACCACCACTACCAGCTACAGAGCGAGGGTTTCTGGGCTCATCGCGCTGAAAATGGGGAGATGATAGTTGCAACAACGAATATTTCGTTTTTATGTGCTCTTTTTTCATGACCATCTTCTCAACGAGCCAGGGCGGAAACTTTTGATCGATGCATGTACTATATTCTCACGACGGCATCAGTTCCGGCGTTTTTCTCAGGGTGGATGCTTTTTTTCTCAGATTACCCCGGGGTGGCTATTTTTCAGATGCTGCATTGGTGGATCTTTGTGTAGCGATTCAGCTGAGTGGCTTTCAGGGCGAGAGTAAAAGGTGTGGCTGATGTCCCTATTTTCATTTTAGCATAGCGGAGGTGTGAGATGATTTTATCTAATATATTGTTTCCAATATTGAAACTACAAGTCCAATTACTGAATCGTAAATGCTGTTGCCACGAGATCGATTATCGGTCCTACTTGGTCTACATGATTCTGATAGATCACCTGGCCTAAATAGTTGATTTGGTGATTGAATCCTAAAAATATCTCAAGTGAGTATGCCGGATCTTCCCTAATTATTTACTGACACGGCTTGATGTTGGGAGCATTCTGAAGCTCCAAAGGAAAGCCCACCGAAGTCACGATTGGATTGCATCAGGATTTACGCAGTGCAGTTGCAAAATAGACACATTGATTCATAGAACCACTACAGATACAAGCTCTCCTATGCAAACCAAGAGCAATCTCAGAGACCAGCCAGCCAGCCATGCATTCATTCATTCCACCATATCACCAAATGATCCAAATGCCCTCATCCATCCATGCAGCCGATCCCCTTCTATCCCATCCAAAATTAACCTCATCAGACAAGCCAATAGAACTAGATATGCAATCCCATGCAACTCCTCTCAATCCTTCACCCCTCTCTATATCCTGCGCCTCGTCACCTTTCCATCAATCCTCATCCTCCCACACCTCATCAACCTCCAGCCACCTTGCTCTACACCGCACCGCTTCAGCTCTTACCCCTCTTTTCTTATCATCCAACGCGTCCGTCAACTTCTTCACCACCTGCCGCCGATACGGCAACACGATCTCCTGCCTCAGCTGCGCCGGCACCATCGCAAGGCACTTCAGCGCAACGGCCCTGACCCTTGCCGGCGTAGCAGCAGCACCTGATCGAGCAGCCGCACCACCACCACTAACAGTGACTGTGTTCAGGAGCCGTGCGATGAGACTGCCCGCATGCTCCTCGACCGCCTTCGGGTTCTGCGCCAGCACGGACGTGAGGGTCCCCACGGCCGCTTCCTTGACGCCGTCTTCGCCCTGCAGGTCCAGGCTCTGCAGGAGCAGCGGGACGAGCTGGCCGAGCTCTTCGGACACGATGTCGAAGGGCAGCCAGCGCAGCACGCCGGAGAGTGCGATCAGGTAGTTTGGTTTCATGTCCTTGTCGGCATCGCGGAAGGAGGCGGCGATGCTGGGGACCAGGAGGTTGAAAGTTTTCTGTCTGTGTAGGCCTGAGATCGTGCAGTGGTTTGCTTTGGTGAGGAGGTCGTCGGGTTGGAGGAGGGTGGTGAAGCCGTGGGCGACGGTTGCGGAGTGGGGTGAGATGGAGAGGAAGGAGAGGAGGGCTGGGTAGAGTGTTGAGAGGAGGGTGCTGTTGCGGAGAACAAGGCCTTTGAGGACAGCGAAGATTGTGCGAATGGTGGTTGAGTTAAGATGAGATGGATTAAGGAGGTCCATGGGGGCATTTAGAATTGGTTCGAGGGTCGGTTTGAGTGATGCAGTCGGGATGAATTTATTTACCACGAGAGAAATCTGGCAGAGAGTAGCAGCACGTACTCGTGGTGATAGAGATGGTTGCTGGGAAAACTGGACTAAGGAATGGAGGAGATATTGGGTATCGCAGGGAAGAGTTGCGTCTTTACGAAGAGCAGCGAGTAAGTGAGCGGAAACCACCATCCATCTAGTTTGTTGTGGAGTGGATTCGAGATTGAATGGAGGGATGTCGGTCTGGGAAGGTCCGCGGAATGATGAGTATAATTCTCCAGAGATCTTGCTTTGAAGATCAACGGATTGAGGTCGAATAATGATGTTGCATATCCGTCCTACCAAATCAAGACTAATTTCATCGTCGAAAGCTTTTTGATGCGATGCAGCTGAGCTAGAAACTTGAGACAAGAGTGGCAGAACGATGTCTTGGTAGTAGGGAGAGATTTCCGTGTCTTGCTCGAGCTTAGCCGCGCCCTGATTTAACGCATAGAGCATAGCGGAGAGTAAAGCCACTAAATACGTTGACGAGGCTTGCTGTTTGACTGCCGCGTTGAGCTTGTTCTTCAGCCGCAGGATAACCGTGTCAAATATCTTTTCTTCACTACCAAGTTTTGCAAATGCTTCGAGTACTGGGACATAGGATAATGAGCCATCCACATCTATGTCCGGCAGCTGAGCCATGAAGGCTGGAAAAGCTTTGTCGACTACCGGCTGAGGTTTCTGATGAGCAATCTCAACGAGACCATTTATTGCAGCTTCTTTCATCTCATCCTTGCCGTATGATTCTTCAGCGATTACGACGTTGTGGAAAAGCTGAATTACTTTGACGATGTCTTCATCACCAAGCACTTGCCGTACTTTTGTCATCTGCGAAAGCCCGTTGACACACACCAAGCGGAACGAAACTTCTTTGATTGGAGCCATGGAGAGACCACCGATCATTACCTCCAGCGCCTGGGTGCTAAATTTATTCAATGCATTATTAGCAGCTTGGTCTCTAGCAAGCTTGCTTACTGAACGCCATTCTCCGTAAACCTCTATATTCGCGCGAATCAATTGAACCAAAACCTCGAGTAGGCCTCTTCGTTTAGCCAACGTGTCAGCCGTCTGATACAATGTGAAGAGGTTAGGCAGGACCATGGAAAGAACCACATTTGTGACTTCCGGGGACGCGCTGGCAACTGTGTGCAAAATTTGTCCTGACGCTTGAGATTGCTTCGTCGGGGCGTCTTCAAGATGTTCGTTACACTCGTTTGTAATTGGTCTTAGATACGCATTCAATGGGCTGGTTGATCCTGTAGAGAGGGCGGTAGCAATTTCCGCCAATGCTAAAAGAGCTTCCTGCGCTAGATCTTCTTCTTGTGCGTTTAACACCTCAAATTTGAGGGCATCCCATAGCGTAATTGAATACAAGGACACGGTTCGGGGACCATACTCTTTAACACAAGAGGCAACGGTTTGGAGTACATCTCTCTAAAAACCATTAGTACAGTATGGATGTTATAACCATCACCGACATACTTTAGTATTCATAGAAGTTGAGTCTAGTTTGTCTAAAAGAGCAGGAAACGCATACGGTGCAAAATCGGCGGTGGAAGCGATGCAATCCCGTAAACGATCCTTTAGATTCTGGGCAGTGATGCCATATGGGTCGTCTGGAGGAGGCCTAAATGTTATGGGAAAGTAATTAAATACAGAATCAAATAACTCCTAGGAAACCATAAGCGTCACAGGCGATACAACAGGAACAGTTAGTGCTCACTTGGGCATCTGCTTCAATCGTCCATTCGGTCATGGGGACTTTCAATATTGAGAAGACAACCATTAAATTTCTAGGGTCTTTCTCGCCGTCAAAATAGGATATGAATCGTGACATAAAGTCAGGGTTTGTATCGTGTAGATTTCGTAAAGCTTCGCGGAGGTTAGCATATATATCAATGCTTTTGGGGGCTTTAGTCTACCGTACCCCCTCTATATTTTGCCATCAAAGTATCTATAAGAGTCAAAATAGGATATCTCTCGCTCTGTTGTTTGTACTGTCGCAGCGGATGGGTGTTGTCGATGAGCCTATTAGTGTCAGCACATAACGAACCCAATATATAAATCGATGGAGGGGCACCAACATTTCCATAATATTCGCAGCTCTTTCGTTTTCCCATTTGCCACGCTCTTCTAGTGCCAGTAACCCCTTAGCACACGATCCTAACCCTTCTCTGTCGTCGGCGATTCGGGAGAGTATGAAGTCACCGAGGAGATTTCCTATACCCTTTTCTCAGCATACAGCTTCCCCATGCTATCCCCGTATACTTTATGCGGAAGTATATATTTTTGTTTAGAAAGTGGGGAACGTACGTTGGTGCCTCGATAAGACTTTTGGAGGAATGAATGCGAGTACCTCTGCGAGGTAGGCCATGGCTATACGAATGTCAGTATACACTTAAGAGGTAGAGACGGTGCTAATATGGTATACCCTTAGCTCTAATAGTAGGTTCTTCATTGTTGATATACTCCCCCAGGGATTCTATTAATTCCACAAGCTTCAGCTGGTTGTTCTGGAGCCCTATTTCACATTTTAGCGACGTCTTCTGGGATGTCGAATGGTTTCAAGTACGTGTAGATGATTGCTCGGCTATACGAGAAGCCTCTTTCTTGTTCTTGTCAAATTCCAAGAGGTAGATTTGTATATCTGACATCCTCACGGTCTATATCGAGTCGCAAAGCAGAAAAGAGCAAGGCCAAGCAGCGATTTCCCGATGACGAAAGATTAGCCGATATCTGATTCGTAGGATTATCTCTATCCGATGTCGGATGTGGGGCAGAAAAAAATAAAATAATGAAACGGTTTTTGTGCAATGTCGCGTTGACATTAAATTATTTTTGTAGTCATGAGGCTATTTACTCTGCACATTTAGTGGTTTTCACTATTTCACTCCTCAATTGTCACCAAAATGTCCGCCGCACCGGTCGATACCACACATTGCAAAGTAGTCCTCGCGGGGACAATTGCGAAAAACCTCCTGGCGGAAGTTTCAGAGGGTCTGAAACAAATTGACTGGAAGCCCTTATTAGTCGGATTCCTGTCAAGCGCAGATCCAGCCGCAAGAGTTTATGCAGAGTGGACCGGGAAAACTTGTCACGAAAAGTGAGCATGTTCGTCTTTCGGACTTATCACAAGTGGCTTTTATATCAAGACAATATCTACGCACCTTGAAACTGACAAGCTCCCATGGTAAAAGTGGCTTCGAATTCCAACTCCGCGAAGTTGACCGCGAAGAGCTCGAAGATGCTATTATAGCCGCAAACCATGACAATGCCGTCGATGGCATAATAGTCTACTACCCAATTTTCAACAATCGTCAAGACCAATATCTCCAGCAAATTGTCGATATCTCTAAAGACGTTGAGGGACTATCTCATCGATATATCTTTAATATGTACCAGAACATCCGATTTCTTGACTCACACAGCCAGAAGAAGAGCGTCTTGCCCTGCACTCCGCTTGCAGTGATCAAAATCCTCGAGCACCTTCATATCTATAATACAATCTTGCTTTATGGGAACAGACTGCACGGGCATACAATCACGGTAATTAACCGGAGTGAAGTGGTGGGACGGCCACTTGCGGCACTATTAGCAAACGATGGAGCATGCGTCTATTCGGTGGATATCAATGACGTACAACAATTCACCAGAGGACAAGGTCTGAGAAAGAAGAGGCATGAGGTGGTGGAGAAGCCAGGATGGACGCTAGAGAATTGTCTTCCACTGAGCGACGTGGTCATTAGCGGAGTGCCTGGGGACAAATACAAGGTTCCCCTGCATTTACTCCGAGAAGGTGCTGTATGCATTAATTTCTCGAGCGAGAGGGTGAGGGTGACCCAAATCCTACTTGTGTTCATGTTACTAACGAGCTTATGTAGAACTTTAGCCCTGAAGTTAAGGAGAAGGCATCAATATACGTCCCTGCAATTGGCAAAGTCACCATTGTCGTTCTGCTCCGCAATCTCCTAGTAAATCCATGCTCAAACCATTCTGTTGGCTAGAACCTATACTAACAGCTCATTAGCGCATTGTGCAAAATAAACTAGATTCTCAGGCAGAACCTGTGAAAGCAGTTGAGCCGAAAAGGACCATAGAGGAAGCATCATGATTTTGATTTTCCTTAGCTTCACGTGTGCATATAGAGAGCTTAGCCTCAAAAGTCATCATTTAGAGCGTTTCTCCACGCCATACTCGATACCCTATGTAGAACAGGCACCACAACCACAGATAAACACATTTCATAACTAGAACTGTTCCACGCAATCCAACATGTGACAATGAAACACCGAACTTCCATGGCTGTGAAGCCTGCCTGCCCAACGCCTGCAAATGCAAATACTGGAACACTTGCTTGGGAGTTACCGGCGTTCCCTCTTTGGGCTGGTGCCCTCTTCCGTATCCTCTTCGTCGAGCAACGTCTCATCGTCTCCATCAATTTCACCTCGAGTTCTCTTAAGACCCTTTATCTTCCTAGTCTGTAGATTACCGAAATCTTGCTTGCCCACATGTATCCTGCCGACCTTATCGCCGATGATATCGGTCTCGATATTCTTCTTTGTCTTTGGCTGTTAATTGAATTGTTAGCATTGCGCTCTCCCAAGATCACAACAAAATAATTAAAAATACCTCAAGGCCTTTAGGCTTCTTGAGCGCTTCCTTCCACGCGGCCTCCTCGGGCATTTTTTCCCTGCCAACCCTGAAATCAATCCTTGGGCCCATCTCTTCAACCTCTACCCTGGGCAACTTCTGCCCACTCCTCTTTGTCTTAATTAAATAAACCCTCAAATGGATCTGCGGCGCAGGTTCACCCTCGACCTCTTCGCCTGCACTGATATGCACCATATACTGCAGTCCTTCAACATCTACAGTACCCGCCTCTTGACCCCTGAAGAAATCGAGTAGCAAAGACTTAGCCAGTGTATACTTTGTCTGCGTAGGGCTCTCGAATGGTGTTCCAGAGAATGCAATTAGAGGCTTCAGTCCAACCGCGCACTTCGTATTCTTGAACTGGCTAAGCGTCCGAAAGCTTTCCGGATCAATATACAGCTCCAACATATCTAGCACTTTATGATCAAAGCATCTGACAAAGGTTAAGCTGTGTGGTCTCTTCTTGCTATGATGCCCGAAAACTAGTAAGCTTGCGTCGTTCTTTTCCGAAAAGAATTCCAGGGATGTAGCAGACTCGAATGGGTGGATTTCATTCTTCTTGGTAAATTTGGTAGCGAAGGGACGTTTAAGAGCGATTAGGTCTATCATGGCAAGTTGGAGGATTTGAGAGGAGCTGGTACCACGGAGGAAGAGGGTAGTTCTGGGGTTTTCGTGTACTTGAGGAGCCTTCTTTTCGAGGGCTCTCTTTGAGCGAGCATTTTTGGGCTTTCTGTAGTTAACAATTAGCAGTAAATTCCACGTACGATGAGGATACTAAAAGAAGCAGATTGGTGAGCTTACATTTCGCGCAACATGGTTGCGAGCTGTATCGAGCACAAAACCCACAATGGACGAAATTGAAGCATTGGAGATATTTTTCGGAGCGGTAAATAGCGGCAGAAATTTTGGGCAGTTTTAACCTCAGACCGTAGAATCAATTAGCGGATATCGCTATTAAGCGACGCAACTTATTTGTATGTAGAGCAGTTACCCACGTAAGGTCTAGGGCTGCATATAAGCTTAAAATAATCGCAAGAACCAGCTCTATAATCGGTCACCTTTTGGGCCTTATATATACGCCCGTTGCGATGTCCGTTGTAACGTCCGTTGCCCAAATTTATATAGAGATATATATAATCTTTAACAAAGTTAATAAAGCTACCCATGTAAGGTCAAGGGCTGTATATAGGCCCAAAATAATTGCAAGAACTAGCTTTATAATTAATTAATTTTAAAGCCTTATATATATACCCGTTGCAACGTTATAGCTACTTCTATCCCATACGCGGCTGAGGCGCAATAAGAAGGCCCGTGCATAGACTTGAAATTCAACCTTGTACTAATAAATTAAAGCCCAATATTAACTCTATCGTGGCTTAATTTGACTAAGGCGATTCCACTAGCAAGGCTCATGTTTTCAGAGCCATACTAAGTCCTTAGAGGTCGTCGTCGTCTTACCCACTTGCAATCGCGAGACTTTTGGTGTTCGCGCACGGGCCACTTTTTTATTGCGCCTTTCTCAGCCCCGTATGGGATAATCCTTAATAACGTTTTTTTTTTAGTAAAAATAATCTTAACTTTGGATAGTCGTGGGCTAATTTAAACATAATATTTATAAAATATTGGGTTATCTCTCTAATCGATGAACTTTTAGTAGTATTTTAAGCCGTCGTGGTTGAGCGATTCGTTGATTTGTATAGGGAAAATCGTAGATATTGTCGGAGCGCGTAATAAACTTTGTGAAAGTGCCTCAGACGTAATTCCGGTGGTGCAGCACAAATGTGGTTAGTCAGCTTGCGGACCGATTGAAAATCCGCACCAACGTCTGGGCCTGCTGAGGTAAGGGCATTTCCGCGGGGCTCGGGATTTGACCCTGGGTGTCTTCGGCGGGGTGTTCCGAAAGCACGTCAGTTTCTTCGCGACTAATCAATCATATCAGATCACCAACCATTATCAACCAGCCAACCGCTTGCTTTTATACGAGACCATTCTTCTCCTCTTACTTTGACATCACAAAATTTTCTGCTTAGTTTACTGCCCTCTTCTTGAGAAGCTATAGAAGAGAAACCCTACTTTCTGCACTGTTCAGCGCACAAAAGCGTCCTTGAGCAATCTCAGCTCTTCCAATCTCACCCATAAAAGTCTCACAAGACCGGCAATTATGGCCACAGTTAAAGAAATTCTCACCGAAACCGACTTCGCGCCTGTCATATCCTCTCTGCCTCCTTCCACCCTCCTCATCATTTACTTCCACGCCCCATGGGCCGCGCCATGCAAGCAAATGTCCACTGTTCTCTCCACACTTGCGAGCACCTATCCTTCGGACGCGCCTCTAGCCTTTCTCTCCATAAACGCGGAAGAGCTACCCGATGTGTCTGAGCAGTACGAGGTCACCGCTGTGCCCTACATTGTGCTGCAGAAAGACGGCCAAACCCTCGAGACAGTGTCCGGATCGGATGCCGCCAAGGTACGCGCGGCAGTTGAGAAGCACGCTGGAGTAAGTACGGGTGATTCGTCAAAGCTAGGCTTGCCGCCGGCACAGGCTGTCACGAAACCCGCACAGCAATCGGCGGGACTAGAGAGCAGCAATGGCTCTACAGGTGGTGCAAAGAACTTTGCGTCCTATGCACCTTCCGCCTCAAATCCCAAGACCGCGCCGGAGTACCCGTCGGGAACGCAGACAAGTAAGGAAGAGTTGTTTGAGCGGCTAGGAAATTTAGTTAAGGCGGCGCCAGTGATGCTGTTCATGAAGGGGACGCCGAGCGCGCCACAGTGTGGATTTAGTCGGCAGACGGTGAGTATCCTGCGTGAGAAGGGTATCAGATATGGATTCTTCAATATTCTGGCCGATGACGAGGTCAGGCAAGGGTTGAAGGAGTTCGCGGATTGGCCCACGTTCCCACAGCTCTGGGTTGACGGAGAGTTGGTTGGAGGCCTAGACATCGTAAGTCCATTCTACCGTTAGAAAACTACGAGGTGTTCTTAGTGAGTACTAATATTCTGTCCAGGTGAAGGAAGAGTTTGAGAATAGTCCAGATTTCTTGAACGACTACTCCGTCAGCTCTCAACGGAATACAGGAAGCCCAGCGGCATCCGAGGCTCAAGCACAGCCAGTATGAAGAATTGCTTAAATCTAGAGATGCGTATACCATGTTTTGCAACAGCCATTGGGACAGGTTTTGAGAGATGATGATGAAGTTACAGGGAGATGCGTATGAGCATGAGCTTGATTGCTTCAAAGTAGAAAAACATTGAAAGAACTTGTATGTCTGTATGATTCAATAGCATTCTAAGTATCATGACAGTCAAGTCTGGACGGATTAATCTGCTGTTCACCGCTACTTTGTTTCATACGCGTCCTTAGCCGATTCAGGGAAGCGCACAGGCAGACACCACACCAAAACTCCTATTCCCGTATATTCAATTTCATTCTCCATTGAGAGTCAAGAAATCGCGAATCTTCTCTCCACCCAGAAGTTCATATATTCCCGTAGCCAAAACAAATGAAATACGTACTGCTCTAAGCAAATTTCTAGGAACCTCCGAGCGGTCGCTAGCTGATGACAACCCTCACCAAACGCAGGTTTGGCAACCGGTATTACATATCCCATCACGTATCTCCTGCGAAAAGGACTGCTAAAACGGTACTGGGAAGATGCGCACAAGGAAGACACTAAGTAGAGGACATTAAAGTCGCCGACAATACTTAGAAAATACTACCCTGCCAGCTCTCACCTCAACACTCAAGCTGACTGGTGTTATTGTCTAGTCCTAAATTCCCTCGCTTATCTGCCTCTTAAGACTGTCGACCCAGGAAAGAGGAAGAACAAAACCATTCTAATCCGTTCTGAAAGGGAAGAATTATAGGTCTAAGAATTGCAACGGACAAGCTAAAATTTAACCGCCAAGCTCTTGCCATATTCAATTGTTACGGAATTCACCCGAAGGCTAGCTTTAGCCTGCCCGTAAGTTCTATATAATTTCCCTCGGTGGCTCCTAGATCCTCCCATTACCGAAGAACACATGCATAGACACTAGATTTCTTCGGAATCTTGGGTCTCCCAAAGCCAGGGTGGGGTCATGGTGGAAATGTATGGGTAAGCCGGTTGGAAATTCTGGTAACAGAGGAACTAAGGATGCCCTGCAGCCTCTAGGGCTTTGCTGTAATCATTATCACCTGTAAGTGGGGAATACGATACGCTGCAAAAAATTAATGTCCTGAACTTCATCATCAATCAGATATATCAACATCACTCACACGATGATAGTATTCACCAGCGATTTACGAAGATGGAGATGAGGATTATCAGCATTCTTCTAGTACTTTGATATTCAGTCTTATGCCGTGTGCTCCGCCGCTTGGCCTTAGCTGAAAGCATTTGGTTAGTCCGTGTCCCATGTGTATGTCATTCTTGATCTGTGGGAGCAAGTCCTTCATTGGAATAGTCGAAAGGATCGTATAATCCGCTTCCAAACTTGCATAGACCATTAGGCATTGTCGGCCTGACCACCACCCTCTAGGGAAAGGTCTTTCCAGCGTCTCGCTGTGTGGAATAATTTGAATGCCACGGCCACTTATAGATTAGAGATAGACTCTGACATACTCACAAATTACTTGAACTACGTTCTCTGATACAGTACTCCTGTACAGTGGTCTCGTCGAAAGGAGTTCGATATTAGAGATAACTTGCATGTGGTCGGGGACCCTTTCCCATCCAATGAAGATTTTTTTGGAGAGCTCCTTGTATTCTGTGTGGTCCTTCTTGGCCTTGACTAAAAGATAGCTCTTACTCTTGTCCAGACTACAAACGCGAAAATATGGTGTAACTTCAAGAAACTTTCCCTCATCACAAGGTTTCCCCACTTCCGAAAGCAGCGGCTGTCGAAGGTCTTTGGTCCGCTAAAGTAACAATATTTTCTGGCTATACCTCTGGATACTTACTATATGTACTATTCAATCTCTCACCTCAGTTAAATACCCAACGCAAAATTCTGATGGTACTCAAAGGTTCTGTCGATCGGTAGTCCGTGCACCGATTGTAAGAAAAGGAAGACTCGTGTAAAGATTGATCTATGTAGAAAAAGAGGCTATATATACATAAAGTAGATGCAGGTACAGGGGGGGTATGTAACTGAAACAGGGGGTATAGGCTAAATCCAACCTGAATCGACAGGTTCGCCTCAGAACCATCAGAGACCACCTCGTTATTCCCGTTGTGATATGGCAGCTTAAAGGATAAAATATGATGTTCGAATCATTGCTGGCATTAGTGCTCTTATTAATATCGAATATTGATTACTGATATTGAATATTGAATATTGAACGTTTAATATCAATATCAATACGATATGTTCAATACTGAAAGTGTGAGGTGATAAGCTCCGCACCACTCAGCCACACAAACCCGCAAAAGGTAAGCGAGTGACTGGCTTAACGCCAGGCACGGCTGTGCGGAACAATACATATAGGCGAGGTGACCTCGTCACCTGACAGAAAGATATTAAATATTGAAGATTTTTAGAGTTAAGGTGGTAGGGTTGAGGCAGATATATTAGTAAATGACTCTTAGACCTCCTTATAATACGTGCGCATTTTAAATTTGTTAGGTAAACCTACAGAAAGTAAAAATTACGGAGTACTAAGTATTAAATTAAATCTTGTAAGTCATCGCGTACAATATTGTTAATTTTAACGATTTTTGCACCCCCGGTATACTCTATATTTAATTAACGCTATGCCTCCCTTATCTACCGACGTAATTAAGGACGATGATACATCCTCCTCTACTATTTCTGAGCTCGATTCTAATCGGTTTACCTACCCTAGCGGCAATGACAACGCGTCGAGCGACTACGACGCGTTAAACGACTCTATACCAAATGTAACCACTATAAAGTCGCCTCATAGAAGGCGCTAGTTAGCTACTTCTACGTGGCAGAATCTAGAGCAGCCAATATCTACTACACCACGCCAAGGATCACGAAGGTAACGATAGTGGTAAGAAAGAAATCGCGAGAGAGCAGCCTAGGGGCGTACGGGGCGTACATTTAATTAAAACACTATACCAAGACTATACTTATTCAATATTCAATATCTTTCAATATCTTTTCAATATCTTTTCAATATCTTTTCAATATCTGTTGAACGGACGATCAGGAATGAGAACTCTGTTTATTAAAGAGGGCTCTAGAAGCTCTCTTATATACATCAGGTAGGTCCAAATACAATGACGACGACGTCGTCATTCAGTAGGTCATAGTTAATAGAAACAGGTAATGAGACGTTCGATGAGACATACGAGCTCAAGATACGAGACAACTGAGACATAGTTCGTATAGACGATCTAGGTCGTCAGACAGTATTACGATGGTAGTAAGGAACTTCGATTCAGGTCGACAATATCGAACTAATATTCAATATCAATATCAATACGGCCTTATTCTAATATTGAATATTAATAAGAGCACTGGTTGGCATGTAATTGGCATGAAGAGGTGGAGTTTGTCAGGGGTGTGGGGTCCTCCCAGTGCTGCCATTAATATTTAATATCAGTATAAGGCCGTATTGATATTGATATTGAATAGTAATTCAGTATTGAAAAGATATTGAATATTGAATGTAGTACAGTCTTGGCATGGTGTTTTAATTAAAAGTAGGCTCCGTACACCCCCACCGCTATCGTTAAGTTCGTGATCCTTGGCGTGGTGTAGTAGGTGTTGGCTGCTCTCTAGATTCTGCCAAGAGCTCAGAAGCCTCTCGTGCTATATCCGTCGCCATAAGCCTCCCGTCGGCCGCCAGAGTGGGTAAACTAATCGGAATTAAGCTCAGAAATGGCAGAAGAGGATATATCGTTGTCATTAATTATGTTAGTAGATGTGGGAGGCATGGCGTTGATTAAGGGTAAGGTGTAGGGGGGTGGTAGAAATCGTTAAAATTAACGATGTTGTGCGCGATGTCTTGCGTAGGTAACGGGGTTTTGGCCGCTCCCCGAGTTATAACCGCGCTAGCAGACCGCTTTCTTTTTATAGCTAGCTTATTGCCTAAAGAAGTATACTGCCACTTCAGGAGTAAACAATCGACTTTCTCAGGTACTTTTCCACACCTTAACTCCACGAAATACGTTACCAATCTACGTCTATGCCTCACTGGCCTCAAGCACCGGATGCGGAAGATCGTATATAAGCTGCTTTTACTGCCTGGCGAGCAGGCGGCTTATATCGCAGCCTGCGCGAATGCCCATGGAGTTCCTCCCACTCCAAAGCAATTATGCAACTTTGAAATAATCGACTGCGGATGAGCTCCAGAAGCGGGCGGAAAAGTCCTCTACTGCCGCCGCTACGGCTGCGGTTCTTGTCAAACAACTCCAGGAGGCCGCCAAGAAGGTGACAGAGGACCCGCATTACCTCAGCGAGCTCAGACGTGATTTTTTTTGGCTAGCGTCGGAATAACAGCTACGCTGTCTCCTTGCAAAATCACGTCTGAGAGCGTTTGGCGAGTTTTGTTAAAATCATGACCAAAATCCGCCAAGCGGAGATTGCGGATATCTAATTTATTCATTTATATAACGTATTATTATTACCAAAAGTTAATACAATATTTTTAAGACTTAGGGCTTCTAAATGGTATGAATTTTATAATACGGCTATTGCCTAGTCCTAACATTAATTTCGTTAAAGTTAAAAAATGCATTATTAAAATTATGACCATATATTATATCTTATTAAATAGTCTACTGATATTGATAAAACTATATAGATATGTAGATATCTACTACTTAAAGCTATTGCAATACCTAGTAGGTGCTATAGTTGGGTCCTTCCTTGAAAATATCCTCCCTTGGCCTAGAGTGCCTCTGCTACTACTAGGGGGTAAGCTTTGGGCAGAGCCTCGTGCAGAGCCCTAGTAGAGCTTCGTGCAGAGCTTCGAGCGGAGCTTCGAGCAGAGCTTCGAGCGGAGCTTCGTGCAGAGCTTCGTGCGGAGCTTCGTGCAGAGCTTCGTGCGGAGCTTCGTGCAGAGCTTTGGTAGAGCTCCGTGCAGGTTTCCCCCTGAGTTTCGTTCCGCAGAGCTCTCGCAAAGCTCCACAGCTCTACGTAGAGGGCTGGCGGCGTGGGCGTAAGCGTTCAGCGTTGGTGTTTACTGAGCGGCTCAGCGGTGCAGAGGTAGAATTAGGGCTTCTACAGCGACGAATTCCTCTCAACGTCGCGTGCGTATAAGGAGCTAAAGATCTCATAACTTATAGAGTAGGCTTTTCTCTATAATTTGGTATAATTTTTATGTCGACAGGTATTGTGGGAGGGTAGATTAATTTCGTCAAAGTTGATGAGGTCTTCTCATATAAACTGTGTTTAGGTTTTCCTACAAATCTCGCCAAAGTCTCTCAGACCAAGAAAACGATTACCGTCCTAAATCAGCTTAGCGGACGGTGCGGATATTCCTATATCCGCAATCGATTTCTTGGTCTGAGCTTCTGAGGTAAGGACCCGCAGGAAGGGAGGAAGATGACATAAGCAATTCAAGCGACAAAGAGTCCCCAGATGAGGGGCCAACCGAGTGGTCAAAACCCCGTTACCTACGTTAATTTGATGTTCGGTAATTTTTACTTTCTATGAGTTTATACCAAATTTGAAATGCGCACGTACTGTAAGGAGGGCCAAGAGTCACTTACCGATATATCTACTTTATATTTACCACCTAAACTCCAAAAATCTTCAATATTCAATACTGATGGCAGCCCTGGGTCCTCCTGTCCTCGGTCCGTGTTTCTGCCAAGCATCGCAGACTGAACATCACCCTCAAACAATCCGCGAAGACTTACTCCATACATCAACTTGGAAGTATGGGGCTGTGTGAGCTCATGCAGTCCACAAGGCTCATCTCTTCTTCAGACTGACTTATGACATCAATCTAGACCAATCTCTTGCTATGCTTCTGTTTGGCTGCATGAATATACTACGCCGCAGCGCCTACCCGCTCCTACGGGAAGTCACCCAGCCCCATGTCCAATGCCGATGGCAACCTGATACTCTCAGCTCATGTTCCTTATGCAAATATGACTAGGCTGCCCATGGTCATGATCTCTGACTATCTTCCGATCCCGAAGTTCATAGGTCAAATGATCCTCCATTCACGTTAAAGGAGATGATCTGATCCAGCCTGTCTCCTGTGCCTCCTTCATAGCGACAGGGGTAGCTGCATTGCTGCTGCGACAGTGTGGCAGTGCGCCACATGGCTCGGCAAATTCTGAACTGCAAATACTCTTCTCTTCCGGAGCACTTCTTTCTAACTCTCTATCCTACCGTCGAGATGCTTTTCGTCCATTGCGCATTCTTCGTGCTTCTTCCATTTACGTCAAGTTCTCGTACTACGTCCGCGTCTTCTCCTGAGACCACATATTACCTCAGCGAGCAAACCCCTCTTAATTATGAGACAGATATATCCATGCCAAATCTTGTTTCATGTGATTCATCAGGGAGTTCCTGTGAGGATGCATGCTATAACGCTTCTATATGCACCATGGACAACGCTATGCCTACAATAGTTTCGTGCTATTTTCCTGATTTCGGCGAAGTCTGCTGTCCCGATGGTTCTGGATGTATGTACCCTTTAGGATACACGGCCTCCGAACCTAACCAAGAGCTAACTTACGTTTGATCTACCGATAGACTCCTGTGGCTCGGACCACTATTGCGCGCTAGATCAGTATGGTTATACTTACTGCTGCGAGCTCGTAGGTGAGTCTATGTGCCTACAGAGCTCAATTACTTACAGCTTTTGACAGAGTCAGAGCCTCGAAAGCTGTGCGTTCTATGTCAATGCCAGTTTAATAGCCGAAACGAACCAACCCATCACCGAAACGGTTTATATTACAGGAGCCCCGACCAGCTTCTCTATACCGGAGCCAAGTGGTAGTACACTCTCTACGCGATTTACCATGGTCCATTCAGGGACGGATCTTCCCACAGACTCAATTACTTCGACCTCAAAAAGACCGACCCAAACGTTTATCGTACTTGCACAGCCTTCCTCTTCTCCATCCTCCTCCATGTCTACAGGTACAAAAGTGGGTATTGGTATCGGCGTACCTGCAGCCGTACTTGGTCTCGGCCTCATAGCAGCATTCGCTTGGTTTCGAAGACGCCAGCAAAAGGTCACAAATGCCAAGCAACCGCCGTGGGAGGTAGATGCACAGGAGTCACAGTTGACGGCAGAAGAACTAGAGAGGAGGAGGAACGAAAATCCCCCCGGAGACCATGACCCTGACACATATATTGAAGTGCCCCAGGACACTGGAAGCCCCAGGGCTGCACAAATTCGGGAGAACTCGGAGAGACTAGATGATGCAGAGGTGGTGCCTCTGATGTCCGGAGGGCTAGCTGTTTCGCCAGTGTCACCAAATGGGAATTCTGTAGGCGCTTCTCCCAGCCCGTCTCTGCCTTTACATAGGTCCATTTCGCCAATCCCAACAAATTTTCTAGGAGAATTTTCAGAGCATTCAGAAGATAGAAGAGAGGGAAATTGAGTTTTTTTCTCTTGGTTCGCGGAGATGTCGTGGCATTCCTCTCATATTTATTTCATCCACCAACTCCTTAGGTCCCCAAAATCGCACGTCTCGCGACGTAGATTGCATTCACATACCCTTAGATATGGTGATCTCCTTTGAATTTGTAGGACATGTTCTTACATTCATCAAACACTATCCCTTAGCCGATTAGCGCCATTTGTTTATCTCTTCATACTTTGAAGTATAACTAACGCAGATTATATATGTTGACCGGACGATCAGGAATGAGAACTCTGTCTTATTGCAAGAGGCTCTAGAGCCTCATTATATACATGAGGTAGGTGGCGAAGACTGATGAGGCTGACGACGACAATTCGTAATCGCCACTCGGTCGACAATATATCATTCATCTAACACCAAAAAGTATCTTTCTGAATCCCATTCTACGTCCATATTCTCATATCGATGCCCTCACTCGAAATGTCCTATATTTAATAAATCCTACATCACTCAATCTAGACTCCAACGCTATTACGTGGGTTTCCGCATGAGCTTACGGAGTACAGCGCGCAGCTTTGCATTGAGATCCGACTGGAAAGCCGAGCCGTCTTGAGGTGGTGTTTCTCCCAGTATGATCATCATATACCGCATTTGGTTATCACGCCCCAGCCTTATTTGACTCTCGGAGCCAACCTCAGCATGTCACGAGTCGTTCACGCCGATGTTGAAGCTGGCAAGGAGACTATGCCGACCCCCGAGCAATAACTTTTCCGCGATTGACTTGAAAGCAGCAATTAAAGTCTTCTCGATATATCACATAGCTTGCATACCTCCTTCACAATACGCGTAAAGTATTCTGGAAGGGACGTCTTTGGGTAAAGCAAAATCCCCTCTGAATTGACGTAAGTACCTAAAAAAGTAAATGGTACAGAAGTCGGTTCCCTTACCATTCCCTAGGAAGGAACTTTTTACTAGAAACAAAGGAGAGGGGTTTGGGAGGGATAATCGGAAATGCAGTCCGATTGAGCTAAGTCATTTATATATGCTAAGGCATGATGTCCTTATGCTAGGATTTTAATTGCGTATCTTGTACCTTATCTTTTAGCGGTGCTGGGACAAAATTGTGGACTTATTAATATTGACAGAGCAGAGTAGTAAATAGTGTAAGATTATTGTATGGCAATCCACAAGAGAGCTTGGAATGGTCGCTAATATCACTAAAATATGTTACCACAATTTCAAAGGTCTACTATTTGTTGGGGTTTTAGGGTAGCGGCCCGGTTGAGAACTGGTCTGCGTTCCGGTTCTGCTCCAGGTGTACTTTCCGGACCCTGCCCCTGCTGCTGTTGCTGATCGTTGACACTCCCACGTGTCACCTCGAAGGATTTTTCTTCAGGTGGCATTTCCATTTGAGGCTGAGGATAGAACACTTTTTTCCAATACTTCCTTTGATCATCCAAGGCATCCTCTCTGTACTTCCACAATGCAGGTTCATCGTTCCGTAGAACGCCAGTGAAGAACAGATCGCGAAGAGAAGACCCAACGCCAGGGTATGCATCCTCTACCTCAAGCAGGGTGGCCATGGCTTTTGGTTTTAGAGGGCCGGCTGGTTCATTGAACTCCTTATTTGGTGGTATTTTTCGTCCAAATTCTCCTCTGCTCGGCTGAATTGGGCGCAGAGAAATCTCAGAGGCTGAAGCCCTTTAGAGTCCAGCAACGGCAACATTATGTGCCATGCCCAATGCCTCAACCCCCATGAGATACCAAGTCGTTGGTTTTCCCTTGGTGCTTCAAGAAATGTGCCACATTGACAAAGGGGACGAGGATTATGGAAGTGTTTTAAGGTAGTATGAAATAATTTCGCGCAGTCACGTGACACAGATATCGTAATCTTGGGTATTAATAGTTCCTAAGGCGCTAGATTTGAAGACAGAACATTTATAATCCCTCAGACAGACGCGTTCAAGGCAAACTAGCCAGAACACTACGCTACGATCATGCAGACGCAAACATCTGACAGCTCATCAAATCGTTCAAAAGCCCGTCTATGCCAAGCCTAGGTATAAGTTCTTGAGAAAAGGAAAGAGAAGAGAGAATCATCCGATAGTCACAAACCAACGTATCAAGACAGTCCGACCTCCCACTAGCCTAAGGAAATCTAGGCCCTAAAATTCCATGTATAAACGAAGATGACACCACTCGCCAGATAACCGCCCGTAGCTATCCTGGGTATCTTTCCAAAGCAACAAGAAGCAAACGCCGATGGAGCACACTGTCTTGAGACATGCTCGTAACCCAAGGCCATCCAAGAGACCCCAATAGCCTAACATATCAGATCATGTTGCTAGGGCAGTGGGAGATAATATCGCTCAGTAAGGAACAAATCGAATCCAAAAGAAGCTCAGTGCTACCGCCCGAAAAGAACACTTCCACTTCCTACACTGACGGCACTAAGGCCGCCACGCTGTGGCAATGACGTCCTGCTCGGCTCATTTCTGCTCGAAACTGTAGAAGTGTTGGACTGTTCTTGTGCTCTGACAGGCGGTGTTGCAGCTGTAAGGTGCCGCATACCGTTTCCACTCCAACGTCGGCCGATTGAAGCGGCTTGGGAAGACTCACGATCTTCAGCTACGTGATCTCCATGAGCTATGGCTGGACTGGAAAATAGGTGGTGGCTATTTGAGTAGGACTCTCTTGCGATGCTCGCGAAATTGCGCGGTTGTGACCCAGGCGTATCAGACGGCGTTCGACGACCATCAGCGTTTGGACCATTTGTTCGGCTTGAGTTTCTCTTTATTTGTAAGACCGGAGAGTCAGCTTCATTGTGTTGCTGCATGTGGTCTTGCACCGTTTGGCCAAGTGCTGCCGCTGAGGATGGCGGATTGGATACCATGTCAATGGTTGAAGCAGACCCATTCGGCACATGGACATCCACCATGCGTCTTTGTCCGGCTGGCGTGTGGAAGTTTTGGCTTACTGCTCGTGATGGCGCTGCTGAGATGCCTTGATAGTGGGATTGATGATGAGCGGGATGTTGAGGATTGGCCCAAGGAGTTTGCTCAATAAACTGTTCTTCGGCAGCAGCCTCATCTGCCCTAGAAGGCCGATTGTATGATCGAACATATTGTAAGGGAGCAGGTCGAGTGGGGATCTAGGCCAATTGAATCAGCTCTATGCCTTGGAGTCGACGATTGTAGGAGCTCACCTTCATTGCGCGAAGGTCGTCATCAACATCAGTCGGTCGTGCAGGAGTGATATCCGGCGCAGCTGGGAACCCGACATATTTGGCGACTCCAGAAAGGACTGAAACTTCGAGATTAAACGCAGTTTGGTGGTGTATCTGCTGGGACCGTTTCTCAGGGAGGTAGTAGGCGTAGTCGATTTCCTCCACGCCCAATTGTCTTCGGCCCCTTTGTAGTTGGTATATGCGTTGGTTGCATTCTGATATGTACTTCTCTCTAATCTCTCGCACAGTCTGGAAGTATTGGCTATGCAACTGATGGCGCTCTGCTACTGTTCTTGTGTTCAGGCATTTCTGCTTGTAATCGAAAAGTCGTCTTTCGTACACGAGTTTCTCAGCACGTCGCTCATTAACGCACTGCACCATTGCAAGATATTCAGGGTGGATGCAGTCGGGCTGCCTGAGCATTTCTAGCTCTTTGCTGAGCTGCGCGAGGCTTTCATCACACCACCTGTTTATCAAAAATTAGCAGTTGCAAGCTTATAAGGCTCTCAAACGGATAAATATGACGCTGGCTTACTTTTCTCTAAAGATCTTGAACTTCTTCTCAATCTTCGACAGCGACTCGACTGCAGTCTTTTTCTTGGCCACTGCAACAGAAAGGGATTAGTAGCGAACCCAATAATCCCCAGGCGCAGTTGTCCGATGTTACACAGCTTCATGCACTTACGTTCTTCATCCAGTGCGTTACCATCCTCGTCATCATTTTCTCCTTCGGCCATCTCGCCGCTTTCGGGACCTTCAGCATTTGCGACTAGGTCGCTGTTTGTATCGTTGGATTCCTCTACTCTCTTTCCTTTCCGTTTGCCCCTCTTCGATTTGGTGAGTGTTGCTGCTATTGTTATATCATTCACGACTTCCTCTGGGGCTTCCATGGCTGTTTCTTCAAAGTCTAGTTCCTGTTCTATAGGCCGCGACGCAGGTTCACCATTGATGTCACCATCTTCATCCATGTCTGCTTGCTCTGCGGCATCGACCATCGACATTTGGTTACTATTGAGCGTTTCGCTCCTGGTTGTGCCGCTTCGTTTTCTGGCCGGCTCTTCCGATCGCAATTCGTCTACAGAACTGGCGTCGGGACTTGACCGTTTTCGTTTCCGCCCGCTACTATCTGCGGGGCTACCTGCCTCAGAGCCTGCTGCTGCGGAAAGGTGCTGAGATACTGAGTTCATGTCCGTGTCTCTATCGGCGATTTCTCCTGCAGCAGTATCGACGACCATGGCCAAGGGCGACGGTGGGCCAGACTCGTCCCGATCTAGTAATAGTGCGTTTGCCAGCTTGCTAGGAGTTCTCTCAACAATATTATCGGACGCCATTGTTGTCTCAGTTGCCGTGCGGAGCAGCTTCCGAGGGGTGTTTTCGAGTCGCTCGGTCTCAGCTTCAGAGTCGTTGTCATCGAATACTGCAGATGAATGCGCTTGAGGAGTTGGCTCATCTTGTTCATCTGGGCCATCCCCAAGCTCACTGAGGCTGCTAGACCGATTGTCGCTTTGGTCCTCAAAAGGATCCTTGTCAGCGCCCATGGCGCTGTTGAATTGATCGAGGCCGACCGACATATTTGGTGCCGAAATAGCCTCTAACATCGTGACTTTTGTTTCTATGGGCTTTTTTGGGGTGATTTCAGGGATGAAGGTAGGGAGTAGTCTTCGGGGTGGAGGTGTGGGAGTGTGGGTGGAAGGGTGGTTTGTCGCCGAGGAATCAGAACCTACAAACCGAACAAAATATGTTAGCTGAATTCGTTTATATGCCACTTGGTGGTGAAGATGTGGGAGACCGGCGGAAGTTCTGTGATTTAGGTTTGCTCCGTGTGGGGACTGGGACTAGACAACATCCCGAGAGCAGCGGAAGCACCACACCACGCGATACAAGGTAATCTAGAGCGTAGATATCTATTACGGTAGTGGTGAGGGTGTAGCGTGCCGTTAGACAGAGCCGGATTACCTCTAGTCTCTGGAGCGGTCTTGGATCTGCTTCTGCTGTTCCGCTGGAACGCGCTCATGGTGCGCCCAGGCAAAAAGAGGCCTCCGCTGTTGTCCAATCCTGCGAGGAGGCGATCTGATGCTGATGACGAAAATTTCTGGCGCAGAAGTCCAGCTGTCTCGAGCGTGGACCGTCGTACGTGGTGCGCGCCGAAAGTGCGGGCAAAAACGCTTCGCTCGGTGGAGTTGACAGGGTACTGGGGGTCGATTTCGAGGAAAAGCTGTGGGTCTGATGAGAGCAGTGGGTGTGGGAAGAAGAGAAGTCGTCGGGAGCAGAGAAGGGAAGCTGTTCTGCATCGATGAGGGTGCGTGGGAGGGAGTGTCTTCTGCTAGCGGAGTCGTGGAAAGCTGCTTAATGCAACTGAACAAGAGCGATTGACCGCGGGAGCAGCCACAGCGTGACGACTAATTGCGGATTAGTGTCGGCTTTGTGGAAAAAATATCAACCGACTTCCGAGGTGGGAATTCGTTGCCGAATCTTAGAATCTTAATTCTGCTCTGTCCAAGCCAACAGCAAAATTATTAGCCTGCAATGGCGAAGAAAACCAGCAGTCGAGTTGAAAAACCGAAATCCGCGGGCTCTTCAAAAGCTCTCCCATTTATCGCAGACAGTAAAATAGTCGACCCAGCGCTTGCATCATTATTTGCTAGCAGTGTAAGAACTAGTTTCTGCAACAACATAAAGTTTTACGAAATTCATCTACTAATTAGTAGATCAGCTAGGACCTGTAGAACCGCCACCTAAATCCCGATACCAATCAAGTGCTCCGAAATTTTCAAAATTAACGAACAAAGAAGCCGACAATGAGGAAGATGACGAGGATATGGAGGTTATAGAAGATGCTAGCTTTATGGTCGATCGTCCAAGCGGCGACAAAGAAACTGGAGCTACAAATTTGCAGTTTGACGAAGAGCTGCAATCAGAAACGGTGCAATTATTAGTCAATGGAACGCGGAGTCGGGCGCAAAAAAAGCGGAAGCGCGGAGGTAATGAGGAAGAGCTTGAAGATATCTATATGCGCAAACTCGCTCGGGAGGAGGCAAAAGAGGAAGCTAAAGCACAGTTGGACAACTCAAGGAAGCGGCTGAAGTCTATAAATGGAGAGGATGGCATTGCTCACAGGCATGAATCTGACTTGGCTAATGGCGAGGACGATCCAGAAACACAATCGGAGGCTTCCGATGTAGAATCTTCAGATGAAGAGACATATTCCATCCCCAAACACGAAACCTTGACCCCATCGAAAGACGTTGAAGAGCTTGAGAAGGCGTCCCGAACCGTCTTCCTCGGTAATGTGTCCAGTGAAGCTATTACTTCCAAGTCCGCCAAAAGGACCCTATTGCATCACCTAGCTTCGTTCATAACGTCTTTGCCTGCTCATACCCCATCTCACAAGGTCGAATCTCTTCGATTCCGATCAACCGCGTTTGCAAGTGCAATGCCAAAGAAGGCGGCTTTCGCAAAGAAGGAGATTATGGATGCTACCACAAAGAGCACGAATGCATACGCTGTATATTCAACGCAGGTTGCTGCAAGAGAAGCTGCGAAACGACTAAATGGCACAGTTGTACTGAATCGACATTTACGCGTTGATGAGATTGCTCACCCTGCAAAGGTAGATCATCGTAGATGTGTTTTTGTTGGTAATCTTGGATTTGTGGATGACGAGAGCGCTATACAAGCAGCTGAAGAGCGAGAAGGTCAAAAGAAGTCAAAGAAAAAAGAACCCGGAGATGTTGAAGAAGGACTATGGGTTCACTTTAGCAAGGCTGGAACTGTGGAGAGCGTGCGGGTAGTACGAGATTCGAAGACCAGAGTGGGGAAGGGCATTGCCTACGTTCAATTTACGGTATTCGCTCCTAGTTTCATTACATGGATTCCTGTTGGAGGATTAGACTAACGGACTACTAGGACGAGAACGGCGTTGAAGCAGCCCTTCAATTCAATGACAAAAATTTCCCGCCTCTTCTACCCCGCAAACTTCGGGTTGTCCGTGCTAAGGGTATCAAACGAAACGTGAAGCAAAATCCATCTTCTTCTGCTAGATCCAACTCAAAAAGCGTCTACAGCCCAAAGGTTTCGGCGCATGAGAAATCTATGCAAGGTCGTGCCAACAAGTTGCTTGGTCGGGCTGGTGCTGCACAAGCTCGACATGGTCAAAAGTCACTCTCTGGGTTGGGACGTCCAGGCAGTACTCCTCTTAAAGCACCTGAGGCATTTGTGTTTGAAGGCCATCGAGCAAGCAGTAAACGAGGTACAAGTGGTCTAAAGCTAAGTGGTTCTGGGAGGAAGAAAGGCGGAAAGCCAAAGACACGGAGCAGTAAGAGAGGTGCAGCATGGAAAGCCTCGAGCAAAGGCAAGCCGGGAAAATAGTGGCCGTTGGGTCGATTAGACTTTCGTGTAAGATGATCATTAACGACATTTCCGTGGCGTGTAAAGTATTTGAAGAGTAAGTAGTTTTCTAGCAGCTTGTATTCACCCACGGGCTGAACTTCGTCCATTTGTCCATAGGGTAGCCTAGTAAGCTCCTTTGACCTATCTTTCAATTGACAGGTATCTTGGTTCTCTTTCACCTCTGCAACATTAAAAATGACACCTGATAATACTGAACTACCTGGGCGAGTTATTCTGTGCAACAAGGCGTGCTTGGCTTTCAACCTCTGAGATCGTTACAGCTGAGGTAAGGGGGGGTGAATTTGCTCAGCCACCAAGCAACTCAATAATAAATGCAATAAAATACCTGCAGTTTTGGCTTCTTTTAGGCGTAGTCCAGTTATTCTTCATTAAGTTACCAGTCTTCTTATCTCGGATATTTGATATCGCTTGAGTGACGCTGAAGCTCTTAGAATACGAGATAAGAATGCTTCTGTGTTTGTTAGAATGCCTACTCAAGGCTCTGCGACTGCTACCCTAGTTTCGCCTGCAGCGGGGGTGGCGAAGCTCTCATCTTTCCGTTCTACATCTAGTGCATTGCAAGTAGCTGTATTTGCTACGGCCCAACCTTCGCTCCAATCATAATATAGCTGGCGGTCAATTAAATCCAAAATCTCAGTTTCTGAAAAGGCAACATCGCACCTGGGTTGGGCGGTCGCATTCCTTAGTCTTATATTCACTGTACTGGCGCTATCACCCTGCATTCAAGAGCCAGACCGCTGCGCAAAAGGCTCTTGCCTTGGCGGAAGAGACTGCTTTAAAGGACTATGTAGAGCAGTGCAAAACTGCGTTGGTAGGTTCCCCCCCTTCTCAACTGCCTGGGACCGCCTCTTATACAGCCTCTTTAGGCTGCAGGTATTGGGTCCCGATCTTGCCAACGGGCTGTAATAGTTTCCCTTCCTCCGCCTCCATATATACAGGTTGGGATTGTTAAAAGGTTGAGATACTAGCTCTCAAACTACGATTCAGTAGCCCCACACGACCCAACGAAGGATTTCGATGTAGAATTTCCGCGAACACTGCAATGGTTAATCTTTCTACTCGTACTTCTCTCCATCTCTGTTTTCGCTTTCTTAAGTTTCGAGGGCAATCGGTCGAGGTTACGGCAACGAGAACGATCAAACCCGGATATTGACGTAGAGTCGGAATCTCTTTCAGAGTCCCCACTTATATCAAATCACTGGTCAGGCGGTGCTTACCAGTTAGGAAACCGCGGCACGTTCGACCTAAAACAGCGGCGAGTAATAGTAAGGACGGATCCAGTGTACAAGCATGCGGATTTGGCGGAAGCCGTGGGGCTGGAGGACGTTGAAGAGATCAAACTTAGGTTTGTGAATGATGAAGATGTCAACAAATCCAGGTCTTACTTGATCCACACTCTTGCTATGTCCGAGAAAGCAAAGCTATCCATCGCGCGACTTGAAATTGCACAGCTCTACATCCACTGCGGAGCTGATATAAATATTGTAAAAGGATGGAATGGCGAAAGCACGCTGATGATCGCCATCCACTTCAACAACTTCGCAGTCGCTGAGCTCTTGGTCGACAACGGTGCTGATGTATGCTACGCTCTGCTAGGCAGTAGCCTAATCGCACTTCACAAATGTGTTAGTTTAGCAGCGACGAGACAGAATTCGGATGCACCAAAGATGATGGCCTTACTTCTCAAGCAAGGCGCAAACCCGAACCAAGCATGTAGGTTCGGGGATCTCCACTCCACAACCTACTAGTGGAAGCATGGTATAAGCGGGAATAACTCGCCCAGATTAACGAGTTCGCCGATCTGGCTCAACTGCTGATCGATCGAGGCGCGTTGATGCCAAAAAATCATCGGAAAAGATTTATCGACGATAACCCACTGCACGAGCCACTGCAAACAAGAAACCTGCATTATCCTTCGGTGTGATCATAATTTGGATAGAGATGTTGGAGGACTTTCTTAATGAGTCTTCGAAGGCTGAATTAGAGTTTATACCCGGAAGTGACATATTTAAATGATGTCTTTATGAAGTGTAGAGATGGCACGTAGGGTGAGGGTACCCATGAGGCTGGTATTTGGCGAGCTGTGCTTAGCCACGAGCTTGGGCAGTGTCGGGGTTGGCTGAATACTTGTGGAGTGTTCCTGAGTTTAATGCGGGCCACGATCTCGAGGAGTAGTCTATAGCGAGCCCTGATACGCTTTGAAGAAAAGAGGTGATGGGACATGGCCTAACTTTTACAGAATATCAAGATGAAGAAGAGCTAGTGAACTCGGAAAAAGAGTATTTACAGGTTGATAGAGAGGAGAGACACAGTTTAAGACTAGGATTTTGACTAGACGGAATGTACTGCACGTATCTGAAAGGCTATTTTCAGTGACTCCACGTCAAGAGACTAAAGGCATAACGATGACAGAGTACAGGCTCCAGTGTCCCCCCCTATGTGCGCGCGCAACACACACAGCAATTTCGCTTCGTATGCACTAGAGAATTTCAAGTTTAACTCTTGCAATTAAGCTTAAAAAATTAAAGGCTTTGCCTTTCTTGCGGGTGCACAGCTCTTTTGGCAAGTGCACAGTATCTACGCTGGATGGTGCACTTGACTGGTGATTACCGAAATTGCTGTGTGTGTTGCGCGCGCACATAGGGGGGGACACTGGAGCCTGGCTGTACAGTAGCTGTGAAACCGTTTCATGTGCACGAGTGTTCGTAAGCTCCATTGGGCATCAGAAATACGAGGATATTTGCCCACTATGAAATAGGAAATTTAATGTAGTAGGGCGGATGCAGAAATGTTACAAGATAATGGATATATTTAGCTCGAGGTACAGGAATCCTGCGTTGGTATTCAAAGCGTACTAAAAGTGCCGCCTGCGGACTGGTGCCTCGGTCGCGCTTACGACTGCCAAGACGTATTGCGGCTTCAGCTACTGTTCTCAATGAGGCTGAGGCGACGTTGAAATCGCCAGCTGTCAACACCATAATTTTTCCCTTTCCCTCCTTATGCATCATGAGGTTTCTCAGGGGCATACTGCTGCCCGCACTGCTGCTGGTAATAGGATCTACATCTGCGAAGAAGGACGAGCCCGGAGTCAACGTCACCAAGTTCGATGATCAAGTTGCGAACGTCTTCTACTTTGACGATTCGGAAGTTGTTCTACTCACAGAACCAGCACATGGGAAGATATGGCGGTCCGAGAATGCGGGCCAAGGTTGGGAATATGTGAAAGATATACCTCTTAACCAAGTGCTAGTGGTCCTGAAGAATCCGTTTGATAACAATGTGGCTGTCGCATTGGGCGCCGAGTTCACCCACTGGATTACACACGACAAGGGCAAGACTTGGAGAGAATTTAAGACCGATGGGATCATTGCCCGGGGCAGCTCTCCCATCGGTTTCCACACCACCGACAGCAAAAAGCTCATCTACAGCGGAGGGGACAACTGTCGCGAATACCCCTGCCTTGGCAAGGTTAGTATTTGAAGAATGATAGATGGATTTTACTGGAATACCAGTTGAACTGCCTGATCTTTGATGATAGCTGACATGTTGGTGTATAGTCATGGTACACAGAAGACGGCTTCGCCACCGAACCAAAACTACTCCGAGACGACAGGAAGATGTGCATCTGGGCTAAGAGCACAGAACGTTTCCAGGCTGACAATGATAAACTCGATAATCGGGTATTGTGTATTGTCAAGGGCAAATATTCTAGACTGGGTCAGGATTTCAGGATGGTGATATCCGACAAGTGAGTGGAACGATTCAAGCATATTATGTCTTGTCTTCGCTAGAAATTTTAGCGTATGGAAGATTCTGACTGGAATAGTTTCTTCAAGGACGAGGAGGAGCCCGTCATGGCGGCTGGACGAACCGTTTCTGGGTTAGCTAACATGGCCGCCGTCAAAAACTACATTGTAGCCGCCGCGAAGGCTCAAGGCACCGATGAATTAGCCCTTTACGTCACAGATGATTCGAATACTTGGCATCGAGCGGAATTTGGAGATCACAAAATTGAAGAAGATGCGTACACGATCCTAGAGTCGACCAACTACAGTATACAAGTTGATGTGATGACGTCAAGGTTTTCGAATATGGGAGTCTTGTTTACGAGCAATTCAAATGGCACCTACTTCACAAAGAACATTGAACACACAAACCGCGACGATAGGGGTTATGTTGATTTTGAGAAGATATCCAACATTCAGGGTATAGTCTTGGTGAACGTAGTTGATAACTGGAAAGAGGTAGAAACCGCTTGGACAGCGAAAAAGATCAAGTCCCGGATCAGCTTCGACGATGGAAGGACATTTGAGAGCCTTAAAGTCGGCGACAAGCATCTTCACCTGCACTCTGTCACTGATCTGAGTAATAGTGGGAGAGTCTTTTCCAGCCCAGCACCGGGTCTTGTAATGGGCGTTGGTAACACCGGCGAATATCTCAAGGACTATCAGGAGGGTGATCTTTATGTTTCTGATGACGCAGGTTTGACTTGGAAATTGGTACTTCAAGAAGCGCACAAATACGAATTTGGCGATCAAGGCTCCGTTCTGGTCGCTGTCTACGATGAAGGGGAAACCGACGAAATCCAGTACTCCCTTAAGCATGGACAGCCAGACACATGGGAAACAATCAAGTTGGACTTCAAGTTCAGGGCCTATGAACTTACAACGATCCCTGACTCCACAAGCCTACAGTTCATCCTCGTGGCGCTAAGGCGCTCAGAAGGCTCGATAGAACATGTTGTCATCTCTCTGGATTTCTCAGAGCTTCATGAGGGAAAATGCAAGAAAGGCGATTTCATAAATTGGAATGCACGCGTTGACGATGATGAAAAGCCTATCTGCATCATGGGTCAAGAACAACTTTTCCGGAGACGAAAAAAGGACGCAGACTGCTTTGTTGATGAAGAATTCAAGGATCCCGTACCGCAGTTCAAGACGTGCGAGTGTACAGAGAAGGACTACGAATGCGACTTCAACTTTGTCCCTGAGTGGAATGGGGAGGAAAAGAAATGCGTCCCTGCAGGGGCCTTGTCTGCTCCAGAAGGAGAGTGCAAGAATCCTGAGGACAAATATCAAGGTAGCTCTGGTTGGCGATTGATTCCCGGAAATAATTGCGAGGGCGGTGTTAAGAAAGATAAACCTGTTGAACGTCATTGCCGCGACACGATAACTCCACCGGCAAGCGGAAAGATTACTCAAAAAATCACTACATTCCGAGGAAAGCAGTTCCGCGAGTATTATTATCTTGAACATAGCATGGGTACGGATGAAACTGTTGTCATGCTCACGAGCGAACGGGAGGCGCACATTACCCATGACCATGGAAAGAATTGGGAAAAAGCTATTGACGATGTCGTAGCCATTTACCCTCATCAGTACTTCAACGACGTTGTGTATTTCATCACGCCATCAGAGAAAGTGTACTATTCGACGGACCGAGGGCGAGAAGGGAGCATTCACCAATTTGATGCGCCCACAGCACCAAACACGCAGATGTTGCAGATCATGGGCTTCCACCCCCATGAGAAATCCTGGCTCATCTGGATTGGCGCTGAAGATTGTCGTCCCGGCAGCGATGGATGCCATTCTACTGCATCTGTTTCTACAAAAAATGGAAAGGAATGGAAGTTTTTGCTTGGCTTTGTCAAAAAATGCCAGTTCATTTGGAGGGAAGCAGGTCGTCAGGTCAACGAGAAATTGGTGTTCTGTGAGCAGTATGCCAACGAAGAACCTGGTCAACCTTTGCAGCTCATATCTAGCGAGGATTGGTTTGAGCACAAAGAAACCAAGTTCAGTGATGTGGTCGAATTTGCGACAATGTCTGAGTTTATCATTGTGGCCTCTAAGACGGAAGACCAAAAATCTCTCAAAGTCGACGCTAGCCTTGACGGGAAGATCTTTGCAGACGCCAAATTCCCTCCAAAGTTCAATGTGGATCATCAACAAGCCTACACAGTTTTGGATAGCTCCACACACTCAATCTTCTTACACGTTACTGTCAATCCTCTGAGAGACCAGGAATACGGGACTATAATAAAGAGCAATAGCAACGGTACATCTTATGTCCTCAGTATCAACGAAGTCAATAGGAACACTGCCGGTTATGTCGACTTCGAGAAAATGCAGGGTATGGAGGGAGTTATCACGGTGAACATCGTTGCGAACAGAGAAGCAGTGGATGGCGGAGCGAAAAAGCAAAAGAAGACGATGATCTCGCACAATGATGGTGCAGACTGGGCTTTGCTTACCCCACCAGAGAAAGATGTCGATAATAAGAAGTATTCATGTACGGGTGGGAAGTGCTCGCTTCATCTCCACGGCTACACAGAACGTAGCGATCCTCGCGAAACCTACTCATCGCCTACTGCGGTCGGCCTCATGATGGGAGTTGGGAATGTTGGTGAATTCCTGGGTCTCTATGAGGAGGGAGACACCTTCCTTACAAGCGATGGTGGTATCACATGGAATGAGATAAAGAAGGGCACCTACACATGGGAGTATGGTGACCAAGGTTCTGTTATTGTTATTGTTCGTAAGGGAGAAGACACCGATCACGTTTTCTACTCTTTGGACAACGGCAAAAATTGGGAAATGCACAAATTCAGCGATTCCGCGATGAGAATTGACGCCATCACGACTGTACCGAGCGACACATCTCTCAACTTCTTACTCTGGGGCAGCGATGGGAAAAAGATCGTCACCGTCAATCTAGATTTCACCGGCTTGTTCGACAAGCAGTGTAATCTCGATGAGAACGACCCTGAATCAGGTGATTACGAGCTCTGGTCACCCCAGCACCCTCTGCAGGAGTCGGATTGCCTGTTTGGCCATGTTGCTCAGTACCACCGAAAGAGAGAGGGTGCAACATGCTATAATGGCAGGAAGATTGACCATCTGCACAATATCAAGAAAAACTGCACTTGCATTAGGCGGGATTTTGAATGGTGAGTGTTTCTCCTGGCGGAACGCATGTAGATGCTTTGGTACTCACAGATATCTAGCGATTACAATTTCGAGCGACAGATCGACGGCTCCTGCAAACGTATCGAGGGCCTCGAACTACCTGATCCTATGCAGGTGTGTAAAGATGATCCCAATCTGAAAGAATATTGGGATATTACGGGCTATCGCAAGATTCCCATTTCTACCTGCGTAGGCGGCCAAGAGATGGAGCACACCAGCCAAAGCCACCCGTGTCCAGGTCACGAGAAGGAGTATGAGGAGAAGCACGGTATCTCAGGCTTTGGTCTCTTCATGGCCATCGTCATCCCAATCGCCGCAGCTGTGGGTATCGGGTACTACGTCTGGCGCAACTGGGACGGCAAATTTGGCCGGATCAGATTGGGTGATGCACCACGACTCAACAGCGACAGTCCATGGATTAGTTGGCCAGTTGCAGTCATTTCTGGACTCGTGGCTGTGGTGGCGGCTATTCCTTTGCTGGTTGGCTCGCTCTGGCGGAGCATCTCCAGCCGAATCGGCGGGGGCTATGGCGGGAGGACGTACACATCGAGAAGTTCTTTCGCACGAGGCAGAGGGGATTACGCGGTTGTGGACCCGGATGAAGGCGAGCTATTGGGTGAAGATAGCGATGAAGAAGTCTAGGTTTAATAATAGAAGTACATCATGGAAGCGGGCATGGGTTTGAGTTGGGGACTTTTCCATCGACAATATATTTTAGCTTGGAAATTGTATATTCATTCTTCGGGGCGGGCCGCGGAGGCTGGATGGATAGGAGTTGGATCGTTCGTTACCTTTTGTACTCTTACCATAGTGCGAATGAGATTGAGATTGTACATTACGTCTTCTACGAGGTGCCCTTTTGGTGAGGAAGCGCATGGTCCCTTAAGTTGACTGCACGATCACTTCCGCCCGGTTGGCGTAGGTTCTCTTTGCTGTCGAAGCGAGAAGCGGTGTCCAACGCGCCACTCATCAGACTAAGTGAACCGAGTGTGGTCATATAGTAAGACCTAATGTAAGCCTTGCCGAAGTGGCAAGATGCGTTTGTTGAGCAGTCTGGAAAAAATTGGACGAGGGCAAAGCTATTCCATCCTAGCACCTAGATTCGTCCCTCACACGCCCGTTAGAGGTGAAAACATCTAGACAAAGGTTTTTAAAACTTCCATAAAAACAATCTAGCCTGGTATTTGGTGATGCGACGTCTACGCCGTCCGTCCTAATTTCCTCCTGAGGAGTATTTTTAGTCGCACGTGATTGGGGATGTTTGGGCGAGAGCCGTGGAAAAATGGGAACGCCGCCCGCCGCGTACGCTGACAGTGGAGAACAACAAGAGTCTTCTGCATGAAAAATCTGCGCGCAGCCTCCCCCTTAGCCATGCACGAATCTCACTGCACGAGAGGCACAGATGATGCAGGTGCCAAAAAAGATGTCGCGTTCCTGGTCCACTGGGCGGGGAAGTTTTGATTCGAGTGGGCGTTTCAGATGCGCAGACCAATTGTTTTTGAAGCTGACCAGTTGGAGCAGTGGGTGACGAAACGCTGTACCTGTCAGATCGAGCCTTTTGGTTAGCACCACGGACCCGAAACAGAAGCCTCGAGTACCAATCGTCCTAGCAGCAGGCTCAAATTAAGAAGTAAGCCTATGATGACTCGACGTTCCCCCTGAGCCAAATGCGCTTCGCTGCGGCGGCTGCGACCTGATACAGGCCACGACGCTTGGCGCTCGGACAGGAAAAGATTTTGGGAAAGGCCTGCCGTCGAATGCATTGTGGCGCCAGCCTGTTTCAGTCGCGGATAGATGCGATGAGAGCTTGGTGTTTACAGCATCGTTGGGTACATCAGCAGCTTCCTCCCGTGCTGGAAGTTGTCATTCAGTGCTGCTGGTGCTGCTACTTCTGTTGACTCCCACAAGTCCTTTCTTTTTCTTGAGACCTTCATTTAGAGACATTGCCCTAGTGCTGTCTTCCGTTCTTTTGAACACTCCAATTCTTTCATTCTCTCTTCTCTTCACCTTCCGCTTCATATTTTTTCCCCTTTGCCCTGCGTGCTGGCACGTCCGACGATCCTGAGAACCTCGACGTCACTCTGAAGCAATCTCCCTTCACCTTCACTGATTGCGCGTTGACGTAAGTGCATAACCTTCTTTCTCTTCGCTATGCCACTCCAACACAAGCGTTGTCTGTCAAGACTCTCTGTCCTTTACAGCCTTCTCGTTCGCAATGAGCCAACTCACTTTCATTCAATAGTTCTAAAGGTCCGGGTTTGTTTCTGCCTTCTGCTTGTCTATCGAACTTTGTCAACAGACCAACACTCGCATAGATCAATTCGGCTGACATTCACTGAATAGCGCACTCATTTCTCGTTCACTGTCCTAGCAAGACAGCTACGCATTCATTGTTCTTCATTTGATCAACCTACTCCTGTGGAGTTTATTAGATACCCGACTTTCATTCAAGATGAGGGTTTCTTTTGCCTCAGCCACTCTTTTGGCAGTTTGGACAAGCTCCATTCTCGCCGCGCCTACACCTCAACATGGTCATGGTTTTATTTCTAACTCTACCGGCATGACTTCTGAGGTAGCCTCAGCTACGTCTAGCGCTCCCTCTTCGCACCAAACCGGCGGTGAGGAATATGTTGTCATCTTCAACAATTCCTCTCCTACGCCGCCACACGTCGCCGAGGTACTTTCTCGCATTGAGCTCACGTCCGATCACTCTGATGTCAAGTACACTTTCAACAACTCAGTCTTCCGTGGCTTCGTCGCGAACATGAAGTCTCACTGCATTGACGCCCTTAACAACATGACTGATGTAACCCACGTGGAGAAGTCTGTTTCCATCGCTTCGTTTGCAACTACTCGCTCTGGTTCTCCTTGGGGTCTCCAGCGCGTTTCAAGCTCGAGCACGGTCTCTGGCGACGACAGATCTCTAGACTTTGCTTACTCGTTCAACGACGCGAAGCTGGGTCAAGGCGTCGACATCTACGTTGTGGATACTGGTGTCCGCACCACACACGCTGTATTCGGAGGTCGTGCTAAGCAAGGCTTCTCTTTCCAAATCGACACTTCTGACGGCGATGGTCACGGCACGCATGTTGCTGGCACAGCAGCCGGTGCTGTCTTTGGCGTCGCATCCGGAGCAAACATCTGGGCCGTGAAAGTGCTCGGATCTGATGGTTCTGGCGCTTCTTCCGACACAATTGCAGGCATGAACTGGGTCGTCCAAAACCACGAAACGCGCAAATCGCAACCTGGTTTCGTCGGCAGCATCATGAGCATGTCTTGGGGTCTCGCGGGCACCTCCTCAGCTATCGATGCCGCCATCAAAGCCGCTCTTAGTGCAGGTATCCACGTGAGCGTCGCTGCTGGAAATTCCGGCAAGGATGCTTGCAGCTTCAGTCCATCGGACAACGGTGGCGGGAATAGCGATGCCGTTTCAGTCGGCAGCATTGGAATTAGCAACGCAGTCTCCTCCTTCTCTAACACTGGCAAGTGCGTCGATATCTATGCACCGGGTGAGAACATTCTCTCTTCCTGGAAGGATTCGGACACCACGATCCAGTGCCTCTCTGGCACCAGCATGGCCACCCCCCACGTCACTGGCGTTATGGCCTACCTCATGGCTCAAGATGCCAGCCTCGCAGCGGACCCAGCGAAACTGAAGTCTGCGCTTCTATCCTCCGCACTCAAGAGTATTGTCACTGGAAGCGTCAATTCCGGTGACCAGAAATTTCTTCTCAATAATGGCGTCACAGCTGGTGTGCCTAGTATTACACGCCGCTGGGTGAATGCCGGTGGCAACATCACAGAGGAGGTGGTGCAGAAGGAGAAGCGTGGCGTGAACTTGAACAGCCTCGCCTCCTGGATCTCTGATCTGGTTGACAAGAAAGGCAATACCGAGAGGCTGAAGTTCGCCGTTAAGAGGGGGGAAACTGTATTGAGATACTGAGCATTGCGCTCCGCCTAGCTATCCTGGCATAGCTCGGCTTCCACTTCATATCTACTAGGCCCTAGGTTTGCCCTACTTTGTACTTGCATTACATACTCTTCGTATATACGGTTGCTCATGCCTACGAGCTCGTATCTTAATTACCCTGCATAGCGGCGGCGTAGCAATTTTTTCTTTCTTGGGGTGGGAGAATAGGATAGACTTGAAAAGTGAGGATAGGCATATTAAGGAATCGGGATAATGGTAGCTTGACTGCCTGATCAGATTTCCTGCAGCTTGTTCCTATGTAAATGTACTGTATTTACAGCGAACTACAAAAAAAAAATCATAGAATGTAACCTCATTTACAGGAATATCAGTGAAAGTATTAGTGAGTGTATAGCTAGCCTAACAGTGGCATGTTACTGGAGCCGTGATGCAGCTCTTTGCCTTCTAATATTTAAGTAACGTCGGTCCCTGTGTAGCGAGACACCCTCCGTGCCGAGACATTTGAGGGGTACCTTGACCTTAAGCAACTCGATAACTCCGCACATGATAAGGTTCGCCATAGTTCTATATAATTTATATACTATTGCTATTTATAAATATCTAAGACCCTTTCTACCTTAAAATTACCTTAGCATCGTCGCCTTTACGCGTAAGTTATAAAGAACCTTCCCTTCGTGCATAACAAAATAGCTCTGCTCCAGCACTACTTATAAGCTCTTACCACTTACAACACTTATAGAAGGGCAGTATCTAACCTTAAGAGCCCTATAAGAGCGCAGTAAGTTATGGTTAGCCTTATATCTGCTTGCTGCGTCTAAATTTATGTAAGATCGCTACGCTGATCGGTACCTCGGCTAGCGCCAAACAGCCCTGTACGGCCCACGTAATTACAGCCGCGTAATATACTTACAGCTGTATAAAGCCTTCGCCTGTATCTGCCTGACTCCCAAACAGTTATTAAAGTAATTGCTAACGGCCAAACTTGTGTGTCGGAATTTGCATATGCTTTATTTATCCGTATATAACCTATGTAACTCCTATTAGCAGAACACGATGCCTTAAGCATGATACTTGTGCTTTAGCACCATCCTAATATATTCGCGCTATTGGCACCTTCTATGGCTTTAGCACTTCGCTTATCCGTGTTACTTTAGTCTCTGGCTCTAGTATACCCGCCTCTTGCTTAGTAATCTTGCCCTTACGACCACGTTTTGCCTTGCCTGCAGTTGCTTTCTCTTTCGCAGCACGCTTTGCTCGTGCTTCCTCAAGGTCCTTATAGCTCATTACCTTCGCCTTCCCTCTTGTATCACTGCAGAATCTGATCATTAAACGGGATGCTTATGCGCTTGATGAGGCGAGCAAACAGAGCCTACAGAGGCACGTACAGAAGTTCGTTAATGCAGCCCAAACATGCTTTGCCAAGGGTGCCCTCCAGCAGGACCACATTCGATTCTTAATCAGAATTAATAACGAAGCCAAAGTTCGACGATCGGCCAAGCCAGAGATACTGGCGAAGGGGGAGGGGAAGGTGATGAGCTACGAGGACCTTGAGGCGGTTCGAGCGGCGCGTGCTGCGAAAGAATAAGCCAAAGTGAAGGGAAAAGGAAGACGTAGTTGGAAGCGTAAGACTCCCGTAGAGGCAGACGCGATAGAGCCAAAGGCCAAAGTTGCGCGGATTAGCGAAGCGCAGCCTGAGGAGGATGAGATTGTGCAGAATCATGGAGAGCCCCAGTAGCGCGGATGTATTAGAGACTTGGTCTTCGTCGCACTTCCAACACAAGGGTTGTACGGATGCGTAAATGGAGATAGAGACCAGCCTTTGGCGTCCCTCTGCCGCGCTTGTAATGCCTCGCGGTGGCCGTTCCCGCAGTTGTTGTGCCCGCCATCGTTGTCTTCCTTTCCCTCCAATATGCTGTAGCAGCTCCTTACCAGAAAGGGGTGTGTAGCAGCAACGTTAAGTATAGAAATAATTTCTCGTCTTTAGTTGGTGGATGTTCTGGCCGTCCTTCCGAAAAGTCCTTTTCGTCTACTATACGTTAGCCATACAAACTTCCAACAGTAGTTGATATTTTTAGACGTATGGCAGAAGGGAGTTACAAAGACAATAACATATTGCTTGATTAGCAGGGTGGTAAAGTCCGCCGGCGGCGCCATAGCAGACAGGCGTAAACCATGCCATGGGGGTTGCAACAAAAAGCGGAGTAAGTAATTGCACCACAAACATTGCATCACAACAGGACCGCCCGCACAGGCAGCTCTGCACGCAGCAAAGGAAATCACCAACGCATGCGCGCTAGGTGAAATCAAGGAAAACAGGTAGCGGCAACAGTGTCCACTTGCAAAAGAGGGACACTAATTAACGTTACTGACTTGAAGTACAAAGGGCAAGCTTAATAAAGTCTCGCTACACGTGACTGCAGGGATTTGACAGGGGTCTAAAAACCAAATAGTAGGTCATTAAGTTGAAGCCAAAAAACAGCCCAAATACAGCTATAGTACGGAGGTCGCTGTTATAAGTTCTTGCACCTTCCTAATTAGGAAGTTAAGTTACTAACTCTCTTAGTATATTATTAAATAAGTATCTTTATATTTTTATATAAAATCCTATAAACTCTATATAAATTCTAAGTTAAAGCTATTATATGATTAATCGTATTAAAGTAGTTATTATAACTTAAAATTTATTAAAATTTATTAGTGCTGTAATTTACGCAGCCGGTATTATAGCTTATGTAGCAGTGCTAAAAATTACGCATTTGTAGCGGGATCGTGCCTAAATTTACGTGGGGTGGGCTGGTAGCTGCGCACCCGTGATTGCGCGTGCGCAGTCGCTTAATTTCCTAATTAGGAAGGTGCAAGAACTTATAACAACGACCTCCGTACCTGCAAAGGTACATCGAGTGGCATGCGACTCGGATCGTCTTTTCGCCACCGACATTTGCTAAAATTGTAAGCATCTGTCTAATATAAGCTAGTCCTATTGGGGCCTATCCCATGCGCCGTCAAGAAAGGTCCAATAGTAAGCGAACCAACCAGATCGCCTAGATTTAACGTAGTCTTGACAAAACAAAGCTGAAGACTTAATTAATTAATCGCGANACCAACTCGNGATAATAAAGTTCAAAATTNANCTATACTTGACNCTACGNTCCTTTNNTTCGATCAAGGTATTCCTGCATATTTGCGACCCATTATAGTGATATAATCTAGGTGAGAAGCCATAGATTCTGTGGTAGAGACGTTTGTTTGAAATCAGGGTTGCGGCCAATACACCCCAATACCCGTATCGGATAATCAGCCTATCAGCTAATAGTATTACGAGAGTATCCGATAATTCTCCGATACTTTAAGCCACATTGTCCATAAGACGCCATACCGGGTCTTCTATATTACAGAAACGAACGCTTTAAAAACTACTGTGTATTAAGAAAAGGAATACTAGTGTAACAGTGCTAGGGCGTGCTACCTGCGATATTCTGCCGTATTCTGCCACACCTATAATATTCTACCATATTCTGCCACGCCTGCAATATTCTACCATATTCTACTATAGCCGCAATATGCCGTAGTGTGCCTAGGTAGAATATAGCAGCACCCCTTAGCGTACGACTTATAAAGGAATACCTAGAATTCCATAATCTGCCCAGTCCTTCGCGCATTCTGATGCCTTAAGTATCCGTAGAGTAGTCTTCGTACGGTCCCATGGAATGCGACGTCGAGATCCTAAAAATACTCTCTCTGGTTTATCACTCATTCCAGGTATTAAGAGAACTTTAACTGCAAGTAGTAAGAGTCTTAGAAATTTTGTACGCTGTAGAGACTAAGTCCACTATAAAATAGCTGTTGTACGGCTATTAAGTGGAATTGGGCTCTCGTTAATATAGGTATTAAACTTATCCTGGCTCTATGGACGAGTATGCTTTAAATAATACTAAAGACGAGCCTTATAAAAGGCAGAGAGGTTTACTTTAGACTCTAAAGGCAACTTTTAAGTCTTAGTTTCGTACGATATAGTTAAATCTAAAAGTATTGCTTTCTTGCGGAATCTCTCCCAGAGCTTTCGTACGCTAAAGAGTTTCTTTTCTCTATTAATCGTAATATAATCATTCTGATCTTTTAAGAAAGCTATACAACACTCTAGGTCAAGAACCCGTGCCGCTAGATAGTAGGGAGAATTGTTTAGCTTCTTAACGTACTTTATAAGCTTTTTCTTAGCACGTTGGAGTTAAGGAGCCATAAACTTATCCTTAGCCTTAGTAGCTATTACCTAGAAAAGGATTAGCTAAAGAAACGTTAAGAGTATCGTATAATATACTAACGCGGTATATATCATATCCTTAAGAATATCAATTAATTCTAGAACCCTGTCTAGTGTTATATAATCTCCTTAAAAAAATAGAGTTGCTTTATAGAAAGACTAAAGGAAATCACGAATCGTACGAAGATGTATCTATTTGCTTGTTGTGAGGATATTATCTTTTAAGAAATTATCCTTATAGTGCTTAACGTAGAGTTAAAACGTAGCCTTTATATTGTCCTCTAGAGCTATATTTAACATATTAAACCAGCTATTCCACCTTATACAATTATTAAAAGGAATTATTCTACTAGCACGCTCTACAAACCATATCGTACGGTTAGCTAAGCTGTGGATATAAACGACGTAGTTATAAAGCTTCCCCATCGGCCCTATAATATTTCAAATATTTTTACCCCTTTTATACTTTTCGTATAATGCGGGCTCTGATTCTTTATATTTCTTTTTCCTCTTATCTTTTCTCTTAACTGGCGGTGGTGCTTATTATATAACTTCCTCCTCCTTCTCCTCCTCCTCTTCTTCCTCTTTTTCTTCTTCGTTCTGCTTCTTATCCTCTTTATTATACGAGTTTATAAGCTTCTTATCCTTCTTTAAACTAAATAGAAAGGCCTAAACAATAAGATTGATAACATGCCCCTAACAGCGAATTCTTTAATATATTGCGATCCAGTTAATTTTATGCTTAAGGCTAAGCCATTAGCTAATCATATAATAGAGAACATCGTTTAATCTAGCATTATCACCAACAAGAGCTCTAATCTTTATTTTAATACTATACTCAATAAGAATAGGACAAAGTGCCTTCTATTAATCTATATTACTCTAGCTAGATACCGTATAAAGAGCAATTAAGGGGTTCTAGTATTTATCCTAGATATCAACAAAGCTAGCATAAATTCTAAGAAGAAGAGTATAACTTAGAAAGCTCTAGATATTTACGGCAAGGTAAATATTTATCTTCGTAGATTAAAGTACTTTTCATATAATATCTTAACTCTTAGTAAAGTAGTTAAGAATCCAGGTTATAATCGTTAAGTAGTATATAGGGATAATTAAGGGTGCTTCTTAATTTAATGCTTTTATAAAAGTATAAAACTCTAGCCATTCTACACATAAGAAGGGAAGCCGTTGTACGATAATTAGATCTAGAAGTGCTTGCTTTATAATATTTCGATATACCGTATACTTTAGAACCTCGCCCTTAAGACCTTTAATTTATCCCCTTTCCAAAAGCTTAGTATAGAGTGCTTAAGTAGAACTCTCTCCTTAATCTCTTACTGTCGTATAAGTATTATTCTCCTCTAAACTCCATTTAATCTTATATTTCTTAAGATAAATTCAAAGTCCATATATTAAGCTGTAATATCCTTTTAGGTCTTTAGAAGGACAATATTAACAGAAATAGCTCTTCTTTATACAAGCTTTCTCTTTAGCTATTACTATATGGGTGTGTTTATGAATTAAGGAAGACTGTTTTATTATTATACGTCTAGTTAAGACCAAGCCTTTATTACCCTCAGTTTCAGCGCTTAAAAGAGCAGTAGAAGAAACATCATTTTTAAATAAGATATTGCTATCAAAATCATTAAATTAAAGATTATTACTAGCCATATTAAAGCCATCTAAAGAATTTAATAATTTTTTGTGCGGAAGTTCTAAATGCCAAGCTTTGTCGGATAAATATCGGATAATACGGTGTCAGCTGATACTATTATTATCCGATAGGCTATCAGGATAAAAGTTATCGGCCGCAACCCTGTTTGAAATTTTGGTGTTCGCGCACGGACCATATTCGCTATTGGACCTTGACGGCGCATGGGATAAGCATTTGGTAGCGAGCTGCACAGCTGACTGAATGCAGGTGAGCAGTGTGCCGCACAATCGCACGTCACATAACGTAAGTGATGGGGTTATGAAGGTGTCCCTAGTTATGAAGGATTGCAGGTTTTGCAAACAAATTTTGTCTGTGCGCTTGTTTTGATGTGCGAAACCTTCATAACTAGGGACACCTTCATAACCCCATCACTTACGTTAGCACCGGACTTATGGATAAACTCTAATCCCCACAATGAGTGAGAGCTTCGACTGGAATTACCCAGGCCTAAGCTGGTCTCATTTTCACTCTCTTGCGAACCTCCTCTCGCTTCGAAATGGCGGCCAGGCCGAGCCTTCTTCGTTATCTGATACGGTGCTCGAAGAAGACTGGGATCCCGATGACAATGGAGATGGGGGTGCGCCTAGCATAGATACTAGATTCGCTCATCAAATATCAGATTCGGGGTATGGGAGGCTTAAACGAAGGCTTCTTGATTGTTTGGCTGAATTCGCGGCTAACAAGAAGGGCGGGACAGCAGTTGCTTGCTCCGCCATGAAGGAGGCTGAAGACAATGTCGTCATCTGGATTGCTCGTAATGAAGGCTTCTCGGATGTGGATAAGCCTGCGTTTGATAAATTGGGAAAGCTGTTGGGTTCGTTATCTTGCAACAACGGTACGTCCCGTGTGACTGCTTTATTTCTGCATACTAAACTCATGCTTCTCGTCTAGCCGATCAATCTGAGACTCTCCTATGGGAAGAGATGGTCTTGTATCATCAGAGCCGGATTGAACACAGCTATATTCCTAACTTGAGGGCAAGCTTCAAAGCTTACGACGCTGTCCGCACGAGGAATGATACTAACACACCAGAAAACAGTTCAGTCTCTGATGCTACCCTATCCTTCCTGCGGACTCTTCTCTTTGATCGTAACATTAACGGTACAAGCACCCTTGAAAAGCACACGGGGCTTATTATCGCATCATACAACTTGCGTCGGACAAGAAACATTGAGGAGGTACTCTACAGCTCTCCAAGCGCGACTTCCAGATCGAAGAGCTTGTGGTTGGATATCTGCCTGCTCGCCCGGCTCCGAGTCGCATTCCAGAATTTCAAAGACATTGCTCTCACGCTTCCAAGCTTCGAACAAGTCACAATCATCCTGGTCCCTCGTCCTCTTGCGCCTGCAAACCCGTCTCAGCGCCCGCTCAACTTGAATCAGACCTTCGGTATCCTCCAACTTGATCTGGGTCCTACTACAACGAAAGCCGTCTTAGGCTAGAATTGGACTGTCGCTAAGATTGAACGCGAGTTCGCAAAACGGCAGAAGCAAAAGCCCAACATACATGCCGAGGTTCAAATGCTGATGTTTCTGAATACCAATGAATCATCCACATCAGGTTTGTTCCCGTATTTTGGATGTAGCAAGCTCAGCTGCTTCATGTGCAATCGCTTTATTCAGTCGTATGGGCGATTCACGACAAGAGGGTGCCATGGACGCCTCTTCAAACCATGGACCGTGCCAAGTGTGGAGCGACTTCTGCCTGGTCAGGCCGATCGGACGGCAAAGGCTCTTATATTAGTGCAAAAGGAGGTTAAGAAGAAATTAAAGGCCTCAGTCGAGGGCCATATTCGGCACGAACGAACTTCGGTTATTGGAGGAAGCAGCGTTTTAGGTGGTCGGCAGGAGGAGCGCTCACAAAGACAGTTGCAGATTGGCCGGCTAAGGATGAAAGCAGAACGCGACAGAGTTGCAGAAATGTTCAGAAGGTGAGCGAGTTTCGGGTATCATTAGCTTATTTTCACTTACTCTCACCGAAATATTTGTGCTAAGGGTCAAAAGGCAAACAGAGGACACGATCAGTTCAACCAGGCGCACTTATTTAACTCCAGAAGGAGATGAGCCGGACTGGGACTGCGATATATGTATGAGACCGACGACGAGAAGGTGCAACATTTGCAACAAAGGCTTCTTCTGCAGCGATTCGTGCCAGGAGCAAAGATCCGGAAGCCATTTGTTCACGTGCTCTAAACGCCCACTTACTTCCGCTGATTATCTCTGGAAGTCATTGGCGGAGGATCTCATGCCTCAAGATGAGGATGTTCTTGAAGACTTCGGATTTAACAACGTCCTCTTTGGCGGGGACTGGGCTTACCTTCTGGGGGTCTACAGAGGCCTCTATCTTTCTGGCAAGTTCTCAGCGGAGGACATACATAAGTGGCGTGTTGGGGGCATCCTGACCGATAAGATCAAGGAGTTTTATTACAGCATTCCGGAGAATTCCCGTGGGCAATACTTTCCCTGGTTTCTGAAGAATTTCTATGTCCCTGAGCGTCCTATGACCAAAGATGAAGCGCAACGAAAGTTGATGGCGACCTTCTACGACAAGGCCAGGCCATACTTAGATATCGAGGATCGCAACAAGATGGCTAGGGATCTGAAGCCAGAAGCCAAGGAAACTAGTTACAACTTGCTGGCGGAAATGTTACTCCGGATTAGTCCTAATCCGATTGAAAGAAACTGGTACTCTTTCGGGTTTGTAGCCTGCCGCGGACAGGGCGAAGAAAGTATGCTTGTAGATCTCTACCAGCTCCTTCTTACCAAAAGTGACGGAAGTTTCTTCTACGAGTTCCATACCCGTCGAAGAGGTGTCATTCAGCCTGCCACGTTCACACAATTCTGGAAAGCATACGAAGCGGGAACACTTATCCAGCTCATGGATTCAAAGGGGCTGAAGGAACTACGATCCAGGCTCCCGTTCCTAGAGGGCTTTTTGTCCGTGCCACCGGCCGGCCCCCGCCCATCCGTATGGGACCTGAAGCAGTTTCTTGAGATCAGCGATCCGATGGACCATCCGCCCATTCCATCGGTTAACGTTGACTATGGGTTTATCAACTGCCGCACTTTCGAGGAAACTTGCATACTAATGGAAATTTACGGAAAGGTTCTGAAGACCGCGAATCCACTGGAACTCCACCAGGCGTGTATAGCTGGTAATTTGTTTCAGTTTGCAAGTGGTTATGTCCGGATGGAAGAGCGGTGGAGGTCGTTAATGAGGAATTTCTATCCTCTGGAGGAAGTGGTGGAGTCGGAGCTAGGGCCAGAGCTGAGGTCAGAGGTAGGGTCAGAGGCGGATGAAGATTCTGCGGGTTTGCCGTCGCTATTGTCGAGACTTTGGGGGTTCATTGGTGGATTTGCTAATTAATAGCGTGCTAGGTAGATGCGACTGCAGGCCAGAAGGGTCGTGCAGGTAGTTTGATAGGTGCTTGAGCTTCTCACCTGACGGGCACTGATGGCTGGGTCACCGTCCTAAAATCCAAGGTCAGGTGTGAGCTGCTGTACTGTAATACAGGTTGAGGTCTTCGCATTCTTAGGGATTCGCACTCAACCCTAAAACCCCTGACCACGCTTTAACCATGCCGCATCTAGCTGTCCAACACCACAGCTACGTCAGCATTCAGCGACATCTAACTACCCACAACTAGGCATTCACGATGCTTATCTCTAGCAAAGGTCAGAGCAAATAGCCCTATGCGTAAGCCACAAGACGTCTACCGCTTCGTTATCCTACCGCTTAAGTATACTACTGTAAATAATCAGATTTTTTGCTTGCGCGCTATGCTGTAAAGTTGTTGCCACCTTCTGCCTTGTGAACTTTGCGTACAACCTCCTTAAAGTACGTAGGATGGAGGCGGTCAGCCATATACTGGCGCATGGACTCGTCCTCCTGCCAGATCTGTCGTATATACTCCTCAGCCTGCTTTTTGTCCTTCTTAGAGGCGCCTTGCACTTCGTAGTCTGCCAAGAACCCTTCAAGTCGTCCAAAACAGTGCTCAATTGGGTGTAAATCAGGCCAGTTCGGTGGGTGAGGCGCAAACTTGATGCCCAGCTCCTTAATCTCAGACTGGCAGTAACGGAGTCCAATTTTGTGGAGTTTAACGTTGTCTTGAACCAAGAAGACTCGCGACCCAGGATGTCTCTCTCGTATAGCGCAGTAGTATGGGAAGACCTCTTTCTTAAGGACGTTCTCGGCGTACCAGATCCCGCCCATGCCCTTTCCTGATTTGTATACAAACTCCTCATATTTAAAGAATTGCTGAGGCGACATTGTATGCTTGATTCCGCGGCGTAGGGAAGCTCCCTTTAAGCCCTGCAACTTGTTGGAGGGACGCGCCCTTTTGTTGCTATCGAGTATATTCTGATTGAGCTCCTGGAGAGCCTTATACTCAGCTGTACCAGGTTGACCAGCGCGTGCGCGTTTGGCGTCAACTTTCTCGCGAGCCTTGCGATTAGATTTGGCGACCTGGCGTAGGGTTTTCTCGTGATCGTCGTCGGTGTCTTGAGCCCATACAAGGCACGGCTGAGGGTAGTTAATAGTAGTATCGGTACTAGTAGCAGCGCAAATCATGAGTGAGAAGGCTGGGGGCTCTTTATATACTGGAATCTCGTTGGGATTTTGCCCGCGAGGGCGCGATATTTTGCGCTTGCCGCCGCGAATATTTTTGCCTCCAATTGCCTTTGAGGTCTCATCGTAGCACACAAATATAAGCCGCGGAAAGTATAAATTAAACTCTGCAATCAAGAAGTCGGCATAGTCAAGCCGGTTGTACTTATCCTCCTCGTCAAGCTTTGGCTTCTTGGTCTGTACTCCTCGTACGATTGCGTATGGGTGTTCGGCGCCGCGGTGCTCGCGGGCGACACGGAGGATTGTTTTTTCGCATAGGGTAATGCCGGCTTCGTGTAGGATATCGGAAACTGCGACGTTAACTCGCTCGTGGCCACATATCATAATGTCGCGACGTAACTTGGCTGACAAAGTACTCCCTGGAGGCACTTTTGGAGCCCTCCTAAGATGACTCTCTGTCTCAGTCTCGTGTTGAGAGGCAGCTGCGAGCAGCTCCTGCAGCGAGTCGCCATGTCCCGCGCGTTGAACTCGCTGGAAGGCTGAACGGAGTGTAGAATCGCTGACATCAAATTCCGAGGTGAGTTCTGTGTACGGAGTGTTGTTTATTCGCTTTAAGGCAACAATGGCACCAATCTCGAACTCGGTGAGCATGCGGGGCGCTTCGGGAGGTGCGTAGAGGTCATATTGATCGATTTCTGGCCACTTCAACTTGACGATAGAGCCCTGGTGTTGAGCTTCAGAAAATGTTGTTCGTGCACTTAGTAGCTCGGCAAATTCTTGGCAGATCACGTATAGCGAGACTTTATTGGGCGGCAAAAGACCGCCACACCTCAGATGCATCTGGCATAGTGCAGAATATAATACAGCATCACTAAGCGCACTAAGTCTTTCTGCCAAGACTAATTGAAATACAGTGGGTCACGTGAAAATATCTTGGCGATTCTCGGAGCTTTCGGCGCCCGGCCTCAGCTCCAGCGAGCGAAGGACACCTTTTGGAAGCTCTCGTTACGCGGCCTTGTCAACGAGATCATTCATTGCAACTTTTCTATTTCAATTATGGCCATCGCAGAAGGGGACCAGCTCCTTAAGCAGATAACTGGTCGGAACACTCGAGGGTTACTCCGGTTGATTATTCTGTGCACAATTGCTGCTGCCGCAGTGTCCAGTCGTCTGTTCAGTGTTATTCGGTTTGAGAGTATTATCCACGAATGTCAGTTCTCCTACACGAATTTGCAGTCGCTGCAACTCACATTCAATTGACTGACCTTTGCCTTTAGTCGATCCTTGGTTCAACTTTCGAGCGACCAAGTATCTTGTTCAGAATGGCTTCTATAGTTTCTGGGACTGGTTTGACGACCGTAAGCCTCCTGTCAAGCCTCCGCGCGCTGCTAAATTACAATCGTTTGCAAATACCAAGTACTGATCTCGACTGCTTCATAGGAACATGGCACCCTCTTGGCCGTGTTACAGGAGGCACGTTGTACCCTGGTTTGATGGTAACCAGCGGCGTCATATACCATATCCTCCGCTTCCTTACGTTCCCTGTCGATATTCGAAATATTTGTGTCCTTCTTGCGCCTGGATTCTCGGGCCTCACCGCTTTCGCGACCTATCTTTTAACTTCTGAAATGGTTACTTCCCCCTCTGCAGGTCTCCTTGCCGCAGCTTTCATGGGAATTACTCCAGGATATATCTCGCGTTCCGTAGCTGGAAGTTACGATAACGAGGCCATAGCAATCTTCCTTCTGGTCTTCACCTTTTTCCTTTGGATTAAGTCTGTCAAGAACGGATCGGTATTCTGGGGTGCGTTGACCGCGCTGTTTTACGGGTACATGGTGTCTGCATGGGGTGGATACGTCTTCATTACAAACTTGCTGCCATTGCATGCATTTGTTCTGATCTGTATGGGACGGTATAGCCCTAGACTTTATGTCAGCTACACCTCCTGGTATGCCCTGGGAACGCTTGCTAGCATGCAGGTTCCATTCGTCGGATTCTTGCCAATCAGGAGTAGTGAGCACATGTCCGCGCTCGGTAGGTTATTTTGATTCAAATCATATTCTAGCCCAGTGTGCTAATTTGTATTAGGTGTTTTTGGCCTCCTTCAAATTGTGGCTTTTGTTGAGTTCGTTCGCACACAGCTTCCAAGCAAGCAGTTCCAAACGCTGCTGCGAGCCCTCGTCCTAGTTATCTTCCTTGTTTCGTTCGGAGGACTCGTTCTCCTTACTGTCACTGGGGTTATCGCTCCATGGACTGGCCGATTCTACTCTCTATGGGATACAGGCTATGCCAAGATTCATATCCCTATCATTGCGTCCGTCTCCGAACATCAACCGACGGCGTGGCCTGCTTTCTTCTTCGATCTCAGCATGATGATCTGGCTTTTTCCGGCGGGTGTCTACATGTGCTTCCGTACCTTGAACGACGAGCAGGTTTTCATTGTCATCTATGCTGTCCTTGCCAGCTACTTCGCTGGAGTCATGGTTCGCTTGATGTTGACACTGACGCCTATCGTTTGCGTTGCCTCTGCAATTGCGTTCTCCCAGATTTTAGACACCTACCTAAGTGTCGATAGTCCGAAAGTCCAACCCCAGGTGAATGGAAATGCGGACACTGCCCATTTAGCGGCCGCTGCCATTCTGCCAGATGCGCTTCGCTCTACCCGGAATCCTCTAGTTGGAATTTACTCTTACGCTTCCAAACTCACCGTTGTGGGATCTACCACAGTCTATCTGTTACTCTTCGTCCTTCATTGTACTTGGGTCACTTCAAATGCCTATTCCTCCCCATCAGTCGTCCTCGCAAGCAGACTCCCGGATGGAAGTCAACACATTATTGACGACTATCGTGAGGCATACTACTGGCTTCGTCAGAACACGCATGATAACGCCAAGATCATGTCTTGGTGGGATTATGGCTACCAGATTGGTGGCATGGCCGACCGCCCTACACTTGTCGACAACAACACGTGGAACAACACTCATATTGCAACCGTCGGAAAGGCGATGAGCTCACGGGAAGAAGTCAGCTATCCGATCATGCGCCAGCATGAAGTCGACTACGTCCTTGTTGTGTTTGGTGGTCTCTTGGGCTACTCTGGAGATGACATTAACAAATTCTTGTGGATGGTAAGAATTGCCGAGGGCATCTGGCCTGATGAGGTCAAGGAGCGCAATTTCTTCACTGCCAGGGGCGAGTACCGCGTAGATGACGAGGCCACGCCGACAATGAAGAACAGCTTGATGTAAGTCTAGTGAGCTCCATGGCTAAGATGCAGTGGCTGACTCCAAACCAGGTACAAGATGTCCTACTACAACTACAACGCGCTGTTCCCAGCCGGGCAGGCACAAGACCGTGTCCGAGGAGTACGTCTGCCTGCAGAAGGACCTCAACTCAACACCATTGAGGAGGCGTTCACGAGCGAGAACTGGATTATCAGAATCTACAAGGTGAAAGACCTCGACAACTTTGGCCGTGACCATGCCAGTGCTGTTGCTTTTGACAAGGGCAACAAGAAGAAGAGGGCGACGAAGAGGAAGGGAGCACGGGTTCTGAGAGTAGAGTGATTTATTGGCTATATGAGCAGATGACAGATGCGTCTGCTGTAGAAATTTTGGGATTGTAACAACATGCTGGTGGGCATGGGAGGCGTTTTGGGAATAAAAGATGATAGCTTCCTGTACGGTGTGCGATGCGTGACTGGTGCCGCTTTTGGGACCCCGCGGTTAGTTGGCTTCACTCTGATCTTCTGATTGTTGCACGACAAGTGGTCCTTTCGTCGATTGCCTGTCTCGGAACCCGCCGAGAAGTTCAGATAGACATGCGCAAGGAATTCCTTTGGTCCCTGTTTGGCTGTCTTAGATGACCCTTAGTCCCAAATCTCGTTCTTTGAGAGTCACGGTGGAAGAACACTTGAATGCGTGATCTCTGTTATTTCATTCACCCTCTAATTGCTGAAGGCTCTCCCCCTGTAGAATTCCAACCTTCAACCTTTCCCATCTTTTCCTTCCTCTCAATCCTATCAGCCTCTTCTACATGTTCGATCGGCTATTCGCTCAACATCGTTGTCGCGCAACTTCCCTTTTAGGTTGACCCTATCCTTTAACCTAACATCTTAGCCATCCTGTCTACTCATCTAGCTTCATCCGGCTTCATCCAGCTCCATCCCTCTTAGATCTGTTCGGCACTTTTCTTTCTCAAGCTCCAATTTCATATTCTTCTAGAGGTTTGACGACTGCGCCGTAATTGAATCATGTCAAACAACGCTTACAATCATGCTTACTATGCAGCGTACTCAGCGGCAAACGGCCAACAACATTACTATCCTGTGTAAGAACTACTTAGCTACCTCAATTGAGCTCATTCATATGCTGATCTTAATCCTATAGCACACCGCCACCTCCCTGTGGTGCGCCGCCTTCGGGACCTCCCACAGGCCCTCTAATTGATATTCCAGGACAAGCAGAACGGTCTCCACCTCCGGCGCCAATGCCACCTTCACGGTCTCGGTCAGTACCATCTATACATAGACGTCAGAAGAAAAAGAAGCGGAGAATATATCTCTTTAAAGTCTTATTGGAGCGCTATTTGACACCTCAAACATGAATAGGTCCAGTATTTGCCCAGTCTCAGCGACACAAGGTTACGTCTCCTTGCCTCGAACTTACCCTCAAACCACAAACACAACCTATAGAGTCGGTTACCGTTATGAAAATCCATATCACCCGAATCAGTTGCAAGTGGTGGACTCGTCAGCCAGACATTCTGGTCCCGGATACCGCTATTCACCTAGGCGATCCCGGTCATCCCCAGCAACATCGCACTCAGAGTTAAGGGCGATTTTACAGACCAGAACGACAGAAGGAGTTGGCAGATACTCAACGTACCAGCCTCACGATCCATACCTTCAGTATCCACTGCCACAAACGTACCCAATCCCAGCCCTACTCTGTCATACGTGTGTGGTATGTGGTAAGCCTCGTTCTAGGGCATTCCACCACCACCATCCCGTCATCCTTGGAAAGGGTACGATCAAAGGTGTGTGCGCGGAATGCCGCAAGAAAGGTCATGATAAGGATGACAAGGGCGCTGAAGTAGTTCATCAGACAACAATCATTCATCGTCGTCGTAAACTAGAACCCGTTGATCGATCCCTCCACATCCGAACAACGAGTGCCGGGGGCGACGAAGGAAGAGGTAGGAGTAGGTCTAGCAGCTCAGAGGATATTACTACGAGACGTGTCCGCTCTTTAAGCCGGGGTCACCGTCCAAAATCGCTGAGTCGTACAAGAATAGCCTTACGATCTTCTTCAGAAAGCCCTCCTCCCACTCCAAGAGAAGTCACCCACAAGAGGACCACCCGTCATATCAAGAGAAATGAACCTCCTTCGCCTCGAGTAGAATTTGTGTCCCCAGTACCGCGAGCTCGGAGCCTGTCTCCTGTGGAGTATCCTCCTGGATTCTATGACAAGCTCAACGCCGAGCGAGGGCGTGTTGGTGCAAAGCGACGCATAGCCTCTCACCCTATGCCTTTCCGTCACGGCCGAACCGTTCTCCCGGACCAGAGAGCGTTCGTCAACCACCATTCCCCTTTCAACTCCCCACCGTCCGCTTTACGCCGCTTGAGCGCTCCCGGCAAGTCCCAGTCCCGACCTCGTAGCATCTTGAGGTCGCCGAGCCGTACTCGTTACCCCAGTCCAGACACCTCTCGCCTCCCTCGAGCACGTCGCAGTGCCGAGAGCACGGCTGTGGAAGTTGGGGGCCCACGAGTTCAGTTCGTAGTCGATCCTGTTACGTCGAAGCGTCACTCAGCCACCAAAACCAGCACCGAGTTCTGGAAGTCCCGCTCGCGCGACGGCCATCACCACGGCGGCGACGGCCACTGCAGTGGAGGAGACAGCAGGGCCGACCCGCCTCCAAGTAAGCTCTCAACCCCTCACCTCTTTCCCCCAAAACCCAAGCATCCCACCACCACCAAAAACCCACAAACGCCACTTCCAAACCGCATCCCACTGACGCCTAACAACCCTCCTCCCACCAGGCCGCCTCCAAGACTACAACTACTACCAACCGCCGCCAGAACCCTCGTACTACGCAAGCCGTGCCGGCAACGCGTACGCCCTCGCCCCGGACCCGCACGACCTCGCCCCGCACCTCGACAGCTTGCGCATCCGCGACCCCTCGCCCGCTTCCCGCGGCCGGCCGAAGAGTCGCGGGTGTGGCACGCCGGATCCTGCTGCACCAACTCCACCACCACCACCACCGCCGCCGCCGCCGCCACCGGTGATGCTGGCTCGTGATGCTGGCAGGGAGCGGAGCAGGGATCGGGATCGGGATCTGGATCAAGAGCGGAGTAGGGATCAGGAGCTGGAGCGGGGTCGCGACTGGGGTTGGGGCCGGGACTGGGATCGCACCGCTTACCCACCGCGCGACGCGGAACGCGAAGTCGTGGGCGTGCAGGGGTATCGCGGCATGGACGAGTGCGGACGCCCGGCTGCGTTTGTGAAGGAGCGTCGGACGGTTACGCTGCTTGTGAGAGGGAGGGATGAGAGGAGCCAGAGGAGTGAGGGAAGGCCGGTAGTGGGGAGTTGGAGGCATGTTTAGGGGGTTGGGGTCTAGAGTGGGGATTCAGGGGTTGGAGACGGAGGGGATGGGGCTAGTTTGCTTGATGGTGCGTGGATGGGGTTTTTGAGGGCTGGGAGGACGGGGAGGGAAAGCGGTCTTAGGGTGAGTGTCTCTGTAGAACTTTTCTTATGCTGGATTGGGTAGGGCGACTAGACTGGGCCGTTTTGCTGTCCTCGATTTTTTTGGGTTTCGGGTGCTGGGACTTGCGGGGATGGTAACTACTCAGCTGGAGAGGAGGGTTACTGGAATATATTGTTGTATGCGTGTTGTTCTAGTGACTAGAGAGGTGTGGTGGGCGTAGCTCTGCTGTCTGGCTATATGCTTAGGCTTGTGCTTTAGGGATCAAGATAGCTTCCGGATGCTGGGTAGCTCGGTGTGCGCATGGCTGCAGGGCAAGTCTGGGTCGCTAGAGCTCTTTGAAGGGCCACTGGGGCTTAATCCGAATTGGAGTATTGCGTTAATTGTGCTTCGTGCGGGGACTGTGTTTGATACGTAAGAGATTGCCAACTGTGCCACTCATCCCTCAGGACACTAGTGGTCCACATCACGGAGCGGACCGATGTCTCAGGGGTTATCTGCAGGTTTGCACCGAGGAAAAAACGTTTGCCATTTGCAGTAAAAGAAAGGTGATCTTGCAGGGAACCCGATTCATAGAAAATCAAACTGCTTTCTTTGAATCTAACTTTGACGAGCTGGACTGGACCAGCGGAATGAAGATATAATCACAGAGCAGGCAGCCCGTAAACATCCTCCTGAAAACCCCTTCGGCGTAACCCTCGCTCTTGGCTTAGGAAGGGGGACTCTCGCGCTTCCACCGCCGCTGCTCTCCTGGCTGCGATGATAGGTTCGGTCTAGTTTTTCTAGTTGTTGCATTCGTTTCGCACCGAAATGATTTTTCCTTGGGGAGATCGCACGGGAAGGCATTCCTTGGTATAAAGCTGCTTCTGAGCCCTGGAGCCGTATGTTCCTTTTTTTCCTCTATAACCCTGGATGTCGGTTCTTCGAAAAAACTAGAAACGGGCGATAGAGTAAAGGGTGCCTTTCGCAATCCCGCATCCGGCAGAAGCTGAGATGGGGTTAGCTAAATGGACTTACGGTATGCACGATGGTACGGGTGCGGTGGGACTTCTGCTTATTGCTTGTAATTACAAGGTGGAAAAATGGGGCTGTGAGACCAGTTTGATGGCTAGAATACGAGTATGAGCTGGTTGCTATGCGGTGGTCTAGCGGGGAGGTTGGATGGGATAGCGGGAGATGGGACTTTTTCATGATGGCGGCGTTGGGAGGGAGAAGAGCGTTGCAGAGAAGAGAAACATAGCTGCGTAGGTGAAGCTTGAGGTTAATGGGTAAAGCAACCACACCCTTTGATGGTGCGTGTGAGGAATTATAATACTCTGGTGACCAGCACAGCTCATGAATGCTGGCGTTATAATAGGCAAGAATGGAGGTACATGTTTAAAACTGCGGTTAGGGGCTTTTGAAGGCATTTGGTGTTTGAACGATATGTTGGTCCATGAGATGAATCCTGCATCCCGAGCTTGGAAAGACATGCTTGGACAGGGGAGTGAGAATTCTGCTGGAGAGAAAAGGGGCACTCGAGAGACTGAAAGACTGAGTAGAAACGAACTGACCTTCACCAATCTCACTAAAAAACGGGGGACACTCACCTATCCCATCACCGACACCTGCGACTCCACGACCCACGACCCCTATCCACCACCTCTCCTTACCTCTCACCACGCCCCGTTGCACAATCTCCTCACTCAAGCACAAGCATGCGCGCGGTCACTGCATCGGGACTCGACTGCTCTTTTAGACACCCCAAGCGATTAGGCACCCCGCGGGTGGGGGAGGGCAATCGATCCTGGGAAGCCTTTCGGCCTCGCCCAAGCGGGATCAAACCTGTCAGGGTCATAGCAGCAGCAGCAGCAGCAGCAGCAGCAGCAGCAGCAGTGGTCGGCGAAGTACAAGCAGCTAGGCGTGGAGAGCAATTCAGCAGCAAAACCGGTCAAAGCCTCATTTCTCCAAAACGACTGGAAACCAGCGCACGCAAGCCGCCGTTGCTGCAAGGCGTCCGATGCGGCTACCGCGGGCGTACCGGCCGTCGACCGTTGGGCACGCGATAGGGCGACGGCGGGCTGATCGGTCGGGAAGTGGGGTAGCGCCGGCGCAGATTGGTAGGGAGGCGGGAATCTGGGATCGTGACTCTCTGCTGGCTGGCGTTGCGTCGTGGTGGTTTCTGGTGGGTAGCGCGACGAATGGCGACGTTCAGCCTCAAGGCAAAAGAGGCAAGAGAGAGGGGATTGGGCGACGAGGTGGTGAAATGAAACAAGGCCATTGAGATAAGGTTTCCGCCTTGAGGGAGCCGAGACGGCCGACGATCCCGCCTTGCAAGCTTAAGCGAGACCGCTGCACTTGGAGGCCAATTGAGCAGGTGGGCGCTGGCGACGAGCGCCCCAGGTGTCGGGATGGCGGGGACGGGGAGACGGGAGGCGGGAGGAGTGGATTAGGAAGGATCGCTTTGGGTGCGAGCGTTGGTGGGAATTACTCAAGGCGAAACGGAAACTAGTCTGTCTGAGGATAGGAAGGAGAATTTATCTCGTTTTATTTTTTCGGTAGGGATGAGCAGTTGCCTTGTTGGCGCTCCGTGCTCCGTGATATCTGCGCGGGTGGGATGTAAAGTTAATAAAGATATGTGTGATGGATAAGGTAGATGTAAGTGGATGCGGTGGAAGCAGTGGATGCAGGTGCATTAACCGAGGAGCAAGAGAGCAGAAGAGACAAGCGTAAGGATAGGAAGGAAGCAAGAAAGGCCCAAAACCTACCGGCATGTTCGCTGCGCAAGACGTGCAAGCGGCGCGGGTAGTGCGACGGAATACCCCAGGTAGTGCTCAGTCGCCCGTGCACGCGCCGAACTGCCTGTCATCCTGTCATCCCGGAGGCTCTCCCGCTACTACCACTCCCACCACCACCACTATCAGCACAACCAAAAACCCCGGTCTGCTGCTGCGATTAATGCTGATAATCTTTATAATGAAATTCCCTCATCCGTGCGCCCCGTTGTCCTGCGAATCATATGGCAGCAGATGCATGCCTCGACTGACGGTGTCCATGATCGACGCGTTATTGGACGCGCCGTGGTGCGGAGATGAGGCGTGTCTCAGCCGCATTGATGCCTAGCAGACGTAGAAAGGCAGCCTCAGGCACAGAAAATGATAACGCGCGGTTACGTGGCTCGCTGAATGACGCTCCTCGCCCAAGGGTGGTGTTTGGATGGCCATTCAAGTCCTGGGGTCCCTTTTTGATTTGTTTTTGGCGTGGGAGAATGGGGCGCTTTTCACTCTTAAAAGCCCGGAGCGCGTAATGCAATGCACAGGTACAGAACGTGAACGGCTAACGAATGAGGTTGGGGCTGTTTTGGGGCTTCTTGAGGCATCTGGCTGCGAGCCGGCTGGCGGTTGCGCCGGGCGTAAATTTAACTTAGGGGCTTGCAGATGCCCTCAGATTCTTAGGTCTAGCGGCGAAGAAGAAAAGGCAAAAGGTATCGGCGCTGTGAACGAAGCTACTGCACAGAAGCTTTTGAGAAGCCGGCCGAAGCACCCATGCTGCGTACGTGCGTCGTGATGCGTGCGTGCTGGCCTTCGACGGGGGTTTTGGTCCTGCACCCCTACAAGCTTCAAGATCAAGCCCAAGCCAAGCCACGATCAAGGCCAACCTCGACATCAATTTGAATTTGAACTTGAACTTCTAGCCCGACCTTCACGTCAAGGCGTACATGTGCTATCCCGGCCCGAAACGGGTGGGGGAGGAGTCCCGGTGCTTGGCTAGTCGTTTATGTATGGCTCCTTTCATTGAAAGAGTCAGGTGCAGACTGTGCGTGAGTCTGTGGTGAGGGTGTGGTTGAGTGTGCCGTGGCTGGCCTTGGCTGGGGCGCAGTTGGCAAGGGACATTCGGTGGGGGCTGATGCTGAGGGCTGTGTTGCTCTTTGGACATGCACTTCACTTGATCTGGCTTGACAGGTTCGCAGATATTCATGTTCGCTGCAACGAGTAACACTATTCCAGCAGGTCATGAATGATTCACACAAGTCTATAGAGTCCAGCTAAACTTCAGTCCGTAAGATTGTCTGACGCAAAAAACAGGAACCAGGAACCCCACTACAAGAGGCGTCTTTTTGTATTTTGAATTTTGTGCGTTCTCCAACAAAAGAAAGACGAAGAAAATATAGCTCTGAATATGATTATAGCACAAACTCATAGCCGTTGCCTGGACATTCGTGAACCCACTGTGCCTTTCATGCCCCTTTCCCAACCCAAAATATATCCAACGTAGAGGAGGTTCCACTATAAATTACTCTTTTAAGCTTCGAGCTTGATGCGTCGAAGGTTTATTTTTTCATCATCCTCATCTTCTGCATCTTCATCATCGTCGTCATCGTCAGCCTCTCGTCGAAGCCTTCCATCTCCCAGTCTCCAGCTGCCACTCCTGTCCGCCTCAACCAGGCCTTCAGAGATAAGCCAGTCCTTAAGCACCTCATCCTCTTGCCAATCATTGATGTCAACCGGCGCACCGCCTGCCTTCCGCTCCTTCTCCAAGTGACGGCCCACGTGCTCCATGCGCTCGTCCCAGCTGCCGGGTCCGCTGAACGTGCGGTTGCAGAACAAGCAAGTGGATTGAGGCGGGGCTGAGCGAACTTGCTTGTAGCAGCGTGCTTGGTGCTCGGAGAGGCTCTCTTCCGTCACCGGGTATTCGCGGCTGGACCGTCCAGCTGCTTGATGAGCTGGAGCAGCGTGCATGCGGCGCAGATGTTGGGTGAACAGATCCTTGCGGTTGAAATCGTTGAAATATACTGTTGTGGCATTGTTGCTATCGACCGTAGTTGGGCACAAGTCACAGCGCCAGAATCCCAGTCGGATATGCTGAGTGCTGACATGTCGTTTCCATTCATTCTTAGAGGCAAAGGTTGATGGGCATGAGTAGCGAGCTAGAGGGCAAGGGAAGGGGCGTGCTGCGTTGGAGTTGTTCCCGTTGCCTGAGGACGCACTGGCGCTGGAACGAGTCTTCTTGTTGACTTTATGAGAGTTGGAAGCACTGGAAGCACTGGAGGTTTTGCGTCCATGGAGACCGCGTTTATGTGTGTTCCTGTTGCCTGAACTGTTGCTAGAATTCGATGTACGGCGCCTGCTTCTTCTCGTCGTTTGGGATGATGTTGATACTGGCTGGTATTCGGGGTCGGATGCATCATCGTCGCAGGAAACTGGGTGGACGGACTCAGCTTCTCTGAGAGAATTGTCCAGTCCTGTATCGTCGTGGTCAGGGTAGTTGTCACTGTCTACTTCCATCTTGCAGTCGCCTTCTTGCTCGTAGCCGTATTCAGTCTTCATGTCGGGCCGTTCGTATTCTTCAACGGACTGCTCGGGCTCCTCGTCAGGAGAAAACTGAATCTCTCGAAGTGCGCAAGAACCGCCTCCAGAAGGCAATTCACCTGGGAATGAAGTAATATTGGATTGCTCAGGATAAGACAGTCTATGCTGGTCGAACTCCGAGGGACTTCTCGCCGAGTATGGTGCATACATGCTCGAGGAACGCAGCTCGTCGCGCGGACTCGCACTCCAGCTGGTGGTTGAAGCCGACAGTATAGTCTCATCTGGCGAGCACTGCCGTGGGTATTCATTAAGGACAGGCCAAGGTGATTGTGCCTCGTACGACTGGTTGTAGTCCAGGTGTCGATTCTGGAGTGGGTTTCCACAAGATCTGCCACGGTCGGTAGGGAGGTATGCGAACGGTGGTCGTTCGGGCCCATGAAGGAAACGCTGCATGCTCGACATGTCTTGAGTGTTGCTATTGTCAATGGGAATTTCTTGCCCAAAAACAGTAACTAGCTTGGTCGTAGGCTGGCGAGAGTAGTTCATCTGATTGAGGTCTCCTCCGAATGCGGGCCAGCCGAAGCCAGAGTTCAAAGGCCCATCGTGAGCAATGGGAATGTGTGGGATGTCGGTGAATACTTGGAAGCTCTCCATTTTAAATAATTGTACTAAAGGGGAAATGCTCTAGCAAGAAGCTGGTGCTGCAGCGGCGAGAGATGCGCCCGAAACTGTGTGGCTGTGAAACGTAAGATCGGTCGAATTGAACCGGCACGCGAAACAAGAGGTCTAGGAGTAGGTATCTTTCCGGAGCATGAGCAAAGAGTAGAACATATGAATTACTGAATATAACATACATCCGCTGCTGGATTGATTTAGGCCCAACACAGGCAGCAACGGCGGCTTAAGAATTAAGACAAAGGGTGAGTATGCACCTATGGGTGTAAAATAACGATGATATGGAAGAGGGCTTGAAACAAGGAGGCGAAGCACTGATACTGTTGGTCGGTAGGCTCCTCGAAGGGCAAACACAAGGTGAAACTGGGATTGCAAAATTGCACCGCCCGTTGAGCTGACAGTCCTGCATTGCAGACATCTAGCTCAAAGAGCATTTATGATGCTTCACTCAGAAGAGCCGCAAGTATCTCGCCAAGGGGAGACCAGTCGCGGCCCCTGCATCGACTCACCGGTGGAGTGCTAGGGGTCTAAGCCAGCTGGCAAGCCACGCTTGAGCAATATGTGGGCTGGGCATTTCGAATGCGTGATCGTATGGGGAAAAGTAGCAAAAAGGAGGGCGGGAAAAGGAAAATGTAGGCCAAGCTGTTCTAGTAGATCTTTACCAATATCTGCAGACTAAGCCCTCAGGGCTTGCCCCGACCCCGGGGGCTATGACCCCGAGGGCGGTTCGCATTCGACCATGGTTGTTAAAGCGCGGCTGATATGGTTCTGGCTTCCTCCTTAGCGTCACCAAGTGATGGAAACGGTGGGGGCTGAATTGACGATCATGGGGAAGCGAATACCTACTTGCCAGAAGGACCCCATGAGCGGCAACGCATGGAAGGAATCTATTATTGCTCCGGAGTGCATCGGGGCATAAAAAGGCGACAGCGGCCGAAAAAACAACGGTTCGAAAAGGTAAGCCTAGCAGCCCTGTTTGATCCTGAAGCGATGAATAATCAGGAGGGATGGCAGAGATAGATGGTAAGGAGGGCCGTGTAGACAATTGATTGGAGGATGGGAAGAGTCGTCGTCCAAAAGAAGGCGACTGAAATCACTCGATTCAGGCAGCAATTCAGGGCAGAGCACCTGATCGGTGAGCAGGAATGGACAGCACCACAACCACAACACCAAAAGGGCGTGCCACTCGCCGATAAAGAAGAGAAAGAAAGCAAGGAGTGGAATGATTTAGGAGCCAGTAGTGCTGTGACACGGTCGAGAACCCCCGTCCAGCGCTTGTCTGCTCGCCATCTTCCCCGGAGTTGTCGCCAGCCCCTTGTTAGAGAGCCACAGTTTGCGTGATTCCCGGGGGGGTCCTGACGTCCTGGCGTTCTGGCGTTCTGGCGTTCAATACCGGGGGCGATGCTGTGCCGCAATGCCCATTCTTGTATTGAATCGAGATGTTTGGGTTTGGTTTGGGGACCATGACAGCCGCTGCGACGGGGACAGCCGCTGGGCGATGGGCCAGGGAAAACCAAACCGGGGTCACATCACATGGCACCGACGCCCAAGAAGCCCCTGCAGTGAACCTCTCTCGGGGGGACTCGGTAAAGGGGGCCATGGTCTGTGGTGTGTACCCGGAGGCTCTGCTGGTCGAGGAGGACTCGACTCGCCCTGTCTCAGCGGCACGCTCGCCCGGTCTGCCTTGCATCCATCCATGGATCTCGCCGGCATGCTGGAACAAGAGAAGAACCACAGCGCTGGGCCGCTGGGCTGTCAAAGATCTGTCATAAGAATTGATTTTCGGCCCGCACCTCTGTGGCTGCAATTCCACAGCGCGGGATGAAAGAGATTGAGCAATGCCCACCACGCCCACCATGCCCACCATGCCCACCATGCCCACCATGCCCACCATGCCCACCATGCTTGTAGCATGTCGCTTTGCACTTTGGAGGACTTAAGGGTCCACTTTAATAGTGACACTCCACCATTCGCACCCTCGCCGGAGTTATCCATGATCCCTACCCTTGTCGTCTACACGCTCAACTTGGCCAGTAACCGGTCCTCGACCCCCTCCAGTATCCACTGGTGCTCTATCACTTCCAGGTTCTCTGCCTCATTCAGGAACAACTTATCAGGGTCCTGCTCTGGACCCATCATACCTGCACCCGGGTTCATTTGCGCCATCTGTTGCGTGACTTGGCTTGCAGCTGCATCGCGACGTCGTCAGCGCTGCCGCAACAGGCAGTTTGGCTGACCCGGAAACTGAGCTGGGCTTGACTTACAATTGTTGCTGCCAAGGATAAAGTTATAGACGGGTTGAAGCCCGAACAGAGTTAGGAAATACCAAGACAAACTCGACACCCATCTGACGTCCAGGTCGCGAGTCCCGACCCCAGATTGAAGCATGGATTTAAACTGTGGCGTCAGCGGGAAGGGAAGTTTCACTGGCGATCATCGTGGCATTAGCGGATGCTGTGTACGGATCATGAGAGATCAGGAGATCTTCAGCCAGCCATTTGGACAGCTCCAGATGAATTAATCGAAATGTGAAATTAAAAGAGAGACCTACTGATGACGAATCCTGAGAAGAAGGCGTTTATCCATCCCATAATCAATGTTTGCGGGACCATCATGGCCACATTTCCCTTCATCATACCCATCATGCCCTCCATCATGGCTGGATCTGACATCGGGTTCGGTCTGGGTTTGCCTCTCGCCTCTGGATCCGCTAAAAATTTCCCCTCCTGGTACGCCGACACCATATATGCTTTCCGGGTCTGAAAGGATGAGGGCGAGAGCACGTTGGCGTTTGTACGGAGATTGATTCCGCGCATTAGAGAGCGCTGCTGTCGGATTTGAGGAAGAGTCTGCTTCTTCGGTGCGGATTGGAGAAGGATCATGGCATAGTGGCGAAGGATTCCAGTGAGGATCTTGACGCACAATCAGTACGGTACCTTCTGCAGCATGCTAGACAGATTTACCATAACCACCGTGATGGGCAAAAGGATCCAATAGCTGTCACGTCAATTAGTCTATTTTCGACATTTTGAAGGGCTACCGAAACTCACAACAACGCCGGATCCCGATGGATCGTCTGCACCACTGGTTGTGCCATCTTGATCAAAGCAGAAAGTGCGATTTGCCCTTCCTCGACACAAAATTATGGTGGGCTGTGAGGTTGATGAAGTTGCGACGATTCTTAACGGAGCCGCATCCACCGCCGACGAATTCAGATGACAGGGGTGCGGCACTGGCGATTTGAGAACACCTTTCAATCCACCACCAAAAGCTTCATCACCAACGCTTGGAGCTTTGTAGCTCCACAACAACCCAATCTGCCATTCATTTAATCCGCTTCTGGCCTTAATTATATCTTTTGCAGCTCTAATTCATCATGTCGGCAACAACAAAAATTGCTGTCCACTCCCTCTCCGGTAATCATATACGCCTCTACCTACCCATATCCAACCTCTGTGCTAATCCTATCCCAGACCTCAAAAACACTACCGATGACGCTCTCCCCAACTACCTCACCTCCCTCAAATTCAGGCAATCGCACACGCAAACCGATATTCGGCTCTTCCTCGGCTATAGCGCGGTCGCCATCGCAGGCACTCTCTTCTACTTCGATTGGAAGCAGGGCTGGGACGCCACGAAAGCTTACACAGCACCCGCAGTCATCGCATACTTCATCATAAACGGGATATTCTCGTACTGGATATGGGCGGTTGAGAAGGGCGTTGTGTTCGCGGGGGAGGGGAAGACAGGGAAGGTAAGCTTTCAAACACTCCGTCCCTGCAACTCTGGCAACACGCCGCGCTTTGTGTGCCGCGAAATAGAGACTGTGCTGTATGCTGAAGAACTACTGGCGTAGATCCGTATATGCTCAAGCTCGAAAAAACACATCCCGATTTACGAACTCACTGTGACCTTTACTCCGCCTTCCTCCGTCGAGCAGACGCTGCATATCCGCACGCCCTTCACACGCTGGTTCACCTCGGACGGCTACTTTGTTGCCAAACCCTTCCAACAGTGGTTGGCATCCGAGGTCCCGATTGTTGGTGCCGCGGACCCGGGGAATGTAGTCGAGGAGATTGGGCGGGGCAGCGAGGCCGAGAAGGTCCTGAACGCCACGGGGACGAACGTGGCGGATGTGCTAGGGCAACTTAAGAAGGCCGGAGGGAAGGCAGGGGATTCAGGGAGGCGGAGGAAGGGGTAGATAGATTGCGGAGTGTGCGGAGTGAGGGTTCGGAGCTGAAGGCTGAGGTAGTTTCCAGCGGTTTTGCAGATGCGATTATCACGGCGCATAAGTCAGCCTTCCAATGCGGAAGGGCGCTTAAATTGGGAAAAGTGGTTGGGAAGTCTATAAACGCTCAATTACAACAGAGTCATAACGTAACGAGTCCCAGAACGTTATCTTTAGACCAAAGTCGCAATCTGCTCCATGCTATGCCAGCCACATGGTTCCCAAGCGCCGCTTAAATGCTTCGAATGTCAGCTCGCACGCATATATCTTCAAAACACAGTTTTCCCCTATCCATTACCTCGAACACTTCACTGATCCAATTCCAACATCGGTAGAACTTCTAGCTCCCGCTGGATAATCCTCTCGAACTCCTCGCGTGCAATACCAGCAGAGCGTGCCAGCCGGAACAAGCTCTTGATATCCGTGCTGATGTGCTGCTTAATAGCCATCTCAGCCTGCGAATGACTCTCCGCCTCCCGCTCCAACCTCTCGACCGAGTTCGACGACGCAGAAGATGACGGGCGCGGGTGGCTGAGCGCGCCGTATGTTTCCCGCTCCAGCTGCTCCAGCTCCGCCTCTCGCGCCTTCTCGTCGCTAGCAGAGTCCATCCGGAGCCCGTTCAACCCATTCAACCCGTTCGCGAACGCGGCGGCTGGAGGCGGGAGGGAGGAATCGTAGCCGTGGGGCCCCAGATTCGAGGTCTCCAGAGGCTCCATCTCCGGCTCTCGATGGCGCTGCTGGAACCCGCGTTCCAGCTCGTCCCCATTCAAAGTCGACTCGCCGGGCGGCGGCCCTTCTTCCTCAGGATCGTGCGCGTCGAGCGCCGGCTGCACCTCTGCAGCGTAGCGGGCGAAGTACTCGAGCTCGGACTGCGTGGGGAGCTGGACGGAGGAGTTCGTGATAGGGGCCGGGGAGCGCTTGTGCGGCGTGCGGCTGGGGGTACGGTCGTAGGAGGCCCAGTACGCATCGTCGTCATCCTCTTCCCCTTTCGCCTGCGTCGGTGGTGCTGCGGCGTGGTTGGCTCCGGTTGCAGCGCCGTTGGTCTGGCTGAGGGTTTCCCGGTTGAATCCCGGGCGGGTGTCGTCGCTCGCCTCGCTCATACTGTCGAACCACTGCGTGCCGTCCTTGCCGTCGTCGATGCCCCGCAGCTCGGCGAGCCGCCATGCGTTCCCTTCCTCGCCCGTACACCAGAGGTAGATGGCGAGCAGGTTGAACTCGTCCAGCACCAGCCGCGCGTGCAGCGTCTCGGGATCTAACCGGCGGTATTGTATCGTCTCTACATCCCGGAGCTCGACCTCCCCGGATACGGGGTGCGGTTCTAGCTGTATGTTTTCAATTATCCCGGGGAGTTTTGAGGCGGCGTGGGCGTCCCAGCAGAGGAGAGGTAGCCAGGATTCGGAGGAAAGGAGCTGGACCCGCTGGCGAAGGATTGGGGAAAGTAGAGGTAGGAGAGCTGGTGGAGGTCGGCTGGAGGCGAAGGCGGTCGGTAGGCAGGCGAGAAGAGGTGGGAGGAGGTCCCTTGGGGCGGGCGGCGGTATGTACATGACTATCGCGGAAGTGCTTGTGTGGATGAGAGAAGGTGGAGGAGAGATAGGAGGTAGTTTTTTAAGCTATGTGTGGCAGCAGCTGTCAGACTCAAACTCGGCTCCCGTCAGGGGAGTGTATTCGCGATTGCCGTTGGACCCGCCGCTGATCGATTGGTGGAACACTGCGTCAGTGGTAGAGGTCTTTGAGCACGGTGAGCGTTGTCACATGCAAGTGCAGCTGACGCGCGAAGCTGAAGTTGTCGCGACAACGAGCTCTGCTTCAGCAATAATGACGCTTGGCTGTTGGGAGAGGGGCGGTCGATAAGAGGGGAACAAGTAGACATTGTGGAGCAGTCCAGCAATTTATTGTGGTGCAGTTTGCGGGTTTCCTTTTTAGTTTCCTTTGGGCCGATCTGGAGCAGGGTAGAAGCGGGAGAGGAGCCTGCGCTTCGACCCGGTTCTACCCTAGTGATTACACGGTATTATTTTGGTCCCAGTCTGTCTTTGTATCCACCCCGTCCAATTCGATCATGCGTCTTGGTATCCAATCCATCAAGCCAAGATAATTATGGTTTCATGAAGAGCAGAGCTGAATTAAAGGAAAACAGTTCTCTTCTTGAATTCCTCAATCTGAATTCCTCAATAGTGCAATGCCTCTATCACTATCCCTGTCGATGAAAGGCCACTAAACTTGCAAGGAAGTCACAGGGTACTTTCTCCAATACACTAAATTTCGCTGAGGAAGGGTCACTCCCCAAACATATCACATAACCAATTCTGCGCATTACGATGCGATCACTTAATCGAAGCACAATTTCACCGTATTGGGGAGAAAATGGTGGAAATCCAGAAGCAACAGAAAAAGTGCGCAAAGTAGAGGAGAGGAGACTTTACAGCTCTGCAATGGGATATTGCGGATGCTGGTGTGGGAAAATGATAGAAGCTCTAAAAATGGCAGCATGTTTCGTATAGCTCAAATCTACACACTAAATGGTCGGTTCTATGGGAGCTCTTTGCGCGAGTATTTATGCAAATTCGGGTGGGTTTTAGCTTGGTTCATGATATTCCGCTTGATAAATCGAGCTCTTGAGTTTCGTCATGGAGCGCAATTCATATCCCCTACGATAGGTGGACCGTGCGTAGAACACCAAAACACCAGAACCAAAAATACGCGTATTTTTTACCACGGCGGCTTGATCTATTGATTCTATTCCAGCTCTTGTCGATAACACCAGCGGAAGGGACAACATACACGTTTTAGCCAAGCCCGTGGAGGATTTCAGAATAGAACATGAAAAGGAGCTCTTATATCTTTGTTAAGTAAATTGAATCTCTTAAGACGATTGCAATCCATTATGAGCTCTGCCGAATGGCATACAGCCTTTCATAAGGGGCATGACCATGTTAGGTAGAAGCGCTGATTGAGCCGCACCTAGAAGGAAAGGAAAAGTAAGGCATCCCTAGCAAAGGCATATCCTACCACCACTCCACGTAACTAAATGGTCAAGAGTTCATCTACGCCGACGAGCATATTAGCATCGTCTCACGTCTAAGGAACCTTTTAAGACGTTCTTACTACTGAAGTAAGCAATTCTATCGGGAAAGGGGCCATAGGAAGATTGATCGAGCATAGGATCCTTGGTTTGCTCGTCAGGGGGCGAACCTTAATTAACCCGCACTTTTTTCAGGGCTAATATGCATCTCCATAAACACTAAATAAATCCCTCGGGCGGAATTAAGGCTGTCACCAAACGCCATCCCGATCAGCGGGCCGCCGCACTGCCTCGACGGTAAGCCACAGCATAGCACAGTCAGCATCAAATGACATGCATGCTGTATCCCTTGCATCCAGCCAGGGATCCTTTGTGAGTGAGATCAAGAGCTGTTTAATATGAAAACCACCTGCAAAAACTTGCGCCAAGCGATTATTGCCATCCAATTGGCGTGGGTACTGTAGTAACTTCCTAATATTGCAGTGACTTCCCAAATTCCTAGATAGGTCGAGACACCATAAGGCTGGAACCAGGTTAACGACCTAACGCTGATCCGCGCCTCGCTTCAAGGCAGATCATGGGAATGCCACCAAGGCGAACACTACCATTTCAACGAACAAACTTCTCTCTCCAGCGCTGCGCATTAACCCAGCCCTCTCCAGCTTTGGCGCTATAACTTGATTAAGGCTTGGTAACCGCGGGAAAAAAACTTAACCTGTGAGAATATTGCCACGACCATGGATACGGGGAACGCAGGACTGGCGCTGGCATTAGCTTATGGAGAGGGGCTTTGCAAGAGTACTGAGCGGGAAATTCCATTTAAGGATCAATCCTGGGCACTCTGCATACAATGCTCTGGTGGAGCTGGCCCTTTTATGGAAGCAGAATAGTAATACAGTGTGGATGGAGCGCGGGCTAACAGACGGATTTGCTCGTAAAGTGGTCGCTTCTCTTCCTGCGCTACCATAGGCAAGCATGCGGTGCCTGAAAATTCTAGCGTAATGCGATTGAGTTGAGAATTAAAGATTTAATGTGTGTGCCTATCAAGAGTCGCGATGATGTCGACACAGCCACCGCAAGTCCCGTTGTCGGCTCCTTGACCTCGCGTTCTCAGTCGGTTGGAGCGAGGCTGAGTAAAATGCCGGACGGCGTTGGTCTGTCACGAATAGCAAATCTGCCTCGAGTGGGCACTAAGGTCGCTCGTTGTTTCTGCTGCTCTGCTTCTCCTGCGGTTAAGAATCGAGAAGCTCGCGCCAAAGTCGTCTGCATTTCCTGGCTGGCTTGGCGCGCATCACTCCGCATGCGCGCCTTGAGTCAGCCTTCACCGGTGCCTTGAGAGCCTCTGCTGCTGCGGCCATGCCTTAGTAGTCGTCCACAGCAAATCGTCTCTCTGCTTTCCCGTCCACTCCTCTCTTCAAAGTCCGAGACTTGCGCAGCAGAATTTCGAAGCGCCTTTTCTAGAATCGCGTTACTGGCCTCCTTAGCCAGTTCGTTCCTGGATCATTAGCTTCATACTGCGGCTTAGCCTATCCCTTGCAAGGCGAATCTGCCGACCTTCGTTCATAGCGAACGAGGGTCCCTCCTATTGTTGCCGTCACCTCTGAACTCTCCATACTCTCCATCTTTGTGCACTTCTTCGCGCTTTTCCTTCTGTCGACGTTGTCTGTCTCTCAGCTTTGCCAACTCAATTCTCGCGTTGTCTCCTCAGGCGGCTAGGCAGCGCTTTTATGGCCCGATAAGTAGCCACTTCAGGTCACGTTGCTGCCGCTGCCTTGCGTTTCGACATATCGAGACCAACACGACTTTGCACCCAGTGTATAGGGTAATAGTATACGCACGCGTGAGCTAAAGTCTGCTTGTTCCCCAGGCTGGGCTTAACCAATGATGCCTGTCATCGAGTCGCCGTCGCCTGTCTACAGCGACAACCATGCCAATCATTCTCGCGGTCAGAACGAATCCGTGACTGATTACCTGTCTTCGTCGCCATCCGGGAACGATTTCTTGTCAAGCGATCAGTCTGGATTCTCCTTCTCTGCGGAGCCGATGGATTACATTGGCATGTCAAGTCTCGCTCCTTCAAACGACCCCACGAGGGAGGCCGCTTTCACCCCACAAGGGTCGTCGTATGATTCCCTACATCCAGACATCCTCAATCAAACCTATTCTCAACAACCAAATGTCTTCCCCCAATCATCCGGCACCCTATCAACTGGAACTTCTGTGGGCCAGAGTTTGTCGCCACCCGCCCACTCCATGAAGGACTATATGAGTCCTGAGGGATACCTAAGCGATTCCATGTACCACGACCTCAGTCAGTACACCACGCCAAGCTTCGGAGAGCATCTTTTGGAAGATCAGTTAGAAACACTCCTCAATATAGACGGGAACGGCATGGCTAGTCCTTTCCACCAACCCTATAACAATGGTTCATCCATATCTCTCGGAGCCAACACCGGCTCTATTCCGGCTTTTACCCACACTCAGGCCTCAATCTCTTCAACCAACCGCTCAGATTCTCAACTTTTGTCCCCGAGCTTGACCAATCAGTCGAGTCCTGTTATGGGAGTTGACAATTCGCAGAATCTAAACATGACTGGAATCCGATTTGCTGCTAGCGACTTTCCTCCACCATCTTCTCCCTCACCCACGGGATCATCGGGTGGAGCACGCTCAACCCCCAGCAAGCAGCAGCATAGCCCCGCGCTCACCAACAGCCCTGGTGGAGAGTCTCTTGCTAATAAACAACCCCGAATGTCTCATTTCACCAGTCCTATTGTTATGGTGGAGAACTGCAGCAGGGGCGAGTCACCAGCAAGATCTGATTTGAGCGGAACTCTAAGCAAACGAAGCCACGGCAGTCGAAGATCTGGAACGCACTTATCTCCATTCCCTGTGGATGACTCGTCGGAGGATGAGATTGAGCAAGAGCCACCACCAAATGCTAAGCCAGTATGTCCGCCAACGGAGCGAAATGAAGATGGGTCGTGGCTCGCCGACAACATCTCTGGTCAAGCTGGAATCAGTCCTGACGCTCGGGAAGCAATGAAGGAAACCTATGTTCCAACTCTCGAAGAACAGACAGAGCAACGTCTTGTTGCTGAGAAGAATGCTGAGGTTGAGGACTGGCTTACCCGTAGCGAAGTGGGTAGTGAGGCCGGAGATGGAGCTTCGCCTGCACCAGCAGTCCGCAAGAAGCGCTCAGCTAACCGACAGAGAGCTAAGAGTCAAAATGATGCTAGCGTTCGACAAACGCTTGGGTCTTCTCTGGGCCTCGGCGTTCAAACTGTATTCGATGATTCAGGTATTCCAGGACCCGGGGTGTACATTGACGAGCGAAGTGAACTAGATGAAGGGGACGACGAAGAGGTCGAAGAGGTCGAAGAGGTCGAAGAGGTCGAAGATCAAAAACCCGAATCCCCACCCGCAAACGTTCAAATCAGCACGAATGACAAAGACATGTCGTACTTTCCACGCCTCCCAGAGAGCGATGTACAGCCCCAGTCTTCTGTCGTTACGCGACCCTGGAATGATATACCATTTGAACCTGAAGCCTCAAGTAACAGATACCAACCTGCTACCTCCAATGCTGCAATGATGCGCTTCCGTCAACGGGCTAAGGACATTGAGGCGGCCTCTCTGGCAGCTACTATAGGATCTCGTCGCATGAGTGAATCCGATTTGGGCAGCCTCCATGCCGCTGCCGGCATTTCGAAGCTTGTCGATAATGATGCAAACAAAGGAAAGAGTAAAGAGAAAAGAGAGAGGCGTCCGAGTTTCTTCGACAGCATTCTTCCCAAACGGACGAATAGTAATCTCTTGAAGCGAAAAGGAAGCCATCCAACGCCTCAGCAACAAATTCCTGATGCTGGGCAAACACAACAGAAGGAACCTCCCTTACCACTTGAGAAGCCCAAGCGAATAGGTAGCTGGGGTCGACCGAAGTCTCCCAGGCTTGATACTAATGTCTCCAATCATTCGAAAGATGTAGGGCCGGGAAGCGCTGCCAACCTCTCTGCATCTTCTGGGCCATGGGCCCACGCAAAGAATGCTATACGAAGGAGCAGGAGTAGAAGCGATTTAGGCAAATCTCCGGGCCTTGCTGAGCTAATGACCCAACATGGGGGTCCACCAATGCTAACGCTCGCATCGCCACTGGCAGATACCGGGGCGACCAGACCCAGCTCGCCTCTTCCTAGTCCTGGCAACGACGATGATAACGACGAAGACATGTCCCAAGAGCCAGTCATTATGGACCTCAAAGTCCGTTCCGATCCTATCATTCCGACCTACGAGGGTTTCAAGACTCATGCAAGGCAACTGAATCCCCGACTTGTGGACTACATGGTTGAGCGAATCACACAAGAGCAGATGAGACGTTACAAGAGGTTGCTTGAATTTAAAGTTAAGCATCTGAATGCTGTTACGAATCGGAGCTGTGCGTCCATGGAATTCTGTACTGCTCTTGGTGGTGGGTCCAAACAGCTGCCGCCTCGAGCTGGTAATAAGGACTCTGATGCGCCTTTCATTGGATTCCAAATCACTGCCCCTGGTTCCTCCGATGACGATGCCGAAGCTGCTACCGAGGGCACTGTTGTATCTGCTCAATTTCCTGCAGGGGTTCCTCTACCGCCTGTCAAACGTCTACCAGCAGAATTCGAATGCCCTCTCTGCTTTAAAGTCAAAAAATTCTACAAGCCTTCTGATTGGACAAAGCATGTACATGAAGATGTTCAGCCGTTCACCTGTACATTCCCTAATTGTGGAGAGCCTAAGTCATTCAAACGAAAAGCCGATTGGGTTAGACACGAGAATGAACGACACCGACAGCTTGAAAATTGGACTTGCAGCATGGCGGACTGCAATCATACATGCTATCGCAAAGACAATTTTGTTCAGCATCTTGTCCGAGAGCACAAGATCGCTGAGCCAAGAGCTCGTGCTGGTCGGTCAGGGAATGGCGGCACGAAGGACTCTTCTGCCCATCCTGACAATGCTCAAGGATGGCAAGGCGGATTCCCAGGTGTCAACCAGACTTCAAAGGATACTTCTGACGACGTGTGGGCCTTGGTAGAGAAGTGTCGTCAGGATACCACGAAGCAACCAAAGGACGAGCCTTGCAGATTCTGCGGTAACATTTTAACTAGCTGGAAGAAATTGACGGTCCATTTAGCGAAGCATATGGAGCAGATCAGCATGCCCATCTTACCTTTAGTGGAGCAGAAGCAAATTAATACCGACACGATTATTAGTCCGGTGGTTGAGATGCCAGAACAGGCCCGAAACCAGATCAATGCACTGTCAAAGTCCCCCAACGATAATCCATCGCGATATAATCCTAGCCCGGCTGTGTCATCGCTTGCATCTCCGTTTGACCAAACGTATTCTCAATATTCATCAGATATCTCCCCGTCAGGTCTTACGGCTCCAGCCATGCATACATATCCCCCACCTCAGTTCCCGATCTACAGGCCCCAGCAGCCAGTGCAGACTTCTCCATTCACTTTCCCTGTCGACACTACGCCAACTTATGCAAATCGTTCCTATCCAGGCTTTTTAGATACAAAGCAGCGCTCCCCATACGTCAATGGAGTGCAGACACCAAGCCAGTCGTACCGAAACAGCAACGTTCAAAATAGATCTAGTCGTTACGCTCCTCCCATCACTCCGGTCTCGACATATGGGCAGCAGCCGGTCTTCTCCTCTCCGGTTGACACCACACCATTTTTAACTGATGGTTTACCGTCCACGTACTTCCCTCAAGATCCCCAGTCATCTTCTACTACACAGGCAGGAATGAGTGGGCCTTCTCAAATGGCATACGACCAAGGTACTGGAGTGCAATACCAGCAGTCCAGCTATCAGCAAATGCCTCCATACATGCAGCAGCAACAACAGCAGCAAAGTTATCCATATCGAGGTCAATAACGTTTCCAAAGAATTTAAATGAATTTAGAGATAATCGGCCTATGGATTTCTTGATGACAGCCACGATTTCCCGATTTCTTTGTTTGATATCCCTAACGCCATGAGTCTCACTTAGAAAGTCATCGTCAGTTTTCTTATCATAGCGTTATGCGGTGTATACCAGGTACTGGATCACAGCTTCTCTCGCTTCGGACGCGTTTTTCCTTTTTCGCATTTGAGACATTTTTACTTTTTGATCTCCAGTTTGTCGAGTCCTTGGAGGGTGTTTTAGGGCTCCTAGGAATTATCTTTGTGGATGTGTATGGCCGGATCTAGGCTTTTGTGGGGCAGGGATTTCCAGCGATGTTATGGTTTCTTCGGGATGGTAGGCTTTGGAGCATAGCAATGATGCAAGCCCTACGAGGAGGGTATTCCCAAATACTGATTGGCGCGTTTACCAAACCATACAAAGCCTTTTTGATGCTAGGGTTGAGATATTTCAATCCCTACTGAAAACAGTTTGGCGAGTGCCTTTTACCTTTACATAATTACAAGCGTCGAGGGCTGCAGCATTCGCCGGACGCTGCAATAACGTTGTCCTTCGCTTGGCGAATGCGATAGTCCTTGCAGGAGCCAAAAAGGTACTATCGGACGGGAGAGAATAAGCGTATCATTTACAGCAAGCTAAATGAACAAGTGTCTGCTGATCCAATATTCGTATGGAGATCGGGGTGACGTTGCACGAGTAAGTGACTTTTCTCGACAAGAGTGGAGGAGAGGGCGCAGGCACAGCCACGATGAGAGACGAGTGCTGTCGCTAAGGACGCTTGCCGAAGGGCGATGGTGCCGGTGACCCCTAGGGCCCTAGCTGGAACTGAGCAGGCAGCAACAAGGCAACCCGAAAAATCCGTTGCCTTCTGTCATCCCTCGACAGCGAGGCGCCGCCCTTTATCAATGCTCCCTCTCTCAAAGTAAAATGAGCTAGGGAGCCTCACTTAACATGAGACTGCACTAACCCTTGCCGCCCACCATTTTGCAGACAACAGCCCGGCTCTTGACCGCTGGCGGCCGCTCATCCAACTTCCATTTTCCCACACCGGCGCTTTGAGCAGGACCAATAACCCTCCCCAGGAACTGAGCCCGGTGCTCACGCTACTCGCATCGACATCAATCATCTTGCTCGTGTCAGCCGCGAAGCGGTGAAGGCCGCGAAGTACTAATGCAACCACTTGACGCACCGCGATTACCTCGAACCTTCTGAGCTCCCAGTGCCTCTCCCAGGCGAACTATCAGGCACAAGGCTGCAAGCTTTCAGTTTGGTAGGTTCTCGTCGTCCGTTTCGTCTCGTCTTCCTAGTTATCGTTCCTCCCCACCGCTTTTCTATCACTTCGCCAGGGGTGCGAGAAGATACAAGCATTCTCGGAACGCGGGTGCCTGAGGCGTCAGTCGCTAATGTCTCTTAGATAGCATCGGACATGTCGCAAGAAAATCACCCACAGTATAATTACGCCGATCCTGTAGGAGCCAATAAATCTTGTTTTCGTAGTCCATCTAATAACCTCAACAGTATCTTATCCCTTCTAACTCTTCCCTACATCAATGGGGACAGCAGAGATCCGTTGGGCCTGAACACCCTAGTGCTAGAGTTCGTTCAAACGCGGATACTTTCTTAAGAAGAGCCCCTTCAACTTCCAGATCTGCAAATTCCTTCAACTATCCTCAATCTAATCCTCCCCAAAGAACTGGTCAAATTGACCCCAGCCTGCATCTGCTTAAAGTTCCACATCCGTCATCCAACCGCAATCGTGTAGATATTATTCACCAAATTCCCATACAACGTTTCTACAGCACTACTGATGATGCTTGGACTCCGGAACGCAGTCTTGGGTCGTTCAATAATTCCACTGCACCGCCTAGAGACCCCAATTTCCCCTCCCAGCCGGGACCCAACCTGGATTATGTGCGTTACCGTAACCCTCCAGGCTCCGAGATAGAAAGCAATGGCACTGCCCCTTTTAACTCGGACTCCGGCTATGGTACAGCGCCAGCAACGCGCTCTATTAGTAGCATAGAGCCTGCAGACTATAGCCAAGAAGTTCCAGATGTATCCATGCAATTAGAAAATATCGGCTTCAGAACGACCGATCCAGTGGATTTGAGCCGGTCAGACCAGCTGAAGATCCGCCCTCCACACCGGAAGGCCCAGAAGTGCCCTCATTGTGATGAGGTCCCGAAGTGTCCTTCTGATTTTAAGTTCGTCTTATCGCCGCCTCTTATTCCGTCGGATACTAACGGTCTATCAACCTAGGAAACACATCCTCAAGCACGAGAAACCATACAGATGCGAGATACGCGGATGTCGACGAGGGCCGAAGGGTTTCACAACAGTGAATGATCTAAACAGGCACAAAAAAAGCGTTCATAGAATCGGCTCGACGACAAAATCATACCAATGTGCATCAGAACATTGTAGGAACAAAGAGAAGATCTGGCCACGCCTCGATAACTTCAAGCAGCACGTGAATAGGATGCACGGTGATGAGAATGCGAATGAATTAATCAAGTGGTATGTAATCTTGGAGGGAAAGTCCCTATTTAGATATATCGCTAAGTATTGTAGCTCAGAATACCACGGCAGACAGCCATCATCGTCACCTACACCTCAACCCATGTCTGTCGCACCAATGGACACCACCCTCGCCGGTATGGAAAAGCATCCGAATCTATCGATCCCTTCGTTCAGTAATTCTGGTAATTTATGTCTTACACCCGAAAATATCTCCCGTCCCTGGGAGAACCTCGAGATTAGCCCACATGAGTTTGATATGGACGGCAGTCACCCAGAGACGAGTCATGAAATGTATGCCCCTGGCTCTCAGCAAGCTGACCTGGGAATGAACACTGGTTACAGGCCGACTGATCAAGGTCAATCTACTGGCTTAGGTTCAAGCACTCCATCGTCATGGAGGAGCGACGCAACCAGCCCAAACGTGTCTCTTGGATTGAACGCTTTGGCTGCTGTCGCCTGCAGTGCCCCTCCTCAATCCTCCCCTGAGAGCGCAACGAGCAATAAACCGTTCCGGCGACTGCCTGCTCTATCCGGAGAGCCCCAAACCAAAGCCGAGCAGCAGAAAAGAGCATTTGGCCATCTTACTAGCTTTTTAGCAGCCAATATACCCGGCAATCCAAAAGGCGAAGAGCTTGACAAAGCAGTTTGGCGACTGCTCAGCCGTGCCACTGGCTGGGAAGGTAATGATAGCGGCTCTGCCGGACCACCTGGCGAAGCCAACAGCATATCATCCAGCCAACGGTCCGCTCCAGCATCTAATATAATGAGAGATGCATCCAATGACACGGAGGGTATTCAAGACACTATTACCCGAAATGAGGTACTGCGGGGACTCGCAGAATTAGCAAAACTAATCAAGCAAAAGGGAAAGAAACATTCCGCTGTTGGCAATCGTCTGACGAATCAGGAGATGTGCAAAATATGCAAAAAAGCCGTGCCTCGCAGATGTGATTTGAAGTAAGTGAGACGGTTGGTGCAAAAGGCAAGATTGTCTGATTTTTCTCGCAGAAAACACATGAAACGACACACTCGACCATACGGATGCACCTTTCCAAAGTGCAAGAAGAATTTTGGCTCCAAAAACGATTGGAAACGGCACGAGAATTCTCAGCATTTTCAACTAGAAACTTGGCGTTGCCAATTGCTCGGGCCAGATCAAGCCTGCTGTGCTGAGCTCTTCTACAGAAAGGAGATGTTTGAGGAGCATCTCAAAGATAAGCATGGGATGATTGATAACGACCAAGTGACGCAGGAGATCAAAAAGCGAAGAATCGGGCGCAATGGCCAAGGCCAGTTCTGGTGCGGTTTCTGCAAAGACATTGTTCCCCTGGAGAGCAAACGAAATGCCGCTTGGGATGAGCGCTTCAATCATATCGACATGCACTTCAGCAAAGAGTCGAAGAAAATTGAAGAATGGCTGTGCCTTGAGGCCAAGAAGACTAAAGGTGAGGTTCTCAGAGAGATGGATAAGAATAACTTCGATGAAGACGACGAGGTTGGCATCGAAGACGGCAACGATGACACTAGTCCGCCAGACAGCCAAGCCTCGTCGACCCAACAATCTTCTCCATCCGACGAGGCGATCTCGCCTTTAGCGACTTCAGAAGAACAAGTTTCGAGTTCATCCAATCCAAGGAAGCGGCACCGCAGTGCCGAACCCCGTGCATCAAGGCGGGGGGGAAGGGACATAGTGAGCTACTGTGTAAGCGTTTTAGCACCGGACTCCATGCATCCATAAACGCCTCGCTAATTATAATAGTGCCGATGCGGTATTGGCCCATTTGCGAATAAACTCTATGCAGCTTGTATGGGATGCGAACATGAGTTCTGTGTTTCGTGTCCTCGCAAATTGTTCATCAATGACGAGAGCGGTCTTGATCTAGATGTATTTTCCTATAGCACTTAAAGTCTTGGCTAGAAGGCACATCAGTACGACGATTTAACCGGCTTGTTGCTATTGAGGGCTTTCTATTTGTACACAGGTCGATGCCACATGTGGTGCAAAGGGTACAATCACTGCCTCCACAAAGACTCGCCCTAATGCTGCCGGACGAAAGACAGGGATGGACAAATTGTTCATGGAAGAACACGAGGACTTATCACTCTTATCCTCTAAGTAAAATTCGCTTTCTGGGAGTACAAAGATTCCCGGCGAATCTTTGGATAGTTTTAACGACTGAATGACCCCAGAGTTCTCTTGAAGAGAAGCAATGTATCTACCATATAGAGCACGTATACCCATCAATGAGAAATGCTTTACGATCGACTCTCTGTGTCTGCAAAAATCAACACTATCCCACGCATCGTTGGGGTTTAACTCAATCTCTTATCTTCTAGTTGGGCCGTCTGTGGACGGTTTCAGATTCTTACAAAACTTGTGAAAGTTCTAAAGTATGTTCAGTTCTGAAAGTTTTCACACGTCCAAACCAGTACTTTTATCGATAAGTATTGAATATTGATAAAAGTACTGGTCCAAACCTCATAATGTGTTGTGAACTAAAAATGGCTCTTCACGTGTACATGGGATATATGATTGACTAGCCCACTTTTTCCAAAATAGGGAAAGAGTGAGGGAGCAAGGCTGGCCTGAAGGGTTCTTTTATCAATACACCTTGTTTTGAATTCTGCCTTCTCAGAGCATAAGTCTACCCTATGCCCCCGAAGCAACCTTCCACCAAAATTGCTACCCGCCGCCATGGATCCTCAGCAAAATTACACCGCTCCATTCGAATCTTACAGCTTTACTGCTTCAGCCTCCTCCTCCTCGCAGCCAGCTAGTTTCAAGCGTGCAGATTCCGACATGGATCACTTCTTCGATTTCAACGCTTATTCGTCGCCCTTCCTTAGCGTTCCTGACACGCATACCGACAACTCGAACAACGCTACGCCCCTCGCTATGCCGTTTGGAGATTTGAATATGGGATACTCCGCTTCGCCCCAGGCTACGCCCTCCACTATGCCGAATGGGGACTCCAGCAACGTATCCAGCATGCAAAAGGGTCATTCTATCCCTGCTTCCAGCGAATCGCAAGGACTCAATATGGGTCCTTGCGGCTCTGCTGAGGCCGGGTGAGTTTTTTTTTTTTTTTTTACTGACACGGCCCAATCATTGGTATTCAAAGATCGGGATCCGCTACCGATCATTCAACCCAACCACGCAAGTGGATTTGCGTCTGGCCCGAAGGCTGCACAAAGGTCTTCACCCGGCGCTCGGATCTCGAGCGCCACTACAAGACGGTGCACTTGAAGATTGAGGCCCATTGGTGCCCCTTCGCCGGCTGTCCGCGCAGCAAGGAGGCCGTGGGAGGAGTAATGGGGAAGCCGTTTCCGCGCGAGGACAAGCGAAATGAGCATGTGAGGAGGATTCATGAGCGCAGAGTGTAAGTGGGCAGTTGAGGCCTGTGGGATGGTAAGTCAGGCCTGAAGGAAGGTGAGGGTAGCAGGGAGAGGTGAGCGGTGGTAGTTGTTTTGGGGACAAGGAAAGGGTTGCGAATGTGGAGAGACGAGTTGCGGCGGTTATGAATTTGATGATATTTAGTTTGAATTATTTGTCTGACATTTACTTTGATGTTTCGTCTTTGACGATAAGTCTTTAACCCTCTTTTCTCCTCTTGGAGACAGCTATGTTATACTTTTATTCTATCGTCGAAACCCTCTTCGCACCTAAGCGGTGCGCAGAGTCATTCTCACGCCCAGCATGTCACTATACTTGCTAGTCATGCAAATTGAACGAGATAAAACCTTCAGTCGGACTGTGTAAAGATATCCGAAGATGGATTAGGGAGGTGAGTCCGAGAGAAGGCTAAGAGTCACGCTGTGCACTTGCAGTTACTTCGGTCCTGAATGTATAAAATAGCTTGAAAATCTCTCATGAGCCGCTAATATAAACATCTACACCAAGGATTGTTTGCGTAGTCCTTGAGATATGATACGGATTTCGAACAAGAGCCCGAAGTACTTTAAAGCTGAAGTTGCGGATTGATTTCGCACCCTCTCGAGACCTCTAGGTTATTGGTGAGTGCCACAGTTGGGACACCAAAAATATGAGCGGACGCCTTAATGGCGCATGAGATATCATATATTTTCGTCTGACAAAGTGCAACAAATCCTCGTCTATCCTTCGCTTTATCTTGCACGGAAATAGTTATATTGACTCATATTCTGCCCTTCGCTTTTCTCTGCTATGGAAATAATCTGTGACTCTTCTCCCCGCATTCGAGAGTTTCTGGATGACACCCCTACCGTGATGAGTTAGCTGTTGTGGTTCGTCATCGGTGTCGGAATGGTACGACGGATCGACCTTATCGCTTGCCGTATAGTCTGCTAACGGTACTTTGGATTTGGAGGATTCTAAAAAAATTTGGGGTTTAGAATTGGCATAGGGAAACTTCGGCGCAATGCACTTTTCTGTACAGTCGGTCGTTGTAACGAGGGTCGGAATTCTTTGACTCTTAGCGTCTCGGACGCGATCACTGTTTCTCAAATATCAGGAAACACTATTCGTTCTATTGGGAATGCACAGAACCATACCAGAGGGTATAGGGTTGTTGCCATAGTTAATGAAAAATTGCTCGATATCGCGAGCAGTGGTGGATCTACTCGTAACAAAATCAAGCACACTGACATACTGACTCAACCAGGCGTGTCCCGCGATTTCCCTGACATCTGCTCGTTTTTTAGGGTCACGTACTAAAAGTCGTTCAAATAGGGGTCTTGCATCGCTCTTGATATTGTTGTAGGTTAAGCTTTCTGCAGATTGAATCTCAGTAGGACCAGTTCGAAATATAAACCCAGTGAGCATTTCATACTACACAAAGAATTAGCTTCAGTACCGTTACAAATGTTATTGGATAAACCTAACCAAGACCAACCCGCAGCTCCAAATATCAACATTAGCTGCTGGATACGGCGAATCTCCGAGGATTTCGGGCGCGATGTATGTTGAATCCCCATTTCTCTCCAACATTAGCTCTTGTAGAAATTGGTACCCGCTTTCCTGAACGAGAGCCTCTGGCATCGTCCCATTGATCGGATTGTCATTGCCCTTTTTCGGCAGTAGATTGTTAGGATAGAAAGTGCGGGCCAAAATAAAGTTGTGGATAACCAGTCTGCAATGCTCGTCCAGAAGCAGATTCTTAGGCCTGATGAGATAATGGATGACGCCAACTTTTTGCAAATACCCAACACCAGAGATCAAATGAGCAAAAAGCTCGCGAGCCTCATGTTCCTGCAAACTCTTTCGTTCCTGAATGTAATCCCAGAGGCTACCTCCCGGTAGGTTTTTGAAGATGATGCCGAAGTTTATACCTGATTCCTCCATCTTATAGAAATGCGCTAGATTAGGATGGTGTAGCTTGCATAAAATTTCTACCTCCCGGTTTATTTCATACAATAAATCCGAATAGCTGCCCTGAGTTAACTTGGTTCTAAGTGTGATCGTCACTCTCTCGCCCCCGTTTTTCTTTTTGGCCCACACATCCTTTCTGAGGTCATGTACTCGTATGGTCTGACCAAGAATATAATCACTCTCGACTGGACCAAGTAGTTCCTCTTCAATATACCGCGAACTATCGTGTTCAGAGCTATTCTTTTCAGCTTGATGTGAAGCTTCTTGAAAAGATGATTCCTGAGTTACGGAGCGACATGGGGATGAAACTTCAGCAGCGCGACCCTGGGAAGTCATCTGGCTTAGCTTCTCTTGTCGACCTGAATCGAAGTTCCTTACTACCATCGTAATACTGTCTGACGACCTAGATCGTCTATACGAACTATGTCTCAGTTGTTAGTTGTCTCGTATCTTGAGCTCGTATGTCTCATCGAACGTCTCATTACCTGTTTCTCTTAACTATGACCTACTACATGACGACGTCGTCGTTATTGTATTTGGACCTACCTAATGTATATAAGAGAGCTTCTAGAGCCCTCTTTAATAAAACAGAGTTCTCATTCCTGATCGTCCGTTTAACAGTTATAAGCCTAGGCCGTCTACTACATCATCTTTAATTCCAAAGCCTTTATTCCCATTAATTTTAATTATTATCTTAATTATAGATAACTACCCATAATAACTTCTTAACAAGAAACCCCTCCCGTTATTATATTATCCGTTATCCTTATAAGCCTAAATAATTAGGACGAATGGATTGAGGTTATTAAGTTAAAAGCGAATAATAATCGTCTCTGGAAGTATGTTGACCCATTAACACCTAAGACCAATCTGCTATAGCTTAAAGAACCTATTTGTGCCTTACCTAAGGATGCTAATAGCTAGGGGAAGACAAAGCTCGCGGACCTAGATAAGGAGGAAAAGGAGGAGCTCCGTACGCTTAAAGCCGACCATAGGGATAATATAAAGCTATATAGAAAACAGCTGTTAGCTCTTAATACGTTGCGCAGCTATATCCTAAGCTCTATTTTACGTACCTACCTTATCTATACGTTTAAATGTACTACTACCTATAACGTCTTAGTATCTCTTAAGAAGAGAATTACTCCAACTAACCACGCCTAAAAGCTTTAAATAGCCACTTAATATACAAAGCTTAAGAAGGCGCCTTAAAACCAGAACTTTAAGGTCTAGTTATAAGAGTGGGAGAAGGTATATACTAAGTATAAGGAGCAAGCTCTACCTAAGGTAGATAGTAATTATTTAGTAAAAGACTTCGTATATATAGTTAAATTAATTATACTAAGCTAGTTAGAATATTGGAAGAATAAGCTTAATAAGCGTAAGTAGGAGAAGAAGATGCTTCCTACCTTCTTTAAACTAGTTAAAATATACTAAAACTACCGTCGTACGGACCTTACCTAGAAGGGTAAAACCCCATAAAAAGGATCCTTTGGAGTTACCTTTAAAGATAAGTCACCGAATTCAAAGCCTAAATTAAAGCCTTAATTGTTAGCAGATAAGCAGAAGAAGAAAAGGTAACTATTACTAGAGTGCCTATGCGGAAAACGTTACTACTTTAATAAATGCTGGTATATCATAGAGTTAATTTCTTACCTATTATGGTTTAAACTAAGTAACAAAATTTAGAAGAAGGTGGATAAGAAGATTGCTAATATAATACCCGAAATTAAGGCTTATATTAAGCAAATTAAAAAGGACAATTAAGCCAATAAGAAGCTAAAGGATAGCAATAAGTAGAGCTCTTAAGAGCCTAGTAAAGGAGCCTTTACTATTAATTAAGCAGGAGCCTATAATATAACCTCTAATTATAAGCTTTATAATAGCTTTATCCTTAACTTAGAAACTACTATATACGTTATTAACGATTAAGCTAGATTTATTAGCGATATTGAGCCTATATTAGATTGGCTCTACGTAAAATCGAATATAGAAGAGATTGTGGGCTATGGTATAGCTATAGTTATAATTAACTAACTAATAGGCAAGATATAGATGCAGCTCTTATAAGTAGCCTATATACTAAGCTTTTATACTAACCTAGTATACCTCTAAAAGCTTAATAATAAGGGAGTTTATTAAAATAATAAAGAGAACACTGTCTTCTCTGGTGACAATAAGACGTACTTCCGCTGTAGCTACCACTATAGTTAAAAAACGGTTAAATATAATAAGCTAAAGGACTTATAAGAGGCTTTATTTGTGACTTAATTAAAGCTAGTAAAGCATTTATTAAAGCCTCTACTAAATTAGGCAGAAGGCCATATATAGTACTAGCGATTAGGCTATATAGAAAAAGACGCAATTAAGTAACTACTTTAGTTAGTAATGGGCGCGATTATAAAAGGCCCGATAATAGTAAAATACAAATTATATAGAGTAAGTAAAGCTTATAAGGTAATATTAAGAAGACCACTAACTTGATTACTGGTTCCTTTCTATAGAATCTACCTTAATTTGATACCTAGAATAGTCGCATTTAATGGCAATAAGTACGTGGTACACTTTCTTAATAACGCGACGCGAATGAATAAGGTAGAGACGATGGCTAAGAAGTCGTCCCTTACCCAAATTGTTATTAAATATTGCAATGTTATCGAACAACGATATAGCTTTAAGGTAGCTATTATCTATATAGATAGAGAGACGTCTCTTATAGGCAAATTTAAGGAATAGGTAGCTAAATAAGGAATTAGTATTAAAAGATTAGCACCTAATACTTAATTATAGAATGGTCCAGCGGAATAATCTGGGGGGGTAATTATATAGAAGGCTTGGTATATAAGAATTAAGGCTTATTTACTAAAGGAGCTATATTCTAAAGTTTATAAAGTAGCTGCCTATCTACTTAATTAAACGCCTAGTAGAAGACTTAGATAGTAAACGCCTTTTAAAAGAATCTAGTTAGCTATAGGTATATTACTACTAAAACTAAATATAGGCCACCTATAAGTCTACGGCTATAGGGCCTACCCTCTTAAGTATAATATTCTATGCCTAAATAAGCTCGCGCTAAGGGCCTATATAGGATATCTAGTAGGATATAATTTAATGAATATATTCCAAATCTATATTCCTAGTCAAAAGAAGGTTATAAGAACTAGAGACGTAAAGTTTAATAAGCGGTTACTCTATAATAACTTATAGCCAGATTTAGTAAATATACTCTAAGTTAGAACTAACTAAATATTAGAAATTATTAATGTCTATTAAATATAGGATCTTTAAGATAAATTAGAATTGTTATCTAATAAAAGTAATAAGACTTAAGACGAGATTTAAGTTAATACTAAAGGGAGATAACTAGTAGAATCTGGTGGAAATAAGGAAGAGCCTAATATTAAGAGTAGTAAGTAATAAGATTTAAGCTCTAAAGACGACTTAGCTCTAGGGCTTCTTACCCTAGATAAGATATTAGAACCTAACTTACTGGAGCCTCTACTACTGTCCTTAAATACCTCGGTAAAGAAGCTATACTATATTATAGTTCTAACTAATAAAGCTAAGTTAAAGAAGAAGATTAATAGTAATATAGGAGAGTAAAACGTGGTTAAAGGAAAGAGACTTAAAGGACGATTAAAGATCTATATAGGCTTTTTTGCTAACGTTACCGACTAAAGCCTTCTAGCTTAAAGATCAGCCTTTAATGTAGGGCTTATATTTCATAAAAAGCTACACTATAATTAGCTCCTACCGCTGCCTAGGAATTAGAAGGAGCTTTAAAGACATTAATATAAGGAAGAGTTTGTAGCTGCTACTTAGAAGGAGTATACAGACCTTTAAAATTAAGAAACGTTTTAAGTCGTTGATAAAATAATCTATATTAAAACTATACCTATTATCTAGGTATTTATATATAAGACTAATATTAACGGATATCTAACGAGATTTAAAGCTCGTTTTTACGCATAAGGTAATTTATAAAAGTTAGTTTATAAGGACACCTATACCGTAACTTTAGCAGCAAGATCGTTTAGAGCCTTAATGGCTATTATTATAATATTTAACCTGGACTGCTAGTAAGGCGACGCTGTTAATATATTCGCAAATAGCGTAATTAATAAGGTTGTATATATTAAGTATTTAGATAGATTTTTAATTAAGGGCAAGTGCTTACTTCTCTAAAGAGCCCTCTATGGATTAAGGCGATTACCTTTACTATAGCACGGTAACTTAATAACAACGCTAAAAAAGGAAGGCTTAAAGCCAGTAGTGGAGGAGCCTTACCTATATTATAATGATTAGCTAATAGTCTTCTTCTACATCGATAATATCACAGCTATATTTAGGAAGAAAGATCTACTTAAGCTCTAAACCTTTAAGGAGCACCTTATAAGAAAGTACGAGATAAAGGACCTAGGTGACCTTACCTAGTTCTTAGGAATTTAAATTATCCGTAATAGAAAGAATAGGAAGCTCTGGCTTAGCTAGGATTTTTATATTAATAAAATTGCGATAAGCTTTAAAGTTAAAGATTATCGCAAGATATATATACTAATGGGTATTAAGGAACTTAAGCTTAATCTAGAGTAAGCCTCTAAGCAGGATACCTACGCCTATTAGAGGAAAGTCGGATCTATACTCTATATAGCTAATATTACTTATTTAGATATAGTAAGAACAATAAGCAAGCTGTTAGAATTCTTATAAAATCTATTACTAATTTATAACGCAGCTACTACGAGGGCAATTACCTACCTTAATTAAACTAAGACTTTTATAATTAAGTACTTAAAGGAGAATATAATAAACTAGATCTTCGTAAAGGCTAGTAACACATTATTTAGCAACAACCTAGTAAGCAAAAAGAGCATAGAAGGTTATCTATTTACCTTATTTAGAGGGCTAATTAACTGGCGATTTATAAAGTAGAAGTTAGTAATAAAATTAAGCACGGAAGCAGAGCTTCTAGCCCTATTACATGCAGCTACCGAGTTAATTTAGTGGCAGCAATTCTTTAAAGAAATTAGATTTAACCCTAATAAGAAGCAAACGATATATTATAATAACCTATAGATAATTTAACTACTTACTAAAAGCGACGCGGAGCTTAATACCAAGCTTTAATACGTTAATATTTATTACCACTAGCTCCGCCAGGAAGTTTATACAGGAAGTATTAACACTAAACGGGTGCCTACTGCGGATATAACAGCAGACGGCCTAACGAAGGCTCTGCCTTATTAAAAGCATAAGACGTTTATTTAGTAATTAAACCTTATTAATATTAAGGATCTAATTTAATTTAATTTAAATAATATTTAGGCAAGGTAAATATATAGAGGATTTCCTTTGACTTAACACCAAATTGCTATTATAACTTTTTAGTATTTCTACAGCAGCCCAGAAGGCTCTATGCAGCTGGGGGGGTGTGTCAACCTAAATCGAAGTTCCTTACTACCATCGTAATACTGTCTGACGACCTAGATCGTCTATACGAACTATGTCTCAGTTGTCTCATATCTTGAGCTCGTATGTCTCATCGAACGTCTCATTACCTGTTTCTCTTAACTATGACCTACTACATGACGACGTCGTCGTCATTGTATTTGGGACCTACCTGATGTATATAAGAGAGCTTCTAGAGCCCTCTTTAATAAAACAGAGTTCTTATTCCTGATCGTCCGTTCAACATCTCTCTATGAGGGTTGCGTTGGCGGCTAAGGGTGGGAAGGTTGGTAGGCCCCTTTTTGGCTTCGAAAACATGTCCACCATCCAGCGCACCAATAGATGAAACAGATTTGAAAGATTTCTCACTGGTTACGGTAGTAATGGGCGTCCCTGCTGGTGTCCAACCTGGACGCCTTCGTCTCTCTTCATCCTCGTCTGCTTTGCAGAGGGATTCGTACTGGTCGATTTTGCGCTCTTTTGTGCGGCATGTTTCATGCTCTTCATCCCTATCACTGCGTGATAAGTTATCGGTATGGATAGCCGTTGATTGAATTCTTTTGGAAATAGGTGATGGTTTGCTGCCCGCTCTACTCGAGACGAATGTGCGACTGGAAGCTCTAGGTATTTGGCTTGGCGGCAGGTGTTTGGCCGTGTATTTTTCATTACTGCTACTGGTGGATTCTGATGTGGATGATTCTCCGGCTCGCGTTGCAGGAAGGCTATCGACTGGCTTGGCATAGTTTTTAGGTGCTCCGAGTGTTGTCGTCGTGGCTGAGCCATAGTCATGGCTTGAAGAAATGGGAGAAACGAATCTTCCACTGGTACTAGGTCTTGCAAGGGCTTCGGCGATGGTGTAGAATTCTCCCTGGTTGTTATTTTTCGCCTGTGCTTGGCCGCTGGTATGCGTAGAGGCACTGCCGTTCTGTGACGTCTCTTCTCCAGGTTTTGGATTCTCTCGATCATGTTTAGTATCCGAGAAGTTACTAGCAGTATGTTGCATGGCTTGTGGATTCGCGGCTATGTGTTTTTTTGACGCTGGACTCATAAATATATCCGCTTCAAGCGCAGGAACATCCGCAGTGCTCCAGCATGCTGACGCCTCTATTATGAGTTGATCCGGGGTTATTTCTTCCTGCCTTGTGGAATTGGATCTAAGATCACAAGTAAGTATCGTTACGTAAACTCAGAGATAACAAGTGTGGCAAGCGGAACGAAAAAGGGCCTTCCGTAAGGGTATGCACGGTCGCCCGAAGAAGTCCCTGACATTAGGTGTATATAGAGGCTTTTAGGGGCTTTTAGGGGCACCACTGAATGTACCAAGGATTCCCTTCAGCAATAATAATGCGGGTATTACCTTTGCATTTCAGCAGATGCCCTTGCCGACGAGGGCTTTTGCGGCTCGATCCATACGTGAGTTAAAGCATCCTTGGCTGATAGACGTATCTGGGGGATCGGAGCCATCAGTTTCTTCAGGAAGTCGCATCCTTCACTGCTTATGCCATGCGCCTGCAATAACTGTACGGGGAAATCCGAAGCCCCTTTGACGTACGTCCTCAAGGATTTAGTGGGAAAAGGGGATACTCCAGTTAAAGCACGAAAAGCAATCTCGCCCAATGACCAGATATCGACGGCTACGGTGTATTCGTCGCTAACTTCGAAGTCGTCGTCATCGAGGAGGCCAAGCTGCATAAGCATCTCCGGGGCAAGGAAGCCAGGAGTACCATTTAAAGTCCGCAGGGCTGTAAGGCCCTCCTCTGCTCGCTTACTGATACCAAAATCACCAATCTTTATCCACCAATCCGGGCCTTTGGATTTTACGAGAATATTCTATATTTTACGGATTGTCAGGCAATCGTCAAGATAAGAAAGTTATAGCAGTATAGCTAAGAGTGTGAACTGACGTTCGGTTTTAAGTCTCGATGTGCAAACCCATTTTCATGCATGAATGCCAAACCTTCTAGAATCTGGGAGGTAATTTGCTGTGCCTCTTCCTCTGGCAACGGTGATGAGAGATAATTTTGAAGATCACCAAGGGGGAAATATTCCATAGCGATAAACACGCTCTCGTTATTTTCATACCACCCGAACGACTTTACAAAGCATAGCTCGTACTGTTCATCGTAAGCATTTGATACGTGGTGTCAAGAAAGTGAGAAAAAGAATAAATATGATAGTAAAATATGGAAATGAATGGTGTATTCTACCTTTGAATGTGAAAACTTTGCTATGGCCTCCAATTCGCGGCTATAATCGGCAGCTTTAGGCCTTTGCACAGTCTTCCTTATCTCTTTGACTGCTCGATGTTTGACCTCGGCATTTTCGGTCACAAACTTCTCCAACTATACAATCCCGAACGCGCCAGCGCCAAGGTTCCTCCCTCTTTCCCAGCGCTCTTCTTTTCTCACCTTGCGTTGGCGAGGTGTGGCTCCGGAGACATAATAGACATGCTGTGTGTACCCTGGATAGAACTTTGTCTCCAATTTCGAGTCCCTCATGAGATCTGATATAGGAGGCATTGTACCTGTATGAAATTAGCCTAGCCTAGAAGAATAATGGATGCATTACACTTAGACTACTTGACATTAAGATTAAGTCGAGCTGCTGAAAATTATATCAGCATTTTGTACTAGGATGTAGTATTGTTTTTGGTGAGGTCCTAGTAACACCAGGCTCTTCTAAAGTGGAGGGGCTGAAGCATGCATAGACTAGGTATCACATTTAAAAAAAGGAGATCCTATGGGTTAATGCTTGCCAGGTCTACGTATCAAGACCAGTAAAGCTAGCTGTAGAGTAAATGAGTGAGGTTTCGAGAGACTGAACTTTAGGAATCAGTGTGAGCTGAGCCCGGCTGCGGTTATTTCATAAATCAGAGGCTCCGTAGTAGAATTTAGTTACGGGGCGGGAACACGTGCATTCTGCTCCGTATACCCCCCAAATTCTAGAATAAAGCCTTCTAAGAGCTTATGGGCGTCGTTTTAGTGGAAACTAAATGGTTTAAAAATCGATTTTTATAAACTATAGCTTAACCACAATAGTTATACTATATATTCTTATTACAATAGATTCTTTAAGTAATTACCTCTCTCTATGTATATATTAGAGCCCTATATCTATCATATTAAGGCATAAGATACATCATCGTAGAAAACGAGTTAGATTTTAAAACGCATCTTGGTCTAAAACCGACCAACTGCCTATATCAAACTTTTTATATAATAAAGCTACAACGTGGAATAGATAGAGAAATAAAAGAGCTTTCGCCTCGTAGTATTTTTAGATTAATTAGTTATGGAAGATATAGTAAGGTTTGGTAGTGATTTAATACATTGGTGGAAGATTCGTTTGGATAAGGAGCAGTATGCCCGTGTGAAAGTTGGCACGTGATAGTAGGGCTTTACCAAAATTAACTATGGAGCAAGCCACAATGGCTCGGCACGCTGGCAAGGCTAACGAGCTGAAACTGTACCATATTTAATGATGGGCAATCTAGCCCTTCTCTTGGAGGAGGACGCAATCGTTAAGCTTCTTGTATGTCCTTTCGGCTGTTTCCCTCTCAGCACTAGCTGATTGCTTACAATGCCTGGCGTGGAACTAGCCCTTGCGGTAGTCGCAACGGCCGACCTGTGCTTCAAGTAAGCCACATAGTCTTCTGCCTTTCTAAGGAAAACCACATACTGACACATGATATCACGAATTCAGATATGGCAAATTCTTGGTTGACCAATATGCTACCTTCAAAGCCGCAGGAGCTGAAATAGACGAACAAATCCTCCGCGTTGAGAGTAATTGGAAAAAAACGGAAATCCAGTTAGGCTTCCTTGTCCAAGTCTGGGATACTCTGGATGAGGAGCACCAGAACATACAGAATCGGATTCTCCGAGTGCTAGTGAGCAAATTGGAAGCGGCGATCGCCCAGATTGAAAGAGTTCAAAAGAAGAAAAAGGACAAAGATACTGGCAACAGCGATGGAGGGTCCGGCATGAAAAGATGGAAATATGTTTTGGTTAAAGATTGCTTGGACAAAGCAATACAAGATTTTGAAGCGTGGCAGAAGCTATTTGATCCCTCCTGGTTTCTTATTATGAGAGTTGGAAGTTCTCGAATCGACCAGGAATTGGATAAGGATGATAAGACTGAGGTCGGGTCCGTGTCCACAGCCAAAGGGCTAAGGGATTCCTTGAAGCAGGAACCCCAGATTAAAACCTCCGTATTCCTTCCGGAGGACGGTCTTGCCTCTGCGATCCGTCACAACATACCTTTCTCTACAGCACAGATGATGCAGAGATCATCTACCAAGCGGTTTATACTAGACTCGGTTGCGTGCGATCCAGAGGCTAACGTCTCCATTTTAACAAAGGACGTTCGTGAACTGGCAACAAAACTTTCTCGCGCCGAGCCCCTCACTTTTGGCCTTCTCAACTGTCGCGGAGTCGTAAAGGTCGCTGACTCGGCAAAGAAAAAAGTAACCTCATTCACCTTCGTCTTTAGAATCCCCGAGAGCTTAGAAAACCCCAAGAGTCTTCGAAGTATCCTTGTTTTTGCAGATATCACTCTCTCTCTCAGCGACCGCTTCAAGGTCGCACAACAGCTAGCTACTTCTGTGAGTTACATTCACACATATGGATTCGTTCACAAGAACATACGGCCCGAGACGATCTTAATATTCCAAAACCAGAGGTCGGTTCTGGGAGCCTCATTCCTCTTAGGTTTCGAGAAGTTTCGTTTGGCAGATGGTAAGACCATGCGGTTTGGAGACTGTGTCTGGGAACGAGATCTCTACCGGCACCCCCGCCGACAGGGGCTGAAACCCGAAGAGGATTACACTATGCAACATGATATCTATAGCCTCGGAGTTTGTCTTCTAGAAATTGGGTTGTGGGAGTCCTTCGTTAAATACTGCGAGGGCAGTAATCCGTCACCGTCTCCGGTCCTTGCTATCTTAAGCGATCCAGAGAAAGACGAGGTCAAAAAGGCTTCTCTCGTCAAGGATGTTCTTGTTGACCTTGCGAAAGAGCGACTACCTAGCCGCATGGGTGATATATATACGGAGATAGTTGTCACATGCCTAACTTGTCTTGACGACGGTAATGCTGATTTCGGCGATGATAGTGAATTCCAAGATGCGGACGGTGTTTTGATAGGGGTTAGATATATTGAGAAGGTGAGTTATTCAACCCCGTCTGTCCTGTTGGGTATCTAACGATGCTAGGTCTTGCTTCAACTAAATGGGATATCAATCTAAGTCCAACCGCGCTTTCAGAGTCGCCATTATAAAGCCTTCAATGCCTAGAATTCAAGAGCATGGTATCCAATATGATCGGCAAAAGGTGGATGGGCGATAGACTGTATCGCTGTGATATTTAATGGCATTTAACTGGTGTGGCAACCCAATTTGGTGTGACAAATGCAAGAATTGGAAACCGGATCGGACTCATCATGGTAGCCAGATTGGACGCCGTGTTCATGGGATGGAACATTTCTGCCTATGGGTTGGAGGGGCTGTCTCTGAGAACCTTAAGTTCTTTATCCTATTCAATTCATAGGGCGGGGCGTGAGTCGCGTGAATGGCGATTCTCGCTCCTTTCTTTCCATCCTCGTAATATAGTCGCAATTTTGAACAAAATTCGGGCTTTAACAATATCGTTATCCCTTAACCCGTTGGAGTCCCACGCTAAGGTCGCTTAAGTTCACGACTAGATTTCATTGGGTGTCTTTCGCTAATCCAGATACTTTAATTGGCTGATAATCATTGGACGAATTTCAACGGGTTAAGGGATATTTGCACCCCAAGCATTAGATATTAGACACATAGTTAGAATAATTCGTGTATCTCTAGTGCTACGACCCTTGATATAAGATCTACATGGTGGCAGACGAATGACGATATTGTGGGGAGAGCTTCAGGAAATGTGGAAAAGCAGCACGCGACCCTGCGAAACCTCAGAATCCCATGGCAACACCTCTCGCAACACTTCATCAGCATCTTGACAACCCCCTCTGGATTAATACACTTGTATTTATCTGAAAATTGCTGTAATTGGGGTACATTTGTTAGCTACAACTTGAAGTTCTCCCACCATGTTTCATTGCTCTTTCCCTCTTTCGTTCTTGCTCATTCAGTCGCTTCAGCTATATCCCTCGTCATATGCTCTGCCTACAAAGCGGGAAATATTCATTCATCCGGTGTTGAGTAGTATCTTGACTATGCGAGCGGAGTGCGCCACCTACAGCTCTCATTGACCCGATGTGATTATTAACAACGAAGCAGGCTGAAAAAAAGCAGAGATCACTCCTACAGGTAGCTGGCCCTTGTCCTGTTTATTGCAGGCTTCTAAACCAGGCTTATACGGCATAGTGATCGACGACTTCCTCCCTTCGCTCACACTCTCGGTTTTATGGTCGGAGAACGCCGATCTGGGCAACACCACCAAGTCGAAACATGTCCAAGATACTCCCACAATAGAGCTCTATGACGAAACCACTTCCAGCTTGCATAGTGACTGCTGCAAATCGAATATGACATACGTCGTAACCCTTACCGATCCGGACGCGCCTTCACGCGACAACCCCGAATGGTCTGAGATCTGCCATTGGATTGCAGCCGGAGTACCATTATCTAGCGACAGCGTCTCTATATTGCCCATTTTCGAGGTTTCCCGACCGAAAGCGATGAAAAGCTATGAGGAGATCATGGAGCGTCCCTTAACCCGTCAATTCGCGTCCTGTAGCTATCGATAAGGATTAGCCAATCAGAGTGGCTGGATTTCTTGTTAGCGCTTAGATATTCGAAGCAAATAATATTGGCTTGCGCACTTTTAAAAACGGTATTCTTGAAGCTCGCGCACGGACCACATGCTCTTGGGACGCTGACGGGTTAAGGGATAAGCCTCCAGGCCCTCCACCAAAGACTGGGAAGCATAGATACGTGTTCTTAGCCTTTGCGCCTGCGAATGGGACAAGCCAGCCACTGAACTTGACCAAGCTGAGTGGTAGGCAGCATTGGGGCACTGGGAAGGAGAGGGAGGGCGTCAGGCACTGGGCGAAAGAGAATGGATTGGTTCCAGTAGGTAAGTGCGCAATTCATTCTTTAGGGATTGAATCAATATTCTTTGATTGCATATATGACACTGCATATAGCTTTTGTACACCATTACTGTTATAGAGACTGGCAACGGAAACTAATGCTAACAATCTAAAAGCTGGCAACTTCATTTACTCGCAAAACAAGAAGCAATAGACATAGGTGACACTTCATTCAATCACTAGTTACCGTGGGGGTACGGAGAGGGCATATATCGTTGAAAGCTAAACTGTGTACTAGGGCTCAAGGGATGGGTAAACTCCGTTTTGGTACGCCCCCATTTGGGTTTAGCGTGGTGCCGGGTTTCTCCGACATCACTTGTATAGTACGTTGGCGGCGAGACACGGAATGGTAGCGACGAGGTGGGAACTGATGATTTAGCAGGTAAAGACGGTCAAGCTCTCCAGATTGCTGTCACTACCGGAATTTCTAGAGCTCTAATTATGATAGACCTAGTCCAATGTAAGCCTCAATCCAGGTCCAATCCGAAGGAGTCTAGTCCAATAATATCACTGAACTAGAGTGCCGGTAAATACGCTAATATTGTTGCCCGTGTAGCTTCCGCTAAATTCTCTGTGCCGTAGATGGTATGAAGCACCAATGAGTCATGCTCACATCAATATTAGCTTAATGGGTTGCCGCCACCGAAATCTGTGATAGCATTCGTGATGAAAGAAGTAGAAAACGACGAGGCTAACGATTTTATGGTAGAAGGCCCTTGCGGGGCTACTGCTGGCGCGTTTTTCTCCGGTTGGTCCGGAGATGGTGTATTGCCACTTTCTAAATTGCTGACGGCTTCGGTGACGGTGGAAGCAGCAACTGATGTGGCCCACGACTTCAAGGTGGAGGGCTCACTATTTAAACCTTGCAGGGTTGCAGTCGGAACCCTGTTTTTTAGTTGGTTCACAAGTGACGTGTTGCCACTTTCTAAATTACTAACAGCCTCGGTGATGGCGGAAGCAGTAACTGACGCGGCAAACGATTTCTGGGAGGGCTCGCCGTGTGAATCTTCCGCGGCAGAATCTGGAACAACATTGACGGCAGCCGTCGGAGGAGAGGCAGGAGGCGTAGGATAGTTATTTGGTGGAATGATTCCTACGGCGTTGGGAACTGCCGAGTAGTTCCCATAGGCGGGAAAAGTAGTGCCTTGCATAGGCCAAAGTTGTGGATAGACTGCTTGCTGTTGGGGCAACTGTGGTGTCTGTTGAATTGGCAAATATCCGACACTGGTTGGCATCCTTTGTGGGGCTTGCATGTAGTGTCGCAGGGCCGGAATAATATTGTCGTGGCATCTGTGGGCGTAGGGATGTCCCTGCACTTGGCAATACAATACCACTCTCCATAGCACCTTGAGGACCGAACTGCGGCATTACCATCAGTGGTCGTGTTAGAGCAATTTGCTGCTGAGACCCGGTAGCAGATGACGCAAGAATGAACTGCTGTTGGGCCGCTAGTTGTTGGTTTATCAAGCTTTGTGATATTGCAAACTGCTGTTGATTTTGAGTAATGGACTGCTGAGACGCCTGTGAATCTTTTTGAGGTTGAATCTTTTCTTGAATCGCCTCTTTCTTCTGATTAGCTTTCTCTGGTAGACTTTGGGTCTTCTTGAGGCTGCCTGTTATCATGCCGATCCCTTCAGAAGCCGCGGACGACGTCCCAGGTACCCCTACTTACCTACTAAGACTTTAGTAGTAATATAATAGTGTGGGTGGGTTTTCCAGTAAGAAACACTAAGAAAAAAAAATAAGGTTCAGGGCATTACTGTATATGAACTTTGGTATATTTCTATATAATATTAAAAGCTTTAATATTTTTAATGAATTTAATTCAATCGAGACCTCCAGATTGGATGCGTTGCCAAGTCCGCGAGCTCTCAGTTGGTTGAATTGATTGAGCCTTGGCATTCAGTTCAATTCAATATTGAAGTCTCGTTGATTGATTTGCAAGCCTGTTTCTCGTTGCCCTGCCGAATCTATTGATATGCCAACCCTCTTCTACCAGCAACGCATCCAACAACCCACATTTGTATCAGTGACCCTCTTTTCCACCTTCAACCCTTCGACTCTCCACTTAAATTCTAAGCCACTCTTCAGCACCCCTATCACTCTCTCGACTATGAAGCTCTTCACTCCCACCGCGGTTCTCCTGCTCGCAGCCTAGCAGCAGCAGACTCACTCCCCGAAGCCCTCCCACAGCTGCACTACCCCCTGTGCCTACTGAGTACGTGCTCGTACCCTTCCTCTCACGTTATCATCGCATTACCGTAGCCAACAGCGATTGATATTCTCCTTAGCAACCTCTTGTCCACCCGTCATCGCAATCACCAAGTCTATGTGCGCGGTCACGCGGACGTACTATATAGCACAGGCACCGCCCTCGCCATGATAACCCGTGAAGGCTGATCTGGACGGTTCATTACGCGCTCCTGAGCCCTCTGAGGAGTATTTTGAGTCACGTGGGAGGCATTCTGTAGATATGTTGTTGGTTAAGGGTATCCGATATATTTGTGTTAGAGGCCAGCAATGCCGGAGAGGGAGGGGCGTTTTTTACCCTCCCAGCACCATTTCTATTTGCGAGCGGACCTCCGCGATACCGGTCATTCCCATGGTCTCATCTTGTACTGCGAGTGGGAGGATAGCGGGCCGTGAAATCCTAGGCGGCGATCCGCGGCATGATCAGCTTGCTAAGACGGAGGATAGGAGGCCGGATGGACGAGGTGGATGGTGTTGGCCGCGGAGGTAGCTTTACTGCAGAGGTGCGACGACGGCTGTCAGACATCAGTATCAGCCTAGTTTCGTCTTGTTACACCACCCTCTAGGGACCCCTGTAAGGGGTCAATTCTCTTATGTATATTAGAGCTCTTAGAGCCACCTTGAATAAAACAGATCGCTCCTTCAATTCTGTATCTCTATACAATCAGCTAGCTATATATCATTCGTGATACCTACCTAGCTGACAGTTATAAGCCCGGTAACCTTCTAAGCACCAGGGAGATCTCAGTGGCCAAACAACTACCACTAAGCCTCTTTAAGCATAGTTCGTCACAAAATATCGCGTGCTTTACGCGTAAGCGCGTCTCTTTACACAACCTCTCTTAAACCTCAATAAAAGCCACCATGGCACCCACAACAGAGTCGACTAACCCTCTATTGCTAACCCAAAAAGACTGGCCTATATGGTTTCAATTTATCCACCAAGAAGCAAGTTTTGCGAAGATCTGGGACTATATGGACCCAGATAAAGCGGAGAACGAAATCAAAGAAAACACTAAGCCAGAGATACCTTCGATAGCCGCAGCACCAGCAGCTCCTGCAGCACCAGCAGCAGCTCCTGCAACGCCAGCAGCAGCACCTGCAACACCAGCAACAGCTCCTGCAGCATCAGCAGCAGCTCCTACAGCTCCAGCAGCAACTCCAGCATCTACTAGAACCGCTACACCTGCTTCATCAAATCAGCAAAACCAACAAACTCCACAATCAATAGAGACACAGAGAATGCTTTTCGAGCTCTACAAGCTTCAACGACAAGACTACCTAAAGCGGGAAGAGAAGCTCCACACGTTTGCAGCACTCTTACATACCACCGTAGGCACCAACTTCTCTAGGTATCTCAAAAACCTCACTACACCACATTCGGTTCTAAGACAGCTAAAGAAGGTAGCAAAGCCATCTCAAGCTACGCTACAGCAAATGGTATTGGACGATCTCAAGAAATGGAAACAAGGGCCTAAACATCAGACTCTAGAATCTTGGCTTCAGCTTCATATTACCATCATACAGAACGGCGAAGAGCTAGAGGAAGGGTTAATAGAGGCAACGGAAAGCAGCGTTGTACGAGCCTTTGTCCAGGACTGTAAGGAGATCTGTCCAGCTCTGTATTATGCCTTCATTCAAAAGGTAGCAAAGAGGTCAGAGAAGCTCGAAATGGCGACAATAATTAAGGAATTTAACCTCCTCTATAAGCATCCAAATTCAGGACCAGACAACGATAGCGCCGAAACGCATGCTACCAAGGACCCAACGCTAGCACCGTACTGCTAAGAAAAGACGCTTGCATCGTACTGCTCAAGACGCTTACATCGTACTACTCAAGACGCTTGCATCGTACTGCTCAAGACGCTTACATCGTACTACTCAGGACGCTGGTACCGTACTACTAAGAACCAGACGCTGGCATCGTACTGCCACGAACCACGAACCACAAACCACGAACCAGACAACGACTGTGCCGCTATGCCTACAGTCTAACCAAACGGAAGGCACCACGGAGTCTGCAACAGTAGTTCCTACAACAGTAGGCATCACAAGGCCTGCAGCAGTAGGTCCTACAACAGTAGGCACAACGGAAGCCCTACAACGGTAGGCACAACGGAAGCCCTATCGACAATAGGCACCCCCACAACACTCTCGCGCTTATATAGCGTAACCAATTTAGATCGCTTGCATCGTACTGCTCAGAACGCTTACAACATACTGCTCAGATCGCTTGCATCGTACTGCTCAGAACGCTTACAACGTACTGCTCAGAACGCTTACATCGTACTGCTAAGGACCTAACAATCGAACCACAGCAAAAGCTCACCACCAGCTCGTCTATCCCGACTACCTAATCTGGTAATCCAGCTCTGACGCTCTACGTCAGACCTAAGGGGGTGTGTTGGCCGCGGAGGTAGCTTTACTGCAGAGGTGCGACGACGGCTGTCAGACATCAGTATCAGCCTAGTTTCGTCTTATTACACCACCCTCTAGGGACCCCTATAAGGGGTCAATTCTCTTATGTATATTAGAGCTCTTAGAGCCACCTTAAATAAAACAGATCGCTCCTTCAATTCTGTGTCTCTATACAATCAGCTAGCTATATGTCATTCGTGATACCTGCCTGGCTGACAGATGGCAGATAGAGGAAACCTCGAGGCTCAAGCCGGTGATTTATTCTTGGATAGGAATTGAAACTCTGCTGGTGTCATGCGTGTATCTCTAATCCGAATTTAAGATGATGTTGTCAATGGAAGGTATGCAAAAAATATTAATGAGTATCTATGAGTAGATAACCTGTGCTGCTAGTAAGGTATCACTGGTTACTGCAATCATGGAGTTTACTGCTAGGTTAGATATGTAGCCAAGTAGCCGGGATCAATTCTTTTGATTCAGACATGTTTACTGAATATATATCTTCACTTTTAATATACACACTTCTTACACAAAACCCAAACCCCTTTTGATAAACTAAGATTTTCTTCTCGTAACTAAAACCCCTTCAGCAAGTGCTCAATACCGATTTGATAAATGTTGAGAATAAAACGACTAGGCATGTGCATGCCTCTTATTCAGAGTAACATACTGAACGCTCGTCACGACCTTAGTCTCCGTGACCGTCGACATCAGTGTAACAGGCGTGCAGGATGGCGAATGCGAAGCCGCAAGCGTGGAAGCAGAAGACGATTTCGACGGCACTGGCGTTGAGACGAATGAACAACCGACGGCGATGACGGTGACGACGCAGACACGTTCGCCACCACAACCTTGGACACCGACGTGCTGCTCGAGCTCACCCCAGCACTCGACGTCTCCGAGCTAGGTACAACCGACTAGCTGACGCTCTGGAAAATATCATTCTGCGCGCCACCCGACCACCCACAGTTAGCACCATATGCAGGGCTCTGGCCCGGCCCAGTTTGGATATTGTTGCCGGTGAGCTGATTCCACGCGATCATCTGCTTGGCGCCTTTGACGCACTTGGAGCTGTCGTCGCCGCAGTAGACGGGCGGCTGGGCCTTCGCGAGCGGGGCGGTGCCCGTCGCGCCCGTGACGTTGCAGCGGTAGCCCGCCATGTACATGTTCGGCTGGCCGCAGCCGTTGGGAACCCATAGCCAGGCGCAGTGGCAGCCGCCGGGCGGGCAGGCGGGCAGGGCGGCGGGGACGGAGTAGGTAGCGAGGCGCTTCCACGGCGTGTGCGACAGCGTGGTAAAGACGACCAGATTCTCCATCGTGACCGAGTTCAGGTCCGGCGTGTAGCTAATGGCGAACGCGGTGCCGGCGGCCATGCTCTGGTTGTTCGTGTGCATGGCGCCGTCGTCTTGGATGCAGTCGGGCGGGCTGCCGGGGCCGGACCAGTCTTCCGGGTGCGTATTGCCGTCCGGCCACTCTGAGGCATATTGACCGCCGTAGGAGAGGGTGGTTTGGGCACGGTTGTGTGCGAGCTCGACGGTGAAGGTCCCGCCGGCTGGCAGGTTCAGGATGTCTCCTGTAGCCGGGGGAGCGGCATCACAGCCGCGGCCGTGCTGGAACCACCAGTCCGATTGCGTGAGGTTGTAGAGCGGGTTGACGGCGAGGTTGGTGTTGCTGTCGTCGACTGCCGTATTGTTACCGCCAAGGCAGTACATTCCCTTCACCCATGCCACGGTGTGGGCATTGCTGAGAGCTGCTAGAGCAAGAGTGAGGAAGGTTTGTTGAAGCATTGCTAATCAGCATGCCACGGTGTGGGCATTGCTGAGAGCTGCTAGAGCAAGAGTGAGGAAGGTTTGTTGAAGCATTGCTAATCAGCATGCCACGGTGTGGGCATTGCTGAGAGCTGCTAGAGCAAGAGTGAGGAAGGTTTGTTGAAGCATTGCTAATCAGAACAAAGGGATAACTTCTACAAATCTAGAATTGAATGTCTAAGAGAATGAATGGACGCCGTCTAGGCGAAAAAAATATATATGTGAAATCTCGAGTAAAAGAGTGAAGCAGAGAGCTCGAAATAGAGAGAAAAGGTTATGTAGAGAATTAAAGCTCAAGATATAGAATCCTTAGCGCGCATCTCCCGCTGATCCGGTCAGTAGGCCCGTGGTGGTTTGCAGAGCTTTTGCTGAGAAATTGTGGTGATTATACGATGCCATGGATCTGGGGGCTGGGGTTGACCCTCGCGNCATGCCTTAATTGCAGGAATATTTCTCGTGTTCTGGTTTCAGTCTTTTTGGAAATCCCACATTGGGAAAATAATAGTGGGATGAGGGGAATCAACTAGGTTGAAATCAGACGGGAGTGCTGTTGTGGAATAGCCCTAATGTGTTTCAATGTTTGATTAGGTGGCTTGATCTATCGGCGATGCCGCTTTGTAAGTAAGCCTCAAAACCTAACAATAGCGGAAGCGCATCGGATAGATGACTCTAGCCCTAATTTGAGCACAACTGAAGAAAATAGGCGAAAACGAAGTGTCCGGGGATTGGAGGACGTCAAAGGACATCAAAAGGACGTCGAAGGGGGCGTGAGGAAGATGACACTGAAACAATGATCTCTTCAAGTTCTTGCTCGTCTTGATTGTATCATCTCTGAGAAGCAGAACTTAGGCGTTCTCGGTTCGAGATAGCTTCTCACTTGATCTACGAAGAAGAATGAATATATATACAAGGCCAAGACACCCCCCTAATCTGGTCTCAATCTAGTAGAAGACGATCAGTGATCGGCGCTCGGTCAACACAAAGGTCAAGGACGGTCAACGCAGAGATATAGACAGGCTGAAACAGTAATCTATACCTGAATGCGCACTGCAGTAAAAAGAACCTGTGCGTCTTTTTAACAAAATCCGTATGAGAGCTAACTGAATTTAAGAGTCCGCCAACGTTTCAGTAATAGTTTGGCAATGTTTCAGTAAGAGTCTCGGCAAGGTACGTTGCAGTCGAGGTTCGCAAAGTACTCTTTGCACGCATCACCCACTACTGGATGACTCCAAATGTCATGCTTTCCTTCAAATCTACCACAGTAGCAGAAATGGTTCATAAACTCTTTTTCCACAAGTCCGACCCTTATTCCTTCACCTGCACATAAGCCCTCAAGCAAGTCCTTCATGTTGAGTGCTCTGATATCCACGGATCGCCCTCTTTTAACTTTCTGTACGTCAGCAATTCCGTTTGAACTGCTGCCCATAGCACGGCCATGTTAGGGTTCACGCCGAAATAATGGGAATGGTTACCGTTACAGATGGCCGGGCACCAAAAAGGGACGTGGTTTTCTTCCTCATCATCAGATTGGTCAAGACTTAGTTCGTTCATTCAATTATGGTCTATCTTCATACGTTCAATCATACCAATCTCCAGGCCGGCTATCTCAGATGGCGATGGACCCTCCTCGCCTGACCAAATAGAATTCATTTGTAAGATGGGTGGTTCGCTAGATGCCTGAGCATCAAGGACCGCATCATCGCTACTGCCACATAATGCAACAGCATCGTCTGAGCCTCCAGGGTCAAAAGCTTCATCATCGACGACTAAAAGCGCTGTTAGCAAACGCACGCAAAGCGACAAACGACAGAATCATACAAGGCTCTGGAACAGGATCCCCAGGAAACAGAATCTGGTAGATTGATTTCCACTTTTCGGCATCTGTGCGTGTTGAGCGTGTCATACTGCATTGATGTGTATTCCTGTCCTCGATGGCATCGAGTGAATTATGGCAGTGTGTGCAGTGCCCATCTTGATCAGAATGAAGCTCCATCTCGGAGCGGGAGCTGAGAACGGCGTCGCACGTTATACAGGCGTATGATTTATGTACTGGGGCTAGATGATTGCTGTCAGGATATTAGTCAGTGGGCTTCCGAATCGCGTATTGCAGGCATGTACTTACCGCAGACGCGCAAAGTCTTTCCAGCCTCTTCTCGCACACGAAATCGCGGTGAGAAAATCGCTTTGGAAACCAACAAGCAAATGCCCTTGTTTCACGCTTCTTGGCCTCTGCACTTCTGCCACCCGGACGCAGGTCAGAGTCCTTGTCAGGGGGACGCCCGCTGCCTTCGCCACGGACGAAAGATTCCTTCTCCCGACTCGAGGACGTCGGGCCAACCGCTTCATCGCTTTGGAATCCTCCATGAGTTCGTGTGGACTCCTCTTGTAACCCGTATTGCCTAATGAACTTCCCAAGAGAGTTGCCCGTGCCCCAGACAGTGCTGACAAGATGGTGACGTTGTGGAGACGGCCTGGCCTTGGCCTTCCGGACCACCGCGTCTCGTTTGATCAAGCGACAGCGCACCCATACCGACAGGTCCAAGAACAGCCACGGTGAATGCGAAACCTTTGGCGAACTGGTGGATATCGAGGAGAGTTTGTGTGAGGTAGAGGTGAGAGATGCCTGGGCGCGTCGCTGGATATAAGTGCAAATTCACGAGCGGGAGCTTCGCGACAACCGTTGCCAACTGACGACAGCCACAGCCAACCGCCCCCCACACCGTAGCTACGTCAGCGGTTGAACACTTACACTGTGGCTGAGCATTTACGCATCACCTCCAACTGAAGACACACATGGCATGTTCGCGACACTGCTCGCGACGGAGCTCGCTTGTTGCTCTCGACATCCTTTATCTCAGTTGACTCAGACCTTCGAAGAGAAAATCCACCTTACCTCCTGCAAACTCCTGAGCCAATAAGCGGCTGGCACCGCCACACCTAAGCCAATTAGCGACTGGCGCCGCAGCTAATATAACTACGCCGCAGGCGTTAGTGCTTGCGCTAGCTTTAGCAGCCAATTACGGTGGTGCATGCCCAAAGTTATGTTATACCGCCTTTATTCTGCCACCAACCAAATCATTCTGCCCATACAAAATAATCACTAAGAGCGAGGGCGGTGTAACATAACTTTGGGCATGCACCACCGTACAGAGCGCCGAGGTGGGTTCCTCTCCGAGAGTCTAAGGGCCTGTTTGGTTCCACTGGAGGTATCAGTTTCTAAATTGAGGTGGTCGTAGCTTTTGGCGCGTTTTAGTGTAAAATCTTCTGCCGCGTCTAATTGATCAAAGGCCTCAAAACCACCACGTCAACGTCTTGGCAGAAAGTGGCAGTAGAGGCTCTAGATGGGCGCGCTCACTAGCGTCACGAAATGGAGGCTCCAGTTCATTCAAATTGTGGTCTCCCCCTATATTTTTCAAACTGACGTTTTTCAGCCGCACNAANAGCCTATTTAGGCAATNGCAGGGGNNTAGGCGCGCCTGCCGAGATGAAGCTCAGCTGGAGCGATCAGAGCAAGAAATGAAGCTAGAGGAACCAAACGGGAGCGTCAATTCGATATCAGCCCGTTGAGATGACGCCTCCATCTCGCCTCCAACCGACGAACCAAACAGGCCCTAAGAGATTATGGGCGCGTTTTGTAAGGACTGTACAGCCTCACCGGTGGACGACAGTTGTATCGCCTTCGACGTCGTACTTCGACCCCTAATACAGCGCTTCTGTCGACCGTTGAGGTCACTCTCAGGTACCACTTTATGACTCACCACCCTGTTCTCGTATGTCTTACTACTGTCTCGGTCAGCGACTCGGTCAACGACTTGGTCAACGACTCGGTCAACGACTCGGTCAACGACTCGGTCTCTGACACGGTAACCAAATTAGTCTACTACCCTTTTTCTTATGTATTTATAGAGGCTCTAGAGCCACATTCAATAGACAGAGTTCTTCTCAGTGACTTGTTCGTCCGACAGTTATGAGCTTGGATCTACTGCATCATCTTTGATTTAAAACCCTGATTACCCTATCGTCAACTGAACAGTAGAGGCCTTAAAATGTCCTCTCAATAATCCGAAACCCTTATTACAACGCACACTATAATCCTAGCAGGCCTAAATAATTGGGACCAATAGATTGGTGTCGTTAAGTATAAAGCCGACGGTAAAAATATATAGAAGTACATCGATCCGGATATTAAGAAAAATAATCTACCTAGATATAGAGCACCGTTAGAGCTATTACTATTAATTATTAATCCTTAGAAGACTATATTCTTAGCCCTTAATAAAGGTAAAAAGGAAGAGCTTTAAGCTTTGTGAAAATAGTATAATTATATTTACAAGCGATATAAGAAAAAGGAAGCAGCCCTTAAGTCTCTACGCACCTATATTATTAGCACTATATCTTATAACTATATTAACTACACCTTTAAAGGAAATACCGTCTATAATATCCTTATATTACTTAAGAAGGCAGTTACTCTAACTAATAACGCTTAGAAGGTTAATCTAGCTACCTAATATTTAAAAATAAAGAAAGCCCTAAAGAGTTAAAATGTTAAGAAGTGGCTCCGCAAGTAGGAGAAGGTATATAATAATTGCAAGAAGGTTAAACTATTTAAGGTAAATAGCGATTAACTAGTTAAGGACTCTATGTATACCATTAAATCTACCTTATTAGAATAGTTAGAATACTAAAAAAACGAATTATAGAACCTTAAGAGGAAGAAGGAAAAGCTACCTACCCTTTAAGTTATTATTAAGGTCTATTAAAATTATCGTTAATTGGACTTAGCTTAAAAGGCAAGGAGCTAGTATAGCTCCTACGTAGCTAGCTTTAAAGGAAAGCCAATTAATAAGCCTAAATTAAAAAATAAATTAGAAACTAAACCGGAAGCTAATTCTTTAAAAAGGATAGATAAAAAGGAATAGATAAAGCCGTGCCTATACGGATTACTATACCTATAAAGAAAATGCTTCTACCTTATTAAGTTAATTTAACCATTAGGTTAAAAACCAAATAATTTAAAAATATAGTTAGTAGAGCAGAAGCTTACTAAGGCTTTACCTAAATTTAAGGCCTTAATTAACTAATTAAGGAGCTAAGCCTTATCTAATAAAAAGCTAGAGAATATAGAAAATATAAAGTAAAAGAGCTTACCTAGTAAACTATACGGAAGCTTTATAGTATATTAAGCAGGAGCTTATATTACATTAAATTACGCTTTCTATAATAGCGTAATTTTAGACCCTATAATAACCTTATATATTATTAATAATAAAGTGAGATTTATAGGTAATATTTAACTAGCTAGTAAGCAGTTATATATAGAATTGGGTATAGAAAATATTAAAGGCTTTAGAATAGCTAAAGTCACACTTATTACCCTATTAGGAAAGTAAAAGATCTATCTTATTAAGGCTGTATATATACTAGGATTTTATATAAATCTAGTTTATAATTACAGACTTAATAATAAGAGTATTTTTTAGTATAATAAAGGGAACTACCTCTACCGTTATAGTAGTAAAAAGTTTATATATTACGGATATTACTACGGTTAGATAACCCTTAAATATAACGAATTAAAGCTAAGGACGGAGGACGCGTCCTTTATAGTTAAATTAATAGAACCTTTACTAAATTAAAAGGTAGACGGATAGCTTTAGTATAGTTAACTCGGATATATAAGAAGTGCTATAATTAAGTAACTACCTAAGGAAGTAACTGAGGCGATTCTATAAGGCCCTATAATAATTAAATATAAGACTTATATAGCTAGCAAAGCTTATAAGATTATATTAAGAAGGACACCTATAAATAAGGCGATAAGGCCTTTCTTCTATATATATATAGATTTAATTTAGGGAATTAAAGCCTATAACGGACATAAGTACGCAATCTATTTCCTTAACAATTTAGTTTAAATAAATAAGGTTAAGATATTTATATAGAAGTTATTAACCACTTAAGTAATTATTAAATATTATAATGTAGTTAAGCAACGCTACGGCTTTAAAGTTATTATTATTTATATTAATAATAAGTTATCGCTTAGAGGTAAATTTAATAACCAAACTACCGAAAAAGGTATTACGGTAGAGTACTTAGCTCTAAGTATACTAGAGCAGAACGGTCCTATAAAACATTTTAGGGAGGTGATTATAACGAAGGCTTAATATATATAAATTATTTAAAGGGAGCTCTTGCCGCACCCGGCCTAAAAAGACTAAAACTAACTAAAAGAACCCTAGAAAACACCTAGAGAATCCCCCTAAGATATATACATCGCAGGGGAGGCACACGTTAAATAATGGTGGTTTATACTCGCGCGCGTCTACCAGAACTACGCCTAGTAATAGCCCTCCATAATAAGAACGGGCAAATACCACACTATAAAGCGGAAAGACCTCTATTAAAAAGGCATCTAATAAAATATAAAGCCTATTAGACGTATTTAGTATCCATAGTTATAGGGAAGTAACTATTAGCTATAATAAACTAATATAGCTAGTAGAATGGCTCCGCCAGTTTAGCGAACCTTAGGCGCCCCTCTAGCAAACCCTTAATTAAATCCTCTAACGGTTAAGTAAAATTAAAAATAAATAAAACCCTTCCTTACCGGCAAACTGCACCTAGGCCACTATAGCTATATATTTACAGTATAGGGAACCTACCCCCCTAAAGATAATATCTGGGTATATAATTATAATATAACTAAATATAGAAAAAGCAGAGGGGCTTAGGGGATAATTAGAAATAGAAGTCCTTACAAAGATTTATAAAGAGGTTTATAACGCTATTATAGTCTAATACCTTAGGAGCGGAGATATTAGAGTTACCTTAAGAGATTAATAGGTAAAGGAATAAGCTATTAGGGTAGGGAATAGGCTAGAAGAATATATTAGTATAAAAGTGCTTTATAAAGATTACCTAGTTAAAGTCCTAGTGGTTCCCCTAAGCCTTATATTACGGACGCTTTAAGTACGATATTACGACTACTTGGAAAGGAGTTGGAAGAAGCTAGTTAGTTAATTTAGGCACGGTTTAGGATGGAGCCAATAGAGCTATATGACGAGGAATGGTAACCAAGGTTATATAACGTTATCTATATAATCTGTATAATCCATAGGATCTATAATAGAGTAAACAGAGTATACGTACCTTACGTACTAAGGGGATTTCTTAGGAGTACGGTTGTGTATTTAAAGGACTATAGTCCCTACCTAGATAGTTCTCTCCTTTGTAATAAATCTTAGAATATAATTGGAGTTAATCTGTTAGGCAACCACTCCACTAGTTATTATTATATTATTGACTTCTTATTTACCTATATACCTAGCCTATTAATAAGTCCACCGTAGTTTCTACTATAAGGCTTCGTTATACATTTACTACTAAGGTTATAGTATTAACAAAGTCAAATAATATGCCACTAAAAGCACTAGCTATGACGCTATCGACGGCGGCAACTACTTTGAGATTAGGTAACGACACTAGTATAGCAGACACTAACTTATAGCAACCTATAACAGTCGGATAATTATAAGAGATAGTTAACTAGTTAATAGAAAATAATATAATATTGGAAAATAAGATTAATAGGATAGGGATAGTAAAGATTAAGCTACTATTAATCGAAAGGTACTTAGGGGGAAGGTTAAAACTTAAAGGATTTCTTACGTAAATACACTTTAAGGTTATATAAGAAGGGGCGAAGCTACTAACACCTATAGATTGAATAGCGTATGCGGGACTATTCCTGTTAGGAAGAGTACTTAAGTAGTTTAAGTCTTACCTTACGGAAATACAAGCAAATGGAATAACGACTACTAATTAGGACGTATGGTTTATATTCTTAAGCTAGGAAGGATTTACGGAACGACTAATATAGATATTTAGAGACCTGGAGGTAGTAACTACGGTAAAAAGAAAACTCTAAGACATTACGTAGCGAACCTTAGCAATTAAGTATATAATACAGTTTTAAATATTAGCAATATAAGTAGAGTAGAATAATAGGGCGCTTATAGCACAGTATAAGTAAGGACTTAAGGCTAAAGTCTAGGACGCGATTATTTTAATAGAAGATGTGGATACCCTAAGGGAACTAATAGATTAAGCGATTAAAATTAATAATTAAATCTATTAAAGGGAACAGGCTAAGAGAGGTTAAGATAGAGTTCTATAGTTATATAAGGCGTAGAGTACGCAATAACTAAAGCCAAGTTAAAAACTATAGTATGGCGCAGAGCTAATGGACCTAAGTGGTACTAAAGAATCTAAAAGATGGAGTAAGAAATTATAGAAACCTAGAGAATAGAGATTAAGTAATTATAGGACTAAGGAGCAGAGGCCAGACTAAGGATCTTAGTAGCAGAAGACGTTTAGGCGGACTCTATAGTAAAGTTAATAGTTTAAAAATAGAGCTTATATAAACTATAGAAAATAAGGTTACTTCGCGAGGGATTATAAAGATAGTTAGAGTTACTATATAATGAAGGGAACTAGACTAATAGTAGAAGACATATACGTATAGAGGGATAATAGTGTACTATAAGGAATAAAGGAATGTTTAATCAGAAGTTTTACATTCTATTATAACAACGTATACCAAATTTATAAAGACGCTAAGTATAGCGTAAGCTATTAGCTATAGGAGCTAGAATCCTTAAAATATAGGGGAACTAACGAACTAGTTCGCAGATCGGACATTAAGGACGATAAATTTAATATAGGCGAAACATTTTATAATAATAAGGCAATAAGGGCAGCTTACTAGAAGTATATAAACCTTAAAGATATTATATAAGAGGCAGAGGATAATTCCACTATAGAATAGGGAATATTAGTAGGGATTAAGACCCCACTAGATATAATATCTATCGCTCCGTAAGACATAAGAGAAGTAGGGCAGCGAACTACTTCGGCACTTAATAAAGGTAAAAGGCTAAAGGCTTAAGATTCTTAGGACGAGATAAGAGACGACTAAGATTCTTAAGACAAGATAAGGTATACCTAAGGACCTATAATAGACAGAAACCGATAGAGTAGGGCAGTAGCTTAGTTTAAAGATATACAAATAAGCTTAGGATAGAGTTTCCTATAGGCATAAGATTCTTAGGATAAGATAAGTGAGATTTAAAACTCTTAAGACGAGATAAGAATACCTAAGCCTAGTTAAACTAAGATAGGAGCAAGGCTTAAGCTAGAAGTAAGTTTAGGATTAAAGAATTTAAAGGACTAAGAATTTGGAGTATAAATAAGGGCACCCATAAATAAGAGGCAAGAGGCTTCTTTATAGATTAGAGAATCTACGGCATAAATAGTAGCTAGACTGGGAGATAGATATATAGACCTAGAGGACTTACTAGGAGAACGTAGTGTTTAATCTAAAGATCGAAAAGTTAATACCAAGATTAAGAAGTAAGAGAACTTTAAGGATCTATTTATAAGACATAAAAAGAAAGAAACCATAGAGGAATTTAGGGCAAGGATTACCTTATAGTAAGAATAGAAACTAGATAAAAGATTTAGTATATTAGGACGTATAAGGGACAGGGCACCTATATAAAGAATTACTAATAGGCCTAGGGCAGATACACTAAGAGCTAAATGGCTTACTAAACTGGAATAAGAAGAGAATCTAGGGATTCTAACTAGGTTTAAAGAACGACACACTAAGGGCTGTTACGATATAGTAATAAGAAGATACTTCCTTACGGACAAGCCGTATATACTTAAAGGGTTATACTAAAAGTGGTATAGACAGCGATATAATAATAAGTGGGAAATTTTCTATATATAGTTGGATGAAAAAGTTGTCTAAGACTACCCGATTACAGAGAAGGCTATAAGTTATATTAAAGGAGCCTTAATTATAACGTCTAAAGACCTAGAGGAGCAATTAGAGGACTAGAGAAGTGAGAGGTAAATTACAGTATCTGTAAATAAAGTTGCGACGCTTAGATTAACACGAGAAAGGTTTAAACTTAAGGATAAAGACGAACTAAGAGTTAACCTAAGACATTAAGTATATTATATATTGGTATAGATTATATACGTAGATAATACGTGTAATATATATAGAGTACTAAAGGACAAGAACCGAAAGTACCTAGTAAGGATATATTAATTATTAGATAAGGCGAAATATTAAAACGCTAAATATATATATAGTTGGCACCTAGTAGAAGTATAAACCTAAGGGGACTTAATACTTTAGCTAGGAAGATTCCTTACGGAAGAATACTTAGATAGATAATAGTAGTGGGACTGCCTAGAGAATACGTGTCTATAGTATATAGAAGACAAAAAGTAAACTAAGTATTGGCTAAAGTTAGACTAAGTATAAATAGAATTAAGTAGCTAATAGTTGGGAAAAGTAGAGGCCTATAAAACTAGAGGGAACTAGTAGTAGAGCCTTAAACCCTTAAAGGAATTTAAGGTTAACACCTAAATTTATAAATTAAGTAGTAAGATTAACAGTTTAAAGCATTAATAGATAGTAGAGTAATAAGGAACTATATCTTACTAATAGCAGTTAAAAGAATAGGATTACCGCATAGGAAGAAGGAGTATCTTTATCTATTAGTAACAATTTTAGGAGATCCGATAGCCTATAGAGGAGGTATTATCAATCTTAAAATAGGACCTATTTAGCTAACTATTAAAGGGAGATAAATCGAGATATCTTTTAATATATTACTATTAGGGAATAATAAGGCAGTACTAGGNATGCCTTAGTTATAGGAATATAATCTAAAGATTAATTAGGTTATAGGTTAGGTTAATATTAGGGATACTTAACGCCATAAGATGTAATAATAAGCTAAGTTAGTATAGTATTAAGTAGGAGTAACCTATAAAGAAACGGAAAAAGGATTAAGTTATGTACCAAAAAGATACTATAAGTATAGTAAGAAACTATAGTTACTAGAGAGTAAAAAGCTGTTAGAGTATATAGTATAGGACTATAAAATAGAATTAGAACTAGGAATAAGTCTAAGGTTCTTTTTAATCTATAAGCTTACTAAAGAAGAAGGTAGAGTATTAAAAGAGTTTATCTAGGAAAATCTATAAAAGGGATATATTAGACCATTGTAGTTATTAGCGGGTTATTTAGTACTATTTGTACTAAAGAAGAATAGCAAACTAAGGCTGTGTATTAACTATAGATAGTTAAATAGCATTACTAGAAAGGATAGATATCCTTTACCCTTAATTAGCGAAATCTAAGATAGGATAGGTAATATATAAATCTTTATAAAGATAGATCTAAGATAAGCGTATTATTAGATTAGAATTAAGAAAGGCGACAAATAAAAGGTAGCCTTTAGGTTAAAGAAAGGACTATATAAACTATTAGTTATGCAATTTAGGCTTATAAACGCACTAGTAACGTTTTAGAAGCGTATTAATAATATACTAGGGAAATACTTAGATAAATTTGTTATAGTATACCTTAATAATATTATTATCTACTTAATAACTAAGGAAGAATACGGGGAATACGTTAAATAGGTTTTAAAGAGACTATAAGAAGAACAGATGCTAGTAGCAATTAAGAAATGCAAATTCTTTACTAGGAAGACCGATTTTGTTAGATTTATTATTAAACTAGGCCAACTTAACATAGATTTAAAAAAGATTAAGGCTATAGTAAATTAGTAAGAACTAGAGAACGTTATATAGTTAAGGTTATTTCTAGGGTTTTGCAATTACTATAGAAGGTTTATAGCGCAGTAGTTAAAAGATATTAAACTATTTACGCGGTTAATAAAGAAAGAAGAACTATAGATATAGGGAAAGGAATAGTAAGAGCTATTTAAAAAAGTTAAAGAGTTATTTACCTAGGAGCTAGTTCTTAAGATCTATTAACTAGAACTAAAGATAGTTATAAAAACGGATATATTAAACTATATACTAGGGGTATACTTTATATAGAAATATTAAAATAGATAGCACCTAGTGGTATACTATAGTTAAAAGATAACACTACTAGAGTTAAACTATAACATTTATAATAAGGAGTTATTAGGTATAATTACAGCACTAAAGGAATAGAGAGCATTCTTATAAGAGAAACTATTTATAGTTAAGACAGATTATAAAAACCTAATAGGATTTCTAATAATAAAGGAACTTAACTAAAGATAGGTTAGATGGGCGGAAATGCTTATAGAATACCATTTTAAGATCTAGTATACTAAGGGTATAGACAATACGCGAGTAGACGCTCTAAGTTAAAAAGCTAATTTATAAAGCGATAAGAAGCCATTAAGAGCTTTACTGCGAAAAGATATAGATGGACTAATTAGGTATAATTATCCAAAAATTATAGTAATTTAAGAAGAACTAGATAGAGTTTATAAGTTACTAAAAAGCTTTTAGGTATAAAGAATTCTAAAGGCATAGCTAGAAGATCTATAGATAGATATATATAAAAATTAAGAAGTAAAGTATATCCCAAGAAGCATAGCAGAATAATTTATAAAAGATTTCTATAAGGAATTAACTTAAGGACATAATAAAGCTACGGGCTTAGTATTAAGACTCTAAAAGGAGTATATTATTAATAGAATCTAGGGCTTAGTACGAAAAGTTATAAAGGAATATTTAGATTACTAAAGGAATAAACTAACGAGGTATAAGCTATATGGAGGGCTATAACCTATTAAAATACTAAAGAGACTATAGGAAGTTATATTATAGGACTTTATTATTAAGTTACTAGGGTTAAAAGACCCTATTACCGGACAAGATTATAATATAATCTTAGTAATAGTAGACAAGCTTACTAAGTGGGGATACTTTATAGCGTGTATAGAAGAAATCTTAGTGGAAGATATTACTAGGATCTATATTAAGGAAGTATTTATAAGATATAGAGCACTAAGTAAGATTATATTAGATAGAGATTTAAGATTTATAGCAGTATTCTAGGAGGTATTCTTAGCGGAATAAGGAGTTAGAGTAGTAACTTCTACTGTATATTATCCGCAGACAGACGGCTAAACGGAAAGACTAAATTAGATACTAGAACAATATCTAAAATATTATATTAATTACGCACAGAATAATTAGGTATCGCTATTACTAGTTATATAGTTTATATATAATGCAACACTATAAGAAGAAATAGGTATATTACTATTTAAGGCAAATTATAGATATAAACTAAGAATATCGTTATTATTACGACAAGTAAAGAAAATAAGTAGCACAGCTAAAGAAAGAATAAAGACGTTAATAAATCTTTATATAGACCTTATAGAATTAGTAAAGAAAGTATAAAAAAAAATAAAAAAGTATTATAATACTAGGAGATCTAAGGGACTAGATCTTAAGAAGGGAGATAAAGTATAGCTACTATACAAAACTTTTAAGAGTTGATAACTAAGTAAGAAGTTAGACTATATTAGACTAAGACCTTTTAAAATTACATAGAGGATTTTACTAGTTATATTTAAGTTAAACCTACTAGCCAAAATAAAGATCTACCCGATACTAGAGCTAGTATATAGGAATATTAAGCTACCGGTTTATAAAGCAGACATATATAGAGGATAGGAAGAAGACGAATAGTAAGTTTTAAAGATCGTTAGTTATAAGGACATTAACGATAAAATATAGTATAAGGTTAAGTAGATAGGCTATAATAAGACTACCTAGGAACTACTAAAAAATTTAAAAAACGCTATAGGAAAGGTATAGGAGTATTAAAAGAGATTAGGTTAGGTAGTATTAATAAAAAAGGATCGCTAAAAAACGAATTACTTAAGGGGGACTTAAGAAGAGCAGTTGCTGAACTACTTAGATCTATTTCCTTCTCGGTTAGAAGAGAATCCGTTTTTTTATTACTAAGTTCCTATAAACCTTATTTTATAAATTTCTACTCCTTAAAACAAACCTTTTTAAGATAGATTAACCAAGCGGACGCCGTAAGACGAGACTTAAGGGCCCTTTACTAAGCATCGGCAGCCTCTTATTTAGCATTATAAGAATAATAAAGTTCCGCTAGAGTAATAAACAGTTTATTATCTAGCTGCGTAGCTGTCACAGTGCTGCAATGAAGTAGACTGAATAACTACGTTGTGGTATGAAGAGGGGAAGAAGGTAGAAAGGGGGTATTGTATATAAATAGTAGGGCTAACCGCCAAGTCGCTAGTGGTGAGCCAGCCAATAATAGGAAATAGTACGAGATAGTATAAAACAGTATGCGTTAGGTCAGTGCTGTAACAGTACTCCTTTCCCCTAAATAGTTTAGTCCCTAAACTAAATAGATAACTTAAAAATAGGCAGTGTACGGGGTTACCTATTTTTTACCGCAAAGATATTAGTTCTGCTTACCGCCCTTAACCAAGCTAATAGTAATTTTCTATGCCGGGCATAGAAAATCCTAATTAGTTAGTTTAGTAAGTAAGGTTAGTAAAACTCTACACCACCACCTGAATTAATCCGTGTGGCGTTTCTTGGCGAGAATCTGGCTAATTAGACAACTTTAACCGCTAGTCAAAGTTCCATAATATCTTAACCACCATAAATTTTAATGCGGTGGTCGGCCGCGACCTTAGCGTGACTTTTCCTTATCTTATGCCCAGTCTGGGGGTCCTAGCTTCTTAGGGTGTTGCTTATAGAAGCGCTATATAGCTTATTTGCAACCATTTAGGTCTTCCTCTAGCTGCCAGGTTATATCCTTGTAATATTTCCATTTAATCTTATAAGTTAGGCCTTAGGGGTCTTCGTTATATATATTAAGGATTTTCTTAAACTCCCATTTATCTTCTATATTGCTATCATCGTCTCTCTCTACTACTTGTCCTTATACATTACGGCGCTCTATAGTATTAATATTTGCTTAGCTAGGGATCTCTTTAGCAGCCTAGAGGCGGACCTTAGATATATAAAAGGATTTATTTACTCGGATATAGTCCAGGAGGTCTACTATAACTACCCCTTAGTATACTGTAAGTACGGGGTACGGGCCGTCCTATTTGTCATCCCATTTCTTCTTAAGTCTATTTATCTTTATATTTTCTAAGCTAACTATAACTATATCGCCTTCGTAGAATAACGCGCTCTTGTCCCTATAGGTATTAGCATTATTTTTATAGCGTTACTATAAAATCCAGGCTAGGGCCTTAAGCTATATTAATATCCGCTTAAAGCGGTTAGCTACAGAGTCTGCGCGGAAGAACTCCTTCTTTACTTATACTAATAGTGTTAGTAGGCGGGAGCTAGCAGGCTTAATTCCGAGGTGAGGGTTAAAGCTATAGTTTGCAAAAAACGGGGAGATACCTATACTCTTATTAACTTGGTTATTTATAGCAAACTTAATAAGCGGTAGGTAGTTAACTTAGTTGTCCTATATAAAGCTAACAAAAGCATAGAGGTATTTATTTACGGCAGCGTTAATAATTTTAGTTTAGCCGTCCGTTTCTAGGTGCTAGGCTAAGCTTAGTTATAAGGTTGTCTTAAGGCGTTTACTTAATTGTCGCTAAAAGTCGCTAATAAATTATATACCACGATCGGAGATAATTGTGCTTAGTGCACCATAGAGCTTATATACATTATTAACAAAGCTATTAACTAGTTCCTCTATTAAGAGTCCTATTACTAAAACAAGGTATTACATTTTAGTTAGGCGGTCTATAATAACAAGGATATATTTATATGCCTTACCGTAGCATTAGCATACCGGCAGCGTTATAATATAGTTAATTAAGATATCGGTCTATAGGCGGGCGGGTAATTTTAATAGCTTTAGGAAACCAGGTGGGGTAGAATAGGGGGTCTTAGTGCGAAAGTATAGGGCACAGTCTTTAATAAAGGTAGCCGTAAACTAGGAGATTCCTAGCCACTAGTATATTCGGTTTAAGAGGTTAAGAGTCTTAACCCGGCCGGGGTAATTAGCGGGGCCGCTGCTATAAGAGCGATAGGTAACTTCTAGGCGGAGGTCTAGGGCGTTAGGGATAAAAAGACGTTGGCAGAAGTAGATCTGTCTATTAACAATACTATATTCTAACTTATCGCAATAGAGTAATTTCCTAATCTTCTTTAGCTAATGGCAAGCTTTTTAATTATATAGGGCTGCCACTATATCTCTTACGAGTTTGTTCTCCTAGTATCCTAGCCAGATTAACTTATTTAGTAACTTTTTAGCTATTTTAGGGTCTAGAGCGGCTATAAACTCCGCGTTATTAGAGTTACGGGACTTATATAGTAATTCTTTTAAGATTATAGGGTTAACTTTCTAGGGCGGTATAATAACTTAGGCTTAGTAGTAGAGGCGTTTATTATTAGTATCCTTAGGCCTTATTCCTAGTAGCTAGCTTAGGGTATTAGGGAGCGTAGCTTTACTACTAGGTCTATATATAATTATAAAGTTAAACTATAAAAGGAACTCTACCTACTAGACTTAGCACTAGTTTAGCTACTTAGTAGTTATAAACGTCTATAGGTTCTTATAGTTAGTAATAATTTTAAACGGCTTTTTAGTCCCTTATAGTTTAGGACGCCATTTCTCTAAAGCCTTAACAATAGCTAAGAGTTCTTTATCATAGATCTCGTAGTTATACTCTGGCGTAGAGTGCTTTACGAAGAAGAATACAACCAGTCTTAATTTTCTGTTATTATTATACTAGGAAAGGACTCCACCAAAAGCCTAATTTAATACGTCCGTCTCTACCACTATTTTCTTTATATAGTTATAGTATACTAGTACTAGTGCTAAAGTAAAGGCTCCCTTAAGGGCCTTAAACGATTTGGCTTGTTCTAGTCCCTATAGCCATCCAATATCCTTCTTTAGGAGTTTTATCATAGGTGTAGCAATGGCAAAGTAGCCTTAGATAAATTGTTAGTAGAAGTTTGCGAAGCCGAGAAATTATTATAGTTCTTTAATTAATGTCGGGTCCTTCTATTCCTATAAGGCCTATACCTTCTTAGGGTCCATAGTTATGCTATTAGTTAAGATAATTAAGCTAAGGTATTTTGTTTTAGTAGAGTAGAACTCAGACTTATTAATATTAATCTAAAGTCTAGCATTACTAAGTCTTTAAATAACTTTATTTATATACTTAGTATACTTAGCGCATGTTTTAAAGAAGACAAAGACGTTATTAAGGTAGGCAGTATAGTAGTTATTAAGGGCGTTGTATAGAATATAGTTAATATAGTTTTAAAATATAGCGGGTGCGTTATAGAGGCTAAATAGTGTAACTAGTATCTTATAGAGTCCGAACCGGGTAATAAATGCTATAAGCTACTTATAGCCCTCCGCAATCCAGATCCGGTTAAACGCAGCAATTATATTAAGTTTAGTAAAGTACTTAGCACTATAAAGTGCGTTAAGTGTCTTACAGATTAGTAGCAGTGGGTATTAATTCTTAATAATAACTATATTTAGGCCTCGGTAGTTATAGCAGATTTATACACTACCGCTAGGCTTAGCAGCGAGGAGGAGTAATATAGTAGCTAGTAAGGTCAATTTACGGATAAAACCCTTATCTAGCATCTTATTAATCCACTTCTTTATATACCTAAGTTTAGCAGGTAAGAGTGGTCTATTTTTATAGTACGGGGCCTAGTTTCTAGGGGTAATCTCGATTTTATAGTCCTATAGTTAGTAAGGGGGTAGCTTATCTATATTCTTAGGGAGGAAGTGCTTAATATATTAACTAAACTCCTTTAGTAGGCGTTATAGAGTATCTTTACGGGTCAATCCTAGTTTACCTTTTAGGAATTTTTTAATATCGGTGTCGACTATCTTCCGACGTAAAAGCTCAGGTTTAGTTTTTAGATTTATCTTAAGGAAGTCGTAGAAATAGGGGGGAAGCACTTTACAGGCTTCCTTTATCATATAGTCGCCTTCCACCAGCCGGCGGAAAGACCTTTCTAATAGGTTCGGTACTTCTATTAGGCCTATAGGCAGCTCTTTAAGCAGCTGTTAATACTTATCTTATTTAACTAGTTCTACCAGCTCCGCCATATAGATCCTTATTACCTTTATATCTTTTTATTTATAGAACTAGGTAAAATTAATAGCACAAGTGCATTTAATATCATCCAGGTTAGGGCGTGTCTAGTTCTCCGGTACTACAACTAGGCTAACACAGCTTAGTCGGCCTAGGGGGGCGGAAACAAGGCAGCGGCCCTATACGGTACGCGCGGGGGACGGGTATAAGGTTAGGCGTTGCGGTAGCGCAGTTTCTATTATCTAGGTCTTAGTAGTTCTATAGCTAGTCCTTACTATAACGCGAGCTATAGTGTATATATATAGCATATAGCTTAGTTCTAGGTATCGGGCTAGGCAGCTAGGGTTTAAATAGTGCCTAGGTTAGGGTTAGATTCTTAGTAGTAACAGCATAAAGCAGACCTTCTTCCTTAGTCTTAGTAGGGCTAGCTAGCCTGTCATTTTAGTCTTAAGTGCTAGGGTAGTCTAGTCTTCTACTATCTCATTTCTTTACAGCTATACGGGCTCCCCTTTATTAGAAATGTCTTCTACTATTAGGGCTTTATATATAGTCCTAGGCACTAGGCTTAATAGTGCTAAGTATCCATATAGGGCGTCCCTACTAACGTCGGTTATTCCCTACGGGAGGTAGTGCCTAAAGTAGTAGTCTAAGTTAAAGCGGATCTTAAGTTTCCTAAAGCTGGGACAGGGCTTATGCTTCTAAAGCTAGGGCATACCTAGAATAATTAGGGTAGTAGGCGAGAGTTTAGTAACAAAAAAGAGCATGGCTTTAGTATAGAGGCCGATTAATATTTGGGCAGTAAAGTAGTCCGTAATAAGCGAAGTTAGAATATTATCTACAAGGCGCAGTAGCCTAGGTACTAGTAGCTTCTTAGTTATAACGTTATAATTTCTTATAATAGACTCTACGTTAGTAAATGCCATTATAGTACTACCGGAGTCTACTAGGCTTACTATATTAATATAAACTTAGGGGTATAGGTTACGTAATAAGGAGAGTTGGGTTTAAATAAGGATTAATTTCTTATTATTATTTATTAATCTAAGATTAAGTAGCAGTTTACTAATAGAAAGGACTAATTAATCTAGTAATAGGGACCTAATCTTCTCGTCTTCCTCCTTATATAGTTTAGACCCTTAAACGCAACTTAGTCTAAGGGTTTGCCTTTTAACGACTAGGGTATAGGGCTATCTTAGCAGGGCGGTCTAGTGTCCGTCTAGCTGGCGGTATTAGTCTTAGTTTTGGTCGGGGTATAGAAGGACAATACCTCGCCAACAATATAGCTATGTTTATACTCGCTAGCACGAAGTCGCTAATACTAGGCGTTGTTAACGGGTTAGGCTCTTATATAGGGCATAGTTTAGAGTAACTAAGCCATAGGGTTAAAGGGGGGGGGGTTGTCTGCCGCGGCTATAATAGGCTCCGCGGTTACCGCGTTTATAATAGACTCTATAGTCGCCGCGTCCGCGGTTATTAGTTTATATTATTTAATAGGGTAGCATTAGAACTAGGTTTACTATCTTAGTAGGGTTATAGGCATCCTTTTAGTGGCCGGGCAGGCCATAGGTAAGGCATAGTCTATTATTAACGCGGCGCTTACGCTCCGTGTCTAAGATTCTATTAAGGTCTATAGGTTCTCTAGTTACTGCTAGGGTCAGGGTTAATATAGGGGTAGAGGCTTAGGCAGGTAGGCAGTAGTTAGTGTTCTTCTTAAGGTTAGCTTAATATATATAGTTCGCAAGGTTCTTAACAAACACATCTATCTGCTTGCTCCAACCTATATAGTCGCTATTATTAATTTTATAGGTAAGTCTAAGTACTAGCTCTTCTATCTTTGGAGAGATAAACTTTTAGAGTAGGTCTACCTTTTATTCGTCTGTCTTTTTAGCGCGGACTATTAGCTTATTAAGCTCTCCCTTCTAGGACCAGTAATTACGCTCGCCCTAGGGGAAATGGTTAAGCTTATTCTTTATAATTTAGGTTATATTAAGGACCTCGTAGTGGGTAGTAAGGTCTTTAAGTATATCTTCCTTAATAGGCCATTTCCACGCAGATGTGTTATTTAGGTTCTTATATATTAGCTCTAAGCCCTACTTAATAAACTTATAGGCCTTATCCTCTAGTATGTCCGAGATATAAAGGATCTAGGACTAAACTATATTAAAGTAGTCCTAGTCCCGGTCGAAGACTCCCTTAATCTTAATATACTAGGTCTTAAAATTAGCTTATTATTCTAGTGGGGTGCCTTTTCCGCTAAATATTAGCGGGTCTTTAGATCTCCGTTTTTTCTGCTAGGTTACTACCGTTGTTATAGGGGTTAATTATTTTAGAACGGTAATAGTTTTTACCTAGGAGTTAATAGTTCCTATCTAGGAAGCAATAAGGGCACTAAGGTTTTTATTGGCTTTTTTATTAGCGGTGTTTATATTATATATATACTATAGTTCTACTTTAATATTATTAAGGAACTTGTTAGTATAGTTAATAAGAGTAAGGTAAGCTTTACTAGGCTCAAAGGTCTTAGGGTATAGTAGCGAGCGGTAGATTATCCACGCGATATTGAGGTATATCTCTGTAAAGAGGTCTACAAAAACGTCATAGGGGTTTTAGGTTTTGGCCATTTCGGCGTCGTTGGTGTCGCCCATCTAGGCGCTAGGTAAAAACTAACCTTTATAAACCACTACAAGACCTCTTCCACCTACTATGTACTACATTATACTATATAGTATAGCAGACCTAAGGAAGCAAGTTAATAAAGGCTAGGAAAAGTAAAGGTAGGGAGCTAACCTTATGTCTATACCTAACGTTAACAACTATATTAAATTTAAAGTTCTTAAATATGAATATTTTAAGCTTATAAATGTCGACCTATAGGAGCAATACTAGGAAGACTTCGCGGACTTTACGGAAGCTATCTTTAAAGTATACAACCCTACTACTATCCGTAACCTATGGACCCTCTTACATAACCAAGGTGTATAGGTTAAAAGGAATAAATAAGTTACTATTGTATAGTCCTTATACAACACAATATATAAGAAGGACCAAACGGAATAGACTAAAGAGGAAATCCTAGACCAGTTTCAAAAAACTAAGGAACTCTTTACTTCTTCTAAACTTAATATAATCGCTAGCCTTATACCTAACCCACTTAACTAAATTTATCCTATAAACCCAAGCAGTTTTAGAATTAATCTTACTGGCTAAAGTATATCTAGTACTTAAGTTACGGACCGTAATACCCCTATAACCTAAATTACGGACCGCAATACCCCTATAAACCAAAATACGGACCAAATTACCCCTATTGTTTAAGTCACAGATCCGCAAGCTATATATCCGCAAACTATATATCCGCAAGCCACATATCCGCAAGCCACAGATCCGCAAGTTACAGATCCGTAACCCACCTAAGTAAAAACCTATAGCAAGGAGCTAGCTGACCTAGCTAAGCTTTACACTAACGAATCTAAGTATAGCGGTAAAAATAATAACTTTGACTTTAAACTAACTATCTTTATAGACCTTTGCTAGAAGGCTAACATTCCTAAACAAGAGTTTAGCCAAGCCTACTCTACCATACTACGCGGCCTAGCACTTAACTACTACTACACCAACCTTAAAAGCAACCCCCTTGGTGTTCCCTTTAATAAGCTATATAAAGCCACCCACAACTACTTTAAAGGACCAGAATATAAGCGTGATATCCTTACCCAATAAAATACAACCAAGATACTCCGATGTACGTCTACCTGGCTCGTAGCCAGGCCCGAAACTGGCCTTATTCAGCCAGCCGACGTGGACGACCTAGACGTACAACAGGACACCCTTGGGCTTGCACTAGCTCTGAGATCGTAAAGGCGGCGAGGGCGTAGGGAACCTCTTTTTATAAGAACTTGTTAAGGTTAACGCGTCGCAGATACCTCGTACGAAACTTGTTAAGGCCCCCAAGGCCACCGCGAAGAACTTGTTAAGGCCCTACCTAGAGAACTCGTTAAGGCCCCTCTACGAGAGCCTATTCGGTACATCCAGGAGACCCAGAAGAGGGTCTTAATAGGCGTGGTGCGCGCGACCTGGACGAGACAGTGACGCGACAGTGACGCGACAGCGACGCGACAGCGACGCGACGGCGACGCGACGGCGACCAGACGGCGACCAGACGGCTCAACGAGGTGGAAACACGGGCAAAGCTCTAGGTAGCGGAAACACAGGCCAGCTTCGACGGCCCCATGGCGTTCGACCAGGTGACTCACAGGAGGGTCTTAATAGGCGTGGTGCACGCAACCTGACGCAATATGCAGATGTATATATATATAGGGGAGGCTGTAGGGGGAAACACAGGCCAGTCGGACGAGGTCTTAACAGTTAGAGACACAGGCCAGCTCATAAAAAGGGGGGACACAAGCTTGGTTAGTAGGAGAGGGGGGAGCAGGTTGCCTGGCACGGGACCTGGTCTATAGCCCCCTCCTATAAGACACGGTCGGCCTATTATAAGGAGACTCTTACAGGTAACGCGAAACGGGAATTAAAACCTCCCGCGGGGCGTAGTGCGTAGTAGCTACTGCTGGCTCTAGGGACCTTACCCCTTAGCTAGGCTCTAACCCCTAGTGCACCTAGTAGGCAGGCAGGATCACGTCCTGGCCGGAGAGACTATTATATGGCTCAAGAGAACGGATACGCGTGTCGGTATATTAACAGACGGAACCGTTTAATCGCTAGGACGGTATGCCGGTAAGACGTGCTTATAGAGCAAACAGGAGTTACTCAGGCGGAAAGGTTTTGGCTAGGCCTTAACCGTAGAAGGTGCACCTAAGGCTTTCTATATTGCAGGATGCAGCTACAACGCCCTTATAGGATTACGCCAGTAGGCATGTAAGACGGAAGTTGCGACCCCTGCAAATGGCAGCTTATGCCCGTGCCGGCAGAAACAATAAAGAAGGCGTAAAACTAGAGGCTATGGAAGGCTCCCAAGCCGTACAAAAGCATACCAACTCTAGGAGGAAACTCTTATATAGACCGCTGGGGGGCAGACTGGTACTTGGGCTAATCCCGTTATAAGATATCCAAAAGAACTGGTGAGAATCCCCGTGTTAGGTGGTAGCAAAGCCAACTACTTATAGAAAGCCCCCCTAGGCCTAAGGGCCTAGAGGTCTAGGACTGTTACTAGAAAACTGGGGTAGAGGCCTAGATAAGTAGGCATGTAGAACTCTACTATATAACTACCTGCCTAATTACAGGCCAAAAGGACCAACCTCTAGATACCTTCTCTATACGAAATAAAGTCAATCAACTATTTACATCAAAACTACAAGTAGAAAAACCCGTTTTAGCATCTATAGCTAGAACTAAAGGAAAATAAAATATTCTCCTTACGACTACGGAAGAGTATAATGCAGATTTCTTAGTCAAATATAAGGAAATCTGGCATAACTGCTTTACCTTTCAAAGAGAACAAAAACTAGAACCATGGGTTCAAATTATAGCCCATAGGGTTCCTACACTACCTTTCTTAGGAGAAGGAGGCTCTAAGCTTCTAAAAGAAGAAATTGAGACTTTTAATCCTATAAGGATACAAGGACTACCTAGATAGATCTCATTTAGTGTAAAAAGACACGATCCACAGACCAGATTTGGCTCTATAGTTTTTACTATAGAGAACGAAGAAAAAAGACAAGAAATCCTTAAGCAAAAAGAGATATCAATTGCAGGTACAGCTACTAAGGTAGTAAAATACCTCGAAGTCTCTCCTACTACGTAGTGTAATAGCTGCCAAAAATTTGGCCATACAGGAGACAGATGCTCTACTAGGGCCTGTAGATATTGTGCGGCTGCACATCTATCTAAAGACCACTGCTGTCCTACCTGCTTAATAAGCGGCAGGCCTTGCAAGCATACCACTCCTCTTTGCATTAATTGTAAAGAAAAACACTTTACTAATAGCAGAGACTGCGAGAATCTTAGAGCAGCTAAACTAGTACATAGTACTAGTGTAGAAGATTCTATAGAAGAATAAAATTAATAGGAGTCTAGAAGGAGGTAACTCCTACTAGGCTTTTAGGTTAAAAGATAGTAGAGAGCAAAAGGACAGAAATAAATTGCAAAAGGACAGGGACAGGGGTTAGGATTTCTTACAGTTTTTCTTACCATTTTCTCATTCCCTAGTAGTTGTAGTATCTTAGTATTTTTACTAGGAAACTATAAACTCCTAATTTAGGGGTTTATAAACTACTAGGACATAGCTACTAGTATATATTAAGCTGCCTAGAAAGGATTTATGTATATAGAACTATAGCGCCATAGCCCAGAGGCTGCATGCGCAGTATTGTACGTAGTATAATACAACGGATATAAAAAAAAAAAAAAAAAAAAACAACTAAGCTACGGACCGTAATTAATAAGAACACTGAAAAATCGACTATAGAGTGCCTATAAATTCTTATTAAAGACCTCCGGCACCTATAACACGGCCTTAACGCTAAGCTTTAAACAGACAACTTTCTATATAATAAACTTATTACGGCCTACTAGGAAGTAGAGCCCTATAAGTACGCCTACTACAAGCCTACAGATACCTTAGCTGGCCTTATTAATAATTTACGCTCCTCTATTATAATGTACGAAGTCTTAAACCCAACAGGTAGCACTTAAGCCTTTATTACGGATATTTAATATCTATAAATAGACTCAGACGTCTACTTTATGGACCGCCGCTACTGCTAGTAGCACCTATACTAACTAAGTCCTACCTGTAACCCCTATAGCAACCCCCGTATAAAAACATACCCCCGTAAATAAACTAGCCAGAAGTGCTTTATATACGGTAAGGAAGGATATTAGTCTATAAGGCATACCTAGGAAGAACGTAATAAGTCCAGGAAGAGACTTAATAGCTGTATTAACCAGTTTATTTTGGAATATAAAGGAGAGGAAGTAGAAGAGCCCCCTAATAAGTTAATAGAAGCCCTTATAATTAACTTTAACTTAGACGCTTAGGAATAAGAGACCTTAGAGACATTCCTAACCACTTTTAGACCTTTTACGGATAGCTAAGCCTTTAATATTACGACCGTATTAGCCGACCGTTCCTTCCTACACTTAGTTACGCCTAAAAACCATTCCATAAGTACCCCCGTTATGGACGTTATAGATTATAAGTAGGACCTATTTACATATATCACTACAGAACGCTATACCCCCAAGGAATTCTATAGTGTTATAATTAACATAAGTGCCTCTAAGAAGTCTACCGTAGGCTATAGACAATACCTTGCATATAGGACCACCACAAATAACAATACGGATATTAATATTACGTAAACTGGGGCCGTAAACGTCTAATTTAGCATCAGCTTAACCGCATTAATTAGATTAGTTAAAGTTAAGACTCTAATTAGCCTAGTTAACTTCTATATAGTAAAAGCGGACACCCCCTTCCTACTCTGTCTTATAGACATGGATAGGTTATAGGTTTACTACAATAATGTTACGGACACCTTAATAGGCCCTATAACTGCCCTAAGAAGTAAGCATATTACCCTACTAATTACACGACAATTTAGATACCCGTTCCTTATATAGGAAGAGACTTTACAGACCTATATTTAGGAATCTTTTAACTATAACCTATACTACCTTACCAGTACTAAGATCTACCGCCTATACCGCCGTTTTAGCTACCTATTAGCCGAAAAGCTGTATAGAGTCCTTAAACGCTTTGGATATGACAACGTTAATAGGAAGGCAGTTAACCACCTAACTAAATACTACTCCTTCTGCTAGAAATACGGACGTTTCCTAGGCCGATTTAAGTTCACCCTTTATAAAGACCTTAATTTTAACCACTTAGTATACGTAGACATTATATACATTAACGGCAGCCTAGTATTATATATAATTGACAAGGTAACCCACTATTAAGCCGCCCGTTAGTTGCAAAATATATCTATAAAATATACTTAGGACATTTTACGGACCTACTAGATTAATATATATCTTAGACCTCCTAAGTATATTACCTATAATACTAGTAGGAACTTTATTAGCAAGGAATTCTAATAGTATACTATAGCCATAGCTATTTTAACAAAAGCCGTTCTAGTTAAGGCGTACTAGTCTATTAGGCTTATTAAGCGAGCTTACCTAGCTCTATAGAGAGCTTACTAGATTATTACGGACGAGTGTAAGGACATCTAAAAGAAACTGGCTTTATAGATAGCCGTAAAAGCTATTAATAATACCGCTAGCCCTAATAGACTGGTACCTACCTTTTTAGTTTACGGAGCCTATCTAAGGATAAGCAAACTAGATCCTCCTACCCCGTCCGTTATAGACCGAGCAGCTATAATACAGAAGGCAATAGCCGAAATAGTTAAATTACGGGCTAAATAAACTATTAATAACGCCCTATACTATCGTAACGGACCTAATACAACCTTAGTATATAACCTCCTGCTTAACTCTAAAGTCCTTATATAGCGTAAAAGCAGCTGCTAAAATAAACCCTATTATCTACTAGCTATAGAAAACAAGACGTGCTGTGTATAGCTTCCTAGCGGGCTAACTAGCTTTAGAAGCACGTCTGTAAAACCCTACTTTCGGCCCAAAAACACCTATAACGTTAAGCTAGACGAACTAGAAGTAATTACTAAACCAGATAAACCAGAAGCGACTACTAAATTAAATAAACTAGAAGCACCCTTACCTACCCTAGAAGTCCCCTAGAAACCCACTAAACCTACTAAACCTACTATAAAGCGTGGNNNAGGACGCCCCTAAAAGCACNCTATAACNAAGAANNCNATAATANAGAATTACCTAACCTCCGCAGGAATACCCGTAAGGCAATCTCCGCCTATAGATATATTAGTTCTAGTATAGGAAACCCCATTTACGGACTTATAACGTAAAGAGATTAACGGACTACTTAAAAAGGGTGTCTTTACGGTTATAATAGAGAGAGACGTTCCACAAGGCGTCCGTATATTCAACTTATGCTTTATTAACAAAATTAAGCACCCTAGTACTAACAAAGCTTTTAAAAAATTAAGGCTTATTATATAAGCCTATAATAACCGAGGAAAGGACCTAGTCCTTACGCAATTGCCCACGATTTAACGAGTCAGTCAATAGATTATACTTGCACTTACGCCTGGACTACAGCAAAGCAAACCCGTAGTACTTTACCTACGGGATATCTCGTAAGCCTATGTGCAGTCTAATACCTACTTAAGTAGGGATATCTTTATACGGCCACCCCCTAAGCTTAACCTATAACTAGAAACAATCCTATAGGTTATAAAACCCCTTTACAGAGTACTAGAAGCCGGAAACTATTGGTTTAAGATATACCACCAATATTACGTTAGTAAGCTTAAAATAAAACAGTTAACCTATAACCTCTACCTCCTATACAGCCCATTAAACGGCCTTGGTATTGTTAGACTCTAAATAGATAATACCCTATTCCTAGCAGACCAAACCTTTACGGACGCTGAAGAAACTAAACTATAAAAGGCCAAGTTCTTAGCAAAGCTGTAAGAGCAGTTAACTGAGCAGAATCTAATTAAGTTTAATAAAGGCCTAATTACACAAAAAGGTAACCTAATTAAGCTGACTTAGGAACGCCAAGCTTAAAACCTAAAGCCTATTACAGTAAAGCCTACGGACCTCACTAGTTCCCGCGAAGAGACCTATAAAACCGTAAATACGAAGGACCAATACGCTGTATAGCGTGCAAGAGGCGCCTATATTGCCATAGTCTGTCAACCTAAATCTACCTACAATTTATCTTTTGCGGCCCAGGCAATAGACCTATAAGAGGAAAATGTTAAACAGCTTAACAAGCGCATTTAGTAGCAAATTAACAATACAGTAAGGGGACTTACTTTTATACCACTAGACCTAAATTCCCTTAGCTTACTAGCATTTACGGACGCCTCCTTTACTAATAATAAAGACCTATTATTACAAATCGGCTTTATAATTGTACTTACGGACCGTAATTAGGACGTAAATATACTGCATTAGTCTTTAATTAAGTATAAATAAGTAACCCGCAGTATACTAGCTTCTAAACTATATACACTAGCTTATAGATTTAATATAGCAGCCGCAATTAAATTAACGGTCTAGAAGATTCTATAACTAGAGTAGTTACCCCTAGTTTTATGCACTAATTTAAAGTCCCTTTATAACTGCCTAGTTAAACTAGGTACAATATAGAAGAAGAGGCTTATAGTCGACCTAATATGCTTACGTTAGGCCTATAAATGACATGAGATTATAGAGGTTAAATGGATCAGCAGCGGAGACAACCTAGCAGACGCTATAACTAAGGCAAAGCCGTATCAAGCTCTAAAAACCCTAATTAACATAAATAAGCTCAATCTAAAGGTTATAAAATAGGTGGAACATAACTAACGGAGCACTTACGGTTCATTTACGGCCCGTTAGAAGGCTGTATAGTTTACTTTACGGACCATAAGTAGGACTTACGGCCAGCTTAAAGCACCGTCTAGAAGGCAGCCTAGAAGACACCTTAGGAGGGATTTCCTATATATTTCTTTTATATTTTACGGTTCTATTAAAACAATTACGGAGGCCGTATACAGGTAGTTTCATTTTTCAAGTACCGCCAGTATATAATTACAGCCTGTTATACCAACCGCGTGCTTATGCGTTCGGTACACTAACTACACGTTTACGCGTTCGGTGCACCAACCACCCGCTTACGCGTCTGGTGCACCCCTAAAGCACTTACTAATTAGGGGGAGGTCTTATCAGTATATAGACCACGTAGTCTGCTTTAATATAAGAAACAGTCACTATCATCCAAAAGAGCATACGATACTATATGTATTTCGTGCCCCTAGATCTAACTTACTTATACTATTAAGTTAGTACGAACAAGGTATAATAAGTAAAGATATTAACCAAATTAATTAAACGGATATTATACCTCTAGTAAATAACTTAGAGATATTAGAAATCTTTAAGGACGAAAATAAAGAGGAGGGAGATAGTGTTACAGACGCTTTAAGTATAATATTATAACTACTTAGAAAAGAGTCGAAAGAAGCTAGTTAGTTAATTTAGGTATAGTCTAGAATAGAGCCAATAAAGCTATATAACGAGGAATGGTAACTAAGGTTATATAATATAATCTATATAATCTATATAATCTATAGGATTTATAATAGAGTAGATAGAGTATACATACCTTACGTACTAAGGGGATTTCTTAGAAGTACGGTTATGTATTTAAAGGACTATAGTCTCTACCCAAATAGTTCTCTCCTTTATAGTGAATCTTAGAATATAATTAGAGTTAATCTATTAGGCAACCACTCCACCAGTTATTATTACGTTGTTGACTTCTTGTTTACCTATATACCTAGCCTATTAATAAGTCTACCGTAGTTCCTGCTATAAGGCTTCGTTACACCTTAGGGTAAAAAAGGGACGCTAGGCGGATAATACAGCAACTATATATAAGATAGTAAAATAAACGGAACGCCTTATATTAAGACTTAAGATTATCTAAATCTAATGGCTTTAATAGGAAAATATAAACTAAGTATATAATAAGAATAATAAAAGAATATAAGGGTTACCAGAGACTTGTTAGGGAAACGCTAGTTAAACGTATAGCTCCTTTATTGTTAGTATATATATACTAGGAATATAAAAACTCCTTATTTAAAAAGGTATTATTATAAATGGCCTTATATATAACGTAAGGCTCTATAACTATAGACTTCGCCTAGAATACTATTATTACTGTGTATAATAGGGGCATACTTAATCTATATACGCAATATAGGTATGCTGCGGCCACTATATAGGCCCCTATAATATAAGATACTGCTTAAATTAAGACTAAATAAAATGCGTAAACTGCCACTAAAGCATATATAAGGCGTAGGAGAGAGAAGATTGTATTAAATATAGGAGATAGAAGGTTAGGGCTTAGCAGCTACGGGAATAACTATATACTAGGTTATATAAATAAAAATAACAGGTAATAAGCTAGGGGGGCATAGGTACCTTTCTAGCATTTCCTACCTTTAATACTAAGGGGCTAGGCTAGCTATCCTAAGCCTTAACGGGCTAGAAGCGACGCCACGCGATATTACTAGACTATATAGGAATATAAGGGTTATAAGGGATATAAAAGAGAGGACGCCCTATAGGAAGACCCTTATAGACAGCTATAGTAAGCTTAAGACCGGGATAATTAAGAATTAGACTTAATGTGGTAAATATAACATTTATAGCCGACTCTTAAAGGGTATATAGCTAATTAGTAAGAACAGGGGAAGAACTAAAGATAATAATAAATTTAGATATAAAAGTGCTAGTAAGAATATAAAATATAGGTATAGAAAGCTCTATATAAAATAAGTAGTAACTAAGGTGCAGATATAAGAGATAGAAGTCTTAAATATTCTAGAGAAAATAGAAATAAAAGAAGTAAGGAATAATAAAAAGGCGAAGGATCCTCGCTAGGGGTCTGCCACCTATCTATTATATAGTATAACTATAGTAATACAAACTACTATCTTACAAGGCCCTTACTAGACAGTCTAGACCTAAAGAAATACTATATCCTTACTATATAAGAGCCGTACTATAATACCTATATATAATTAATATACTGCCTCTAAGAATTCCAGCTCCTATATAAACTAAAAGTAGCCATACGCGTATACTTTATAATTAGTAAGACTATTAGCCTATCTTTATAGTTATAGCAGGCAGTTAATCTAAATATTATAGTTATAACAATCTAGATATATAGAGGACTGGTATAAATTATTAATATATATAACCTTAGGGTTAAAGGGGTCCTATAAATAGAGAACATTATATTAGTAATAAGCTTACTTAAAACTAAAGGCATAAAGTCTATCCTATTAGGAGATATAAACCTCTACTACCCGCGGTAGGAGGGTATCTACGTCGCTGCTAAATAATAGGTAAAGTGCTTATTAAAAGTTATAGACACCTAGGGCCTTAAGCTGGCTACCCTCCTTAGAGTAATTATATGGTAATAAGGATCCGCTAGAAGTATAATTAACTTTATATTTATAGACGAAGGCCTATACTAGAGACTTAAAAGGTGCAACCCTAAAGAAGAATAGGTACTTACCCTAGACTATATCCCTATCTAAATACAGCTAGACTTAGATATTAAGGCGTAACTAAATAGTAAAAGATACGCAATAAGGATGCTTAAGGCAGATAGTTTCCTTAATATAGTTAAATAATAACTCTAAGACCTAAAAGAAATCTACCCAATACCAAATAAGTAAGGCTTATTAGCTACCCCTAAGGAAATTAACTAAAGACTAGAAAGGATCTAGGCAGCAATTAAAAATAGGCTAAAAGAGTACTGCCCGGTCTTAAGACCGGGCCCCTATATACGATACGCTTAGTCTGCATAATATATAGTTCTTATAGCTAGCTAATAACAAGCAAAAAGGAAATACTTAAGTAGCTATAACCCTAAAGATAAGAGACAATATAAAGATATAAGAAACTAGTTAAAAAATACCCTAAAAAAAGAAGTAAGGAATAACTAGAGACAATTTATAAATAAGCATACTTTTAACCCGAGCCTCCCCTATAATAAGGGCCTGTGGGCTATAATAAAATAGGCAAAAAAAAGGTAGGGCGATTAGTAGAAGATCTATACCTACTACCCCTATAAAGAGCAGGGGAATTATAGGCTACTAATAATAATAATAAGAAGGTAAAGATCCTTATAAAAAGGTTTTTTCCCTAACCGGCTCTAGTAGACCTTAGTAATATTATAGGTAAAGCACTAGTAACTTGCCTATAGGTTAACAGTAATATAATAATAAAGGAAATAGCTAAAACTATTAGCCGCCTTTTAAATAATATAGCACTAGGTCTAGATGGGATTCTAAATAAGGCCTTAAAGACCTATGGACCATTTATAGCACCCTAGCTTACAGATATAGCTAGAGCATACTTTGCTATAGGCTATTACCTATAACTTAGAAGATCTATAATAACGGTTGTTCTATAAAAAGAAGGTAAAGCAAATTACTTAATCCCAGAAAGCTACCGCCCTATTGCCTTAGAAAACACCCTTAATAAGATCTTAGAAAAGGTAATAGCGGACTATATAACAGATATAGCTAAGGAATACACCCTACTACTATAGAGCTAAATAGGGGCAAGAAAGAACCGCTTAACACTATTAGCACTTACGCTACTCGCTACTACTATTAAATCTGCATAGGCGATATGAAGGGACTTTATAGTATTAATGCTTAGCCTAGATATTAGTAGCGCCTACAACAACGTACCCTATAAGCGTCTCCTATATATCCTTAGGGCAAAAGGCTTCTTAAAATAGATTATATAATTTGTCTAAGGGTTTATAGGTTTAAAAAAACATTACTAGTCTTTAGCGGATACCAGAGCCCCCCTATTACAGTTATAATAGGAATACTATAAGGATTACCCCTCTTACCTATACTTTTTCTTTTCTTTATAAGTAACCTACTTAATTTCTTTAAGGAAGGGGCGACCTAGGGGATAGGCTTTATTAATAATACAAACCTAATTATATACGGGCTATTAGCCGTAGAGAATTGCAGAATGCTAGAAAAAGCTTATAATACCTATATAAAATAGGCAAGATAATATAGAGTCCAATTCTTACTAGAGAAATACTAGCTAATCTATTTTATAAGAAAATGTAACTAATCTATAGATCTCTAGCATATAATCCGTATCTAAGGCTTTAGGGGTTAACTAGTTTAGGGCCTAAGGGTATTAGGAGTATAGGTAGACAGTAAGCTCTAGTGGAGCGTATATATAGCATAAGCGGTCTATAAGGGCTAAGTATAGTATATTGTATTATTTAGGATTATTAATTCTATATAGGGCCTATACTTCTAAAGGTTACGCCTATTATATATAGTAGTTATCCGGCCAACCATAACATATAGGTCCAGTATTTAGGCCATTAAAGAATCCAAAAAAGCCCCCCTAAGTTACTCCTTAAACTACTTTAAAAGGTCTAAACAGCCTACCTTTAGAGTATAATAGGCGGATATAAGCAAATGGCCACAGCACTGCTTAAGAAGGAAGCCAATATTCCCCCCCTATAACTATATATTAAAGCCGCTGCAATATAAAGAGCCTAAAATAAATATAACCTTAATGTTATAAATTATATTAAGATACGCCTAAATAAACTATAGAGGGACCTTAGGGCGCCCTATAAGAGAATAAACTAATAACCCTAAAGTAGGGAAGACATATTAGAGAAACAGGTAAAGAAAGTAGAAGAAAAATAGTGCTGCTTTAGGGCCTAGGCCCATATAGAGGAGAAAGGGAGACGCGTAAGAGGCTAGTAAAGATAATAGTAAGAGAAAGAAAGGAGCCAAAGCAAAGTATAAAAAAATGCTAGGAAACTATCTACTATAATATAATACTAGTTAGACCAATGCTAGAGAGGTATATAGGAGTTAAAGGTATAGAGGCTAACTAAGGTAAGAGGAACCTAAGCCGTAGTATAGTTAATGCTATAGGGGGTAAATACTTTAGGGCTTTAAGAAGGCCTAATAAAGGCAGAAAATATAATAGCGATACTCTTAAGAATAGGAATAATAGGACTAAAAGACTAGCTCTACCGGGTAGGTGTCTTAATAGGTAGCCTAAGATGTAAATATAGCTAGCTAAGACAGATACTAAAATATATAATACTATTATGCCCCTTATATACCAACTAAGAAGTAATGCTTTTAGTAGCTAGCACAGAGAACTATAATACACTGCTCTTAATATAAAAAGGCCTTAAGGCGGTTACCTAGTGGCTTATTAGCTAAAATATACTAAACCAGTTCTGGGTTATAAGGGAAATAGTAATAAAGGGTAGGGGGGTAAGTAACGGGCGCCCCCTAATAACTCTATAGTAGTAGAGTAAAGTTTATAATACTAGCGCATCTATAAACTTATTACGGTAGCAGTGGTTTCTAAGGGGGTTAAAAAGTAAGGTAGTAGGAGTACTATAGGTGACTTATAGGCGCCTTGTAGGCGCTTTATAGGCGAGTTCTAAAAGGCGGGGAGATAGATTATAGGGTTTTCTTAAATAGAGTTTTCTCCCTATATGTATATAAGGAGTAGTCTGCGTAGGCCCAATAGGGATCCAAATTAGACGTTAAGCAATAAATTATTATTATTATTTTATATATAAATTAAAGCTTAACTACTAGAGAAGCTCTAGCCCAAGGCCTTTAAAGTAGCAGCGTATATAATAAATAGGACATTGAGTAGACGGCTTAACTAGAAAACGCCTTTTAAAAAGCTTTAATTAGTAATAGGTCTCTTACTAACTAAACTAAATATAGCTTACCTACGCGCCTACGGCTGTAGAGCCTATTTACTTAAATATAACATTCTATATACTTGAAAACTTACTTCTAAAGCCTATATTAGGTATTTAGTAGGGTATAATTTAATAAACATTTTTTAAATATATATACTAAGCGAAAAGAAGGTAATTTAAATAAGAGACGTTACGTTTAATAAGCGACTTATCTATAATAATAGCAAGCTAAATCTTATAAATTTACTTTAAGAGAAAGCCAATTAAATGCTAGAAGTAATTAATATAATTAACCCTAATAGGACGCTTTAAGAAGACTTAAATAAGGATATAAATAAGGAAGATAAGATTTTTAATAAAATTTAGGTAAACACTAATAGAAATTAATAGGTGGATTTTAGTAGATAAGTTGTTAATTATAAGCAACTAGACGCTTAAGGTAATAACTTAATTATAGCAGATACCTTAAAGAACGATCCTCTACCTAGCCTTCCTATACTAGAATTAATGCTAGAACCTTAATTAAATCTAACTAATATAGGTTCCCTAAGCTCCTTAAGCACCCTAAGATCCTCTATACCCTCTACCCGTTAACGCCCTAGATTTAAATATATTAAAATTAATCCGGAGGAGCTAAAGGATAAGAATAGCGCAGCCGTTAATAAGGATAATATTATATAAAGCAAATAGTTAAAGAAGCCAGTTAAAAGATATAAAGCTTATTTAACTTACCTTAAAGAGGTAGATACCTTTTAACCGCTTTAAGCAGCCTTTTATATAGGGCTTAAATATTAAAGGAAAATACACCGCAATAAGCTTCTACTTTTACTTAAGAACTAAAAGGAGCTTATAAGATATTAGTATAAGGTAAAATTTCTAGCAGTTAGTATAAAGGAGTATACAGATCTAGACAATTATGGAATATTTAAAATTATAGATAAGACTTAATCTATTAAAACAGTACCTATTACCTAGGTATTTACTTATAAGATAAATACTAACGGATATTTTATAAAGTTTAAAGCTTAACTTTATATAAGAGTTAATCTATAAGGACATATATGCAGTAACTTTGGCAGCTAAAGTCTTTAGAGATCTTGTAGTAATTATTATAGCATTTAATTTAGACGTCTAGTAGGGTAACGCTATTAATACGTTTATAAACAGCCTAATTAATAAAATCGTCTATATTAAATATCTAAATAGATTTACTATTAAGGGCAAATGTTTACTACTACGTAGAGCTCTCTATAGACTTTAATAATCGCTATATCTTTAGTATAACGACTTTAGCAATTAACTCGTTAAATTAGGGTTAAAGCCCATTAGTGGTAAGCTGTATCTTTACTATAATAACTCACTAATCGTATTCTTCTATGTGGACAATATCTGCGTCGCTTTTACTAAAGAAAATTAATTAGAGCTCTAAAGCTTTAAGGAAGCACTAATAAAGAAGTATAAGATAAAGGATTTAGGTAAACTATCCTAGTTTCTAGGAATTTAAGTCTTAAGAGATAGGAGTTAGAGGAAGCTATAGCTCTATTAAGACTCCTATATTAAGAAGATTGCTAATATATTTCACCTAACTAATATACGCTTAGTTAGTATATCTATAAGCACTAATAAGCTCCTACCTAACCTAGAGGAAGCTTTAAAGCAGAAGATCTACGTCTACTAAAGGATAGTCGGATTACTACTCTATATGACCTATATTATAAGACCTAATGCAACTAAAGCTTTAGGCAAGCTATTAGAGTTTCCACGTAATCCCTTACCTCTATATAACGCCACAGCTTAACAAGCAATTACCTACCTATGTTAGCATAAGACCCTTATAATTAAATACTTAGGTTAGAATATAGGAAGCTAAGCTTTTATAGGAGTAAGCGACGCGGTATTTAAAGATGATTTAATAAGCAGACGTAGTATAGAAGGATACTTATTTACCCTATTTGGAGGGGCAATTAATTAGCGCTCTACTAAGTAGATAATAGTAATAAAGTTAAGTATAAAGGTAGAGCTTACGGCTCTGTCTTATATAGGAACGGAGTTAATCTAGTAGAGTTGCTTCTTTAAGGAAATTAAATTGTCCTTAGATAAGGAATAAATAATTAGCTGCGATAATTTATAAACAATTAGACTTCTTATAAAGGACAGATAAGAGCTTACTATAAAGCTTTAATACGTTAATATATACCACCACTAGCTTTGCTAAGAAGTACGCAATAGCCGAATTAAAATTAATTAGACGCCTATAGCTGCTATAGTTATAAACGGCTTAATAAAGGCCCTACTGCGTTAAAAGCATAAGGCGTTCGTTTAATAGTTAAATCTTATTAATATTAAGGATCTAATTTAATTTAATTTAATTTAAATAATATTAGGTAAGGTAACTATAAAGAATTTCCTTTAAAACTTAACACCAAATTACCTATTATAACTTTTTGTTCTATTTTTCTATCTAGCTGCTTAGTCTTAATTAAGCAGCTAGGGGAGTATATTAACCGTTAAGGTTACTCTCAGGTACTACTTTATGACTTACCACCCTGTTCTTATATATCTTACTACTATCTCAGTCAGCGACTCGGTTAACGACTTAGTTAATAACTTAGTCAATAACTTGGTTAACAACTTAGTCTCTAACACGGTAACCAAATTAGTCTACTACCCTTTTTCTTATGTATTTATAGAGGCTCTAGAGCCACATTTAATAGACAGAGTTCTTCTTAGTAACTTGTTCGTCCGACAGCTTCCTAGCCCGCCAATACCTCTATTTAAAAGCTCATCTCCTACTCTATATATTGCATTCGTAATGGAGCCTAACTGTGCCCTACAAACGTCTCTATAAACCTGCACGAACGTATATATAAACGCCTGCACAAACACCTATATAAAGCTCTGCTTAAAGCTTTATACAAAGCCGTTTACGAGGCCTTTAAAAACAAGCCTAAATACAAGGTCTATATAGGGACGCTCTCTACTTAAAGCTCTGCTCCGCTTAAAGCTCTGCTTAAAGCTCTGCTAAAGCTCTACTTAAAGCTCTATATAAGGCTCTACTTAAAGCTCTATCGAAGCTCTACTTAAAGCTCTGCTTAAAGCCCCGCATAACGCTCTGCTTAAAGCTCTACTTAAGGCTCTATACGGAGCTCTACTTAAAAGCTCTACGTAAGGCTCTGCTTAAAGCTCTACTTAAAGCCTAATACGGAGCTCTAAAACTCTCCTAATACGCAGCACTAATATACTAAGAAGTCTCTATAGTTGTCTATATAAACGGCACTATAAATGGCTTTATAAACGTCTATACAATTAATTAATTAATTAGTCACCCACATAAACGCCTATATAAATGTCTACACGTTTACACGTTTGTAATCTACTTGTCTATACGCCTATATATAGCTCTATATAAGGCTCTGCATAAAGCTCTATATAAAACTCTATATAAAGCTCTATATAAAGCTCTATATAAAGCTCTGCACAAAGCTCTATATAAAGCTCTACTAAAGCTTTCCCCCTACTGCGAAGTAAATCTATACCTACTAGTATAATTAGGTGAGCTGTTTGTAATAGGGTATAAGAGGTACCTTAGGAAGTTTTAGAGTAAATAGAGGTGTAGTGGTGGAGTATAGTCGCTATATTGATAAGGCTAGTCGGGCATAGCCAGGTTTAAAAACTCGTCTTTAAACTTTAAGGCTATACTTCATCCCCTAATACGTTAATTAGCTAGTTAAATTTACTAGGATATACTAATAGAGGATATTGTAATTTAATTGTATTGGGAACTGTAGCTATAGCCACTATATTAACCCCGTTATAGTTACTTAAAGTTAGTATACATTAAGAATCACGCCCGGTTTGTAGTAAACACGCGCCTATAATCTTTTAGACACTTTGTAGAGGAATTTTAGGGTTATAGGGGGGCTAGGGGGTAGCGCGACATTCTATTGGCTTAGGAGTTCACATAAGTTAGTAGAGTAGGACCATGCAACGCCATAAATTCCTTAGAGAAGCGGCTGAGGCACCTAAGATAAGACATCCTTACCTCTACACAATGGAGCCTTTAAGCCTATAGCCACGTGCTAACCCAACCCTCCATTTATAAAGAATTTTCTATATATTTACCGCTTAAGTCAAGCTCGTTCTTATAATGCCTAGCGGTAGATTAAAAAGTTAACTAAGATACGGAGGTCGCTGTTATAAGTTTTTAAACCTTCCTAATTAGGAAATTATCATTTACCGCCTAATGGCAAAATACTTCTACACCTTAATTGCCTCCGTTACCAGACAACTTTGCTAATAATAGGCTTTTATTAGCTCGTAACTAGGGCTTAGGCCCTGGCTATAAAGGCTATAAAAGCAACCCTTAACTATATCGAAAATATCACTTAAATTAAGCGTTGTACTTTGCAATATATCTTCTTAAAAGCCCGCAGCCGTAGCTAAAACCCTATCTCTTATCCTCTAATTCTTAACGGCTATATTATTAATACTTCTTATACCGGAAGAAAGATTAAAATTACCTACAAGTTTAAACTATAAATAATTAAGAAAGCTACCTCCAATTAATATAGAAAAGAAAAGTCTTCCGCGTATATTAGTGCTAAATATAGCTACTCTGTAAAAACTATCTAGTAAGTTCTTCGCCGCTATAAATATCGCAAGATAAAGCTAATAAGAAAGCCCTGCCTTTTACTAGAGATAAAAAAAAGCTTATCTATAGTTCGCCTTATAGTATTAATACTAGATAATTAAGAATTAAAAAAATATTATCTAAACCAATTGTAACGGAACCTTATAGCAGGTACTACGATAGGCTTATTATTAGGCTAGGTATATAGGTAATATAAGTTAAAGTTAACAACGTAATAATAACTAGTGGAGTAGTTGCCCAATAGATTAACTCTAATTATATTCTGAGAATTACTATAAGGAAGGAACTATCTAGGTAGGGACTATAGTCCTTTAAATACACAACCGTACTCCTATAAAATCCTTCTTATATATAATATACATGCGCTCTATTTACTCTATTACGGATTATATAGATCCTATAGATTATACAGATTATATTATATAACCTTAGTTACTATTCCTCATTATATAGTTCTACCGGCTCTATTTTAGACTATGCCTAAATTAACTAACTAGCTTCTTCTAACTCTTCTCTAAGTAGTTATAATATTATACTTAAAGCGTCCGTAATACTATCTCCCTCCTCTTAATTTTTATCTTTAAAGATTCCTAATATCTTTAAGTTATTTACTAGAGGTATAATATCCGTCTAATTAATTTAGTTAATATTATTGCTTATTATACCTAAAGTAATTTCTCTATCTTCTACGGCTCGTTATACCCGCACTATTGCTGCGATATTATCTCTTAGTGAGATTATACCGTCTCCGTATTCTTGTTATTTAAAAAAGGGGTTAATCTATATTATATTAGCGAGTTTATCTTTATAACAACTATCTTTTTACTTAAAGTATACTTAAGTAAATATTTATTTATCCTATAATATTCGCTCCATCTTTAATACTAAATATATATAACCTATTACTCTTAATAGTTGTCTAGTTCCCTAATTAATTTATCTTAGGGTCTTATATTTAATCTACTGCTACACGGCTAGATAATAAACTATCTTTTACTCTAGCGAAGTTGCGCCATTCTTATAACGCAGAACGGGAGGCTGCTAATACTTAGTAACGGGCCGTCGAGTCTCGTCTTGCGGCATCCACTCGGTTAATCTATCTTAAGAAGGTTTATAAGAAGGTCCGTTTTAAGGAGTAGAAACTTATAGAATAGGGTTTATAAAAACTTAGTAATAAAAAAACTAATCCTTTTCTAGCCGAGAAGGAAATAGATCTAAGTAATTCGGTAACTGCTCTTCTTAGGTCCCCCTTAGGTGACTTATTTTTTTAGTAATCCTTTTTTATTAATACTACCTAACCTAATTTCTTCTAATACTCCTATACCTTTCCTATAGCATTCTTTAAATTCTCTAGTAGCTCCTAGGTAGTCTTAATATAGCCTATCCACTTAACTTTATACTATATTTTATTATTGACGTCCTTATAACTAACAATCTTTAAAACTTACTATTTATCTTTCTCTTACCCTCTATACGTGTCTACTTTATAGACTAATAGCTTAACATTCCTATATACTGGCTCTAGCATTGCAATATGCTATATAGGGTAGATCTTTATCTTAGCTAGTAGGTTTAACTTAAACGTAACTAGTAAAATCCTTTAAATAATTTTAAAGGGTCCTAGTCTGACGTAGTCTAATTTCTTACTTAGTCGTTAACTCTTAAAACTTTTATATAGTAGCCATACTTTATCTCCCTCCTTAAGATCTAGTCCCTTAGATCTCTTATACGTTTTTTGCTAATTCTATAAAGTTTATATAAAGATTTATTAACGTCTTTATTCTCTCTTTAGCTGTGCTACTTATTTTCTTTACTTGTTATAGTAATAATAATATTCTTAGCTTATACCCGTAATTTGCCTTAAATAGTAATATACCTATTTCTTCTTAAGGTGTTATATTATATATAAACTATATAACTAGTAATAGTAATACCTAATTATTCTATACGTAATTAATATAGTGCCTTAAATACTGCTCTAGTATCTAATTTAGTCTTTCTATTTAACCGTCTGTCTGCGGATAATATATAGTAGAAGTTACTACTTTAACTCCTTATTCCGCTAAGAATACCTCCTAAAATGCTACTACGAATCTTAAATCTCTATCTAATATAATCTTATTTAGTGCTCCGTATCTTACGAACACTTCCTTAATATAAATCCTAGCAATATCTTCCGCTAAGATTTCTTCTATATACGCTATAAAGTATCCCCACTTTATAAGCTTGTCTACTATTACTAAGATTATATTTTAATTATATCCAGTAATAAAATCCTTTAACTTTAGTAACTTAATAATAAAGTCCCATAATATAACCTCCTATGGTCTCTTTAGTATTTTAATAGGTTATAGCCCTCTATATAGCTTATGCCTTATTAGTTTATTTCTTTAATAATCTAGATATTTCTTTATAACTTTTTATGCTAAGCCCTAGATTCTATTAATAATATACTCCTCCTAAAGTCTTAATACTAAGCCCATAGCTCCATTATGTCCTTAAGTTATTCCCTTATAAAAAATCTTTCATAAATTATTCTGCTATACTTCTTAGGATATACTTTACTTTACAATTTTCGTATATATCCGTTTATAGATCTTTTAGTTATACTTTTAGAATTCTTTATACCTAAAAGCTTTCTAGTAACTTATAAACTCTATCTAGTTCTTCTTAAGTTACTATAATTTTTAGGTAATTATACCTAATTAATCCGTCTATATCTTTTTGTAGTAAAGCCCCTAATAGCTTCTTATTACTTTATAGTTTAGCTTTTTAACTTAGAGCGTCCGCTCGCGTGTTATCTATACCCTTAGTATACTAAATCTTAAAATAGTATTCTATAAGCATTTCTGCCTATCTAACCTGTCTTTAGTTAAGTTCCTTTATTATTAGGAATCCTATTAGGTTCTTATAATCCGTTTTAACTATAAATAGTTTCTCTATACTTTATAAGAATGCTCTTTATTTCTTTAGTGCTATAACTATACCTAATAACTCCTTATTATAAATGTTATAGTTTAACTCTAATAGTGTTATCTTTTAACTATAGTATGCCACTAAGTGCTATCTATTTTAATATTTCTGTATAAATTATATCCTTAGTATATAGTTTAATATATCTATTTCTATAACCGTCTCTAGACCTAGTTAATAAATTTTAAGAACTGGCTCCTAGGTAAACAACTCTTTAACTTTTTTAAATAGCTCTTACTATTTCTCTCCCTATACCTATAGTTCTTCTTTCTTTATTAACCGCGTAAATAGTTTAATATCCTTTAACTACTACGCTATAAACCTTTTATAGTAATTACAAAACCCTAAAAATAATCTTAACTGCGTAATGTTCTCTAGTTCTTACTAATTTACTATAGCCTTAATCTTCTTTAGATCTATACTAAGTTGGCCTAGTTTAATAATAAATTTAACAAAATTGGTCTTTCTAGTAAAGAACTCGCATTTCTTAATTACTACTAGTATCTATTCTTTCTATAGTTTCCTTAAGACCCATTTAATATATTCCCCGTATTCTTCCTTAGTTATTAAGTAAATAATAATATCGTCAAGGTATATTATAATAAACTTATCTAAGTGTTCTCCTAATATATTATTAATACGCTTTTAAAACGTTGCTAGTGCATTTATAAGCCTAAATTATATAACTAATAGTTTATATAGTCCTTCCTTTAATTTAAAGGCTGCCTTCTATTTGTCGCCCTTTTTAATCCTAATCTAATAGTACGCCTATCTCAGATCTATCTTTATAAAGATTTATACGTTACCTATCCTATCTTAGATTTCGCTAATTAAGGGTAAAAGATATCTATCCTTTTTAGTGATGCTGTTTAACTATCTATAGTCAATATACAGCCTTAGTTTGCCGTTCTTCTTTAGTATAAATAGTACTAGATAACCTGCTAATAACTATAATGGTCTAATATATCCCTTTTATAAATTTTCCTAAATAAACTCTTTTAATACTCTACCTTCTTCTTCGGTAAGCTTATAGATTAAAAAGAACCTTAGACTTATTCCTAGTTCCAATTCTATTTTATAGTCCTATACTATATACTTTAATAGCTTCTTACTTTCCGGCGACTATAGTTTCTTACTATATTTATAGTATCTCTTTAGTATATAGCTTAGTCCTTTTTCTATCTCTTTATAGGTTGCTCCTACTTAGTACTATACCAACTTGGCTTATTATCGCATTTTATAGCGTTAAGTATCCTTAATATTAACCTGACCTATAACCTAATCGATCTTTAGATTGTATTCCTATAACTAAGGCATTCCTAGTACTGCCTTATTATTCCCTAATAGTAATATATCGAAAGATATCTTAATTTATCTCCCTTTAATGGTTAACTAAATAGGTCCTGTTTTAAGATTAATAATGCCTCCTCCGTAGGCTATCGGATCTCCTAAAATTATTATTAATAAATAAGGGTGCTCCTTTTTCCTATATAGTAATCCTATTTTTTTTAACTGCTGCTAGTAAGATATAGTTCCTTATTACTCCACTATTTATTAATACTTTAAACTATTAATCTTGCTACTTAACTCGCAAATTTAGGTATTGACCTTAAATTTCTTTAAGGGTCTAAGGCTCTACTACTGGCTCCCTCTAGTCCCATAGGCCTCTACTTTTCCCAACTATTAGCTGCTTAATCCTATTTATACTTAGTCTAACTTTAGCTAATACTTAATTTACTTTTTATCTTTAATATACTATAGATACGTATTCTCTAGGCATTTCTACCACTATTATCCATCTAGGTATTCTTCCGTAAGGAATCTTTCTAGCTAAAGTATTAAGTTTCCTAACTCCTAAACTTCTACTAGATGCTAGCTATATATATACTTAGCATTTTAGTACTTCTATTCTTCCGTTATCTAATATATTCTTATAAGGTATTTCTTATACTTATCCTTAGGTGCTCTATATATATTATATATATTATCTACGTATACAATTTATGCCAATATATAATATGCTTAATATCTTAGGTTAACTCTTAGCTTGTCTTTATTCTTAAGTTTAAACCTATATTATATTAATCTAAACCTTATAACTTTATTCGCAGGTACTAAGATACGTTTCTTACTTCTCTAGTCCTCTAAACGCTCCTCTAGATCTTTTAACGTTATAATTAAGGCCCCCTTAATATAACTTATTGCCTTTTCCGTAATAGGGTAGTCCTAGATAACTTTTTCATCCAACTATATATAGAAATCTTCCCACTTATCGTTATGCCTTTGCCTATACTACTTTTAGTATAGCTGCTAGAGTGTATACGGCTCGTCCGTAAGGAAGTATCTTTTTATTACTATATTATAATAGCCTTTTATATATTGTTCTTCGAACCTAGTTAAAATCCCTAGATCCTCTTCATTTTCCAGTTTAGTAAGCCACTTAGCTCTTAGTGTGCCCGTTCTAGGCCTATTAGTAACTTTTTATATAGGTGCTCTATCCCTTATACGACCTAGTGTGCTAGATCTCTTATCTAGTTTCTACTCTTACTATGCGATAATTCTTTGCCTAAATTCTTCTATAGTTTCTTTTAGTTTACGTCTTATAAGTAGATCCTTAAAGTTTTCCTGCTTCTTAATCTCGATATTAACTTTTCGATTCTTAGGCTAAACACTTTATTTACCTAGTAAGTCCTCTAGGTCTATGTATCTATCTCCTAGTCTAGCTGCTATTTACGCCACAGATTCTCTAATCTTGTTAATAGTCCTTATTTATATCTTGAAGTCTTAGTTCTATAGGATTCTTAATCCTAAGCTTGCTTTTAACTTAAGCTTTACTCCTACCTTAGTCTAACTAAGCTTAGGTATTCTTATCTCATCTTAAGAGTTTTAAATCTTACTTATCTCGTCCTAAGAGTCTTATGCCTATAGGAAACTCTATCCCAAGCTTATTTATATATCTTTAAACTAAGCTACTACCCTACTCTATCGGTTTCTGTCCGTTATAGGTCCTTAGGTATACCTTATCTCGTCTTAAGAATCTTAGTTATCTCTTATCTTATCTTAAGAGTCTTAAGCCTTTAGCCTCTTGCCTTTATTAAGTGCCAAAGTAGTTTATTACCCTACTTCTCTTACATCTTGCGAAGCGATAAACATCGTATCTAGTAGGGTCTTAATCCCTACTAATGTTCCCTATTCTATAGTGGAATTATCCTTTACCTCTTATATAACATCTTTAAGGTCTACATACTCCTAATAAGCTGCTTTTATTACCTTATTATTATAGAATATTTCGCCTACGTTAAATTTATCGTCCTTAATATCTAATCTGCGAACTAGTTTATTAGTTCCCCTATACTCTAAGGATTTTAGCTCCTATAGCTAATAGCTTACGCTATACTTAGCGTTTTTATAAATTTGGCATATATTATTATAATAGAACGTAAAACTTCTAATTAAATATTCTTTTGTTCCTTATAGTACACTATTATCCCTCTATACGTATATATCTTTTACTATTAGTCTAGTTCCCTTTATTATATAGTAACTCTAACTATCTCTATAATCTCTTATAAAGTAACCTTATTTTCCGCAATTTATATAAGCTCTATCTTTAAACCATTAACTTTGCTATAAAGTCCGCCTAAACGTCTTCTACTATTAAGATCCCTGGTTTAGCCTCTACTTCTTAATCCTATAATTACTAGATCCTTAACCTCTAGGTTTTTATAGTTTCTTACTCCATCTCTTATAGGCTTCTTTAGTACTACTTAGGTCTATTAGCTCTACGCCATACTATAGTTTCTAACTTAGCTTTAGTCGATGCGTACTTTACGCCTTATATAATTATAGAACTCTATCCTAACCTCTCTTAGCCTGTTCCCTTTAGTAGATCTAATTATTAATCTTAATCGCTTAATCTATTAGCTCTTTTAGGGTGTCCGTATCTTCTATTAGGATAATTACATCCTAGACTTTAGCCTTAAGTCCTTATTTATACTGTACCATAAGCGCCTTATTATTTCACTTAACTTACATTACTAACGTCTGGAACTGTATAGTATACTTAATTGCTAAGGTTCGTTGCGTAATGTCTTAGAGTTTCCTTTCCGCTATAGTTACCGCCTCTAGGTCTCTAAATATTTATATAAGTCGCTCCGTAAACTCTTCCTAGCTTAAGAACATAAACCGTACCTCCTAATTGGTGGTAGTTATTCCATTTGCCTATATTTCCGTAAGGTAAGGCTTAAACTATTTAAGTGCTCTTCCTAATAGAAACAGTCCTATATATACTATTCGATCCATAGATATAGGTAACTTTACTCCTTCCTGTGTAACTTTAAAGTGCATTTATATAAGAAACCCCTTAAGCTTTAATCTCTCTCCTAAGTACCTCTTAATTGACAGTAACTTAATCTTTACTACTTCTATCCTATTAACCCTTTCTTCCAACGCTATATTGTTTATTATTAACTAGTTAACTATCTCTTATAGTTGTCTAACCGTTACTAGTTGCTAAGAGTTAGTGTCTGCTATGCTGGTGTCACCTCCTAACCTCAAAGTAGTTGCCGCCGTTAATGGCGTCGTAGTGGCTGCTTTTGGTAGCATATTGTTCGACTTTTTATACTTAATACCATAACTAGGTAGTAATTGTGTAACGGAACCTTATAGCAGGTACTACAATAAGCTCGTTATTAGGCTAGGTGTATAGGTAATATAAGTTAAAGTTAACAACGTAATAATAACTGGTAGAGTAATTGCCTAATAGATTAACTCTAATTATATTCTAAGAATCACTATAAGGAAGGAACTATCTAGGTAGGGACTGTGGTCCTTTAAATACACAACCGTACTCCTATAAAATCCTTCTTATACATAATATACGTGCGCTCTATTTACTCTATTACGGATTATATAGATCCTATAGATTATATAGATCACATTATATGACCTTGGTTACCATTCCTCGTTATATAGTTCTACCGGCTCCATCCTAAACCGTGCCTAAATTAACTAACTAGCTTCTTCCGACTCTTCTCTAAGTAGTTATAACATCGTACTTAAAGCGTCCGTAACACCAATTAAATTAAGATAGTTTTAGGCTATTAAAGAGGTAGCTATTCGTGGTCTGTGTAGCTTCGCCTTGACCACCTACCTAAAGGGTAGGTAGTGGACATCTAAATTGCCAGGACACCTTAATCGCCACTATTAATCCTACTAAAATTTAAAAATTTTATACCTTAATATCTTAACAACCACTAAATAATAAATTCTAATAATTTGGATTTAGGCTTTTATATATACCCTATAGCTTCTATTAAAAGTATATAATAAATAGTTTAGTAGTTTTAAAGATATAGTATTTTGGCCTCATTTAAGCCTCATTTTAGCCCCCAAATTTTAGTATCTTAAAAACTACTAAACTATTTATTTTATAACTTTAATAGAAGCTATAGAGTATATATAAAAGCCTAAATCCAAATTATTAAAATTTATTATTTAGTGGTTGTTAAGATATTAAGGTGTAAAATTTTAAAATTTTGGTGGGGTTAATAGTAGCGATTAAGGTGTCCTGGTGATTTAGATATCCACCACCCACCCTTTGGGTGGGTGGTTAAGGCGAAGCTACGCAGGCCACGGATATAAGCTTTAGCGCCTAGCTAGTAAGAAGGTAAATAAAAAGGTAATTTAGCCGCGCTTTTCTAAAGAAACAGAGTTTATATTTTAGGGCGCTTTCTTATATAATTGGAAGTTACCCTACTATATAGAAGCTAGAGACTATAGTATAAAAGGAGACCGTAAAGCGTAAGCTTAAAGTAATTAATAATGCAATTAAGCTAGAGCTTTATAAAGCTTAAGAACTTAATACTAGTATATAATAACTTAGGCTTCGCAATAAGCTAGGTAGAAAGCCTTAGTTCTATATAATAAAAGTAAATAGCGCCTTTAAATAAACTAATAAAAAAGGTAGTATTAATTAATACCACTATCTAATAACAACCCCCCTACTAATCCTTATTTCTTTTAGTATTAAATATTATTATTTAAGAGAACAAGGCTCTATTTTACGCATTATATTATTAATAGATTTACTTTAACGCAGTATACCTTTAGCGTCTTATTTAGCTTGGTAATTTACCTAATTTAAATATAATTAAGCTAGCTTAGATATATCTTAAACAAATTACTATAAAGGATAGAGCACTAAAGTCTTAAGTAAAAGCTAAATAGGTATAGCAGCAGGCTTAAGAGAAGCTTAAGTAGTGGTAAATTTAAGCTTAGATTGTCACGGGACGGGGCAGTGGCTACAAGACGTATGTATTCGAGGAGTCTACAAGACGTTGCGCGATCGATCGTAAGGGTCGAGGGCGTAAGGAGGTGATATACCTACGCGTAGCTGACATAAGCTGTACGCGAGGTGTACGCGAGAGCACGGGGCTCTCCTATGGAGGCCCCTGCGGTGGGGTTCCGTGACATAGATTAAGCAAATACCATAAGATATTTAAAAGGTAATTCGCTATAAAGATGGCAATAACTACGTTAAAGGCGCTGCTAACTCTACTTGTAATTAGAAGGCTTTAAAGCGCATAGCGCGATGTTAACGCGATATAATTGCTTATATGCAACAGCAGGTGCTTTTAGGGCTTAATTAAGTTAATCCTGCAGATCCTTTACTAAGAAAACCGCAGGAACTAGAGCTTCTAAAGCGTATATAAATAGGACCTTAGCTTTTAAACAAACTCCTAGATCTAGAGCCTTTATATAATAATCCTAAGCCAACGCAGCGCCGCTAACGTTAAGCTAAATAGGCGCCTACCTAACTAAAACCTTCCTCCTAAAAGCCTTCCTCCTAAAAGCATCCTCTTAAGCCTCTACCGCCCATTAAGCCTTCTCCTTCTCCTTAGCCGTAAAAGCCTTAAAATTAACTAAGTATAAAGGGTAGAAATACTAAGAAGGTAATATTTAAAGTCAGCTTTATAGAGCCTTAAATTAGGCAGCCGTAGAATAGGTATAACGGCGCTAGAGCGCGTTACCTACCAAATTCTGCCCAAGTTCTGCTATATTTTACCACCTACTACTATTTTATATTATCGCGTACTGTCGCGTACTATCGCGTACTATCTAGTACTATTTTCTACTATTAGCTTGCCTACTACTAGCGCCTTAGCGGCTCGCGCTACTTATTTATTTATACTAGCCCTAGTGACCCCCTTTCCTTTTCCTTAGCTTAGTATCTTTATAAAATAGAATTCTATAAGCTTTAGTTTAGAGGCATTTATATAAGCCGTTATATTATACTAAGCTTACCCTATCCTACCTAGGAATGCCTTAATAATATCCTATTCTAAAAGAAACTTTGTCTATAATAACGCGTTAATATACTATACTTAGACACTAAAATAACTCTATATTACCTAGGAAGGCCTAGATAATATCCTACCTTATAAGCTAGATAGGACTAAACCTATACCCCTAGAATTAAAACTAAAGCGTATAATACCGATAAACCTTAGGAAGCCAATAATAGTACCTAAAGCAAGCTTATTTAAGAGAGCTACTTTTACCTAAGAGGAACCTAAGATCTAATTAGGATTAAAAATTAAAGATAATAATAATGTTATAGACGTACGCGAGCAGATTTACGCCCTTATAGCTAATTAGGAAGCTAATTATTTAAAGGTAAGGAATATATAAGAGACCCTATAAGAGATCCTAGAAAGCCTTACAGCCCTATAAAATAGCTTAGCTTTCCCTTTTTAAAGCCTTAGCTAACCTATTTACTTTACTAAATATAATATATTAGGGAGTACGGATATAATAATAAAGCAATTAAAGTCCGTTAAGCTCCCTAACCCCCTACTACTATTTAATGGGATAGACCCTACCTTTAAAAATTAGAGGATTTAAGTATAAGGAAAGCTCCGTGTTAACTATAACTATTTCGTTTCTAAAAAAGCTAAAATACTCTACCTCTTTAGTTAAACTACTAGGGACGCCTAACGGCACCTTTAAGCCAAGTTTAAGGATAAGTCCCCTATTTAATTTATATCTATTAATAAGATAATACGGCACCTAGCGGCTATTTATATTAACCCAAATAAAGTACAGGACGCCTAGTATAACTATAATCGCCTAATAATAAAACTAAACTAACCCTTTATTAAATTTTAGACTTAATTCCTATACCTTACAGGAGAAGGCTAGGTTCCCCTTAAGAACTACTAATTAGACCTATATAATTGGCTAATAATTTAGCTATAAGAGAAGATTGCTATAACCTTAAACAACCTACTAACTTATAATAGACTCGCAGCTTATTACCTATTATTAGACTTAGAACTAAAGCGGATTAAAGCCCATCCTAATTAGTAGAAGTAACTCTATAGTAATTAGAACTCGCTAGCTATACCTATAGAAGCTAGAGTAGGAAGATAAGCTATAACTACTCTTATACTAAAAGCGGTTATAACTATATACTAGTAAGTAACGCCTAACTAATTATATATTACGCTATTAACTAGTATTCGCCGCAATACTCCAATTAACCCTACCTTAGCTATATGCTATAACTGTAATAAAAAGGGTTATTTTGCCTTATCTTACCTAGAGCTAAAGGATATAAGCAATATTAAGGAGATAGAGGTAGGAGAAATATCTAATGAGTTAAGAAAAGAAGAACCCTAGGGAAAGACTCCCCCCTAGGGTACCCGATTAATCTTAAAAAGATTAATCTTAGTTAGTTAATAGGTGGAAAGTATTTTATAGTTCTATATATAGTATCTTAAAATGGATATAGAGTTAATATAACTACCCTAATTAACACTAAAGTAAATAGCTTTGCCTTTATAAATACTACTTATATAAATAATATTGCCAAGTTTTTAAATACAGAAGCTATCCGACTAGAGAAGCCTATTTAGGTAAAAGGCTATAATAGATAAGCCGGTTAGCCGGTTACCTACGTCTTAAAGTTATATATTGCTCTTAACGGACAACGCTAATATAGTATCCCTTTTTATATCCTAAACTTAGGGTCTTATAATATAATCCTTAAACAAAAATAGATATCCTATTTTAATATTTAGCTAAATATATAATAAAAACAGTTTATTTAGCCGGAGGATAGACTAAAATTGCCCTCTTTTATTAGGGAAATCTAAACTAACCGTAAGACACAAGCCGTAAGGGCTAACCCTACCTACTAGTAGGATGCCTAGGCCTATAACCTAGCCTTTACTTAAGAAAACGCCCGCCATAAAGCTAGAAAGAACTCTATACTAATAAAGATACTCTCCTAAAGTGCTATATTTAAGGAAGACTTTATATACAGAAGCGGGACAGATAGTAACGTAAATAATATCCAAATCGCGTAAATCTAATTAGTATAGAAAAGAACGCATTAATAGGATATAAGGGATAACCTCTAAAAGATACAATAGGAGCTAAAAGGAATAATAATAACACTAATACCCTAGAAGTTTATAAAGTTATATACGCCCCTATTATTATACAACCCCCTTACCGTAGACATCGCCGCAATTAGCGCTATAGCGTTCTACTTTAATATATACTAGAAGGATAACGAGGTCTTTATAACGAACCTATATAAGATTAACTAAATTATTAATAATAGAGAGGAAGAGCTAGCTAAGGAAACTAATAAGAAACTAGTTAAACACCTTCTTTTTACTATTTATATAAATTACAAAAATGCATTCTTAAAGGCGGCTTTAGATAAGTTACCCCCTTACTAGATATATAATTATAAGATTTAATTAAAAGCTAATAACTCGCTAAGTTATAGCCCCCTCTACTAATAATTAATAGATAAGCTAAAAGTAATAAAGCAGTACTTAATTAATAACCTAGATAAAGGGGTTATCGAGCTAAGTTAAGCCCCTTTTACTTCTCTTATCCTATTTATAAAAAAGCCTAATAGAGGCCTTCGCTTTTATATTAACTATTAAAAGCTAAACGCTATTACTTAAAAGGATTAGTATCCTATTTCTTTAATTAATAAAACCCTTACACGTCTAAGCTAGGTAAAGATCTTTACTAAACTTAATATCTGTTAAGCTTTCTACTAAATTAGGATAGACCCCGTATCTAATGTTAGGTAAAACCTAAGTAAATAGTTATATAGCCGTAAGGTATAGGCGACCCTAGGGTAACCTAGGGATGACTTACCTGTAAGGCACGTGCTCTATACGTGCCTAGGGAAAACCCTTCCTACCTCGTATATAGACTCCTCCTTTTCCCTTAAGGATTCGTCTCTATCTATACAATATACCTATTGTTCTATTATTAAACTCCCTATTTATATTCTTACCTTATATTCAAATCCTTACTAATTCCCTTAGAAGGATATCCGGTTTAATTTTTCTATAATACCTCTAAAAAGAAAACCGACGCCTACACCCGATAGTAATACGCTGGCGATATAACTATAGAACGCCTTAAGATCTAGTGTAGACGAAACCGCTAGAAGCATACTAGTAGTATCTAAGCCATTTTCTAAATCTTAAAACGATTAGATATTTATAAACGCTAAAGACTAGTTTAACTTATATACCTAGGCTTAACAGAAGCTTAGTAAGGTTACTAGCGTCCTACCTAATACTGCTAATATAAAGGAGCTAGATAAGCTGGCTAAAAAAATAGCTAACTTACGGAGCATTATTGATTTGATAAAGCCCTCTTATTACCTCTTTAGTAAAGAGTATAAGTTATATAGCGAACGCATACACTAAACAAATCTTAATGTCCTAGTTAAGAAGTTACTACCCAATATTAGCGGTACTACTTAACAGTATTTTAACTGGTGGATTGCCGCAGTTAAGAACCAATTTAAGGTTAATAACGCTAACTATAACTATAAGCGACGCACACGCTAGGCCATTAAAGGTCTTATAAAAAAGAAGACAATTACCTAACTAGTTTATTACCGGTTAGGCACTAAGGATAAGGGTCCTTTACTATAGGATGAATTTAAGACTATAGTCTAAGACTAGATTAGGAACCCTATAGTAAGACGCTTTAATAATACTATAATATACTATACGGCTATTATAAAGGAGAACTAGAGGTTTAATATCTTCTTAGCCCGTATATATAGCTTAGAGGACCTCTTCTTATATACCCCTTTTATTAATCCTAAATAATAGGTAGACTTTTGGTTCTTATATCTTCTAGCCTACCTATAAGTAGAGCTCTTTTTCTAGAACTTCGCCTAATGGGTAAAAACCGCTAAAGATTTTTTTAACGAAATCCGCCGTATAGAGTAATTACTCGATACTATAAAGCTCGCGAAAGATTACGTAAGTAGTAGCGGTAAATTATCGCGTATAAAGCGCGGTTATAGTATAGGCTTTATAGACTTAGGCTTAGGAAACAGAACCTAAAAAGGGCAACGCTTTTCTAAGTAAACTTTTAGGGAGACCACCTAAAAGCCAGATGGCTTAGGAGACCCTTTAGACGCTAGTGCTATACAGGCAAGTTAAAGGACCGTAGGCGGCCACTATAAGAAATACTAAAAGTAGGCTAATAGAGAGAAGTTAGCTCGGCCTTTAGAAAACCTAAAGCCTTAGTAGCGTATCTCTCTTAACTGCAACTAGGGCCTAATATAGAGGGAGAGAAGAAACGTATTATAGTATACGTTGTGATAAATACGCCCTAGGGCGAAGTCCGTCTATATACCTTATATAATAATAGGTGCTAAATTAACCTTATTAATTAAGATATCGTCTATAGGTTTAACCTGCCTATATACTACGCGCTATATTTACATAAACCTATTATATATTTCCTTAATAGCAACTAGATAATAATCTGGGATACTTATAATCTAACGGTTACTACTAGCGACTCCTAGGGTACCCCTCGCACTATTAGCCCACAGACCTTTTAGGGCGGCTTATTTAATAGTTATAATATAGTTCTTAAATAGGATTGGCTTACGGAAGCAGATCTATTAATTAGCTTCTATTTTAAACAGTTTATCTAGGGTACTTTAGATCCTAAACGCCTTTAGATAGTTACCCTTAACGCTCTCCTAGTAGATATTAAGGCTGGCGAAATAGTCTATTCGCTATAGCTAGAAGACTTCTTTTCTACGCCGGTTATAAATATAATAGAGGACCTATTATTACTAGTAGTAAGTACCTATATAGATCCTTTAGATATAGAGATACCGGTTATAAATATAGTAGAGGACCTATCGTTACTAGTAGTGAGTACCTATAGAGACCCTCCGGTGCCAGCGCAGATCACCTATATATAAGGGGGAGGTGATTAAAACCCTAAAACTATTAAGTATACTATAGTAGAGCTATATATACTCTCTATATAAGTATACCTACGAAACGCATATTAGCTATACCCTTCTCTTTACTAGCTCCTAGAAGTATACTACTACGTAATAGTTGCTTTAACCTCCGTGGCCCCTAGCCTACTAGATATATATAAGAAGGAAATTAATATCTTCTTTAATAAACTAGTAAGCATACTACCGCAGAACTCTAAATACGACTATACGATCGACTTAGAAGAAGGTAAGACGCTACCGTAAATACCCCTCTATAACCTCTTATAAAAAGAGTTATAGATCTTACGGGAGTACCTAGATAGTGCTCTTAAGAAGGGCTAGATTAGGCCCAGCAAGTCGCCTACTAGAGCGCCCATCCTCTTTATACTAAAAGCAGACGGTATAATGCGGCTATGCGTTAACTATAGACGCCTAAATAAGATTATAATTAAAAATCGGTACCCCCTACCGCTAGTCGGCGAACTCTTTAATAGGCTTAGCTATATAAAGATATTTATAAAGCTAGATCTTTATAATACGTACTATAGAATTTATATTAAAAAGGGAGACGAATAAAAAACTGTATTTAAGATATACTACGGGCACTTTAAGTACCTAGTAATGCCCTTTAGTTTTACTAACGCCCTTATAACTTTCTAGAGCTATATTTATAAAGCTCTAAAAACCCTAGTGGATACTATCTATATAGTTTACCTAGATAATATTCTCATCTACTTAAATAACGAGGATAAGCACGTCAAGTACGTTAAGTAGGTACTGCGACAGCTCCGCGCTTAGGGCCTATACGCTAAACTGTTAAAATGCATTTTTTATACTAAGAACGTTAAGTTCCTAGGCTTTATTATTACCCCTAGGGGTATTATAATAGACCCTAACTGCGTAAAAGCTATTAAGGAATGGCCTAAGCCTAAGTCCTATAGGGATATCTAGGTCTTCCTTAGCTTTACTAACTTCTATAGGCGATTTATCTAGAACTACTCGGATACCGCATACCCCCTATATGCATATCTTGTATAGGTATATTACAACCCAATATTAGATACGGAGAAGAAGAAGAAGCGTAAGTTAAAAGGGCCTACTAAATAGTATTAACCCTAGTCCTGGCCCAATAACGTATAGTAGGCGTTCTATAAGCTACGTGCTATATTTATATAAGCTCCTCTACTTCGCCACTTTAACCCTAATTTACCCCTAATAGTAATTACTAACGCTTTTAATTATACCTATAGTAGTATACTTCTACAGCCTTTAGGGTAGAAAGATTAACTCTACTAGCACCTAATCGCTTATTGTAGTTAGAAGCTTACTAGCTTAGAAGTATAGTATAATATATATAATAAAGAACTACTCGCTATAGTATAATGCTTTGAAACGTGGCGCTATTACCTTAAATACGCCGCGTATATAACGCGCGTGCTCTGCGATTACAATAATTTTAGGTACTTTATAACCACTAAAAGCTTATCTGCTTACTAGGCCTAGTATATTAAGAAACTAGCTAAGTTTAATTTTAAGATTAAATATAAGCTAGGTAAAGTAAATCCCGCTAATACACTATCCTGGCGCCCGGATTATGCTAAAGGCTTTAAAAATAGTAGTAAGAGGACGCTCCTTAATACTATACTATTTATATTATAGTAAAAGTTGCGGGTTATAGGCCTTATGGGCGGCCCTAGTGCTACTATACTAAACTAGTAAGTAGTATACGTATAGTATGCGAGCGACCTTTATAAACTTAGCGCTGGCGGACTAGAGCGTCCTACTATTCTCTTTAAGACTACCTTAACTAGCCTAATAGCGCTTAACCCTAGAGAAGACCCCTTAGCCTAGGCTATAGTCCCCCGTAATAACCTAGTAAGTCACCTATATATTATACGTTACTTTGCTAGCACTAACTTTACGCAAAGTCTCGTACTATAGCAAGAGGTAGTAGTAGCTACTTTAGCCAAAACGGCGTTTATAGAACACCCTCTTAAGTCACTAGTTAATTTTATTTATAGAGTATAAAAAAGGGACGCCTTTATACGCTTTATATATAATTAGTTAACCTAAAAATAAGTTCCCACTAGTAATAAGGACTATACCCTTAATAATTAAGGACTCCTAAAGTAAAATAATAAGGTCTAGATGCTAAATTATATACTATTATAATAGGAGATCCTTAAGCAAAATTATAACGATCCTATAGGCGGCTACTATGGTTTTAACTATACCTTTAAGGTAATTACGTAAAAGTATACTTAGAACGGCCTTACCTAGGACCTCTATAAATACCTAGATAATTATAATGCCTACTAATGCTCTAAATCGCGCCGCTATAAACCCTATAGTAAGCTATAGCCTCTCTAGGCCCCCACCCAAGCCTAGCGGCATTATTTACTTAACTTTATTATAGATCTCCTAGAGTCTAAGACTCTTAATAGCGTAGAGTATAACTCTATTCTTATCCTTATAGACCGTTTTATAAAGCTAGTACGCTACTATCTAGTGCGTAAGATAATTAATGCTACGCAACTCATAGAACTCTTATTTAGAGTCTTTATATAAATAGGGCCTCCAGATAATATTATCTCTAATAGGGGTAGTGTATTTATAAGTAAGTACTAGAGCACTATATACTACTATCTCCACGTTTAATATAAACTTAGTACTATATTTTACCCGCAGATAGATAGTTAGACGGAGTATTAGAACTAGGAGCTTAATATATACCTATATATATTTACGAACTAAGAACAGTCTAATTAGGCCTCCCTACTTAAAGAAGTAGCCTTTACCTATAATTCTAAGGTCTATACTATAATAAAGCGTTCCCCTATTAAGCTTGCCTATAGCTAGCTACTAAACGTTTTAGATAGAGTTCTAGACAGCGTCTAAGACGCCTAGTAAGGTAGGGAGGGGTCCAAGTTAACAAATGTCCAACTTATAGAGACGTACTTATAACGCCTACGCCTTATATATAAGGCAGCGGCGGCGTTAATAATGTATACCTAAAAGCTTTAGGTAAAATACTACAATCGTTACCATCTAGCTAAGCATTTCGCCGTTAGTAAACGAGTCCTACTCTCCTCTAAGAATATCTGCACAAAACGTCCTTATAAAAAGCTTAACTATAAGTTTATAGGACTGTTTTAGATCCTAGAGCGTATAGGGTAGTAAGTATATAAGCTAGAGCTTCTACCTACTATAATATAGCTCTACCTAGTCTTTTATATCTCCCTACTAGAGCCTTATAGGTTACGCCCTAGGTTTTAACCCCCGGCAGTAAAAGAGCTTAAAAAAGGCAGCTAGGAAGTAGAAGTAATTATCGCCTACTAAGATTAAACTAGATAACTATAGTACCTTATTAAATAGCTAGGATAGCTAAATAAGTATAATAAATAGAAATACGAGATAGAACTTAAGAATTATTAATAACTGCTAGATAAGTACCGTAAGCGGAACACCCTAGCCTTATAGCTGAAGCGCAGGCGAAAAGTAAGCGCCGCTATTAAAATATAACCTGCATTAAAGCAGAGTAAAGAACGTTCTAAGGGATTAAAGAATAAGCAATAATTGCTATAAGAACTGCGGCGTATATATAGGGTGAAGTTTTAATTTATTAATATCCTATATAAGCCACACTCTAACGTAACCCAATAATGCTAGTAACTTATAGGTAAGGCTATAGTATATACTAGTAACAAAGCTTAATTTAAAAAGTACCCTTTCTAAACCTAGTCCGTTATTCTATGCTAGCTAAGTAGATTACTTATATATTAGAGAATAGGCCCGTTTATAACTAAGGTCTATTTAACTAGGGTCTATAACCTACTAGTAACCCGCTAGTAGTAACCTATACTAATAACTTATACTATTCTATGCATATAATATATAGATAACGCATAAGGCTAAAGCATAGGTTAGCGGCGGATTTAACGGGTATATAGCCTTACCGTCCTAAACCTAGCTATATATAAGTAACCTATAACCTACCCGCGAAGTATATACACCGCTACACCAGTATAGTATAAGGCTAAAGCAGGGTTAGCGGCGGGTTTAATAGGCATATAGCCTTACCGTCTATAAATCTAGCTGTATGCGAATAACCTATAACTAACTCGCAAGGTACTAGCGACCTACTTATATAAGTAAGCTTTTAGAATATTTCTAGTCTACCGAATTCAGGCGACGGTATTAAGCTCCACTAGCTCTACCTATTAAATAGACTAATTAAGATTTTCTATACCGGGCATATAAAATTACTACTAGCTTGGTTAAATGCGGGGGAGTTTTAATAAGGCAAATCTAACTAATTAGATAACTTTAACCGCCGGTTAAAGTTCCTTAATATCTTCGCGCCGCGTATATATACTACCCGTCTCTCTATACATAAAATTAAAACGCTCTTTCCCCTTTAAATTTTCCCCTTACTAAGGTTTTTTATAGGGTTTTATTAAGGCTTAAGTATATAAAGGATTGGGGACGACCCTTTTTAAAGAGGGGGGTATTATTAGGTAAAACCTAAGTAGATAGTTATATAGCCGTAAGGTATAGGCGACCCTGGGGTAACCTAGGGGTGACTTGCCCGTAAGGTATGTGCTCTATATATACCTAGGGAAAACCCTTCCTACCTTATATATAGACTCCTCCTTTTCCCTTAAGGATTTGTCTCTATCTATATAATATACCTATTGTTCTATTATTGGACTCCCTATTTATATCCTCACCTTATATCTAAAGATTTAATAACGTTCCGTACCTATTATGGTTCCTATAAATATAAAGTTCTTCCTTTTAGACTAATAAACGGACTAGCTATGTACTAAAGGTATATAAATAACGTTCTTTTTAATTACCTAGACGAATTCTATACGGTATACTTAAATAACATTCTTATATACTTAGATAATAAACTTAAATATTAAGTTTATATTAAGAAGGTCCTAGAGAGACTATAAAACGCAAGCTTATAAGTTAATATTAAGAAATATAAGTTTAGGGTAAAATATATAAAGTACCTTAGGTTTATCGCGACTATAAAAGGAATCAAGGTTAACCCTAAGAAGGTAAAGGCAATCTATAACTAGAAGCCCCCTTATATAGTAAAAGGGATATAGTCCTTTTTTAGGTTTTATAATTTCTATCACTAGTTTATCTATAACTATAGAATTATAGCGAGGCCTCTTATGCGACTTACCCGGAAAGACACGCCTTTTATCTTTAATAATAACTATATAGAAGCCTTTAGAGAGTTAAAAAATCAGCTTATCTCCTCTTTAATCCTTTATTACTATAACCTAGATTTTAAGTTAATGCTAAAAACGGACGCTTCTAATAGAGTTATAGCGGGAATCCTATTATAGCTATATCCAGACAGTAAATAATACCCTATTGCCTTTTTTTAAAAAAAATAATAATTAACCTAGCTAAATATAACTACAAGGTATATAATAAAGAAATGCTAGCTATTATCTAATTACTATCCTAATAGCGTGTAGAGCTTAAAGGTACGAACTCCTAGATTAAGATATATATAGATTATAAAGCCCTAAAGTACTTTATAACTATAAAGCAGCTTACTAAATAATAAGCTTACTAGGCCAAAATACTCTCCTAATTCTTTTTTATAATTATATATTGTTCTAGTAAGTAAAACTCTTAGGCTAATATATTAACCTAAAGGGAATAAGATATAGAACCCTAAAATAAGCTAAAAGCCTAATACCGGACGCGCGCCCTCCTTTACCCTAAATAGCTTAACCTATAAATCCTTAAGGAGCTAAACTCTAAGCAGAATGATTTAGTACCTATAAAAGAAGTCTTAAATAAACTAATAGGGCTAATTAATCGCATCCTAACCGTAAACCGCATAGCCGACTCCCTAAAGGCCCTCCGCGACTAAGCCATAAAAAGTAACTCTAATTTAGAAATAAAAGAAGGACTACTTTTATACTAAGAACGGCTTATAGTTCTAGATGTTAATAACCTATAAATAAAGCTAATCTATAAAGCCCACTGTTAAGTCTCTATAGTATACCCTAGTTAAAATAAGACCTACTAACTACTAATACCCCGTTATTACTAGTGAGGACTTTTATTAAATATAGATTAATTTATTAAAAACTACTACGCCTATAGACACGCAGATGCCCCTAGGGATTAAACTCCTAGGTAGCTACGACTGCTGCTAGTCCTAAAACGCCCTTAGCAATATATTATAATAGACTTTAAGTCATTTCTAAAGGACGCATATGGCTATAATGCGGCCTTTATTATAATTAACCGACTATATAAGCAATCCGTCTCCCTCCCTTATTTTAAGACCATAACGGCAAAAGATATGGCCTACCTCTATATTAATAACATCTATTAATTCTATGGCGCCCCTAAATTAATTATCTCTAACTATAGTCCCTAATTTATATCAGATTTCTAGAATAAATTCTACCGTATCCTTAGGATTAAGATTAAGCTCTCTACTACATTTCACCCTTAAACTAATAGCTAAACTAAGATTATAAACTAGTACCTTAACTAGCGACTACGTCCCTTTATAGACTACTATTGGGATAACTAGTTAGAACTACTACCTATAATAGACTACACGTAGCTTACCCTCCCCTATAAAATATAGGGATATTATTATTTAAACTGCTTTACGGGTATACACTATAAACGTCCTTTAATTGGGATAGGCCTACTAAACCCGCTACGGCCCGTAAATGCCTTAGCTATAAAGAGGCCCGGGCATTTACTAAGAGAATATACGGAGCCTAGGAGACTGCTTAAACAATTATAAAAAAGGTATAAGAAAAGAAGAAGTTTAATATAAACTAATATTGTTATAAGGTAGACTTCTAAGTAGGAAATAAGGTATAGGTGTTAATAAAGAACTAGAAAACCTAGAGGCCGAGCTATCCCTTAGCACGTCAGGGTCCAACGAGTAAGTGGTCCGTGCGGGAACACCGTTTTCAAAACAACGCACATCTATATAGATTTTAGCAATCAAATACCTACCGCAATGCCTTCTAATCGTGCTAGAATTTCTGCAGAAAGGATAAGTGCCAGTAACCTCATATTGAGCGACTCAACTTTAAAGAATAAGCTTATATATCAAAATACTATGGAGTTTGGCCTCTATCAAAAGCTTCGTATTCCTAAGTACGGGCGTTAAATGCAGCTTGATTGATTGGCTGGATCTTATCGATAACAGTTGGACCCGAATTGACGTGCTAAGGGATAAGCTAGACTACTAAATAGCTAGCCTATACGAGATTCTTTAAAGAGTAGGACACTCTTTTAAGGTTAAGCTACTAAAGTTAATAAGGATCCACCCCGTTTTCTCCCTAGACCGACTATAAAAGGCTACGGATAATCTACTACCTAGGCAGTATAACAACCCCCTACTACTAATCTAGATTATAAAGGACGAGGAATAGGAAGTTAAAGAAATCCTAGCAGTAAAAAAGGACTATAATGTCTTAAAATACTATATAAGCTAGGTAGGCTATAACAAAGACCTAGAATAGTACCCCGTATCTAATTTTACGTACTCTCCTTATAAGCTACGGGACTTTTATATAGCCTACCTTAACCTCCCTAGACTACTATGTAAATTAAACAACTAGATTAAATGCTGGGAAGAGGGGTTAGATAACTATGACAATTTAGATAATAATAGGGAGCTTAGACAACGCCTAAGGGCAGGCTTTTTTAGGAGGGGGGGGTAATGTAACGGCGCTAGAGCGCGTCACCTGCCAAATTCTGCCCAAGTTCTGCCATATTCTGCCACCTGTTACTGTCTTATATTGCCGCGTACTATCGCGTACTATCGCGTACTGTCTAGTACTGTTTTCTACTGTTAGCTCGCCTACTACTAGCGCCTTAGCGGCTCGCGCTACTTATTTATTTACACCAGCCCTAGCGACCCCCTTTCCTTCTCCTTAGCTTAGTATCTTTATAAGATAGCATTCTACAAGCTTCGGTTCAGAGGCATTTGTACGAGCCGTCACAATAGGCAGCGGCAAGAGCAGCAGCGGCAGAAGGATTAACGCGAAGCAATAAATATCAGTGGCACACAATTAATTAATCTACAAGGAAGCTAGTAAGGCAAAAGGACTCTACTGCTGCCTCTACGGAGCCTCCAGATAAGGGCGGGACCTCTACTAGCAGCTGTCGACCTAAATCGGAGGTACTTGTTACCGTTTTACTATTAACTTAGTCACCGACTCGGTCACCGACTTAGTCTACTTCCTTATGTATATATAGCCTCATTTTCTTTTATAGATTAATCAACACATAAGTTCTTCTTTCCTAAAATCTGCGCACGGACTTCCGATCGACAGCAGCTTAATTAACAGAGGGAGGTCAATAGAGCCACCCACGGATTATTCTACGGAGCCTCTAGAGGAAGACGACAGCGACGAGAGGTAGATTCTCAACCAGAGGAGCTCATAGATTCGGTAGAGAAACCAGTACAGGGTAGGATTGTACGGTCGCGTAGAGCTCGCAACGTTCAAAATACATGGCTAATTAATTGATAAACCAATCGCATTAATATCGCATTTTATTTAAAGCCTTTTGGGCAGTTTTTGATGAATTTGTGATATTTTAGGCTAGTTTCCTAATTAGGAAGGTGCAAGAACTTAGCGACCTCCGTACTCAAGTCACAAAAGATGTCGGCAGCCGGCGACGCGTTTCCCCTGCTCATAATTGTTCATCTCCAACTCTCGACAACCACCAACTCTGCGACCACACACGTCCTGAATTGACCGACATCTGGCTCAACTGTCGAATATTGTGCTCAATTGTCGAACACTGTCTCCAATTCAAGACTGCTCAATATGGATAAATGCGCATACGATGTGTCGCCAGTTGTGCGTCCACATCCACTGTCTACACCTCCACAGAGCCCGTGTGATGCCGGCTGCAGATACCAACAATCCCACCCGAGCCATCTCAGCACCATCTGAGCATGCCGACACCACAAGCAATGTCAATGGCATTCCAGGTCGGACTATACTATGGCGCCTCATCATTCCCACATCCTACAGCTACCATCATCTCCATTTTGTCTCATCTGAACCCTCCCAACGTGTTGCCGAAACACTCAATGCTCTGATCGTCTCGTATAATGCAGAAATAAGAATGTGGACGAGGCTGGTCGCCAGTATGTTCACCGTCATTGTCATTGGGGACGGAATAATATCAGAGGTACGTTCTCGCAAGACGAGCTATTCGCTGAGGCTGACATTTCAGGTCTGCCAATGCGGTCTCGAGAACCAAAACGGACAAATCAAAGTCACGCTGGCATCCTTCCAAGAAGACTCGGCCCTTACGTCCTTATGGACACGACCGGAAATGAGAGTGAACGCAGCAAGCTTCTTCCGCACGTATCGCAAATTCTTGTACCTCGCGAGCACCGACGTTGATGGCAAAGCAGACACCAAAGCAGATACCAAAGCAGAGTGCAAGGCAGAGGGGAAATCAGAGGGCAAAGCAGAGATCCACGCGTGTGTGGTGCTACGCAGAATTTCACTGGCCAAAGTCATATATTTCATGGCTTCGGCAATCCTGATCAGCGTAGCCGTTGGTGCAACTGTGGGCGGCACTACAAAGAGTTACGACAATGGTGTCAAGACAACAGAAACTCTCGTAGCAGTCCTTGCTGTAGTGGAAGCGTTACTTCTGTCTAACGGTAGCTGTCGATGGTCGTGACTGAAATGATAGATACTATTGGTCTGAGAGACTTTCGCAAGGTTTCTTAGGCGACCCGACTTGTTTTGTATGCAGAGCAGTCACCTTCTTCAACGAAATTGTTAAAGCTACCCACGTAAGGTCTAGGGCTGCATATAGGCTTAAAATAATTGCAAGAACCAGCTCTATAATCGATTAACTTTTGGGCCTTATATATACACCCGTTGCGACGTCTGTTGCGACGTCTGTTGTAACATCCGTTGCCTAAATTTGTATGGGGATATATATAATCTTTAACAAAGTTAATAAAGCTACCCACGTAAGGCCTAGGGCTGCATATAGGCTTAAAATAATCGTAAGAACTAGCTTTATAATTAATTAACTTTTAGGCTTTATATATATACCCATTACAACGTTATAGCTAAGTCTGACGTCCTTAACAACCGGTTTTTTTTTTGGCGAAAATGATCTTGACTTTGGGTAGCCGCGGGCTAGTTTAAACCCAATATTTTATAATATCGGGTCGTCTCTCTAATCGATCAACTTTTGGTAGTATTTTATGCCGTTGTGGTTGAGCAATTTAACCACGAATATAGGGAAAATCGTAAAATAGGCTGACGAGGTCTATAAGTGCTACGAAACCCGCTCAGACGTGATTCCGGTGGTTTCGCACAAACGTAGTTAGTCGGCTTGCGGACCGATTGAAAATCCGCACCAGCGGAATCACGTCTGAGCTTGCTGAGGTAACTCGCCAACTGTTCAGCTCGCTCCCATGGCATCCTTGGCTGCCCCAGCTACGACAGTCACGTTGTCATCGGCTGCCGGGCCATCTCCAAGTCAGGCTGGAAGGCCGGGAGCAGGCAGATTGGGCGCGCCAACTCGTGGGGACTCGACAGCATTGGCGAGGCTCGGCTGGTTAGTCTGTTCACGCGGAACTCCAATGGTTCAGGATTTGCGGGTAGAAAGTCAATTATCTCGTCCGTGAATCAATGAAACTCCCATTCAAAGTTTGCATTCAGGACATCCTGCAAGGGGTCGAGAAGTTTCAAAGCATTGTCATCGTCAAGATCGTGCCAGGTGTCCTTGGCCAAACTCATTTGCGATAGAATGTCGACTTCTCTGCTCGAGCTTGATGGCTGATCCAGTGTTGGACGACTCCCCTGATTGGCGGCTGAAACTTTGATGGCTTTTCGAGATCTTGAGGCTTCCGGAGAAGCAGGTCGCTTCTGGCTACCATTTGGCGGACGGGTTTGATCAGCTTGTTCACGGAGAGAAGTAGTATTCTCGGCGGCAGGAAGTGCGGTGGGAGGAGTAAAATCGTTAACGCTAAGGTCAAACGGCGGTCCGGTGGAGTGAATAGCGCCAAAAGCGGTGCTCGTTGCAATGGGCAAGCCTGGCTGAGGATACGTTGCATTGAAGCACGGAGCCGGAGAAGGCTCAAAGGCGTTGAGAGAGCCCTGAACGTTGCCAGTGGGTATCGAATGCGCTGTACCATGCATGAGTTGACTGCCTTGAATCACTTGATGCATGACATTCATGGACTCCAAAACGCTGTTGAAGTGGCGATCCTTCTCCGCAAGTTTGGCAGTAAGCGAAGCAATTATCGATTCCTGCCGCTTGATGACTTCATTCAGGTCAGACGGCTCGCTGGTTGATTCGGCGCACATGCGGTGCAATTCGTTTGAGCTCTGCGCTGCAGGCTCTGACGAGGTGCGAGCTTCGAGATAGTCTGTTTGACTAGTGAGCAGAGACACAATCTTTGAGCAGAAGTTCGAACGTACACGGACTATATTCGGCGCCCGAGTGACCGTGAATGGCCTCAAAAAGTTTGTACCATCTGAACTCATCCCTGCTGCGCTTTCCCTTCTCCGGAGGTTGATTGCATTGCCTGCTTCTGCTATGGCTCGAGAAAACTGTGGAATGATGAAGCTTTCCATCGTCGGACGGTGTCTTTGGAAAGGTTTGGTAACAGCGCGTGCAGTGGCTAACAGATTCATTGTGGCGTGTCTTGGCTGACGAGTCCGGAAATATTACAAAACATTCTCCACAGATAATAATGTCGTGGTCTTTGTCATAGTGTTTACTGTAAGATTATAAGCAAACACCCACAGAATAACTCGAGGGTTGTACGTACATCAAGTCACAGATGTGCTTCCAGTGGCTAAGCTCGCATTTATGCAACCGACGATCTTGTGCTCGAACGCCGTACTGGCGTGGATCTTCGAGAAAGTATGAGCATATCCAGCAATCAGCAGTCGGTGGGCGATATATTCGCCTTCCATTCCCGCTCCCGCCGTCAGGAGGGCCGCCAGGATATCCATTCGGGGCTGCTCCTCCACTTGAAGACCCGCCATTTCCAGCAGAGGCACCACCACCTTGACTAGAGAAGCTGCCGCTGCTAGAGGTGCTGGAGCCGGCAGGAGTGGAAGAGCCGTTCGAGAAAGCATTCGGAGAACCAGATCCGTTGGAGTTTGCAGAGACCAAATCGGTACTCGGCAATTCGATGACCCTCCTTGGGAATGAACGAGGAAAGTTTTTATCTTTGGAGCTGTCCTTGAAAACGGAAACGAAATCTCCGTACTTCTCAGTGAGATCGTTCCAGCAGTCGACGACCGCACAAGAATCGCAGGCAGCCAAATAGCAGAGAGAAGCATTCTTGAACCGAAGGGTTTCCGAAATAGCCGACAGAGGGATCTCGGCGCGAGTGCCACGGCGTTGCACTAAACTGGATGAGTCGAGTGGAGTTGCGGCATGGGGAGGCGTAATGTCGTCGCCAACATGTTCTTTCGAATCCTCCAGTCTAGATATCTCGGCATGTTCGTCTTTGAAATTTTCAGAAACGTCTCTGAAAATATCTAAAAAGTCGAAATATTGAACCGGCGCGTATCCCACTGACGACTCCGATCGAGATCGCTCGAAGTAATAGTCTGAATCATAAATTCTTGCGACATCCACCGTGAAGGCGTCCGATCGAACAGAAGGAGTTCGATAGATCGAGTAATAGCCTAAATCAGGGTAATCCCATTTGGCTTCTTCATAAGCACTCTCCAAGTCTTCGTTTTGCTTGCGCTCCTCTACGCTAGAACGCAGAACATAGCAAACAGCTTGCCATCCAGTGTTTACTTCTGAAGACCAATCCGATGAAAAGGTACTACCAATCCGCTGTGCCAGGTCGGAAGCAGTAATTTCCTCATGTTGGTCGCAACTGTCACATGTCTGTTCATGGGCAAGTGCTGATGCCGAGATTTCCGCAGTTAGGGTAGGATCTGCCCCATTTGCAAGCAAACAGAGCAGACACGCAAGTATCCCAAAAAGATCCTCTCCCTCAAACCCACATGACCCTAGATAGGCTGCGGTCAATACTAGAGTGTGTAAAGGGCGGGGCTGAAGCTTGATACCACACTGCAAACACCGTTTTACGAATAGCCCGCTTGGAGTATCAATTGGCGGCGAGAAGTCGAACCCAAACAACACACGGATGCAGTGACATATGGTTTGAATGGAAGTATGACAGAATTTGTGTTTCCAACTTTTTGGTATCGTTGGCTTGCCTCGCTCGAGCCGCCTGCGGAAACATGTTGAGCCTGAATCCCACCGGCCACAAATGTCAATCCCGACTCCGACAAAGTTTTTCTCATTTTTCCAAGAATCCTCAACATGCCCTGGAGTTATATATGTATGCGACTTGAGGATTGTAATCATGAAATTGTCCAAAACGGTATGGCCGAGTCTATTCTCATAAGTCTTTTGTAAGATGCGTCCAGTCACAGCCCGAAGCATAAGCTCTTCGAAAACTTCGCAACAGGTACCAGCACCATCCAGATAACTCGCAGCGAGATGGAATGGGTAAAGATTCTCAAGGTCGACATCTAGATCTTCATCTTCAATGCTCTCGAGTTGTTCCCTGAGTAGTTCCGCGTTGTGGCCCAATATGCTGAAGCCGACGGCTTCAGCCAGAAGTTCTTCAGGGGATTTTTCTGCCGCAGCAGCAATGTGGCCAACTGCTACTGGCAGATCTTTGACTTTGACGCTACTGAAATCATTATTTTCAAGGCTATTCCTTAGTCTGTCCTGAAATTCTGGCTTCTCCCAACCATCTGGCCACTTTGGCCAGTACGAGGACCTGTTGAAAGTTCAATGTAATATTCCAGAGGTACGGCGATCGCATCACTTACACACTATTCTTGAAAGCCAAGCTTGGCCCTGGAGACAGATTCATCCCGTCATTTTCGCGCTTCTGCACCAATCCCGGAGCTTGGATCTGTCGCCAAGCGTTCTTCAAATGCCGCCGCAATTTCGCATTGACATTCTGTCCCAAGTGTTCCACCACTGCTGGTCTATCATTTCCCCGCTGAAGCTTTTTGCAGATGAGATCTTTCTTTGCTGACGTGAGAATCTTCGTTAACTGCCATTTTCGGTTGATTTGATATTTGTATTGTGCCTCTCTATCCATTCATTAAAATTTAGCAACACACAGGCCAAGCACAGGGTTCACGGAAAGACAGGCTATGCTCACGAGGCATCAAATCCATGTCGTGTCTTGATAACCTGCATAAGCTCCGAGAGTTTGACCTTATGATTGATGTATTGATCTACGATGAATGGCTTCAAGAGTTCCCATTTGTTCTGGAGTGGCACGTCCGGAGGTAAAGGTCCAGGTGGAAACGGAGTATTGGATAACGACATAACCTCTCAGAAAGCAACTCTCAGTAAACGTGAGTCGACTTAAGTAGAAAAGAATTGGCAATGAAGATAGATAGTGAAGTCTGACTGTCCCCACTGTTCGTAAAAGTTACCCTAGAGTGAGAGGGGAATGTAAATACAAACGAAAGCGTGGAGTCGGTGTGGGAGGCTGACCGGAAGCCTTGGCACAGAAGGCGTCGAGGCAAACAAAAGTAAACTGGCCAATAATTGACGGCACAGATGGTTGCATGATTACGCGTAGCAGGTCTGAGGGGGCATTGGACGCCATATGAAGGTACGCACCCTAGCATTTGGGTTGACAAAAATTGAGGCGGCAAATCGCGTGAAGCGGTATTTTCATACCTATGTCTCTCTGGCCGCATCTGTCGAGACTACATCTATTAATCTAAAAGCTACCATAAGATGACATGGGATGTTGTTAATCACTCCGGGAAGACAGAATAAAGGATCGATCGTACTATATCTCATGGTCAAGCCTGCTGGAGGCTTTTTGTGTAACTAATACCTTCTCTGGCGCTGTTTAGACCCCTACTGTAACTAGATGTAGCAATGGAACGGGTTCCTTATTTATCCTGGTGGCATAATAGTTGAGTCTAGCTACCAGCTGCTGAAGGACGAGGAACGGCCTGTAGCCTCAGGTGGATTGATCGAGAGGGATTTTGAGGCATCAGACTGCGGTGAGCAGTGCAGAGCCTCCATAATGGATCAAGGGCGTCTTGTAAATTAGATACACCAAGTTTCCCGTATGTGTCACAACTGTTGGGATGAAAATTGGTTCTATCTCTGAGATGCGTCCTTCACTGCCGAAGATGACGATGTTCGCCTCGTTGAAATGCCATCCCTATGCAGCCTAGCGTAACTGTATCACTGACTAATGATACAGTCCCAATTCAATAAAGTAGCCAACGACATAGCACTATCATCATGCCTTATTCAACTAGAAGCTTCTCTGAACCTTGCTTTGGTCGCACTGCGCGGCTGAGGATCACATCTCTCATATTCTATATGCAGCAGACTAGGACTTTTAGGACTCTGAAGCCAGACATGCAGGCATAGGCAAGTGATTTGCTAATTCGAGAGGAATTAGACCTTCTATACCAGCAACTCGCAGACTCAATTTAGAATAGCGCAAATTGCCAGCCCCAAACTCCCCAAAACCCAATGCTACAAACCCCCCTCCACCACCCCTCCTCCCTCACCGCGGATACTCCCCCAAATGCGCCTCCACCCCGGGGACCCTCCACCCCTCCAACCACTCCAACACCTCCCTCACACCCCGCAACACCTTCCTCCCACCCCCCTCCCCTCAAAACAAGAACACATACCGCCAGCCCCACTCCCCAGCCCCTCCCCCTTCTCCCCAAGCCCTCCACGCCCTCCCCCTCACGACACCAAACCATCCACACTTCACACCCCGACCCCCACCCCGTCTTCTACCCCGCTGCTACCTCTACATCACCCAGCACCGGCTCGAGCAGCTCGCGCAGCCGCGGAAGGGAGGGCGCGACGGCGTGCTCGCGAAGCGCGGCTGCGGAGGGAGTGAGGGGGCTGACGAAAGGCAAGACGCAGTGGGCGCGGCGCCAGGAGGGGAGGCCGGCGAGGAGGAGGGCGGACGTGGCGGCGTGCAGGGCGAGGAAGTCTGGGGGGAGGAAGGGGGCGGGGGATGGGGGTGAGGAGGACGACGCAGGGGAGGGGTTTCGGAGTTGCTGGCGGATTGCTGCTTCGATGAGGGCGGTGTAGGCTGCGTGGGCGCTGGTGGGTAGGGCGATCGACGGCGCTGGGGGGAGCTGCGAGTGCTGCTTTGGCGGCATCGAGGGGCCTTTGGGGTGCCGGGACTGGGCTTGTTCGGCTTGCCTTTCGGGCAGCGAAGGCGGGGTGGGAGGTGCACTGCTAGTTCGTAATGTGGCTTTTGTGGGTAGGTGCCGTCGAGGCCGCAGTGCTCGACTAGAAACGGCTAGAAGTCTATAATGTCGGCCGGCTCTATGATTCCCGTGTCGGCTGGGCTCTTTTCTTTGAGGCCTAGAAGTCTCTCGAGGTGCTTGGTCGGCGCTGTGCGGATTCTGGGGGCATCTCATGAGCGAGGGATGTGCTAGTTAGCAATCAAGTCGTCGAGGTGTGCGTACAGGGTGGCGTAGTTGTGGTCGAGGACGGAGTTGTAGTATCGTGTAAACGCTAACAGGACTTCATCTTCAATAGGCAGGTCTAGAGAACCGGTTGGAGGGTCATCGGTCTCGATGCTATTGAGGATGAGGGTTGAAGGATCATTCTCGAGATCAGAGATTTTGCGGATGTTGGAGGTTTCAGGTCCCACGTCAGCCTCTTGTAATTCCGGCGAGGTGGAGTAACTACGTTTATGTTTGATATGTGTAAGTTGTGGCTTTTTCTTTGCGGCTTAACTTGGCCTTAGAGTAGGTGAGTTGTGAGGTGAGACTGATGGGTCCGAGTAGCGAATACGTTTGGCCGTGCTGTAATCTGGTGGATTCTACAATGAGTTGGGCGGTGGACGGCGCTTCCGCTTTGTCGAACTCTTATGTTGGTACAAAGGCTCTGGCTCTGACACCAGAGTGGTTGAGTAGCTGTACTTGGGTACCGGAGGTTTCGTTGCTGAACGGAGTCCTCGCCTCAGTAGGCTATGTCGAGTGGGACGGGAGGAATGGCAGAGGTAAGAGCTTGAAATGCAAAGTAGATATCAAAATTGAAGGGGTAAGAGTATCGTTAGTCCAGTCTGAGATTTTATTGCGACGAGTACGTTGCTAGTAATGAAGTGTCATATATGGGCAATTCTGGTGAAACTGACCAATAGCGCATTTACGAGGACCAAATGTGAATGGCGTGTTGCTTGCGGTAGAGGTGTGAATTAGTTTGTAGTGAATAGAACGAACAATAGACAATAAGAAATGACCGTCTAGTCACCGCTCACTAAATTCTTGGCCTGCTTGGTATTTTGAGATCTGAAACGTTCCAGATTCTCTTTGGGCCTTTCTTTCTTTCCTTCTCCATAGCAGAATTAACACAACCTAGTCAGCCGTGACAGACTCCATCAATTGCTACCATGCCTGGCATGCCCTCGAGAAGGTTCAGCATTGGCGAAAGCTCAAGCTATCGTCGCCGATGGATAGCTAGTCATATAAGATCCAAGAGTACTGATGAATCTCTCCAGGCTGACCTTTCATCGTCGTTGATACAGCATCACATGAGGCACCGGGTCAAGTCCGCCTTAGAAACAGATCTTTCCATCATGCCAATACAGGCCTCGCACATATTCAGTCAAAACACTCGTCTCAGCTCGCAACCGACGAAGCTGTTGATATCTCCCGAGCCTGGCTTTCCGAACCACTCCTGGTCCCTGATTTAGAGCTATCGCGAATTTTGGAGATTGAGGAATCTACGAAATGTTCAGCTCCACTAGTTTCGGGATCTGTCTGCTACTTCAGGTCCTGGACGTTGTACGCGTGGCGGCTACGCCAAATAGTGGCTGGCTTAATCTTTAAAGGCTTTCCTGATGTCGACCTGAATCGAAGTTCCTTACTACCATCGTAATACCGTCTGACGACCTAGATCGTCTATACGAACTATGTCTTAGTTGTCTCTTAACTTATGACTAAATGTCTCATCGAATGTCTCATTACCTATTTTCTATTACCTATTTAGACCTACCTAATATATATAAGAGAGCTTCTAGAGCCCTTTTTAATAGACAGAGTTCTTATTCTTAATTATCCGTTTAATAGTTATAAGCCTAGGCTATTTACTATATTATCTTTAATTTAAAGCCTTTATTTCTATTATTATCTTAATTATAGATACTTATAATAACTTCTTAATAAAAAACCCCTCTTGTTATTATATTATCCGTTATCCTTATACGTCTAAATAATTAGGATAAATAGACTAAGATTATTAAGTTAAAAGCAAATAATAATTGTTTTTAGAAGTATATTAATATATTAATACCTAGGACCGATTTACTATAGCTTAAAGAACTTATTTAAGCCTTACTTAAGGATGCTAATAGCTAGGGAAAGATAAAGCTCGTAAAGCTAGATATAAAAAAAGAAGGAGCTCTATATACTTAAAGCCAACTATAAAAATAATATAAAGCTATATAGAAAATAGCTATTAGCTTTTAATATATTATATAGCTATATCCTAGGCTTTATTTTAAATACTTACCTTATTTATATATTTAAATATACCACTACCTATAATATTTTAGTATCTTTTAAGTAGAGAATTACTCTAACTAATAGCGCCTAAAAGTTTTAAGTTGCTACCTAGTATATAAAGCTTAAGAGGGCGCCTTAAAACCAGAACTTTAAGGTCTAATTATAGGAGTAAAGATGGTATATACTAAGTATAAGGAGCTAGACCTACCTAAGGTAAATAGTAATTATTTAGTAAAAGACTTTATATATATAGTTAAGTTAATTATACTAAGCTAGTTAAAATATTAGAAGAATTAGCTTAAAAGGCGTAAGTAGAAAAAGAAGACGCTTTCTACCTTTTTTAAACTAGTTAAAATATACTAAAGCCACTATTATATAGAGCTTGCCTAAAAGGGTAAAACCCTATAAAAAGGATCCTTTAGAGTTACCTTTAAGGATAAGTTACTAAATTTAAAGCCTAAATTAGGGCCTTAATTATTAGCAGATAGGTAAAAGAAGAAAAGGCAACTACTACTAGAGTACCTATATAAAAAACATTACTACTATAATAAATACTAGTATATAATAGAGTTAATTCCTTACCTATCTGTTATAGGACACCCCTATAATACCTTATATACGTCTACCTATTTTTACTAACTTAGCAACTAAAGACCGACTACAAGACGGCAATCTAATAGCAATCTGTGGTAATCTAACGGTAACCTGCCGTATTTTACTATATTTTACTAGGTTTTACTAAGTTTTACTAAATCCTGCTAAGTTCTGCTAAGACCACCACCTAAATCCTATTCTACTCTATATACGTATTAATTAAGCAACTAAGTCCATAATATATACCCTTTCTTTTTAATTTCCTACCTTCTTTCTTTATATAACGTCTTAACCTCCTTATATAGTTTATATATATAGCTTAATAATATCTACTTTACTATATATTATCGCCGCTTATACTTACTCCGTAATACTACATTACATTAACTACTTATACTACTATTAATATATAGAATAAACCTAAAACTCCTATAACGGCCGCTAGTATTATATCCGCACTTTAAAAATAATTAGTAGGGATATAGAAGTCCTTTATAGACACCCTTATATAAAACTAAGCTATTTTAAATTAAGAATAAGCTAAATAAGAAGTATAACACTAGTAATTAATTAAGGACCTCTAAGAAGAAATCCGTACCCTTAAGATGCCTACACTAGGACCTTAAGACCGAACGCTATCTCTAGAGATAAATACGTAGAATATAAGCTCCGAACCTATAGTAGTCTCTTACTCTAAGCTAACTACTATACTATAACGATTTAAATAATTACTAAATCCTCTAGTATTTACTAGTAAATAATAAGAGCTTTAATTAAGCTAACTAGTAACGCTAACCGCTACTTAACTAAAGCTAACAAACTCTGTTACGCCCTAAGTTAACTAGGAAGAAAGATAGTTAACCTTATTAAACCTCTTTAGCCGAACTTAGTATAAAGCATAGTTATACTTCTTAAAGCTATATATAGTAACCCGAACTACTAAACTACTACTTAAAGAAAAATAAACTATATAGCTAAAGGAACGAAAAGTTTCCTAGTATACTTTTTTTTAAATTTAACTGTTATATAAAGGAAGCTAGCTAGAACAACTCTATACTAATTAACAGCCTTATTAAATCCCTAAGCCCTAAACTAAAAACTTCCCTAATAGGCGTAGACCTACTAGGAGCCCTTAATGCCTACGTAAACGTTATTAATAAACGGTATAATAATATACTACGCCTAATACCAAAACACGATCCTTAATATAATATAACAGCCCTATAAATATCTACTAAGTTATCTTAGCTTAAGCGCCCTAACGCTATAGATATTAATACTAGGACCCTAGGATATACCCTACTAGGGTCCTCTAAATAAGAATAACGCATTAAGCTAGGCCTCTACTTTAAATATAAAAGTAACTTCTACCTCTTTAATTACTACTTCGTCTCTATGCCTAAATATAATTTATAAACGGCTAATACTAGTAACCGTCTACCGTATTAATCTTCTGGTTACTGTTCCTAATCTTTACCTAGTTTTAGCCCTATAATTAGTAAGCACTACTTATAAGGGCGAAGCTATAACTAATGTTCTATATAAACCCCTTCCTACTTGCCACTAAAAAGCACGTCTTAAAGTTAAGTCGCTCTCTAAAACGGCTCTGCCTTAGGATCTTGTTAAATACTTTAGATATTATAAACTTTAACTTTTAGGATTATAGCATAACCGTTAACTATTATCTTTAGTAGAATAATTAATAGGCTAGTACTTGGGTCCTGATTAATACAGGAGCTAATAGTATAGGATTTATTAATAAGATCTTTGCGTAAAATAATAGTTTTACCCTAACCCCCCTTAACTAGTATATTAACGTATTTAGATTTAATAGTAAACGTACAGTCTTAGGCTAAATTATTTATATAGTATACCTAAGACTCTAATACCTAAACTACAAAGAACTGATTAAGCTTTTTATTACTACTCTAAGTTGCCTAATAATCCTTAAATAACCCTAGATAAAGCTATATAAGGTAACTATTAATTAAAATAACCTTAAGCTTCTATTTACCGCCTCCCGTTATAGGCGAAAGTGCCTTATAACTCGCTACTTAGACCTTAAACTAAAATCTAAAAATTTCACTAAGATTTACTAGTTTAAAATTTCTATAAACGTCTACCCTATATCTAAGAAGTCCACCTAATTTTACTAGTCTAAGAATTTTACCAAATTCTACTAATATAAGGCTTCTACTAATATCTATTAAGGATCTAAAAATTTTACTAAACCCTATAAATAGACCCTAAGTACTATACTACCCCGCGCTAAATAAAAGCTTAAGCTTACTATATAAAAATACTAGAAGGACTAGTACTTTACTATAAAGAGTATACTTAAAGAACCTAAACCTAAATCTAATATTAACTCCGTACCTAGTACCGAACCTAAAATTAAGTAAGGAACTATATAAGAAACTATAGACGACTAGAGCCTGCTTAACGCCTTAGATATCCACATAATTAGAGCTACCTCGCTAGTGCGACTCGCTAAGAAACCTAAATATATAATCTTTACTATTACTATAGCTAATATTAAAAAGGCCTTAGCACCGAAGAAGTATATTAACCCTGCTATAAAGGTACTAGTAAAGTACTATAACCGCCTAAAGGTATTCTTATAGAAGGAAGCCGATAAGCTATTAGAACACTAATTATATAACTAGAAGATTGTACTTAAAGAAGGAAAGCAGCCTAGATTTAGACCCCTATACGGGATGTTCTAAAATAAACTCTAAGTGCTATAGAAGTATCTAGACAATAACTTAAGTAAAGGATTTATTAGAGTAAGCTTTTTACCTATAGCCGTATTAGTAATCTTTATTAAGAAACTAGGCGGCGGACTATACTTCTATATAAACTACTAAGCTCTTAACGCCGTTACTGTTAAGAACTAATATCTAATCCCGCTGATATAAGAGACGTTAAACTAATTAAGTAAGGCTCGCTTTTATATAAAGCTTAATATTATCTCTATATTTAACCGCCTCCGTATTATAAAAGGAGATAAATAGCTTACTATATTTCGTACTTAATAATACCCTTTAGCCTTATAAACGCTCTAAGCTCGTTTTAATATTACGTAAATAATACACTACGTCCCTACCTAGATATCTTTTATACTGCTTATATTAATAATATCCTAATATATATTAATAATATCCTAATATATAGTAATAACTTAACTAAATACCGGAAATATATATATTTTATTTTATAAGCCCTATAAGGAGCTAGTCTATAATTAGATATAGATAAATACAAATTCTATAAAATAGAAGTCCTATACCTTAGGCTTCTTATTTTTATAAATAGTATATAAATAGACTTAAAGAAAGTTAAAGTAATTATAAACTAGTAAAATCTTAAGAACGTTAAGGATATAAGAGCCTTTATAAGATTTGATAATTTCTACTAACGGTTTATTAATAAATTCTCCGCCCTATTTTTACCCCTTATAGCTCTAATCTAAAAAGATAAAGCTTTTATCTTTAATAAGGAATATAAAAAGGCCTTTACTTACCTAAAATATGAGGTAAGAATGTAGATAGGGAGTCTAATAATAGAATAATAGGTATATTGTATAGACAGAGACGAATCCTTAAGGGAAAAGGAGGAGTCTGTATGCAAAGTAGGAAGGGTTTTCCCTAGATATATATAGAGTACATACCTTACGGGCGAGTCACCCCTAGGTTGCCCTAGGGTCGCCTATACCTTACGGCTATATAACTATCTACTTAGGTTTTACCTAATAATGCCCCCCCCTTTAAAAAGGGTCGTCCCTAATCCTTTATATACTTAAGCCTTAATAAAACCCCATAAAAAACCTTAGTAAGGAAAAAATTTAGAGCGAAAAAAGCGTTTTAATTTTGCGTATAGAGAGACGGGTAGTATATATACGTGGCGTAAAGATATTAAGGAACTTTAACTGGCGGTTAAAGTTGTTTAATTAGTTAGATTTGCCTTACTAAGACTCCCCCGCATTTAACTAAGCTAGTAGTGATTTTATATGCCTAGTATAGAAAACCTAATTAGTCTATTTAACAGGTAGAGCTAGTGGAGCTTAATACCGTCACCTAAATTTAGTAGACTAGAAATATTCTAAAGCTTACTTATGTAGGTAAGTTGCTAGTACCTTATAGGTAGGTTATAGGTTATTTATATGCAGCCAGATTCGTAGATAGTAAGGCTATATACCTATTAAATCCGCCATTAACCCTACTTTAGCCTTACGCTATACCGGTATAGCGCCGTATATACTTTATGGGTAGGTTATAGGTTATTTATATACAGCCAGATTAGGACGGTAAGGCTATATACCCGTTAGACCCGCCGCTAACCTATATTTTAGCCTTATATATTATCTGCGTAGTATATACGTGGAATAGTGTAAGTTATTAGTATAGGTTACCACTAGTGAGTTACTAGTAGGTTATAAACCCTAGTTAAATAGACCCCGGTTATAAATAGGCCTATTCTCTAATATATAAATAATCTGCTTAGCTAGTATAGAGTAACGGACTAGGTCTAGGAAGGGTGCTTTTTAAATTAAGCTTTATTGCCGGTATACGCTGTAGCCTTACCTATAAGTTATAGTAATCATTACTTATTCTTTAATCCCTTTAGATATCCTCTATTCCGCTTTAATATAGGTTATATTTTAATAGCGGCGCTTGCTTTTTACCTGCGCTTTAGCTATAAGGCTAGGGTGTTCCGCTTACAGTACTTATCTAATAGTTATTAACAATTCTTAAGTTCTGTGTTATATTTCCACCCACTATACCCATCTAGCCATCCCAGCTATTTAATAAGGTACTGTGGTTATCCAGTATAATCTTAGTGGGTAATAATTGCTTTTACTTCCTAGCTGCCTTTTTTAAGCTCTTTTACTGCTGGGGGTTAAAACCTAAGGCGTAACCTATAAGGCTCTAGTAGGGAGATATAGAAGACTAGGTAGAGTTATACTATAGTAGATAGGAGCTCTAGCTTATATACTTGCTGCCCTATACGCTCTAAGATCTAAAACGGTCCTATAAACTTATAGTTAAGCTTTTTATAGGGACGTTTTGTGTGGATGTTCTTAGAGAGTAGGACTCGTTTATTAACGGCAAAGTGCTTAGCTAGGTGGTGACGATTATAGTATTTTGCCTAAAGCTTTTAGGTATATATTATTAACGCCGCCGCTACTTTATATATAAGGCGTAGGCGTTATAGGTACGTCTCTATAAGTTAGATATTTATTAACTTAGACTCCTCCCTACCTTATTAGGTATCTTAAACGCTATCTAGGACTCTATTTAGGATATTTAGTAGCTAGCTATAGGCAAGCTTAATAGGGGAACGCTTTATTATAGTATAGACCTTAGAGTTATAGGTAAAAGCTACTTCTTTAAGTAGGGAGGCCTAATTAAACTATTCTTAGTTCGTAAATATATATAGGTATACCTTAAGCTTCTAGTTCTAACGCTCTATCTAACTATCTATCTGCGGGTAGAATGCGGTATTAAGTTTATATTAAACGTGGAGATAGTAGCATATAGTGCTCTAGTACTCGCTTATAAATACACTACCCCTATTAGAAACAATATTATCTAAAGGTCCTATTTGCGTAAAGACTTTAAATAAGAGTTCTATAAGTTATATAGCATTAATTATCTTACGCACTAGATAGTAGCGTATTAGCTTTATAAAACGGTCTATAAAAATAAGGACGAAGTTATATTCTATGCTATTAGGAGTCTTAGACTCTAAGAAATCCATAATAAAGTTAAGTAAATAATGCCGCTAGGCTTAGGTAGGGGCTTAAAAAGGCTATAACTTACTATAGAGTTTATAGCGGCGCGATTTGGAGCGTTAGTAGATATTATAATTATCTAGGTATTTACAGAGGTCCTAGGTAAGGCCGTTCTAAGTATACTTTTATACGATTACCTTAAAACTATAGTTAAAACTATAGTGGCCGCCTATAGGATTGTTATAGTTCCGCTTAAGGATCTCCTATTATAGTAGTATACAATTTAGCACCTAGACCTTATTATTTTGCCTTAAAAGTCCTTAATTATTAAGGGTATAGTCCTTATTACTAGTAGGAACTCGTTTTTAGGTTAACTAATTATATATAGAGCGTATAAAGGCGTCCCTTTTTTATACTCTATAAATAAAATTAACTAGTAACTTAGGGGGTTATTCTATAAACGCCGTTTTAGCTAAAGTAGCTACTACTACTTTTTGCTATAGTATAAGACTCTACGTAAAGTCGGTATTAGTAAAGTAACGTATAATATATAGGTAACTTACTGGGTTATTATAGGGGACCGTAACCTAAGCTAAGGGGTCTTCCCTAGGGTTAAGCGCTATTAGGTTAGTTAAAGTAGTCTTAAAGAGAATAGTAGGACGCTCTAGTCCGCTGGCGCCAAGTTCGCAAAGGTCGCTCGTATACTGCACGTATGCTACTCGCTAGTTTAGTATAGTAGTACTAGGGCCGCCTATAAGGCCTATAACCTGCAACTTTTACTATAATATAGGCAGCATAGTATTAAGAATTATCCTCTTACTACTATCTTTAAAGCCTTTAGTATAATCCGGGCGCTAAAATAGTATATTAGCGGGATTTGCTTTACCTAGCTTATATTTAATCTTAAAATTAAACTTAGCTAGTTCCTTAGTATACTAGGCCTAGCGAGTAGATAAGCTCTTAGTAGTTATAAAGTACCTAAAATTATTATAATTGTAAAGCACGCGCGTTATATACGCGGCGTATTTAAGGTAATGGCGCCATATTTTAAAGTATTGCACTATAGCAAGTAGTTCTTTATTATACGTATTATACTGTACTTTTAGGCTAGTAAGCTTCTAACTATAATAAGCGATTAGGTACCAGTGGAGTTAATTTCCCTACCCTAAAGGCTATAGAAGTATACCACTATAGGCATAATTAGAAGCGTTAGTAATTACTATTAGGGGTAAATTAGGGTTAAAATGGCGAAGTAGAGAAGCCTATATAAACACAGCGCGTAGCTTATAAAACGCCTACTACGCGTTATTAGGCCAGGACTAGGGTTAATACCATTTAGTAGGCCCTTTTAACTTACGCTTTTTCTTCTTCTCCCTATCTAACATTAGGTCGCGATATGCCTATATAAGATATATATATAGGGGGTATGCGGTATCTAAGTAGTTTTAGATAAATTGCCTATAAAAGTTAGCAAAGCTAAGGAAGACCTAGATGTCTCTATAGGACTTAGGCTTAGGCCATTCCTTAATAGCTTTTACGCGGTTAGGGTCTATTATAATACCCCTAGGGGTGATAATAAAGCCTAGGAACTTAATGTTCTTAGTATAAAAGATATATTTTAATAGTTTAGCGTATAGGCCCTAAGCGCGGAGCTGTTGTAGTACCTACTTAATATGCTTAACGTGCTTATCCTTATTATTTAAGTAGATAAGAATATTATCTAGGTAAACTACGTAAATAGTATCTACTAGGGTTTCTAGAGCTTTATAAATATAGCTCTAAAAAGTAATAGGGGCGTTAGTAAGACTAAAGGGCATTACTAGGTACTTAAAGTGACTATAGTGTATCTTAAATACGGTCTTTTATTTATCTCCCTTTTTAATATAAATTCTATAGTACGTATTATAAAGATTTAGCTTTATAAATATTTTTATATAGCTAAGCCTATTAAAGAGCTTGCCGACTAGTAGTAGGGGGTACCAATTTTTAATTGTAATCTTATTTAGGCGTTTATAGTTAACGTATAGCTATATTATACCGTTTGCTTTTGGTATAAAGAAGATAGGCGCTCTAGTAGGCAACTTACTGGGCCTAATCCAGCCCTTTTTAAGAGCACTGTTTGGGTACTCTTATAAGATTTATAACTCTTTTTATAAGAGGTTATAGAGGGGCATTTACAATAGCGTCTTACCTTTTTCTAAGTTAATCGCATGGTCGTACTTAGAGTTCTATAGTAGCATACTTACTAGCTTATTAGAGAAGATATTAATTTCCTCCTTATATACCTCTAGTAGGCTAGGGGCTATAAAGGTTAAAGTAACTATTATATAGTAGTGTACTTCTAGGAGCTAGTAGAGAAAAGGGTTTAGCTAATATGCGTTTTGTAGGTATACTTATATAAATAGTATATATAGCTCTACTATAGTATACTTAATAGTTTTAGGGTTTTAATTACCTCCCCCTTGCGTATAGGTAATCTGCGCTAGCACTAAAGAGTCTCTATAGGTACTTACTGCCAGTAACAGCAGGTCCTCTATTATATTTATAACCGGTATCTTTATATCTAGAGGGTCTATATAGGTACTTACTACTAGTAATAATAGGTCCTCTATTATATTTGCGACTGGTGTAAAGAAGGAGTCTTTTTTTATTTTTATTTTAATCCGTTATATTATACTACGTACAATACTACGCATGCAGCCTCTAGGCTATAGCGCTATAGTCCTATATACATAAATCCCTTAGGGCAGCTTAATATATACTAGTAACTATATCCTAGTAGTTTATAAGCCCCTAAACTAGGTTTATAGTTCCTTAGTAAAATACTAAGTTATAAGCAACTACTAGGGAATAAGAAAGCGGTAAAAAACTATAAGAAAATTAAGAAATCCTAACGCCTATCCCTATTCTTTTGTGATTTATTTCTATCCTTTTACTTACTAATATCTCTTTACTAGGAGCCTAGTAGGAGTTACCTCCTTCTATAGATCCTACTGTTATTAGCCACTTTCTAGTAGCTATCTCTGTCCTACTTAGAAATAGAAAAAGCGCCTCTCTTCCTTTTTGTGTACAAAATAGCTTTTTTAGAGAGAGGGAAGAGCCTAGTTTCTTTTGCATTTCTCTTCTTTCTTCTCTATATAGGTTATAGTCTAGTAGTAGGTGCCTAGGGGTTTATAGTGCTCTACATTCCCTAAAGCATCTACCATCTTCGTCTTCCCCCCCTATTACTTTAAAGAAGGATTTAAAATAGCCTTTTCCTAGCTTAGCTGAAAGAAAGCTAATTATAGCCTTTTAGGATATTTATCCTTAGGGGCTTTAAGAGAAAAGGAATAGCTTCCTTTACAGATCCTAGTATAGTGTTTTCCTTTATTCTTATTCTGTTGCCAGTTATTTTTCCACTATTCTAGTATCTTTTCTCTTGCTGCTCTCCCTATATAGGCTAGGGAGGTATAAGAAGATTGTAGTTTTCTTCTAAAAAGGCCCCTTTTAGCTAGCTTATCTGCTATTTCGTTCCTATAGATTCCTAGATGGCCAGGAACCCAGTAAAAGTTAATAGAGATCCCCTTACTAGCTAGATAGGAGCAGCTTTGCGTAATTTTAAAGACTAGTTCTTGCCCCCCTGTAAGAGAATTAAGCTGTAATCTCTTAATAGCCGCTTAGCTATCTATAAAGATATAAACTTGTTTCTCTTCTAGTCTTTATTATTTTAGGTATTCTAGGGCCCTATAAACTGCATAGATCTCTACGTTTATAATTTCCATATAGGGTCCTAGATTCTAGTTTGTTGCATATTTAATCCTATTTCTCTCCCCTATTTTATATATAGCAGCTACATTAAATTTATTGTCTTTAGAGCTATCTGTATAGTATATATCTACTAAGTCCCACTCTAGGGATTCTTATAAATTTTTTACTAGTTTTAGGTGTTCTTGTGCAGCTTCTTCCTTACTATCTTTTAAGATAGAAAAGGATGCAGAAATAGGAGGAGACCACGGTTTTTGCCAATCTAAAGAAGTTCTCTATTTTCCAGTTTTAAATTAGCTGCTGAACTCTAGAGGCTAGAGATAGTAGCTATGTCTTTAGCTGTAAGAGGTACTTTATAGTAGAGTTTTTAGGGCTAGAACTAGAGCTAGAATTAGCTGCTAATTCGTCCCTATCTTTGTTGATCTCTTCTATATAGACCTTCTTAATTACGTAGTTTTCCTTAAATTTTAGGATTCTTAATACGTAGTTATTGCAAAGCTTTTTAAATATAATTTTAGGAGGAGGAATAGAGGCTTCAATCTCTATAGCTTGGCTAGGAGATCCTCTAAACGCTCCTAGAACTAGTTTTAGGGCCTTATTTTATAGAGATTGGTACCTATCTAGTAGGTAGTCTCTAGATTTGCTTTTCCACCAGCATTATACTCCGTAGTCTGCTATAGTAGTAACGCATGCTATATAGAGCTATTATAGGGCTTATAGAGATAGACCTCTTTACATATTACCCAGTCTTCTAATTAGATAGAAGGCTGCCTTTACTTTAGAGATTTGTATTTCTATATATTATTTAAAAGTAAGCTTAGAGTTTAGGAATACCCCTAGCCACCTAACTAGGGGTTTAGGGGGTATTTCTACGTCTCCTAGCTTTAGCCCTTCTTTTATAGTAGTACGTTTACTATAGAAGTGTATAAGCTCTGTTTTACTAACATTAAAACTAATAGCAGCTTCTTTGGCTTTAGCCATTAGCTCTAGCGCTATTTTCTCTAGCTTTTTATAATTAGATTTAGCTGAATTTAAGGTAACCGTAATTGCAAAATCGTCTATATAGCTAAGAGAATAGGCTCCTTCTGTCTATATGCTGCAGATATTGCGTATATATAGTAGAAATAAGATAGGGGATATAGGCGATCCCTATAGTATCCCTGTTTCTAGTTCTACTTTTTCTTATATTTGCCTATTAAAGGAAAGTAGTTACCTATTATATAAACGCTATAGGTAATCCTAGTTCCTTACAGATAGATAGAAGCTAGTTTTTAAAGATATAGTTAAAGGCCCCTTTTACGTCTAGGAATAATGTAGTAGCTATCCTTTGTCTAGCTTTTTTCCTACTATTTTTAGATTGGATATTATTTAGAAATAGTAAGACTGCGTCTATTACGGATCGCTGCCTTCTTCCTTCTAATTAAGAATCTTAAAGTAAGCTAGTAGTACTAGCTAGATATCCTAATCTAGTAGCAAAGATCTTTTCTAGGGTCTTTCCTAGGCAGTTTAGTAAGGAGATAGGTCTATAGGACTTTAGTAAGGAATAGTCCTCCTTATTTGCTTTAGGTAGAATAACTCCTTAAGCTTCTCTCTAAACCTTTAGCTAATAGCCTAGGATAAATAAAATCCTATAGATTCTATATAGAAGATCTTCTATAATAGGGTAGGCCTTTTATAAAATTGTAAAAGATATCCCATCTGGTCCTAGAGCCTTTTTATTAGAGCTAGAGAAAATTGCTTATTTAACTTCTATTTTCTCTAGTTCTGGCCATTTCTATTTATTGTCTATTATATAGTCCTTCCACTTTATAGGGCTAGTAGAAGGGGGGGGTTTTGGGAATAGAGTAGTTATAAAAGCTTTATACTGGTCTTTAAAGCTTTCTACTAATCTAGTAGTCCTATCCTTGCTATACTATAGACTAGGGATTATTCGCAATGTTTTCTCCTTTGTGTATCTTAGGGCAGTAAAGACCTCCTTCCCTTATGCTTTTTCTAGAAAGCTATTTTAGCAGCTAGTCTTAGCTTCTCTTATTGCGTAAAAGTATTGATTTTTAGCTTCTTTATAGGCTTCTAGTCTAGAACTTTTAGTAGGCTATTCCTCTTAAAGTCTTCCTAGTTTTGCTATTTTTTGTCTTTTCTTTAGAAGCTCCTTATTCCACTATAGTTTAGAGAATTTATAGGTTCTAGATCTAGGGATAGCTTTCTTTACTACTAGCTTTATATAGCTAGTAAGATCTATTACTAGATTGTCTACTAGTGTACTTAAGCTTCTATCCCTAGGCCTATAAAAATCTTCTAGAGAGGCTAGGGGACCTTTTTCTCCTATCTCTATATAGGGGTTTTCTCCTACTAGTTCCTCTAGTACTAAAAGTTTTACTTCTAGTTCTAGCTTTAGAACTTACTCTTTTAAAGAAGTAAAGAAAAGCTCCCAATTTGCCTTTTTTATAGAGAAAGGAGTTTCTTAAAGGGGGTTTAGGTATCTTTACGTCTCTCTAGTAAATAGAGAGAATGCTATAGTCTTATAATCAGATCCTGTTTCTTTTATTATAGTCCAATTATCCCAGGTATTTTCTTGAAAGTTTCCTAAGTAGAAGGCTAGGTCTATAATAGACTTTTCCCTTATATTGGATCTATAGAAGGTCCCTTCCTGTTCGTCTAAATTTAGTAATTAGTAGTTATATTTGTCTAGCCAGTCTACTAGTTCTTTAGCCTCTCTAGTCAGATTCCTCGCTAGCGCGTTCCACCGTGTATAGTGTAGGTTATAGTCTCCTATTAGTATAAAAGGGAGGTCTATTTCTAGTTCTAAAATAGCCTTAAAGATAGTACTCGTGCTATTTCTTTGGGTTCTAGAGTTCTTATCTAGTTATCTCTTGTTATAGACATTAAATAATAAAAATCTCTCAAGTTGGCCGTAGATTTCTAATGCTATAATATTTGTGTCTTTGCAGATATCCTCCCTATTTCTATATTATAGAATACTAGAACTAGTTTTCCTTATATAGATAGCTACTTTAGGGCGAATAGCTAGATTACTAGGGAGAATAAGGTTAAATATAGGATGTGGAATAGAGAAGTAGGATCCTTTTTGTCTATCTTTCTAGGTACTAGGTTCTTGTACTAGAATAATATTTGTTTTTCTCCTAAATCCTATTTCTAGTAGGGTTTGCTGTACTTTTTATCTTTTTCCTACATTATGTTGTATAAAGGAGATTTCTCCTCTAGCTTTAGAAACTAGAGAGATCTCTTCTTCTTCCTATATAGAACCTTCTAAGCTTATACTTATTGATGTACTAGTTTAGCTGCTTTAAGAGACTCGCAGTCTTTACTATTAGTAAAGTGGTTTTCTTTACAATTGCTGCAAGGAGGGGTAGTATACTCGCAAGGTCTACCTATTATATTATAAATAGAACAGGAGTGGTCTTTAGATAGATATACTGCTGCACAGAATTAACAGGCCCTAGTAGAGCACCTATCTCCTATATGGCCAAATTTTTGGCAACTTGTACACTATATAGTAGGAGAGACTTTTAGGTATTTAACTACCTTAGCAGCTACCCCTGCAATTAGGATTTCCTTTTACTTAAGGATTTCTTGTCTTTTCTCCTCGTTTTCTATAGTAAAGACTATAGAGCCGAACCTAGCTTGTAGATTATATCTCTTTTCCCTAGAAGAGATCTATCTAGGTAGTCCCTGTATCCTAATAGGATTAAAGGTCTCTATTTCCTCTTTTAGGAGTTTAGAGCCTCCTTTTCCTAGAAAAGGGGGGATAAGAACGCTATAAGCTACTACCTAAACCCAAGGTTCTAGTTTTTGTTCTCTTTTAAAGGAGAAGCAGCTTAACTAGATTTCTTTATATTTTACTAGAAAATCTACATTATATTCTTCTGTAGTTATAAGGAAAATATTCTGCTTTTCTTTAGTTCTGGCTATAGAAGCTATAACTGGCTTCTCTATTTACAGTTTAGATATAAACTGCTAATTAATTGTATTTTGTATAGAGAAGATATCCAAAGACTGGTCCTTTTTGTCTGTAACTAGGACTAGTCCCTTTTCTTATAGCTACTTCTTTTTCCCTCTAGTAGAGGTAGGGCTAGTTAAACTAGTAGTGCCGCTTACTGCTTTACTTATAGTAGGGGGAACTAAGGTAGAGGAAGGAGATGAAGACGAACTAGAAGAAGGAGGAGGAGTAAAAGTAGAAGTAGAGAGGCCCTTCTTTAGCTTCTCTGCGTAGGTTTTTGGGGCTACCTCCTTACGGAGGGCTCTTACTTCTTCTACTAGTCCTTTTAGGACATCTCTTTCCTTCCTTTCTTTTTCTTTTATAAAGGGATTTTCTCCTACTAAAACGCTCTGTATGTAATCCCCTAGTAGTTTAACTTGCTCTCTTTTTTCTTCTTCCTCTTTTAGCCCTATATAGGCCTGGTTTAGGTTATCTAGAGCCGTTTATAGGTGATATCTTAGAGAGAGAGAGGAAGGAGGTATACTAGCCGTAATAGGCTTGGGTATTAATGTCTTTCTTCTTTAGTTTTAGCTCTCTTTTATAGAAGCAGATTGCATATACTGTCTTTTTCTTATATTCTTTTTTTCTACGTCTTTCCTAAATGGGCAGGGGGAAGACGGAAGAGAAGAAGAAGAGGTAGATAAGCGTTCATCGTCACTTATCTCTGTATTTCCGCCTCTAAGAGGCCTTTATTTAGGCCTAGAAGGCCTTATTATCTTATAGGGGGGGTTCCTAGTTTTTATAGTAGATAATAACCTCCTTAGGTCTCTTATCTCCTAGTATAGAGGTAAAAAGCTAAGTAAAAAGCCTTTTTAATTTTTACTATCCTTCTACGTCCTTTTTCCTTACTAACCCTACTAGAGAGTTTCTGGGGAAATTAGACTAAAAGGTAGTAGAAAAACTAGAGAAAAAGACTATAATAGTTATTTTCTTCTTTATTAGAAGTAGAAAAAACTACTAGAAAAAAGGACTTGTTAGGCTTTTTCTAGCAGAAAAGCCCGAAAAGGCAATCCTTCTCTTTCTAAGGAAAATCTAACTAAAGGAGATATAGAAAAGTACCTACACCCCCTATTTTATTAGGCTTTTACTTTATTAGAAGAAAAACCTAGGAAAAGTCTATATTTGGTTTTGGTGTTCCTATCCCTATCTTGCCTATTTCGCTTATAAGCTAGGACCACCCCTTTAAAAAAATTTCTTAGGGGTAAGGGGGTAAAAAGGTAAATAAGTCCACCTCTAGCTTATTAGGCAGTAGGAATTAGGTCTTAAAAGTTGGAAAATCAATTGTTTTTAATAGGAAGATGGGTATGCGTAAGTTTTGACATGCGGCGCTACCTTTTAGTAAGATTGCATATGTGGTAAAGGTTAAGAAGAAGTCTTCTAGCTATAGCGAATAGACTATTTTGCTAGCCTTAATATTTACTAGGAGAGTATTAAGGGTAACTATTTAGAGGCGTCTAGAGTCTAAAGTACCCTAGATAAACTATTTAGAATAAAAGCTAATTAATAGATCTGCTTCCGCGAGCCAATCCTATCTAAGAACTATATTATAACTATTAAATAAGTCGCCCTAAAAGGTCTGCGGGCCAATAGTGCGAGAGGTACCCTAGGAGTCGCTAGTAGTAACTATTAGATTATAAGCATCCTAGATTATTATCTAGTTGCTATTAAGGAAATATATAATAGGTTTATATAAATATAGCGCGTAGTATATAGGCAGGTTAAACCTATAGACGATATCTTAATTAATAATGTTAATTTAGCACCTATGATTATATAAAGTATATAGGCGGACTTCGCCCTAAGGCGTATCTATCGCGATATATACTATAATGCGTTTCTTCTCTCCCTCTATATTAGGCCCTAGTTATAGTTAAAAGAGATACGCTACTAGGGCTTTAGGTTTTCCAAAGCCTAAGCTAACTTCTCTTTATTAGCCTACTTCTAGTGTTCCTTATAGTGGCCGCCTGCGGTCCTTTAACTCGCCTATATAGTACTAGCGTCTAGGGGGTCCCCTAAGCTATCTAGCTTTTAGATAGTCTCCCTGGGAGTTTACTTAGAAAAGTGTTACCCTTTTTAGGTTCTGTTCCCTAAGCCTAACTCTATAAAGCCTATACTGCGGCCGCGCTTTATACGCGATAATTTGCTACTACTACTTACGTAATCTTTCGCGAGCTTTATAGTATTAAGCAATTGCTCTATACAGCGGATTTTATTAAAGAGGTCTTTAGCAGTTCTTACCTATTAGGTAAAGTTCTGGCGGAAGAGCTCTGCTTATAGGTGGGCTGGAAGATATAAGAACTAAAAGTCTACCTATTATTTAGGATTAATAAAAGGGGTATATAAGAAGAGGTCCTCTAAGCTACGTATATAGGCTAGGAAGATATTAAACCTCTAGTTCTCCTTTATAACAGCCGTATAATATATTATAGCGTTATTAAAGCGTCTTACTATAGGGTTCCTAATCTAGTCTTAGACTATAGTCTTAAACTCGTCCTATAGTAAAGGACCCTTATCCTTAATACCTAACCGGCAATAAACTAGTTAGGCGATTATCTTCTCTTTTATAAGACCTTTAATGGCCTAGCGTATACGTCGCTTATAGTTATAGTTAGCGTTATTAACCTTAAATCGGTTCTTAACTGCGGCGATCCACCAGTTAAAATGCTATTAAATAGTACCGCCAATATTAAATAGTGACTTCTTAACTAGGGCGTTAAGATTTATTTAGCGTATGCGTTCGCTATATAACTTATACTCTTTACTATAGAGGTAATAGAAGGGCTTTATTAAATCGATAATACTCTATAAGTTGGCTATTTTCTTAGCTAGCTTATTTAGCTCCTTTATATTAGCGGTATTAGGTAGAATGCTAGTAACCTTACTAAGTTTCTATTAAGCCTAGGTATATAAGTTAAACTAGTCTCTAGCGTTCGTAGATATCTAATTATTTTAAGATTTAGAAAATGGCTTAAATGCTACTAGTATACTTCTAGCGGTTTCGTCTACACTAAATCCTAAGGCATTTTGCGGTCGTATTGCTAGCGTATTACCATTAGGTGTAGGCGTTGGTTTTCTTTTTAGAGGCATTATAGAAAAATTAAACCGGCTATCCTCCTAAGGGGATTAGTAAGGATTTAAATGTAAGGTAAGAATATAGATAGGGAGTCCAATAATAGAATAATAGGTATATTGTATAGACAGAGACGAATCCTTAAGGGAAAAGGAGGAGTCTATGTGTAAGGTAGGAAGGGTTTTCCCTAGGTATATATAGAGCACGTACCTTACGGCTATATAACTATCTACTTAGGTTTTACCTAATATAAAGGTTATATTTATTACTGTACCTATACTCTAATACTTTAACCTAAAATAAATAAGTGTTATAGAAGCCAACTTATCTAATTATGTTACTAGAGGCATTCTGTCTTAATATAATAAAGAAGGAGTATTGCACCCTATAGCATACTTCTTAAAGCAATTAAGCCTTACTAAATGCAATTATAAGATCTATAATAAAGAATTACTAGCCATTATTAGATGCTCTAAGTAATGGTAACCTAAACTAGAAGGCGCCGGATTTCTAATTAAGGTCCTTAACGACTATAAGAACCTATAGTACTTTATAACCACAAAATAGCTAAGTTATTATTAGGCCCGCTAGTTAAAATATCTATTTTATTTCTGATTTTAATTATATACCGCCTAGGTATTTAAGATTAAAAGCCTAATACCTTAACCTAATGCTCGTAAGACATACTAGCCCTAAAAGAAGCGCGCTTTTACTAAAATTAGACCCTACTTTGCCCTAAACTATTTAACCTTTCTACTAAAGATCTTACGGTATACGTCCTTAAAATAACTAATTGATTAATTAAATAGATTATAGTTAATAACTATCTAAATAACGAGTTTATTTAAGAGACGCTTAAGCTAATATAAGATAGTATTAGACGCTCTAAAAAATTTTCTCTAAGTAAATGTAAAGCCTATAGAAACTGCTTATATTACTAGAACCGCTTAGTTATACCTAACTATAATAAACTTAAGCTTAAGCTCCTTAAATATATATATAATCTACTAGTAGCCGGCTACCTAAGCTAAGGAAAAACCCTGGAACTGCTTTAATAAGAATACTATTAGCTGAATATGTATAATATAATATAAAGGTAGGTCTCTAGCTGTTATATCTACTAACGAGCTAAAGCTTTACGTAAGGTGTATAATGGCCTTTTAAAGCCACTACCTATTCTAAGCCAAAGATAAAAGGACATTTTAATTAACTTTATTATTGACCTCCCCGTAAGTAAGGGCTGTATAAATATTATAGTAGTTATAGACTAACTATCTAAGATAAGACACTTAATCGCCTGCCCTAATATATTAATACTTGCTATTACCTAACTGTTCCTAGATTATATATAGAAACTGTTAGGGCACTGAGCAGGCTGATGGAATGATACATATGATACTCTATGAGGAAGAATCTCAGGGGCTCGAAGGCCCCGAGAAGGTATCTACACGATGGCCCGCGCGCTGTCACGTGACACGCCGCTGAGCTCAAAGAGACTGCCCCAAGTACCCCCCCCCTACTAACACACCCCCCCAGGCTCTATAAGCTCTAGCGAATAAGAAACTCCTCCGGGATGACTATATCATGCTCCATAAGGTTGTGGTTAATAGGTAGGGGTAGTATAAGTAGTAAGAAATGAAATTGGGAAAAATGGAAAAATTTTAAATATCGACGACGCTCGATCGCCCGTCTCCTATGCTGAAAAGTAGTATTAGTAAGCTTTTAAAATTTGGAACTGAGTCGATTGGCATTAATTCCGAGGTTCCGCTGGTCGTAGTATGATTTCCTAATTAGGCCTAGTTGACCTAGGAGACTTTGGTGACTCCGACACCCATCTTAAACGCCTTATGGGCGACCTTTGGTAGAGCCTTTGTTAAGCCGTCTGCTGGCTGGTCTACGCCTGGTATATAGTGTAGTTTAATCCTACCCTGTTCGATATCATCCTTAATCTTGCAGAGCTTAATATCCGTATGGCGCTCTTTTAGCACCGGTCGTTTGCCCTTGGTAAGTGCTTGTACGTTCGCACTGTCCGTGTAGATCTAAACTGGAGCTAGATCCGTGCCGTTGTAGCTAAGGGCTCTTAGGAAGGTCGTGATTTTGATTGCTTCTTGTGCTGCCGATTTAATCGCTAGGTACTCTGCCACCGTGGAGGACGTCGCTACTATTGATTGCTTCTTTAAGGCCCATTTGATTGGAGCTTTAGTTAGTTTAATAAACCAGCCCTAAGTCGATTTGTGGTTATCTAGGTTATTACCGTGAGCTATATTGATGTATACCTCTAGGTTAAGTCTCCCGGGGTTATACTGCTTGCCGCCATATATTATTCTATAGTCTTTTATGCCTTAGATGTATCTAAATACTCTCTTAACGTACGCTTAATGTTCATTAGGTGGGTTAGCTAAATATCGCGATAGCTTTCCTGTAGCCGTAGATAGGTCTGGCCTCGTCTAATATAAGAGCCAGGTAAAGGATCTAATGGCTTTTAGATACCACTTCTTATAGGCCTTATCTATAAGGTCTTCTAGATAGCGCTTTCTTAATTAAAGGCCAGTAGCCATTAGTGTCGCTTTTAGGTTAATTCTAGTAAGCTTAAAGGACTTAAGGATCCTCGCCATATAGGCGTCCTACACAATCGCGATCTTTTAATTGACTTGGTCGCGTACTATATAAATCCCTAGAAAGAATTAAAGCTCTCCTAGGTCCTTAATCTTATATCGTTTCTATAGGAGCTCCTTAAGGGCCTTAATAACTAATATTGTCGCCGCCGCAATTATAATATCATCTACGTATAAGCAGAGATAGGCGTCCTAGTGTTTGCGGTGTTAAAATACACAAGGATCTTCGTTAATTGGGTCAAATCCTATTATCTTTAGATACTCCGTTAGGGTGTTATACTATAGCAGAGGTGCCTATTTAAGGCTATATATCGCCTTTAGTAATAGACAAACTAACGTATAGTCGTTATTTTTAAATCCTTTTAGCTGTTGTACGTAGATCGAGTGCTTTCTTATAAAGCTGTTTAGGAAGGCCGTAATAATATTAATCTAGTAAGCCTTAAGGTCATGTACCGCGATTAACGCCAGTAGTATCCTACACGTAGTTAAGGTTACTACCGCGGCATACGTACTGTTGTAGTTAATATTCGCTACTTAGTGGTTACCGTATATAACCTACCTTGCCTTATACCGGATCACCTCTTTAAATGCGTTATATTTAAGGTCGAAGACGAACTTTAATAGTAGTACTCGTGCGCCTTTTAGTCTTTTAACTAGTTAATACATCTTAGCCTTTTGGTGTTAAGTCATTTTAACCATTAGCGCTTAACGCTAGTAAGGAGCTTTTAGTAACTGTAAAGCCTCCTTTAATATTCGTGGTATTTTAATCTTGTACGGAGCTTCTGGATAAGGTTCCTAAGGAGCCAGCTGCATCTATATATAGGATAAGAATGTGATCGCCATATGAGAGACCTTCTTCTTTTAGCTACGAGTATTTACTCTAATAGGAAGCTTCTCTAGTTTAGAAGCCTCTGTCTCTATACCCCCCTTAAGCTATTAGTTAATTCGGTAAACTCTATTATTATCTAAATTAACGTTGTCTTAATCGTTATAGTCTTTATCATCGCTTTTAGCAATTAATAGTATTATGCTCTCCCTACCTACTAGGAGTAAGTTAGCAGTTAACTACCGGGCTGCCTTCTTAAAGGCTTACAACGCCTTAGCTGCGTCCTTTATAGTAGGTGTATTAGTTATTTAAAATATAGTAGCGTACTATCGCATGTCTCTATATAGGTTAGTCGCCTTCTTAAAAACTAGCGCTAACGCTAAGGAGTTCCCTAACTTTATTAATAGGCTCTAACTTAATAACTAATTCGACTAAGTCGATGGGCCTAGTTCTGGTAAAGAAGACAACTATAGTATCGCCCCTTTTAGGCCTAGTTCTCCTAGTACTAAGTTAGGAGTATAGGGTCCTTCTAGTTTATCTATACGGTATTCCTTTTCTTTTAGTGCTTTTATAGTAGGGTAGGTGACTATAGTAACTACAGTAGTAGTTAGACCTTGTGGTTCTAATAGTAGTTCTAGCTCTAGCTCCTACACAGTGAGCTTATTCTTTAGTGTGGCGATCGGTAGATCTTAAGCTTCATTAAATGTTACGTCGCGCAATTATATAATCTTGTTCTCAGCTAGTATCTAAACACGATAGATATAACCGTTATTACCTTTATAACCAACTAGATATTCTTTCTTAGCTCGTAAAGCTAGCTTCCTTAATTGTACGCTCTCTGGTCCTTTAATATAGATATAGGTAGTTATACCATAACGTCGTAGATATGATATATTTAGTATACGCATTTTAAACGGCTAGTTATAGTACTTAGCGTTAATTTAAAATAGTGATCTAGTCTCTTTTCCGTAAGGTATTCTATTCTAAATTTAAATCGCTATCTTACAAGCTTTATTCTATAGGTATTCTAGTAAATTAGCCTTAATTATTATTAATCTAGCCATGCCTAATATAATGCCTCTAATGCGTTTGGGTGTTCTATTCTACTTAGAGGTATAAAAAGCTATACGCAGTACGTTTATACCTATTGATTTGGCGTATTTAGTAAGCTCTTTAATACTAAATTCTCTACCGCCGTTAATTATAAGCGAGCCGATATATCGTCCAGTTTAGTTATATACTAGATTATTAAGCTCTTAAAGCCCTTTTACGGCGATCATCTTCTTAGTTCTAAAGAAGGCGTATATATATCTAGCGTGCGCTTCCACAAAGATTACCATATACTTATTGCCCCCGACTCCCTCTAGGGTGAGGTAGAAGGTATTAGTATGCACGCATTTAAATGGCCGCTAAGGTAGTGTAGGTGTAGTACAAGAGACCTAGCGCTTTGCCGTTACTAGGTAATAGGCTTTGCATTAAGTCAGCTTGCCTATAAGGCTAAAGTCGCCTATCTTAGCTACCTTTTGTAGTACATTCTTGCCTATATAGCCGAGACGCTGATGTAGTATATTAATATTAAGCTGCTATACGGTGGTGTGCGCAATATATTAAGGCTTTAGAGCTAGTTGAATTATATATAGGCCATTTATATACGTCGCTCTGCCTATAATTAAGCCATCTAAGTACCTCTAAATTATATAACTACTTATTTCCTTATTAGGTCTAATATAGAGCTACTTACGCTTCTTAAGAGCTAACTCTAAGAGGAGTTTATAAGGTAATTTAGATATAAAGAAGGCCTTAGTAGCTACTATACAGGTACTGTTATCGTCTATTAGTAAGGGTATATGCACTGTTCCCTTACCGGTTATATAATAGACGGTTCCTTCTAACGTCCCTATTATAATAGGTGTTAATAGAGTCTTATAGTTAATAAACTTGCTTTAATTATTACTTATTATAATATTAGAATAGAAGTTAAGGAATTAGTTGTCCTAGTTACTGTTATCTAAGTCATTAACTATGGCCATACTACTAATAAATAGGCCTCCTGCTAAGCCTCTACCCGTCATCCCAACTTAAAAAGTTAAATTTGGTGAAGTCGCTTTTAGTTCCTGGGGTGGATCTACGCATAGTATATCCTTATTAAAAGGCTTCCATATCTAAGGTTAAAGGTCTAAGTAAAGGTAAAAGCACCTATCCTTGCCACTATAATATTTTTTACCATAGTGCGTACAATCTTTATACTTCTTATTTAATGCTAATCCTTCTATATTAGATTTTGGTTAATTATCTTTAGATAGCTTCCTACTAATTAAGGATATTACGGTAGAGGTAGCTAGTTAAGTATAACTCTTGTCTATAAGGTCGCTTACTAGTTCCTTAATTATAATAAGGTTATCCTCCTTTATAACTCTCCTAGCTGCCTCTTAATAATTAGCTATCTAAATAGGAAACTCCTCCTCTACTGTATAAAGCAGTTAGGCGTGTGCTTGCTTCCTTAATATTGGCATTAACGCCATATTTAATTTCCTTATGCCCGAGACAAAAGCTTCTGTATAGGCCTTAAGCGAGGTATAGTCTTTACGACTAAGATTAAGCCATTAATTCTATATCTAGTAGTTATAAATAAGACCTTACGCAGTGTATAATAATCGAATTGAATTAAGCAGATCTTTAATGGAGTCGCGCGGCTTGCCTAATATAGCAAGTCAATCGCGAATTAATTTTAACACTACGCCCTTAATTACCTTAAGTCCCGTTATCTATTTATAACGCCAATCTCTATACTCGTCCGTCTACTAAGGTGGCTCTACAGCCATACCTTATATTATTAGTAGGAGGTTATAAAGCTCAAGTCGTCGTACAATTCGACGATACCATTCTTCGTAATTACTGTCCCCTTTTAATACAGAAACAGCCCTAAGAGAGCTCTAGTATTCCTTCTTCTTTTATACTGTGTCCGCCATAGTATACAATTAATCAGTTTAACCGTATCGTGCGTGGCGTATATTTATATTAGTTTGTTATAAATTTCTGTCGCACTATACCAGGGTCCAAATTTAAGGATTTATGGGTTCGTGTCGACTTAGTTAATTAGATAATAATATGGCAGCTAATAAAGCTTTAATTAAAACTGTAAGAGGGCTTATAACCTGTTAGGGCACTAAGTAGGCTGATGGAATAATATATATAATACTCTATAAGGAAGAATCTCAGGGGCTTAAAGGCCCCGAGAAGGTATCTACATAATGGCCCGCGCGCTGTCACGTGACATGCCACTGAGCTCAAAGAGACTGCCCTAAGTACCCCCCCTACCAACAGAAACTTTATAGACTTCCTAAAATAATTATCTCCGATAGAGGCATCTAATTTATCTCTATATTTTAAAAGAACTAACTACCTAACTCCGTATTAAAGCACTATTATTTATTATATATTACTTAGAAACGGATAGCTAAACGGAATATATAAATGCTATAATAGAATAGTATATTAGATATATACGTTATACTTATAAGATAACTAGATTAACTAGCTTATATTTACTAAGTTTACTATAAATAATTCTATCTTAGAAACTATAAAGGTCTCCTTATTCCTGGCTAACTACGGCTAGTATCTATAAATAGGTTTTAAACCCTTTAGTAATATTCCTTACCTTACTTATTACGCCTTATAAGTTATAAAAGTAAATAAATTTATAAAGAAGATAGAAGAACTATAATAATTTCTTACTAACAAAATAGTATAGGCTTAATCTATTTATAAAGCCGTAGTAAATAAGAAACGAACCCTAGCAACAGCCTATTAAATTAGTAACTTTGTCTAACTAAATATAAGAAATTTAAATATAAAATAACCTGCTAAAAAGCTTAATTAGAAGAACGCTGGCCCTTATAAGGTTAAAAAGGTTATCTCCTCCTATGCCTACTTACTAAAGCTCCCTAATATAGTTAAAATCCACCCCGTATTTTATGCGTTAGTTCTCCGCCATACTACTCCTATATTAAACGCCCTACCTAAATAGATATAAGACCCTCGCCTACTAGTTAAAGTGGATGGTAAGAATAAGTACTTTATTAAAAGAATTAATAATATTAAGTATAATAAACGGAAACGCTAATATATATCTTATAAAATGGAAAGGCTTTACTAAGCCCTTATAGGAACCTATTAACTCTATAGGACTTATATAAGCCGTAGAAGACTTTTATAAACTCTACCTAAAACTACTACAGCCCTATCTCGCAGAAGCTTAAGTTTAAAAGGGGGATACTGTTATAGGATACTCCTATAACACCTTATATACATCTACCTATTTCTACTAACTTAGCAACTAGAGACTGACTACGAGATAGTAATCTAATAGCAATCTACGGTAATCTGATGGCAACCTACCGCATTCTACTATATTCTATTATATTCTACTAAGTTCTACTAAATTCTACTAAGTTCTACTAAATTCTACTAAGTTCTACTAAATTTTACTAAGTTCTGCTAGGACTACTACCTAAATCCTATTCTACTCTGTATATATATTAACTAAGCAACTAAGTCTATAATATATACCCTTTCTTTCCGTTTTCCTACCTTCTTTCCTTATATAACGTCTTGACCTCCTTATACAGTTTATATATATAGCTTAATAATACCTACTTTGCTATATATTATCGCCGCTTATACTTACTCTATAACGCTATCTTAGTTTAAACTAAGTAACGATATTTAGAAAAAGGTAGATAAAAAATTGCTAATATAACGCCTAAAATTAAGCTAATAAAAAGCTAAAGGATAGTAACTAGTAGAGTGTAACGGAATCCCCTAGAAGGTATATATTAGATAAGAAAGAAGGAGGTTTTATCTATATTCTATCTACGTCCTAAAAGACACGGTTAGATAAATAAGGGGTAAAGGGTTTTCTTAGCGTCTTAGAAGGATTATATAGGGAGCTAGTTCTCCTCTAGAGAAGAACTAGAAATTAGTCTCTAAATAGAAGAGGTTAGAAAGCATTTACCCTTTATTACATAAAGCTTATTCTACCTTAACTTATCTTCTACTTACCTATAACTCTTATACTACACTATTAATTAGATAATTATACATTCTAGTTAAACTGGCCTCTTATAATTCTAATCGCTTATAATCCTTTACGGAAGGAACGTATAGCTATTAATTAACGATAACGGGCCATACCTCCTTACCCCCTAAAACAACGCCCTTACTATAAAAGGCTTAGAGAGTCTCCCTAGGGGAGCGCATTCCCTCTTCCTATAAAGAAGCTACGGCTAGTCCATCTAACCTTATAAGACCTTTAGGAACGATTACCGCTGGGGAGTTATTAGAGTGGTTACTATATAAGACCCTATAAAAAACAAAGGAGTTAGAGATATAATTAAGATAAGTATATTAAAACTACTAAGAACAATTATAAGAATAATTAGGAGAAGTATAAATACCCTAGACACAAAGCGGACTTAAAGGGGTAACGCAATACTATGCTATAACGTTAGAAAACCCTAAATTTCGTATAAAGGAATTAAATAAGTATAATAGTAATAGTCTTTAGAACTATAATTGTTTTATCTATTAATGTAAAACTAAGTTTTAGCTAGACCTAAAACGTTACTCTAATAAGTATAATTAGACACTAATTACTTTTACCTTCCTACGCGGCGCCGTTAAAAGTTTATAGACACACTATAAGAAAAAACTTACTATACTCCTTAAATTTAGTAAACTTAAGACCTAGTTAGTTAATTAGGTCTAAAACCCTACTAATTAAGGGATAGATTATAACTAGTAATACCATAACGCTAAACAGTAAGAAGGCTAGAGTGTAGTCTAGTTTATAAACTACTTAAAAGAGCTAGAAGATAATATACCCTACTTAAACCTAGAGGATAACGCTATATAACTTTACTAGTTACTTACTAAGTTATAACCTAAGATTTAACAGGCTATATAGGAGAAGGGCAAAATTCCTACCTCTTAAGAAAAGCTTATTTCTAAAGCTACTCAGATTAAGAATGCTAAAAAAGATTATTTAGGTAAGTAAAAGAAATAAGACGCTAATAGTAAAGAGTGTAGACCTAGACCTAGCTTTAATAATAGGGGCAGATTTTAACCTAACTACTTTATAGAAGAATAACGCGAGCAGGCTTTAAAGCCCTAAAGTAATAATAGTTAGCCCTAAAATAATAATAGGTAAAAACCTAATCTAAATAAGTGGAACTAAAAGTTGCGCGTTTATTATAACTGCGTCAAAAAGGGCTATATAAGGCGCTTTTGCCGGTAGAAAAAAATAAGAGTTAGATTAATTGGGAAAAGAGAAAGCCTAGTAGATTTTTACTCCCTTATACTAGACCAGTAAGAGAAGAAGGGAGTAAGCTGCCGGATAGTTATTCCTATCTCTATTTAAGTTAATAATAAATAGGTAATATAAGACTGCCTTATAGACAGCGGCGTAACTATAGGGTTTATTTCTTAATTACTAGTAAAAGAATTAGATTTAAACCTTAGTGGCTTATAGGTGCGTACTATTTAAAGCATTAAAGGCTACTACATTCTATACTACGGGGAATAAGCTTTTTCTATAGCTAGCTAGGACCGCGATAGTCTATAGGATATATAGGAGATGCGCTTTTATGCCGTAGAAATTAAGGGGTATAACCTTATTTTAAGATATCTATAGCTTTACTAAGTTAATCTAAACATTAATTGGCCTTTAGCCTCGTATTAATATCGGAAGTCTTAACCACGCATTATAATTAAAGATTAAAAGACTTTCTTAAACCATATATAAGAAGGGTGGGCATATACTATATATGCCACTCTTAACACTAAGAATAGGGATATGGAATATTTATTTTTAGATATCTAGCTATATATAGTTAAGGAACTAGAGATTCTATAGGAATATATAGACTTAGAAGATATTTTTAATAAAGAGGCTGCATAAACCTTATTTAACCCTATATTAGTTAAGCATAAAATAAACATAGGGGACAAATAATCCCCTTTTGGACCATTATATAACCTATTAGAAAATAAGCTAGTAGTATTATATTAATATATAGTGGACAATCTTTAGAAAGGATAGATTTAGCCCTCTATAAGCCTAGCAGGGGCACTAATTATATTTATACCTAAAAAGGATAAGATCCTTTGCCTTTATATTAACTATTAGGCGCTAAATAAGATTACTATAAATAATTACTACATATTACCCTTAATAGGAGAGCTTATTAAAATCTGTTAAGCATAAAAATATTTATAAAATTAGGTTTAAAAGATATATACCATTAAATCCGGATTAAGGCTGGTAATAAGTAAAAAACGGTGTTCTAAATATAGTACGGCCACTTTAAGTACCTAGTAATACTATTTGGGCTTACTAACGCACCGGTAATATTTTAGGCCTATATTAATAAGGTATTATTAGGCCTATTAGACACGATATATATAGTCTACTCTAATAACTATAAGGTATATAATACCACGTATAAATAGTACTAGAAAGACTATAGGAATATAAGCTCTATATAAACCTAAAAAAGTGCATATTCTATACTACTAGCATTAATTTTATAGGCTTTATTATTAGCGTTAATAAAGTGTTAATAGAGAAAAGTTGGGAAGACGCTATTAAGGAATAGCCATATCCTATAATATTTAAAGGGGTATAGGTTTTCTTAGGCATAGCAAACTTCTACTAAACGTTTATTATTTAACTATTTATAAGTAATACTCCTAATTACTAATCTATTAAAAGTATCTAAAAATAGCAAGAAGTTAGGATCCTTTATATTTAAGGAAGTTACTAAGTAGGCTATAAACTGGTTAAAGAATTAATTTATCTTGGCGCCTATTCTAATATACTTCTATTAGGAGCTATATATATACCTTAAAACAAATATATCTAGCTTCGCCTTAGGGGCAAATATATCTCAATTAAAAGATAAAAAATAGCATCCTATGGCGTTTTAGTTAAGGAAAATAACCCCTATAAAATAGCGTTATATAACGCACAACTAAAAGCTTCTTGCAATATTTATAGTAATAAAGCACTAGCAGCATTATTATATAGGAAGTAATTACCCTATTAAAGTCCTTATAGACTATAACAACCTAAAATACTTTATAACTATAAAGGTGCTAAGCGGTTAATAAGCTAAATAGGTAGAGGCACTATTATAGTATAACTTAAAAATTATGTACCGCCTAGGAAAGATAAATCCCACTAATAGGTTATTAAAATATCTAAATTATAAAATAAAAAGAATCTAGAACAGTATAGGGGAAATAATCCCTATATTAAAAAATTTGCTTAAAAAAAGACACTTTCCCTAGAACTATAGAATTTTATAGTAGGGTAGAGGTTCTAGCAATAGAGCTGTAGGATATAGTTATGGACTAGGTTATAGGCTAGGTAGATATTATAAAGTTAGTATACGCTAGAATTAGCGAGAATTCTATAGGATATGCTAGGGGTATTACGGTACCTTTAACTTAACGGCGTATTAGCTATAAGTATCTAGAATTAAGGGGGATAGGCAAGATACCTATCCGCAGCGTGGCATACTATATAATGGTAAAAGGATCTACTAGCACTAATAGTTTAAAATGTTTTATACTACGCCTTATATCCGTAATAGCGGTAGGCGAAATAAAAATAAGTAATCTATATAAAACCTTTTTAGATCTTCTTCTTTAAGTATAATAGAGGGACGCCTTTATTTTTAAGGAGAGGTATAAAGATATAATAGAGACTAACTTAGTTAAAGTTACTAAAAAGCTATAGTAGTAAAACTAAAAGGGTCTATTGCGCTTTAAAAGTGCTATATATATTCTAAAGGTCTTTTATAACAACCCTTTTAGGGGTCACTATAGTACTAACAGAACCCTTAAGGCTATTTAAAGGAAATACTTTTAGGATAGAATATCTAAAGAGGTTAAGGACTATATATTAAGATATAATACGTGCTAAAGGGTATANATATNTAGATANNGCCTNTNTAGNNAGTTATTAGTNCTTCCTATTNNGTAGGGACCTATATTANAATTAATAATAGATTTTATAATAGGCTTACCCCCTACTAAAATAAGAATAGGAAAGGTTACTAATACTATCCTAGTAATTATTAATAGATATACGAAGTTTTTAGGATGCTTTACTGTTATAATAACGATTACGGCAGTAAAATTAGTAGACCTATTTTTAGAACGGTAGCTCTTATTTAGCACGTTAAGGGGAATTATATCTAATAGAGGTACTGTATTTAATAGCGCATTCTAGTCTTTATTCTATCTTTTATTAAAAATATAGCAAAGGATAAGCACTACCTTTTACCCGCAAATAGGTAGGCTAATTAAGTATTTAAATACGTTCTTAGAACACTATCTCCGCTACTATATTAATTATTAATAAGATAATTAGACATTATATTTAGTATTAGCGTAACACGTATATAATATAAGCATCTATAGTAGTATAAAATTAACTCCTTATAAAGTATTATTTAGGGTAAAAGCAAATAACCTATAAAACGTTAAGGATATTATTTCCAAAAGGGAGGCACTAGTAGCGTCTAAGAGAATTAAGCAAATAAGAAATTGTAGAAAAGAACTTAAAAAGTACTTGCTAGACGCCTAAGCCGTATAAAAAAGGTACTATAACAAAAAATATATACTAAAAGAATTTAAGATAGGAAATAAAGTCTTACTATTTATAAAAAATATCTAAATAAAATGTATTAAGAAGAAGCTAGATTACCAGTGGCTTAGACCCTTTAAGATAGTTAGGAAAACTAAAGGAAATTAAGCCTATAAATTAGAATTGCTAAAATTATATTTAATATATTCTATATTTTATATTTCCTTACTAGAGAAGAGATAGTACGGAACCGCTACTACCTAGCGAAATTAATAGGGAACTAAAATAGAATATAGAAAATATTTTAAACTAAAGATGGCGCCAAAAAAAGCGCAAATTTTTAGTTTATTAGGAAGGATACTCTTAGGTATATAATAGTTAGGAGCCTAAAAAGCACCTTTAGCTAGGATATAATATAGTAATTAAAACCTTCCTAAGGACTAAAGGTAAAGATTTAATAATAGTTTTGGATATACTATAGATAAGATAATAGGGAAGCCCTATAAATTAAAATTATAAGGTTAAGTATAGGTATTAAGAACGGAAATATTGTACTATTATAATAGGGATCCTAGAACCCTATAAGGGGAAGCCTATAGGATCTATAGGAGAACTACTAGGGATACTATCTAAAGAAGGCGCTATTTAAGAATAAGTAGTAGCAATATAAGAAGAGGTCTTAGGGATTTAAAAGGACCCTATAGGGATAAAAGGAGAGTATCTAGTCTAGTACTAGAGATATATAGTAGAGTTAATAGTATAAAGAGGAGCAAAAAGACAGCCTATAAAGAATAATTTTTTTTAAAGAAATTATAAAATACCTATAGAAATTGTTTGTACTAACTTAATAGCACGAGTAAGTTATATCTATGGGCACGAAATACATATAGTATTGTATACTTATTTAGATAGTGACTATTAATTGTATAAAGCAGACTATGTAGTCTATATACTAATGCACCTCCCCCCTAATTAGTTAGTGCTTTATAAGTGCACCAGACGCGTAAGCAAGTGGTTAGTGCACTAAACGCGTAAACACGTACCTAGTGTACCGAACGCGTAAGCACGCGTTTAGTATAACAGGTGCTATAATTATACACTAGCAGTACTTAAAAAATAAAACCACCTATATATAGCCTCCGTAATTGCTTTAATAAAACTATAGAATATAAAGGAAAATATATAGGAAATCTCCCCTAAGGTGCTGTCTAGGCTGCCTTCTAAACGGTACCTTAAGCTAGCCGTAAGTCCTGCTTACGGTCCGTAAAATAAACCATATAGCCTTTTAACGGGCAGTAGATAAGCCATAAGTTAGATTTTAAGGGCCGCTAAGGCGCTAGTGCTAAGCGAGCTAATGGCGATTTTCTATACCCGGCATGGAAAATTATAATTAGTTAATTTAACTACTATAGCAGAATATAGTAGAATTTGGCAGGTTATATAAGTCTACTAAGTTCTATTATAGCTTTCTACCGTTTTTCTACCTAATAGCTTATGGTCCATAGAATAGGCCGTATAATAAGCTATACGGCCTTTTAATAGGCCATAGGCGTACTATAGGTACTCCATTAGTCCCGTTCTACCCATTCTATAACTTTTAGGTTAAGCTTATTTATATTAATTAGGGTTTTAAGGGCTTAATACGGCTTTGCCTTAGTTATAGCGTCCGCTAAGTTATCTCCGCTACTAATATATTTAACTTTTATAATCTTATATCGTTTATAGGCCTAATATAAGTATATTAGGTCGACTATAAGCCTCTTTTCTTATATTATACCTAGTTTAACTAAGCAGTTATAAAGGGACTTTAAATTAGTATATAAAACCAGGGGTAACTACTCTAGTTATAGAATCTTTTAGACCGTTAATTTAATTACAGCTATTATATTAAATCTATAAGCTAGTATATATAGTTTAGAAGCTAGTATACTACGGGTTACTTATTTACACTTAATTAAAGACTAGTACAGTATATTTGCGTCCTAATTACGGTCTATAAGTATAATTATAAAGCCAATTTATAATAATAGGTCTTTATTATTAGTAAAGGAGGTATCTATAAATACTAGTAAGCTAAGGGAACTTAGGTCTAGTGGTATAAAAGTAGGTCCCCTTACTGCATTATTAATTTGCTACTAAATGCGCTTATTAAGCTACTTAATATTTTCTTCTTATAGATCTACTACCTAGGCCATAAAGGATAAGTTATAGGCAGATTTAGGTTAGTAGACTGTGGCAATATAGGCGCCTCTTACACGCTATACAGCGTATTAGTCCTTTATATTTATAGTTTTATAAGTCTCTCTATAGGAACTAGTAAGGTCCGTAGGCTTTATTATAATAAGCTTTAGGTTTTAAGCTTAGCGTTCCTAGGTTAGCTAAATTAAGTTACCCTTTTATATAATTAAGCCTCTGTTAAACTTAATTAGAGTTTACTTAGTTAACTACTCTTACGGCTTTACTAGGAACTTAGCTTCTTATAGTTTAGTCTCTTTAGTATCCGCAAATGTCTAGTCTACTAAGAAGAGGGTATTATTTATTTAGAGTTTAATAATACTAAGGCCGTTTAATAGGCTATATAGGAGGTAGGGGTTATAGGTTAACTATTTTATTTTAAGTTTACTAATATAGTGCTAGTAGTATATTTTAAACTAATAGTTTTTGGCTTCTAGTACTTTATAAAGAGGTTTTATAACCTATAAAATTGTTTTTAGTTATAGGTTAGGCTTATAGGGTAGTTATATAAAGATATCCCTACTTAGGTAGGTATTAGACTATATATAGGCTTATAAGATATCCTATAAGTAAAGGGCTATAGATTTAGTTTGCTATAGTCTAGGCGTAAGTATAAGTATAATCCGTTAACTAACCTATTAAATTATAGGCGATTATATAAGGACTAGGTTCTTTCCCTAGTTATTATAAGCTTATATAATAAACCTTAATTTTTTAAAGGCTTTATTAGTACTAGGGTGCTTAATCTTGTTAATAAAGCGTAAGTTAAATATATGGACGCCTTATGGAATGTCTCTCTTTATTATAATTATAAAGATACCCTTTTTAAGTAGTCTGTTAATCTCTTTATACTATAAGTCCGTAAAAGGGGATTCCTATACTAGAACTAATATATTTATAGGCGGAGATTACTTTACGGATGTGCCTATAGAGGTTAGGTAGTTCTCTATTACAGGATTCTTATAGGGGCGTCCTCGGCCACACTTTATAGTAGGTTTAGTAGGTTTAGTAGGTTTCTAGGGGACCTCTAGGGTAGGTAAGGGTGCCTTTAGTTTATTTAATTTAGTAGTTGTTTCTAGTTTATCTAGTTCAGTAGTTACTTCTAGTTTGTTTAGCTTGATATTATAAGTGTTTTTAGGCCAAAAGTAGGGTTTTATAAACATGCTTTTAAAGCTAGTTAGCCTACTAGGAAGCTATATATAGCACATCTTATTTTTTACGGCTAGTAGATGGTAAGGTCTATTTTAACTACCGCTTTTACGCTATATAAGGACTTTAGAGTTAAGCGGGAGGTTATATACTAAGGTTATATTAGGTCTATTGTGGTAGTATAAGGCGTTATTAATAGTTTATTTAGCCTATAATTTGACTATTTCGGCTATTACTTTCTATATTATAGCTACTTATTCTATAATAGATAGGGTAGGGGGGCCTAAGTTACTTATCCTTAGGTAGACTCCATAAACTAAGAGGGTAGGTACTAATCTATTAGGGCTAGCGGTGTTATTAATAGCTTTTACGGCTATCTATAAAGCTAGTTCCTTTTAGATGTTCTTATACTTATCTATAATAATCTAATAAGCTCTCCATAGAGCTAGGTAAGCTTGCTTAATAAGCTTAATAAACTAATATGCCTTAACTAGAACAGCTTTTATTAATATAGCTATAGCTATAGCATACTGCTAGAATTCCTTACTAATAAAGTTCTTACTAGTGTCGTGGGTAATATACTTAGGAGGTCTAATATATATATTAATCTAGTAGGTCCGTAAAATATCCTAAGTATACTTTATAGATATATTTTACAACTAACGGGCGGCTTAGTAGCGGGTTACCTTATTAATTATATATAATACTAGGCTGTCGTTAATATATATAATATCTATATATACTAAGTAGTTAAAGTTAAGGTCCTTATAAAGGGTAAACTTAAATTAGCCTAGGGAACGTCCGTATTTCTAGCAAAAGGAGTAGTATTTAGTTAGGTAATTAACTACCTTCCTATTAACGTTATTATGTCTAAAGCGTTTAAGGACTCTATATAGCTTTTTAGCTAATAGGTAGCCGAAACAGCAGTATAGATGGTAGATCTCTATACTAGTAAGGTAGCACAGGTTATAGTTAAAAGATTCCTAAATATAGGTCTATAAAGTCTCTCCCTATATAAGGAATAGGTGTCTAAATTATTATATAATTAGTAGGGTAATATACTTACTTCCTAGGGCAGTTATAGGGCTAATTAAGGTGTCCGTAATATTATTATAGTAAACCTATAACCTATCTATATCTATAAGGCAAAGTAAGAAAGGGGTGTCTACTTTTACTATATAGAAGTTAACTAGGCTAATTAGGGTCTTAACTATAACTAATTTAATTAATATAGTTAAGCTAATACTAAATTAGACGTTTATGGCCCTAGTTTACGTAATATTAATATCCGTATTATTATTTACTGTAGTCCTATATATAAAGTATTGTCTATAGCCTATAGTAGACTTCTTAGAGGCGCCTATATTAATTATAATACCGTAGAATTCCTTAAGGGTATAGCGTTCTATAGTAATATATATAAATAGGTTCTACTTATAATCTATAACGTTTATAATAGGGGTGCTTATGGAATAGTTTTTGGGTATAACTAAGTGTATAAAGGAACGGTTGGCTAATATAGTTATAATATTAAAGGCTTAGCTATCTATAAAAGGTCTAAAAGTAGTTAGAAATATCTCTAGGGTCTCCTATTTTTAGTTATTTAGATTAAAGTTAATTATAAGGGCTTCTATTAACTTATTAGGGGGCTCCTCTTTTTCCTTTCCTTTATATTCTAAGATAAACTAGCTAATTTATTTATTAAATCTCTTCTTAGACCTATTATATTCTTCCTAGGTATACCTTATAAATTAATATCCTTCCTTACTATATATAAAGCATTTCTAGCTTATTTGTCTGTGGGGGTATACTTTTATATAGGAGTTACTATAGGGGTTATAGGTGGGACTTAGTTAGTATAGGTACTGCTAGCAGTAACGGTAGTCTATAAAGTAGACATCTAAGTCTATCTATAGATATTAAATATCTATAGCGAAGGCTTAAGTACTACCTAGTAGGTTTAAAACTTTATATATTATAATAGAGGAGTATAGGTTATTAATAAGGCCAGTTAAGGTGTTTATAGGCTTATAATAGGCATATTTATAGGGCTCTACTTCCTAGTAAGCCGTAATAAGTTTATTATATAGGAAGTCGTCTATTTAAAGCTTGGCGTTAAGGCCATACTATAGGTGCTAGAGGTCTTTAATAAGGATTTACAGATACTCTATAGTTAATTTTTTAGTATTCTTATTAATTACGGTCTATAGCTTAGTCGTATTCTATTAAGTAAGGATATTATACCTATATTCTGGTCCTTTAAAGTAGTTACGGGTAGCTTTATATAGCTTATTAAAGGGGATACTAAGGGGGTTACTCTTAAGGTTAGTATAATAGTGGTTAAGTACTAGGCTGCATAGTATAGTAAAGTAGGCTTAGCTAAACTCTTATTTAGGAATATTAGCCTTCTAGCAAAGGTTTATAAAGATAGTTAGTTTAAAGTTAAAATTATTATTTTTACTATTATACTTAAATTCGTTAGTATAGAGCTTAGCTAGGTTAGCTAGCTCCTTACTATAAGTCTTTACTTAAATAGGTTATAAATCTATAACTTACGGATCTATAGTTTATAGATATATAGCTTACAGATCTATAACTTAAATAGTAGGGGTAATTTAGTCCGTATTTTAATTTACAGGGGTATTATAATCTATAACTTAAGAGTAGGGTATATTTTAGCTAATAAGGTTAAGTTTAAAGCCGCTTAGGTTTATAGGATAAATTTAGTTAAGTAGGTTAGATATAAAGCTAGCAATTATATTAAGTTTAGAAGAAGTAAAGAGTTCCTTAGTTTCTTAGAACTAATCTAGGATTTCCTCTTTAATTTATTCCGTTTGGTTCTTTTTATATATTATATTATATAAGGACTATATAATAGTAACTTATTTATTCCTTTTAATCTATATACCTTAGTTATATAAAAGAGTTTATAGTTTATAAATAGTAATAGGGTTATAGGCCTTAAGAATAGCTTCCGTAAAGTCCATAAAGTCTTTCTAGTATTACTTCTATAGGTCATTATTTATAAGCTTAAAGTATTTATATTTAAGGATTTTAAAACTAATATAGTTATTAATATTGTTTATAGACGTAACGTTAACTCCTTATCTTTACTTCTTTTAACCTTTACTAACTTGCTTACTAATATCTACTATACTATAGTATAGTATAGTGCGTAGCAGGTGGTAGCAGCTTATAATAGGTAGGAAAGATCTTATAACGGTTTATAAAATTAATTAATGGGTCCATAATAGTTTATAGGAGGGTAGGGGGTTTCTATAAAAGGTCTAAAGAGGTTTAAGGTTTAAGGGGGTTAAAGATAGGGGTTCCGTATAGGTCTATATTTACATCTATAACTTTTAGTAAATTATATTAAGACTTAAATAAGTATATAGAGTTAGAGATAAGTCTATAATCCCTAACTTCTAACCTTTTAATAGGTTATACTAGGAGTCTAAATAGGTGGTTACTATCGTGTGTATTACTTAGGGGGAGGTATTAAGTGATTGCTAATCTATGCGCGCTTACTAATTAGTGTTTATACTAACTTAATAGTATAAGTAAGTTATATCTACGGGCANGAAATANATATAGTATTGTATGCTTATTTAGATGGTGACTATTAATTATATAAAGCAGACTACGTAGTCTATATACTGATGCACCTCCCCCCTAATTAGTTAGTGCTTTATAAGTGCACCAGACGCGTAAGCAAGTGGTTAGTGCACTAAACGCGTAAACGCGTACCTGGTGTACCGAACGCGTAAGTACGCGTTTGGTATAATAGGTGCTGTAATTATATAAAGGAATTATAGTAGTATACTGCCTTTATATAAATTATTACCAAAGCTTAAAATAACGGCATCCCTAAAGTATAAAGTTAATTCCTAATAATAGGGCATCTTAGAGGCACCTAAGAAGTACTATATAATGCTATTTTATAAGAAAAAGGAAAGAACTAGATAATAATTTAAATACTAGCAGCAGCAATAGAAGCCTCCTCTTCCATTTTAACCTTATTATTAACGGTATTATTAGCACTCCTATCCCCAAATAGCACTCCTATCCCTAAAAGCATTAGCACTTTTATTAATATTCTTCTTAGTATAACAGGAACTAAAAGGACTAGTATAGGCGGGAGATTAATAAAAAGAATGTTTATCTTAACTTTTGTTACTATCCTTAGTATTATCCCTAGGCTCTAAATTAGCATCTAAGCAGGGATCTAAAGGCCGTTAGCTAAGAGAATTATTATAGTTCCTAAATATATTACTAAAGAAACTTACCTAGCTAAAAAGCCCCGTATAAGAGTGCGAATGTTATTATTTATAAGGGTAAGCTGCTCGCATATACGCTCTTAAATACTATATATTTAAGATTATTATATCTCTATAGTAGTAAAAACCCTTATTAAATTAAAGAGCCTATAAGTAAGGGTAGACACCTTTTATCCCTATCTATTGCTATTTAGATATAGGTGGAAATCCTAAATAGCGCGCTAGAGCTTATAAGTCTTACGTGTATAAATGGCGGGGATCTAATATAATTAGTGAAATTTAAAATAGAATAGAATAGAATAGAATAGAATAGAATAAAATAGAATAAAATAGAATAAAATAGAATAGAATAGAATAGAATAGAAAATACTAAAATATAGGTCTTTCTCCTACTGCGGCAATAGGAATTGTAAGCTTTTGCAGTATGTGGGAATTAAACAAGCGGCTTAATTGTAAATGTAGCTCTAAAGCGTCTATATATACACGAGGAAGGTATAAGGAATAAGATAAAAGGGGAGACTAATATATAGTTAAAACGGGGTAATATAAGATATACGGAGTATGCAAGGGTAGTGCTAACGCTAGTGAATAGGGTAATATGCAAGGTCTGGTAGTCGGTTATAAAAATACTTAGATTTATTTTTACTAGAGCGAGGTATCTTATAGGCGTAGGATAGGTCTAGCGTAAGCGCGTAAACGCAATAACGGTAGCACTTTAAAGAGATTACCGTAGGAGCAATAGAGGTAGTCTAAGGTAGCACTAAAATAATACTACCGCCGGTTTAGGGACGTGCAGTATAATTATAAGCTATTATAAGAGAATACTATAAGAAGTTAGTATTATTAATAAAGATAAAATAGGGATTTTATTACTTATAAATATATTATAAAAAGAGAATAGAGTAGTTATAAAAGAATAGCTAGAGATATAGAGGCTAAAAGCTAAGATATAGTAAAAATAATCTGCTAAAAAATAAATAAATGGTGTTATTAATAAAATGACGCGTAAGAGGCGACAGCTTATAAACTAGAAGAAAATTAAAATAAAGACGTTATTATTAGAACCTATTTTAGGTAAATAGAGATAGTAGCTAGTAAACGCGTTATATAAGATAACCTCTAGATTAACTTATAACAAACTCTTATAATAAGAAAGGTAAATCCTATTTAATTTTTATTATTATTATTATAGATCTATTATAAAGGCATTATAAAGAGCTATAGTAGAAGGAGAGCGGAGGAACTGTTATGGGACGGGGCAGTGGCTATAAGACATATGTATTTAAGGAGTCTATAAGACGTTACGCGATTAATTGTAAGGGTCGAGGGCGTAAAAAGGTGATATACCTACGCGTAGCTGATATAAGCTATACGCGAGGTATACGCGAGAGCACGGGGCTCTCCTATAGAGGCCCCTACGGTAGGGTTCTATAACACTACCCCCCCTCCTATAGAGGCGGAGCTCCGGCGACGCTATGGTTACTATATATATATAAAAGGGATACTTAGGGTATAGAAAAGAAGAAAGGGGGGTATTGCTAAAGGCTTAAAACAACGTTATATAATAAGGCCTGGCATCTAAGAATCCAACCAATTAGACAACTTTAACCGCCGGTTAAAGTTCCTAGACATCTTAACGATATTCTGGTTACGTAATCGCACTTTGCCACAATCTAACGGCAATCTAACGGCAATTTGCCCCTACGTGGTAATGTATAACGGTTTAACTCTATAAGGGCTCCTATAAAGGATTAGGTATAAAATCTCTGCTTAGGCCCAGTTTCTATAGGTTCGCGTAGTAAAAGTCACTAATTAGATCCTTTGCATTTTTAAAGTCTTTCTATAGTTACCATTCTGGCTAATCTATATTAAATCCTATGTATATAGCTCTATAGTAAAGCCATTATCCTCTACCTTTACTAAAGTATTTAGAGTCGATAATTCGTTTAACGGTCCACTCCTTATGGTTCTTGTCTTTGTTCTCGTCTTAGATTAGTACTAGTAGGGGTTTAGGCTATGTCTGCCCCGGTAAGGGGTTAGGCTAGTAAAGGTATAGTAGCTATAGGTAAAATACAGGCTATATCCCGCGGGTGGCTAGGGTAGGCGAGAGCTCTAGCTCGTATACGGCTCCCCTATTAATAACTCATTTAATTAGGTAGGGGCCGAGGTTCTTATAATTAAGTGACTTTATAGGCCTCTGCGTAGAGATATTACGTATATTTAGCTATACCCAGTTGCCAACACGCATCTCCAGTAGTGGCGTTCTATAACAGTTGGCGAAGTAGGCCTACTTTGCTTAAGCCCAGGCCATTTCTCCCTTGTAGTAGTTAAGTAGATTTTTTATACGGTCTGTATACTAGTTGGCAAGTAGCATCTTAAGGCATTTTCCATATAGCAGTTTCTTATTAATAGGTTTTGGTAGTTCTATGCCAGATTAGGGGTAATATCCCTTATTTGCAAAGAATGGGGTAAATCCTATAGTAGTTAAAACATAATTATTCGCTGCGAATTTACCTAGTAGGAGGTAATCTACCTAGTTATCTTAACTATAGGCGACTACCTATCATAGGTACGCTTTTATGCTAGTATTAGTGTTTTCCGGTTGCCTAGTAGTTTTATAGTAGAAGGATATAGATATCTTAACGGAGATGCTAAGGCGTTGGCAGATTCGTCTCTATATATTAGAGCCGAATTATATGCCTTAGTTAGACATAATCAAGTTAGGTAACCCATGTAATCGGTAGATTTCGCGAAGGAAGGCGTTAGTAACGTCGCTAACGGCTACGCCTTCGGTTAGGACGTAGTGGCGCTCTTTTATAAGTCGGCATATTATTATAAGGATGTTCTTATAGGTACGGCCATGTCGCTTATAGGGTGGTAGGTTAATAACGAAATCTATAGCGATATCTGCCTATTATCGTATAGGTACTAGTAGAGGGTATAGTAGTCCTTAGTACTTTATATTAAAGGCCTTAGCGCGCTTATAACCGTAGCAGGCGCCTATAAAGCATTTAACTAAGTCTATTATTTTAGGCTAGAAGTAGTATCGGCTAAGAAGCTTATAGGTTCCTCCTCTGCCTAAATAGCCACTTAATTAGAGGTCGTGGGCCATTTAAATTAGTTGCTGTTATAGATTTTCTAAGTTAGGAATAAATAGACGGCCTTTATAATAGAGCCTGTTCTCTTTTACTTTTAAGGCTGCTATATTAATCTAGCCTAAGCTTTGGAGTTTAGTCGGCAGTATACAGGCGCTAGCGGTCTTTGCGGTAATAAGTTAATACAGTAATAGGTTAACAAAGGTATTATATACCGTAGTAATAAGCTTATTAATTTTAGGAGGTAATTCTAGTTCTATAGTGTGGAGCTAAGGTATAGTTGGCTCTATCATAGGTAGCATACCTAGGGCTAAATTCCGTGCTTTTAGGATCGTCTATTATTGGAACTGGTTATAGGGGTTATCTTTAAACTAAGGAAGGTCTTATAAGCGGCGTATTAGGCTATTAGGCTTAGTACCTTATACTCCTAGCCTATATATAATTTTAAAGTTAAAACCAGAGAGGAACTTGTTCCAGCGTGCTTAGCGTTAGTTTAGCTATTTCGTAGTTATAAAGTACTTAAGGTTGCGATAATCCGTAAGGACTTTAGTTAGCTAGTTAGGTTCTGCTAAGGAGAGTTCCGGTTAGAATTCCTTAAACGCTTATATAATCGCGAGAAGTTCCTTATTATAGATCTTATAGTTATATTCTTATAGTATAAGCTTAGACGAATAGAATATAACTAGGTAGAGGAGACCGTTATTGCCTATCTAAGAAAAAACGCCTGCGTTAACATAGTCTAAGGAGTTAGTCTTAAGATAGAGTTGTCGTCCTAGTATAAAGTAAGCTAGGATATGTGCTTTAGTAAAAGTATCTTTAAGGTCTTAAAACGCCTTCTCGCATTTAGGCGTCTAGATAAAACGTAGATATATTTTTCTTCCTTTTACAGAAAGGCCCTTTGTTCGCATTATTGCTATAAGTAGTGCTATAACACCTGAGAAGTTGTATATAAATTTTCGATAGAAGTTAGTAAAACTAAGGAAAGCTTATACGTCTTTAATACAATTAGGGGTTTACCATTTGGTAATTATATATACCTTCTTAGAGTCTATATAGATACCCTTAGTAATAACAATTAGTCTAAGGTATTTTACTTCTATAACTAAGAATTTACACTTTTTTAAATTAATATAAAGTCCTGCGTCCCTAAGGCGCTATAGGACCTTTTAAACGTGCTTGGTATACTTAGAAGGGTTATTACTATAAATAAGTATATCGTCTAGGTACGTAGAGTAGAAGTCATTAAGGTAGTTCTATAAGGCGTTATTAATATAGCTTTAAAAGCTACCTAGGCCGTTATATACGCTAAAGGGTATAACGGTATATTTGAATTAGCCAAAGCGCGATATAAATGTGGTTTTCTATTCGTCACCTTCTCGTATTCGGAAGCGCTTAAAGGCGGCAATAATATCGAGCTTGGTATAGATTTTAGCTTAGCTAAGCCGCTTAAGAGTCTTACGTATAAGCGGTATAAGGTATTAGTTCTTAATTGTAATAGCGTTAAGTCCTTTATAGTTAATATAGAATTAAATACCTTCTCCTAGCTTCTTAGTAAGGAGGATAGGGGCGGCTACTAGGGATATACTAGGGCGAATAAACCCTTTATTAAGGTGTTCGTCGATATACTTTTTAATAACTAGAAGTTCGTCTTTTAATATTAGGTAGAGTCTCTTATAGGGTGGCGTTTTTCCTTATTTAATATTAATAGTATAGTTATTAGGTTAATATGGGGGGAGTATATCTACGCTCTTTTATAAGCANANNTTANTAAAGTTATAGTACCTNTTAGGNAGGAGCTTNTANAGTTCNTTNTTNNTAAGTNCTTTTTTAAGCTTTATAAACTTCTTAAAGTCTAAAGGTAAAAGTCCGTAGAGTTCTGCGGGGGCATTATTTTCTAAAAGGTCGACTATATCTATCCTATTACTATAGAAGACATAGTCCTGTTCTTTATTAAGCTTATATAGTTATAATTAGGAGGCTATAATAACGGTTTAGCCTTTCCTACGTACTATACAGTAGAAGGCCGCGGCACTTACGTAGTGGTAGTTAGTTATAGGTAGGGTAATAAAGGGTTCCTTAGGTTAGTATCCTAAAGAGTAGATAGAGGCGGCTAGGCTATGTCCTAGGTAGGTCTCTCTATAGTATTTAGAGTTAAAGGTTACTTCTCTCTTTTTCTAGTTAATGGCGGGGTTATATTATTCGAGCTAGTTTATTCTAAGGATAATAGGGTAGTTAGTAAGTAGTATAATATAGGCCTAGAGTTCTTCCTAATGCCCATTTATATCTAGGTAGAGTTGTACTATATAGGTAATCTTCTATACGGTACAACTACTGTTAGCGAGTTATAGGGCGCGGGCTTTAGTAAGGGGTAAGGTAGGTAGGTTATAAGTACGCATAAATTAGGTATCTATAAATTTATTAGTAGCTTCGCAATTAATTATAGAATAGCTTTTATATTATTTTTTGGCAGTAGTTTCTATTATGGGTAAAACTATCTATTTCCGTTTATTTATCTTTACTAAGTTATCTATTAAGTAGGCCGATATATAGATCCCCTTATTATTAGGGCATCCTAACCTACAACTTAGGGCTAGGACTTAGCGTTTTCCGTTTCCGTATTTAACTCTACCGCTATTACTACGTCTTCGTCTTATACGGTAGTAGCATATAGCAACGTATTTAGTGTTTAAGGTACTAGGTTAGGTATTAAGCGGCAGCTGCTAAACCTAGCCATTAGGCAGTTTAGGCTATAGCTATAATAGCCTTCTTAACGACATCTATAGCAACGCTTTAGCTTCCAGAGTAGCTCGCGTTCTCCGTCTAGTAGCTTCTACGGGAAGGTTAGTATAAAAAGGTTGATATTAGGACCAGTAGTGTTACTTAGGGTAGTAGGCGTTAGTGGTTTAGTAGGTCTAGAGGGCTTCTATAGGGAGGTCTTTAGGTGGGGGTTTACAATAGCGATCTAATTTAGTTATCGTTTAATCTTCCGTATAGCTGCTACCATATTATAAACATTATTGTAGTTATAGCTGGCGGCTACATAACTAAGGCAATAAGTGACTTTTTTAAGGAGATCTTTTTAGTCTTTAGTATCGTCTCGGGTAAGGGCTCCGGTATATTCCTAGAATTTAATATAAAACTCGTTAAATAATTTAGTAGGGCTTATCTTTAGGGCATATAGTTTAGCTTAGTTGGTAGCCAGTAGGTTATAGTCGCGGTATATTAGGTTAAGATCGTTAAGGACTTCTTAGTGGGACTGCCACTTTTAGGGGCTATTAGTCTCCTATTAGGCGAAGAGTCTGTTAAACAGTGTACCCTTTATTCGCCCAATAATATAGCCAATCTTAATATCTTCCGTAGGAAAAAGGTAGGTGCTCTAAGTTAGTTTCTTGCGGATTTACATCTTCTAGTAGCTATATTCTTTGCGGTCTCCCTAAAAAACTAGGGGATTAGGGTAACGTACATTAAACCCTACGGTAGTAGCTTAGGTTTGGTTGTTATAGCTTTCGTTATTACTTTAGTAGGGGTTCCCGTTAAGTAAGGCTACTCAGCGCTAACCCTCTATTAAGCATTAAGTAGATAAAGTTGCCAGGGGCGTAGAGACTTAAATAGCGTTATATGCAGTAGAGAGATATCTAGCGTTATTACAAATATACTCGTTAAGCTAAGATTATAGGTATTTAATTATACCTTCTCTTTTAGTAACCGTAGCAATAAGTATAATCTTAGCCTTCTTTAACTATTAGACGTCGCGTTTAGACACGCGGAGGTCGTCTTTAGTTTCTTAACGTATATTATTAGCGAGTGCCTTATAAGCTTGTAGGTCTTAGATAATATCGCGATCTTAGGCAGCATATATCTTAGCTCGTGTAAGCTTTAGGTAGTAGTTCTATAGAAGGCGGTAGTATTTATTAGGTTCTTATACTACCATTTTTATAAACGTCTCGGCGTCTCGTATTTCAATTTTAATAGGTAGTAGCCCTTTTACTTACTTGTCCGTAGTTATATAGTTAATAAAAGATAAGACATTATTAGTGTCTATCTCCTTAGGGGTTAAAGCTAGGGCTAATAAATCGAATTCTCCTGGGATTGATTGGCGTTATAGGTTAAGTGTAGGTATTAAATTGTTCTTTGGGTTTAATATAGTAGCTAATAAGGAATATCGTCTTACTATCGTGGGTTTCTTAGAAGTATAAAGTGAGGTAACTTATAGGCACGCTGCTTCTGGCAGCGCCTGTAGTATTACAGAGACGTAGAATTGGTCGTAGGCTGGGTGTCGGTGGTAAAAAGGCGCAATGTAATGTTATGGGACAGGGCAGTGGCTACAAGACGTATGTATTCGAGGAGTCTACAAGACGTTGCGCGATCGATCGTAAGGGTCGAGGGCGTAAGGAGGTGATATACCTACGCGTAGCTGACATAAGCTATACGCGAGGTGTACGCGAGAGCACGGGGCTCTCCTATAGAGGCCCCTGCGGTGGGGTTCCGTGACAGGAACTAAAGACAAAGTAAGGTTTTATGCTGGTAAAGAACTGGCTATAAGCCGTATTATAGAGTACCTTTCTACTAAGAATTTTCCCTAGTGGTTTTAGCTAGAACTCTATAAAAGCTTAGTAGAGGTAAAGTCTTAAAAAACTAAAACCTTTAAAGGGGAGGCAATTGTAATAAAATCCCCTAGAAGGTATATATTAAATAAAATAGAAGAAGGTTTTATCTATATTCTATCTACGTCCTAAAAGATATAGTTAGATAGATAAGGGGTAAAGAGTTTTACTAGCGTCTTAAAGGATTATATAGGGAGCTAGTTCTCCTCTAGAGAAGAACTAGTAATTAGTCTCTAAATAGAAGAGGTTAGAAAGTATTTACCCTTTATTACGTAAAGTTTATTCTACCTTAACTTATCTTTTACTTACCTGTAACTCTTATGCTATATTATTAATTAGATAATTATACGTTCTGGTTAAACTGGCCTCTTATATAGAGCTCTTAAGAGCTTTATAAAAACTTTATAGTTTATTATATAGGAGCCTATAATATAGTATCTAATTATAAGCTTTATAATAGTATTATTCTTAACTTAGGAGCTAGCCTATATGTCTTTAATAATAGAGCTAGATTTATTAGTAATATTAAGCCTATATTAAAACGTACCTATATAGGCTCGCATATAGAAGAAATTATAGGCTATAGTATAGCTATAGTTATAATTAACTACCCTAAAGGGAAGAGATAGATATAGCTCTTAGGAGTAGCCATTATACTAGGCTTTTATACTAACTTAATATGCCTTAATAAGCTTAATAATAAGGGAGTTTACTAGAATAATAAAGAGAATACTCTCTTTTATAGTAATAATAAAATATACACCTACTATGGCCGCTACTATAGTTAGAATACTATTAAATATAATAAGCTAAAAAGAGACTTACTAGAAGCCTTATTTACGACTTAATCTTTAAAGCTAATAAAGTATTTATTAAAGCCTTTACTAAATTAGGTAAAAGGCTATATATAGTACTTATTACAGAACACCCCTATAACACCTTATATACACCTACCTATTTCCACTATTTATAAGACTGTAATTTACCGCGACCTATAGCAATCTAACGGCAATTTACTATATTCTACTATATTCCGCTAAGTTTTACTAAATCTAATTAAGTTCTGCTAGGACCACTATATAAATCCTATTTTGCTCTATATATATATATTAACTAAGCAACTAAGTTAATAATATATACCCTTTCTTCCCGTTTTCCTATAATTACTATATATAGTTAGTGGCAATTAGGCGAAATTGGATACCTATACCAAATCTGCAACTCGCTAAAGGGGAAGGAGGGGGGGCGAAGCTGGTTGTGTACATCACTATATATATATATGTATAATTACAGCACCTGTTATACCAAACGCGTGCTTATACGTTTGGTACACTAGGTACGCGTTTACGCGTTTAGTATATCAACCACTTGCTTACGCATCTGGTGCACTTATAAAGCACTAACTAATTAGGGGGGAGGTACATTAGTATATAGACCACGTAGTTTGCTTTATATAATCGACAGTTACTATCTAAATAAGTATATAATACTATATGTATTTTATGCCTATAGATATAACTTACTTATGCTATTAAGTTAGTATAAACACTAATTAGTAAGCGCGTATAGATTAGTAATTACTTAATACCTCCCCCTAAGCGATATATACGATAGCAACTACCTATTTAAACTCCTAGTACGACTTACTAAAAGGTTAGAAGTTAGGGATTATAGACTTATCTCTAACTCTATATACTTATTTAAGTCTTAGTATAATTTACTGGAAGTTATAAATATAAATATAGACCTATACAGAACCCCTATTCTTAACCCCCTTAAACCTTAAACCTCTTTAGACCTTTTATAGAAACCTTTTACCCTCCTATAAACTATTATAGACCTATTAATTAATTTTATGGACTATTATAAAACCTCCCTTACCCATTATAAGCTACTACTACCCGCTACGCACTATATTATACTATAGTATAGCAGATATTAGTAAGCAAGTTAGTAAAGGTTAAAAGAAGTAGAGATAAAGAGTTAATATTACGTCTATAAACAATATTAATAACTATATTAGTTTTAAAATCCTTAAATATAAATACTTTAAGCTTATAAATAACAACCTATAGGAGTAATACTAGGAAAACTTTACGGACTTTACGGAAGCTATTCTTAAGGCCTATAACCCTATTACTATCTATAAACTATAAACCCTTTTATATAACTAAGGTGTATAGGTTAAAAAAATTAAGTTACTATTATATAGTCCTTATATAATATAATATATAAGAAGGACTAAATAGAATAGACTAAAGAGGAAATTCTAGACCAGTTTTAAGAAACTAAGGAACTCTTTACTTCTTCTAAACTTAATATAATCACTAGCCTTATACTTAACCTACTTAACTAAATTCGTCCTATAAACTTAAGCGGCTTTAAACTTAACCTTATTAGCTAAAATATACCCTACTCTTAAGTTATAGATTATAATACCCCTATAAACTAAAATATAGACTAAATTACCCCTACTATTTAAGTTATAGATCTGTAAGCTATATATCCGCAAGCTATAGATCCGTAAGTTATAGATCCGCAATCTACCTAAGTAAAGACCTATAGTAAGGAGCTAGCTAACCTAGCTAAGCTTTATACCAATAAATCTAAGTATAGCAGTAAAAATAATAATTTTAACTTTAAACTAACTATCTTTATAAACCTTTGCTAGAAGGCTAATATTCCTAAATAAAAGTTTAGCTAAGCCTACTCTACTATACTACGCGGCCTAGTACTTAACCACTACTATACTAACCTTAAGAGTAACTCCCTTAGTATTCCCTTTAATAAGCTATATAAAGCTACCCGTAACTACTTTAAAGGACTAGAATATAGGCGTAATATCCTTACCTAATAGAATGCGACTAAGCTATAGACCGTAATTAATAAGAATACCAAAAAATCGACTATAGAGTATCTATAAATCCTTATTAAAGACCTCTAGTACCTATAGTACGGCCTTAACACCAGGCTTTAAATAGACGACTTCCTATATAATGAACTTATTATAGCTTACTAGGAAGTAAAGCCCTATAAGTATGCCTATTATAAGCCTATAGATACCTTAGCTGGCCTTATTAATAACCTACGCTCCTCTATTATAACGTACAAAGTCTTAAACCTACTAGGTAGCACTTAAGCCTTTACTACAGATATTTAATATCCGTAGATAGACTTAGACGTCCACTTTATGGACCGCTGTTACCGCTAGTAGCACCTATACTAACCAAATCCCACCTATAACCCCTATAGCAACTCCTATATAAAAGTATACCCCCATAAACAAATAAGCTAAAAATGCTTTATATATAGTAAGAAAGGATATTAGTCTATAAGGTATACCTAGGAAGAACATAATAGGTCTAAGAAGAGATTTAATAAATAAATTAGCTAGTTTATCTTAGAATATAAAGAAAAGGAAAAAGAGGAGCCCCCTAATAAGTTAATAGAAGCCCTTATAATTAACTTTAATCTTAATAACTAGGAATAGAAGACCCCAAAGATATTCCTAACTACTTTTAAACCTTTTATAGATAGCTAAGCCTTTAATATTATAACCGTATTAGCCAACCGTTCCTTTATATACTTAGTTACGCCTAAAAACTATTCTATAAGTACCCTTATTATAAACGTTATAGATTATAAGCAGGACCCATTTATATATATTACTATAAAACGCTATACCCCTAAGGAATTCTACGGTATTATAATTAATATAGGCGCCTTTAAGAAGTCTACTATAGGCTATGGACAATACCTTATATATAAGACTACCGCAAATAATAATACGGACATTAATATTATATAAACTAGGGCCGTAAACATCCAATTCGGCATTAGCTCAACTATATTAATTAGATTAGTTGCAGTTAAGACCCTAATTAGCCTAGCTAACTTCTATATAGTAAAAGTAGACACCCCTTTTTTACTTTGCCTTATAGATATAGATAGGTTATAGGTTTACTATAACAATATTACAGATACCTTAATCGGCCCCACAACTACCCTAAAAAGTAAGTATATTATCCTGCCAATTATATAACGATTTAGACACCCGTTCCTTATATAGGGAGAGACTTTATAGACCTATATTTAGGAATCTTTTAACTATAACCCGTGCTACCTTACTAGTACGGAGATCTACTATTTATACTGCCGTTTCGGCTACCCGTTAGCCGAAAAGCTATATAGAGTCCTTAAACGCTTTAGACACAACGACGTTAATAGAAAGGTAGTTAATTACCTAACTAAATACTGCTCCTTTTACTAGAAATATAAACGTTCCCTAGGCCAATTTAAGTTCACCCTTTATAAGGACCTTAACTTTAACCACTTAGTGTATATAGACATTATATACATTAACGGCAGCCTAATATTACATATAATTAATAAGGCAACCCACTACTAAGCCGCTTATTAGTTGCAAAATATATCCGCAAAGTATACTTAGGATATTTTACGGACCTACTAAATTAACACATACGTTAGACCTCCTAAGTATATTACCTACAACGCCGGTAGGAACTTTATTAGTAAGGAATTCTAGCAGTATACTATGGCCATAGCTATATTAACAAAAGCTATTCCAGTTAAAGCGTATTAGTCTATTAGGCTTATTAAGTAAGCTTACCTAGCTCTATAGAGAGCTTATTAGATTATTATAGATAAGTATAAGGACATCTAAAAGGAACTAGCTTTATAGATGGCCGTAAAAGCTATTAATAATACCGCTAGCCCTAACGGACTAGTACCTACCCTTTTAGTTTATAGAGCTTACCTAAGGATAAGTAACCTAGGCCCCCCTACCCTATCTATTATAGAATAAGCAGCTATAATACGGAAGGTAATAGCCGAAATAGTTAAATTACGGGCTAAACAAACTATTAATAACGCCCTATACTACTGTAACGGACCTAATATAACCTTAGTATATAACCTCCCGCTTAACTCTAAAATCCTTATATAGTATAAAAGCGGTAGTTAGAATAGACCTTACTATCTACTGGCTGTAGAAAACAAGACGTGCTATATATAGCTTCCTAATAGGCTAACTAGCTTTAGAAGCACGTCTATAAAACCCTACTTTTAGCCTAAAAATACCTATAACGTTAAGCTAGATAAACTAGAAGTAACCGCTAAACCAGATAAACTAGAAACAACTACCAAATTAGATAAACTAGAGGCACCCTTACCTACCCTAGAGGTCCCCTAGAAACCTACTAAACCTATTAAACCTACCATAAAGTATAGCCGAGGACGCCCCCATAAGAATCCCGTAATAAAGAACTACTTAACCTTTATAGGCATATCCGTAAAGCAATCTCCGCCTATAGATATATTAGTTTTAGTATAGGAAACCCCTTTTATAGACTTATAGCGTAAAGAGATTAACGGACTACTTAAAAAGGGTATCTTTATAATTATAATAGAGAGAGACGTTCCGCAAGGCGTCCGTATATTTAACTTACGCTTTATTAACAAGATTAAGCACCCTAGTACTAATAAAGCCTTTAAGAAATTAAGGCTTATTGTATAAGCTTATAATAACTAGGGAAAGGACCTAGTTCTTATACAATCACCTATAATTTAATGGGTTAGTTAACGGATTATACTTATACTTATACCTAGACTACAGTAAACTAAATCTATAGCCCTTTACTTACGGGATATCTTATAAGCCTATATACAGTCTAATATCTACCTAAGTAGGGATATCTTTATATAACTACCCTATAAGCTTAACCTATAACTAGGAATAATTTTATAGGTTATAAAACCTCTTTACGGAGTACTAGAAGCCAGAAACTATTAGTTTAAGATATACTACTAGCACTATATTAGTAAACTCAAAATAGAACAGTCGACCTATAACCTCTGCCTCCTATACAGCCTATTAAACAGCTTTAGTATTATTGGACTCTAAATAAACGATACCCTCTTCTTAGCAGACCGGACATTTATAGATACTAAAGAGACTAAACTATAAGAAGCTAAGTTCCTGGTAAAGCCGTAAGAGTAGTTAACTAAGTAGACTCTAATTAAGTTTAATAGAGGCTTAATTATATAAAAGGGCAACTTAATCTAGCTAACCTAGGAACGCTAAGCTTAAAACCTAAAGCTTATTATAGCAAAGCCTACAGACCTTACCAGTTCCTATAAAGAGACCCGTAAAACCGTAAATATAAAGGACTAATACGCTATATAGCGTGTAAAAGGCGCCTATATTGCTATAGTCTACCAACCCAAATCTGCCTATAACTTATCCTTTACGGCCCAGGCAGTAGATCTATAAGAAGAAAATATTAAGCAGCTTAATAAGCGCATTTAGTGGCAAATTAATAATATAGCAAGGGAACTTACTTTCGTACCACTAGACCTAAGTTCCCTTAGCTTACTAGTATTTATAAACGCCTCCTTTACTAATAATAAAGACCTATTATTATAAATTGGCTTTATAATTATACTTACGGACCGCAATTAGGACATAAATATACTATACTAGTCTTTAATTAAGTATAAATAAGTAACCCGTAGTATACTAGCTTCTAAACTATATATACTAGCTTATAGATTTAATATAGCAGCCGTAATCAAATTAACGGTCCAGAAGATTCTATAACTAGAGTAGTTACCCCTAGTTTTATACACAGATTTAAAGTCCCTTTACAGCTGCCTAGTTAAACTAGGTACGACATAAGAGAAGAGGCTTATAGTTAATCTAATATGCTTATATTAGGCCTATAAACAATATAAGATTATAGAGGTTAAATAGATTAGTAGCGGAGACAACCTAGCGGACGCTATAACTAAGGCAAAGCCGTGTTAAGCCCTTAAAACCCTAATTAATATAAATAAGCTTAACCTAAAAGTTATAAAATAGGTAGAACGGGACTAACGAAGTACCTACGGTACGCCTACGGCCTATTAGAAGGCTATACGGCTTATTATACGGCCTGTTCTATGGACTGTAAGCTATTAGGTAGAAAAACGGTGGAAAGCTATAATAAAACTTAGTGGACTCATATAACCTGCCGAATTCTGCTATATTCTGCTATAGTGGTTAAATTAACTAATTACGATTTTCTATACTAGGCATAAGAAATCGCCATTAGCTTGCTTAGTACTAGCGCCTTAGCGGCCCTTAAAATCTAACTTACTGCCTATTAAAAGGCCGTACGGTTTATTTTACGGACCGTAAGCAGGACTTACGGCTAGCTTAAGGTACCATTTGGAAGGCAGCCTAGACGGCACCTCGGGGGAGATTTCCTATATATTTTCCTTTATGTTCTATAGTTTTATTAAAGCAATTACAGAGGCTATATATAGATGGTTTCATTTTTCAAGTACTACTAGTATATAATTACAGCACCTGTTATACTAAACGCGTGCTTATGCGTTCGGTACACCAGGTACACATTTACGCGTTTAGTGTACCAACCACTCGCTTACGCGTCTGGTGCACTTATAAAGCACTAACTAATTAGGGGGGAGGTGTATTAGTATATAGACTACGTAGTCTGCTTTATATAATTAATAGTTACCATCTAAACAAGCATACGATACTACATATATTTCGTGCCCGTGGATACAACTCACTTATACTATTAAGTTAGTACAAATAATATATATCTTAAATCTATTATAAAAATTTTTAATATAAAAATTTTTACCTTAAAGAGCTATATAAGCTATTTATAGCCTATTTTATAGTAATTTTAATAGTTTAAGCTATTTATAAAGCCTATTTAAAACAAAAAATCCTATAAAGGTAAATAATAAGTTTATTCTAATATATTTAAAACATGCTTCTAATACGTTTAGAATATATTTATAACTAGTTACGAACCTATTTTAGCTATATATAATTAAAAATATATTAAAAGTTATTATTAAATATAATTTTAGTAGTTTAAGCTGCTTTATTATAACTAAAAACTATATATCTTTATTTATATAAATAAGGCTTAAAATATATTTATATTTTATATTTTATATACTTATTATTATATACTAGCTTTTATTACATTTAATAATTATATATATATATATATTAAAACTACTTTACCTTTACTTTAAGCTTTATTTTATAAAATTTAAGTCTTTAATTTTTATTTAAATATTTTAGTTATTACTTTAGTGTCGGAACGTTAGTTATATAATGTGGTCACGAAACCACAAAGCGAGGCTAGCTAACCTGACCTTAGAGCAACCCCTTACTTCTAGACAATAATCAACTACCAACTTTAATACCATATACATACCACTACAAGTGATATTTGTGCACGTTAATAAAGAGAGTTATACTAACACTGATTAGTAGACATATAGATTAGGAAATACGCAATAGCTAGCGCTTAAGAAGTAGTACTGGAAACAGTTTACAATTACCTAGTTCTTATCTGTTTTATTAAAGGAAAAGACTACAACTTCTACTTATACTTAAGAGAATTTATACAAGCTTTATAGCTAATATAATAGATCGCTAAGAGAATAGCAGCCTTGCTAAGAACCATTCTATAGGCCCTATGGCTGTAGAAACGTACACAAACCTTAACCTTAACTCCGACCTCAACCTTAACCTTAACCTTAAACCTATAGACCTCCCTTCTAAAAATGGATTCCAAATAGGCCGAGAAGATCTTAAGGCACGGGGACGGGATCGATATAGTAAATGCTATAAAAGATAAATTAGGAGAATACATAAAAATAAAGGTCTACGTATATATATAGGAGAACTTTACAGACTATATATTATAGATAGTATTTAAGGAGGAATTTAAAGGCTTTACTACTAAGGATTTTAGACGCATGCGAATTAACATAAGAGCAAAATTACGCACTTATCTACTTAAGAGGGGAGTGTATATAGGAAGGCATAATAATAGATATTTAATCTTAGAAGCACTATTCAACCTCCTCTAAGAGGAAGAACCTTATAAATGGACAGATAAGGAAATTACAGGAGCTCTTAAGGAAATTAGCCCTATAATTATAGTAGCATTATAAGAATAACTTAACTTTATACAAATAGCTCTAACATCAAATCAAGCTATACCCCCGTTAGTTATAGCCTCTTTAGTTCCTATAACCCCCTCTTACAGCCTACTACCTTCCTATACGGTGCCGACGCCTATAAACTATTAACTACCCCTACTACCTCTAACGCCTATAATTCAGCCTATAGCTACGGCTATAATACCTAGAACGTAAATACCTACCCCTATAATACCCTAACTAGCTATTATATCTATACCCTAGTAAACTGCACTAACTGCTATATAACAGCAAGCTGCACCTACCTTTACCTAAGATCAACTACTTACCCTCCTTACTCAACTCCTATAGACGCAGAATTAGCAATTATTGCCTACGGCAACTACCTCTACCCTCCCTTTAGTAACTGCTCCTACCCTACCTAGTACTCCTCCCGCCCAGTATCTTTACCCTAGTACTACCAATACCGATCCTACTATGCACTTGCCTATATATAGCAAAGAGGTAGCTACTATTACTAAGATCTACACAGACGGCCAGAAGTATAATAGAGTAAGTGATAGCTTTAACTTCAAGTTAACTATCTTCTATAATATTTATAAGAGAGCTAGTCTACCTCCTAAAGGCTATATAACTGCATTCCTAACTATACTAAAGGGACTTATTTAGGATTACTACTATAATAGTAGCCTTTTAACTAGATTATTTACTAAGGTATATAACTATATACATTACTTCTTTAAAGAACCAGAGTACTATTAAAGAAACCTTACTAAATAGAACGCTACTAACTTCTAAGAAATTATTAACGAAAACCCTAATAAGCAAATCTATTAGAGTTTCCAACTACTTATTAATAAGCTCTTAAAATATCGCTATGGGTTACACCTAAAGTTCCATATAGACCTCTTCCTTATAAATAAGCTAGTTACTACTTGCTAAGAAGTACTAGTATGCCATATTGCTATTTCTAACCCTTCTAAAGATCTCTCCCAGTTAATTAGTAAGTTATAATCTTCTATAGTTATATAGGAGAAGGAACACCCTTCCCAGGCCTTAATAAGACCGTCTTAAGGAGCCTACTTTACAGATCGTATATACTGCTATAATACCCGTAACTGTAACGGAACCTTATAGCAGTAACTACGGTGGGTTCTGTTAATAGGCTAGGTGTGTAGGAAATGCAAAGACAGTAATCGACAATGTAATAATAACTAGTGGAGTAGTTGCCCAACAGATTAACTCTAATTATATTCTAAGAATTACTACAAGGAAGGAACTATCTAGGTAGGGACTAAGGGTCCTTAAATACACGACTGTACTCCTATAAAATCCTTTCTTATATATAATATACGTTTTGTCTATATTAAACGTAACGTCCCTTACATTTAATGCAGTTAACACGTTTAACCATTATATAACTCGCTTACTATTCTTCGTTATATGGTTCCACGGGTTCCATCCTAGACCGTGCTTATATTAACTAACTAGCTTCTTCTAACTCTTCTCTAAGTAGTCGTAACATCGTACTTAAAGCGTCCGTAACACCATCTCCTTCCTCTCTATCTTTGTCCTTAAAGATACCTAGCATCTCTAGGTTGTTTACTAGAGGTATAATATCCGTCTAATTAATTTAGTTAATATCGTTGCTTATAATACCTAAAGCAATTTCTTCTCTTTCTTAGGTTAAGCGTCGTCTTTATACCGTTTCTTCAATACTGTTGCTAGGTAAAGTAATAGCGATTCCTTACTCTTATTATGCGAAAGAGGGGTTAAGTTACATTACAATCGCGAGTCCCTCCGGTCACTAACCTTCCTCTTATTCTAAATGCACTCGCGCCAATATGCGTTTATTATATAACGTTTATTCTACGTTTAATACTAAATATATATATCCTATTACTCTTAATAGTCTCTAAGTTCCCTAAGTAATTTATTATAGGGTCTCGTGTTTAATCTACCACTATAAAGCTTAATAGTAAGCTGGTTTCTGCGTTGCTTAAGGTTTAGTATACCTTAGAAGAATCCGCACGTGTTCTTAAAGTTCAGTGTCTAGCCTACGCTCGTCTTTAGCGTTTGGAACGTATTCGTAAAAAAGTTCATTTAAAGAAGTGGAAACTTGTTTAATAAGGTCTATAGAAACTTAGTAATAAAAGAACGGATTCTCTTCCAATAGGGAAGGAAATAACTCTAAGTAGTTCGGCAGTCGCTCTTTCTAGGTCCCCCTTAGGTAACTTATTCTTTGGCGATTCTTCTTTATTAATATTACCTAACCTATTTTCTTCTAATACTCCTATACCTTTCCTATAGCGTTCTTTAGGTTCTCTAGTAGCTCCCAGGTAGTCTTATTATAGCCTATCCACTTTACTTTATACTATGTTTTATTGTCTATATCCTTATAACTAATAATCTTTAAAACTTACTATTTGTCTTCCTCTTATCCTCTATATATATCTGCTTTATAGACCGGTGGCTTAATATTCCTATATACTAGCTCTAGTATTGCGATATACTATATAGGGTAGATCTTTATCCTGGCTAGTAGGTTTAACTTAAATATAACCGATAAAATTCTTTATATAATTTTAAAAGGTCCTAGTCTAACGTAGTCCAATTTCTTGCTTAGTTGTTAACTCTTAAAATTTTTATATAGTAGCCATACTTTATCTCCCTCCTTAAGATCTAGTCCCTTAGATCTCTTAGCATTATAGTACCTTTTTATTCTTTGCTGTACTACCTTAGCTACTTCCGTAAGGTCTATATAAAGATTTATTAAACTCTTCATTCTTTACTTAGCTGTGCTACTTATCTTCTTTACTTAACGTGGCAATAATAAGATCCTTAGCTTATATCCGTAATTCGCCTTAAATAGTAACGTACCTATTCCTTCTTATGGTGTTGCATTATATGCAAACTATGTAACTAATAATAATAATACCCAATTATTCTGTATATAATTAATATAATGCCTTAGATACTATTCTAGTGTCTAATTTAATCTTTCCGTTTAACTATCTGTCTATAGATAGTATACAGTAGAAGTTACTACTTAAACTCCTTACTCTGCTAAGAACACTTCCTAGAATATTACTATAAATCTTAGATCTCTGTCCAATATAATCTTACTTAGTGCTCTATATCTTACGAACACTTCTTTAATATAGATTCTAGCAATATCTTCCGCTAATATTCCTTCTATACATGCTATAAAGTATCCCTACTTCGTAAGCTTATTTATTATTACTAAGATTATATTATAATCTTATCCGGTAATAGGATCTTTTAACTTTAGTAACTTTATAATAAAGTCCTATAATATAACCTCCTATAGTCTCTCTAGTATTTTAACAGGTTATAGCTCTCTATATAGCTTATACCTTGTTAGTTTATTCCTTTAGCAATTTAGATATTCTTTTATAACTTACCTAGCTAGTCCCTAGATTCTATTAATAATATACTCCTCTTAAAGTCTTAATACTAAGCCTATAGCTCCGTTGTGTCCTTAAGTTGGTCCCTTATAAAATAATTTAACAAACTTCTTTATAATAGATCTCGGCATATACGTTGCTTCTTAATTCTTATATTACTCTAAGTCTAGATCCTCTACTTATACGTCTTAGATTTTCTATATTTAATCACTCTCTAGTAAATTATAGATCTATTTCTCTTATATTGCTGCAATCTTCGGATAATTATACCTAATTAATCCATCTATATTTTTTCGTAATAAAGCCCCTAATAGCTTTTCATTATTTTATAGTTTAGCCTTTCTACTTAGAGCGTCTGCTTATGCATTCTCTGTACCCTTAGTATACTAAATCTTAAAATGGTATTCTGTAAGCATCTCTGCCCATCTAACTTATCTATAATTAAGTTCTTTTGTTATTAGGAACCCCGTTAGGTTCTTATAATCCATCTTAACTATAAATAGTTTTTCTATGCCTTATAAGAACGATCTCTATTCCCTTAGCGCTATAACTATACCTAATAACTCCTTATTATAGATGTTATAGTTTAGTTCCGGTAGTGTTATCTTTTAACTATAGTATATTACTAGGTGCTATCTATCCTAATATTTCTATAGAAAGCACGCTCCTAGTATATAGTCTAATACATCTATTTCGACCACTATCTTTAACTATAGTTAATAGATCTTAAGAACTGGCTCCTAGGTAAACAACTATTTAATTCTTTTAAATAGTTCCTTTTATTCCTCTCCCTATACCTATAGTTCTTCCTTTTTTATTAATCTTATAAGTGGCTTAATATCCTTTAACTATTAAGTTATAAACCTTCTACAGTAATTGCAGAACCCTAAAAATAACCTTAACTGCGTTATATTTTCTGGTTCTTGCCAATTTACTATAGCCTTAATCTTCTTTAAATCTATGCTAAGTTAGCCTAGTTTAATAATAAATCCTATAAAATTAGTCTTCCTAGTAAAGAACTCGCATTTCTTAATTATTACTAACATCTATTCTTCTTATAGTCTCTTTAAAACCTATTTAATGTATTCTCCATATTCTTCCTTACTTATTAAGTAGATAATAATATTATTAAGATATACCATAACAAATTCATCTAAGTATTCTCTTAATATATTATTAATATGCTTCTAAAACGTTACTAGTGCGTTTATAAGCCCGAATTATATAACTAGTAGTTTATATAGTCCTTCCTTTAACCTAAAGGCTGCCTTCTATTTGTCGCCTTTCTTAATCCTAATTTAGTAGTACGCCTATCTTAGATCTATCTTTATAAAGATTTACGCATTACCGATCCTATCTTAGATTTCGCTAATTAAGGGTAAAGGATACCTATCCTTCCTAATAATGCTGTTTAACTATCTATAGTTAATATATAGCCTAAGTTTTCTATTCTTCTTTAGTACAAATAGTACTAGATATCCCGCTAATAACTGCAATGGTCTAATATATTCTTTTTAAAGATTTTCTTAAATAAACTCCTTAAGTGCCTATAACTCTTTTTCTATTAACTTATAAGTTAGGTAGAACCTTAAACTTATTTCTAGTTCTAACTCTATCTTATAGTCCTATACTATATAATTTAATAGCTTTTTACTTTTTAGTAACTATAGCTTCTTACTATATTTATAGTATCTCTTTAGTACATAACTTAATCCTTAATTAGTCTCCTTATATATCGCTCCAACTTAGTACTATACTAACTTAGTTTATTATTATATCTTACGTTATTATATATCTCTAATATTAACCTAACCTATAACCTAATTAATCTTTAGATTATATTCCTATAACTAAGGCATTCCTAATACTACCTTATTATTTCCTAATAGTAATATATCGAAAGACATCTCGATTTATCTTCCTTTAATAGTTATCTAAATTAGTCCTATTTTAAGATTAATAATGCCTCCTCTATAGGCTATTGGATCTCCTAAAATTATTACTAATAGATAAAGGTGCTCTTTTTGCCTATATAGTAGCCCCATCCTTTTAACTACTATTAGTAAAATATAGTTCCGTATTACTCTACTATCTACTAACGCTTTAAGCTGTTAATCTTGCCAATTAACTTTTAGGTTTAGGTGTTGTCCTTAAATTCCTTTAAGGGTCTAAGGCTCTATTACTAGCTCCCTCTAGTCCTATAGGCCTCTACTTTTCCTAACTATTAGCTGCTTAATCCTATTATACTTAGCTTATTCTTTAGCCAATGCCTAGTTCGCTTTTTATCTTTAATATGCCATAAATAGGTATTCTTTAGACATTCCTATTATTGTTATCTATCTAAGCATTTTTCTATAAGGAATCTTTCTGGTTAAAGTATTAAGTCTTCTTCCTCTTAGACTTTCGCTAGATGCTATCTGTATATATACTTAGCATTCCTATACTATTATTTATCTATTATCCAGTATATCCTTATAGGGTATTTCTAATTCTTTTCTTTTGGATTCTTATGCATCTTATATATATCGTCTATATATATAATCTATAATAGCGTATAGTGTGCTAGGTGCTTTAGGTTAACTCTTAGCTTATCTTCGTCATTAAGTTTAAACCTCTATTACACTAATCTAAACGTTATAACTTTATTCGCAGGTATTAAAATACGTCTCTTACTTCTCTAGTCCTCTAATTATTCCTCTAGATCCTTTAATATTATAATTAAGGCTCCCTTAATATAATTCATTACTTTTTCTATAATTAGGTAGTCTTAGATAACTTTCTCGTCCAACTATATATAGAAATCTTCCCACTTATTATTATATCGTTGCCTATACCACTTTTAGTATAGCTATTAGAGTGTATACGGTCTATCTGTAAGGAAGTATCTTCTTATTACTATATTATAATAGCCCTTTATATGTCGTTCTTTAAACCTAGTAGGAATCCCTAGATCCTCTTCTTGTTCCAGTTCGGTAAGCCACTTAGCCCTTAGTATACCTATCTTAGGTCTATTAGTAATCCTTTATACTAGTACTCTATCCTTTATATATCCTAATATGCTAGATCTCTTATCTAGTTTCTATTCTTACTATAAGGTAATTCTCGCTCTAAATTCCTCTATAGTTTCTTTCTTTTCGCGTCTTGCGAGTAAATCCTTAAAGTTTTCTTGCTTTTTAATCTCGGTATTAAACTCTTAATCTTTAGTCTAAACATCTTATTTAACTAGTAAGTCCTTTAGGTCTATATATCTGTCTCCTAATTTAACTGCTATTTATATTATAGATTGCTATAATATCTTAATCTAGCTTATAGAGTTAATCTTATTCTTTATCTAACTCTTTAGTTTCTTTAAGTCCTCTTAACTCTAGCTCTTATGGCTAATAGCTTACACTATACTTGGCGTCTTTATAAATTTGGTATACGTTATTATAACAAAACGTAAAACTTCTAATTAAACATTCCTTTGTTCCTTATAGTACACTATTATCCCTCTATATATATATGTCACATACTATTAGTCTAGTTCCCTTTACTATATAATAACTCTAACCACTTTTATAGTCTCTAGTAAAATAACCCTGTTTTCTATAATTTATATAAGCTCCATCTTTAAACTATTGCTTTTACTATAGAGTCCGCTTAAACGTCTTCCTCTACTAGGATCCTTAGTTTAGCCTATACTCCTTAGTCCTATAATTACTTAATCCTTAACTTCTAGGTTTCTATAGTTGCTTTCCCTATCTCTTATAGATTTCTCTAGTACCGCTTAGGTCTATTAGCTCTACGCCATACTATAGTTTCTAACTTAGCTTTAGTCATTGCGTGCTCTGCGTCTTATACAACTATAGAACTCTATCTTAGCCTCTCTTAGCCTATTCCCTTTAGAAGATCCTATTATTAATCTTAATCGCTTAATCTATTAATTCCCTTAGGGTATCCGCATCTTCTATTAAAATAATTACGTCCTAGACTTTAGCCTTAAGTCCCTATTTATACTATACTATAAGCGCCTTATTGTTCCATTCGACCTATATAGTAAGTATTTAAAACTATATTATATACTTAATTACTAAAGTTCGCTGTATTAGGTCCTAAAGCTTTCTCTCTACTATAGTTATTGCTTTTAGGTCCCCAAATATCTATATTAATCGTTCCGCGAATCCTACCCAGCTAGAAAATATAAATTGTACCTCTTAATTAGTAGTAGTTATTCTATTAGCCTATATTTCCATTAAATAGGGTTTAAACTATTTAAGTGCCTAACCTAATAGGAATAGTCCTGCGTAGGCTATCTAATCCATTATTATAGCTAACTTGGCCCCTTCTTATATAACTTTAAAATGTATTTATGTTAGGAATCCTTTAAGCTTTAATCTCTCGCCTAAGAATTATTCGATTAAAGGTAACTTAACCTTTACTGCTCCAATCCTATTAAGTCTTTCTTTAAGTATTTGGCTGTTTTTGTTTAACCTATTAATAATTTCCTGTAACTGCCCGACCGTAACTGGTTGTAAGTCAGTATTTTATATACTTATATCTCCACTTGACCTTAAAGTGGTTGCTGCCGTTAACGGCGTCATAGTGGCTGCTTTTGGTGGCATGTTTGTTTAACTCCCTGTATTTAATACTATAACTATAGTAGTAATTATATAACGGAACCTTATAGCAGTAACTACGGTAGGTTCTGTTAATAGGCTAGGTATATAGGAAATACAAAGATAGTAGTTAATAATGTAATAATAACTGGTGGAGTGGTTGCCTAACAGATTAACTCCAATTATATTCTGAGAATCACTATAAGGAAGGAACTATCTAGGTAGGGACTAAGGGTCCTTAAATACACGACTATACTCCTATGAAATCCTTTCTTGTACGTAATATACGTTTTGTCTATATTAAACGTAACATCCCTTACGTTTAATGTAGTCAACACGTTTAACTATTATATGACTCGCTTACCATTCTTCGTTACATGGTTCCACGGGTTCCATCCTGGACCGTGCTTATATTAACCAACTAGCTTCTTCCGACTCTTCTCCAAGTAGTCGTAACATCGTACTTAAAGCGTCCGTAATAGTAACAGCTGTAACTAAACCCACTCCTATAGACAAAACACCGTTAAATTCCTAAAGGCTAAGTACTATATTTGCTAAAAGGAGAGCTGCCGCTTATAGAAATATATAGAGGAGGAGCGGAACTATTCTAGAGATAAGTATAAAAAACGTTTTAATAATAACAAGGGCCGTAACGGTAACTTTAAAAAACGCTTTAGATAATACACTGTCTACTATAAAGGAGACGATAACAATAAGTGTAATAAGACTTTTAAAGCTCTTATACTAGATATAGATGCTAATAAAAACCCTAATAATAACAACAGCGAGGAAGAATTAGAAGACCCTAACGGCTGCTACTTTATATTATTTAGGACTCTTACTATAAACAAAGCAACCTCTATAAGCGTAGAACTAGCCAATAAGGCTTGCGCTTACTTACTTACTATAACCTCTACAGAACCTACTACAGAAACTAACCCGTTTAACTATAACATAATAACCGCCGCTTTACGCTATACTTCCACAGTATTTATAGGAATTATAATCAATACCAGTGCGTTAAAGAAGTCTATAGTTAGTTATGGATAATTTTAGGCACTATAGAACGCAGACTAATCTATAAGACTTAATACCTTAACTAAAGGACAAGTTAACGTACAGTTTAGTATTAGAATTGCTACCTCTATTAAAACTACAGACGTTGCTACCCCTATAGGCAAAATATAGTTTTATATTATCCATACGGATACCCCCTTTTTGCTCTATTTAGCAGATATAGACAGACTCTAAATCTACTACAACAACCTCAGAAACGTTGTCATTACTCGCACTAAAAAAGTGCTAGTAGTGCGACGGTTTGGCCACCCATTTCTCTTATAAAACTTATTACTATAGTCATATTTATCTAAATCCTTTAACGCGAACCCCTGCTACTTAATAAATATAAAGCTACGGCGCCTACATCGCCGATTTAAATATCCCTTAGTTAAAAAATTATAAAAGCTACTCTACTATACTAGCCATAAAACTAATAAAATAGCCATTAAGCAACTAACTAAGTTCTACCACCACTATTAGAAGTTTAATAAATTACTAGGCAGATTCCGCTTCACCCTACAAGACAATATTAATTTTAACTATAATATTATCATTAACATTATATACATTAGCGGATTACCCCTCCTATACGTCGTTAATAAAGGAACGCGATTCTAAGCTAGTAGATAGCTATGAGATATTAGCGCCAAACACATATAGGACGTTCTATGGATATACTGGATTAATATTTACCTAGGGCCACCAAACCTAATTACCCACAACGCTAAAAAGAACTTTATTAGCAAGAAATTTAAGCAATACGCCATCATTATAGGAATTAGTATAAAGGGAGTACTAGTTAAAGCATATAACTCCATTAAAATAATAAAGCGCTACTATAGTCTACTACGGCAAGCCTACTAGATTATTATAACTAAAATTCCCAAAATTAATAAGGAGATGGGACTCTAAATGGCGTTTAAAGCAATTAACAATTTAGCTGGCCCTAAAGGACTAGTTCCCATACTTCTAGTCTTTAGAGCCTACCCCTAAATAGTTAAATCTAATACACTATCCCCTACGGTTATATAACGCGCTGCTATAATTAAAAAGGCTATAGTAGAGATATAGAAGCTATAAGCTAAACGATAGATTGCTAATACGCTAAATATGCGAAACGGACCCAATGCTAATGCAATTTATAATCTCCCACCAAATTTACCCGTTTTAGTCTAGAGAAAAGGAAATACTAGCTAAAGCGGCTATTAGGACAGGCCATTTACCTTGCTTACTATTAAAGGTAAAATATACACCGTTAAGCTATCTAGCGGACCTACAGCCTTTTAATCTACGGTTATAAAACCCTACCTTTAAGTAACTAAACCATAGGAGCAAATCGTCGGACCAAAATCGCCACCTAAACCTCTATTTAGGTTAGTCCTTCTTAAGACTATCCTAGAGAAACCTACTAAAGCTTAGCAATAACCCCTAAAACAAGGCAGAGGACGCCCTCGCAAATACCCTCTACTTATAGCTATAACTAACATCACCATCTACCTACAGGATAACAGTTAATTTAGTACTTAATTCAGCGCCTCCTAATAGAGGGAGCTTACTAGTCTACTTAAGAAGGGAGTTTTTAAGATCGTAAGACTTACGGATATACCATAAGGCGTATAACTCTTTAATTCGCGATTTATTAACGAGATTAAGAATAAGGGAACCGATAAGGCCTTTAAGAAATCCCGACTAGTCGTGCAAGCTTATAACAACTTAGAAAAGGAACTAGTTCTTACCTAATTACTAACCATTTAACAAGTCAGCTAACAACTAATTCTTTATATCGCCGCTATAAAGCTTCCATAGGCATAACTTTACCTCTAAAACATTTTACAGGCCTATGTATAATTAACTACTATACTAAATTAAGAGTTTTACGTATAACCTCCGTACGAGCTAATTAAGCAACTTAGAATTAACAAGGCCTCTATTTTAAAGGTTATAAAACTACTTTATAGAGTACCGGAAGCCGGTAACCACTAGTTTAATATATATTACTTATATTATATCTAATAGTTATAAATAGACCAGTCTATTTATAACCCCTATCTCTTATAGAGTAACGAACCCTTTAGTATTGTAGGCCTATAAACTAATAATACTCTATTCCTAGTAGATAAGACCTTTATAAACGCAGAGTAAAATAAGCTATATAAGGCTAAGTTTATAGCTAAGGAACGGGAATAACTTACCGTTAATACGCCCATTAAGTTTAACGGTAGAGTTATTCAGCTATTAACTAATGGGAGTATTACGCTTACTTAGGAACGATAATATATAAACCTTAGTATAATTAGCATAAAACTTGCTATAAGTATGGGATTAAAAGGAGCTATAAGAACCTTAACCCTAAAGGACTAGTATATCGCTTAATATACTAGAGGTATATATATTGCTTTAGTTTGCTAGCTAAAAGCCTTATTTAATTTATCCTTTGCCGCCTAGGTAATTAACCCTAATAAGGAAGACATAAAATGGTTAAATAAGCGTCTAAACTAGCAAATTAAGAACGCTAATAGAGGCCTTAAGTTCGTTAAGTTAGATATTAAAACCCTATAGCTACTGGTATTTACAGACGCGTTATTTACTAATAATAAGGACCTCTCTTCGCAGATTGGCTATGTTATTATACTAGCTAATGCTATAAAGAAGGCTAATATCATTTATTAAAGCTTAGTTAAATGCAAAAGAGTTACTTAGAGCGTACTAGTTTCTAAACTCTATAGCACGGCCTATGGCTTTAACATTAGCGTTGCGATTAAGTCTACAGTAGACAAGATCCTACAAATTAACCTTCTACTCGTACTTTGCACTAACTCTAAGTCCTTATATAACTGTCTAGTACGACTCGGAACTACCTAAGAAAAACGCCTAATAATTAACGTAATGTGCCTCCGGTAAGCCTATAAACGGAAATAAATTATAGAGGTAAAATAGATTAATGGAGAGGCCAACCCTACTAACGCTATAATAAAGGGAAAACCCTACGCGGCTCTTTAATGACTTATTAATACGAACCAAATCGACCTATAAGTTGTAGGATGGGTTAAACGAATAAACTTAGATTTAGCTTAGCGTTATATAACTAATTATAACGGTACAGACCCTAAATTTAACTAGCTAATTAGGATTTTCCATCCCCGGGATAGAAAATCGCTATTGGCTCGCTTACTACTAGCGCCTTAGCGGCCCTCGCGATATATTAACCTGCTACCCCTAACAATTCTTCTTCTTCTCCTTAGCTTAGTGTCTTCGTAATACAGTATTCTATAAGCTTTAGTTTAGAGGCATTTATACGAGCCGTAACACGGGTTATATGATTACGGACCTACAAAAGGAGCGTGGAAGCTACTGCGTATTAATTGGATCTCTAGCTATTACGTATACGCTATAAATAGTCTAGAAGTAAGCTTAACTTTGGAGTAGATTAGCCTTCTTTTTAGAGTTGCTCTAGTGTCGGAACGTTAGTTATGTAATATGGTCACGAGACCACAAAGCGAGGCTAGCTAACCTGACCTTGGAGCAACCCCTTACTTCTAGACAATAATTAACTACCAACTTTAACACCGTATACGTACCACTACAAGTGATATTCGTGCACGTTGATAAAGAGAGTTATATCGACATTTAGTAACTATAAAGAACTAATATTAATAACTAATTATATATATACTAAAATATAAATATACCTTACAATTTTTTAAATCTTATAAAGAATAACTTAAAATATAATATAGATTTAGATTATAGCTCTTTTAAATATTAAATATATTTAAAAACTAGTTCTATACCTATTTATATTATATTTATAAATATTAATTTTACTTTTATTAAAAGCTATTTACTCTCTTTATATTAGACCTTATATTTTATAAAAACTATTATAAATTCTAAGGGTATTTATAATATTTTTTACCCTTTATATTTAAAAGAACTATATTTAGAACTAAATTAGAATACATTTTAAATTAGATTAAAATATATTAGGAACTTAATTTACTTTTATAGCTATATTTAACTCTAATATACTATTTTATAGCTTAAATTTTTATTATTTTAATTATTACTAAAAAGAAGTATTTTAAATTAGAATATATATTAAATATGTTCTAAATATATTCTAAATATATTATAACTAGTTATTTATAATAGTTGATTTTAATTAAGAGGTAAGTCGTGTAGTAGGATAAGCGATTTAGGCTTGGTTGACCCATGACTTTGTATTTTAAGTTGAGGCTGCCCTGTACAGGGATTGTGCATTAGCGCTTATAGTAGGCCGACCTTTTAGCGTAGTCTAGCCGACCTGTAACCACGCTGCCACTAAATCCTTTATCATGGGTGGTCAAAACCAGATTTATCTCACGAAGGTGCCGCAAAACCTATTATATTATTTTAATATATTTTTCTCCATAGAACGGTGGGATGGCCGAGTGAGTTTAACTGGGTTTAACAGTCATAATTATAGACGTAGACTAATAGGGATTAGGTTGGTTATGGCGCCAGATTAAGGTTTTATAACGATTTCTGGTTCGGAAACGAGCGTGGGTTCGGTCGGTACTCCGCCCAATATAACTTTAAAAAAGCTAATATACCTCAAGAGTCCCACTCCCATCAGAAATTTTTTACTCTTTTCTTTTTATCCTTTTAGATTTTTTTTCACGCTAAGCGGGAATATATAATAGATAACATAATAGGATAACCCATAGGTAGTAGTAGCGAGGGCCCTACCTATTCTACGTTTCTTTACGTCTATTATTTACTATATATTACTATAGAGCTTAAGGGTAAAACCTTTATATAGGCAAAATATCTAAAGCTAATACTACGTTTAATATATAAATACAATCTTTCTAATAAGGATGATTATTTAAACAGTTTAATCTAATCTAATTAATATAAAAGAGATGGAAAGAAGCATTAATGTAACCGACTACCTATTACGGAAGTGGGCACGAGCTGGAATACAATGTACTAAACGGGGTAGTAATTGAAGAAGGCTACGTACGCGTAACTATGCGTGGTTGATACAAAGACATTTGGATGCAGAAACAGAACAGGTCAGGTATGGGTATAAATAGGGGTTGTAGGGGAACGTGCGTAGGTGTCTCGGGACGAAACGTGAGCACGGGTCAAGAACGTCAAAACGTGCAGAGACGTGAGAACGTGTGAGTCCCGTGACACTACCGAGGCTCATTACCTTGTGACTCACCACCTCGTATGTCTCACTACCTACGTCTCACTACCTATTTCCATTACCTATTGCCGACTCTAAGCGCAGTCTTCTTGCCACCATTTCATTTATATATACCACTTGATTTCCATAGATTTACAATTTCATCTACCAAACGATCGGACGATCAAATCGAACATCGAACATCGAACATCGAATACATCGAACATCGATCAAGTCAAACATCGAACATCGATCGAACCGAACCCGACCGACCGTACCCGCGACCGTACGACCGACCGACGAACGAACTGACGAATCAAATCAAAAGTTCGGAACGTCCAAATAAGGTTACGCCAAGACACTAGCTGGACCCTGACCTGGACCCTTCTTGACCTGTCAAAATTCTAAAAATGACGACCTCTACCGAATCAAAAATCAACCTCATCCTTAACAAGCCATCTAATTGGATTCAATGGTTCTTTATCATCCAAGACACTGCTAAAACTAATAAGGTATGGCAGTACATCGACCCACACCAAGGGACGTACTACCCACTGCCATATTAATAGCCTAGCTAGACCAAAACCAATTCGCTGTTTATAGTTAACTATACGCCGAATACAAAGACGATCTCCGCATACACGAGAAGCGAGAACAGGCTATAAACGATATTAGCAACTACATCGTTCGCTCTACATCGGTAGCCTACCTTCCCCTTATTGACGGCCTAGATACAGTACACGCACGGCTTTAAGCATTAAAGACTGCACTTGCCCCTACCACCTCAGGTTAAAAGTACGACGTCCTTATTTAATACATGGCTTTAAAACCCTATCCCTTGCATCGATGGGGTCCGTAAGAAGGTGGTCCGTGCAAGAGAATACTAAAATCAAGATGCATAAGTATTAAAGCTATGCTGACGGCTTAGGAGGCTTCTTCTTCGGCTATATATCGTCTATTTAGGGTATTAAGTCTATGCGACAAAGTCCTTATTATTAGATTTGCGATTCCATACCATCTTAGTGCTGTATTTAATATCTAAAGTTTGGCCTATTTATAAGAGCCCCTCTAAGATTTATTTTAGTGTTCCTAGTAGAACGCTAACCGCCTACAAAGAAAGCTTTCTAGTTGGTTGCGCACGAGCCACTACTTTGCGGACAGAGTTATCGGTGCAAGGGATAATATAACATAGAGCATTGACAAATGGTTAAACAGCTGGCGGAATATCTATAAACTTGCGGAGTAGTTAGACCTACTAGACGTACAAGGATTCAGACTACGTTACGATTTGATTCGAGCAATTAAACCTATTTCTTCTAGCTTCGTAGGAGCCCTAAAAGTAGACCTTATTCGGAAAGAACGGAAGGATAAAGCCGCCCCATCTATTATTAATCTGGTTAAAGAATTTAGAGAACACTACCGCATGCAGCAAGCATCTCCTACTACTACTGCCAATTACTCTGCATTTGTAACTCTATAAAACAATTTAGATTCCAATTCCAACTCGACATGGCATAAGAAATGCATATGCGGCCTCTGTCACGGGACACCCCCGTAACACCTTGCACACGTCCACCTGTTTCCACCAACTCAGCAATTAGAGACCAACCGCGAAATGGCAATCTGACGGCAATCTGATGGCAATCTAACGGCAATCTACGGCATTCTGCCATATTCTGCCAAGTTCCACCGAATTCTGCCAAGTTCTGCCAGGACCACGACCTGAACCCTATTCTGCCCATGCACGTGTTGACCAAGCAACCAAGTCAACGATATATGCCCTTTCTTCCCGTTTCCCTACCTTCTTTCCTTACGCAACGTCTTGACTTCATCACGCAGTTCATGTACATAGCTTAATAATACCTACTTCGCTATATATTATCACCGCTTGTGCTCACTCCGTGACAGCCTCACATATCAATACGACGACTGCTACTACATTGTTAAGCAGAGGCGCCTTTAAGGATGGGAACTAAACTCAGACATTTAAAAGCAAATAGATAAAATGATCTTATCTATACCTTAAGTTAAACGCATAGTCGATTAAGTCCGAAAAGATATAAAAGAACTAGTAGCAGAGAATATAGAATCTATAATTGATTTTGATTCTAAGGCAACCCTAGCTTCTACAACACCAACCTGTAATACTGCTATGTTTAGTACTAGTTAAATTCTATTCAAATTCTATAAGCACGTTAATGCGATTAAGCAGCTTCTATAAGTACGTTAATGCAATTAAGAAGCTTCCCAGATCTACTCTGATTATAGATTAATTGACTACCTCGATTACAGATTAAAGATCTACCTCAATTATAGCTTAAATGGCTACCTCGAATATAGATCAACCCACTACACTACAAAGACTTTAAGACGATATCTCAGATATAATTGAAGCAATTTCCATTCAATATCCACAATATTTCTAATATTCGCAATATCCGTCACGGTTGCTCTATCCCTTTGCTACTCCTAAATTATATCTAAATTTCCTACTTTGTCACGGCCTCTACCTTTATTTTCATTTTCTATTGCTTTAACTACACCGTTAAATCTAGGGGTGTGTGTAACCGACTACCGAGGCTTATATTACCTTGTGACTCACCACCTTGTATATCTTACTACCTACATCTTACTACCTATTTCTATTACCTATTGCCGACTCTAAGCGCAGTCTTCTTGCCACCATTATATGTATATATACCACTTGATTTCTATAGATTTATAATTAAGTTACTCGTTATATACCTACACACTGTAAAGCTTATAATTAATAACTTACGTTAAGCTTTTATAGGATTTTCTCTCTCTAAAGTGTAACGAAGCCTTGTAGGGAATACTACGATAGACTTATTAATGGGCTAGGTATATAGGCAAGAGGAAGTCAATAACATAATAATAACTAGTGGAGTAGTTATGTAACAGATTAACTCTAATTATATTCTAAGATTTACTATAAAGAAGAGAACTATCTAGGTAGGGACTATAGTCCTTTAAATATATAATACTGCGCCTAAGAAATGTACTAAGTATATTAGTACGTTAGTACGTTAATATATCCCACGTTCTTATATTTTTATATTCTTATATTCTAAACTTATAATATAACTAACTACGTAACTTAGTTACCCCTTATTTTATAGTTTAACTAATTCTAGTACCTCCTATACTCCCACTACTAGTCTATTTATTATAACGAAGCCTTATAGGAAATGCTACGGTGGACTTGTTAATAGGCTAGGTATATAGGTATGGGATGGTTAACGATATAAATATAACTAGTGGAGTAGTTGCCTAATAGATTAACTCTAATTGTATTCTAAGATTCACTATAAAGAAGAGAACTATCTAGGTAGGGACTGTGGTCCTTTAAATACACAACCATACTCCTAAGAAATCCCCTTTATACGTAAGGTACGTATACTCTATCTACTCTATTATAGATCCTATAGATCCTTTAGATTATACAGATTACATTATATAACCTTAGCTACTATTCCTCATTATATAGTTCTATCAGCTCTATCTTAGACTATGCCTAAATTAACTAACTAGCTTCTTCCGACTCCTCTCCTAGTAGTTATAATATTGTACTTAAAGCGTCCGTAACACTATCTCCCTCCTCTTTATCTTTGTCCTCAAAGATCCTAAATATCTCTAAGTTGTTTACTAGAGGTATAATATCCATCTAATTAATTTGGTTAATATTATTGCTTATTATACCTAAAGCTTCTTCTTCTTCTTCGACTGCTCGTCATGTTCGCACTATCGCTGCGATATTGTCTCTTAGTAAAATTATACTATCTCCGTGTTCTCGTTGTTTAAAAAAGGGGTTAGTTTATATTGCGTTAGCGAACCTATCTTTATAACAACCGTCCTCTTACTTAAAGTGTACTAAAGTAAATATTTATTCGTCCTGTGACGTTTGCTCTATCTCTAATACTAAATATATATAACCTATTATCCTTAATAGTCGTCTAGTTCCCTAATTAATTTGTCTTAGGGTCTTATATTTAATCTACTACTACGCGGCTAGATAATAAACTGTTTGTTACTCTAGCGGAACTATATTATTCTCATAACGCTAAATAAGAGGCCGCCGATGCTTAGCAACGGGCTTTTAATTCTCGTCTTGCGGCGTCCACTCAACTAATCCGTCTTAAGAAGGGTTGTAAGAAGGTTCGTTTTAAGGAGTAAAAACTAGTAAAATAAGGTTTATAGGAACTTAGTAATAAAAAAACGGATTCTCTTTTAACTAAGAAGGAAACAGATCTAAGTAGTTTAGCAACTACTCTTCTTAGGTCCCCCTTAGGTGACTTATTTTTTAGTAATCCTTTTTTATTAATACTACCTAACCTAATCTCTTCTAATACTCCTGTACCTTTCTTATAGCGTTTTTTAGATTCTATAGTAGTTCCTAGATAGTCTTATTATAGCTTATCTACTTAACCTTATACTATATTTTATTGTTAATGTCCTTATAGTTAACAATCTTTAAAACTTACTATTCGTCTTTTTTTTTATCCTCTATACGTGTCTGCTTTATAGACTAATGGCTTAACATTTCTATATACTAGCTCTAGTATTACAATATGCTATATAGGGTAAATATTTATTTTAGCTAGTAGGTTTAACTTAAATATAACTAGTAAAATCCTCTATATAATTTTAAAAGGTCCTAGTCTAACGTAGTCTAACTTCTTACTTAGTTATTAACTCTTAAAATTTTTGTATAGTAGCTATACTTTATCTCCCTCCTTAAGATCTGGTCCCTTAGATCTCTTAGCATTATAGTACTTTTTTATTCTCTTTTATACCTTTTTTACTAATTCCATAAGGTCTATATAAAAATTTATTAACGTCTTTATTCTTTCTTTAGCTATACTACTCGTTTTCTTTACTTATTATAGTAACAATAATATTCTTAGCTTATATCCGTAATTTGCCTTAAATAGTAATATACCTATTCCTTCTTATAGTATTGCATTATATATAAACTATATAATTAGTAATAATAATACCTAATTATTCTATGCGTAATTAATATAATATCTTAGATACTATTCTAGCGTCTAATTTAGTCTTTCTATTTAACTGTCTATCTACAGGTAATATGTGGTAAAAGTTGCTACTCTAACTCCTTACTCCGCTAAGAATACCTCCTAGAATACTATTATGAATTTTAAATCTCTGTCTAATATAATTTTACTTAGTACTCTATATCTTACGAACACTTCTTTAATATAGATTCTAGCGATATCTTCTGCTAAGATTTCTTTTATATATGCTATAAAGTAGCCCCATTTAGTTAACTTATCTACTATTACTAAGATTACGTTATACTCTTATCTGGTAATAGGATCTCTTAACTTTAGTAACTTAATAATAGAGTCCTATAATATAACCTCCCATAGTCTTTCTAGTATTTTAATAGGTTATAGCCCTCTATATAGCTTATGCCTTATTAGTTTATTCCTTTAGAAATCTAAATACTCCTTTATTACTTTTCTAGCTATACCCCAAATTCCGTTAATAATATATTCTTCCTAAAGTCTTAATACTAAGCCTATTGCTCCGTTATACCCTTAAGTTATCCCCTTATAAAAATCTTCCATAAAATACTCTGCTATGCTCTTTAGGATGTACTTTACTTCTTAATTTTCGTATATATCCATCTATAAATCTTCTAGCTATGCTTCTAGAATCCTTTATACCTAAAAGCTCTCTAGTATCTTATAGACTCTTTCTAGTTTATTATCCTCTTGAGTTACTACTAGCTTAGGGTAATTATATCTAATTAACCCATTACTATCTCTGTGTAGTATTACTCCTAATAGTTTCTCGTTATTTTATAGTTTAGCTTTTCTGCTAAGTATATCTACTCTTGCATTTTTAGTTCCTTTAGTATACTAAATTTTAAAATAGTATTTTATAAGTATCTCTGCCTATCTAACCTATCTACGATTAAGTTCTTTTATTATTAGGAACCCTATTAGGTTCTTATAATTCGTCTTAACTATAAATAGTTTCTCTACGCCTTATAAGAGTGCTCTTTATTCCTTAAGTACTGCAACTATTTCTAACAACTCTTTGTTATAGACGTTGTAGTTTAACTCTAGTGGTATTATTTTCCAACTATAGTATACCACTAGGTGCTATATGTCCTTATACTTCTATAGCAAGCATACTTCTAGTGCGAAGTCTAATGCGTCCGTTTCCATAACCATATCTAGCTTTAATTAATAGATCTTAAGAATTAACTCCTAGGTAAACAACTCCTTAAATTCCTTAAATAGTTTTCTTTATTTATTTCCCTATACCTATAGTTCCTCTTTCTTTATAAGCCTAGTAAAGGGTTTAATATTCTTTAACCATTATGCTATAAACCTCCTATAGTAGTTATAAAATCCTAAAAATAACCTTAACTGCGTTACGTTTCCTAGTTCTTACCAACTTACTATAGCTTTAATCTTCTTTAGGTCTATACTAATATAACCTAGTTTAATAATAAATCTAATAAAATCGGTCTTNCTNNTAAAGAACTNNNATTTCTNAATNNCTACTNNNATCTATTCTTNNTATAGTCTCNNTAANNCCNATTTAANNTATTCNNNNTATTCTTCCTTAGTTATTAAGTAGATAATAATATCGTTAAGGTATACTATAATAAACTTATTAAGGTGTTCTCCTAACACACTATTAATTTGTTTTTAAAACGTTACTAGTGTATTTATTAACCTAAATTATATAACTAATAGTTTATATAGTCCTTCTATTAACCTAAAGGCTGCTTTTTATTTGTTGCCTTCCTTAATTCTAATCTAGTAATATACCCATCTTAAATTAATCTTTGTAAAGATTTGCGTATTACCTATCCAATCTTAGATTTCGCTAATTAAGGGTAAAAGATACCTATTCTTTTAAGTAATGCTATTTAACTACCTATAGTTAATACATAACCTAAGTTTCCCGTTTTTCTTTAGTATAAATAGTACTGGATATCCTGCTAATAACTATAATAGTCTAATATATCCCTTTTATAAGTTTTCCTAAACAAACTCTTTAAGTGCTCTTAATTCTTCTTATATAAGCTTATAGGTTAGAAAGAACCTTAGACTTATTTCTAGTTCTAACTCTATTTTATAGTCCTATACTATATAATTTGCTAACTTTTTACTTTCTAGTAACTATAGTTTCTTACCATACTTATAGTATCTCTTTAGTACATAGAATAACCCTCTCTTAGTTTCCTTATATATCGCTCCAACTTAGTACTATACTAACTTAGTTTACTATCGCATTTTACGGCGTTAAGTATCTCTAATATTAACTTATCCTATAATCTAGTCAATCTTTAGATTATATTCCTGTAACTAAGGCATCCCGTCCTAATAGTAGGATATTAAAAGACATTTTAATTTATCTCCCTTTAATAGTTATCTAAATAGGTCCTGTTTCTAAGTTAATAATGTCTCCTCTATAGGCTATCGGATCTCCTAAGATTATAACTAATAAGTAAAGTTGCTCCTTCTGTCTATAAGGTAGCCCTATTCTCTTAACTGCTGCTAGCAAAATATAGTTCCGCGTTACTCTACTATCTATTAATACCTTAAACCTTTAATCTCGCCACTTTACTTATAAATTTAGGTGTTGTCCTTAAATTCCTTTAAGGGTCTAAGGCTCTACTACTAGTTCCCTCTAGTCCTATAGGCCTCCTCTTTTCCTAACTATTAGCTATTTAACCCTATTTATACTTAGTCCGTCCTTAACCAATACTTAGTTTACTTTTTATCCTTAATATACCATAAATATATATTCTCTAGGCATTCCCACTACTATTATCCATCTAAGCATTCTTCCGTAAGGAATCTTCCTAATTAAAGTATTAAGTTGCCTAACTCCTAAACTTCTATTAGATGCCATCTATATATATACTTAGCATTCCTATACTATTACTTATCTAGTGCCTAATATATCCTTACTAAGTACTTCCAATGCTTATCTTTAGGTGCTCTATATATATTATATATATTATCTATACATACAATCCATAATAGCGTATAGTGTACTTAGTGCTTTAGGTTAACTCTTAGCTTATCTTCGTCCTTAAGTTTAAACCTCTGCCGTATTAATCTAAACGTAGCAACTTTATTTACAGGTACTAAAATTTACCTTTTACTTCTCTAGTCCTCTAATTATTCCTCTAAATCCTTTAATATAACTTATAGCCTTTTCTATAATTGGGTGGTTTTTAATAACTTTCTTATCTAACTATATATAGAAATCTTCCCACTTATTATTATGCCTTTACCTATAACGTATTACACAAGCGAGCTGGCCACACAAGCGAGCTAGCCACCACCAAAAATTAGAAAAATCGCACCTTAATATCTCAACAACCACTTAATAATAAATTCTAATAATTTGGATTTAGGCTTTTATATATACTCTATAGCTTCTATTAAGGTTATATAGTAAATAGTNTAGTAGTTTTTAAGATATNNNANTNNNG